>NC_142711.1:29294757-30544757 GCF_055471065.1 Atractosteus spatula | reverse complement strand
AGTCAGCAAAGATAATATATCATGGGAAAACAAAAGCCAGGAGAGAGGAGGATGCGGGAGCAGGGGAGAGGCAGTGGCCAATCAAGCGGTGCGAGGTCGAGAGAGGTGAGGAGAGGTGTGAAACGAAAGCTACAAATGAATAGAGAGAATTAGAAGAAAACAAATCTGTTGTTTGAGAGAAGGGGGAAGGTGTGAACTGAGTTTCAGGATAGTTTCTGATGTCTTACTGCTATAGGAGTTAGGGAACCTTACTTTGAGAACGCACATGCTCTAATGAACGCTGAAATGTTGTGTTTTCTTTCTTCTCTTTTCAGCATGGAATAAACCTATTACTTGTTACAGCATGTCTATAGATTGTGAGAGAAGACAGCAGCACCTGCAAGAAGTCCATGCAAACATACCAGGAAATGAACCCAGGCTGTGCTAACCACTGAACCACCACGCAACCCCCAAATGATCTTCTTATTTGATCAACACTCAGGTTTCTATGGAAGCACGTTTCTGCCAGGGAGTAAAAAAAATGCGCTGTCTCAAAATTGCGACTTTGTATCTCAGAATTGTGACTTTATATCTCGCAATTGTGACTTTAAAACTCAGAAATATGACTTAAAAACTCAGAATTATGACTTAAAAACGCAGAATTGCAACTTACAAACTCAGAATTCCAATTTTATCTCTTTGCGACTTTTTATCTCACATTTGTGACTTAGAAATAGCCCACATTTCATTGTCTGTCCTCTTGTTAGTGTAACAGATTCGGGTTCTAGGGCTTGTGCCCTCACCACTCCCACCCAGTTCATGCCTCACTGCATTGGCTCGAACCCAGCTGAGCTAAAGAAGACTTTCTTTTTTAAACAAAAAAGGAATTGTACCAAAATTGTTTTGGATAGATTTCCAAAATGTTATTGTTAAACATTTAAAGTAAAATGTTAAATTTAAAGAATTTTATATTTTATATTTTTATATTTAAATCTGATATGGATAAAGGATATGTTCTTATTATTAATCTGTTAATTATGTTGGCAAAATACTTCATCCACAAAGGTAAATGGTCTAATACTGCTCCCTCTATTAATGCTTATAAAGTACAATTCCTTTTTTACTTAAATTCTGTTAGAAATTTAAAGAATCAAAAGGCAAGACAAACAATGGAAATGTGTAAAAAGTATAAGTTTAAACTTTTATAATTGTGAATTCCTCTGGATGTGAATTTCTGTATCTTTTTTCATATTCTGTCTCCTTTTTTGTATTTCTGGTGTTTAAATAAAAACTTTTTAAAAAAGCCCACCATCCACTATTCCATCTGGGTACTATGGAAGCCTGCCTGGCGGAAATGGGATTCCATAAAAATTTGTGTAATTAATTTGATTTTTTTCAGGGCACTGTACAACACAAGTCTTCAGGCCTATAGATCCTATGATCCTGTACGATCCTGTACAATCTGGTTGCAGGGCAGTGACAGCACCGCCCTCCCCTGCGCATAACAGGGATGTTAGCCAGCAGGGCTAAAAAAGTCTTCTTTAGCTTAGCTGGCAAGACCTGGGTTCGAGCCAGTGCAGTGAGGCATGAACTAGGGTGGGAGCGGTGAGGGCACAGGCCCTAGAACCCAAATCCGTAACAATAACAAGACAGACAATGTGTTTTTAAGTCATAAGTCTGAGATATAAAGTTGCAATTCTGAGATAAAAAGTCGCAATTGTGAGATACCATAGTGTGTTTTTTTTTTTACTCCCTGGCAGAAACGGGTTTCCATAGGTTTCTGATAATTTCACTATAAAGTTACAATAAATTGGGTGGAAATCTTTGAAAAAGTAGTATGATGTTAAGAGTTGCAGGTTGAAAACCTTAGAACAAGAGGGGAAGTTAACTTGAATGATGACAGAATAGTGACAGAATGATGGAAGATAATGACAGAAAACTGATAAAGTCTTCTTTTTACAAGAATTAATACATTTTCATATAAATCAGTATTAATGATGTCTGTACTTTTCTTAAAAGTGCAGTGCTATGGCTTTTGATGTTTATAGTTTTCATTGTAGTTTTAGGTTATACTGTAGTTTTAATATATTAATAGTTGCAAATACATTGGACAGTTTTTGTTACAGTGTGTCTGTAACTGCTCTTGGAAGCCCATAATTCTTTATGTTTTGAGTTCTGGACATCCCTCTTATTGTTCTGAGCTTTGAATAGAGATTCATAGGGAACAAGAATTGTGGTCTGTGTTGATGACTTCTTTGTTAATGGTGTACTTTGCTGTAATTTTATTCTTAGGTGTAATCATCGAGATCACTTCAGGGCTGGGATCCTAAAGACTCATCACATTATTTTGAAATCCTTTATCTTATTCATCATATTTGTATTACTGATAAATATTTTTACCATATATGTGCTTAATATGCAGAGTACTCAAAAGAGTATCGCAAATTTCAGAACAGGTTTGCATAAAACAATGTGAAAATAGGTTGTTCAGTAAGATCTTACTGTAAACAAATGTAAAAAGCAGTATAGTATACAGACTAATTTATATCCATAAAGAATTCAGATAACTAAACATCATTACCGTTTTCAAATACATGAGAGGGCTACCACAATTTGAAAGTATGCAGTGTAAATGGCAATGTTGAGTCACTTTTAAGTGATGTTCATAATCCAGACAGATTCCTGAATTACAGTGCATTTATTTAGATAGCACAAACTCCTTGATACTTTTTAATAATATCAGATACAAGATACAAATTCCACAATCAAAGTAAAGAAATCCCATATAATAAAGTTATTGTTGAGAATAGCTGAAACTCTTTAATCAGCAATGTTATGTTTTACTTACAGCTTGAAAAATACCCTTTCTGCCCGTTGAGATACAAAAGTTGATTAAAATAAAAATAAATTAAAAATGGAAAATAGGATAATATCATTCTTTAGAAACTTTAATGTGCTTTAAATAAATTACAACTATAGCGGATACAGTATGTAAAGGACAATTTCCCCTGCATTATGGGGAAACAGTGTAGGCCAATACATGCAAAAAAATAAACAGGATGCATGTATGGTGATCTCACCACAGAAACCTGGAAGACATTTATGGGATTGAATGAGCACTTTGAAGCTGAGAACCAGATTTTTCATATTTTCTTCAATGTCGGATTCTAGAAAATGTGTGAAGACAGTGTAGAGTACTGCTATTTTACCCTTGTGAAAAGTAACTTATTCAAATTACACAACTAAATGTCTTGCTGAATGAATAGATATTACACAGCTTCCATTGTAAAAGATAATTTTTCTCTTTTAAATAAAGACTGAATATCTCTTCCACTGCTTTGTTTTGAGTCCATTTGTGTTCATTTAGAAGCTAAAATGGTGAGCCATTTTATTATATGTGCAGGAAAAAACACAAAAATATTGTTTTTTTTAACTTTCTAGTATGTGTTTATTTTAAGTTAACTTTATTTTTTTAATGCACAACTCATAAATGGTGTGATTTGCAAAGTGAGTTCTGTAAAGTTATATAATTCAATTGATTAGCACTTTTTAAAAACTCAAAGCAATGAATATCATAAGAATAGATGAATACTACTTAATTTCAGCTATGCTTATAATGTGTATATATATAGACACTTAATATATAAGAAGGAGATTTAGGCACTGGATTTTCAGATTTTTTGTTTTAACAGATTTCAGAGTTATTCTGAATCTGCATGAGGATAAACAGGAACAAAATACTCACATAACACTCACAAACTCATCCTGAACTTGATTCAAAATCTTAACCTGTATTTAAACTGAACATCCTTGGTTGGTTGCATGGATCCAAACCCCCAACGTGTGGGATCAATGGAGGGGATTTCTTCTTCTGGGTTCTTGAGCTCAAAATCAAAGTATGTTAACATTAAAAAGACAAACAGCTTGAGCTCGTTTGTTGCAAAGAAACGGCCTGGACACATTGACACCCCAGCACCCCAGGGCATATTATAATATTTCACCTTCTTACCATTCTTATAAAAGTCTGTCTTTTTGGTCCCTTCTGGTGTGAGGAATCGATCATATTTAAAGGTCTGTGGGTCAGGGTGAACAGAAGGGTCCATCTGAATAGCAGTACGTGGAAACAGTGCAACTCTGTCCCCTTCTCTGAGATTGTACTCTCTACCGTCGGCCAGCTTGAGGGTCATATCCTGCAGAACAGCTCTGGTTAGGATAGGAGCAGCTGTGAGACGCAGGGTCTCCTCCACTACACTGTCCAACACAGGGGTCTTCAGAAGCATGTCTCTTGTGAGATTGATAAGCGGCCCCCCACATTTTACCTCTTGTCCTGTTTCCTTCAAGATCTCTTCCACTTCCTTTCGGATTGCCTTCATTGCGTCAGGATGCTTCATGAGGAACAGAAGCAGCCAGAAAGCAGAAGGGCCGGTGTTGCCTTGAGAAGCCCAGAGCAGCAAAAACATGTATCTGTCCAGCATGGACTCTTTCATTCCATATTCAGCTCTCTCTTGCTGCTGTTCTGAAATCCAGCCACTAATATTTTCCTTTTGATTCACATTCTGTACAGACATTATGCTACTGAACAACCGATTTAGTCTTTCTGCTTCCATTTTCTCTTTCGGTGGCAACACTCCATAGGCCAACCTAGGGAACAGTTTGTCATATTTTCTGAACTCATAAAATAGTTCATCAGATTGAATGCGGTCTTTCTCCTTTGCTTTCTCCAAGCTGCCTGCAGACTTCACTGATTCATTGCCAAAAAGGGCAAGGTAACCAGCCCTGAACACAATATTGTAGCTAAAGTTAAAAAGTGCATCTTCTTTCCACTCATTCTCATCTTTTTCTGTACCCACACTGTGTAGCATTAGGTTCTGAAGGTTGCTCATCATGGCCTGGGTCACGACTGCCAAACCGTCTCCCATCAGATATTTGTTGCTAGAAGCTTGTAGAAGTTTGTGGTCATCATCTAGGGGATGGTAACCAAAGACCCTTACCACCAGTTGTTGTGCAAACTTGGTAAAATCCAGCTTTGTTCGTGCCTCCTTCACCACTGATCCGAAAGACAGTGGATCCATTAGGAAATGGAAATAGTAGCCGGCTAACTGCACTGTGAACATATCTCCATGCTTCTCTTTCATTTTCTGAAGGAACTTAGCTGTGTCCCTTCGGAAGTCTAGGACATGACCGAGCCAAGGTATGAGACCTCGGTCTAGCGGGGGTTCTCCAGGGCGTCTTCTGCGAAATGCGCCCAGGAGATAAAGCCCACCGAGAACAGAAACCAGCAATGAAAGAAGAACCGAGAGTAAAAAGCTCATTTTGCCAGACTGTCTCACAGAGCTGCAATGAGTAAAAGCACCACTTGCTCTGAATATAAAATGAAATTCTTGCTCCTCCTCCTGATTACTATATCCTGAGGCAGAGATCATTGCATAAACAAATTTTATTGAAGTTCCTGATAATATCATTAACACTGGAAATTATCTTACATCCCATCCAAACGTCTTTTGAAAACATTGCCTTGTAGTTGTTGAGTTTACATTTCATTCCGTACAACCAGTGCACCATAACTGAAATTCCTGATAATATCACTAATACTAGAAAATGTTTTTCCAAATATCCTTTGGCTTCACAATGATTGCGTAACCAGTCTCTTTTTTGCCCAGCGGCTAAGTATGCAGGGACAGCCTGATCTCCAGGACTGTCTGTCTGCCTTCCGCTTCTTATGGTTGACTTCAAACACTTTGTTATCATAACTCTTTTTTCTTTGTGCTAAATGCCAATTTACAAGCTGGATTTGTATCTGTGTTTGCATGTGGCTAGATTACACATGCATATTTGGATGTTGTCTGTCTCTGTTTTGCAGTTGGAACCCCTGTCTTGCAGAGGTCCCAGCATGTAACTGGAGCTACAAAGAAGGCCCAACAGTGCCTTTATTTCCATAGGCAGTTGAAAAAATTTAGTCTATCTTCAACTATTCTTACTACATTTTACAGGTGTGCTGTTGAGAGTGTGCTCATGTGTGGTATTACAGTGTGGTTTGGTAGAAGCTCATTGTCTGACTGGTAGGCATTACAGGGGGTGAGCAGGTCAGCCCAGTCTATTACTGGAGTATAGCTCCCCTGCATTATGCATATTTTTACAACTCGCTGTCTCATGAAGGCTAAAAGTATTGCTAAAGATAACAATCATCCTAGTTTCTTACTTTATCTCCCCTTCCCTCTGGTAAGTGTTATAGGAGCATAAAGGCACAAACCTCCAAATTCAGAGACAGTTTCATCCCACAAGCTGTCAGATTACTGAACTCCCCTACCACTGACTCACACTGATGTTTTTTTTTTCTCTTCTCACATTGCTTCTCTGACTTGTTTTTTTAAGTTGTGTATTATTTAACTTGTTATTGTTGCTGCTTCTGTTCTATGTTTTTGGTGATTCCTTAATGTCTTTGTATCGGAGCATACATGCAAATAAGCATTTCATTGCACTTATGCATATGACAAATAAACTGAACTGGACACAAGTTCCATGAAGGGTGGTCCCCTTTCAAAAAGACCTATGCAGTCCCAAGATCAGTTTCTTCATTCAGAGGAATTTATGTCACAACCCCTTCCCTTTCCTCTCATGCAGATCATCTTTTCTATCCTCAGTAAAATGGTCAGGAAGGCCAAAGCAGGTAAATTCCTCTTAAGGACTCCATATTTCTCTATTGATGATACTTGTTCTTTTCCTACTCTGGGATACCCTGGCACGGTAAATTTGGCTCAACCATTTTTGGTCAGTGATCTGTTTAACTGGAAAACATTTGTCCCCATCTTTTCCACGATTTCCTGGTGCATATGACTTAGCTTTAAGTCTTTATGCCCTGTTTCCTCGACTCTATTTTAATCAACACTAGATTAATACTAATTCCAAGATTAACTGAATCATCAACAATTCCTTTCAGATATTTTTTTCATTTAGCAAACAAGTCCATAAATAAAATCCTTACAGTATTTTGGTAACATTATGAAACCAGCACAAACCAATACTAATGAATGTGGTAGGTTTCATTGTTTGTGCTATTTGTGGGGGAGGCAACATAAAGGGCCAGCTTCATAGAGTTTTCCTGATTACTAATCAGGTGGAATGTCTGATTAGCTGTAGGGCTAGATGAGCCCTTTGGACCTGTAGAATGTTATTTCCAGAATACAAATCATCGTGTCTATTTTGCACTCCAGCAGGAGGCTTTAATCAAAGACCTTACTTGTACCATCACATTCTTTTAAAAGTATTGTGACTATAAGTTTTAAAGCAACAAAATGTGAAAACTGTGCTAAGATCCGAATATGTTTGCAAGGAACTTTATTAATTTTCAAGAAAGAAAGAATAGCAAAAATAGTACATAAAAAATCCAGAAAGTTTTTATATAAAAAAGAAAAGTCTTCTTTTACATCTTTATTTCTTCCAGTTGTCTTCAAAACATCAGTCCCTTACAGTTTATCAGCTAACATTTTCCCAGTTTTATCTCTGGACACTAAATATGTTGATAGACAAGGTGAAATGCGTTTTCTAGTACAGCCTCTGCTCGGTGGAATGTTGCAACAGAATCAGATAACACAGCCCTGAGGAGATTACAAAATATGAAATACTGTGCTAACAAGATAATAGAAATTGAGTGGATTTTGAGTGGAATATCAACTCATTTATTATAGTGGCATATCATTGTTTTACTTAAGGTTTAAGTAAAGTTACCTGCTCTATGATATTTCATTTTCCATAATGCTTATGGCTATAATCCTCAAAAGTACAAAATTGCACAAAACTTCACTAAATGAAGCCAATTAAAAGATACAAAAAGTGTAGTTTTGTAAGTTTGAGTGGGGAGCAGCATCAGTGTGCATGAATTGTGAACGACCTTGTACCTTTACCTTTACCCCTCACTTGTACTTTTGTTAATATGTGTAGAAGTCCTCTCGTTCTTTATGAAAGCAAGAGCATTGTTCATAGTTGTGGCCTGTTATATCCATGCCATGGTCAAACAAAAAAAATATTACAGGAGATGGTATAAAAGAATCTGATGTAGTTTATTGCAACAACATATGACAGTTTTGGACTATACTATATAATGAAAATCTATGTATATTGTAACACATAGTGAGCTTTATGTGTTTTCTGCATATTTCCTGTTCAAACAAAAAAAGGCAACCTGCTTAAAATCAAGGCTACATGGATTGGCTCCCCGTTATCTATCTGATATGCTATCATTATTTTCTCCTCCACACAACCTTTGACTCAGATGATTCTTGATCCCTGTGCATTCCCACAGAGGTTCCTTTGCTATACCCCAAAGCTCTGAAACATCATTTAAAAATAAATCGAGGACAACATTGCCTTGAAAAAAAATGTTTTTTTTTCAGAAAACCTTTTTTTGGTATTGATTTATCTTTTGCATCTTTTTTTCTTGATTGTTTTTTTCTTAAATTTTGTATTGTGTAATGTGCTAACATTTTGTTTTGTGTAAAATTGTAGCTATCATAAAGCATTTTTATAAGAGTAAGTTTTAAGTGCAGGGAAATTATACATTGAGGTCCTCAAAACATTATTGACATAAATGTGAAAGAATGTATATAAAAATGTACATTTTGGACCCTCTGTATATTTATTAGACTTGGGTGCACCACAAATGTGAAAATGAAGTGCATATAAATTGAGATCCACCTGCATTTCAGAAATATGCTGCTTTTAAAAGACAACTAGCAGCCATGTTGCCTCCTAATAATCCCCACCATCTATGAATTGGCTTCACCCCTCTGTTCTCCTCCTCACTGATAGCTGGTGTGTGGTGAGCATACTGGTGCACAATGGCTGCTGTCATATCATCCAGATGGATGCTGCACATTGGTGGTGGTGGAGAGGAGTTCCCATTACCTGGAGGGGTGGAGCGGTGGCACTGTGGCTAAGGATCTGCGTCTGTGGCTGGAAGGTTGCTGGTTCAAATCCTGCGGCTGGCAGAGGAATCCTACTTCATTGGGCCCCTGAGCAAGGCCCTTAACCCCAACTGTGCCAAGGGCACTGTACAATGGCTGACCCTGTGCTCGACCTCAAGCTTCTCTCCCTGTCTGTGTGTCTGTGTCTCATGGAGAGCAAGCTGGGGTATGCGAAAAAGACAAATTCCTAATGCAAGAAATTGTATATGGCTAAAGTGATCTTATCTCTTATCTCTTACCTGTAAAGCACTTTGAGTGGAGTGTCCAGAACAGCACTATATGAATGTAAAGAATTATTATTATATAAACATCTTTATTATTATACAAAGTTGGATTTTGCTTTTAATCCAAGACTCATCCTTTGTTTTCATTCTAAAAACAGAACTGGGGAACTGGAGAACGGGTGAGAATAGGGTCACTAGCTGGTTATGAAGTGAAGGAGTGAAGGGTGTTGGGGTGTTTGTTGGTGGGAGAGGGGCACATGGCTGAGCCTGTTGAAGAGCTAAAAAGTGCCCCCACTAAAATTATCTTTTAGCTTGAGCTAACACTGATCACAAACACTGATAGAATTACACTGTCTCAGAATATGGTGTCAATACCCAACCACAGCTGATGTAATAGCTGGACAAGACAAACTCAACTTAAGTGTAACACACAAGCATCCCTTTGAACATCTTGGTATATTTTATAGGATAGTGAGAGCTGGCCTCCAGTGCTGGAACAGGAACAAGACATGGAGGAAAATATGACTGAAGCCATTTTACACAATGTTATGTACAGGTATTAATGGTGTAAACAAACAAAAATGATTAAAAAATAACCTCTATATAGTAAAAAACATTTCAGTTAAAATAAGATTTCTACCACATGATAGGTGGTGAAATGATTAGCCCTGTCATGCTAAAATAGGGAAGAGGCTTTAATCCAGAACCAAAAGAGTATGTTACAAATAGGGGGTTACAAAAATGAAAAAATATCAGGAAATGACAGAGCAAATTAGTTGAGGTGTAAGTATTAGGGCAAGAATATACTCAAACAGTTGATATAGTTAGAGGCACATTAATTATTTCTGTTCTTTGGCACAGTTTTGGTGAAGAGAGTAATAATTCTCTTATTAACAATGGCAGTGACACACACTACACTACACACAGCATAAACATACAACACACAAGTTACTCTATTCACAGTACATGTTTAAAAACAAGGCATCCCAGAGGCCTAATGTCTTAACCACCCAGAAAACCCCAGTCTCTTAGCAAGTGTTCAACTCTTAATGCATATAAAGGCCAGAATAAGAGATAAACTGCCTGCTAAACTAAATACAATACAACCTGTTCAATCTCTCTCTCGCTGCAAACCCAGATGCCATAAAAGAAATGGGAACCTATCCCCCTATTATAAAAATACACCCACTCAGCAGTAGAGACTGTTTTAACTGAGGGATTCTTCACTCAGGAAATCCAAGTTCCCTAAAACTACAAAATAGTAAGCTCTCTTAGCAAAGTTCAAATACTTTACTCCAATTGGATGTTTTGGGGTGATCTCAAACAAGTACTTGGCATGTGCCTCTCTCTTGGCAAATGCTTTAAGTTTTGGTCTCCTGTCTCCCTCTTTGTCTTGTTATCTGTTTTATGCTTGTTCTGTCCCCTGTCTTCTCTATATAGTGTCTTTCTGGACTGTTGATTGACACTGGATGGTTTACACAGAACTTAATTAAGGTAAACCAGGTTAAACTTTATGATTGCTTTGATCACTGAAAGTGGAACCCTTACATATCAGGGGAATCACCCCCTTTTGCTTTGAAGCTGGAAAAGTTTTTATGGCCAGGTGTTACACACTTGATCTAGACTCTTAGAGACATGTCCTAGTCACCTATAGATTTAACAAGAAAAACAATAACAAATATGGAGCTATAGATGGATCTATGGTTTATCATCATAAATATTTACTTACTTAATTACATTCAATGGCTATATACTCACATATTTATCCATTATGTCAGGGCATTGTTTGAATGGCACCCATAATATTTTCATATCCGTTAGATAATCAAAAAGGCTCTGGCTCCCCTACAACCCTGAATTGGAAGAAGTGGTCAGAAAATGGACAAATGGATAGATAATCATAAAACCATGTGTTATTTACAGAGAAAGCTTTGTTTACTAATGTCTAATGTTTATGTCTTCTAACAAATGTGACATGGGTCACCTAAGCCTCCCAAATTGCAACGGACAGGGGTTTTAATTGTGGATACTCTAAATAATAATAACCGTACTATTTATTCTGACAATTAGAACTCCTGAATAAATAAATATTAATAACTGAAGGGAAACAAACTCTTGTTTCTTTATGTATGAATGAATGACTCATGTTAGTGAGACTATTGCAGTAAACTATCACAAATGATCTTTGAGTTACATTAGGAAAATATAATCCTTAACTGTTGAGCAAAGTATATTGAACAAGGTACAATTATACTGTATCGCACTGATAGGTTAAATAGTTCAAGGCCTTCCTGCAATAAAGTAATTTGATTTAAGACTCAACCTATGTGTTAAAGTTTATGAACCTGAGTTATGGATGCCTGTCTCCAATGAGAACATTTTAGACTTTGCTTTGAGCACTGTCCTTATTCCCATTCCCATTCCCATTCCCATTCACAAATAGCTCTGGAGAGAGTCTAACTGCACAGGAGTTTTTCTTTCACTTTTACTGAAAGTATGTCCAGTGTTTATTTCATATAATGTGTAAATTCAGTACAGCGCTTGCCACTGTAAGTCAAAAAGCACCAGTTTAATTAGTATACCATTCTAAGCAGTTGTCAATAAATGTATGTTTTGTGCACAGAAGGAATTTGATATGTCCAAATTATAAAATTGCTGGATTAACATTTTTAGAAATATATAGCATACTATAGAAAAGACTAACTGACTAACAGTCTTGCTTTGCATATTTAGTAAATTTGCAAGTCAACTGTGGTATGGAGCACTCAACCAAGGTACATTCAAATCATATAGTATCCTTAAGCACTTTAGCAAGTGGTGGATGCTTAGCAAGTCAATGGTTACTTTAAGCAAAAACAGTGTCTGCTTTGAATGACAGGAGCTCCAAGTCTTCTGAGTAAAATAATTTGGCTTATAGGTCCTGAGGACCAGATGCTCTAGCAAACACCATTATATTGTGAAAACAAAGATTTGGGAGGCCCATCCCTGGTCAGTATACATCACTGTTCAAGTATCTCTGATAATAGAATTGGACTTGAGTTATCAAATGTAATTTAATATTTTCTTGTGGCCAGTGGATGTAAGAAAAGAGTTCTTCTTTTTCCAATGCTTTGACTAGGAGGCTCAATTCCATCCCATCCCAGACATGTGCTAACAGTTAGTACACAATACCCATTTCCACTGAACATGTACATATACAAAAATACATCAAATAAACACAAGTGAAAGGACTCAAACAAATTAAAATTCCAACAACAAATCTTCCCTTAATACACTGTATTGCCAAACAGTGAAATTGCCTCCAATGCCTCTTCCAGATATTTCACAAAATGAGTCAATAGGTCAAGTCAATAGGCTGCCAGATCTGGTTAGGAATCCCCCTTAAACCATTGAAAACCATTTATACAGTAAGATGTTAGTAGGTTTCTAACATGGAGAGATAGTGGGAAAAAAGATTAGTCCAGGAAAAAATATTTTAAAATTTTTAATTTTGTTCTTGTTGCAGTCCTGTATTTCAATTAAACACAAATTAAGACAAATACCTTTAGAACTGACTCACTTATCTTTAAAGATTTGGTAAGCTGCAAAATGAATTCTGAAATTTAAATAAGTCAGAAAAATAACAGAAAATGCTTACACATGTCACCATGAGACACTACAAAGACTCAAAATATTTGGCCAGTGTAAACAAGGAATTCACCAGGAGAAAAAAAGGAAAATCTTAGATTAGTTTAGACGATCTTTATGTTTAATGTGTTCACACGGTGGTGCAATGGTTAGCATTGCTGTCTCACAGTGTTTCTCCCCACATTCACATGGTTTCCTCTGGGTGCTGCGGTTTCCTGTCACAGTTCAAAAGCATACTGGTAGGTTAATTGGCTTCTGGGAAAACTGTGTGTGCGATTGTGTCTCTGTATGTCTTGTGACAGACTGGTGTCCTATACAGGATCTATCCTTCCTGGCGCCCTTTGTTTGCCAGGTTAGTTTCCGGCTCCACCTCAACCCTGAATTAGTTTGAGCAGTTAGAAGATAAATGGATAGATATGTGTTAAGTTTCTGGACCTGGGTTATGATGCCTGTCAAATGCATGTTTCCAGTGAGAGCATTTCAGAGTTCCTTAGATAACATCTAGCGAGAGTCTAGCTCCACATGAGTTCCTTCTACTTCTACTGAAAGGAAGACAGAGATGATCCGATGTTTATTTTATATCATGTGTTGCTAAATTCAGTACAGTTCTGTCCACTGTGTTTCATAAAGAACACCAGCTTAATTGTTCGATTGTATACACAGCAGAGTAAAGGTTCTATGAAATTTAAGGGTTACATTACTTTAAGCAGTTGTCAATAAATTCATGTTTTGTGCACATGGGAAATTGGATGATGCAAAAAATACATCCAGATTATAACATTGCTGGAAACTCAACATTTTTAGAAACATACAGTATAGCAGTACTATAAAGAAGACTAATGGACTAGTGGTGCAGTTTTGCACACTTAAGAAATTTGAAAGTCAAGTATGATATGGAGCAGTTCTCCAAGGTACAGTACATTCTAATCACATAGTATCCTTTAGCACATAAGTGGTGAATGCTTAGCAAGTCAATGATTATTTAAAAAAAAAAACAGTGCCTACTTTGAATAGCAGAAGCTGTGAGTCTTTTGAGTAAAATAATTTAGCCTATAGGCAGGCACATTTGGAAGGACCAGCTTCTTTAGCAACAGTCATTATTCTGCTCAGGACCCTTCTTGATCACTATACACCACTTTTCAAGTATTGTATCTTCCAAAATATTGTCATGAAGTGTCTTTAAGAATCTAGATTGGGGACATCTGGCTTGTGCCAACATTGCGAGCTTCACTGCAAGGGGATGTCTGCTGAGATGTTTGGACCCCAAATTCAGTGATGGAAGCAACCGTAAAGTTTACCTTGGTTTACCTTAGTCAGGAGCAGAGCTTAAAACAGAGAGACAGAAATAGAAAAGGAGACAACCAGAGGAGAGAGGAAGAGGAAAAAGTAGGCAAGAGTCAAGAGAAGAGGGAAGGCGAGAGCTCCTTGTTCCAGATCACCCCGAAAAGATCTGATTGGAGCCAAGTATTTAAACCCTGTTAAGAGAGCTTGATATTCTGCAGTTTTTAGAGGACTCTGATTTCCTTTGTAAAGAATCCCTCGGTGAAAAATGGCCTCTCCTGGTTATTGGGTGCATTGTAGAATAGGGAGATAGGTTCCCATTCATTTTGTAGCATCTGGCTGTGCAGAGAGATTTAACTGCTGGTCGTATTTTGATTGATTTACAAGACAGCTTTCTCTTATTTTGACCTTTGTAGACATTATGAATCAAAGACTTGGTAACATCTTGGGTTTTTTTTCTGGGTGGCCTCTGAAGGGCCTTATTAGAAGCCTTACTAGATGGTCTGTACATAGTGTAACGTGTGTATAGTGTATGTTTATGTTTAGAGTGTTGTTTAGAGTGTGTATTATCACTGTTAATATATAGGATATTGTTTAACCCAGTATGCCTGAATTATTGCTCTTTTCACCCAAGCTGTGCCAGAGAACAAAGAGCTCACGTGTGTCAAACTATACCAACTGCTTGTGTATACTCTTGGCAAAATCTTTACATGTTGGGGGATATGATTATTTACATATTGATTACTCTGCTACATCATTTCTAATATTCTCTATTTTCATAATCCCCTATTTGTAATAGTACACTTGGAATTGAATGATTAAATGCAATGTAATGTATTTCTTGTGACTACTGGATGATAGAAAATAGTTTTTCTTTGTCCAAAGTAGTAGGACTAGTAGTCTCAGGTCATTGTGAGGGACATTTCCCTGGTATTTTTTTCCAGAAGGAAGGGAAAATATCCTAATAAAGATATGTAGTATTTAAGGGTCTTCATTGAATTTTCACTGATTCAACTTTGGATTCAAAGTACCTTCAGGACTGCAGCTGTGTTTGTCATAGCATGTGAGTTCTTTTTTAGTGATGCACTGCTTTTGTATATTAGGACCTACTGTATGTGCACCTCTGTATCTCCGTTTTGTCCATGTACTTGGTTGCCTTTGTGCTTCCCTTTCTACTTGAGTGTCTTCATTTGCCTTTGTACTCAGTGGTGGCAGCCATGGTACTCCTCCTTCCTTGCAAGCTTTCAAAGCCCAACAAGTTGTGTTTCTTAATGGAATCTTTTTGGTCAAATCCTTGGTTGCTGGATCTCATTCCATTATAGGTCTCCTCCAGGTGTTACTGTCCAACTTTCTGTGCTCTAAGCTGTTGCTCCGTATTGATAAGATGCACAAGATGGCATAGGTCACTCAACTGTTACAATAGAATATCTCTTGCTTTGCATGACACTCTAGAATCGTCAATAGTGAGTAGGCGTCCCTTTAAAAAGGTCCTGTCACTCTGGCAAGAGGTCTTTTTTCCATCAGTCACAGGACACTAAGGAAGGTTCTCAGTTACTGAAAAAAATTGCTTTTGTCTGGTAGGGACCCGGCAACTAAATAGCCCAGAAAGCATCACCTTGTCCAGCTCAAGTCACTGAACATGCATGGACCTAAAAGTACATAAAATATACTCAAGTGAATGAACCCTTGACAATTTTAAAACTAATTAATTCCCCAAAACAAAACTTCCTTTTGCACATTGCATTGGCAATCAGTGAACCTGCCTCCAACCCCTCTTCCACATGTTTCACAAAATGAAAATAGTCAAAAAGTCAAATAGGCTGGCAAATCTGGTGATGAGTCTGCCTAAAACATTTGGAAAGCATTTATAAGTTATTAGTATGTTTCTAACATGTAGTGATAGTGGAAAAAAAGATGAGTCCAGAGTAAGTCAAAAATTGTTTATTCTATTCGTTCTACTGTCCTGCATTTGAATTCAAGCCAAATTAAGACAAAAACCTAACATTTCTAAAGATTTTGTAACTAAAGATGGCAGCAGAGAAATTAATTCATAAGTTTACAGAAGAAAAAAATAGAAAATGCTTCCATACCTTACCACACAGCACCACAAGGACCCAAAACATATGGCCAATGTAACCAAGAAGAAAAAATTGAAAAACCTTAGAGTAGCTTCATCATCTCCATATTTAAATTCAATTGAGTAAGTATTTTACTTGCAGATAAAAACAAAGAATATCTAGAATAGTAAAGAACTCAATGTGGCATCAGCAAAGGCTTAGTAGCCAGAGACCGCATGCTGTTATTGCATTAAAGGGATATGAAGCCAAATATTACCAAATATTTGTACTTCTGAAATTTACTTTTCAGCATTTTATGATTACACATACAAATATTGCTTAAATATTAAGCAAAAATAACAGTTTTGACTTTGCTTTCCAATTATTTTTTGAGGGGGACTGTACAGTATGAATTATATTACAGTATCTTAAAAATGGTAGCTTTTTATACAATATGTACTATACATATGTTTTCCCATTACATGTACTGTAGGCTTTGGATTGGCTATACCAGGAATATTACTTCCTCTCCTTTGCTTTGGAAGCAAATGATACTTTTTTTTACTAACCTTTAAAATCACTTTTTTATGTTTTTTCTGCTGAACGAAGCATATTCCTTGCTCATCATCTTCTCTTATTGTATGCCCTTGACCTGCTTCCTTTTTACTTCAGAGATAGGCATGTCCTCTGGCCTTCACCCCTGATAAAGCTTCTTTGTAGTCAGAATCTCCTTTGTCAAGATTAAAGGTTCAACTGGTGTCAAATAACCATAAATCAAAGTGCAACAAACTCAGTTAAGTTTTTGTCATTCATTTAAAGGTGTGTCAGAAACTGTAACGTTTGTGTTCACTGAAGTACTAAATTTGAAATTTGGCCCACATTAAAGTAGTGTACTCTCAGAGTCTTTATGTTTCAGAGTCTTAATCTATATACAAGTTGACTTTATTCTACTCATAGTATTTTATTCTATTTTATTCTGTTCTATTGTTCTGTCCTACTTACGGTGTTCCACGTTTTCCTGTCTCATCCATTTGTCCTGCCTAATATGGGACATCACCTCGATTCACTTTGACTTCTCCAACTGTTGGACTTATCTGAGTATTGCCATTCTTTCCTCTGTGTCACCTTATACATCTGAATGAGAACTAATCTCCTGTTCCAAGGGCAGCTACACATTTTCCACAGCCTCCCTCACTTTTTCAAGGGGTTTGTTTTCCATATTTCTCTCTCTTTATAAGATGTTTTTCACAGTAAGTTCACTCCACGTATCCCTGAGACACAAAACACATTATAAGCCCTAATCTTTTTTGTAGTGTGGACAAGGATAGAAAAATAGAAAATCCACTCTAATCAAAATAGAAGTGTTTAGAGAGCTGAAAATGAGACATGCATTTGCTGTCTTTACTAACTGCTGTCATGGGTATTATAACCTTGATTTATAAATCATTTCATTCACTTTGAACTTTGATCACCAATGAAAGGCTCAGCAATTTTTTTTCAACATTTATAACATCGTTACAGGAAAAAGGGATTCTGGTGGTATATATTTATTATGAATAAATGCTAAACAAAAAGTTTCTTTTTAACCTATTATTGGGCTTTAAGTACGATTTGCTCTAGGCGAGTAAATTCTCAAGCCCTATCCACCCCAGCACTACTCGTGCAGGTTTTCAATGAAAATGGTACTTGAATATGTATTTATAATGTGCAGATTACAAAAACTTTCAGACATGTCTGTCATCATTTACTGTATATGAAAAGTTAAGTGCCAAGTGTGAGATAAGTGTATACATCATTAATTACATAAAGAACTGTAGATTTTCAAATTATACCTTATCAGACACACTGGATTAATAGATGTCTCTGAATTTTCCCTGAGAGTGTGTACAGTATGGGGACTTAAATGCTATCTGGATTGTAGTACTAATTTTCAACCTAAGCTTTTAGGACAGGTTTCAGGTAGCTGTGAACTTTTCCCAAGAACATGTTTTGGATACCGGATGGATCTGTGGATAACTTATGTCTGTTATAGACTGGAGTTCTGTAGATCCAGCCAAGGTATGCAAAACATTGCTCTTAAATTTAAATTTAATATATTGAGTATAAACTCAATGCAAAACTGTGTGAGGCAGAACTGCAGACGTATCCTATTTAAGTGCTAAATTTACAGTGTGTCCTTTCTCTGTTGAGGAAAACAATTAAACAAACTTAAGTTGGATAAATGTTTTGGTGGACACAACATATCCAAAGTATAATCATGTTCCTAGCTGGACTTTTCTATCTTTTTAAGATGTAAAGCAAAATTCTAGAATACCTTTTGAATTCATGCTGAAATTACACACAACCTGTAGGTAGCGCCTGTAACCCTGTGCAAAAAAATATTTTTATTTGTCTTATTGGAAAAAAAAACAATCATGCCAAAAATACAGAGAGGTGCAAGGTCATGAGGCTAAGTATGATCGTGCAATAGTTAAACAAAAAGTGGATAAACTGCTCACTTTAGTTTTCAGAAAATGAAAAGGTATTAATCCACAAATACAGTACATTAATCTGAAATTGTTCATAAAAATAGTCATTTGTTTTATCATTTTGAAAAACTGAGAGAAATGTTATGGTACCTGCACAATATATATTCTAGGTATATAGCGGTACCTAGCGGTTTTGGCTTTAGCTTCAGCCAGGGGTACTTGCCAATATTCCTTCGTAAGATCTTGCATAGTGATATATCTAGTTTTACCTAATCGCTTGATTAGCTCATCTATATGGGGCATAGGGTACGCGTCAAACAGCGAGATATCATTTAACCTTTTGAAATTATTACAGAACCTAATAGTTCCGTCCGGCTTGGCTATCAGTACTATGGGACTAGCCCACGTGCTATGGGATTCTTCTTATTCCCAGTCTTAACATTTTTTCTACCTCTTCCTTAATTAATTTCCTTTTGGCCTCAGGAATTCGATAGGGGGTCAGTCTTACCCTTTTCACTGGTTCCGCGATAATCGTATGTTGGATGAGGTGAGTTCGACAAGGTCTTCGGGAAAAAACATCTTTGTGTTGTGATAGGAACTCTTTTAATTCCTGCTTCTGTGATGGCGCCAAGTCCACCATGGCAACAGCACCAGTTTCTTCTTCCAAAGGGTCAGGGGAGAAGTGGGTGAACAGAACGTCTGCACCATGCCATCTCTTTAATAAATTCACATGGATTTGATGCTGTCGTCATTTGTCAGGTTGCTTAACTTTACAGTTGACCAGACCCACCTTTTCCACCACCTCATAAGGCCCCTGCCAGTAGGCCAGGAATTTACATTCCAGGGTCGGGACTAATAGCAATACTTTGTCCCCAGGCTGAAATTCTCATGCAATAGCTCCCCTATTATAAATCTGCCTTTGTTGCGCCTGGGCCTTCTCCAGATTTTCCTTCACAATGGGAACAACGTTTATTCTTTCCATCATTTGTTCCACATGTTCAATGACAGTCTGTAATGGTCTGTAAGGTTGATGCTCCCAAGACTCTTTGACCAGATCTAACAAGCCTTGGGGTCTCCGAGCATATAATAACTCAAATTGAGAAAACCCAGTCGAGGCCTACGGTACTTCTCGAACAGCAAACATTAGATAAGGGAGCAATTGATCCCAATTTTTGCCATCCTTTTGCATGGCATTCCTCAGCATGCTTTTCATGGTCTTATTAAAGCGCTCAACTAGTCCGTCTGTTTGTGGGTGATATACCGAGGTTCTGATTTGCTGAATACCCATAGCTTACTTAGGTCTTGCATGAGTTTTGACATAAAGGGAGTTCCTTGGGCGGTTAAGATCTCATTAGGAATTCCCACTCTAGAGAAAATTTGCACTAACTCTCTAGCTATGTTTTTGGCTGTAGCCGCTCTCAGAGGAATGGCTTTTGGGTACCTCGTGGCATAGTTCCCTATTAGCAGTATATACTGATGTCCATTTGTGGTTTTAATCAGGGGTCCCACTAAGTCCATCCCAATCAGCTCAAATTGAGTTTCTATAATGGTAAGGGGAATCAAAGGATTCTTATAATTAGGTTGCGGGGCAGTTTTTTGACACTCTGAGCATTCCCAACAATACCTCTCAATGGCCTTGTATATTCCCGGCCAGAAAAATCGAGAGAGCAGTCTCTCGGCTGTTTTCTTCACCCCCAGGTGTCCTCCCAGGAGGTGGCTATGGGCCAAGTTGAGGAGTTTTGCTTGGTAGGCTCAGGGAATAAGGAGTTGCTCCGCTTCTTCTTGATCCCTCTTCTGTACCTGATAGAGGAGATTGTTTTTCACCATGAAATAAGGGTAACTCAGGGCACTGTTATCATTACAGAACTTTCCCTCAATTTTTCTCACATGTCCCCATGCATTTCTCAAATTTCCATCTTCCAACTGGGCCATCCCAAACTTCCCTCGATGTTCTGGTAGCTCCCGGTCTGGTAAATCCATATTTAAGAATTAATCTCCAAGTTTGGAGCCTTCTTCCTGTTGGTATGCCTCTCCAGAGGAATCTGTGTTGTCATCCGAGTCTCCAGGACATGGGAGTGGACTTTGCCTAGCAGACTGGACAGTATTCCAAAGTTGGAGAAAGTGGGGACAGTCTTGTCCCAACACCACAGGGTAAGGCAATTGTTCAACCACCCCTACAGTCGAACTATATATTCCTATTTCTGTAGAAATGGGAATTTTTGTGGACAGATATACTTTAGTTTCCCCATGAATGCAAGTAATAGGGATCGTTTCCGCTTGCCTGATCTCGGTGTCTTCAGGTAGTGCTGTAGAGGTCACCAGGGTCACCGTACTTCCAGAGTCTAACAAGGCCTCAACATATTTTTCCCCCATCTTGATTTTAGTAATGTGGGGTTCCTCACAGAAGGGGACGCTCGCCGTGAGGTAGTTACACTTTGCTTCCTCTCTGGTGTCCACTTGCATAGGTTCCCACAAGTTGGGACAATGGCTGGCTAAATGTCCCTCTTCATGACAGCTAAGATAAGATAAGACTTTATAGATCCCGAAGGGAAATTGATGTGTTATAGCAGTCAAGCCCAAGACAAGCAAAAAAACAGACATCAGAATAGACGAAACATTAGAATACGTAAAGTAATACAAAATAAATATAAAATACAGTAAATAAATAAAAATAAATACATAGCTGTGTGCAAAATATGATCATAGTCACTTTAAAAACAATAAAATATGTGCAAAATGTGCATAGGTATATACAGATTAAGTGTCCAAAAAGTACAATGGAGCAACATGCTGTCCATATATGAGCAAATGAAGGGCTAACAGTCCTAGCCTAGGGCAGCGTTATACACCCTGACAGCCGCCAGGAGGAAAGACCTGCGGAAACGTAGTCTTGAACACCGTAGCTGGAGCAGTCTGTTGCTAAAAGTGCTCCGCTGCCCAATAACAGTCCCATAAAGCAGATGAGAGGCGTTTTTCATGATGGCTGTGAGCTTGGTCAACATTCCCCTCTCAGCCACCACCTCCAGAGGGTCAAGTCTCAGCCCCAACACAGAGCCAGCTTTCTTGATAAGTTTATTGAGCCTATTTGCATCTCTTGTCATGATGCTGCTGCCCCAGCACACAACAGCGTAGAAGATGACCGCTGCCACCACTGATTCATAAAAAATGTGTAGCAGTTTTCCACACACACCAAAGGACCTGACCTAATCTCGCCAAGATCACCTTTTTTAGAGTTTCATAGTTCTCAGCATCCTCTTCTATTAAATCATAATAGGCTTTTTGGGCTTCCCCAATTAAATAAGGTGCCATTCTCCCCACCCATTGCTCTCTGGGCCATGCATTCCTGGCAGCTGTTCTTTCAGACATTATTAAATATGCTTCTACATCATCTAGCTCCGTCATCTTTTGAAGCCCAATTTCTTCTTTCTTACTGGGATGTTTCCCCTGTTACTGAGGACCGTCTAATTTCCTCTCCTAAACTTTGCAATTCCTCTCTCACCAAATTCTGTTCCTCCATAATTCGTTGATTAGTCTCTATTTGAATTTTATTAGCCTCCTGCTGTGCCTGTATAGCTTCTTGTTGTCCTTTTAAAGCCTGGAACTGGTTGAGGGTGGCTTGGGATAATTGTTGTATCAGTTGTTCCATATTTCTTAGCGAGAGCTTACACACAAACCGAGAGAAAAAAAAATCAATTTTTTATTTTCACAATTCTCAATCCCGATCAGCAGCTACCTGCATCCTCCTCCAATTGTGGTGTCTCCGGGGGAAAAGTTTATGTAACTGAGACAAAAGTACTCACACCACACTTCTCTTCTTTAATTTCTGTGGAGTTTTTCTCCGTTTCTCTAGTCCATTCATCTTCCAAGCCAGTCCACAAGCCATTCTCTCAATCCTTATTCAATCCGAGTTCCAAAATCCAAAGTACCACAAATCCGCGTCGTGTCCAAATCACCAACCGTAAATCATAATCCTTTATCTCTTCCGTTAATCCATTATTCTTCAAACAGCACAAACACTAACCTGATTCCTCTATTTCCTCCAAAATGCATTCACCTACTGGCTTCCGCACTAGTTTACTGTTTCCAGGGCATTTATATTTTGTTTCCTGACGAGACTCACCTGTGTCTCATTGTTTTTCAGACTAAGCCTTTTCCATCTGCGGGTCAGCTGGTTTCTTTTGGCGGCCATCTTGCTCAGGTATCTCTCTCTTTCCTAGTGTTCATCCCGCATCAGCAGGGTCCGCTTGTCGGCACACCAGTCTCCATTTGGTGGTTTGAACCAAATCTTTGAGCTGACGTTCCATCTTGCTCAGGTATAAGTCGAGTATATTGAGCAGATAGTTCCTGAAATACCTGTCCTGGTTGAATCTTCCCTTGGTCATCTTAAAAATGATATGCAAATGCAAGGAAATAATATCCTTCTTAAGAAAGCAAACATAAAAGGACAAACTATACACATGTACCACAAACATTGCGGTCCTAGTGTGTTTTAAAAAAGGGAAGCTTAGAATTTACTTCTCAACACAACAGTATCTTTGGAAAAATTGTGTGAAGGATAGAGGATCCAAGGTCAAGAATCTTGAGGTCATTTAAAACTCATTATTGTAAAAGTGTATTTTTTTTATTAGTGTCTTCTTGTTTGTATGAATTTTTGGGTATATACCATATAAACATTTTTTAAAATTGCAAAATGTTCAGAACTACTTGGATCATTGCTCATAGTAAAATACTGCACATGAATAATTGTTTCACCTTCCATGCACTGGCTCTATGTAAATTTCAGAAAAAAATCTGTCTTCTGATTATACCAGTAGTGAATTGTTCTCTACCACTGTACCTGTAACAAGCACAGCCAGCACAAATTGTCCCTAATTATTCAATCTGCTTTCCACACCCTTTCCTTCACTATTCAAACCCTCTGCTCACTCCAAACCGACGCTCGGTATTAGGAATCTTTCAGCCTCCTGAGCTCTCGGTACTTACAACTTTCAGCACCTTGCTCTCTTGGACCTCGCCTATTGAACTCCTATCCAACTGGTACTTTTCGACCATTCTTTCGTCTCGTCCTTCCCGGATTGTTAGCTTAGAATTCCTGTCTGGACTCAACCACACCTGGACTGATCGACTACTCTCCTGCCTCGCCCTTCTTGGACTCATTCACCTCGAACTGCATCAGAGACCTGCACAGGTTTGTAAAACTCATCTTAACAGTACCAACATGTCATTTATTCTTTGGACTCGGTAGCTGTTGAGTCACAAAAATGATCCTCCAAACCTTTATTGCTGTAAAGCTGTGTAATTAGAAAGCATTTTTGTGAGGATGTATCATAAGGGTCGGATTTTGGTGTTCGTAGGCCCTAGGCACTTTCATTCTGAAATGTGCAAAAAGAGGGGTAAAGGCCAAATGAATTACGTAAATTGAAATGATGTACTGTAAACTAGTGTAATAACCGGAGGATTTGCATAGAATGAATCTCACACATCCCTGATATGCCTACAACAACATATTTATTTACCTCCACACTTTGACAGACAGACATTGAAACTCCTCATAGAAACATGCACGCACACGCTCACGCATGCACGCACGCGCACGCACACGCACACGCACACACACACACGGGGTGAGGACTAAAGAGGAGTACTTCAGTTTAAGGTGTGTTACAAGGACAACCCTCAGTTTAAGGTGGGTTACAAGGACAAAGCATTATTTGGTTGGCATGGTTGTACAATGGTAAGCATTGCTGCCTTGCAGTGCTGAAGCCCTGGGTTCAGTTCCAAATTGGGGCCAATCTTTAGAAGTAGCCAATTAACTTACCAGTATGCCCTTTGATTGTTGAAGGAAACTCATGCAAACATGGGAACAAAATACAAACTCCAAGCAGACAGCATCCCAGAAACTGAAGCCATGCTAACCATTGTGACACTATGAAGCAGTTCTTATTCTTATTATGTCCTACATACAGTCCTACAGCCTAGAGAATATTTGGATTTTTATAAGGGTATTTTGTGCTTGGAACACCTTGTTTTGCCAGGTTTTTCAAGACTTGATTATGCCAGAACAATGCTTGTTTTGTGTACTACCATGTAGTTGAAATGAAATAATCCAGTGAGATCACCTTCTACCTTTACATACTATACCTTTTCAGAGCAATTATTATGAGATGAGTATTTCACAACATGCCTTGAAGAATTTTATCAGTATTTACATTAGTGATTGGGCAATAAACAGGGAGAGCTGTTTTCCTTTGGCCAGTCTACAACTGAAAGTAAAGGGGACGGGGGTAAATTTAGAGTTGGGTCTACTAATTAAAGTCTTCAAGTTTAGAAAAAAGTTCTCTCAATTTCAGTTCTAAAAACATGTAATTTGTTTAACCTCAAAAGATCACCCAAACTGTTTTTTTCAGTCAGTTTTGATATTTGATTAATTATTAGCCAATATCATTACCAGTGAGCAAATAAGTTTAAAATTTCATGTTGAATCATCTTAGGTTATTGAAAGTTAAGCAAACATTGTTCAAGATGTCATTTGAGGTTATTTAGCACGAATAGGTTCAAAACGGAAAAAAATGCTTTAAAATCCATATATCCTTTCAAATTTCAAATCTTATTAAAGAAACCAGTCAAAACTTAATAGTATCAAATTAATTTAATTTTAACTCATATAATTTCTCCTTAATCTGAGGATGAAACTATGATGAGTTCACATATATACAGTAAATGTGAAAGTAATCCCTCACTAGGCTTGCAAGTCTATTGCTCTGTCTGTACAAAATACTCCATGGAGGGGTAAAAGAGTGATTCTCTCTTTTTTATTGCCAAAGGGGTGCCAAAGGGCTCTGTGATAATTGGAAATTAGTTATTACTTTTAAACTAAAATATTTTAATGAGATTGTAACTTGATTTAATGCACTGTATTACTGTAAGGCATTCAAAAATCATGGCAGGATCCAGTGGTTTTGTTAACCACTAGCTAACCTATGTTATAATAATTACAATCCCAAAGGAATTTGATTCCATTATACATAATAGACTGAGATGAATTAATTTGCTCTTTTGGTCTGATTGCATCTGCAGTAATCCGGGGAGGAACTGTATGCTTGCATGCAATTTATGCTCTGTAAAACTATGAGGATGTGATCTTCTGTTGAATTCCTGGTCTTACTAGTTTACAAAGTTTTTGTTTGTTGTTTATATCTGTGAAAAAAATGCCTATGGTTTTTGCACCTCTGAAGAAAAATAAATCTTATGACACCTTTTATTCTTGTGTTAGAGATTATTTTTTCTTTGGTTGGAAGCTGTGCAATTAAGTTTAGTATATTTAATGACTCCAGGGTCAAGAACTGAGAATTTAGGATTATATTTTATGTTTTAAGGATTCACATCATATTTTTATTTATTTCGTCTTGCTGTTGTTTAAAGCCAGGAAATTAGAAAATAGCTCATTTTCTACTGGTAATTAATGGACAAAGTCATCATATGAAGCTGCAGCATCATCTGGTGGTGAAGATTTATTGAAGGGTGGTATATTGGTGACAGTTGTTAGCATTGCTACTTTATAGTGCTGGAGCCCTGGGTTCCATTCCCAGGCAGCTATCTGCATGTTCTCCCTGTGTTTGAGTGGGTTTCCTCCAGATGTTCCAGTTGCCTCTGGAGTATGTGTGTGTGCTGCCCTGCGATGAACTAGCATTCCATACAAAATGTCAGCACCTTGCACGTGTTGCTTACCAAGATAAGTTGTGGCTCCCCTGTGAAACTGTATTGTATAAAATGGTTCGAAAATGGGTGGGTGCCAATTTATTATTAGAAGTCTTAGGCCCAGAGTCCTATCTGTTCCTCATGGGGTGTGAATGAGACCTGGAACCGAGTGACAAAAAGAAAACAAAAGAGTAATGGATGAAAAGGCAGTGTACCACTACGCTTGGTGTATTATATATTAATGTATTAATATGCTTATACCAACTACATAATTGTGTTATTTTTTCAGTTTTATTACAGACGTCTCATAGTGCCTTTTGAAGATAGTGGCTGGCTATTAGATATTTAAGTTACATTTCACTGTAGACCAGTCTTTTCAGCCACGCATACAGTAGAGCCTTAAGAACCTTCAGGTGCTTAGTCTTTCTCGCAATCCAAAGGTGAGAAAGGTCTCAGCCATAGAAAAAGGGAATTGATGTGAAATTTATTTCTTTATGTAAAATTTGGCATTATGAATAGTTTTTGACGGAAGAATTTCCTTTGCAAAGAAATTTTAATTTTCTTTATGCAAATAATGGCATTATGAATAGTTTTTGAGGAAAGAATTATCTGTGCAAACTGATAGATATGCGTACTGTATATCACTTCTTAAAATGTAAAACAAAAATGTAAGGTAGAGTAATTGGGCTCAGTAAGCATGCTTGAGACTGATACACAAACACAGGAAACAGAAATGGGAAACAGAAATGGCAAAAGGTAAGTTTAAAGGCACATCACATGATGAAAAGTAACATACAGTAAGTAAGATACAGTAGCATCACCCAAGATGTCTGGTTAATGTGTGGAGGACTGAGGCTCAGAAAAGACACAAATTAAATCCAGGCCAATGGCACTGACCATGTTAAATCAATTATTAAACCGCAATGCAGAATGCAGGATGGAAATAATAAGCTTGGGACTGAAACTATTTTTGAAACCCCTGATCTAAGGGCCACATTTTCCATCTAAAACTTTTAGTTGCTTGTGTGCCTGTTTTGAAATATTATTATTTGGCTGTTCACATGGTTAGATTTGGGGACATTTTATTAGTCATTCCCACTTGATGTCAATTAATTAAAGCCTTTTGGGCTCCAGGATCTTTGATTCTCTATTCCAAAGAACAGGTCTTTCTCCCTTCAACTGGGACCAATCTTCAATTTTTACAAACACATTGGATGTTGTGGAGAAATTAAATTAATTTAGTGACCTCACAATAACCATAACTTCAACCTTACATAAACTTCCATATATATTCTTCTTACTATTGGATTTTCACCCTTTTCACAGCCTATCCTTTTGGCAGTATCATTGACTAAAATGACCTTGACACATTTTGGGACATGAGGAAGACTGCTCACTCCTTGGGTTTTTCTGTAATATGCAAGTCAGATTCCATTGAGGTCTTCATGCTCATGGGGGTCTTGGTGCACTGTTTTACCCAGTGGCTGAACTATTAAACTACAGTAAGTATGGTCTAGCATCCTCTCTGTATAACTTCTTCTCTCAACTGAAACCAGTCCCATTCAAAATAGCTTTATATGGGATAGAGACACTATACAAACTGGATGGTAATTCTGACTGACATTCAATGCTTTCTGATATGACTGAAGTGGCTAAGGCCCCAATTGCTCTTATCAGTATGATTTAAAGTTCTTGTTAATCATTAGGTATCTATTTTACAAAGCCGATTGAGCCTTGGATTTCAAATTGCCTGCCTTGGTTGTGAAAGTTAGTAGGGGTTGGTGTTCGACAGGAAGTAATGCTACTCTTTTACCATGCTGTAATCGAGAGCATTACAGTGTGGTTTGGTAATCTATCAGTTCATTTAAAATCGCAATTACCTGCCTCATCCAGACAGGATGAAGGTCATGGGAGTGAAACAGCATCCCTCCCTGCAGACAATCTTTGAAAAATCCATGTTTTAGGGTTCCCAAATGTAAGTCAAACAGCTACAAACATTCCTTTGTTCCACTATACATTAAAGCTGTCAACGCAAATGTCAAGGATAAACACAATTTTGACTCTTACAACCCACTTGAGTGCAATATGTTTTGTGATGTGTTATAAATGTAGGATTTTGTTATGTGTTATACTGTACATGTACAATAGAGTGATGTTGAATGTTTTTCTTATTTTATGTAATCGAGTAATGTGCAATGATTTTCTTTTCTTTTTTTTGTTTGCATTCTATTTAAATGTACAGGAGCGTTGTGTGCCCATTAAAATTTTCCCTCAAGGGAAAATAAAATCTTATCTTACATTGTATTACTATTTTGACAGTTGCATTTTGCTGGAGCAGAAACTGTGACAGTGTCCAAACTTGCTTAACCTTTGTGATGAACTTCCCCTGTTGGGTTGACTGTGACGAAAAAAAGACACCACAAGGGGCAAACATAACAACCAGAGACTTTTGTTTTTTAAATAACTCCTAAATTGAAGTTGTGCAATTGAACTGAACAGAGGATGTTCACATGGGTGTAGTGATATGAGAGTTTTTAATTTGCTAAAATAGAAATTGGAAAAGTAAATTGTGAGTGCACTTTGACAACTGTTAAGAATCGGACACAATAATTTACAGCCTCACACATGGATTCTAAATTCACCATACACAATTTATTGATACAACACCAAAACATGCACAGCAAACATGCATAAAGAATATATTTGTGAATCGATCATCTGTGATAAAAATGGTTGATCATTCACTCTAGGATTACAAAGAAAAAATTTAATAATGTTAAGAGTTAAAATATATAAAATGTATTGAGTCTCATATAGTTGATCATATTCATATTCTCAAAGACAAGTAAATATGCATTTACTATCATGAACTAAACTTTATCAAATGTGTTTAGAATAATAGTTTAACTCTCAAGAATACAATGTGAAAATATTCATATTGTATTGTATTGAAGTAGGGCCTATATCTGTACTGCACATCGCTTAAATTATATTGCATTTAATGACAGTGAAATAATTCCAATCATTCAGACTGATTATGAAGTTTTGCCAACTATATTTAGAAACTATTTCCGTCTCTGGCAATAGATCCTATGTTTGCATACCTCTAAGTTTTATACAAGTATTGTGCCTAACACAACTATTTCAAAGAAAAGGACATCATTAAGGAACTCACTTTTAGTCATTCCTTTAATTCACCTGAAACCCAAACTTCCCCCTTTTTACAAGAATTGACATTTTCAATCTGCTGATTGGGGGTCCTATAATACAGGGGATTGGCCACCTGAGCTAGTCACTTTTCTAATGATTTCCTTTTAAATTAAGGGACCCAGTCAAACCCAGAGAAAAAAAAATTGAATGGATCTTTAATACTTAGCTCATCAAGAGTTTTTTTTTTAAATCATACTGTAATTTGATTTAGAAAAACTTGAGCAAGCTTGATTTAATTTACCTTTCGAGTGCTACAGATTTAAAGATTTTAATTTTACTAGAAGGAATTACTGAAATGTGGGGAATGTTTTTTCATATATTTTTTTAATCATGAAACAATTTTACTTGCTGTTTTTATTGTTATTTAAATCAGTAGTGGTATTTTGCTTGGTGTTTAAGAAGGGCAGCTACAGCTCATGATATCACTTTCACAATAAGCATGTTTGCCTATTGATATGTTGTTAACTAAATTAATGACTTTCTTTCATTCAGCCATTCATTTTCTTACCACTGTACCCAATGCAGGGAGGTGGGGGAACTTATGCTGGCAAGAAACAGGTGCAAGGCAGGATACACCCTAGACAGTAGGTCAGTTCATGGCATGACACACATACACAAACACATACCAATGCCAGTTTTCCCAGAAGCCAATTAACCTGCCAGTATGTCTTTAGGTGGGTAGCTGTGTCAGCATGTGTAGGCTGCAAAGGAACAAGTAATGGGTTTATTCCATGCTGAAAAGAGAGAGAAGAAAGAAAACAGAATGTTTCGGCTGTGTAGCCTTCTTCGGGTGTAAGAAAGATACTGTAGGGCAGTAAGAAAAGATAATATAGCATGGGAAAACAAAAGCCAGGAGAGAGGAGCAGGGGAGAGGCAGAGTGGCCAATCAAGCGGTGCGAGGTCGAGAGAGGTGAGGAGAGGTGTGAAACGAAACCTACAAATGAATAGAGAGAATTAGAAGAAAACAAGTCTGTCGTTGAGAGAAGAGGGAAGGGGTGAACCAAATTTCAGGATAATTTTAGTTTCTGATGTCTTTCTGCTATAGGAGTTAAGGAACCTTACTTTGAGAATGCAAAGAATGCACATGCTCCAATGAACGCCGAAATGTTGAGTTTTCTTTCTTCTCTTTTCAGCATGGAATAAACCTTTTACTTGTTACAGTATGTCTTTAGATTGTGAGAGAAGACAGCAGCACCTGCAAGAAGTCCATGCAAACATAACAGGAAATGAACCCAGGCCTCTAGCACTGTGAGGCTAACCACCACACCACCCCAAACTATCTTCTTATTTCATAAAATGTTCTTATTTCTTATTTGAAGTTCCAGGAATAATTTCTTGATCAACACTCAGGTTTCTGATAATTTCACTATAACGTCAAAATAAATTGGGTAGAAATCTTTGAAAAAGTAATATGATGTTAAGAGTTCCAGGTTGAAAACCTTAGTTAAAACTAGAATGACAGATTGTTGGAAGATAATGACAGAAAACTGATAAAGTCTTCTTTTTACAAAAATTTATACATTTTCATATAAATCACTATTTATGATGTTTGTACTTTTCTTAAAAGTGCAGTGCTATGGTTTTTGATGTTTGTTGTTTTTAATTGTAGTTTTAGGTTATACTGTAGTTTTAATATATTAATAGTTGCAAATACATTGGACAGTTTTGTTACAGTGTGTCTGTATCTGCTCTTGGAAGCCCAGAGTTCTTTATGTTTTGAGTTCTGGACATCCCTCTTATTGTTCTAAACTTTGAATAGAGATTCATAGGGAATAAGGATTGCAGTCTGTGTTGATAACTTCTTTGTTAATGATGTACTTTGATTGTTGTCATTTAATTCTTAGGTGTAATCATCAAGATCACTTCAGGGCTGAGATCCTAAAGACCCATCACATTATTTTCAAATCCTTTATCTTATTCATCATATTTGTATTACTGATAAATATTTTACCATATATGTGCTTAATATGCAGAGTACTCAAAAGATTATCGCAAATTTCAGAACAGTCTTGCATAATACAACGTGAAAATAGGTTGTTCAGTAAGAACTTACTGTAAACAAATGTAAATAGCAGTATAGTATATAGATTAATTTATGTCCATAAAGAATTCAGATAACTAAACATCATAACCATTTCAAAATAGATGATAGGGCTACCAAAATTTCAAAGTTTGCAGTGTAAATGGCAATGTTGAGTCACTTTTAAGTGATGTTAATAATCCAGACAGATTCCAGAATTACAGTGCATTTATTTAGATAGCACAAACTCCTTGTTTCTTTTTAATAATATCAGATACAAGATACAGATTCCACAACCAAGGAAATCCCATATAATAAAGTTATTGTTGAGAATAGCTGAAACTCTTTAATCAGCAATGTTATGTTTTACTAACAGCTTGAAAAATACCCTTTCTGCCCGTTGAGATACAAAAGTTGATTAAAATAAAAATAAATTAAAAATGGAAAATAGGGTAATATCATTTCTTTAGAAACCCTAATGTATTTTAAATAAATTACAACTATAGAAGATATGTAAAGAACAATTCCTCCTGCATTATGGGGAAACAGTGTAGGCCAATACATGCAAAAAATAAACAGGATGCATGTATGGTGATGTCACCACAGAAACCTGGAAGACATTTATGGGATTGAATGAGCACTTTGAAGCTGATGAGAACCAGATGTTTCATAGTTTCTTCAATGTGGGATTCTAGAAAATGTGTGAGGACAGTGTAGAGTACTGCCATTTTACCCTTGAGAAAAGTGGCGTGTTCAAATTACACAACTAAATGTCTTGCCGAATTAATAGATATTCCACAGCTTTCCATTGTAAAAGATAATTTTTCTCTTTTAAATAAAGACTAAATATCTTTCACTACTTTGTTTTGAGACCATTTGTGTTCATTAAGAAGCTAAAATGGTGAGTTATTTTATTATATGTGCTGGAGAAGAACATTTTTTTTGTTACTTTCTAGTATGTGTTTATTTTAAGTAAATTAACTTTATTTTTTTATTTAATGCACAACTTATAAATGGTGTAATTTGGAAAGTGAGCTCTGTAAAGTTATATAATTCAATTGATTAGAACTTTTTAAAAACTCAAAGCATTGAATATCATAAGAATAGATGAATACTACTTAATTTCAACTATGCTTATAATGTGTATATACTGTATATAGACACTTAATATTTAAGAAGGAGATTTAGGCACTGGATTTTTAGTTTTAACAGATTTCAATGTTATTCATAAGAATTATTGTGAATGAGGATAAACAGGAATAAAGTACTCACATAATACTCACAAAGTCATCCTGAACTTGATTCAAAATCTTAACCTGTATTTAAACTGAACATCCCTGGTTGGATGCATGGTTCCAAACCCCCAGCGTGTGGTATTGATGGAGGGGATTTCTTCATCTGGGTTCTTGAGCTCAACATCAAAGTATGCTAACATTAAAAAGACAAACTGCTTGAGCTCATTTGTTGCAAAGAAACGGCCTGGACACATTGACGCCCCAGCACCCCAGGGCATATTATAATATTTCACCTTCTTACCATTTTTATAAAAGTCTGTCTTTTTGGTCCCTTCTGGTGTGAGAAATCGATCATATTTAAAGGTCTGTGGGTCAGGGTGAATAGAAGGGTCCATCTGAATAGCAGCATGTGGAAACAGTGCAACTCTGTCCCCTTCTCGGATGTTGTATTCTCTACCGTCGGCCAGCTTGAGGGCCATATCCTGCCGAACACCTCTGGCAAGGATATTAGCAGCTTTGAGTCGGAGGGTCTCCTCCACTGCACTGTCCAACACAGGGGTCTTCAGAAGCATGTCTCTTGTGAGATTGATAAGCGGCCCTCCACGTTTTACTTCTTGTCCTGTTTCCTTCAGGACCTCTTCCACTTCCTTTCGGATTGCCTTCATTGCCTCACGATGCTTCATGAGGAACAGAAGCAGCCAGAAAGCAGAAGGGCCGGTGTTGCCTTGAGAAGCCCAGAGCAGCAAAAACATGTATCTGTCCTGCATGGACTCTTTCATTCCATTTGCAGCTCTCTCTTGCTGCTGTACCGAAATCCAGCCACTAATATTTTCCTTTTGATTCACATTCTGTACAGACAAAATGCTACTGAACAACCGTTTTAGTCTTTCTGCTTCCATTTTCTCTTTCGGTGGCAACACTCCATAGGCCAACCTAGGGAACAGTTTGTCAAATTTTCTGAACTCATAAAACAGTTCATCAGATTGAATGCGGTCTTTCTCCTTTGCTTTTTCCAAGCTGCCTGCAGACTTCACTGTTTCATTCCCAAAAAGGGAAAGGTAACCAGCCCTGAACACAATGTTGTAGCTAAAGTTAAAAAGTGCATCTTCTTTCCACTCATTCTCATCTTTTTCTGTACCCACACTGTGTAGCATCAGGTTCTGAAGGTTGCTCGTCATGGCCTGGGTCATGACTACCAAACCGTCCCCCATCAGATACTTGTTGCTAGAAGCTTGTAGAAGTTTGTGGTCTTCGTCTATGGGATGGTAACCAAAGATCCTTATCACCATTTGCTGTGAAAACTTGGTAAAATCCAGCTTTGTTCGTGCCTCCTTTACCACTGATCCAAAAGACAGTGGATCCATTAGGAAATGGAAATAGAAGCCGGATATCTGCACTGTGAACATATCTCCATGCTTTTCCTTCATTTTCTGAAGGAACTTAACTGTGTCCCTGCGGAAGTCTAGGACATGACCAAACCAAGGTATGAGACCTCGGTCTAGCGGGGGTTCTCCAGGGCGTCTTCTGCGAAATGCGCCCAGGAGATAAAGTCCACCGAGAATAGAAACCAGCAATGAAAGAAGAACCGAGAGTAAAAAGCTCATTTTGCCAGACTGTGTCACAGAACTGCAATGAGTAAAAGCACCACTTGCTCTGAATATAAAATGAAATTCATGCTCCTCCTCCTAATTAATATATCCTGAGGCAGAGATCATTGCATAAACAAATTTTATTGAAGTTCCTGATAATATCACTAACACTGGAAATTATCTTACATCCCATCCAAAGGTTTTTTGAAAACATTGCCTTTTAGTTGTTAAGTTTATATTTCATTCAGTACAACCAGTACACCATAACTGAAATTCCTGATAATTTCACTAATACTAGAAAATATTTGTCCAAAGATCCGTTGGCTTCACAATGATTGCGTAACCAGTCTCTTGCCCAGTGGCTAAGTATGCAGGGACAGCCTGATCTCCAGGACAGTCTGTCTGCCTTCCACTTCTTATGGTTGACTTCAAACTCTTTGTTACCATAACTCATTTTTCTTTGTGCTAAATGCCAATTCACAAGCCGGATTTGTATCTGTGTTTGCATGTGGCTAATTTACACATGCATATTTGGATGTTGTCTGTCTTTGTTTTGCAGTTGGAACCCCTCTGTCTGGCAAAGGTCCTGGCATGTAACTGGAGCTACAAAGAAGGCACAACAGCGCCTTTATTTCCTCAGACAGTTGAAAAAATTTAGTCTATCTTCAACTTTAAAGATGTGCTACTGAGAGTGTGCTCATGTGTGGTATGGTAGCAACTCATTGTCTGACTGATAGGCATTATAGGGGGTGAGCAGGTCAGCCCAGTCTATTACTGGAGTATAGCTCCCCTGCATTATGGATAGTTTTACAACTCACTGTCTCACGAAGGCTAGAAGTATTGCTAAGGATAACAATCATCCCGGTTTCTTACTTTATCTCCCTTCCCTCTGGTAAGTGTAATAGGAGCATAAAGGCACGGACCTCCAGATTCAGAGACAGTTTCTTCCCTGTCAGATTACTGAGCTCCCCTACCACTGACTCACACTGATGTTTTTTTTCTCTTCTCACACTGCTTCTCTGACTTGTTTTTTATGTTGTGTATTATTTAACTTGTAATTGTTGCTGCTTCTGTTCTATGTTTTTGGTGATTCCTTAATGTCTTTGTATCGGAGCATACATGCAAATAAGCATTTCATTGCACTTGTGCATATGACAAATAAACTGAACTGGACACAAGTTCCATGAAGGGTGGTCCCCTTTCACAAAGACCTATGCAGTCCCAAGATCAACTTTAAAACCCACTGCATTCATTAGTGCTCTGTTAGTGCAAGTGCCTAAGCTTAAGTCACAAAAGTAGTATTGTAGCATTGTAGCAACAAATGGGACTGGTTTGATTCTCCTGAGCCATTAAAGGGGGTGAGTGACGTTGTACCCCTGAAAAAGTAAAGCACTATAGCTCTGAAACAAATGCAGCACAAAAGCTGCTTTCAATGGCTTAAACCAGCACAAACCAATACTAATGAATGTGGTAGGTTTAATTGTTTGTGCTATTTGTGGGGGAGGCAACATAAAGGGTCAGTTTCATGGAGTTTTCCTGATTACTGATCCGGTGGAATGTCTGATTAGCTGCAGGGCCTATCAGATGAGCCCTTTGGACCTGTAGAATGTTATTTCCAGAATACAAATCATCGTGTCTATTTTGCACTCCAGCAGGAGGCTTTAATCAAAGACCCTATTTGTACCATCACATTCTTTTAAAAGTATTTAAGTTTTAAAGCAACAAAATGTGAAAACTGTGCTAAGATCCAAAGATGTTTGCAAGGCACTTTATTAATTTTCAAGAAAGATAGAAAGAATAACACAAATGGTATGTCAAAAATCCAGAAAGCTTTTATATCACAAAAGAAAGTTTTTTTTTTACTATAATGTCTTTGTTTCTTCCAGTGGTCTTCAAGACATCAGTCCTTTGCAGTTTATCAGCTAACAATTTCCTAGTTTTATCTCTGGACACTAAATATGTTGAAAGACAGGGTGAAATGTGTTTTCTAGTACAGCCTCTGCTCAGTGGAATGTTGTGACAGAATCAGATAACACAGCCCTGAGAAGATTACAAAATGTGAAATACTGTGCTAACAAGACAATAGAAATTGTATTTTGAGTGGAATATCAACTCGTTTATTATAGTGGCATATCATTGTTTTACTTAAAGTTTAAGTAAAGTTACCTGCTCTGTGATATTTCATTTTCCATAATGCTTATGGCTGTAATCCTCAAAAGTATAACATTGCACAAAACTTCACTAAATGAAGCCAATTAAAAGATACAAAAAGTGTAGTTTTGTAAGTTTGAGTGGGAAGCAGCATCAGCGTGCATGAATTGTGAAGGACCTTGTACCTTTACCTTTACCCTTCACTTGTACTTTTGTAAATATATGTAGAAGTCCTTTCGTTCTTTATGAAAGCAAGAGCATTGTTCACAGTTGTGGTCTGTTATATCCATGCTATGGTCAAATAAAAACAAAATATTACAGGAGATGGTACTGTATAAAAACAATCTGATGTACTTTATTGCAACAACATATGACAGTTTTGTACTATACTATATAATGAAAATGTATATATTTGCTATACCCCAAAGCTCTGAAACATCATCTAAAAATAAATCGAGGACAACATTGCCTTGAAATAAAATGTATTTTTTTCAGAAAACCTTTTTTTGTATTGATTTATCTTTTGCATCTTTTTTTCTTGACTGTGTTTTTCTTTAATTTTGTATTGTGTAATGTGCTAACATTTTGCTTTGTGTAAAATTGTAGTAATCATAAAGCATTTATATAAGAGTAAGTTTTAAGCGCAGGGAAATTATACATCGGGGTCCTCAAAACATTATTGACATATTCCTATGCATGAATGAATGACTCATGTTAGTGAGACTGCTGCAGTAAACTATCACAAATGATCTTTGAGTTACATTAGCAAAATATAATCCTTAACTGTTGAGCAAAGTGTATCGAACAAGGTACAATTATACTGTATCACACTGATAGGTTAAAAAGTTCAAGGCCTTCCTGCAATAAAGTCATTTGATTTAAGACTCAACATACTGTATGTGTTAAAGGTTATGAACCTGAGTTATGGATGCCTGTCTCCAATAAGAACATTTTAGACTTGTTTGGAGAACTGTCCTCATTCCCGTTCTGTGATTTCTACAAATTGTTCTGGAGAGCTACAGTCTTGCTTTGCATATTTAGTAAATTTGCAAGTCATCTGTGGTATGGAGCACTCCACCAAGGTACATTCAAATCACTTAGTATCCTTTAGCACATAAGTGGTGAATGCTTAGCAAGTCAATGGTTACTTTAAGCAAAAAGAGTGTCTACTTTGAATGGCAGGAGCTCCAAGTCTTCTGAGTAAAATAATTTGGCTTATAGGTCCTGAGGACTAGATGCTTTAGCAAACACCATTATATTGTGAAAGCAAAGATTTGGGAGGTCCATCCCTGGTCAGTATACATCACTGTTCAAGTATCTCCGATAATACAAGTGGATTTGAGTTATCAAATGTGATTTAGATAGATACTTTATTGATCCCGTGAGGGAAAATGCACAACACGGTATAGTGTAATGAAATGATATAATACATACAATACAATCAATACAGTCAGTGAGAAGTGCACTGAGAAGAGTTACTGACAGTCCAGAATATACAAGAACAAACCAGGACAGTACACAAAACATTTCATTGCACAATATAAATATATATATAAGTGTATTGAACAGGTCCCTGGCATATATTACACAACAACGGTTGTAGACGGGAAAGCCAAATGTAGCAAAGAGTTTTACTGTTTAGTCCAAAAACAGCCAATGCCAATGTTGCCCCTGCCCAGACACAAGGTGGATGCATTGTAGTCTTGTGGCAGAAGGCAAGAATGACTTCCTGTAGCTCTCCCTGTCTCACCGTGGTTGGATCAGCCTATTGCTGAACGTGCTCTTCATTTTCACAAGCATGTCATAGAGGGGTTGGGAGACATTGTCCACGATGGCCTCTAGTTTGGACACCATTCTACTCTTGGCCACTGCCTCCAGGGGGTCCAGGTCAAACCCAATGACAGAGCTTGCTCTTCTGATGAACTTGCTCAACCTGTTTGAATCCCTTGCTCTAATCCCAGAGCCCCAGCATACTACCGCATAGAAAATAGTGCTCGCCACAACCAACTGATAGAACATATGTAGCATCTTACTACGTACATTGAAGGACCTGAGCCTCCTCAAGAAGTAAAGTCGGCTCTGACCCTTCTTGTAAATGGCCTGGGTGTTCTTAGACCATTCCAGTCCACCATCTCCACGCCACTCTCATGGATGTAGACCGGAGTAGGTTGGACTCTTTTCCTCCTGAAATCTATCACCAGCTTCTTCGTCTTTGCTACATTCAATAGCAGGTGGTTCTCCCCACACCACTCCACAAAGCTGCTGACCAATCCTCTGTACTCTTCCTCCTGCCCACCCTCGATACATCGCACAATCGCAGAGTCGTCTGAGTATTTCTGCAGGTGGCACGACTTTGAGTTGTATTTAAAGTCCAAAGTATAGAGGGTGAAGAGGAACAGAGAAAGAACTGTCCCCTGAGGAGCCTCTGTGTTACTCACTACCTGTTCAGACACACAGTTCTGAAGTCTCACAGACTGTGGTCTGCCTGTCAGATAGTCAGTGATCCATGAGATCATGGAGGCACCGACTTGCATCTGCTCCAGCTTCCTCCTTAGCAGTAAGGGCTGGATAGTATTGAAGGCACTGGATAAGTCGAAAAATGTAATCCTCACAGTGTTGCCAGCCTTGTCCAGGTGTGAGTAGGCCCTTTGCTGCATGTAGATGATTGCATCTTCCACACCAACACTGGGCTGGTAGGCAAACTGTAGTGTCCAGTGATGAGCTGACTAGGGGTCTCAGGTAGGATGGGACCAACCTCTCCAGTGTCTTTATTACGTGAGAAGTCAGCGCAACTACAGTAGTCTGTAGTCATTGAGGACAGAGGGGCGCCCTTTCTTTGGTACCAGGACCAGGCATGATATCTTCCAGAGCGTAGGGACTCTCTCCAAGCGCAGGCTCAGGTTGAACTGTCACTGGAGCACTCCACTCAGCTGATCAGCACAAGCCCTCAAAACTCTGGGACAGACGTTATCTGGTCCTGTGGCTTTACCCTGGTGCAGCCTCTTCAACTCCCTCTTCACCTGGTTAACCATGATGGTCAGCCTGGCATGGGGGATGGTGCTCATAGCACTGCAGGTGTTAATGGCGGAGGTGTAGGAGACTGGCAGCTGTGGGAGATGGGAGAGTGAGTAGCTGTTGGGGGTTGTAGCTGTAGGCAGCCATGATTGTGGGGGGATAGAGGAGGTGTTGGGCAGTCGCAGCTGCAAGGGCTTAGGGAGCGTGTGGCTGTGGGGGGATGGAGTGGTGAGCCACAGAGGGCCCTGAATCATACCTGTTAAAAAACTTGTTCAGCTCGTTGGCCATCTCCAGGTTCCCCTCTGTTACACCCCCAGCCTGTTTGAAGCCAGTGATCTCTCTCATGCTGCTCCATACATCCCTCACCCTATTCCTTTGCAGCTTGTCCTCTACCTTCCTCCTGTAGGCATCCCTGCTCTCTCTTAACTTCTGCTTTAGCTCCCTCTGTACATGCTTGACCTCTTCCTTATTCCCCCTCCTAAAGGCTCTCTTCTTGTCATTCAGAAGAGCCTTCAGGTCGCTGGTGATCCAGGGTTTTGTCATTGGGAAAGCAGCGTACATCTTTGGTAGGAATGGTGTTGTCTACACAGAAGTTAATGTAGTCAGTGACACAATCCACCATGTTGTCTACGTCGTCCCTATGTGGTTCACACAGCACATCCCTGTCGGTAGCCTCCAAAGCACCATGTAGAACCTCCATAGCCTCCTGAGACCATCTCCTCACAGTCCTCATGGTCACAGGTTGGCACTGGACAATAGGCTTGTATAGTTGTGTAAGCAGGACAAGGTTGTGATCTGATTTGCCAAGGGGGGGAAGGACTGTGGAACTATATGCGTCCTTAGCATTGGCATATAATAAGTCCAGTGTTTTGTTTTCTCTGGTCGGGCACTTAACAAACTGGTGGAAAGTAGGCAAAGTGGTGGAAATAGAGATGTGGTTAAAGTCCCCTGAAATAGCTATAAAAGTGCTAGGGTGCTTTGTTTGTAGCCTGGCTGTGACTGTGTTTATGACGTCACACGCAGCCTCTGCGTTTGCCGTAGGTGGAATGTAAACAACAACAAAGATGGCTCATGTAAACTCTCGCGGCAGATAGTATGGACGCAGTCCTATGGCTACCAGTTCGATGTCCGGGTTACAGACGTGCTCCTTAACATGAGTATGTCCAGGATTACACCATCTGTTGTTGACAAGCACCGCGAGCCCCCCTCCTTTCCTCTTACCGCTCTCGGTGTTTCTGTCCGCCCGCTCCGTCTGAAAGCCGCCGATGGTAACATTCGAGTCCGGAATAAGTTCCTGCAGTCACGTCTCGGTGAAACACATGATACTGCATTTTTTATACTCCCTCTGACTCCTCATCAATGCTCCCAGCTCGTCCATCTTATTCGCTAAGAACCTTACATTTCCCATACTGATCGAAGGAAGATAGGGTTTAAATCTCCTTTTCCTCGCCTTTCGCGTCACACCAGCCCTACAGCCTCGGCCTGAACTGATGGCTTCTCTCTGGTGAGTAGAGCCGGACGTGCTAGAGCGATCAGCTGGTCACGTGTCTAAACAACGTTTTTGTAGTGATCAGCATAGCAACCCAAAGAAAACATAGGTCTGAGTAGCAGAAAAACAAGAAAATGTATCTCAGCTCCCATAGTATCCGTCATGTTGTGATCGCAGATCTAGTCACCAGCAAAGATATGAAAGAAAAACAATAACTCACTAACACTAACTTAAAGAAATGAAAAAACAACAAAAAGACACAGAGCTGCTGTAACAGGCTGCCACTAACACGACACCAACTCGAATTTGTTTTTAAAATATTTTTCTTGTGGCCAGTAAGAAAAGAGTTCTTCTTTTTCCAGTGCTTTGACTAGGAGGCTCAATTCCATCCCATCCCAGACATGTGCTAACAGTTAGTGCACAACACCCATTTCCACTGAACATGCACATATACAAAAATACATAAAATCAACACAAGTGAAAGGACTTAAATTCAAATTCAATTCCAACAACAAATCTTCCCTTGGCACACTGTATTGCCTCCATCGCCTCTTCCAGATATTTCGCAAAATGAGTCAATAGGTCAATAGGTCAAGTCAATAGGCTGCCAGATCTGGTTAGGAATCCCCTTAAACCATTGAAAACCATTTATAAGATGTTAGTAGGTTTTTAATATGGAGAGATAGTGGGAAAAAATTAGTCCAGGAAAAAAAATTAAAAATGTTTAATTCTGTTCTTGTTGCAGTCCTGTATTTGAATTAAACACAATTTAAGACAAATACCTTGAGAACTGGCTCACTTATCTTTAAAGATTTTGTAAGCTGCAAAATGAATTCTGAAATTTAAATAAGTCAGAAAAATAACATAACAGAAAAATATAAATAACAGAAAATGCTTACATACGTCACCATGAGACACCATGAAGACTCAAAATATATGGCAGGTGCAAACAAAGAATTCACCAGGTGAAAAAAAGGAAACTTTTAGATTAGCTTAGTCGATCTTTATGTTTAAATTCAATTAGGCATGCAAGGGGTTCACACAGTGGTGCAATGGTTAGCATTGCTGTCTCACAGTGTTTCTCCCCACATTCACATGGTTTCCTCTCACAGTTCAAAAGCATACTGGTAGGTTAATTGGCTTCTGGGAAAACTGTGTGTGCGATTGTGTCTCTGTATGTCTTGTGACAGACTGGTGTCCTATACAGGATCTATCTTTCCTGGTGCCCTTTGTTTGACAGGTTAGTTTCAGGCTCCACCTCAACCCTGAATTGGTTTGAGCAGTAAGAAGATAAATGGATGCATATTTGTTAAGTTTCTAAACCTGGGTTATGATGCCTGTCAAATGCATGTTTCCAATGAGAGCATTTCCTTAGATAACATCTAGCAAGAGTCTAGCTCCACATGAGTTTTCCTTCTACTTTTACTGAAAGGAAGACAGATATGATCCAGTGTTTATTTCATATCATGTGTTGCTAAATTCAGTAGAGTACTGTCCACTGTGTGTCATAAAGAACACCAGCTTAATTGTTCGATTGTATACACGGCAGAGTAAAGGTTTTACGAAATTTAAGGTTAAATTATTTTAAACAATTGTCAATAAATTCATGTTTTGTGCACATGGGGAATTTGATGATGCAAAAAATATGCCCAGATTATAACATTGCTGGAAACTCAACATTTTTAGAAACCTATAGCAGTACTTTAGAGAAGACTAATGGACTAGTGGTGCTATTTTGCACACTTAATAAATTTGAAAGTCAAGTATGGTATAGAGCAGTTCTCTGAGGTACAGTACATTCAAATCACATAATATCCTTTAGCACATAAGTGGTGAATGCTTAGCAAGTCAATAATTATTTTAAGAAAAAATAGTGTCTACTTTGAATAGCAGAACCTGTGAGTCTTCTGATAAAATAATTTAGTCTATGGGCAAATTTGGCAGGACCAGCTTCTTTAGCAACAGTCATTATTCTATGGAACAAAGACTCAGGACCCTCCATGATCACTATACATCACTCTTCAAATACTGTATCTTCTGAAATATTGTCATGAAGTGTCTTTAAGAATCTAGATACATTGGGGACACCTGGCTTTTGCCAACATTGCCAGCTTCACAGCAAGGGGATGTCTGCTGAGATGTATGGACCCCAAATTCAGTGATGTAAGCAACAGTAAAGTTTACCTTAGTCAGGAGTAGAGCTTACAACAGGGAAACAACACAACACAACTATAAAAAAGAGAGGAAGACAGAAAAAGAAAAGGAAACAACCAGAGGAGAGAGGAAGAGGAAAAAGTAGACAAGAGTCAAGAGAAGAGGGAAGGCGAGAGCTCCTTGTTCCAGATCACCCGAAAAGATCTAATTGGAGCTAAGTATTTGAACCCTTTTAAGAGAGCTTGATATTCTGCAGTTTTTAGGGGACTCTGATTTCCTTTGTAAAGAATCCCTCGGTGAAAAATGGCCTCTCCTGGTTATTGGGTGCATTGTAGAATAGGGAGATAGGTTCCCATTCATTTTGTAGCATCTGGCTGTGCAGAGAGATTTAACTGCTGGTCGTATTTTGTTTGATTTACAAGACAGCTTTCTCTTATTTTGACCTTTGTAGACATTATGAATCAAATACGTGGTAACATCTGTTTAATTTTTCTGGGTGGCCTCTGAAGGGCCTTACTAGAAGCCTTACTAGAAGAATTAAGAAGTCCTTACATAGTGTAACTTGTGTATAGTGTATGTTTATGTTTAGAGTGTGTATTGTCACTGTAAATATATAGTATATTGTTTAACCCAGAGTGCCTGAATTATTGCTCTTTTCACCAAAGCTGTGCCAGAGAACAAAGAGCTCACATGCATCAAACTACTTGGGAATACTCTTGGCAAAATCTTTGGCAAAAGTTGGGGTATATGATTATTTACATATTGATTACTCCTCTACATCATTTCTAATATTCTCTATTTTCATAACCTCCTATTTTTAACAGTACACTTGAATTTGAATGATTAAATGCAGTTTTATGTCTTTCTTGTGACTACCGGATGATAGAAAATAGTTTTTCTTTGTCCAATGCTTAGTAGGCTCAGGTCATTGTTAGGGACCCTGAAACTGGAACCCTGGAAAGGTTCCCCGGAACTGTTTTCTAGAAGGAAGGGAAAATATTCTAATAAAGATATGTAGTATTTAAGGGTCTTCATTGAATTTTCTCTGATTAAACTTTGGATTCAAAATACCTTCAGGACTGCAGCTGTGTTTGTCATAGCATATGAGATCTTTTTTAGTGATGCACTGCTTTTGTATATTAGGACCTACAGTATGTGCACCTCTGTATCTCTGTTTTGTCCATGTACTTGGTTGCCTTTGTGCTTTAAGTTTAAATAATCCCTTTATTTAAATTATGTTTCTTATATATTATGTGCTTTTTTAAAATTGCTTCCCCACATTGCATAGAAGATGCAAATGATGTTAGCATAAATGTCTAAGGCTGTTTACATAAATAGCCTCTTACTCAGTCTGTTTGTATCAACAGTTTGCTATCTGCATGCAAAACCATACATTTGTTTATATTAAATATCTTCTGTCAGGTATTTGCCCAGTTTTAAATTTTATTTAAATTTTTTTTAAATAAATTTTGTTTGCTGCCTGTAGAGGGTAAACTTGTAAATCTGAAAACTTTAGTAATTATTCCTGAAACTAGATAGTTGGTGTAAATTGATCAGAGCGCTGGTCATAGTACAGATTTCTGTGGTACTCCACTAAGTCACTTTTTTTTGAGTGGTTTCCCCTTAATTAATTAATCTTTTATGTTAAACATTTATAAAAAGCCTTCTGAAAACCTAATTACACCATATCATATGCTCTCTGTAAATCAAACTTTAAGTTTCCTTAGGCAAAACCTATAGTACCTGTTGGAAGTGTTGTGTCAATGGCTAATGAATAACATATCTTGTTTTCTTGAGTAGTTTGATAAGGTATCATAGTGCTCTGTGGATTTATTCATCTTGAGTACCAAAAAAACTCTGCCTTTTCTGTCTTTATACTGGTACCTTTGTCCTTCAGCTGCCTGATGAATGATGGTGATTTCTTCCCTAGTGAACACCTGAGTAAAATGTACAGCACAGTGCATCAGCCATTTCCTTTGTATTATCTCAAAGCTTCCAATTATCCCAGATATATTTTATTTCATCCTTGACAGTTATTTCGCTGTTCCATCCATCAGATTTGTATCTGCTTCATATAATTGAGGATTGCTGAGAAGTGGGTTCCTGTCCTGGCAAGCAATGTACACAAGGCAAGGTACACCCGGGATATCAGTCCATTGCAGGGCAGACAAACAGGCACGGACTCACACTAGAGCCATTTTTCCTAGAAGACAATGAACCTACTAGTAGGTATTTGTGGGAGGATTTGTCACAACTGCATACAAACGCCAACATATTCCCATGGGCACGGATTCCTACAAGCGTCCACGCAGGGATTAATTATCCAACCACGTTCCATGTTCCGCACCACACCCTCCATACAGTACTACTTTAGCACTGCTCTCCCGCATCTCAACGCTCAGTATTGGGTTAAACAGCTTAGAGCTCACTTCTCTCTTCATGTCTCATTCGGCTTATCGGCTTCTGACTTCCCCGGCTTGTTTTCTGACTTCAATTACTTGGGTCTCAATTTGGATTGTTTGCCTAGCTAATTCTTTTTCCAGTCTAATAGACCACTAGCTACTGCATAGGGTCCGTTAACCACCAACGGCTAACCAGAAATTATTTTAGCTAGTCTTAACAGGATTCTCACGTGAAAATGAGGGGAACATTTAACCCACCCAGATTTAGAAATTAACCCAGTGTTGTGAGGCACCAGCACTTACCGCTACAGCACTATGCCATCCACTCTTTTGCCATTGTAATAATGAAAAACTTTAGGCTCCATTACAATATTCCTTTTCATTTCTTACTTGCCCTTTCTACTATCTTGTGTGTAAAATATGTGTGATGTTGTTTTCTTTAGTCTTTTTAAAGACTTTTTCTTTCCTTTATATTTTTCATAATTGATTTTTTTAACCATCTGGAATGCCATTTTTTAGCTTTCACTTCACTCACTTTTGGGATGCATTTGTTTTGTGGTTTCAGCACAATCTGTTTAAAGAGATGTCATCCTTTTCCACAGATTTACATATATATCCTATCCGTTTATCAACCATTTTACTTCTCTTAATCTGTCTCATTCCTTCAAAGTCTGCTTTTGAGGATCCAAGGTCAAGAATCTTGAGGTCATTTTTGATCCAAGTCTTGCAATTAAAACTCATGATTGTACATTGTAAAAGTGTATTTAATTTTTTAATGTCTTCTTATTTGTAGGGATTTTTTGGTATATACCGTATAAGCATTTTTTAACATTGCAAAATGTTCAAAACTACTTGGAACATAGCTCAAAGAAAAATACTGTACATGAATAATTGTTTCACCTTCCATGCACTGGCTCCATGTGAATTTCAGAAAAAAATCTGGCTTCTGATTATATCAGTAGTGAACTGTTCTCTACCACTGTACCTGTTACGAGCACAGCCACCACCAATTGTCCCTAATTATTCAATCTGCTTTCCACACCACACTGCATTCCTTCACTATTTAAACCCTCTGCTCACTCCAAACCGACGCTCGGTATTAGGAATCTTTCCGCCTCCTGAGTTCTCGGTACTTATGACTTTCAACACCTCGCTCTCTCAGACCTTGCCTATCAGACCCCTATCCAACTGGTACCTTCCGACCATTCTTTTGTCTCGCCCTTCTCAGATTGTTAGCCTAGAATTCCTCTCTGGACTCGACCATGCCTAGTCTGATCGACTACTCTCCTGCCTTGCCCTTCTTGGACTCGTTTACCTCGGACTGCATCAGAGACCTGCACAGGGTTCGTAAAACGCATCGTAACAGAATACCGAGACAATAACACGAACCCTGTGGGTCAGAACGATCCCTTCTCTGTCCTCTAGCAGCACTCCCAAACCCTGGGTCAGCTTACAGCAGCCATGCAACAATTAGTTTTACATGTGGCTTGATCTCTGCCTCCCCAGCCCGTTGCGGCCGTGCAGTGCAGTGTTGGATGGCTTTCCAACTCCATCCCGATTGCTTCCCCTCCGACCACGAGAGAATAGTCTACATCATCTCCTACCACTGCAGTCGAGCCCTGGACTGGGCCACAGCTCTCCTTATCCGGAAAGCCCCTGAGACGACGGATTTCATCCGCTTCCAGGCCACCTTGCAAACTGCCTTCGGTCAGCTCTATAAGCATTACTTAGCCGCACACCACCTTTCCATCCTCACATGGGGAAATCGCCTTTTACAAGACTATATAGCAGAAATCCGCTCCTTGGTTCCTCTGACGACTTGGGATCAAGAATCGCTCATTCGACAATTCTGCCGAAGAGTTAAAAAAACACCTTATCCACTTTCCCCTCGACTTCCCCTCTCTGACCACCTTTATTTCCCGGGTCATCAAAATTGACATCAGGCTTCAGGAGTGGAGAGCTGACAGACACCCTCCTGCTTCCTCCACCCCTCCTCCACCCTGATCCTCCCCACCAGGTACAACTTTTGGAGAAAGTGGTGGTCGCTGACTATAATCAGAGGAGAGAATGAAGCATCGTCGCGAGGGTCGCTGTATGTAGTGTGGCTCCTCCGAGCGCCTTCACCCTGTTAGCCCCCTCTGATCCCCTGCCCCTTCACGCAGTACTACATCTCCCAGGGTTAGTGTCACTTCTGCCTAGCACCGTAGTTCCGGACCCTGTCTTACTGCAACCCTGTCCCAGCACCAATTGTCCCTAATTATTCAATCTGCTTTCCACACCCTTTCCTTCACTATTCAAACCCTCTGCTCACTCCAAACCGACGGTATTAGGAATCTTTCCGCCTCCCGAGCTCTTGTTACTTACGACCTTCAACACCTTGCTCTCCTGGACCTCGCATATTGGACCCCTATCCAACTGGTACCTTTCGACCATTCTTTCATCTTGCCCTTCTCAGATTGTTAGCCTAGAATTCCTCTCTGGACTCAACTACTCCTGGACTGATCGACTACTCTCCTACCTCGCCCTTCTTGGACTCGTTCACCTCGGACTGCATCAGAGACCTGCACAGGTTTGTAAAACTCATCATAACAGTACCAACACGTCATTTATTCTTTAAACTCTATAGCAGTTAAGTCACAAAAATGATCCTCTTTGGTGTTCATAGGCCCTAGGCACTTTCATTACGAAATGTGCAAAAAGAGGGGTAAACGCCAATTTAATTACGTTGAGTGACATGATGTACTTTAAACTATTGTAATGACCAGGGAATTTGCATAGACTGAATCTCACACATCCCTGATGTGCCGACAACAACATATTTATTTACCTTCACCCTTCGGCTTTGACAGACAGAGATTGAAACTCCTCAAAGGTGTTACACACACAGGTAAGGACTAAAGAGGGGTACTTCAGTATCAGGTGGGTTACAACAACAAAGCAGCAAACACTGACAACAATTTACAATGGCTCCTCATAAACTCTCTATGCCAGTGGTTTTCAAACTGTGGTACGCCGCCAGCTGGTATGCCATATGACCCTGGAACGTTGTTGTGTGTGCTGAAAAATCAGGACGGGTTTTCATATTTTCTATTTTAAGACGTGTCAAATACGCAGCCTACATACTAAGATACAGTGCGCACTAATACTTGAGTGGACACAGAGCTACAATGTAATTCTATACCACTCTATAGGAATGCATGCTACAAACGTAAGTGACCAATTGTATTTAAAAAAACTTATCTCCAGCAAATAGAGAGGTAGGAGAATTTGCGTGATTTTGGAACAATGCCAATGTTGTAAACACAGGAATGCATAGAAATGCGTGCTAGGAACGCTGGTAATCTTGTGAGCACAGGAAAGCGTGATAGATAACAGAAAAATATTTAAGAACTGTACTAGGTTAATTTGAGAAAAATACACCGAGCATCTCTGTGTTTCGCTCCCATGCGCATGAAATAAAAACTTCTTTTAACTTCTGAGACAGACTCCTGAAACGGAAACAGGGAAAAATGCAAGCTTGCGGATTGCTAAAGCAGGTAAGCCCCACACAATATTTTTGAAGAACCTTATTTACCATTGGCAAAAGAGCTGACACGTATTATGTGTGGAGAAAAAGCTGCTAAACAGCTCGACCTGCTGCCCCCTCTGAAAGACACAGTCACTCATAGAATTATTGAAATGGCGGATGATATCAAAAGTACACTGGTAGAGCGCGTTAAGATGAGCAGATGCTTTTCACTGCAATTAGAGTCTGTAGTCGATTTGGCCAATTCGCTTGTTTACGTTAAATACGAGTTGAGTATACGTCCCATGAGGACTTTCTGTTCTCTAAACTGCTACCACTAGGAACTACAGGAGAGCAAATATTTCAGCTTCTGAATGAATTTATCGAAGAGAATGGCATTGACTGGATAAAATGCGTCGGAATTTGTACAGACGGTGCTAGAGCGATGACAAGCCGACACAGCGGTGTAGTTGCACGAATTAGAGAGGTTGCTCCAGGAATAATTGGACGCATTGCATCATCCACCGCGAGACCTTTAAAATCTATTTAAACGATTTAAAATCTGTTAGACTCTGTTGTGAATTGTATCAAGGCTCAAAAAATGAATTCACATTTGCTTTGCTCGACTAAACAGGTTCACCCCTCTCACTGAAATTGTGCTTTTTTATTGTAATTTTTATTTGATATTGTTCCTGTTTTTTTCTGTAAAGAGCTTTGAGAAGCCACCTTTAAAGGTGCTATATCAAATAAAGTTTATAATTATAATATTTATTATATGCGTATGTGAGTGTGTGCGCGCTCATGTTGGTCATTGAGAATTTCTGGAGTTCTTATGAGAAGATGGCTTGTAGGTGGTATTTGGATGCTTTGGTTTGATCAGGGGTGGTACTTGGTCCAAAAAATTTGAGAACCACTGCTCTACGCTTTTTACACTGCCATTTCAATCTCTGGTCAACACTCTGATCTCAAGTCCAACCCCATGGCTGCTACCCCCAGCCTGCCTTCTGGCAAGGTAAAGGGAGGTGCAGCCTCTAAAGTGATCAGTGCAGAAGCTGCACTATTCCAAAGCTAAACCACGTGATTGATGGAGCAAATCGAGCGAACATCACTTTGATACTTCTAGTTTTTAGAACAGCTGCTAGATAGCGTATGATTATTGATTTGGAGCACCTAGAGTCAATTGCAAGCATGTTGTTTCAGCTGGTTTTTTGTTAGTCACTAGTGTTTCCTTCCTTTGCAGGCCCTAAAAACTTTATAGGCCCTAGGCACAGTGCCTACAGTACCTACTGTTGTTTAAATCTGTGAAAAAAATGCCTATGATTTTTGCACCGCTGAAGAAAAATAGATCTTATGACCCCTTTTATTCTTGTATTAGAGGTGTTTTTAATTTGGTTGAAACGAGTGCAATTAAGCTTAGTGTATTTAATGACTCCAAGGTCAAAAACTGAGAATTTAGGATTATATTTTGTATTTTAAGGATTCGCATCATATTTTTATTTATTTCATCTTGCTGTTGTATAAAGCCATAAAATTAGAAAATAGCTCATTTTCTTCTGGTAATTAATGGACTAAGTCATCATATGAAGCTGCAGCGTCATCTGGTGGTGAATGTAACAATTTATTGCAGGGTGGTATATTGGTGACAGTTGCTTGCGTTGCAGCTTTATAGTGCTGGAGCCCTGGGTTCCATTCCCAGGCAGCTATCTGCATGTTCTCCCTGTGTTTGAGTGGGTTTCCTCCAGATGTCCCAGTTCCCTCTGGAGTATGTGTGTGTGCTGCCCTGCAATGAACTAGTGTTCCATACAAAATGTCAGCACCTTGCACCTGTTGTTAAACAAGATAAGCTGTGGCTCCCCTGTGACCCTGTATTGCATAAAATGGATGGATACCAATTTACTATTGGAAGTCTTAGGGCTTGGTTGCAGTAAATCAGGAGTCAGGACACAAGAGTTGATTTTCAGCTTACAGGGTACCCTGGACTCTGGCTGCCCAGAGTCCTATCTGTCCCTCATGGAGTGTGACAAAACAAAAGAGTAATGAAAGAAAAGGCAGTGTACCACTGCGCTTGCATACTAACATAAAATAAGAGTCCCATGAGGCACTATGCAATTAGCATACAGTCATAATGTATTAATATGCTTATACCAACTACATAATTGTGTTATTTTTTCAGTTTTATTAGAGACATCTCATAGTGCCTTTTGAAGATAGTGGCTGGCTATTAGATATTTCAGGTACATTTCACTGTAGACCAGCCTTTTCAGCCACACATACAGTAGAGCCTTAAGAACCTTCAGGTGCTTAGTCTTTCTCGCAATCCAAAGGTGAGGAAGGTCACAGCTATAGAAAAAGGGAATTGATGTGAAATTTATTTCTTTATGTGAAATTTAGCATTATGACTAGTTTTTGACAGAAGAAATTCCTTTGCAAAGAGAATTTAATTTTCTTTATGCAAATAATGGCATTATGAATAGTTTTTGAGGAAAGAATGACCTGTGCAAACTGATAGATATGCATATTTCACTTGTTAAAATGTAAGACAGAAATGTAAGGAAGAGTAATTTGGCTCAGTAAGCATGCTTAAGACTGATACACAAACACAGGAAACAGAAATGGCAAAAGGTAAGGTTAAAGGCAGATTATATGATGAAAAGTAAGCACAGAAAATGCAGAAGAACATTAATTTGTTAGCCATCTGAGATATAACAACAGCTAACTTCTACGGCTGTTACTCTTCGAACATCTGCCTACACAAATCAAGCATGTCAACTTTCCATTTACTTCAACAGAAATATGAATGACTCCACTTCTTGCGAACCAGACAATTTTGTTAATTCTTTTGTCAGTAAAATAATTAGCAATAAAGTTGCTCCAGGTTATGGATGTTTGCATACAGGTATTGGAGTGGCATTTTTCCACTGTTTATGTCACGCCCGACATTCCTCCCTAGAGGGCGCTCCACTGCTCTCATTATTGTCCGTGTGATTAAGCTCTCCAGGTGTACCCTTTTAGCGTTATTATTTAAAGACCAGCTCCTCCAGTCCTCGGGGCTCATCATTAGGGTAGATGTCGCGAGGCCCGCCTAGCACCAGGAAACCCTACGTCCGTCTCCTGAGGGCATAGGCCTCATCCCCGACACCTCCCGCTTCCTGAGCCCGGGGTCTGGAGGATCTCGCCCCGTCACCCTTGGACCTCCATGTTTTGTTTGTCCGTGTGCTCCCCCCTCCCGGGGATTTTAACTTTGTCGCGTTCCAGGATGGATTCCTTGTTGATGGACTCTCGGACTGTGCTTTGACCTGCCTTTGGACCCGTTTGGATTTGGATGCTGTTTTGTCTTCCCTGTACACTGTCTCACGGATTGTCACTATTATTTTTGTGCACTATTAAACCCCTGTGTGTTCCCTTTTACCACACCTCCTGTTTTCTCCAGCTCTTACCGCATCGCATAGGGTCTTCTACAAGATCTGACACGGATTTCAGTCCGTGTTCGTGACAGTTTATGTACAAAGACATGTCAAACTAAATCCTGACATCTTCAAGCAAGAGCACTGTGATTGGATACAGGAAGAGAACCATGGGATTTTTTGCAACACTGATATAGTAGCATCGCACAGGATGTCTGGTTAATGTGTGGAGGACTGAGGCTCAGAAAAGACACAAATTAAATCCAGGCCAATGACACTGACCATGTTAAATCAATTATTAAACTGCTATGCAGAATGCAGGATGGAAATAATAAGCTTGGGGCTGAAACTATTTTTGACACCCCTGATCTAAGGGCCGCATTTTCCATCTAAAAGTTGCTTGTGTGCCTGTTTTGAAATATTATTATTTGGCTGTTCACATGGTTAGATTTGGGGACATTTTATTAGTCATTCCCACTTGATGTCAATTAATTAAAGCCTTTTGGGCTCCAGGATCTTTAATTCTCTATTCCAATGAACAGGACTTTCTCCCTTCAACTGGGTTCAATCTTCAATTTTTACACACACATTGGATGTTGTGGATAAATTAAACTAATTTAGTGACCTCACAATAACCATAACTTCAACCTTACATAAGCTTCCATATACAGTATATTCTTCTTACTATTGGATTTTCACCCTTTTAACAGCCTATCCTATTGGCAGTATCATTGACTAAAGTGACCAGGACACATTTTGGGACATGAGGTAGACTGCTCACTCCTTGGGTTTTTCTGTTATATGCAAGTCAGATTCCATTGAGATCTTCATGTTCATGGGGGTCTTGGTGCACTGTTTTACCCAGTGGCTGAACAGTAAGTATGGTCTAGTATCTTCTCTGTATTACTTTCTTCTCTCAACTGAAATCAGTCTGTGATAGTGTCGGTAGAGTAAGGAGGCTGCCTGAGCACCGGCAGAGGCAGTCGTCTGCAGAGGTATCGGTTCTCTGGTACAGGAGAGAAATCTCTAAGTGGAGAAATGAGTTCTTGTCGCCGGTGTGGGAGAACGCAATCGGTTCTATCATGAACGCCTTCTGCGGGCGCGTGGGGATTTTAAATCGCAGCACTGATTAGCTCAGGTGTGGAAGCTGCACATTCCCACCGCTGAGTGGGAAGTGCAGTGGGTGGTGTGTTCCACTGTCACAAGTCCCATTCAAAATAGCTTTTTATGGGATAGAGACACTATACAAACTGGATGGTAATTCTGACTGACATCCAATGCTTTCTGATATAAGATAAGATCACTTTAGTAGCCATATACAATTTCTTGTATTAGGAATTTGTCTTTTTGCATACCCCAGTTTGCTCTTCATGAGACACACAGATGGGAAGAGAGGAGCTGGTGGTCAGAGTGCAGGGTCAGCCATTTATATGGCACCCCTGGAGCAGTTGGGTTAAGGGCCTTACTCAGGAGCCCAATGGAGTAGGATTCCCCCTGGCTGCGGGATTGGAACCGGCACCCAAAGTACCACTGCTCCTCCCTCCATCTGATATGACTAATGTGCCTGAGGCCCCAGTTGCTCCTTATCAGTATGATTTAAAGTTCTGGTTGATCATTAGATATCTATTTTACAAGGCTGGTTTGAGTCTTGGATTTCAAATTACCTGCCTATAAGGGGAGAAAGGCACTTTTTAAAAGTTCTAGAAGACAGAGTTGGCTAGAGTACCTATATATGAGCTGGCTAAAGCAAACGAGCTGAATGCCTTTTATCTGAGGTTTGAGACACAGGAGTTCTCTGGTGCTTGTGGAAGTATATTAGATACTATTACAGCTTGTACTACAAACGTGTCCAAACTTGCTTAACCTTTGTGATGAATTTCCCCTGTTGAGTTGGCTTTGATGACAGAAAAGACACCACAAGAGGCAAACATGGCAACCAGAGACTTTTGTTTTTTAAATACCTTCTAAATTGAAGTTGTGCAATTGAACTGGACAGGGGATATTCACATGGGTGTAGTGCTATGAGAGTTTTTCATTTACTTAAATAGAAATTGGAAAAGTAAATTGTGAGTGCACTTTGACAGCTGTTAAGAATCAGATACAAAAATTTACAACCTCACGCATGGATTCTAAATTCACCATACACAATTTATTGATACAACACCAAAACATGCATAGAAACATGCGATTTGTGAATCGATCATCTGTGATAAAAATGGTTGAACATTCACTCTAGGATTACAAAGAAAAGATTTAATAATGTTAATAGTTATAATATATAAAATGTATTGAGTTTCATATAGTTGCTCACATTCATATTCTCAAAGACAAGTAAATATCTACTATCATGAACTAAACTTTATCAAACATGTTTAGAATAATAGTTTAACTCTCAAGAATACAATGTGAAAATACTTGAAGTAGGACCTTTATCTGTACTGTACATCTCCAGCACTAAAAAATTATTACTGAACCATATTGTAGAAATCATTAGAATGATTGCTGAGATCTGTTAACTTAGGCCATCTCAAAATATTTGTTGCAAACAAAGGTGACTCCTATCAACAACTGCAGCAACAAATGCTCTGCTCCAAGTGTTAAAGGAGGAAAATAAACAGAGGAAGCCATAAACAATGAATACAAACCATAAACAAGGGGAAAGCACTAAAAGTGTCAAGCCTCCCGTCACATGTTAAAGCATGAAGAACTGTACTGTCTATAAGAACTAACAAGAACCCTTGTAGTTTGTCTGTTCTGTGGGGAAGACCCAGCACACATTGTTGTAGTTATTGAGGTTCAATAAAACAATCTGCACAAGACTGTGTCCTACTCCTCTGATGAAAAATTTCCCACAACAATACTGTAGAAGTTTTATACTCAAAGATCAGTTGACCAACTGTTTCTTAATGAGTTTTGAACTTCCCTCTGAGAACAGAGCTGGGCTCGGTTGTCTCCTTGGTCCGATCTCTTCAGCTGCTTATTCTGTGCAGAGAGAGCTTCACCTAGCATTACTAAGCTCTCAAGTCATTTAGCATCTTGCTGAACCTCAGTTTTTAAAAGTTTTTATGCATTCATCTACTTGGGTCTGGGCAGAAGTAAGATGGGTGGGAGAAACGTTGTCCTGGCTATGGCTTTTTTATAATTAAAAGAGAGGAGCTTGCGAGAGAGCAGTGAATTGTGTCACCTTATATCATTAACAGCTGAAGACATTTCAAAAGCATAGTACAAACATACCCTGTCAGTATTTATAAAGCGGACTAATTGTATCTTTCTTCATGTATGTGCTAGGGAAACAAGGAAGTGATCCTTATTTGGAGCTTTTACTAATTACAGCACTGCTGCTTCATGCGCAGATTCAGAGGTTAGGTGCTCACGTCAAGGAATGTTTAGATAAGAGCAACATTAGTCTGGATTTTTCCAACAGGAATGTCTGTTTTCTTCAATGCACTTCAAAGGACTCGATCTTCTGATGGATTCTGATCAGATTCTTCTTGATTTTCTGATGGATTCTTCTGATGGATTATGCAAAAACCCACAATAATAAAACTATTATTGGAACCTTGTTTGGATCTGTGACAAGTGATTTGTGTATGAAGATCCCCAAAATATAGTATGACAAACAGGGACTTTTCTCAACCCCCTTTTCTCTATTGTTTGCGAGCTTCCATCTTTAAAATGTCTTCCATCCTTCATGTCTCTTTTTGCGTAAAAAAAAAGAATTAAAAAATGAAATAAAGCTTAATTAAATACAAAATCTAATAAAGAATGTTCATTAAGCCTTTATCGAGTTAAAAACTTGCTAAATGTCTATGCAGAGCCCATCAAAATTGAGAAATATACAGTGGTGTGATAAGTAAGAGCAAGTTTGACAAACTAATGACACTATATGTGAAAATGAACAGAAACAAATATTTTTCTGTGTATCATCTATTAGGATATGGCTAATATAAAGTACTGAAACACATAGTATTAACATACAGTGAATTATAGCACTCAGGTTTACAGTTTTTCAACCACTGTCAACTCAATAAAATTGCACTGTGTTGTGGGGGGAGTTGAATTTGTGCACTCCAGGGAATACTGTCTTCCCTTTGTGCAGATTCTCTTCAGGATCTTGTTGAGGCAGTTCAGAAACTTTTGGTTCACAAAGGCATATAAGATTGGGTTTAGGCAAGCATGGACAAAAGCAAGGCTCTCAGTCACTTGAACAGCAAAGTCAAGATGGCGACTGGTGTTGCAGTCTGAAATCAAATGAAGGTCTTGCAAAGAGTGCAAAAACACAACCAGATTGTAAGGGAACCACAGCAGAAAAAAGACAGCCACCAAAATGACAGCCAGCTTTAAAGGATTTCTGGATTTCTGTGGGGGCCTTGTTCTTGCCATGACACATGATATACGTGAATAAAAGAAAACCATAGTCAGAAAAGGTATGAAAAATCCAACAATGTTTAGTTGGAACTTCATAAAGATTCTCCACAGTGACATGTCCACGTCTCCAAAATCATGAATGCAGATTTTCTGCCCATTAAACTCTTGCAGTTCTGTAAATTTCAAATCTGGAATTGAAGCCAAGATGGATATGCTCCACACCATAGAACATATTGCAAAGCTCTTGCAGGATGTCTTGAGATTTTTTGTGGAGAATGCCCATACAATATTTAAATAGCTGTCCATGCTAATGCATATTATGAAAAAAATACTGCTGTACAGGTTTATGGTGTAAATTAGAGTAATCACTTTGCACAGAATGCTACCAAAAACCCACTCAGAATGAGCATAGACAGCCCAGAATGGGAGTGTAGCCACAAACAATAGGTCTGAGACTGCCAGGTTTAGCAGGTATATATCAGTCATTCTTTTAAGTTTTATATATTTGATCAAAATACCCGCCAGAAGCCCATTTCCAATAAATCCGAGTAGTGATACAAATGCATACAAGATCGGTAAGAAAATTCTTGCAAACGCCCTCACATGTTCCTTTTCACATATCCCATAATCATGAAATTGACTTAAGTTATAATAGTCACTGTAGTCATACTGCCCTTCAGTTTCATAAGAAGAATTGATGTCAGACATGTTTCCAGATCAGAATCTGAAAAAGAAAATAAACAAGAATAGTTTTATGCAGATGTATGCTTTATTTGTACAATTTAAAATGCTGTAATTGAAGAAAATTTTAGTTATGATACAGAGATCACACAGCATATTATTAAAGCATTTTTTTTCACTTATGTTAGCAAGAGTTTTGTTATCTTATAAAGTCAAACTGTGACAAATATTGAGATCTGTGATAGATGGTACCAGTATTTGGTTAACATTTTCTAGTACAATTTGGATTCTGTCTTTTAGTTCTAAAAGAATAGAAAATTATTGGAAAGCATTAGAAATATTTTTTAGTTCTTCACAGATATGATGACATTGAATCAAAATCCACTATTAATTTGACCACTTCTGAGACAGTCCAAGAACTCAGCTTTTGATTCTCAACCACATTATTTGTCACATTTTACTGGAATACAGTTGTTGTTGGCTGATTAATCTCTTTTAATGTTTCCTTGGATCTCTGGTGCTGACAGAAGAAAAAGTATTGACTTGCAATACTCATATTCACTCCTTCCATATTGTGTCCTATGTTATGACATTGCAAAATGATGCTTATACATTTTTTTAAAGTATTCAAAGCCTTGCTTAAACTGAAGACATCTGATGGTACATTACATTACAAATTATAGTAATGGTCAGCAAAACTAAAGAGAAAAAAACTGATGCACTTTTTGTTTAAGTATTCGGACCTGTGAATTCAATATTTGATTAAAGCATGTTTGATAGCAATTACAGCCACAAGTCTTTCTGAATAATTTTCTACCAGCCTTTTTACATTGGCTTTGTGCAATTACTGTCCATTCCTCATTGCAGGTTTGATTTGCTGAAGCTCTCTCCCTGGGGATTGCTCATGGACAATAGTTTCATAATGTGTTTTTAAATGTTTCCACAGATTCTGAACAGCATTTAAATCAGGGCAATGACTAGGCTACTCAAGGACATTTACTTTCATTTTCATAAGCCACTTCAGTTGACCTTTGACTTTTGTATCCTTGTCCTGCTGCTGATGAAAAGTGATTTTTTGCCCCTGTTTTAGGTCTGAAGGTTTAATTCCAAGATTTGCCAGTATTTTGCTCCAGTTGTTAGCATTAGTCTTGACAAGCTCCCCAGTCCCTACTGATGAGAACCAGAACTATAACATAATATTACTATCACAATTTTTGACAGGTTGAGTTTACATCACATGTAACACTTTTAACACTTTGTAATTAGACCAAAAGTTCCAATATTATCTTGTCTGATCAGAAAACCTTTTGCCACGTGTTTTCAGTATCACTTAGGTGCTTTTTTGCAAACCAATGTGGGATTTCACATGTTTTTCACTCAACTCCAAAACCTCTTTGCTTGACTGTTCACTTTGGAAAGACAGCATCATCTAAGTGTCTGGGTGCCTTCCACTTCTTAATGATTGACTTACCATGCCTAAAGAGATATGAGGGGTCTTTGAAATGTCTTTATACCCTTCTCATGTAATCTGCATTTTTACAGCACAGTGATATTTACAGAGATAGTGTTTTTATTCTGAGATCATTTGAACCACAATTATTGCACAGAGAGAAAACTGAATGTGTGGCTCATTGAGGTAATTTGTTGCCCCTAATTTAATTTAGGTTGACGACAGCAAAGGGTCTGAATACTTAAGCAGTCTTTTCCATTTTTCCTTCATATTAACTATTGACTTCTCTGATTTTGCTTTTTGTTTCTTTGAATGTGTGGGGAAGGTTGTGTATATAACAAACACTTATTGATACCTCAAAGTCCAAACGTCTCTGCAAACGTTACAATGGAATGTGAAAAATGTGCAAGGGTCTGAACACTTTTGCAGGGTACAGTATACAGATGCAGCCATTCAAAATGCGTGAGGTATTTCGCGGCATACCCCGGTGGGCATGTCACAGTATCACGCGGTATGACGCAGTTAACGTGGTGTCACGTGGTTAACTATCCGGCGTCGCCTTGTAAAACCGCCAGGGGGAGCTTAACCTCTCATGTACAGCATTTGAGCCTTTAATTTTGAACTGTGTATTACAGCATGTTAATCATCAGTCATTAAAATGTTGGTATATTTTATGAAAGCAAGATTGCTCAGTTGGACAAAAGTACACAACCTACCTTTATCAGAAATATCAAAGCCTTTACTGAAGATATTACTAATAGTATTAATAATGGATGACTTTGGACAAGCTGTATACTCAAAGTATAATTTCTTTAGCACATTTGTACAAGCACTTGGAATCTGTCCAAGCCATACTTTGTCAGGCATTTTGTTTTACTTCAATGGGCATAAAAACTTCCTTGCTTTTAACAGGGCGTTTCATAATTTCTAGCTACGAAAATGATTTAAAATGCGACACCTATCATTCAACTAGAGCTTAAAATATCACAAGGAAAAATACACACCGGTATTCCATTTCTCCCTAAACATTGTAAGCTTCGAAGTCTTTAACTAACGTGATACCGGAGTCAACAAGCATACTTTTAGAATTTGATTAAAAGGGAATATAATATGGAATCGCGTATCTCAAGAAATTAATAACGGTATGATTATATCCGTGTACTGCGGCAGGGCTGTGTAGGGCTGTTTCGCCTGCTTGTTCATGCGAGCTGTCTTGTAGCCTACTGGTCTAGGTGCGTGACTACCAACTGGCAGGTTGTGTGTTCAAATCCAGCTGGTGCTGGACCTTCCAGTTTTATTTATTTATTTTTTAATCACGTAACATAAACATATTACCGTATGCAAACTGTACTGTATACAATATGTATATGTATATTTAATGTCTTAACTGTGCCCGTTTAAGTATTGAATATTCATATCTAATTTTACCACTGAAGGGAAATCTTAACATAAACATACAGTATATGGCTGGTCTCGGTACTTTAAAGAAAAAAATACACACCAGTATTCCATTTCTCCCTAAACATTGTAAGCTTCGAAGTCTTTAACTAACGTGATACCGGAGTCAACAAGCATACTTTTAGAATTTGATTAAAAGGGAATATAATATGGAATCGCGTAATCAAGAAATTAATAACGATATAATTATATTCATGTTGCAAAAGAACTGCAACGGACATAAAAACTCCCTTGCTTTTAACAGAGCGTTCCATAATTTCTAACTACGAAAATGCCAGGTGAAAGGATTTGTAAACATATTTTGTTAAAGCAAGTCAGTTTTTTCTGCAACACATAAAATACATTTTTCCAAGAAAGTTTAGCCTTTGTCACTAATGAAACCACTAAATAAAGACATAAATATAGAAATCTTAAGATTTGTTTTATTTAATGTTGGTAGCAGGATGAACTGTCAGAGTGTATATTTTGTCGCAAAGTTGCTGCAAGATGTTAACAGTGAAAAAGGTATTTAGAAATGAGTTATTTCAAGATGAAAAAGAAAACATACACGAAACATGGTTTCATTACGACCAGAATCGGTCTTGAGATATTTTTAACTTGATTTACAGTATTTGAGAGGTATGTCTTAACACCGATACTACAGTGCTTAAGTACTGCTCACGTATATGTTTCTAGGTTTATATTATGCATTTCATACGGTCAAATTACTTTTGAGCAATAATAAGAAGCGCGAAACGGTATGCGTTTTACTTTCGTTTTGTGCTGGGAGCCATGGATTGATTAGAGATATCAAGTACATACAAGTCATTTTTTAAATGTTGTAGTTCGTCTTGAAAAAATGTTACGAGTACATCATCTATCAACAATCACACAGGTTCTGTTTCCATATTGCGGATTTTGGTTAGGTATTATCAAATCCAGTGGCGCTGTTAGTTTACTGAGTCCCATGTCACATGGTCTGTGATTGAAACCGGAAAAACCGGTTTAATTCGTCACAGCCAGCACTCTTCAGGTGTGAGGGTCTTCTGCTCAGAATGAAACGCTAAAATGTTTGTGTATATTCTAATGGTAGTGGGGGCAGGGTGTGTGGGAACAGGTTTGGTTGAAATTGCATTGGAGATCTATGTTCTTCACACCTGAAACATTTTCTCTGAAAGCATTTTCTTCGCAGTTTAACCGATCTTGTTACAGCATGTTACAGTTTACTATTATTAACCATATTAATTTTAAATGCTTAATGTAAAATCTTGTAAAAATATATTTTCATTGTTCAAATATACATTAAGTCTGACTATCATATAATAAGTTAAATACAAAACTAAAGAAAAAATAGGGTTAAATATAATTCAAAATATTTTGCTAACAATGTTAACTGTTTATGAATAATAAAATGTATTAACTAAGGAGTAGGATGGCACAGTTGTTAGTATGTTTTTTGTTTTGTTTCTTTTTCATAAATACAACAGTAGTACCTGATGTCTCAGTGGCTTTCAAAATTAAATTATTTCTCCCTAAACATTTTAAGCATCGAAGTCTTTAACTAACGCGATACCGGAGTCAACAAGCATACTTTTAGAATTTGATTAAAAGGGAATATAATATGGAATCGCGTATCTCCAGAATTTAAAGACCAGACAATCGCAAACTCGTTTTCAATAAAATTATTTTATTCATTCAGCAGTTTGTGAGAGGGACATCCAGCAGGGAGAGACACACACACCGGTTTTCATTGACAACATTGTTTTTTTTTCAATTCCTCTTGTCTAACAGGAATGTTTTGTTTGTGGACAGACTGTTAGACAAGAGGAAATTTGTCTAACAAATTAAAAAACTCCATCCCAGCCTCTCAGTTCACCACCGCGCAAGACTCTGTTGATGCTGTCCCCGCCGGCTATCTCCCCCCAGGAAGCACAGCGGAATTCACAGATGCCAGTGGGACGAATAATTCTCCCAACTGCTACCCATCACCCAGGAGATGGAGGGGGGGTTGTACTTGCAGTGCATCGGCATAGACGGGAAAGCAAGAGCCGACCGCTACGCCGCCCTCGTGTTTCGAAATCTTGTGACTTTTGAAATTTACTGGGGGTGGACCACGTCTGTAAATTTCGATGGGTCCAGAGGCAAAAGTGCCTTGCCTTGCAATCTCTGGGAAACCATTAGTACGATGGTGAATCGGAGATTCTCAACCCTTGCTGCGTACGACTGGAAAAGAATTCGTGATCGGATCAACGAAATGCTTCGTAGGAGGAGGCGGTCTTTTCCTCTTGTCTAACAGTCTGTCCACAAACAAAACATTCCTGTTAGACAAGAGGAATTGAAAAAAAAAACAATGTTGTCAATGAAAACCGGTGTGTGTGTCTCTCCCTGCTGGATGTCCCTCTCACAAACTGCTGAATGAATAAAATAATTTTATTGAAAACGAGTTTGCGATTGTCTGGTCTTTAAATTCTGGAGATACGCGATTCCATATTATATTCCCTTTTAATCAAATTCTAAAAGTATGCTTGTTGACTCCGGTATCGCGTTAGTTAAAGACTTCGATGCTTAAAATGTTTAGGGAGAAATGGAATACTGGTGTGTATGTTTTCTTTAAAGTACCGAGACCAGCCATATACTGTATGTTTAAGTTCCAAAATTAATATCGTTTATGGGCTTCACACGCGTTGCAGTATGCTCAGGCACTAAGTAAAAGGAGATGCTTCGTATTGCTTGACTAATTTTAAAAACTAAGTTATAAATGCAGGCGCTGCTCTGGTGCGTCGGCTCCTACACAGTGCCTGTCTGCTGTAAGCGTTACAATATACATACCCAACACTGCTTGTACCCATCGTGTCATGCAAATAAAACACCTTGAATTGAATTGAATTGAGGGGAGAAGGGGGGGATACTAAAGCCAATACTGGCTCAATGGGCTTTGACGTGCTAATGCGTTGGTTTAACAGTCCGGGTGTGGCAGGCTTCCAATGTCAACTCGACTCGATTGGAAGACAATGAACGTATTTTAGCCCTAAATGAATTAATAGCAAACATGGTTTACATAAAATACATTTTTCCAAGAAAGTTTATAATAATACGATCTATAGTTGAAATCTGAGCCTACTTTAAAAATAAAGGAAAAGCATTTTCAGAGAGCAATCACGCTGTGTTTATGTAGAAAAAGCGATTAGGTTTATGAGCAATCTAATTACCTAATCGCTTAAAACGCTATATAAAATAAAGTTTATTTAGAGATGAATGATCAATGTGGTAGTTTAAATAATGTGAGTCAGGAAACTAACACAGCGCCACCGGATTTAATAACGCAATAAAAACGCTATAAAATAATGTGACACAGTACAGCACAGTACAATAATACTGACCATGACTTGAACCTCTAAGCTGGTTCATACAGAAAATGTAGAAATGCATTAGCCTGATTATGATTAAAAACACATAATTAAACACGCGTTTGCGATTTAAGTCAGAACACGATTTAAATCAATATAAATGTTTATATTGTAACGCATACTGTCCAGCCTCCATTTCTCTATAAAAATTTACTGTTGCACACACACACACAATAGAAGCAGGAACCGCTGTCAGAAGGGAAGATATGTTCAAAATATCGCAAATATCGATCATGTTGCGATATTTTGAAATATAAAAGTCAACTGATTGTCCATAATATCGCTTACCTATTTTTTCGAAGAAATGTTTGTTAAAAGAAAAGTCCGGCACCAGCTGGATTCGAACACACAACCTGCCAGTTGGTAGTCACGCACCTAGACCAGTAGGCTACAAGAGAGCTCGCATGATCAGGCAGGCGAAACAGCCCTACACAGCCCTGCCGCAGTACACGGATATAATCATACCGTTATTAAATTCTTGAGATACGCGATTCCATATTATATTCCCTTTTAATCAAATTCTAAAAGTATGCTTGTTGACTCCGGTATCACGTTAGTTAAAGACTTCGAAGCTTACAATGTTTAGGGAGAAATGGAATACCGGTGTGTATTTTTTTCTTTAAAGTACCAAGACCAGCTATATACTGTATGTTTACATTCCAAAATTAATATCGTTTATGGCCTTCACACGCGTTACAGTATGCTCCTATTCTTTTTATGCTCAGCTACTAAGATTTCCCTTCAGTGGTAAAATTCAATATCTACAACGGGCACAGTAAAGACGTTTACAGTAAGTCTTTCTACGACAGACCAACGGACCACGAGTGCCCCTGTCGGTCAACCAATCACGCACCGCGGTATCCCGTGTCATCATACCTGCGGTATCTGTACCGCGGTGTCTGTACCACGCACTTTGAATGGCTGCATCTGTATGAGTTACATTTGTTAAAAAGCATCCTAAAGGTACTGTGTTTGAAGTATAGCACAATTCACCTAAATTTGTCTTATAATTCAACACTATAAAGTAAAATGAATAATTGCTGTACAAAATTAGACATAGTTTTAACGGGGGACATCAAAAAAGTAAATCAGTAGAAACCAAAATGGTAGATATGGTTAATGACTGTTTTCTTACCTACCTGTAGTTTTTCAGAATACCTCTCTAAGTAAATGTTTGTATTCAACAGGTCTTTTCATACAAAGAATACACAGTAAAGCAAACAGAGGTAAGAGATCCCAAAAGTCACTATATAAAAAGATAAACTGCATCCAAATGGTTGAAAATATCTATTAGGAAAAACATAAGGGGAAAAAAAGTACTTTATAAAATAACAGGATCTGGTTAATGAAAAGGAGTATTGCACGCATATGAATTGCATGAAAATGAATTGCAACCTCAAGTATAAAAGGTTATTAGAAAGGGCAATGAAACAAAAAAGGAATATTAGAGCGGAGGCTAAAGTAAAAAATACTCTTTTATACAATAACAACCAAAAAAAATTCGGAAATGAAGTAAAATATATCTTGGACACACAGGAAATGTCTGAACAATGAAGGGGAAATGGCCGAATTACTAAATGAGTATTCCACAGAACTGTGCACCAAGGAGGAAATCAGCAACATGCTTCAGGCAGAGATATATTTTTCTTATTAGAAGCACTCAAAATTCAGAAAAACCAAAAAAGGGGAACTGCAACGCTGTTTTCATTTTTGGTTTTAGAAAGAATTAGCATTGATGAGTGCATTACTTTCGATTTCGAGATGGTTTTGCCAACAAATACTGCTTGTTGTCACACCCGACATCCCTCCCTAGAGGGCGCTCCACTGCTCTCATTATTGTCCGTGTGATTAAGCTCTCCAGGTGTACCCTTTTAGTGTTATTATTTAAAGACCAGCTCCTCCAGTCCTCGGGGCTCATCATTAGGGTAAGATGTCGCGAGGCCCGCCTAGCACCAGGAAACCCTACGTCCGTCTCCTGAGGGCATAGGCCTCATCCCCGACACCTCCCGCTTCCTGAGCCCGGGGTCTGGAGGATCTCGCCCCGTCACCCTTGGACCTCCATGTTTTGTTTGTCCGTGTGCTCCCCCTTCCCGGGGATTTTAACTTTGTCGCGTCCCAGGATGGATTTCTTGTTGATGGACTCTCGGACTGTGCTTTGACCTGCCCTTGGACCCGTTTGGATTTGGATGCCTTTTTTTCTTCCCTGTACACTGTCTCACGGATTGTCACTATTATTTCGTGCACTATTAAACCCCTGTGTGTTCCCTTTTACCACGCCTCCTGTTTTCTCCAGCTCTTACCGCATCGCATAGGGTCTTCTATAAGATCTGACATGGATTTCAGTCCGTGTTCGTGACACTTGTTAACTATGCATGCAGATCATGCTGGAACATTTCTGTGGTGAAATGACTGATGCACAACTGATGAACTGATGATGAACAATGAGTATTTATATGCTCATACATCACAATCCATTATTCATTACAAATACTAGTGAGCAGGGAGGGCTGTCACATGGCAATATGTGGAAACTCAAATGCGAGATGCATCAACATGGCGACTTGCACTACTTTTTTACTTAATTCAAAAGTAGTGTGTTTAATTTTGTGCTTAATTTGAAATTTGTCATTTTTTTCTATAACGTCAATGAATTAATTTTGTTACCAACATAACAGGTCTGAGAAATTGGGGTTGCAGTTCTCCTTTAAGAAATCCCTTGGGTCAAATGGTATCAGTTGTAGGGGTAGTACCTATGGACTGGAAAATGTTTAATATGGTGCTCATCCATAAAAAGGGTGAAAAGCTGAACAAGTAATTATCCATACATATGAAGGGAGACAATCCTGTTTCCTGTGATTGAAAAAAGAAACGCAACATTTTCTGGAATGAGAATACTATGCCGGCAGACACAATCCCTGCATCAGTGACAGGACAGTGAAGCTCCATGCTTCTGGCCTTAGAGCAAGGCGACCTTTCAGAGGCCCTCTTCTTATACCTGCTAAACGTCACACCTGACTAGCTTGGGCCAGACAGAGACTGTGATGGACTTGTCAGCAGTGGCATCAGGTCCTCTTCATGGATGAGTCACTCTTCAACCTGTTCCATACAGACGGGAGGGCCAGACTGTGGGAGAGGAGGTGTTGTGTTTCTTTTTTCCATCAGTATATAATGCAATAGTTAGGTTTTATTTAGAATATTGTGTCCAGTTTTGGTCACTACATTATAGAAAATATATTGCTGCTCTGGAATCTCTGGAGTCCAGAGAAAAGCAACCAGGGGTTTTAGCGGTACATTATATCCTACACTGACAGGCTAAAAGATCCTTTTCATCATTAAACAAAGAAGACTACAAGACGACTTGATAGAAAATCTACAAAGGCATTGGTAAAGTCAACCCAGTGGACTTGTTCAGATTGAGCAGTGAATCACCAACCACAAGACACAAGAGGGAATTATATGGTAGTGCATTTATAATTGAAAACAGGGCCACCCATGTTCTGGGGTAGTGAATGTTTTGCTTCTATGTTAATACTGTTAACAGCCCCTGTTAATACTTATTTTAACATTTCTGCAATAACTGTATTTAGTACTCTTTTTAAAGGCATTTTAAATCATGAATGTTAAAGGATTTCATGGAAAACCTGCTTTCTCTTTGTTAAGTCAACTTTTAATTACAGTTTATCAAACAGATAAATTTGGAGGCTATTGTACAGCAACATTGCAGATTGATTTTCATATCATTAGTTTTCCCAACATGAATAAACTAACATTTCAGCCAAAAGAATCCTTGTTTTTTTAAGTCTTTTTCCAAATGAACTGCATGAATGAACAGTAATTAATTAAGCTGTATTTTTATGTATTAATTTACATTGGTGTTATAAAAAGCAATACAAATTAGCATTATTATGCAAGTCATGTCACAGCTTGTGTCACAGTGAGACAGAATAGCATTAAATCAGTGTTTATTACACTGTGCCAGATATAGCCCCTGATATATGCATGCCTGAGTCAAGAAGCTATAATTTCCTGCTAAAAAGAAGAGATACAAGGAAGAAAAAATGAAAAGAAAATTCTTGAATCTATCACAAGTGCTAATACCATTAAGTTGAAATTAATACAATTTAATTTATACCTTACTGTTGTGGATCTCTTGCTCATCCTGTTCCAACTGAGTTTTATACAAAGAGATTTTCAGTTCCCTGTCTGAAGTGCTGACTGTTTTCCTGCTAGAAAATATCTAACCACTCCCAAGACTTTTCAAAAAAAGTCCAAAGCAAAATTATGTTGCTATTTCCAAAGCTCCTTTGAAACATATTGGCAAAGGATAAACAACGAATTCCAAAGAAAGTACAGCATGTCAAATGAAGGAAAACAAGAGGACCTGCCAGAGTTTACTACAGTGGAAAAGTTAAAAGGAAAAGGGAAAGAGGTTACCTTTTTCAACTGAAGGAAACTCTTGGCAGGTCCACTTCTCCATTTGATACCCCGTCCTCAGGTTCTGGCCAAGGCAGCAGCAGTCAGTCTTCATCTCTCTCAAAGTCCTCCTCAGGACTCATGCCATTTATCTCTATTTAGCTCCCTGGTGGTCTAGTGGTTAGGATTCGGCGCTCTCACCGCCATGGCCCGGGTTCGATTCCCGGTCAGGGAAATAATCTTTAGGGGCGGAGCGGTGGCTCTGTGGCTAAGGATCTGTGCCTGTGACTGGAAGGTTGCTGGTTCAAATCCCACAGCTGGCAGAGGAATCCTACTCTGTTGGGCCCCTGAGCAAGGCCCTTAACCCCAGCTGCTCCAGGGGTGCCATATAAATGGCTGACCCTGTGCCTTGACCCCAAGCTTCTCTACCTGTCTGTGTCTCATGGAGAGCAAGCTGGGGTATGAGAAAAGACAAATTCCTAATGCAAGAAATTGTATAGGGCTAATAAAGCAACATTATTATTATTCATTATTATTTCTAGAGGTACAGACCAAGGGACCTCCTCATTCATCTTGGGCACTGGTGATGAGCATTCCTACTCCTTCACTTCTGGAAACTTCCAAACAGGCAGTTGCTTGTTTTTTCCAGTATGCGACATTATCCTTCTTGGACAGGTTTCTCCTCAAAATGGGCTGGAGTTTTTACTCAGTGCTTAAAACTGCAACCGCGGTATCTTGACATGTTCCATCTCCAGAAATAGCTGCTCGCAGATAGCTTTTAGGTCTTTTATGGTTTCAGTTAAGCAGAGACTAACTCACTTAGCTATAGCTCAGTGCCTAGGTGGGCTTTGAAGGTCAGCCGTGTCAGCCGTGTTTGCGCAATAAACCTGCCTCTCAAAGAACTTTCAGGGCCTCCTCTTTTCCAGCCATTTTGTACTGCTCACCCTCTGCTTGTGAGCTTTGCTGAAACTCTTTCATCTCTTTATTCTGTATCACCAGCTGCTGTGCTCTCATTTGTCCAAGATGCGTTATACTCGGACTGCAGCTTGTCATTCAGCTGTGCAGCTGCACTGTCTTCCTCAGGCTGTCATCAGTCATCTCCATGCTGCTCTGCTCCTCCTTCAGCTGAGAGATTTTGGCTTCCAGACATTGCTTCTGATTAGCTAGTGCTGACAGTCCCAAACTTTTGCTGGCCAGCTTGTCAGCCAGTTTTTTTTCTCATCCTGTTTGCATAGCTCTACTGCTGTCAGGTCCTCTTGTAACAGCCAAGAGGCTGGAGGCTGTGCTCATGCATTCTTCTCGCTTTCCTTGACTATTATCAATCTTGCTGTATGGCAGTACAGGCATCCTCCAGCTCCCATTTGAAATCATTAATCTGAGGCTGGAGATGTTTAAAAGCATTGTCTCGACCTTTGGTTGCCATCTCTATGTGTCACAGTTCCTTGATTTCTCCCTTTAGCTTTAAGTTTTTCGAAAATCACAGTGTTTGGCATTCAGTTCACGCACATGTTTGACAATCTGTTTTCAGCAGTGGTTTGTGTGGTTTGGGCTTGAAGACTTTCCACCTCAGTCTTCCTATCCTTCACTTTTTCCTCTTCTCTTGTTATGTTAGTAAGTTTTGCGAGGGTAGTCAGCTATTACCTGAATTTTTTTCCAATTTTCTCCAGAGGTTGCTCTGAGCTTCCCTATAAAAACTCAGCACTGGGTTTGTACTTTTACTCTTGGACTGGCTCTTCTGAGTCTTATGGTCAGTCATCTCTATTTCCAGATTTTCCTGATGTTATTCAGGCTGTAGGGCCTCACTCTTCTTTTTTTGAGCACATCTGTCCATTTAGAGCACTCTTGAATTAGTTTATTAAAGTCTAGCACACTGAAAGTGCAGACTTCAAATAGTAGACATCGACTGGATGACTGTCTGACAGAAAGTAAAAAAAACACACAGTGGTAAGTGAACAACAACAAAAAAAACAACTAACTACACTATTCTACAACCCGATTACCCACTAAACCTGTCTCTGGAGAAAAGGGTGGCAAAGCCAAAGAAAAGTCTTCCGAAAGCTATTTTTCTAAACTATACTAAACTAAGCTTTAAAAAATGCCACAACAATCCCAACCCTACACCACAGCTAAGAAAACAAATCAGACACGTCTCACATTTTTCACTGTTTCTCCTTCTTACATCTCAAGACGTCCCGTACTGGCATTTAAAACCGGACCGCTCTCTTAAACAAATCCAGAGAGAGACCCAATTTAGGGACATGCCATCCTCAAAAATGGACCCCTGCAAGGGAGGGGAGTAAAAAAAATCAGAACGTAACACTGACACACAAAGCCTATACTTTTTAAACAGCCACCTGACCAGTTGTCTTCCTGCAGCTTTTCGGATGACAGGGCAGTGTACTGTATGTGCTGCAGCTACAGAAATACAATACTGTAATCTCTGGTTATCCGTATATTTACACAAATACAGTAGGCATCCCAAAGGAAGGAATAGAATTGAAGTGTTTTGATTCAGAATTAGAAATCAATTATCAAATGTGCTTTTAAAAACAATTCCACTGTCTAGACATTGGGAACAAAAATTCCAAAGTTTATTTACAAATCCTTTTATTATTACATTTAATTAAAAACAAATCTGTAGTCCATCTGCCCTAATTTGGAAACCATGAGTCAGACAACCACATGGTTTACACATCCAATTGGACAGCATTTACAGCTGCCTATCCAACACTGCATGCATATTTTGTTTTTAGAAATGAAAGCAGTAGAGTAATTTCTTCTCGGTTTTCAACATTTAATAACCTTGAAATTATAACATACTGTTATATATTATTATTAATATTGTCACTTTTGTGATTTGGGTCTTTACAGCACTACAAAATGTTACTTGTATTTTGCTTAAAAGTACTGTTTTTTTATCATTATACTGTCACAGGTTTCATGTTTAAACGATGAAGCAGATGTTTTAAGCTAGTATAAAATTGCTATTGATGAAGAATTTGATTAGTGCTGTATTTGAGACAGATATCTCATCATCACATCAGTGCATCGAATCCCAAACAATCATGATTATAGAAAAATAAACCATATTACTATGGGTTTTTTAAAGGACATAGACAGTTTTGCCATTGAGAAAATACAATGCTCTGAGAAATGCTGAAAGGTTAAGTGATTTTGTGATAGGAGAATGCATGTTTTGTATATTTAAATAATATATTTTATTTTTTGAAGGGACACTTCTCCTGGCTGTAAGTGGCTCTGAAGAAATAAAAGAAAACTAAACTCAGTTCATGTTATTGCTTTGGGGAAGGGGGATTTGGTGTGTAACCAAGTGAAGAGCTGTCCTGTGCCAGGGGTCATTAGAGAATTAGAGTTAAAGTTCAGCTTACCAGCTGTTGTGGGCTTTGCAAAAGTTTGTTTGGCAATTGCAAAATTTCAGAAAAGGCCCAAGTTTACGCAGGGACAGGAGTGTCAAAAGCACTTCATGAAGTAAAACATAGTATTTTCAGTAATCTTTTAAGTATTCGTCACCTAAACCTGCTTTATCTTACCTAATGTTTGAGGGTTGAAATCCTTGAGGAAAAACTCCACTTATTACATTTATTAATTTAGCTTCAAGTACAAAGAGTCTGAGTAAATCTAGTGAGCTAATGGTGTGCTGAGAAACACTTCTGAAAGCTATTAACTTGTCTCATCTTGAAGTCATAAAGTAGAAAGTCATATTTTCCATATAAGTTAACGCATCCCAACCTGTAAAAGTTAAACCAGTGGGAACTGTGCAACAGATGATATTGGATTTCTGAGAAATGTAAAAAAGTTGAAAACCAGATGCCACATTGCAGAGGAAAAAGATGTATTAGTATCACAAAACAAAGCTTGTCATGGGAGAAGTCACATGTCCTCACGTAGACTAGGTCAATAGGAACTATCAGCATCCAGGTTTGTCAGTCTTTCAGATATTTAGGAAAAAGTGTGGAAAACAGAGGTGAGAGAACAATTAGTGAGCAGTCCATCATATTAATATGGCAAGCTTTGAAGTATATTTAGAAATTTCACAGGAAGAGATGAATACAAAAGCTTACTGTATGTAGGTAGACAAAATCAGACTATGAAAGAATGATTGTAAGAAAAGTAGAATGAATCAGGGGAATGAGGACAGCAGCAGTTTAAAGATATTCTCTTCAATAAAGAAAATATTTATACCAAGAGAGGTCAATCAAAAGCTAGAAGGCAAGTCACTTGAAACTCAATTAAGAAAAATACAAGAAGTAGTTTAAAAAGTTAAGAAATCTAGTTCAAAATATTGCATAGAATTAGTACAATAAGGAATATGATTGAACTTGATTCAAGTACTCAGAATGCTCATAGGCACTGATAAATTCAACAACTTCAGAAGCAGCAGTGAAACAATTTTATGTTTATATACTTCTATAAAAACATAGAAAATCTTTATACATAAAGACTTATAAAATATTCATGCAGAACTTAATATAATATAGATTTATAATATATATGGATAATATATTATAAATGATATATAAATATATATTAAAAATCTTTCTATAAAAACAGGACATAGTGGTACTTAAAGTGTTCTTTGTAGTATAACAGATAATTATATTTTTACAATAAAAGTATTTATTTTTCAGGAAGAATGCATCAAAACTAGGACACATATTCACTTCCAAGAATGACAAAAATGCATTCTGATTCTTTGTGTGTCTCTGGACCATAGAACAGTTTCCAAAAACTTCTCTTTAATTGTGCTTCTATACTTCAAAACTCTGTACTACTGCAATACATAAAACATGTATCAAAAGGCATTTGAAATGTATTTATAGATTTCAAATGATCAATTTGTTATTTTTAAAATGCTTTCTAAAGGTTTGAGCTTGTGTGTGACTTTAAAATATTTAAAATTTTATATTTTAAAAATAGTAATATTAAACAGACTCCGAGTTGCTGCGACGAACTAACATGGAATGTTTAAAGAGTACTGACACCTCGTGGTGTATTTTGGTAATGAAAGTGATCTAGTCTCGGCTGCGAAAAATAATTGAAAAACTAAAATAAAATTAAAATGAAGTTATCTCATTCCGAAAACATTATCAGTAACACAATGACAACTGTGTCATCTTGATATATACCTTTCTTCCTTAACTAGTCCATCAATCTTGTTGCTGGTTGCACAATCTCGCCCAAAATTTTAAATCTGCAATTTCCCTCACGGGATCAATAAAGTATCTATTTAATATCTCAAATATTCACATTACTTTTTGACAATTATGGCTTTTTGATTACTTAAATCAAGGATGTATTTTCCCTCATGCAATCAAGTGGCAAAATGTAACCAGACGTCACAAATCTTTGGGTGCAAAGTTTGACTTTCGTGGTGTATTTGCTTTTAATCTGTTCAATGGGGAACCAATTTTTTTATCTGTAAAATTCGGCAATAATCCCGTTTTAAAATGAAGAATACACTAATTTTCCTGGGAGCAAAGATTACAGTATAAGAACATTGGAAAGGTTACAATTGATTTGGCCCATCTAGCATATTCATAAGCTTTTCCGCAATTAATCAGCTAATTGAATCAAGTATCTCACTCAACTGTTTCTTGAAGTAAAAAAAAGGATTTTGCAACATGGTGGATAAATAGTTCCATAATCCCACCAGCTGGTGCCTAAAAATTGTTTCCTGTTCTCGGTTTTAGATGCAATTCCACATAGTTTCCACCTGGGGATTCTAGTTCATGTTTCCCTTATTACTGGCTCTGCAGAAGTTCACTGGAATGACTTTTTCAGTGCCTTTGAGGACTTTGCATACTTGTATCAGGTTCAGGTATTAGCAGATAAATGTTTTTTTTTTTGCAAATGCGATTATCGATACTGTACCTATTGTTTTAACGAGGTCTTACTTGTCCATTGTACTATTTTAACACACCATTTACGATTTAAATTCCATGCTTTTAACTGTGTCGCCTTAACATTTTGCCTTTTTTAGACTGAAAATCAGGCACACATGTTTTTAACCCATCCACCCTTCTAACGACAACAAAAGTCTTGTGAAAGGGAAACCTCCTCTGGGACAGCTCTGTAAAGTTGCCCCCCCCACACACACATACACATAGCCACTCCTCCTATAGTTTAGCTATGCATCAGTAATCTTCTCTGAATAGTTACTGTATTTAATTACTGAATTTGACGAGGATTCCTTAGTCTGTCATGGGGTGGGCGGAACTTTAGAAAACGCGAATAACAATCTATGATCTGTATATTATTGAGTTTTGTGAAACGTAATCTGTCTAAATCTAGTTTAAAAGACCTCTGTTTTACCATCTGTGTATGCAATGGTAAAATACAAACACCGAAAAGTACCAAAATATTGGATTATATGGTTTGCTTGGAGAACAATGTACTAAGTTGACCTGAGCAGTTAATATGAAATCAGCAAAACAACGCTAACGCTAAGCCCCCCTCACACACACACAAACACACACAAACAGCACAGTGCATTACAAAAAACCCACCGAATATGTTTGTATTCTACAGTATATGTGAAGTTGTAAGTATCGTCTACGCCTTTGTCGCCAGGGGGCGTCACTCAGCTACTCTTCAACTGCAGGAAAACCGAACCAGTTTCATCCGCATGTGCATCGTTTGGGCAGTTGGAGGTAGCGTCTGTTCTGCTTCCTTTCCCGAGATAAAGCGACTTCTCTATATTTAGCTCTCTACTCATTCCAACACTAATTCTTGCCAGCACATTTTCCCATGTTTATGTGTTAAAATTGTATACAAAGGATACCACAACCACTGTTATTTTAATACTGGAAGTTGCTTATTCTCTTAACATTTTAAAATTCGTAACTCAGAAGATGGGTTGAAACTTATTAAATGTCTGTTAAAATTGACGAGGCTGAAGTTGGCTTCTTATTCGCCAACGATTTTATAATCTGGAGGGAGGGCCACAGCAATACAGCAGAAAGTGCAATCACCATTTGCCAATATATTCTCTCTTTCATGCCATGTTATAAGGGTCATATTTGTAAAACGGTAAAGTAAAAGTTCCTGTAGTTCAGGATTTTGGTAGTCTTTTTAGACTAATTTTAAGACATTTCTATAATCAGGAGGGAGGGCCCTAGCAATAGAGCAAAAATTGCAATTGCCAATGTAGTCTCTCATGCCATGTTCAGAGGGTCGTATTTTAAAAATGCTGCCGTAAAATTTCCTGACGTTCACGATTTTGATAGTCTGTTCCATTGTCTCTCACATCTCAGTGTCAGAACTTTAAGACGTTTTTATAACCAGGAGGTAGGTTCATAGCAATAAGCAGATAGTGCGATCACCCTTTGCTCATCCACGGTTAACCACATATTCTCATATACCATGTTCTAAATGTCCCATTTAAAACTGCTATATTAAAATTTCTTGTTAAATGCAATACTTTGAGAATTTTTATGATAAATAAATATGCAGAAAGTGCCAGTGAATTTTGAAAATTGATTTTCGATTTTCTGAAATGTGTTTCATACAAAAATGCAATTTGGACAGTCACTATTTACATATTGCCATTTACTGAGGATATGTCCGGTAATCCATCCGGATTAGTACATTTAAAAATGACTGTAGAGAGCCACCTACAGGCGAAAGACGACATTACATTACAACACAGCATTTAAGGTGGAACGAAAAACGCGAATAAGAAGCCAACTTCAGCCTCTTTTTAAATTGCAGGTTTATTTTTAAAAAGGCATACAATAAGAAATTCCTTAGATTACTTCTTCAGTTTAGAAAAATATTGAAGCAGCAACGAAGTATTATGATATTGTAACGCAACGGGGGCTCAGGCGGGCGCCCTTACCGCATTAGGTCGGCCCCCCACCGTCGGGGGCTCGAACCCGGGACTCCCGCGTCACTCAGCAGGGTCCCCGCCCGGTGAGCTAAAGAGAGATCTCTCCACAGCCCGGGGGCTGTGGTCCTGCTATCACTGGGAAGGGCGGTGACGTCACCTGCTCTGGTAAACCGGCTCTTACACAGTACCTGTCGGCCGTAAGCGTTACAATATGCTAGTGAAGAAAATACTTCTGTTTCTTAATGTTCCCCCTTTTTAAGGCTAAACAGTCAGGTCGTGTGGTTACATTCAGATCTTGTTGGAGACGGATTTTACTATTTACACAAAGGCACAAAAAACACAGTCATTCAAATGGTAAATATCCATCCCCAACCCCACGTATGGGCAGATTGAAAAAGTAAATTGTAGGTGTTGTTATCAGTTAAAACTCAGCAATCCCCGTTCAATGTCAGTGCTTTGTTACAATAATTTGTGCGCAGCAAGTATATAGTAAAAGACGCGTAGCAAACCACCTCATTTTCAGTAACACGCTGCTTTCAACAGCACAAACGAATGCAATGGTTTTCATTGTGCTGTTTGCAAGGGGGACGTCAGAGAGCTCAAAGAGAATGGGTGTTTCTAAAAATGTACTCAGATATCATGGTACAACATCATGGTAAATCCCCGACTCTAGATAAAAGGGACAGTTAACTATTACTTTATTACAATAAAATCAATCCACCGCTTCTGCCAGCTCAGGGTCACAAGTGAGCCTATCCTGGCAGGCAACAGGCAACAGGCAACGGGACGCCAGTCCATCGCAGCACAGACACAAATGCAGATACTCACACCGGGTACAGTTTTCCCAGAAGCCAATAACCCCACCAGTATGTTTTTGAACTGTTGGAGGAAAAACGGGGAGAACATACAAACTCCACACAGATCCCACCGCATTTAGGGCCCCAGTGCTACGAGGCAGCAAAACTAACCACTGCGCCACATTTACTATAAAATATTAAAAACGAGTAAATACTAAAAATGTCTGACACCTGAAGAAGGCTCCACGGCCGAAACGTTGTGTTTTCTTTCTTCTCTTTTCAGCATAGAATAAACCTATTACTTGTTCCTTTGCAACTAAAAATGTAATATTACTTTATTACTAGGAGAAAAAGAAAACGTATATAACCGGGTCAAGTCAATATACAGTATAATTACACATCTACCATAAAACATTTCAGGAAAAGCCTACAGAAGTTGACAAATATCTAAACCTATTGGATATGAATGCTGTGCATGGTTTCAGTTTGAAAAATGTAAGCAAATTGCCGATAACTAAAGTAAGATCCGGGCTAAAAGAAGAACTAAACACATGTTTTAGTTAGGGAATAAAAGCCTGTATTAAGTGAGAGCGTCCATTAGCTCAGCACACACACGCCTGCTGTACCCGGGAAGACACATTCCATCCTGTAAGATTTACAATAATTAGCACGAGCTGTTCCACCAGGCTACGCACGTCATCGCTGTTTGCACGCGAACCCTATTGTTAAGGGTATTTTTCGACCCAGTTACGGGAACAAGCTCAAAATTACGCCACCCTGTACTTTTCTTGATTGGTAGGTACTGAATTCCATCCTGGTTGTCACAACATCCGTTTCCCGTTAGAGCATTGTGAACTGTGTAGTTTTTCCTAATCGAATTGTTATGATTTTAAGACCTTTGTTTCCCGAAATCCTACATATTCATAAAGAAAAAATACAAAATTTTACATTATATTGTAAATATTCAGAAACATGGGGATAGTGTACCTTACTGTTTCCTTATATTATATTTGGTTCACCTTACAGGACTACAAACACCAGTTTGCTTTGCCTCATGATTGGCAATGTCTCTTTGCGTACTTTTTTATTTCTATGCATTTTTGGTTTTGGAGATTTTTTTTTAGTAAAATATGTTAACGATATATATGAAGCTGCTTCTTGTGAAGATACCGTGTTTGATAAATCTACAAAATCTTCGCCAAAATGCAACGTCATTGTGACTGACGATGTACGTCAGTGTCCGTTACATCAGCAGCACCGGCTTTTTCCTGTCAAAAGTGCCTGAGAATCGCAAGGCGAGCTTGTGAGAAGAGTAACTTTTGTTGAACGGTACCGAATCACAAATCAAAGTTGTTTTAAAGAACAAATCGTTTTGTGACTTTAAAAGGTAAGAATTTTATTCAGTATGATTTATAGTTTATATAATATATTCAGATAATTATACACATCCTTTGTACGTATCTAGGAATTCACACAAACATGACTAATTTTGTTTTATTGAGAATATTTCTGATACTTTGAGAAGAATTAAAGTTTCCGAATTGTGCATCAGTTATTGAATGATTAATTTGTATCGGTTTTCATTAAATTGTATATTTTTGTAATAGATTATATTCTGTATTATAGTTTTTAATAGCAAATAATAAGGAAAACGGACACGAAAAGAAATCTGCTGTATTGTTTTAGGTGTATCGGCTATATCTTGGCTAGTTCTGTGAACGGCCTTACACAAGATAACCTCTCCTTTGACCTTGGTCCAAAAGAGAAGTTAGCCATTCTTGTGCTTGTGGTCACATTTATAGTAATATCTTTTAATATTTACACCTGGCTTAAATGATTTGGTAGATATATTTATATGTAATCTATGATTAAAATTAATAATACTTAAAGTAGCACTGTAGTTGAAGTTAGGCTACACTTAATCACATTACTCTTAATTCACCAAGTAAATGGCTTATTAAATTAAGTTACCCTTTGTGGTCGCCTGTACTGGCTACAATGACAGTAACAGTTCCTGAATTATGGGTTATTACGATTGATCTCCACATCTGTATAGATGGGCAACTAGGAATCTGGTTCTAATGACATCTTTGATCCTAAGTTTCTGTTTAATACTAAATACAGACTCATGGAGTTTCAGAGGCAAATGACTGATGTGTCATAGATTTTTAATTTAAATCTTTCATTTTATTTAAATTAAGGTAAGTGTATCGGATGCAAGAGGCAATTGAAAATTTGAACATTACAACGTGAGACTTCCTCCTTATTCTTAGAAGCTCTTTTTCTGTATTAGTGTGATATATTGATACAGTGAGATACATCTACATTTGCGTCCTTTTCAGCTTGTAATTAACTTTGAGAAAGGGATGTGCTGTAACTGTATAATTGTATGTAACAGTATTAGTGAATGCATGCCAAAACCAGTCTCGTTAAAATGTTTTTAAAAGTAATTCAGAATGAACTAGATAGAGTAAGTTAACGAGGTACCATAATTGTGTATAACTCATTCATTTTATTTGCTCTCCTAAAACGGCTGTAAAAGGTTTTAGAACAGGATGGTACACTGGGGATACGTGCTAGCATGTACTTCCTTGTAAAAGAGCTGTGTCATTGTGTCTATTCAAGTCAGGTTACCCGAGTTCTCTTAATTACCATAATTTCTCCTCTACGTATAAGGCGAATGAAGTGCAAAGAAACTAAGTAACCTTGACTATAAAAAATGATCCTGGAATCAAATTTGATGCCAGTATTTTGTATAAGATGCTCGACATGTAAGGAATAAGGCTTATAAGAAAATTCAGGAGCCCATAACTCACTTTCAATAAGTAACCAGACCAGGTGAATGAGTTTTATTCAGAAACATTGAAGCAAACTTTTACTTTGTATAACTTTAAAAATAAAACATTGATGAATACCAATGTTTTTTCCTTGAAGTCTGCAGATTGCATCATGCCTTATAAAAAGTATCTGTGGGTAATTTTTGGAACTCCTCCATATGGGTTATAGGGACCTACACGTGGTAAAATAGCAATAATCGAATTCTGTTGGATTAAATAACAAGTAGAAAGTGTTTCACAAATTTTGCAAATCTGTGTCTTAAAGCAGTACTAACATAGTATCTTAACCCCCTGCAGAGAGAGGGATATAGTTACCTTATGTCTGCTATGGTACACTGCCAGGAGCTCCTAATTATCTTTTCTTGAAAGCTCTTATCACTACGAGTAGAACAATTTACAGCACATGAGGGCATCTGATATGGGCCCAGCCTGATTTTAGTAGCCAAGGACACTTTCTTTTTTACTTTTGGAGTTGTGGCTGACCTTAGCCGGGTCACAGATCTATGTGGATTTTTTAAAAATTAATTACCATACTTGAATTTAGTAGAACCAAAGCCTTCCTGGTCATTTGGTGATTTTTTTTTTCTGGCATAAAGATGGTCAGGCACTCAGACTGAGTTGGTACGGAATGACCCAAAATTATTAACTACATACAAAATGGTTCTTTCTTTCAGCAATCATGTCGACGAGTGATGCTGTAGTTCCAGTCTACACTGAGGATACCCATTCCTCTAAGTTTCTAAAGAAAGCAAAGGAGTCTCCTTTTGTTCCAGCAGGTGTGTAGTATTTCATAGACCTGGCTTCTTGCTACTTGCCTAATTTAACTATGTTTTTTATGTTTTTGCATTTACAACACTTACTAAATGTTTTGTGCAAAATAGGATTGTATCTTAAAGTGTCTTTGTACTTGCTTTCCAAAAGCTTTCTCATAAAATTCTAGGGATTTGTCTGGTCCTGGCAAGGGGTATCTCTTGCAGCAGCAGACAATACACATGTATTCCTCCTAATATAAAAAGCACAGATATAGTGCTGTGATGACAAAATCATCTTTGAAAATATTTGCAGTTGTGCTTTTCTTTCGGGAATTAAAGCAAAAATTCCAATTTCATTAATAGCCTTTAAAGATATACCTAAAACCTTGTGTAGTTATAGTATGAGAGTAGTATAACTAATAACTAAAACAAATACATTAATATTCTAGCAAATACATACTGTACTTCAAGCTGTTTAAAAAATGTACTTGTTAATTGATGGCAAAGGTGAAGATGTAGTTATTTCTTCCTCACTTGGGAAGGCTGCACTGTAGTGACGTTACTTGTTGCTTTAAAGTGTCGGCAGGATATTTTCTGCGGTCTTTCCAGAATGCAGTCTCAGAGCATTTACAGTACACTGCAAAACTCATACTAGAAGCCCACCATGTCCACTTAGTTCCCCATACAAATGCAACTTTTGAGAGTATAAGCTCGTGGGCTTTTCTTAATCAAAACCTTAATTAAATTACCCCAACTGAGTAATGCAGTATCAGTGTTTTGTAAATGATTTTAAAAGTTGAATGCCCATGAAATAAATCAGTAAATTTAATTTATGATTAAAGCTAAGGATTCAGTGAAGACCAGGCCAGTGTAAATCCGTTTTGTTCCACCTGTACCTGAAAAGGATTTGTTTTGAATGTATAATTTATAGTATTTTATTGTATTTAAAATAATTCTGAAGGCACATTCCAGAGTAGGGAAAATAGTGACATGTTTTCTTTATCTCTCCAAGGAATGGCAGGATTCTTTGGAATCGTGGGCTATGGGCTTTATAAGATGAAGACTCGGGGGAATACTAAAATGTCTGTTCATCTCATCCACATGCGTGTGGCAGCTCAGGGGTTTGTTGTGGGAGCAATGACTGTAGGTAAGTACTTCTTTCCAGTACCATTCCTGTACTTTGTGTTGTGTATGACTTTATCTTTTGTAACTTTTTAGAAATTGCAGCATTTTTAGAACTCAGAATACCTCTAAACGGTATAGAGGTTTCTATGTTGTTGTTGTTTTTTTCCGGGCTTATCTGTTTAATTTAGATGTTTTTTTAGTAAAGGCGTGGGAGCTATTACTTTGTCTTGATTAACAGTTTCTCACTCGATTACAAGACAAGAACAACACCAGTTCACATTGAGAATTGTACGTTACAAGATATGGCAAATTTTGATCTAATGGGATTTGTTAACATTTTTTTTCCCCCTTTTCTGCAGGAGTTATTTACTCGATGTACAAGGAATATATTGTGAAACCACGTGAGCAAAAAAATGCAATGCACCTTAAGTGAAACTTTTTACTCCTTTTTCGCACTATGGGCTTTTCATGTTCATTTGAATATATTTTGTATTAGAGAGTTATTTTCATGTTTTCTAAAATGAATAAATAGGTCCCACCCAAATTTAATGTAGGGTGTATAAAAGACTACCACCTACAGTCTGCAGTCATTTAGCTTGTTGCATCTAGCACAGGGATGCTTAAAGTTCACTCCCGGAGGACAGTCTCCTGGTGCCTGTATACATCTCATTTACATTTACCCATTACTATACAAAGTCCAGGGAAAGATGGTACTTTTGTTCGTTTTGAGCAATTAAGTTAGTTTAGTTCAATTAAATGAACTTGTGAATGTACGAACAAGATCAAGGACTCAAGGACAGAATTTTTGGCATCCCTGATCTTAAACAATGTTGTCTTGTGTAATTAGACCACATATATTGAACTCAAGCGCAAAATAGCATTTCAATGTCTTCAATCTAAAAGTATGAAAATGTGATACTGTTCCTAATATTCTAAATCCATATTGTATCTTGCTACTTTCTCTTAATGTGTATTGTGTAATAGTTGGAAACAGGAAGCATACCAGATGTTAATTTTATTACAAAGTACGTACACTTTGTAAAATATATATATGTATGTGTGTGCCTTTACATGTACATAATTATATCAAACAACTCCTCTGAAATGTGCACATCCTATTTTACGTCATTGTAATATGTTTTGGGACCAGCCTTCACCCTCCTTACTGGGTTTTGATTATCTAGATGATATGATGTCATTTTATTACTCTTGGAGACCTGCATCTTGTGAAGTTACTGACACTTTCATGCATTCAATTCAGTTTAACAAAATATCAGTTGCAAATGTAAAATTCAAGCAAGAGAAATCTTAAATGTAATACTGTACCGATTAAGTGCCAGAATCTTTACTGTTAATAAACTGCCTGTGAAATTGAGAGTTAAGAAAAAGACACAAGCATTTTTTAACATTTAAGTGTGGAAAAGGGCTAAAAAAGGATCTAACAAGTGTATACTGATATTTGCAGAGTGTTAAAGGTATTTTTATAAGTTAAGATTTAAACTATTTAAGTTAATTTTACTATGTTACCTTAAATGTATCTTGAATAAATATGTCTTTTAAATCTTTTGTCAATTCATTGAGTTTTTTCTATTTTTTGTGTGTGTGTGTGGGGGGGTGTTCTTAATGGTAAAATGTAATGCAATAACTTGAATACCATCTGAAGACTAATTTACATGGTGTTTCCTGGGAATATAATCATCTTTTTTATGTAAACTACATTAGTAGATGACAGTTATCATCTCGGAATATTAGAAGGCCATTCCCACTACATTGGACAGGAAGCATCTTTATCAAACATTAGATAAACATCTAATTTGCTTATTTCTTTCTCTAATATTTGGTAGCAAAATCTATATATTACCACAAGTTCAGATTTTCAATAGGCTTGGAATCAGGTTTATGTAAACCTAATGATGTTATGTAAACCTACAGTAAGTGCACACAAAGACTGATGCACAGTGGTGTGTTTGTGCTCAGATAAACTGTTTTAGTTAAATTACAGGGTATATTATTTGTTACTTTAATGTACTGTGTAAACAATTTTAGTTTCAAAGATAGTTGAAAGAAACAGTTTCCTCTTAAGTGCTATTATTTGGATGGTCAATGGGTCTTAAAATTTAGAGACTTCCAACAACAGATTGTCAGCCAGTAGTTGTAATTATCAGGTAAAATAAGTAAGTTCAGCTTGTGGTATTTTTAAATGTAAGGCCTATTTAACGTATCTGTGTCAAAGTAGAAAATGACCTTAGTACAATCAATTATAAAAACTGTAAGCCAATATTGCACACAATGGCCATTCAACTAATTGTGTGGTTAAGATCATTTTAGGTTTGCAGTAGCAAACGTTTTAAATACTTAATCATAACTTTTCATTTTTTTCAAATTAATTGTTTTCTTTTTTTGCTTTAAATCTGTGGAGAAGCTTGAGTACATAAATCTTGCTTCTTTTTAGTGTCACGGTGTCACGACCACAAGTTTTAAAGCAACAAAATGTGAAAATAGTTTTGCAAGACACTGTACTGTACCTGTAGGGAGTTATTTTTTCAACCCTATTGTTTCTACATTTTCTATCCTGTAAAGAATATCCATACTGTTTAGAAATCATCAGCCTTTTAGAAAAATTGTTTATAAATCGCCTGGCCGTGTTAGGCAAAATTACACCAGGAATAGTTACAAAAGAACCTGGCAGCGTTAAAAAATGTTTGTCAGATGTTTTATTGAAATTGTCTCCTGAATATTTTCTCTCAAAGAATGAAAAACAATAAGGTTACTGATAAATGTATAAATAATGAAAATAAAAACACCAACAACATTTCTGGTTCACTTAATGTATCTTCATTAGTTTATATTTCTCTGCTTTGTATTTTCTTAATCACATGACCTTTAACTGACACATCCTTGGCCATACTGTAGTGAACAGAAATTACAGCTGGGATTGCAGACAGACATATTTAATTATAAAGGAACAAGTAATAGGTTTATTCCATGCTGAAAAGAGAAGAAAGAAAACACGTTTCGGCCATGGAGCCTTCTTCAGGTGCTGGAGCTTTCCTCCACTGCTCTCTGTATCTGGTATCTGAATCCTTTCCTGAGTGCTGTGGTGCAGACTGTGTTTCCTCCAGCTGCTTCTCTATCTGTGTGCTTTGTGAGTGTGGCTTTTAAAGTCCACCTGACAACGGCTGGGGACTTGTTTGTGGGGGCTGGGAGAGCTGGAGGTGACCTCTGGGTATAGGTAGAGCTAACTGCTTGAGGCTCCTCGATCAACTGGCCAGGGGTAACAATGCATTGTGTATTCAAACCCTGTTCTAGAGTTCCCCCTCCTCAGTCTGAGCCCTAGCATTACAAGGCATCTGCAAGCTCAGAGAAGTAGATCCACCAATCAAAGTCAGCATGGTTGATACCTACCACCCCACACCACTCTTTTTCACTCTGTGCTAAATACTCTTGTTTTTAACTACATAAAATAACACTGTACCCATTCTTCAATATCCCTGCTCCACTGTGTTGAGACCTATCACAAAAAATAAAAGAAAAAAACAGACAAGCCAAACTTGCAGAGACACGATGACACAGCTCTTTCACAAGGAAGTACATGCCAACACGTATCCCCCGTGCACCAGCCTAGTCTCAACTAGAAGGTACAGGTAAAGGAACAGGTGAAGGTTTTTTTCCATGCTGAAAGGCAAAGAAAAAAGACACAACCTTTTTGGCTGTGGAGCCTTGCTCAGGTGTCAAACTCGGAGGTGTTGCTTCAATTACAGTACAGTAATATGATCGCTATTATTTACACTTTAATTATTATTTGGAAAATTGCTGATTTGATGTAGTTCAGGAAGATTAGGTATAAATATGTCTTAGCATACTGTTTAAGCCTTGCCTAAATTAGAGTAAACTAAAACAAGGCTCTTGATCTCTGAGTCTGTTGAATTTCAAAAGCCTAACAATTTTAAAAGCTATTGTTCCTGTATCGTTCTAGCTACTCAACTTGGCAGCTCAAGTTCAAATATAATTCACCCATTGATTCTGTAATTATATGCTATACACTGATCGTCTGGCTTATTCTTTTCTCTGTCAGCATCCTTCAATTTTATAAATTAGTATAATATTACTGATTCATTCATTTTTAAATCTCACAGGAAGCAATAATCAATGGCATGCAATATCGATCAGTTCCTATCATTTCAATGTAACCTATTTTTACCTTTTAGAAGACCAATTTGAGGCATAGTCACTACTGGACTAAGTATGCATTGTATCTTCAACCTCTCATATACAATTTTAACTTCTTTTAATATTATGCTATGAACTCGACAACAACTTGGAGATATATTATTATAAATAATACCTATATTTATTAAGTTATTTTCTGCTCCGCTCAAAGTGCTTTACAGTTAATGAGGACTCCCCTCCACCACCACCAATGTGAAGCATCCACCTGGATGATGCGACGACAAACAAGGTGGTCTCTCCACACACCGGCTATCAGTAGGGAGGAGTATAGAGTGATTAAGCCAATTCATAGATTCATAGTTAGTTTCATGGGTTGTAGTAGTGAGTTTTCAACTGTTTTCTAGAAATTAAACAACTGGCTTCCTCTCATTCTTATGGTCTACAGATGTGAGACTGCTTGAAATACTGTATGGTATTAACTGCTTTCAGTTGGTTAAAAAATTAATTGTAATAATAAAATGAACAATAAAAATAAGATGAAATGTTGGGTGGCATGGTAGAGCAGTGGTTACAATTGGTACCTTCCCATGCTGGGACTGTTGGTTCATTTCCAGACCTGGGATTGCTTTTACTACTATCTGTATGTTCCCCCCACGTTTATGTGCGTTTTTTCTGTGTGCTGTTGTTTCCTCTTCCAATCCAAATAAAGTTTTAGGTTAACTGACTTTTGGAAAATTGACCCTGGTGTGAGTATGTTTGTGTCTGTGTGTGCCAGGCGATGGACCGACGTCACGTCCAGGGTGTACTCCGTTTCTTGCCGAGACAGGCTCCGGTTCCCCACGTCCCTGAACTGGCTGAAACGGTTAGAAAATGAATGGATGGATAATTAATTTACTGGCTGTAATGCCGTTCTGTGCACCTTTTGCGACATCGTGTGGCTCTGTAGACAAATCACATCCAGAAACCTTTTCATGGATGTCCTGGTTACCGTTGTCATGGAAATGGTAGCGTCCGCTCTAAAATCTCGTGGGACCAGGAAGCTGTACACTCTACAACACAAGCACCCGAGCTGCTGTAAAAGAAGATTATTTACTTCAATCGATAATACTAGTTTATGGAAAACTGTCGACATATGTAAATATACAGAAAATATGGTGAGTTCGTTTTCTTTTAGTCTGTTTACAATACGTGTTGTTGTAGGCATGCAAAAAACAGATGTTTGTCTTCGCTTGTCGAGTTTGTCTTATTGCGTTCTCTCTTCCCAGAGAGAAGAGTTAATAATATTTTACTTTTTATGTGCTTCTTTTTGATCTTTATGTTGAATCGATGGGGTGTTAACATCAAACTTTGGCATGTCAGCACAGTCTTAGTTTTGGTGTAGTGGGAAAACGATACGCACGGCACGTACAGCATGGGAAAGGTTAGTCAGGCAAATGAAAGCAGCACTCGAAGCGCAGAAGGTTTGTTATACTAGTATCCGGGACATATTTCCAAAACACAGTCATTTTGCAGCTTTGGTAACATATCAGAATAATATGAAAGATTATAGGCCTTATACTTGTGAATAAAATACTGACACATGAAAGTCTCATCTGCAACCAAAAATCCGAACCGCATCAAAGCACTGTGTATTATTAATATTTCGTCATTTCTGATCTATATTGTTTCTGTTTAGTTTGATCAGGGTTTATGTTTATTAAGCTTTTTATTTTTATATATTTCCCCAGTTGCGTTTTTATATATTAATATTACACGTGAAAGCCTGGTAGTCAAACAAAACTTTCTGGTCAAAATATAAAGTCTTTGCGGGTTTTTGCTGACATTTTGGTTTGGTTTGAGCTTCAGGTTGTGACTGGAAAAAAAAATCACTTTATCATTTTTTAAAATAATTTTTAATTCAGCAAAATCGCAATAAACCATGAGAATATGAACAGTAGGCACACAGCGTGCTAGTGGGGGGGTGACACCACTCCAACTCCTAGTTCCTGAATTCAGTTCTGAACTGGGACACCTTCTGTGTGTGTATGTTGTTTTTTGGGGAGGGGTGGGGGGGTTCACATTCCACTCATGTTGGTGTGGATTTTCCTCCAGATGCTCCATTTTCCTTCTTTCTTCCAAAAACACGAAGGTAGGTTGAAGGGGGGTAAATTGGGATTTTGCTGAATCGAAATCGAAAGGTTTTACAAGTTACTGTGTACATTTTACTTTTATTGCAGTTTGAAACGAATTCATCAATGCTGATTCTTTATAACCCCCCCAAATTTAAAAATGCAGTTCCTCTTTAACGTGTAACAGTTGTTTGATTAGTTGGGTGTGCAGGCTATGTCTATTGCTTCGTTTGACTGACCGCATTTATTATTATTTGCACGTTATCGTGTGAAAGTGCCCCCAAAAGACGTGAGAATCCTTTTATCCTGGAAGGAGCTTATTCCGGACAATCCATTCTTAAACTGGCGTGGTTTTGAACGATTCAGGGAACAGGGTGATGCCAGTTGGCTCAGTTGGCGATGGACAGTGACGAGGGGGTGACCGAGAGCCTGAGGCAACAGTTCCAGGCGCTGCAGGAGCAGCAGCGGCGGCGGCTCCAGAGACAGCTGGAGAAGAAGCGAGAGAAGGAGCAGGGGAGCCGGCAAGCCTTGGCCGGCACTGCCACAGATTCCTTCGGCGTCCAGGATGGCCTGAATCTTCTGGAGCCGGATGATGATCCCACAGCGGATGCAAACACAAGGTGGAATAACAAATGTTTAAGTCCCAAGCTGGAACTGCTCCTCACCCCTAATGGGCTACCCCCATTAATTCCAAACAGTAAGCTTCCTCTATGGCACAAAAGTGATAAATAATTTCTAGCTATACTATGTAACTTTTAGAACAAAGCAAGGATAATAGCATCTGAGATTATATCAAATATATAGTAGATATCTACTATAGATAGTAGATATGATGATATTTATGGATTAGAAATAATAAAATTATGTTCCCATTGTATAGATATGTTCTTTAATATAATTACAGTATACAAGGGTGTCAACAGTGGCACAGTGGTTAGCATTGCTGCTTGCAGAGCTGGGTCCCTGGGCCCATTTCCTGGCATGATGTCTGTGTGGCGTTTGTATGTTCTCCCCCTGTTTGCATGGGTTTTCTCCAAGTGCTCAGGTTTGCTCCCACAATCTATAAACATACTGATGGGTTAATTGGCTTCTGGAAAAATGGTCCCTGGCATGAGTTTGTGTCTGTATGTGCCCTGCAATGGACTGGCATCCTTTCTGGGGTGTATCCTGCCTTGCACTTATAGTATTACTTGCTAGGGCAGGTTCCTGCTCCCCCGTGACCCTTAATTGGACAGAACATGGATGATTAGATAATTATACATTATTCAAAGGGGCTAAAAATCTATTCTTCTGAATTGGCATAACAAAAAAGATCACATGGCTGCAACTAAAAAATACGTACAACTGAATTCTTGACTGAGAACAGTGGATATTGAGTCTTGAAGAGCAATCAAGAAGAGTCTTGAATTCTTTAGATGTTTTTTAATGTCTGCTAATAGCCAGGTGAGTAAGTCAGATTGCATGGTCTTCTCTTTTCTGTAACCTACCATATGCCCCTATTTTTTGACAAAATTGCAGGCCTGTTGGTTTTGTTAGCACTTGAGTTCAGTAGTCAAATCTGTGAAACTGTGATTTTCTCCCATCATCATGACACACCAAGTAGCATCATCGACCTGTGTTTCCAGGTTGCTAGCCGATGAAAATGAGCAGCTTCACGAGCAGATGAGGGAGCTGTGTGATGAGAATGGCAGGCTTTACAAACTCCTGAGTGAGAAGGACTTTGAAATTAAGCACCTGAAAAAGAAGAGGGAGGAAGACAGACTGGCCTTAGCAGGTATAATTTATTCAAAATAAACAATGTGTCATAAGTTATGACACACAACTTCTGGAATTATTTTTATGTTGAGTGACAGACAGAATATTGGTTATTAAAACTTAATAATGGCTTTCCAGCTACAAATTAGTTTTGGAATGTCATTTTCATGGCTTCAAATTGAAGAATTTCTGAAATCAAAAATGTTTTGATTGTATTTCATTGTTAATTTTAACATTACTTGAACTGTTATTTAATCATGCAAGCTTTTGATTCAGATTAATACATCAAGCTGACAAACCCATCAGGGGGTCCATTACATGGGCTGTGTTTTTAACTGTGTTGGAATAGTTAGCATTTGTTTTATGATTGTGCCTTCTGACACGTCGTTAAATAGTTCTTTGCGACTTGTATCAGGCACATCTGGTCTGGCAGGGGATGCAGCTGCAACTAAGATAGTTGAGTTGTCAAAGAAGAACCGAGAGCTGACAGCTGAAATAGAGCGAGAGAAAACCAAGGTTAAACAAATGAGCAACAGGTTGAAAGACCTCGAGAAGGAGGTGAGTTATTCATTGAGCTACTCAAAAGGAAATTGTCCTGCCTTCCCAGTACAGTTGTGCATGGATGTTTAAAAGCATAAAAGTGGTCGATGGTGTCAAAATGTACAGTACAAAAAAAGTTGTAGGGAAAAACCATACATTTGGTAAGAAAGGGGGAAACTGCACTGCACAATATGTCCTCACTTAAAGATGATTCAAAAGATGGAAAATGTTTATAGACAATACCTTTTAATTATACAAATCATACATAACCAGTGCAAATTAAGCAAAATAAATTATATGGTGAAATGTTTAAATTTCAAGGTATTGTGTTCATAATTTATGCCCTACCTTTGCAGCTATTTAGGGGACATAACTCTACCAGTGTGAAGACAGATTTAGATAGATATATTGTATATGTCTGGCAAAATAAAATTGCACTACATGGTTTTTGCATTCATGTGACGAATGGAGGGCCTGAGCATTAGTGACAGCAACAGTGCTGAGCACAACTTTTGAGTCATGGTTCATTTACATTTCCTAGTGATTTTGATGAGCACGTTAATGTCTTGCATTTGCATTTTAAAAGAGGCTCCTTGGGGAAGTCACTTCCTCAGAGCAAACACTTGTGCATGCTATGAATAGATGACATCAATCAGCAACTGAAATGCTCTAAATCTAAAACAGAAGCAAATGACAAAGGCAGCATATAATAAGAAAAAATGTATATAGGCAAAATGTTACTTGTAGATATATATCAGCCTTTTCTTTTGCAAAAGATGCTGTGAATTCCCATCTTGTACTGCATATTTTTCATTTACTAGTTTTCTGATGTTTGTGGTGTTGGTCAGAGTTAGCTTTATCATGCAGTACATCATTCATCAAACATTATTAAGTAAAATCTAATTTGATAACTGTCTTGTTTTTAATAATGAAACTAATTCACTTAAGTATTTTAATGGCAGCAGCCTTGTACCTTTTTGCATTTAATGTGATAAGCAGGAGTTTTTCCCTTGTCACTTCAATATATCTGCCTGTGATCTATTCTTAACAAAGTAAGTTTCCTAAACTACATTGCAGTGCAAATAATTTGAGCTGGATATTTAGTAGTTAGTAGTTAGATTTAGTAGTAGTAGTAGTAGTAGTAGTAGTAGTAGTAGTAGTAGTGCTAATAATAATGGGATTTTGGTTATGATTTCAGATTTGCAGTTTCCTCCAATCACCCAAAACCATATAATAGACTGGATGTTTTTAATTGTCCCTTTTCATGGGGTGTTTTCAAGGGGATTTCATTGTTGGGCAGTTTGTTCCCTGTACAGTCTGTACTGATTACATGAGAGAAATACAACAAAATAAAAAAAAGTAATAAAAATTCTGTATGATAGAAGTTTTGCACCTCATTTCCATCACTCTTGTCTATAGTTACAGACAACAAATAGTCGTACTTGTGGTGAAGGCAAGACAGGAAATAAACAGCTTTCTTCAGGGACATCAGAGGACCTTCTGGTAAGAGCTCTTACTACTTTCATTGATTAACAGTAAAAGACACCTACAGTATTGTTTTGAATCCTAAACAATACTGAATCAAAGACAAAAACTGAAAATGAAAATAATTTAGAACTTTGTTAATGAAAAATGTCTTAAAATACTCATTACAGGGTTGTTTTTTCTACTTTGACCTTTGCTATTTTAACATTTCACTTTGGTGTCTCATTCTCAATGCAGAGTATGATACATTTCTCATTTTGATAGCAACAGTCTGCTGATTTGCTATGAATCACAGTATGTCTACATTGAGATAGAAATCATTTTGTTTCTTTGAAGGTATTTGTGAATGAGATAACCTGTCCAAAATATGTTAATAGTAAAAACAAATTGGAGAACCTGAATGTTAATCAAATCAAAATCTTAGTGTCTAACAAGAGAACTGTTTAGCACAAAGATGTTTTAATGATATTCAACTCCTCTTCTAGTCCTTTCGACAATTAAGCTGACATTTTTTGTGTTCCCTATTGTGCTTGGTAATTACTTTAGCTTTATTGCTTCTGTTTTCAAGGCTTTGAGTCCTGAGGTGAAAGCTTTACAAGAAAAATTGTCTTCAGCCAATTTCAAAATGACAGAGTACCGTAACCAGATCCAAGCTGTGAAGCAAGAGCTGAAAATTGCCCAAAAGGTCTTTGCTCTTTCTTGTTCTTTCATGTAATGAAAAGTGAATGACTAGAAGAAAGAGACAAATTTGTCTTTATTTGTGCAGTATTTTGACAGGCTTTCCTTCCCCTGTTCACTCCACACGTATGATATAATTGTTGAGTTTGTTGCTTTAACCAATCTGTCAGTGAACCATAATAGCTGACTTGTTAAAAGCAGCACTCAGCTCATTTGTGTTTTCTTTTCCAGTGAATGATGCTTTTAAGTGCTGCTCACTCCTTGAATGTTTTCAGAGTTTCTCTGGGGGAAAAGGGATTTCAATGACATTAATATAAACTAAACATTCTATATTTGTTTGGAGAAATATTTTTTCGTTAATTTAATTGCTACAATATAACTATTTAAAAAATACTTTATATTTGGTTTGGTTGTCGTTGGACGCTATGATAAACTGTTTCACTTCTGCTGACTAAAATTTGAGTCTACCAAATAAAGATTCCTGTCTAGAGCATTTTTAAGAGCCAGTGCTTATCCATTTTTGTAGCCCAAGCTCTTTCTGTTACTGAAGGTGGGTAAATTATAAGATTTGTCATGTGGTTGAATCTATTTTAGGTTCTGACCAGTGAGGTTGGAGAAGAAGTTAACATTCAACAGCTGTTGAGCTCCCCTGGGAACTGGCGTGGCCGTTCTCAACAGATTCTGGCCTTACAGAACAGGGTGAGAAAATATTCACAAAATGCATTCTTTAATTAATCTCCATTGTTTTTTTACATACAGAGATATCAGTTTTTATATTCCAAGTTCTAGGTGCTGTTGCAATTTGTTCACTCACAATACATTGTCTAATCTTGCCACACACTGTAGCATATAATGATGCCAATAAACTAGACTAGTATTTCTGAGTCTCAATCCAGAGATACCACTGCGTCTGCTGGTTTTCATTCCACATGATTTCTAAATCTCCAGTGCTGGCTGCCAACTTTCATTTATCTGTTTGCTTATTGGTTTAGTCTTTTTGTTTTTTTCTACACTCAGTCCTACATTTCATAGAGACCCTAATTCAAAGGTAATGTGTTCAGCATATTCTGCATATACAGCATATATAAGCATTTTCTTGACAATTGGTTTATTTCTACGTCTGTCTAAGTAGCTCTTAATAGGCAATTAGTTTATGATGAGCAGACATGGGTGTGAATGACAATGTAGCCAACACTGCCACATTTCTTTTCCTCCTGCAGATATTAATTTAGCTACATTTCAGGTACCACACCAGAATGGGAATAGCTCTGAGACTCAGAAACTTGTATCAGATTAATATGAAATACAAATCTGATTTGACCTTTTAAGAGCTGAAGGCAAATTTAAAAACATGCCCTAAATAGAAAACTGAAATCAGGTATTTCCAGATATTGTTATTAAGAACGTGGCTGGAGCAAAGTCTAGAAGATGCAGTGGTACACCAGATCCTGGGTTGGGAATCAGTCAACAAAAAAACAGTTCATGGTGAAATATATTATGAATATGCTTTAAAAGTTCCATTGTTTTATTTTTTTAACATGAAAAGATCTACATTTTTGTAAAAAAGTAAAAACATAGATCACATTATTATTTAGGTTATTATAGAATAAATGGTAAACAATTAAAATAAAAAAGCTAAATGGATATTCTAAAAAAACAGAGCCTTTCTATAATATCCACCTACAGTGGAAAAGCTATTGGAATGATCTGCCTGCATATCTGTGACTCAGTTTGCTGATTTTTTCTATGTTGAAAATCAAATCTGAGGCAAGTAACAAAGAGCATAAAAATACATTATCTTGGGCCTCAACAGTGCTGCTCCTCAATAGGCTGAGGCTAAGATAAGCTGATGTCTTGAGTGTTCAGATCATGTGTTTTTTGAGTTCAGGTATTACTTCTCCACTTTCCACTGGTCGTGCTCAGGTACGGGAACTGGAGATGCAGCTTTCACAGGGTACTCAGAGAAAGCAAATGTCTGCCTGTAGCATTGAGGAGGAGATGCTGGGACTGGGGACAGTTCATAGAGCCCCAGGACAAGACAGAAATATCAGCCGTATTCGAACCATGGAGAGAGAGAAGAAAGAGGCTTTAGAGGTATTGTGAATGAATGATTTTGAAATGTATACCTGACATGTCTGAAAATTGTGTTTTCTCTAAAAATATTTATTTAAAGACATGAAATAATCACAAAAACAACAGGGACATATTATCCTTTTTATTTGTTTTTGAGTTCTCAATGTTTTTTCCAATAAAAAAAGTTTATTGAAAAAAAGAAAAATAAGCATGACATAATGTCTATTTAATAAAATAATGAAATTAAATATTTAATCAAATCAGTCTTGATTAGTCCTGTATAGATTTGTATATTACATTTACACATTTTGTAATGTAATACAGGAAAAATAACTATTACAGCGTACAGAACTTAACCTGTGCTCGGGAGAGCACCTTTACTGGCTGATACCCTTATCTTCAGCTTTTAATTAGAAAATTAACCTTTTATGAAACCTTAACAAACGCTGCCTGGATATCTAAATATACCATGTGCTTTATAAATATCTGTGGTCCCTGATGTTTTTTTTTACGAATTCTGGTAAATTAAATTAATTTTATATATTTTTTTTATTTCTTACAATGCCATTATTTTAGAAATAATCTTCTGGTTGAGATTTTGGTGTCAAAATCAGTAGTTGCAGAAATGAAACTGATTCAAAAGCTTTAATGATGCCTCTAACAGAAAACCACAGATGGAGTTGTTGTTTGGCCTTTAAAGTCCAGCAGAGTATGCACTGAGTGTGTAGTCGACTTTGCTCCCAGGGGATGCTATAGGCATTTAGGCTCTGCTGCTTTTTGTCTGTTTTTTTTCTAGTTTTGCAAACACAAATTTTCATAGTCCCCCAGTAATCATTAACCATTTCAGCCAAGTTACCTATAAATGTTGTATCCTTGAGGTCTTGCAATATAGACGTTATATTTCTAGAATTATGAAATAATAATTTAAGAAGGAATTAATTTATTTTCTCAAGAGTGTAGTTAACAGTGTCTTCATGTGTTTTAATCACACAGAAAATCACTAGTGACCATGAAGCTCTCCAGAAGGACTACGAGGATCAAAGGAAGAAGCTAGAGGGCTCCAAAGCTCGAAACAAAGTGCTGAGTAATGAGGTGAAGTCTTTGAAGAGCCAGATCTCCACCCTCCTGGACAAGGGCAAGCACGATGATGAGCTGGTGGATGCCTTACTGGTAAGAACATTCATTTATATTTCTGGAGCCAAGTTTATCTTGCCTTTGAAATGGATAGTGCTCTTAATTTGTGTGCAGTAGAAAAACACTTGTTAAAAGCAGATACTGTACATTTTCTGACTAAATTGTAAATTATAAGCTAACACATGGTAGCAAACAAAACCCTTGAATGTGCTAATATAAATTCAACTTTGTAAACTCAACCTCTTTTCTTCATTTATTACATTTAAGTGAATAAGTCACATTAAGAGTATTTGCTTTCATTCTCTGGTATCGATGTGCTTATTCTTTGTTTCGGTCATTTTCAACATTGAGCTCTTTGAGAATTGAGAGATTAGAACTGTAATTGATTAGCTTTGTAATAACTTCTTTGCTTTACAATCACATAAAACTTGGTTTGTCTGAAGACTTTTCATATTGTTGAAGGAGGTTTTTTCTCCATAGTGTTTGTAACATTGCTGTATCACTGCTAACTGCCTAATTTTAGCCTGCCTTCTCCCTCCCCACTATAGAAGCAACAGAAACAGCTGCAGGATGTTTTGGGTCGTCTCAGCCAGCATGAGCAGAAGACCAAGGAGGCTCAGCAGACTCTTGGCCAGCAGATGAACACAGAGGCCCAGAGGCATGGCTCGCTCATCCAGCAGCTCAGGCAGATGGTTTCTGAGAGGGAAGCTAAGGTCAAACAGCTTGAAGAAGAAGTCAGACAACTGTCACTCAAGGTAAACATGTTGATACCAGAGGCACTGTACTGCCAAAAATCCAGTAACATAAGCACATTAAGTAGAAACTACTGTTTGCAGTTGGGCTCAGGAATGTAATTGGTTCCTCTGTTAATAATTATTTGTCAACCGATGCTTTGTGTTGTTTTAATTTATAGTTTGGGCTTCTATGTTTTAAACTTATAAAATAAATAACAGTCTGAGTAACAGTCTTTATTTTCTGTGGTCAGATCTCAGTTTACAGTTCTTATAATTTCTGTACTTAATTTGTTATAGTCAAAAGTTTGGAATTTTGCTGTTGTCACATGAATAAAGGTCAAAATATGCTAAAAATCAGTTGAAATATAATAACTAAAAATCTTCAAGTCTTACTGTTAATTCAATGATGAATTCCAGAGGCACTCTAGTGAGGAGTCTAGTTCTAAAGCTGTGGAAAGTTTACAATCAATGGAAAAGATGGATAGTGGTGCTGCCAGTGGATCCAGACTTCTGACAGGAGGAGGCGATGACACTGGAAAAGTGGCTTCTACCTGGTATGACCACTGCACCCATGAATGATTTTACTTACTTATCTTCATTTATTGCACTTTAACTTATATATATAGGGTCAATAAGAAACGTTTATTGTCAATCCAGCAAGTACAAAAATAATGAATATGCTTAATAATTATAAAAAAGAACCTGTAGTTCTTTTATTCATTATTTGAACTATTAATTAGGTTCCTTAATTACATTAACTTTAATAATTACAGTAGATGTACACTTGGTACACAAATACAGTACATATTGAAGATACAATTTCAGCATAACTGCTTATTTGTTATTCATATATTTTTCATTAATGCTGTGGTTATACTGTATACAGTGCCTTGCAAATGTAATCAGTCCTTTGCACAGTTTTTTTTTCACATTTTGTTGATTAAAAGCTGGAAGAGATGACACTTTGAAGTAGCAATTTATATTTGTTATGTACACCAATTACTGAGTCTACACAATCAAAGCAAAAACAAAAAGAAGGAAGTAATATGAATATTAATATAAAAGAAATTAAAAGTAATGATTGCAGTAGAAAATGACCTTAAGTAGCCAGTTAGTTTAGTGCCTCTGTCTGTGTGCAATAAAAGGATTTTTCAAAACAACTCTGTTAAAGCTGTGCAAAGATCTGGCTGTTCATGTAAAGTAAAAAGCCGGGCAAGGAGCAAACTGGAAAGGGATTGAAAAAACACTGAAAAAAGACATTTAAACGTCAGTGGCTGATATGAAAGAACAATGACTATGGGCCAATAATATCCTTGTCAATGTACTGATGGGGCTTATAAGGAGCTACAAAAATGTCTTGGCAGATCCTGACTGGAATCCTATTGAGAACCCGTGGAAAACCTTGAAAACAGCTCTCCATAAACAATCTACAAACAACGACAGAGCTTCTGCAATTCTGATAAGATGAATCAGTGACTATTGTAGCATGATAGGCTAGATAGATAATAGACTTGGGCTGTAATTGCTGCCAAAGGTACTTCCATCAATTACTGAGTTCACTCGTCTGAATAACATATCAGTTCTTTTTCTCTTTAGTCTTTGCTAACATTTATAGTAACTTTTCTTCCTTTTAGTAATTTTCAGTTTGAGCATTTAGGCTTGAATAAAATAATACGTTTAAAAAATGTGTATGTACCATTTTGTAATTTCGCGAAATGGGACACCACAGGAAGGGACTGAATACGTTTCAAAGGCACTGTAAATACTCTTCAAAGTAGGTTATGGTAAAGACAGTATGAGTGAGTGAGTCCTGTTTTCTATTTTTCTTTTCTTATCTGTCAAATCTTGTAGTGACATTTCCAAACTGGGGCACAAGCTTGTGGAATCAGCAGCTACTCATCCTCTTTCAAAAAGCAGCTCTGCAGTAGGGTCAGTAACTTTTGTTTGCTTTTCTTCTGTGCCATCTTAACATTATTTTAGGGAATAATCAGGATTCATGTTAAATTTCTTTAGGAAATCAACAGTAGCAATTGATATATAGAGAGAGAGTTTGTTATGTAACATATTTAATATCCATTTTGTTTCTTATAAACATTCTAAAAGTAAAATGTAATTTCCAAGTTTAAATCTTTTGGAGTGGTCAGCACTGTATGCAAGTGGATTAAAAACAAGTAACTTTTATAAAAGGAGAAAACCAACTGGGTTTATTTAATGTCTATGGCAATTGGTGTAATAAGTAGTTATGAGAATTACAGCATGTCTGTTACTCTTTTAATTTGTATAAGTGATTTTCACTCTAAAATAGTAGTCACAAAGTGTGTAGATAATGCAAAAACAGAAGAGCTTACAGTCACCAGACACCTTGCAAATTAAATTTAATGTTGACAAGTGTGTAGTATTGCATGCATTCAGCGTAAAATATAAATATCAGATAGGTGACATTGAACCTGAAGAAGCAACCGAAATTAAAGAGATTTAGAAGTTTATGTTAACTCATCAGTGTCTTCCCTTCAACAATGTGGTAATCATGACAACAAAATGATATGATAGCAAATTGTTGAGTCATAAAAACTGAACACTAAAATTATTTAAATCATAAAGCATAGATGATGGTCTTTGATATCTCAGGAAGACAAAAGTGACTCCTTTTTTTACAGTTCAAATGCTGCTGAGCTGAAGTTGTTGCAGGCACAGTGCATTGAGTACAAGGCTCTGTACCAGGCTGCAGAGGTGGAGAGAGATAAACTTCTGGAACTGGTGAATGTTTTAAGGAAGAGGTAGGACTCTGGTCTGTTCCTACCATAAGCTTATGTAAGGTGTATGTTCCACGCACCATTCATTGTATATACTGTATAACATACTATATGTATGCAAATGCTGTTTTGAAAAAGTTTTAAGCTCATTTACAATTTACTATACATGTATTTACTTGAATAGTGTATTTTACCGTTACAATGCAATTTAAAGATTGCTATTTAAATTGGTAAGAATTGTCTGTATTTGACTTCCATGACTTGGGTTTCATGACAGAGAGGAAGAGGCAAAGGAGAAACGTCTGGAGGCAGAGCAGAAACTCCAGGTAGAGCGTCGGCGAGCTGTGATTCTGGAGCAGCAGCTTGAAAAGGCAAAGATGGATTCAAGCAAGGGAGCAAGCTCTCACAAAGCAACAAACAGGAACAGGGGGGGTAAATACTGTTTCCATACATATAAGACTCAACGTTAGCCCTTTTTAACCTAGAAAGTGTAATGAAATCCAGATACTAAAATAAAAGTGTGTTTTTGAGATGTGACAAGCAAGGTGAAGAGTGGGAATGCACATTAAAAAATGCTACATCAGCATACCCACCCATAAAGCTGTCCTGCTCCCCCAGTATGGACAGACAACAATGATAGCTGATGTGTGGTGAGTGTACTGGCAAACTTTGGCTGCCATTGCATCATCCAGGTGGGCTGCATACTGGTGGTGGTGTAGGGGAGTCCCCAATACCTGTAAAGTGCTTTGAGTGGAGTCTCCAGAAGAGCAGTATGTAAATGTAAGGAATTATTAAAACACTTCTGTTATTTCACACTATCACTTAAAAATGACAATAGCAATTTTTTCTTAAATAACAATAAAAGCGCAACATACATTTCTTTGCTGAATGATCTTTGTAGGTTCCTTTTTTACTTGCATGAGAATATGTACTAACATGGAGTAGGTGCACTATCAAGCTTTTTTAATTATGTGTATGCAAGAGCAACTGTTGGTGGAGACAATGGTTTTAATATGAATTGCACAACAATTGAAAATTGCCAACAGTTTTAACCAAGGAAATAAGTACAATGAAAAAAAATGTCTTGTTCTTATTTACTTGTTCATTTTCAATGTTTTTTTCTGAAAACAGGTACCTCTGCCAGCTGTACAGGGCTCACTGTAAACCAGCTGGACACCCAGGACACATTTCAGGGAACCCTCTGTGGAGTAACATTAGAAGCCCAAGTCAATGAATTAAAAACAAAGTACGAAAGAGGGATTTTTGTGCATAACTTTTTTTTCTTTATGTCATAATCAGGTAGACATTACCAGACCTGTACCATGCTTCAGTGCCTAACTAGTTTAGTTTTCATGAGTTCACATAATAATTACTGTATTTTATCTTTGCAGGTTATTAATTATTTAGATAAATACAATGATCAAACGTTTGTTCATTTTTTGATAATTAATAATAGGGCAGTGCAGTGGCACAGTGTTGCCTCCCAATGCTGGGCCCTGAGTTCAGTTCTGCACCTGGGGTACTGTATGCGTGGAGTTTGAATAATCTCCCTGTGTTCTTGTGGGTTTTTTATGGGTGCTCCTGTTTCCTTCCACAGTCCAAAGGGATACTGTTAGTTTAATTGGCTTCTGGGAAAATTGATCCTGGTGTGAATGTGTACGCATTCCTTTCCGTGTGTGTCTGTGATTGTCTGATATCCTCTCTTCCAGTATTAGGCTCCGCCCCCCACAACTCTTAAGAAGTAATGGATTACCAAAATAAATACATATATAATTAATAATTTTAAGGCTAGTCATTTTACCCCTTTATACCCCATGAAAGAGAGATTGTTGTACATAACTAAACAACAGTAATTTTTAACAGCCGATTAATATTAAACCAAATTCACTGGTACAAGAGCTGCATCAAGCCAAAGAAAAGAAAGAGACAAATTGCACACATGTTCTGAAATGCATATTGTGATGTACTATTTTTCACATTCCAGGTTTGCAGAGAGCAGGGCTTTTGTTAAAGGAGGATAGACAGATTTTTGGCTACTGGAAACTCTTTAAGTGGTGTAAGCTAAGGATCCCCCAGTTCATTCTACCCAACTACAGATGCATCCAGGAGAAAACTATCAGTCATACTTTGCTAGAGTTATAGACTAAATTGGATCACAGCCTTTTAGTTATATTTTTCTTCCTGCAACCTAGTTCATTTACTATGGGACACATCTGGGTGCTATAATTACTGTTGTCCACTCAGTGCCCTTCTGAAATCACTTCATATGATCACTTTTTCACGCTTAGTAAATGGTTTACAATTCAAAACCATTTAGTGTTAGAGGGAAAAAAAAGGTAAAGAAATAACAGAGACAGGACTCAAACAGATTCAGAAAAATAAATATGCGCATATATTTATTCCTTAAAATATTTTGATATGTAAAACATTTACTCTGTAGGCTTGCGATCCAACTGGATGAGAATGAGGCTTTGAAGATGGCACTCAAGAGCACTCTGCAGGGCAAGGAGGAAGATCTTCGGCTGTATGATGAAATGATGGGCCAAGTGAAGCAGGTCTTCTTGCAGGCTCTGCGGAAGCACAAGCAATGTGAGAGCCAGGGCAGCTAGCTCGGCAGAGCCAAAACAGACACTCATCTTCTGACTGGGAATGGCAGAGAAATTGCCTAGAATTTTAAATTCCCTCAACATTTAGGATTAACAGAAACTATACTTGATTAGCTCACGTGTTTGAAAGCTTGAGGAACTGCTGTTTGGGGTTCTGAATGTGATTTTTAACTCTATTTTAACTGAATTCCAATGTAATTTTACTGGTAACTGTCATACATATGCAATATTTGTTCCCTCTTGTTTTGGTAGGAACTGAGAAAAAGACAAACATAATCCCAAGAAGCTCTCCTTAATGTCTGAGTCTTGTCTTGTCTTGTGAAGTGTAACTGAAGCTTGAACAATTTAAAATGTGATTGCAAATAATGAGCACATGCTTTTCTATGTGTTTTATCTGTTCTTTGAAGGCTAAGAAATATTATTAATAAACTGTGTTCTATTAATTGTACTGCACAATGCAATGAACAGAACATGAAGAATATGTCAGAAAATATTGATAGAAATGGCATTACTAATATGTAATATGCAATAAATATGTGTAAACCATAAATCTGAATAGTTTTTAATTATTGGTATGGAAAAAGTAAAATTAAAAATCTCATGTATCATTTGTTTTTTTTAATTACAGGACATATTAATAAAGATCTAATGGAAGAACAGCTGTTTGAACAGTAATGCTGTCCCTTGAGCACTGCTGAAGCAAAGTTAAACTTCAGTTTTGTAAAATACAATTTAAAGAGTTCTCTGTACAAAAATCTGAGTAATATTTACTTATTAAAGATTTTTTTTTGTATCCAAGAATTCAGTAGTCCCTTTGTGTGTTTCAGAAGTTAACATCAAATCCTAATTAATGTGATATGGTACATAGATACTGTATATAGATGGTAGATAGAAATGGAAGCTCAGTGCAGGGTGACACAGTGAGCTCACACATGTAGGGTGGAGTGAAAGTCAAAGAGCAGGTGGGAGGAAGAGGAGTCGCTGATGGCAAGCAAGAGTCTGGTGAGCTTCTCAGTCTCAGGACCCTGGACCACCATGGAATTTTATGCCCAAAAAGGTGGAGAGAAAAAGGGGAGGGATCCCATCAGCACTGGGGTGCTGTAAGGTCATGGACACAAGGTGCGGTGTGGGCTATAAACAAGGAATCCAAAAAAGTCTTCTCACATCTCACTGCTCCGTTTCAGGTGGGTTATTCATGGCCTGAAATACCATTAAAAGGCAGCAACTGGGACACACTCAATTCAGATTTAACATAAGACACATGCTGTACAGTTCATACACACACACAGGACATTATTTGGAATTTATCACACGTTTTTACGGCCTTTGATACAAACTACATTCAATATATCAAGGACATTGTAAAATTATACTTTTTGAACCTCTGTGACTTTCAAAACATAAAATGTTTCTTAGGATAGTGGTAATGCTTGGCAGCCATATCGATTTGGTAGCAGTGGTTATGTATGTAGTGGGTTTTGGTAGCAGTAATTTGCCTTGGACATTGAAGATTTGTATTTGTATGCAAAGATTTAGGCTTAGACAAACATGCTAAGGACTGTATATTGTTCATACCTCTACCACTACTCAACACAGCAAGCAGGTGAAGGGCTGTCAGTAACTGGAGTAAAGGAATCTGTGCTAAGCCGATACAGTAGTTCAAGTAGAGGTGACTAGAGTGCTTTTACAACTCTAGGGAACTCAATATCGGATCATTGATCTAGCAGAGAATTAAGTCAGAAATAGGCTTATTAATGAGGCGATCGATTGTTAGATTGGTTCCTGATGTTTAAATCAAAACTGGAAAAGAGAGGTGGCCTGAGCAAGTTCTCACTGTGGCAGTGGACTGCTCATGTGAGTGCTCATGGGAATGTAGTGTGTTCTCTTGGCAATGTCAGGCTGTGAGCCGCTTCCAGCCTGGTTGTAACAGAAATATAATGTAAAAGAAAAAAAGAAACAACCACAGACAAAATTACCAGTGAGTGCATTTTTAATTAGATATGTAAAATATATTTTAATATTACCAAAGCATACAGTATACAGAATTGTATTCAGAATTCACCTGATTTAACTTGACCTTTTCTGATTTCTACCATGGCTTGCTTTCTTCTAGATAACATATCCTGTTATATTTTAATACAAAAATGGTTTCAGCATCACTTTCCACTCAAACACTGTACAAAAACCAAGAGTTGTCTTAAAAAATAACTTTCTTTATTCTTATTGCTTTTTCCTCTTGATGAACATTATAGGACCACAAAGAAAATCATTCTATGCAGGAAAATGTGTAATGTGCCAGAGCTTTATAACCTTTAACCTCTAAAAGTTTGGTCTTTTACACTGAACATAATGTATGGTACAAGTGAAATGACTTGATTGTAATAATTTCCCCATGATGTGCTTGCATTGCATATAATGAAAATCTTTGTGATTCATCATACAGAAATATATAATTCAGCAGCATTGAAGGAACAAGTTTGATGATGAATATAGCTGCATTTCTATGTGGCTGCAAAAAAGTGTTTTTTGTTCCCCAGTCACCTTTTCGGTGATATGGCTTCTAAATCTCCAAAAACCACAATAGTTTTGTGGGTAGTGCTTCAGTACAGAAGCTGCAATTGTCATTCTGAATTCCCTATAATCCATAACATGATCTTTACTAATAATTAATTGCATGGTTATTACATTAAGTCAGATTTTTATAATTTATAAATACTTTGTCAATACCCACTTCAGTGTTAATTATTAAATGCTTTTTAAGGAGTTACCTTTTTGTGTGAATGTATCAGATAGTTGTGTGCAACACCTATCAGTACTTTAAGGTACAACAATAAGCATTCTTTGGAGTATTAGGGTCAGATTATTTGGAGTTCCACAGATAGTCCTTATCTGATCTTATCAATTAAGGCAGCCAGGTAGGTTTTAAAAAATGACCAGTTGGAACAGAACAAAAGTAAGCCCAAATACAATATAAATTGGACTCCACACACTCTCAGAGAAAAAAGGATTGAAGTAGAGAGCTCTAAAATCCACCATAAAAATAAACTGTACAGGAAGTGTATTCCTCCTTTGGCAGGCTACGCTGTGGGAATCTGGTATTTTGAGCACTGAAGAGAGAACTATTAGAATGTAAGAAAGGCACTGTTGTCTTACAGTTGTGGGATTATTAATTTCCATTTTGCGGTCTGCACCATGTAAAAGAAATCTTTCTTTATTTTCATACAGTATTTGGTGAAGGGATAAAGGCTTCCCTTTGGTTACCACCCCTCTAGGCAGTGATTTCGTCCGGAGTGGAGTCTTTTATTTTCTAAACAAGGTTCCCCTTTTCCTTTAAGGTATTTGTGTCTTATTTACAGAGTTCAGATCCATTTCCTGGTTCTGTAAAAAGGCTAGGCTAAGGTACTCACAGTTGTTATACATAATTGTAAATGATGGTAGTAAACATTGTGTGTACTTGTTATTCTAGTAAATAAATATTTGCTCTTCTTTTTAGTTTGGTGCCTTGTTCAGTACACTGCCACTTTTCTGTGCTGAGAACAAAGAGTCCATGTGAGTACACTTGTTATCATTTGGTATTCTCTAAAATAAAATAATTTTGCAATTAGCATGCAAGGCAAGCTGGTGTCAGTACCTGATTTTCTCTTTGAAATTTTAGATTAATTTAACTGTTTACACCCCACACTGGGTTCTATAGCAATTGGTGTCTCAGTAGGAATGCACAATTTTTAATATACTATATATGTTAACTTCTCTGAACATATCAATACCAAGGAATACAGTCCTAGTTTTGATAGAATACATAATTGCAAATATTCTGCATATATTCATAGAGTTTCTGCCAACAATGATATATCAAATCATGAAGTCTGAAAAGACTTATGTATATCCTGTAGTTTCAAATTTATTTACATCATTATTGGTTTGAGTACTTGAATCTGCCTTTATTATCCACAAGAAAATAAATGATACAATTGACCTTTTTACTTCTAGGCATGGATTGATTCTATAAATATATTTTATTTTTCAGCTTATTTTCATCTTCTCTTACTTCCAAAAGCAAGCACTTTTCAGTAAAAAATAAATAGAATAGAAATAAAAATATTTTATAAACCAGCTTTAAAATATTCTATTGTACACTTTTTTAAAAGCCACTTGAATTGTGAGGAAGCTTATTAGCGCCATGGAGAAAAAAAATAGAAATAGTATTACATTTAAACTTTTTTGCATTTATACAAAGTAACATTGCTTTAAAACAAGATACTTTTTGCTTTTATACAAGATAACATTGTGTTAAAAAATGATAAGTAATTTGTGAACAATATTGCCTACCATATTAATTTCTTGCAATATATATGCAATGTTGTTCCATAGAAACTAGCATTTTCTCTTTAAACATTGCACGGAAAGCATTTACGATGACTTCACAATAAAACATATACCTACTGTTTGCTTCCTGTAACTGTTATTGTTGGTAACAGTAAACAGCAAGCCATCAATGAACAAACTGTATAACGGATTACATGCTGTAATGGAAATTATTTTCTTTTTGTTTGGCATTCGCCTATCTCTTTACATTCGTGTCTGTGCAAATGGAAACAGAAATACTTTCTTTCCCTTTCAAATGACACTTTTTCTGTATTTTTCTGTGTACTTCTAAATTCAAATGTATTGATGTAAGCATAGTCTAAAAGATTGTGAGGTTTTGTGCTTAAAGATCCAATGATTGACTGACAATAACAATATTGTTCACCGATTTGGTGAACTTTTTAACCCAGTGTTATCTTGTAAAAATGGAAATAGTTCTTGTTTAAAAATATATATTTTTATTTGTAATGCTAATAAGCTTCCATAGAATTGTTAAGAAATTGAAATGGCAAATATACTGATGGAAAAAAGAAATGCAACACCTCCTCCTCCACATTCTGGCCTTCCAAGGCTGAAGAGTGACTCATCCGTGAAGAGGACCTGATGCCACTGCTGATGAGTTCATCGCAGCCTCTGTCTGGCCCAAGCCAGTTGGGTGTGACATCTAGGAGGTGTGAGCAGAGGGCCTCTGACAAGTCGCCTTGCTCTAAGGCCAGCAGCACGGAGCCTCACTGTCCTGTCATTGATGCGGGCATTGTGTCTGCCGGCAGTTTCAGCAGCAGTACAGGTGGCAGATCTGGAACGATCTCTCAGATGGACCACTCTGATGTGTTGGTCCTGCTCTGGTTTGGTCACTTGAGGGTGACCAGATCTTGGACGATCATCTGTCCTGCCGGTCTGCTGAAACCTTCTCTGCAGTAGGGGCATAGTGGAGCGCCTTACTCCATAGTGTCTGGCAACACTGGCACATAACACGCCTGCCTGCAGCAAGCCTTTGGCCCTCTTCCTTGCATCTGGTGACACTAGAGGCATCATGGAATGCACAGAAAACTGACTAATTGTGGCCTTTTTTTGCAGTGACCTAAGCTTTGAATTAAGGCCTCTTTAAAAGTGACCTGATCAGGCATTGTTCCACCTGGACCTCATTGGGTAGAAGTCCACCTAACGAGCGTTCGTGTGATTGGCAAATTGCAATGCCTCACTGAACAAGCTGTATTGATGGTCAGAGGGCATAAAACAAATTGACAATTTTTTGTAAAATTACATAATGTTATGGGCACACCAGGACATCGTTAAATAACAATCAACATTCCACGCCTCACCTGCTATTTAAACCCGTCTCAGTCCACACCTCTGTGCTCGGTATTGTACAGTCCCCTCTGTCTCCTGAGCTCGGCTTCAACTAGCGATCCACGTTGGAAGCTACAGTTAAATCTCTTAGTGACTGCTTTGAATACCAACTCTGCCTAGCCCTTTTGGAATCATTCGCCTTCTCCACTTTCCTAATGAGACCGACCTGCAAGGGGTTCTCCTTTTAGTCTCGTAACATATACAGTAAGCTATAACTATAGTATTCTCATTCCAGAAAATGTTGCATTTCTTTTTTCCATCAGTATATTATCTTATCTACACTCTAGGCCTGTAAGGGCTGCTAGATATACTTGCTCATTAGTGCATACAGTAAGTGGCAAGTGACAAGAGGAAATACATTTCAGAACTTGACCTTTAAGCAGTAAACATTAAATAATGAAGAATACATTTTAAACTAAACAGATCTGTATGGATCCTGTGGTAAAACACCCAATGTAAAAGTTTATTACACTTACAAGTTTTATACCTCTTACAAGACGTAAGTTGTAGTTTTACTAATGTATTGTGGTATGGCACAAAAAGCTTGAGTAACATGCTGCCTGCTGTCAATATCTTGTACTATGCAGTTCTTTGTCAGGATGCATGCATAATTTATTGCATGTCAATACTGTATGTAGAAGAAGCATTGCTGAGCATTAGGTAACGCTCACCAATGACAACATGCATAGATCTTACAACAGAATACTTTACAGATTTATACATTATCTTGTCTTAACAAGTGCAAGATTTAAGAACCTGGAGCTTACTTTTATTGTCATTAACTGCTATTTTATCATAGATTCAAAATGAGATCTTAAGAAGATATTGAGGTATCTTGTCATTTGGTGATCTTCAGACTGAGTCTGTGAACCGACCTTGCCTGATCTCTTGTTTCTGGATATGCTGGAAGCAGGACTGGAAACATAGAAACAGTATTTATTAATTTAACATAGCATAAGTAGCCATAAATAGTTAATCTGAATGATTTTAACATTGAAAAATTATTTTGAAAAGTAATAGCAATAGTATTCCACTGAACATTCCCCTTTTAAAATAACAAGTTTCATTTAAACTGTAAAGTCTATTCCATCCAATCGCATACATTTTATTTTAAACACTGTAGATCACAATAAATCTACGCAACGTACCTCCAGTGCAGTTAGTAAGAAATCAGTGATTCCACCAACACCATTAGGGTCCATCATGTCTCTGATGAGATGCAGTTCAGCTCCCAGGTGCTGGATCCTGTAACAAATGACAAGAGTAACCACATTTCTAAAGAAACTTCTTAAAAAGAGCAAAATACACCTATGTTTTTTCTTCATAGAAGAATGTTTATTAGAAGGTCAAAAAAACAACATATCCCTGAAGAAACAGTTACAGTGTATATTTAGTTTACTGTATTTTTGTAGTGTGTGTTTTGCATTGCAGTATTTTTCGGTAAATAAACACTTGAAAGGAAATAATAAAATTGTACATTTCTGGACAGGAACGCAATACAAAAAGTACAACTTGGTTGACTGAGTAGAGAATTTATCATGTATAGAGATGGTGACTTGGGAACATACCATAATGAATGATGATTAAGAAAAGGCTAGTGCAAAAATGTGTTGAGATAGGATATGAACAAGTAGAATGTGGAAGGGCGTCCTGGAAGTAATTGTTGAAGAGTCTCAGCATGTAGTGACACAGCTAAAAATCTGACAGTAATCGTCACAGAATGATCAATATGAATATGAAAAAGAGCTACATGATGTCATATCCAACCAGATGTTTTGGTGGAAGTTAGATGTAACAAAAATTAAAAAATATATATTCTCAGTTCTAAACAATAAGTGCATTAGATTAAAGGAACACTTAATTACTAGGTGCTTGCCTTAAGATTAGTAATATCTACTCCTAAATTTGTGTAAAAATGGTAACTGTCAATTATGTAAATTATACCTTTTATTGGTCATTGGTACCCAATTGAACAGTTTTAAATTGCCACTCTCATCATACCAATATATAAAAGTAAGTGAATGTATTTGCTTTCAGTGGATTCTTTTAATAACAGAGTTAAACTATCATACATTAAAATATAATTCCCATTTATCATCAGAGGGAAAGGCTGGTTAATGTCAGAAGGTGATAACAACAAGTTAACAGTTCATTATTAATTTGAATGTACCTTGCTCTGGAAACTACGTAAACCAGAAGAGGCAACAGGTCATCCATGGGCAGTTTGTAATCCTGATTCAGCACCCTGGATACTGTTTTCTCAATCTCCTCAAATGTTTTATAAAGAGTATCCATTTTTTCCCGAGGGTCTGCTGTAGTGCTGTTAGGATACATAAAAGCAAAATTCAATCTTACTGATTCCTTCTCTCTCTAATGAAACCAAGAATCAATTATTGTTTCATGAAAAAAGTAAAAAAACTTTATTTAAAGGACATTTACCATTACTTTCTGCCTACCGGATTTTATTTATTCATTCATGATTGCATTTTTGCATATTTTTATAGTGTTGTGAAATCTATTGTTCTTTTATAAAAGCTTTTGAATAGTATTAGTGCACTACATTGAATTTCTCTCCCATTTCTTCCAGTCTCTGGAAAGTTCTGTTTTCTTTCATATCTGTTTGTTAAATAAATTCTCCATTGTAGTTTTCAAATGGTTAGTGTTTCAATAACAAAAAACTACCAGCAACAAAAAAGCTACTGAGCAACTGTTGCAGCTGCGAAAGCAAAAGTATATCATCATAGATTTTGAGTTTAAGGCCCACAAAAACATTTAGCTCTATGAAAGAGAAAGCACATTTTAAATATATAAAAACAATTTCTGTTATATTAAAATGAAATAAATTTTAAATAAATCAAATGTATTTTAGTTTGAAAACAGTTCAAACAAAGTTCATGTTCAAGCAAGAGAATAGCATTGAAATATTATCAGAGGCACCTTGCTTAAATATTTACCTTATTTTCTGGAAACACTCAATCGCTGAAAGGAAACACTGGTCCTTTACTAGAGAATATCTCTGGGGAAGACAAGGTTTTTTCTTCTGCTTAGTAAAGACAAGCAACTGCACTTCTAAAGTGCATAAGAAATTGTTTGTTAAGTCAATTATATTTTTATAAAAACACATGCCTTTCTTTGTAATTTTTCATCACAAGACATTGGGGAGTTTCTCTGTCAAATAATAATGGGGGTAGGAATCAATGGATGTCCATTGATTTGTGAAGGAAACAAATAACCACAGGGAAAGTTACATCTCATTTGTGAGAAAGCTGAAACACAGGAACCCACTAAAACTATTATAAGCCAGAAAAATGTTAACAAGCACATTCTATGATAAAATATGGAGTATGTGTAATGGAATACCATTACCTAAAATAGAATAAAGGGAGCAAAAGGCATTTACAAGTCACAGCTTTGCTCCATCATCTAAACACCATACTTTGTTCAAACATAATGTCACCTGATAAGTAACGAAAGCTTGCTTTGTGTAAATACATTTTATCGCATAATATTTATGGGAGCTTACAGAGAAAACGCAAGCGAAACTCGTCTAAAATGCACACCAGTGTCCTCTTTTATCCCAATTAGCCATCTCTACTAAATGTTTCATCTAATATGAAAATAATCTCTTACATTCTAGTTAACACTGACAAAGACCAATGTCAAAGGCCGACCCTTGTTTTCTGTAACAGGATGTGATAATCAAGACAGGAACTTTCTTGTGTGGTTTCAATTTACATTAAATATCCAATTTTATATTTGATGGTAAAACAACAATAATGCTATTCTGATACAGAAAATTAATGTATAGCAATACATTTTTGGTATAAACATTAAAATAAATATAGAAATTAGGTATTTGATAAACATATATTGTACAGTATGGCTTAAACAGTTTTTATTGTTCTATTTCATTACTTACCATGTCTTTAATTTTATTATTTTCTAGCATTAAATACAAAAATATTACATTATATGAAAATAGGAGTGGGCTTTACCTGATTAATAGTCAAATGGAGGTCCTTGAGTGGCCATAAATGTCTGTTATAAGAGATACAACATAAGTTTTATTCTCATCTTCATCAACTACAGTTAGCTGAATGTTCTGAGTATAACACAAAACAGATGCTTTCCAGTACAGTACTAGTTACTTTGACACAGTTAAAATTAACAGACCATAATATGAAATGTTCAAGCACCCTTCTCTCTTGAAATGTAGATTATTTTACACTTGTACTATATTTTTTAAATAATAAAAATATTTATATATTTGACTATATTTGACTTCGAAGACTATTTAAAAAAATATGTTTGGCATCTGAATAGGAAAATATTGATTAGTTCAACAGTGTCAATAACTGTTAAAAGAAGTACATGCGCTATAATCAAATACTATACATACTGACACACAAAATAAACAACACTTATTGTATTAATAAATATACTTTATAATGGATTTAATTGTTAATACATTTATTTAATATAATTAATCCATTAGGACTGAGTAGTGCAATTAACACAGAATACATTTGTTTTAAACACAATTAAACAAAATAAAAAACGTGAACAAATGTGAGCAAAAATGAAAATATAAGTATTCAGTATGAAACATACTGTAGCACACATTCAATTTTAGCATTGGGTATGACCCCCCTGAACATTAACATATGACTACCAGTCTTCCTGTGCAGTCTTCTGTTGATGGCAAACTAGCTAGCTCTGTACTTCCAATATTGTTTCCTTGAATGTGGTGCCATTGTACTCAGAGCCCTAGCACTGGTTTTGCATTGCCCTACTGAAAAATGGAAATTTCTGGATTGGCTTGCAGAAACTGAAAGAACACATTTTTGGGTCAAGAACCTAGTCAACTAATTTCTGAGCAGTGAGATGTAGTGTATTTTACCAAAGGCACTTTGGTGTTAAAGGAGATAACATCATTACTATTACTTCCTCTAAGCAACCTTTGTGTTCTTAGTGTTACTTCTGATGGTCTCTCAACATACAGATTATTTTTACACAGAAAAAAAGCTAGCCATCCTGCTAATGTATGGTTTATTTCTTCATGAAATTTCTCATGCTAAAGCCACTGCGGTCTAAAATGAGTTCTTCATGGTTTCACTGGAATAGTCTGCAGATTTTTGTAGCAGAACATTTAATTATATTGTCATGGTCTTTCCTTTGATAATGCTGAGAGCAGCCAATCTTCATTACTAGAGCAGGGCATAGTCGCACCTAATATTCTTGTGTCAAAATCTGGTCTTGTTGAAAGGGCATTTATTCTTATGCTTAATTTGGTCATATTAATTTAAGAAACTACTGTATATAACTTGATCAACAAATATATTTGCTCAATCTGAGGATGGCTCAGTGGTTAGCATTTTGCCTTGTAGTGTGGGGGACTCACAGTAGTATGAGACCTAACAGTGAAATGCAACTTTTGAGAATGAGAGCAGACCAGGATCAGAGGAGACAAGGAAAGAAGGCAAAGATGTAGGCCACGAGTTCTCCTATTGCAGTTTTTAATGTCAGATCTAGAAACCTAAAGGAAACCTACAAATAAAACCTAAAGGAGAAAAGATACTCAAATGTGTGATTGTACCATCTCAGTACAACTCCCTACACTACAGTACAGTAAGTTTAAAGCTAACCACAAATAAAAGCAAGGAAACAACATAAATAAAAAAGGATACATAAATGTGTAGCGTAAGTGACCTGTTTTTCTAATATATTTTTGTAAATATATTTGTTGTACTTCAATATACATTCCCTTGATTTTTTTAAATGTAATTTTCTCACTGCAAAACTTTAAAAATCTTCCTGAAAATTCCAGACTAAATTTATGGTATTTAAATGTTTACTAAAATAAACATTTAAAAATGCAGGTACTTTGTATTATCACTAGATGGCAGTGAATAGCAATTTGCAGTCTACAATCAATTCAATGCAGATAAAGGGAATAGCGATTTTGTTTTCCAAATAGTCTGTCCACAATTCACCAGTGTGGAAATCTAATTTAAATCCCATTAAAAACAACAATGTGTTGTTATATTAAATAAATTTGTGTTAATTTATAGTGACCACAGTTCCCAAAGTTGAAAAAGAGGACACTAGAAATTGGCAAGGTGGTTCTTACTGTCACTTAAAGCCACTAGAGGGCGTCTGTTTTCTAAGTCTCAGCCATCTGATTGCTTCTTAAGGAATTTCAATGTGCGTATTCAAGTATGCTTTACACATCTGGTCCCTATTTTTCTAAGAGTTTAAAACGCATAGTTGCAGCGCTTAGGTGGGTTAGTTGGAAGACTGCAGTAGCTTGGGAATGTTTTTTTTTTTAAAAAAGAGTAAAATATATAATATCAAATAAAAGAAACTTAAAAGAGGTTTATAGAAACTCTAGATCAAATGTCCGTCCGAGAAAAAAAGGAATAATTGCTCTTTGCTGAAATAGGACGTGAAAACAGATTTTGATCGGTGGACTATTTAAAGGACCTCTTAAAATGTAGGGCTCTTAGGTCAGAAGAGCAAGACTTAAAGGCAACACATTTTAAGCATTTTAAGTTTTCACTTCGGGAAGATGGTTCCTTGGGGAAAAAATATTGAATATCCCCTTGCAATGTTTGTGTGCTTATTCTTTTATAAGAATTCACATATTTTCTCTAACTTATGGAAGCATAAAAGTCAGATTGTATTTTCTGTTAGCACCCTGAAACTAATTTGGATGCATTCCATTGAAGATTTAAAATGAATGTTGCAATGAATAAGTTCAACAAATACTGTACATCTGATTATCAAATGTGCAAGTAAAATAGGATATAAAGATTTTTTTCCATAATTCCAAGCTTAAATTAAATTTTTATTTTGTAAAATAGTGCAGGTAGCTGTATTGTTCAGTGACAGATACATAACACTTTAAAGGAGTTACGCACTACTGATAAGTCTTTAACCGCAGAAACCACAAATAATTTTGTTTCAGTGTGTGTGCTGTTTTCAGTAATAGTAGTCTAATCACTGGTATAGCATAAGGGATCTTCTGAAATTCCAAAACATAGACTTCTCTGTGAGCGTTAATTAGGCTAAATGTTTATTTGTCCAATATGTCAAGTGACACAGATCAACATAATTGTTTCAAATAAAAATTTTGTTCCACTGCAGTTTTCTGTGAGAAATGCTGTTAGAGCTGAAACTTGAGTTGTGTCAAACAGTAGATGGCAGTAAATATCTATTTTCAGTCACAAATCACTAACTTGAGTTTCTTAACTACTGACTTTGTGCCTTCACTCTACAAAATTAAACTTCTAATATAAATATAAAGATCATCACATAAACATGTGCAGCCAATATGCATGTAATTGAATAAAAATTACAACACCAGGCACTGGAGCAGTACTGAAAGAAGTCAGATTGTTGTCAAAAACCGTTGTCTCCTCTGAGTGATTTCAGTCAGTTGGTTCAAAAAGATATTAAAATCCCTTGAGTATATGTTCTGTCAAAGATCTCAACATTTTCCTTAGAATTAAGAGTTGATGGTACAGTTTTATTCACCATAAAGTATTAATACAAAAATGTATTAAATTTGTATTTACAAGACAATGCTAAGGAGCTTGCTTCTAAATTGTTTACCAGATTAAAGTGTTCACCAGATGCGTAAATAATACCTAAAATAAAAAAAAAATAACAAAAAGACAAAATAAAACTCACTTCTGTACATCGAGGAACTCCAACAGCTTTGTATCTGACAGCAGGCCAAGGTGCACAATACCCTGCCAATAGAGGGCATCATCGTTTTCATGGCAGAGCATGTAAAGCATTGAGAGCTCAGGGTAGAATGCAGGCAGGATCAGGGGCAAGACCAGAGTATAACAGTTCAGTTCATTCCTGCAGGAAATGAACAAGACATTTTTGGCTTATTCTACAGTGTAGATCACATTCTGTGTGATCTTCTGTATGTGAGCTATATGACTGTACTGTAGAACTGAAATCAGCAGTGAGTGACAAGGTAAGACACTAAAGATACAAGAAAAAGTGTGATAGGATGTAACATATCTTACACTTCATTGCCTAACAACCACAATGTTATAAATGATCCAAACTACAAGATCAGTTTTTACCATTTAAATATTTAATATTATTTGAACAGAATACTTCAATAGAATACTTTAACATATGAAAATGATAATCCAAGTTTCATGGAAATAGTTACATACCAATAGATGTACCTTGGTCAACGTAACTGCTGACACTAATCTTATTTTATCATTTTACTTCTTATGGTTTAAAATTGGCAAAATGCCCAAAACAAACAAAAATATATAAGACATTTTTAATGGAGAGAAACATTATATAGCACTTACAGTAAGTCAAGTATGTTTAGATTTTGTAATTAGTAATGTTTAAAAGTTTATTGAGGAAGAATAAAATCTAAATCCAAAATCAGAAACAGCCACTAAAAACACTCTAAAATACCTTGTGACTTCATCTTGTGAATCCCCTGTTAATGACAAGGAGATATAATCCCTGAAACAAAAAGCAAAACAAAAATGTCAAGTTGAAACATTCAGAATTTCTAATAATACAGTTTATATTATTTATACAGTTACTTATTCATGATGATTTTAACATTAATTATTTTACAGAACACATATTAATGATTAAATTCATCATTTATTTATTTTACTTTGCTTGTATGTTTGAACTATTCTTCAAAATGTTTACCTAGAGCTCTTGATCTGCTCAGAGATGTTCACAAAACAGAAAATCTTCACTGTGAATTAAACTAAATTGCCAGCACTAATTGGTACCTGCAACAGATTTGTTTAATGGTCAAACTTTCTGCTGATCTACACAATGCCAGCTGCACTATGGAGGCAGAATAATATCAGAACCAGGAAACAGCAGGAGGGATTGGAATATATATATGTGGAAGAAAAATATGTCAATATGTATGCCCACACCTTACATGCCCACACGTTTGGCACACCTTACTTGTTTTGTTATCAGCCGAACCAAATATTGTGGATTGAGGATCAGAGACTTATTGAGACTCTTTATTTAATAACATCGGTAAATCAATGTCCATATACAGTATATGAAGGTCTGTTTAGTCCCCATGATGGATTTATGTTTACATATATGGAATATAATTACGTTAATTAGGTATTTTCAGAAATGCTGTAGTCTGACCTTACATTATGACCAAGAACAAAACATGATGCAAAAAAATGTAATTTTAAGAGAAAAAATAACACCTTAAATCCTTCAACTTGTCCACGTATGCCACAGAAATAGTAATGGGGAACTTCACTGCAGGAGCAATACATATTGTTGAATTAAAAGTTACTTTTTCTGCAAATATGTGTCTTATTAATAGCAACATTCACAAAAAAATCATTTACATTTTAATCCTTTGTTAAATTTGCAATGCAAACTCTGGGAAGATTAATTTCCTTAGGAACTGTGTGCTCTGGCAACATTATATATCATAACATGTTGAGGCTTAAGGGGTTGGATTTTAAGCATGGTGCTCCCATGTTAGAAAACAGGAAAAATAAATTTATAGACACTAAAAGTACTGCTCTCCTGTTTTTCACTTTACTCACATGATAATTTCCAGAATTTTCTCAGCATGGTATTTAACTTCTTCCTGTGCCATGGTCACTAAGTGCTTGTTTGCTCCCATCCCAGAGTAAGTGGCCTGGAACACGAAGACTTGTATCTGGAGGAGCTTTCCCAAAGGATGCATGGAGGACTGGAATGACTGAAACAGTGGAAGAGTAGGTTTAGTCAGTATGTTCTTAAATGACTCCCGCAGCTGTGGCTCATCCAAAATTAACCTCCCCAGCTGTGGTTGTCAGGGCAACCCATCACCCTTAATACCACACCCTATATTCTAGAATTACAGGTGTCTTTCTGTAATAGTTTTACAAACAGCATAGGTTTATTAAGGTAAAAAAAAAACATTTTCAAACCTTTTCCAGGTACTTTTGTAGCTGCTCCACATCTTGTAATGTTTTTAAGTCTTTTATAAAGTCAATGTTCTTCACTGGCAGTTCTCCACATTTTCTATTAAAATGGAAACAATTTATTCATACATTTTAACAATAAACGTACATGAGCTTTTTTGCAATATAAGCACATAGCTAATGCACCAAAGCCAGACTAGGCCAAGTTTAAGTTTTATTTTTCCTCCATGCTTGCTGGCTGTTATTCCTAATTAATTCCATATTTTATGACTTCCCAGAATAGCCACTATTAAAAGGCACAATGCTGGAAATCAGCGTTAATGAATGTAACAGGCATGGTGCCTTAAAGATGTAAAGAACTTGTTATTGTAAATAGCTCCTCCTTGTTACTGTTTCATGTTTTCCCTGTTATTACTGTTCCCTTGGATCCTGTGGGCATTTCCAAATGTGTATATTTGGCAGCATAGGTATGAGGAATGACTGCTGATCTCTGCATTAGTTCTGGAGTTGAGGGTGTACAGTGGTCACACAGTACCCACGTGGGTGAGGGAACACGTTAGTGGAGAAACCCCCTGCATACTGATCAGCTTTGATAAATGGCCATTGTGGAACTCACAAGCAAATCCTTGATTTTGCTATACAAATTGCATAACCAGAAGTGCACCTTTATATCTAATCATGTTTTAAATATTTAAAAAAAGGTAAATGGCTTATGTACTAAATGACTATTTCATTCAGGTCTTTACTAAGAAAGTTATCGATAATACACTTCAGGATGAGGTAAGGCAAAGTTTCTGTATGTATACTATAATATTAGTACAGAAGAGACAGTAGTACTAAGAGTTGTTAGAGGAAGTGCACTTAAGATATAGCTCTGGGAATTCTATTAATTGTGATAGAATTATATCAATTGATATATGGAATTCTATCAGTTGTGCATTATGGAAACAACAAAGATTATTCTAGGCTATAAGAAAAAATCTTCCAACATTCACTCAAGACAGGGAAAAAGTATGATGTAGCACCCATCCATATAAAAGGCAATGAAACTAAACAGTAATTATATACAAATAATTCTTACTTCTTTCATTTGTAATGCTATAGAAACAATAATTAGAACTGAATGGATCATCTATTTGACAATAGGATTTTATGGGGTAGTCAATATAGAAATGATAAGTCTGTTAGAGAACTTTTAATATGCAGTAGCAAGAATGAACACAAACCAAATATTTAAGATATTTAGATTTCAATTAGGCATTTTTAATGTTCTTTATAAAAGGTTAATTCTCAAAATGCAGGCAGTAGGCACTTAAGATAATGCATGAACTTGAATGAAGAGCTGGTTAAATAATAGGAGATGGAGTACAGATAATGGGTGAATGCTCAAATTAGGGTTTAATTAATTACCAGTGCATCACAAGAATCTGTATTAGGACCACAGTTCTTACTTGATGTATATTAATATATGTAGATTCTGGTACAGTGAATACACTAATGAAATTAGCAGATGGCATATAATTAGTAGGATTACCAACATTGTAGAAGCTCCAAAAAGATTTTAAACAAAGGGGCATGAAAAAGCAAAGCACATGTAATTCAGCACATCTTATTAATTTAGAGAAACCCAAAGTAAAACCAAATTATACATTAGATCTTTCCTGTGAAACTTCTTAAAGAAGTTTAAAAAATGTTTACATTTGTAGATCTCTTATAGTTTTGGCAATGGATTCTACAGATGTTGTGCTGTGCAAAAAAAAAAAAGCTCTATCACTTGTTTTATGGAGCATTGTCTTTAGTAGCGTAAGAAGGCCTAAAAGATTAGATTAATAGTTTACAATGCTTATTTAACACAGTGCAACCTCGATATAACATATTGTGTCTTGTTATACCACAGCTTTGGATATATTGGGTATAATTGTTTAGCAGATCAGCTACTGTAGATCTGAGTGTCAATGCTAGTTTAAGCAGTTAGGACATTTCAGAGACAGTAAAAGTGTACACATTAACACAAGGTTATTAGATAAATCAAATCAAGCATTGTGTCATTAGTTTTCAGGTGGGATTGACTACTCCTACTATGTTAGCTTCAGAGTCAACATGCAAGTGGGTGATTGAACAGACTCAGTGTCCGTACAGCACATTGGCTCAAATTAAGAAATAGCTAAGGTTAGACTACAAAATGTGACTTTTGCTCCTTAAGATGGATATGTTTTATTTCATTGAAATAAAGGGGGGTAGTCTGTAGTGCACTCTAAATGGGTATAATATGTTTGTGACAGGCTGTGTTCATTTGGGAGGGCACTGCTGCAGGAAACTGATGTCTTCATGAGCTGCATTTTGTTATATGGAAGTTGTACTGTATATCCTTAAAATTGAATAGAGCAAGATTTTTCAGTGATTTACAGATAAACAATAGAATGTCACAGAGTACAATCTGAATTTTACAGGGACCAAGTCCAATTTTCAGAGGATGGGAGTAATGTCTTAATGCAGAAGTTTATTGCATCAGCTGCAGAATGCTGGACTCTCTCTAGTACCTTACTTACCCTAGTAAGTAACAAATATTTGAAAAAAAAGACATATATCAATATTTTAAGGTCAGATACTCAAAGCTTTAAGCCATGGAATGTTACCTATGTGGAGCAAGGTGTTGTGATATCCCTCACATGCTCTTCCAGTGACAACACAGAGTAAAAATTAACACCATTAATGCCATCAAGGTTTTGATTTCGGTACCACTAACAACAATAATTTATCAAGTTGATGTTGGACACCTATGAGCATAAACTGAGTCATGTCACAGTCCATCTAAAGAACGTTTTCTTACATTTATACTTTACCATTAGACGACACTTGTAAATGAAGAAACAGCACTTACTGCACATTACAACTTTATAGTAGATAAGGGTTTATTCTTGTCTGAAATCTCTTTACTTTATTGTTTAGAAATACAATTTTAATAGCTTATCCAGTGGAACCTACCTTTTGCTGGCAAGATAAGTTATGGTTGGTTCACTGCAGTTTTGAGCAGCCCGTTTATCACTAATTGCTTTTCTCAGTGACCTGCCACTTTCTGTATGGAAACCAAGGAAAGCCTCCTCTGACTCATCTGTGGAGCCAGCACGCAGGTACTCAACAAAGGGTTCAAAGATTCCTGGCCATCTCTCTTTCACTGGTAAACCATGCAGTCCCAGCTGTCTTAAATATACAAGATATTAAACTCTTCATTAATACGTAGAATTGGACATTTATAATGTAACAAACTCCTGGTCTGAGCATGAAATACCACAGTAATGTAATGCAGGAGCTCGTTTCCACAGTTAGCTTAATTTTGTTATGTTTATGGTAAACTTGGGCAGCAACAAATGGCAGGTAGCAGCTAGATTCTCATTTTAAGTGGGTAAATATAGAAAGTTACATGATGGCTATTATGATAGACTTGTTCTAGAAATTATTATTCAGCAATTATTTGTGTACATAAAGTGAGTTCACTGGTGTCTTGAGCACATAGAAAGACAGCCCACTTCTCTTTCCATTGCATATTGTAGAGTAGCAAATGGAAATTCTGCTTATATATTCCTTTTAATATTCTAAAACTTTTGATTACATCGTTCTAAAGTCATTTTTGAAAAAATCTGTTGGGCAAGCCTTCCCCTAAGGCTTATTTTCAATCATCTTGGGGTTATTACAGAGAGTCTTCTTTAAGCCTTTCAGGGAGCATAAATTATTTTCTGTAGCAGAGATAGAATGGTGCACTCTTAAAATTGGAATCAGGGTCATTGAAGGCTTGGGTATTATTTAGACTTGTATTCTAGGCCCAACGGTATGTCTAAATGTTCTTTTTTTCTGCTTGAAAATTCTGAAAAGTGTTACTGCCATGAACTGGGAATAAAACTACATGTTAGATAAAATCAGACAGCATTTCTTGAAATAATCTCACAATATAATTGTGTACTTAATATTAACAAAACAAAACAAACAACCTGAAAATGGTTTTCAGTTAAAAGATAGTTGGATAGTGGGATAAAATATCGATGAAAGTAATATATCTTGAAATAAATGTACAAGACTGAAGATTCTAAGATGAATTATAAAACTGTAAAGTAAGCAGACTTAAAGAAATTATGATGGTTTTGCATCCTATTTGTGGATCAACCAGAATGTGAATTAATTGACCAAATATATTGGAACATTAAGCATATTTTTCAAATGAAAAACATAGGAACATATGTTTATATATATTCACTTACAGCTGAGCAGCTGCCTCTGCAATGTCATCATTGCCTGCCGTATTCAGAACTCCATTTGCCTGCAGGCCATTTCCAAACCTGTTACTGAAAGTGCCTTCTATTGTGAAACCATTTGAAAATGTCAGCTTCCCCTAAAAAAACAAATGCAAATAAATTATTTTAGGCTTGTTTTCTCATTTTAGTGGTTTGTCATCTATAGTATGCTTTCTAAAAGGGATGTCAGACCAGATTGTATTTTGATGTTGAGAAGAAAAATCAATCAGTGTCAAGTAACAAAAACCACAGAGGAGTTAATGTAATCAATTTCCTCCAGTCACACATTAAAAAGCAAAATGTCTCTGATTTAAACATTTGTTCTTTCATATCATTCAATTTTAGATCAGACTTAAGGTCAGAAATATATACAGTACTGCATGCTTGAGTGGCAAGGCACAGTAGTTATTGCTGTTGTCTTACTGCTTTTGTGCAGAATATCAGTTACATATCTCACATTTTGTAATTATATTGTTAATGTTATGATGGGGGGAGGATCAGTTTGAGTTTCAGCATTTTTAGAGATTATCTCTACTCAGAAGGCTTAGTAAGGCTCTTAGGCTTGCTAAGAGGCAAGTAAGCATAAGGGAAGACACAGATGTTCAAATGGTATTACTAAGAGAAAATAGAAGAGGTGAAGAATCATCATCATCCATCAATCCTTGTTCTAATCAGACACCTTGATTCAGGTTATCTGATCATTATTATAGGATAGTTTGCTGTCTTTTTTATGTTAGATTATTCTGCTTTTCTGTACTGTGGAACTGTGTACTGTTCTCAGACTAGTGACACATTGTTAGAACCGGGAAATTGTTTCCCATTCACTGGTGAGCATCACAGATTTAAAGAGGTAGATTTAGGTTTGGGAAGTAGTAATTTTTCTTAGGATGTTCTCCCTTTAGACTGTTTAGGGTGTCTAGTTGTGCATTTAAATTATAGTAGCAAATTTCTTGATCTTTCTAGGTTTATGGGAATTAGGACTCAGGAACACACAGAATATACATACTGTCATAGTGTAGAGCTGTACCTAACAATAAAAAGAACTCACTTTTTGTGTAATGCTTTGTCACTTCCTGCCTTTATATTGAATCAAAACATTTTATACACTGCTCTTAGTTTCTCTGGCACAGCCTGGTAATGGAGTAACAACCAGGTGGCAAACATATACAGGACATGTATTTATTTATAATAAAGCACAAATTAAAAACACAGAATGGTTACTGCCTGTGATTTTTCATAATCATAATTTCCAGAGACATAAAAAGACCAACAAAAACAAACCTGCTTGATAGGCTAATAGGGAACCAGGATCCAATTAAACAAACGGAACCTGCCCAAGAATAAATCTCACTGTAAAAACAATGCTAATAAATAAATGAGATTATAATTCATTGTTTACTTAACAATGACCAAGAGAGAATCTAGCCTGTAAATTTCACAGCTAGGAAATAAGAATTTCCCAAAAATACATAAAAATAAAAAATCTCTATGAAGAGCACTGGTTTCCTCCAAAGTTCTGAATATCTGGAAAGAATCAGACTGATGATTATACTATACTATACTTTTGATGATTATGATGGTAGATCCTCTCTCTTCTATGGTCTGCTCTTAGACAAACGATTTTTATCCTCTTTTGAGGCTTACTTCCTCTTTATGTGCCATCCCCAAGAAGGCTGGCTATGTCCTCACTAGGAACGGTCCAGTCATTGTTAAATATATGTTTTCGGTTAACAATCAGTACCACTCCCAAGATAAATGTGTTGGCCATATTTACTTGCTTCAAGGACCAAGGATAGCTGCATAAACACTGAAGACAATATCCCCTGTAATGAACCTACAGAATAAGGCAATTCTGCTGGGAAGTACAAATGTTTAGCTATCCCTCAAATGTGCAACAGTATTAGTAGTAAGGGTGGAGGTATTTACCCCATGTGCTTCAAAAATTTACAAAAATAAAAAAAAATATTATACTCAGTCTGACCTTTCCTTTCAGCTGCAAATCTTCAGTAAACTCCCCTTCATAAAGAGAGTTGTCTTCTGATAGCAAAACACCTTTGCCCTTTTAAAATAACCAAACAAATTAAAAATATATTGTATCTTGGTTAACAAATTTGATTAGAATGAGTTCATATATTTATAAATATAAAATTAATAGATATTTTTTTACATTAGAACACAATTAAAAAGATAAATGAAGCACATAAAAATAATGAGATAGTGAGCTTTTTTTCATATTTTGGGGAAAACAAATTATACTTTTGTAAAAGAAATGATAACTTTTTAATGGTAAATATTTCCCTCTATATACCTACTACAAAATACAGTACAAGGGTTGCTGGTATGTGATAAGTCAAGGTTCCCCCAACGAACTTTCTTTAAGCAAATCAACAGCTGCTGGCTAATTTTATAGTATGCCCTGGAGCCTCACTTCCACAGATGGCTAATGGCTCAGCTTGGATCTGACACAGCAGCCTAGAGGCTACAGGGCTTATTATTACAAAGTATAGGTTTTAATTGAATTAACCACTTGGAACTCTACAACAAGTTTTAAAAAAACTTTTCACACAATGAAGGATCTTAAGAGAGGCATTTATAGAGCAGAACTGTGTATTGTATAGTATTGTACAAATGTCTTAGCCATCTTCAATGCAAACAGAAGTTACCCTACATGTACAGTATGTTATGAGCATACCAAAAGCCTCATCTAGTGTTTCCTATTATAACTGCCATGTCTTGATCTAGTATTAATAAAACACACATAATTTGGGTCAAAAGAAAATAAGCTTGTCATTTATCAGTCTTTCATTCATTTATAATAATAATTTAATAATAATTCCTTTCACTTTTATATAGCACTTTTCTGGACACTCCACTCAATGCGCTTTACAGGTAATGGGGACTCCCCTCCACCACCACCAGTGTGCAGCACCCACCTGGATGATAGCATGCCAGTACACTCACCACACATCATAATTTTAACAGTATTGTCCCCGACTACTTTAAGAAATGAAAACACTATGTAAACCTATAGATATTCAAAATGACATAAATACTTACTATTAGTTTGTCACAGTGAAAAGTGGCCTCATAACATAACCCAGACTGTGTGACCACAATTCCATTGCCTTCTCTGCGATCCTCTTGCCACATTCCTATGTATCTCTCCCCACTGGATCAAAATGCAAATGTAAATGTTAAGAGGTTGCACAAGCACAAAAACATTTTTATCTTGTGCAGTTATAATTTGTGCTGTTTCAGTATTTGCACCCCAGATTCGTTTTGTTTCTTAAGCAAACACATACAGTAGTGTTAAGTATTGTGTCCTACTGTAGGTGCATTGTCACTCTGTCTCCCTGCCCCTACCAGCATTCGATCCCATACAGTAACACTCTCCAAACAACAAATAACTGCTGTGCTGAAAGACCAGGTTCACTGCCACAGCCAAGTTTTACACTGTCTAAATTTCAGAGGTGCAGTAACTTCACTTCTGCTGTGTTAAGTCAAGAGAGTACATAAGTGGTGTAAAAGGACTGCTTTACGACTTTCCAGTCTTACAGTAAACTTTCAGAGGTGTGTTTGGCTAAATTAAAATATCCTGAGGCTGGCAATTTAATTGGAAGCTCTGGGAAGTGGTTGTTCCCTGCCTCTCGGCTCTTTGTGGCTTAATTCCAAAAAGGGGTTACAACACCTTCAATACCACAAACAAACTTACTATTGCTGGGAAGAAATGCCTGTCATGTATGTTTCTTGCAGCAACCAGAAATCTTCTGAAAAAATATTTCCCCACAAAAATACTAATATCCAGAGAAAACAACAACCAACTAATAGTGTTTTTTAAAAACCAAATGTTTGCACACCAAATAGTCGGCAATGTGTTCACATACTCTTGTGTAAGTCTAAGGCTATTTACAGTATATAATTGTCTTTTGGAACACCTAAAGAAGATGAATCTTAAACTATCATAAGGAATGAGCATCTGAACTAAATCATATTTCAGCTTGTTAACTTTGAAGTAACCATTTTGTAGGATGGGAAGAGTTGTTTCTGTATATGCACTAGGATATTTACATTTTCATTTGATTCCCAACTAGTATCATCCTGGCACAAAATCAAAATTAAATGCACATTTCTTTCATGTTGATTAAAGTTGGGTCAAATAAACTACAATGTCACATCTACAGTACATCTTCAGGAATCTGAGTCTTTGATTTGTGTTTCAGAAAGGCATATGAATGTAATCCTCTGATACAGATCTGTTATGGAAATGACGATAAGATTGTAAATGAGGAAGAATAATTTTTAAGTAATTAATAGTTTTTGTTCTTAAAGATAGTTACCTGTCGGTGCTTTCTAAGATTCCATATCCATGTTTTTTGTCATTCTCCCAGTGTCCTACATATCTGAAAGCACTATTGTCAGTTTTGGAACTTTCCAAAATCCCAAATCCATGGCGCAGATTGTCTTTGAAATAGCCTCTGTACACCACACTGTTGCTATACCTATAAATATATCAACATGATTTCTATTAGGCCACCAACTGAGTATAACATGCCCATAATTCAAATATTTACAGTATTTTAGTTTCCTAATAAGTAATTTAAGAATAGTATATTTTTCTACTCTGTTATTTTAATCATCACATGGTGATTATTAATTAAGGACCTGGAAATAATCAGCATCTAATAATGAGATGGAAGGACTGGTGTTTGATAGGAATGCATGCATTATAAACAACAAATCTTACATTACAGACCAATTTTGTTGCAACTAAATGAGGCGCTTCCTAAAGTAAGATTACATCAGCCAAAAATAATTCTTCAGAGAATATAAAAAACTACTTACTCACAGATTCCATATCTATGCATTTTTCCATCTCTCCAGTGACACTTGTAGCAATCATAGCCCTCTGTCCCTGTTTGAGGATCCACATAGACTCCAAACCTGGTCAAAAATATATTAAGAGTGACAAAGGTATAGACTTTGCCAGCAGCACCCCCACTTTATGGTGCTGTTACTAGTTTAAGGTTGGATCAGGTCATATTCATGAAGTTGAGGAAAGTCTGGGACTCAATGACATGAAAGTAAAATTGCAGGTAGCAGAATAATGTTATACCAGCAGGAGAAAAAATCCATACCAATTTCCAGGCATGGTGACAAACACTTCTGTGCTGTAGGAGACCATATTTTTCCTCTGAGATGTTAAAACAAAGTTGTGTTTGTGTTGTGGATATACTGTAATAAATACCTTGGCTTTCTTTCATATCATTAAAAATGTTGCCCCGAGTGCAAATCTGTCAGATAGATACATTAATCACCATCATTAGAGATTTTAGATTCATGGTGTGTTTTGAAACCATGAAAGGCATTACTTCTAAAATACAAAAATATATCTTTTCACTCATCAAAGTTAGCTACAGTACCTACAGTATATGTCACACAGATAACCTATAATACAGGGAACAACCTTTGACTTTATATAAGCAAAATACAGAATTAGAAATCTTTCAGATGTTTCCACCCTTCTCAAATATTGTTAAACATCACATTCACAATACATTCATTCATATACGTACATTTTAGTGACTGCATATTCTAGAAATTTATAATCAAAACTGAAATGTATTTCACCAAAATACAGAAATTGTTATCAAATTACCTTCCATGTAAATGTATTTTTAATTTATCGAAAAAGTCAGTTCCATTATCCATTTTATCATAGCTTTCTAGCATTTGTATATTTGACTGCAGAGATATATTGCAGCATGCCACACAGGCGCACTACAGCATACCATCTTTGACCCTGTTTGGGGTTCTCAGTTAAACACCTATTAGTTCTTATTTTTCACGAATCCACTCGTGCACAATGATTTATATACTCCAATACCTGATCTGGTATCTGAGAAGGTACATTATCAATGACCAATCTTTCTCACCCATGTTCCTGGCCATTCTGGAAGTCCCCAGTGTAGTTACGTTCATTTTCCCATTTTAATGTCCCTCTGTACATAAAAACAAAATCCACATAAAATTAAAAAAAAAAATCTCTCCTTTCTGTTTTGGGCTAAAATCTCATAAGTTATTTATATGTACCACCATATTAAATTGGGAATAATAAAAATCCATATTTTCAGCAAGCCAGCAGCTACTGTATATCACCTTGCAGCTCTCAACATTTTGGATTTTTGGATGAGACATAAAACTAAGGTCCTGACTCTCAGTGATCATTAAAGATCCCCTGGTATTTCTCGATAAGAGTAGGGAGCTGTTCTCGTATCTGGGTCAAATTTCCCCCCTCGGCCTTTACCGTGGCCTCCAAATTGTCCCCATGTGTGATGGGCTTGCACTTGCCCTGCGATAGACTGGAGCCCCGTCCAGGGTGTACCCTGCCTTGCACTCGTTGCTTGTCAGGTAGGCTTCAGCTTCCCGCGACACTGTATGGTATAAAGCGGTTTGGCAAATGACATGATATATTTTCAGCAACCACCACTAAGCATCAAGTCAAACTGCAATTAAATTATTTGATAGTTCACGTAGGTAGCTGTGTCAGCATACATAGGCTGCAAAGGAACAGGTAAAGGGGTTTATTCCATGCTGAAAAGAAAAGAAAGGAAACACAATGTTTTGGCTGTGGAGCCTTCTTCATTATTTGATAACTATTAACCTCCAATACAGTATCCAATGGCATCCCAGCTTCATTCCGTGAGTACAGAGAGCATTCTGTAATTTGAAAAGGATATAACTTTGGCAAATTGAACTGTGATTATTTTATGTGTTTTTCAAACCGCTTTATCAAGTACAGGGTCATGGGGGTCACCGGAACCTCATCCTGCAAGCAGTGGGCGCAAGGTGGGATACACCCTAGACGGGATGCCAGTTCATCGCAGGACATACACACACTCACACCAGGGCCAATTTTTTTTTCAAGAGCCAATTAACCTACCCATGTCTTGGGACTGTGGGAGAAAACCGGAGCACCTGGAGCAAACCCACACAAACACAGAAAAAAATACTCCATGGCACCCCAGGAATTTATCCCAGGGCTCCAGAACTCTTTACCACCATGCCAGTCATAATTGTTTTTTTTTTTAAAATATGCACAATTATTCTGATGTTTATTATGAATAGACTTACAAAATTAGCATATGTTGCTTTCAGAACACAACTATAAGGTATAACACCACGAATAATTACAACTGTTACTTCCAAAAAGACAGAATACATACTTTCCATGTGGTTTCCCTTGATTCCAGTAGCCTTCATAAATAGCATTTTTCAACCTGCCTTCATTTTTAAAGGTATACACTGCAAATCGATAAAGTGGGGGGCCACTTGGATTTTGATCTTGTCCTCTTTTTCCCCAAAGGGGGAAGTCCCGCCTCCTGTTCAAACATTGACGAATAGCGTGGCTTAGCTTCCACTGCCACACCACCTGAAACATTAAAAACAGAATTAAAGCTGATCAACAGCTTTCATCATGCAGTTTAAAACTTACAAAGTTTGCTGAACTAACTCTAATAACAACGCCTGGATATTTGTCTTATCTCTTATCAGCTGAGAAAAACTTTGGACAATCCCTTGTTGCCAAACTAAAAATAAATGTTGTTTTATGTTGTTCAAATATTTGAACTGCTTTTAACAGTTGAAATGTGTGATCAGACATACCTTTCCAATGGATTAGAAAGCAACAGTGTGTTTAATAGAAATGGAAAAGTATAATATAGTAATTCTGACTGAACAAAAAGCAGTTGTATAGCCAGTTTTTCAGACCCATATTGGACCCATCTTCTGTATAAACACAGTAATACAAAATGACTGAGAAAGCTAGTTTCTGTGATCAAATGGTCAATACAGTACCATTATAGTGCACTAAAGATGAATTTAGTGCTCTTGGGCTGTAAAATAAGGGCTCTACACAATATGTAGCACTGACTAGTACTGCCACCATGAAAATATCAGAAAATGAAGATTGCAGACCTCATGATGTGGTTCCTGAGTATACAATGTAAAGTTCTCTTCAGGTGTGATCACTTTGAGAATCCTCCTGGGGAATAAACCAAACATTTATCATAATGATTGAACAAAAAACAAGTCATTGCAACAACAAAATTATACAAAAGCTGCAAATCATTTTAAATCTGAATTTGGTATAATCAAGCATATGTATACCAAAAAAAAACCAAAAACTAATTCTACCATTTAATTTTTACAAAGCTCTAAACTCTTCTGATAATTTTCTTCAGTATTTTCTGTATGAAAACACAAACACAAAAAAGTTCATGCTACATAAAAACAATTTATGCACAAAAAGCATAAAGGAAATTATCTGATTTTTTCCCCCCAATAACACTCTCATTTTGGTGTAATGAATACATTGCTGGCACCAAAGAAAATGTAATTCATATTTTCTCATTCTGTTATATTGTTTCTTTCTTGTTTTAACCTTATTCAGTTTAGAATTTCATAAGTGCTTAAGAGCTTTTCAAATTTGCTAAGATGTGAACATGGTAAATATAATTAGTATTACATGAAACCTGTTTTTTAATGAATTTTTCTCCTCTTGAAAACAAATAGAAAGAAAACACTGAAATACTTTTAGCTAAATAATGAATATGCCATCCTTTTAAGTCTCTTTTCTTTAATAAGGGGAAATAATACCTTTAAATAAGATCTTCTGTAACAAGTAACATTCCATATAACTTTTAATTATATTAACACCAAAAAACAATTATGGCTGGTTTCAGAAAATGTGGCACTCTTCAACACTGAGTACGCTGTACAGCTCTACAAAATGACGTACTTGTAAGTACAACAATTTCTATTTTCTAGTTTTTATATGAAGATATGTTTTTTTGGAAGTGTTATGCTAGTTTTCTAACGTATGCATTTCCAATTCTTTTTCTTTTAGGTTTGAGATGTTTCTTTCAAAAACTCACATTGCTAAAACAGGGAAACAGAGATTAAAATAAATGCAAATGCATCCCCGTATTGCATTTTGCATTTCAGAAAAGACAACACAAAACCATACATAGCATAGTGAATTTAATAAGGATAAATTAAAATAAACGGGAATGCAAACAACATTTTTTTTTTTACTTTACATTTTTCCTTGCACTGGGCAGCATTTTGAAATTTAAAGAACAGTACATACAGATGTGCTTAATATCATTGTTCAGATAAAGTACTTTGCAAATCCATGCATTAAAATTTTATTTTCAGTTGCTAACAGAGTATGTCAGATGACTCAGTTATCTTTTTTTCCATAAAAATAAAGTGTACATATACTGTACATGTATAATGAAATTGACCTGTACAATATTCTCACCTATCTGAATTCTCTTCTGTTGTTTCCTCAGTCCAGACTGTAGTAAGATCATAGCAGTGAATGTCAGATCCCTAGAATCATGTAAATACACAAAGAAATATTAGAAATATACTTTATGAAGGAATATTACTTCAGAAAAGTATTGGCTGACCATCTAGTGTGTGAAACAGTGGGATATTATGGGATAGTATATATATAGTGTTACTATACAGTCCAAAGCAAACTGCAAGAGTTTGAAACAGACCAAATCTGTCATCCCTCAAGTCTGTTGATGGATAGCTCTGAGATGTTTCTCTTTTAAAGCTGACTTATAGATGGTCACAGCCATCAAGGAGTATGAAGAATGCGATCATGAGAAGCAATAGAAAACCAGTGGATGACAGATTTACAGAACAACAGAAGGAGATAGGAAATACATAAACGTAAGACCAAAGGCAAGTAGAGAATAAACAAAGCAGTGTTTTAACTTTAGATACATGGATACTGCTTATTTACCCTTTACAATGTTTTTTTTTATTTTAGTCTCCATAGAAAAGGTCAATTTTCCTAAAAATAATTTCCATGCATAAGCTTTATATTACTAATTACATCTTGCAACATGATTAACTGTAGACAGCTACATTTAGAACTATAATATAAACAGTTTTACCATGTAGGCTAATTGTATCATCTCAGAAGTTTAGTATGACCTTGTTAGTACTGTGGTGGGAAAATTAATTTGCTGCTGTAAGTAGGTGGCAGTCAGAATTTCCAATGAAATACCCCATTTTAGGGACAATGGAACCTTTTTGTGAGAATAGCTGTCTGTATAGTCTTTATATGTCTATAAATGTATGATAGATTACATTTAAATAAGGTAATAGCAATTGTCTTGACAAAATGATCGACAGAGAAATTTAAAAACATTTAATCAAAAATGGAAGTAAGGAAAATCCATACAACATCTACAAATAAGAAATAAAAATAAAACATCAAAGGAACATATAATTAAGTGCTTATATATACAATACATCTAGGAGTTTTAAAAAACAAAATTCAACTCATGCATTTTATGTTATTCACAGTCTCTCTCAGCCTGGCAGTTTCTTTTGGCTAAAGTTCTTTCGTCATTAAAGTTCTGTGTGGTTGGTTGCCTGATTAGTTCTCCATTACATTGCCAGGATCCAGGAGAGCAGGTGCACAATGTATCGTAACAACTTTTAAGTCGTGTCATTATGGAAGGTGATTGACAATGTCACATCTCCTGGTCAGTTACGGTGACAAACTCACAGCATATTTTTCAGTGGTGGGACTTTCTAACCCTGTCAGTGGATTTCTGACAGGTAACATGCAACTGGTGTGCAAGCCTAGACATAGAGTATATTGTTAATTTTTAACATGTATTGTAGGAGGTGTAAAGGTGTAAAGAATGGTGGCCTGGCTTAGGTGTTGGAATCACAGGAAATCCTATTTGTCAGACTCCTATCTCAGAAACGTTCCTAGGGGGGTGCTTTAAGCATTGACACCAGTTTCTGGATTCAATTTCAAGGCAAGGGAAAGAGTATTATTCTGATCTTACTCAAAAATTAATTTTAAGCATAGCCTTAGCCTAAGATGTTTGATGTAAGATGCAATGCTACCCATGTCTATTAGAGAGTGAAAGTGACAAGTGCATTAATTGATAATCATCCACATGACCTCAATGAGTTAAATGACCTAAGTTGACAAATAGTCTTCTGGAGAAATAGGATAGAAGAGGGAAAGTGTAGCAATATACAGTATATCAAAAAGAGTATTGAAACACAGGACAATAACCTGGATTAGTGTCACGATCGCTAACCCCTCCTCTTAAGGGAGCTCCAGCCCTTCCTCGTTCCCTCCCATTGCCTGCACCTGTTCCCTATTCCCGTTCCCCCTTAAAAGCCAGATGCGGACTTCACTCGTGGTTCCTCATTGATTTCCACATCATGAGAGCCCGGGGTCTTGCCGCGTCTGGCTCCGTTATGCTTTTAACTTTCTGTTCCTAGTTCCTGGTTCCCCTCGCCGGTTCTGACCCGGTTCGTGTTTTAACTCTCTGGATGGATCCCCTGGTCTTGGACTCTACCCTTTGTCTCGGATTACTCTTCTGGAATTCCTACATGGATTGTTCGCCTGGACTCACTTCCCCTGGACACCTGCACTGTATGGACACGCCCCCCGTCTCCAGACCCTTTTCCTGCATGACTATTTTTCCCCTTGTGTCTTCACTATTCTGGATCGTGTCGTCCGCATAGGGCCCGGAAAGAACTGCTCGTGACAATTAGTCTACTGTTTTAGAATTTATATGGGTCAGAACAGTAGAAAAAAATGGTTTAGTGTTAGGAGTATGCTGCAAACCACCAAATTCAGATATGAATTATAATTCAAATTGTATAATGGAAATTAAGAATGTATGTGTAAAGGAAGAATTGGCTTTCTTGCAGACTTCAGCTGTCCTCATATAAAGTTGGAAAAGTCAATAGGAATGTCAGCATCAGAAAATGAACGTCATAACCCTGATGACATAGAAACAAAAAACATCAGGTAACAAACTTAAGCAATGGATAATGTCTTATTTTAGAAAATTCTATTATATATAGAAAAACTCATATTTGTCATAATAATTTAATTTCAGGAAGCATTCTCATATTTATTCACACCATGTATTTCCTCTAGGCAGAATTGCTCCAGCACCTTTATTTTTGGTTTCTATTTGTGAAGTGACTACTTGGTCTTAAATCATAAATTTTCATTTGGACTGGACTGAGGTCTTGAGAGTGAGACGGACAGTTGAAAATATTTATTCTATGAGCAAGTTCTTGATTCGGTAGTGTTCTTTGGATCATTTTCATGCTGGGCTGTACATTTTTGGCCAAGCCTAAACTTCTTGGCAGAGGGAAGCAGGTGTCTGGCTAAGATATCCTTGTACATGTTGGGAGTTTGTGAATTCCTCTATCTTAACAAGTGCTCCAGGACCTGTAGATGGCAAACAACCCACTACTTGCTGGAGGCACCTTTGATAACAGCATGAATCTTCTTGGATGCCTGCCTATCAACTTTGTGCACTTCATCAAAGACAAGACTTCTGATATATGATCGCAAAATAATGACATTCGTTGTTTACAGTTTATAACCCATCATGCTTCCCTGGCTTCACAGAAAATGAATTGTGCCAGAAATGACATGACAGCTGCTATGAAGAAAAATGGAACCAAAGCTCATAGGTGTAAATGGTGTTTCAACAGCTGACCTGAAGAATTACCAACACATCATCAAAGAGCAGTATTCTGTCATGGCTGAAACGTCCAGCTGAATGGGATATTGCCATGTTCTTGCTGTCTTCTCTTAGCCTGCGTTCAGGGGTACACAAAATATCCTGACAAAAGAAAACAGACAGAAGACAGAGAAATCTCAATTTTGAAAACATAAAAAAAAAGTTTTGGCCTGATGAACTTGTGTATCTTTCTTAAATTATCACATATATCACAGCTAAATATTACAATATATAATCATTTGACTATGTAAGTCCTTTCCCTGACAGCTTTATAGTTTTTCATTTAGTTTTTTTTAATCTTTTGAAGCTTTTAAATTGCAACTAATTTCTTTTTGTAAAATCTTCTTGAAAGTATAATTGTATTAAACTATGTTGATTATGAAGATAGGCCAGAAACCTGTCCCATTAACTCTTTCGGAAAAATTTTTTAATTTACCTCATTTGCCTAGTTTACCTAAAGACTTTCTAGAGCAGAATTTGTTCTCAGCGTTCACAATGTAATGGTTACATTACAGGTTACAAGTCTAGCAATCATAGAAATATTCTAACATTTTAAATGGATTTTAGTTGTATATAGAAAAGGTGGGACACGATTTATACTGGAGTAAAAAGTTCAAAAACCAATTTAGAATTAAAAAATATTCACAATGTTTTAGTGTTTCATAGTGTTTCTAAATGTTTTAGTGTTAATGTTTCAGTCTAGATACTATACCAAAGGTTGGGATACTTGTGAGATCCCATGGTACAAACATAAAGAAGGGTGATAATCAAGGTTTGCTGTTTGATATTCAAAATCAGGCTCTCTTTGTTTAGCCTACAAGACTTTCGACATGTTGATTGGCTAAGTAATATCCCACTTCTGCTGCAGTCAAATTGCTGGTATTCACCACCACAAAATGTTTATACTTCAATGGTGGATAAAATTAGTTTCCTCATACCTGTAAATTGTGTTGGTATCCCTTGAGATGAAAATCCAATTTGACACAGGACAAAGCAGTGAAAGTACAGACATTTAATAACAGTGGAGACAAGGTATATCAATCACATCTAAATATACATACAATTGAGCTGTTTTAGTACTAAATTAAAAGAAAATGTTTACTACTTTCACATTTGAAACTATTAACTGATTATCTTCTCATTTAATTTGCTTTAGAAAATAATTTCAAAGAATGAATTAGGAATTGTATTCTATTGCTCACATTTTAAATGTCAAACACAAGCTGATTGTTATCATTACTCAGTCATGAATTGTTTCAAAATACATCAACATAAACATTTTCTTTAAAAAGAAAAAAATAGTAATAGTCAATTTTAGTTAAATACATCCAGCCATTCTCTAATGTCTTTCTCTAATCTCCAATAGGATTGCAGAGCTGGAGCCTATCCCAGCAATCAGTGGGTGGAAGGCAGTATACACTCTGGATGGGGTGCCAATCCATGGCAGGGCACACACAGACACACACACTCACTACTTAGGGATAATTTTCCAAGAAACCAATTAACCAACAAGCATGTCTTTGAACTGTGGGAGGAAACCCAGACAAACATGGGGAGAAAATACAAATAAACATTGCACCCTAGAAACTGAATCTAGCCACTCTGCTTTCCACCACTTTAAGTTAAGTAAATTAAATAAATAATAATCAGGGAAAGTGCAAGAATGCAGTATCCTAGCTACAGACCAAAGCATAATTTGGTTTAGCAGACATGTAGCAGAGTTTTCATTATTTCGAGCAACAGTTTCACCTTATTTCAAATAATCCTTTTTTGGCCATGATAAGTAAAGTAACACTACATACAAGAAGCAGAATAAATTTTCTTGAATCTGTTGTAGCTGCAAAACTGATTTGATTCTAATTTTTTCTATTACAAAGATATGAGATACATATTGAAATATAATAAGCACATCATAACGGACATTATAGTTTATGCAGGGAAAGGTTCAGTTATGAATATAGGTTCATGTTGCATGCTAATATACAGAAACTGACAATGTCAAAAAATGTCACAATTGCCTTATATTTATCTGTTATGATGACTGATTATCAGTGCAGCCCAAAATGTTATTAATCCTTTAGTCACTTTAAATTTAAAAAGTGAAACAAAATTGCTTTGACATGCAGATATTTATGATACGTAAAAGCTCTTACTGATAATTTCTGCCCCAGAGATTTCCACAGGACCTTTGTAAGGGAAGCATCATCCAGAAGTTGACTGATGTGACTTTGTAGGTCGATATACCCCTTAAGAGCTTCATTCAATTCCTGAACACCTGTAGGCTAAAATCACACTGACTGTTATACTGTAACTGAGGAACAAGAAAAACATTTAAAGAACTCAGACAAAAAGTCTCTTATCACATTAAATATTGAAAAACCACTCAGTGGAAAGTTCCAAGTGGTTAATTTCTCCTCTTTTAAAATGTCTAAAATATTGTCACATGTACTTAAAAATAGTTCAAAACCTCATATTTTAATTCACTGTTATCTGCAATATACATTCCATATGTGGTTTACGGCTATTGTTAGCTGTTTTGACAAATTCTTTCTTCAGTTATACAGCAAATTGAAACTAGCACTATTATGCTTAATTGTTTATTATTAACATATAATTACATTTCTAAATGTAATGTAGAAATCCAAGTAATGCTTCATTATATAATCTAAGCAGTAAATATTAATGTTGGTATTAGATTTAGTTAATGTGCCATTATTTATAATATTTATATGAATCTTTTTCTTCTAAAATAGTTATCATTTGTAATTCTTTTTTTCAGATTGGCACTGAAGTAAAATTGTTAAAAATCAGACAACTTGGTTAAAAATAGTTTTTGTTTTGAAAAGCATAACATGCTGCTATTATACTGTTATATACTGTACATCTCCTTGCAAAAATATTCAAACCCTATCTTGGTTATCACCTATCTTGGTTTTATTGCTTTAAAGCTCATATTTATGAGACTTATGAGAAGCAGAAATTCATATTTGACTATATTCAAAGCAAAAAAAAGAAGTAAATAGATAATTAATGTGCAATTAATAATGAAAGAAAGTGAAAAAATCGTGCTTGCATAATTCAACTTTTTCCTGTTGCAAACTTAAATTAATTTACTGTGGGTACACAATATTACCCTGTGGAGAGGCACAATTAGTTGGGTGGCTTCTCTCTGTACGTAATAATTAAGGATCTCATGAATACAGGATCAAAATGTACAGTATGTCTCTATAAGGTCCCTTATTCAGGCAGTGCATTTCCAGCAATGATTCATCCATAAAGATAAATTTGCTATTAAAATAATTCAGAGATAAAGTTGCAGAAATGCACAGATCTACAGTGAAGTACAATAGGGCATAAAAAATTGTATGGCAGAGTGGAAAAAGGGAAGCCATTACTAAAAACACATGGAGTTTATAGCAAAACATTTAGTTAATACTGCAAATATACGGCAAAATTGGTTTTGTGGTCTGACAAGACAAAGTTGGAACTATTTAATCTAAATGCAAAGTCTTATGTCAAGTGCAAACAACACAATGCATGGCCCAGTAACCCTTATCCCTACTGTCAAGCATATTGTGGGTGTCATCAAAATGGACTGAGAAGATTTTCTAGACTGACAGGAAAATAGGTGGTCATATAGACAAATCTTAAAAGAAAACCAGTTTCAGTCTGCTAAAGACCTTAAACTGGAGCACAAAATAACCCTCCAGCAGGAGAATGACTACAAGAGAATGCAGAAGAATGCAGTACAAGGCCAAAGCTATCCTGGAGTGGTTTAAGAATAATAAAGTGAATGTCCCTGAGGGAACCAGTGAAACTCCTAACTGGTAAAACCTTTTGAGAATCTGTGGAAAGACTTTAAAAACTGCTGTCCATAAGGAATCATCAAGCAACTGGAGAGAGTGTGGGCAAATCTGCTAAGAATAACTATTGAAAATTTCATCAAACTGACAGGTGAAGTTGATAAAGACATACTCTTATGGAATCATTATATTTCATTTTTTTCTTTAGTTTTAGCTGACATTTACTATAACTTATCTTACTCTTAGAAGACTTCAATTTGTGCATTCAGGTTTTGAATATAATATTAACTTTAAAAACTGGGTATGTATCCTGTCACAATACGGGACACTATTGGAAGGGTTTGAATATTTTTTCAAGGAACTTTATAGAAGAGAAATATGAATGCTGTTCAGGTCCTGCTAAAATTTGCTCTTTTAATCAAATAATTCAAGAAATTTAATCAAATAATTCAAGAACTTTAATCAAATAATTCATTGATTAAACTTCCTTCCCTTTAATTTAGAGTAGATCATTTCTTTTAAGAGATGACTGCACTGTTTAAATCTGTTAAGTGTTAAGTATCTGTTAAGTTCGTTTGTAACCTTAATTATTATGAAAGTTACCTAATGTACAGTATATAGTGTAAACAGGTTCATTCAGTTCATGTGTACCTTTTCAGTTGACTGGCAGAGACGTTTAAGGATAAGGATGTACTGCGTGACCTGGTCTCTGATGCGCTCATGAAGGACTCTGTAGAGGCTTACCGACACTGAGCTTTCAGGTTTTTCGGAACTGAAGAAAAACCTGCTGAGGTTTATTTTATTCTTTTTCCAGTAATTGCTGCAGATTAAAGATTCAAATTCTCAGTGCAAATAATAATGAACAGAATCAAGACAAATGTATCTGGAAAAAATCATAAAACAATAGAAATCAAAGGAACATATACTGTTTAGTCCAGGTACAAATAATAAAAATCTCAAATAATGGTATCTGTGATCTGAAAAGACACTAATGCTACAATGTCCCTTTGAATTTTATCAGACATTAATAAACATTTTCCATTGCTTCATTAGTTAAAGTAAGTAAAAAGCATAAACATTAAGCTTTTAGAAAGCTGGTCAGTCATGCCAGGCTGTAAGATAATTATAACTGTAAACAACACAATCAGAAGCAAAATGGCTTTTGTAAAATGTACTGTAGAGAAGAAATGTACAGAAAAAATGCAATGTAAGATGTGCAAAAAACAGTAATTGCACTTTGTAAAAAATGTTCCTGTGTAACAATGTAAGATTTAATTTCAACACCTTGGTCAAAGCCTATCACAACACTGAGGTTTGATAACCATTAATTACCAGAAAGACTGAAATCAACAGAATTCTGTATTAATTCTACTTTCAGACATATTAACAATGCTGTTAAATATTGAATCAATGCATTCCATACCTTGTCTTTTTGGCAAGATAATCAAAACCTCCCACTACATCAAGGTTTGTGAATGCTGAAAAGTATCTGCAAAGCAGAAATAGATATTCACTTAGACATAATACATTTTAGGGCTGAAGTTTAAGCACTCCACCATCTGGAGGTCAGTTCTAGTTTAATGCAAGCTCGCCTTACAACATAAGGCCGATCTATATACTGTTCAGTGTATATATATAATTGATCTGCATCACATCATGAATAGTTCATCCTCAAACACATAATATCACTGATCCTGGTAATTAGTTTACTAAAGGTGGTCTTTTCAAATCTATATGAAACCTTAATTGTAATTGAATCTTTGATTCTAATTGTAAGCATAACTGTAAACAAATTATATACTGATCGCTTATACAGAGGTACATGACTAGAAAGCATCTGATAACCCATTCTGCAGAAGATTGCCAATTCAAATAATCTTGTCAGAAACACGTTTACATATTTGATTAAACAATAATAGTGATGTGATTAAAAAAAGGAAGCAATTGCACTATTAAAGCATACAAAATAAATTGCAGTTCTTCTAGTGTTTTCTTTGATGTTGTTGGAGTTGATTGATGGAGCTAAAATTTCATGAAGAATAATGACACCAAGAATCAGATGTTTTGGCTTAAAATGCTGGGTTAAGAGGTAGCCTCCTCGCCAGAAAACAAGAAGGTTCGATCTCCCCATTCAGAGAGAGGAGTATGAAGAAAATGCAAGAATTATATACTGTATATACAGCAAAATTCAATATTGTCTGTGATTTAAAACAGATGGGTGAGATTGGCTTGTCTGTCGTTAAATTTACCGAACTTCAGTTAAGAACTTTCATTTGTTGAAAGCTGTTTCTGTTAAAAAGGAATCGTGTTATCTGTTTTCTGTATAACTCATTTACAAAGATATGGATTATATGCAGTACACAGACATTTCAGGTATTGTTACCAATCTGAATATGTTTGTTTAAATTCACCCTGATTTTTCAACTCAGCTGTTGGTTTCTAGGGCTAACAGTGCAGCATCAGCTTACTGTATGTAAAGCTCCTGGACTGCAGCTGTATTGCTGACGATGTACAGGTCCTTGATGGTGATGGGATTGCTTTGGTGTAGCAGCTGCTTCAGATGTTTACACCTCTCTCCAGCCTGGTCCCAGAGTGCATGGAATTTCTCATTGAGCTGGAGGACCTGTTTCATCTGCATATCCCATTTCTGGTCAACTGAATCTGAAACAAAATAACATCAGTTCTTAGGAGTGCTATATTCCAATATTCCTATTGAAAGACAAATTGGTTTAAATCATTACATCTACATTATTATAGCAGGACCTAAAGCAGCTGGAACCTGTTTAAGTGCAATTTTATGTTTGGTTGCCAATAATATGAATACATAGAAAGTCCTTAGTGATATTTTAATCTTTCTTGCTGAATAACATAATATGATATTATCTGTATGTTCCTATTGTCACAATAGTACCACAAGTTTATTTTTTCCATTGTCTTTGTAAACTAACCATAATAATAATGAACTTAAAATAGCTTAAAAATTAAGATAACTGATAAAAGGAAATACTGTATGTAGTACAAGAAAGCCTCTCTTTGGACTTGACTCAAAAGGAAGTTTGTTTAAAAGCACAGGAAAAGTTGGAAAACAGCACAATTAGCTAATAATTTTCCTATAAATTAAGAGATACTGTCATGGTGTCAATACTAGATTTGGAAACATTCTTGTTTCCACGTACCCATTAAATGTTGATAAATCTGTGTAAAAAGTGTTGTCTAGTACTGTTGTCTAGTATTGGCTTTTAAACTGGTTTTCTTTTACATTATGCACTTGTGTTCTGTTCAGTGAAATTAACTTGAAATAACTATTGGGATTGGCCAAATTCCCATAAATCTTTGAAGACAGGCATAAATTAGGTAACCTTTAAATAATGAAAGGAAAATAGCATTTTTCACTATTAATATTTTATTCAGATGTTCACCATGGATGAAAACAGCATGCTTCAGGGTGAGGAAGGACAAAGATCTAAATTAAATACTGTTATCATAGAAAAACAGAAGTGTTAGTGATATGAGAAGCACTTACAATGACTGATACCATCAGGAACTGGGCAAAATGCTATTGTACTCTAAATGACACAATTGTACTTAAGCAAGGGGTGATATTAATAAGAAAAGAAAGAAAATCCCTACCCACAGTCACTCAAGACAGTGGTAACATATCCATAAAAAGGGTGACAAAATGTGATTATAGACTAATTACTATTACTATAAACTTTGGCAACAAGTAATTATAAACAGTGGATGATATGTATGGACATAGGATACTGGGAGATAGTAAGTATAGATTTATAAAAAGGTAGAGTGTGCTTAATGGTAAAAAGGTAGAGTTTGCTTAACGATAATGCACAATAATAAAACATTTGATATTGTACAGTTCTTTTTTCTGACTAACCATATTGCAGGCAGTACACATTAAAGAAAGTGAATGTAAACTAAATATAAACAAAAATTATCACCATTTATCATTTATGATTTTAGAAAGATAAAATATATTAATTAGAGATATTAATTAAATGTTTTGACATCATTTAGTTTAATTGTTCAATCATGATTGACTGTGATACACTTGAGTGACGCATAACAGCTAAATCACCTCATTAGTGAAAGTGTTTATTGGGCACTGCTAATTAGATCATTTAACGCATCAAGCCTGGTGAAAGTCAAAAAAGGAAAACCCAGAAAGGAACCAACATGAAACTCTTATCAAGAGAGCAATGTCTTGGAGGCTAGACTAATTCAACACACTGTCACTTGCCATCTGGGATGTTTTACAGGCCACAACCACAGCTGTCATCTACAGTATATATCATCATGTTGCTTTTTCATGACTATTTTCTTATTGTATTAGAAACACTATGTCACAACAAGTGATTGATGGCATTCTGACAGCACTATATTGATTGAATCCTGGGAACATACTGGCTGTCTTTCATGTGAGCTCATGACTCAACTTTGTTATAGTTCTAATGATACATTTCTTTTGATGTGCTGTATATTTGGATTAATGATTTGTTAATGGACAGAAAACAGTTAAAAATAAATGATGAAAGTTGAGGCACCTGGAGTGATATAATGAGTGTGGTACTACAGTGATCATATTAAAATCACTTCTCTTCTTAATTTAGATCAACAATCTAAGTTATGTGCAGACAAATGCAGAGTATTGCATGCAGGTAGCATGCAGATACTATATGAGGTAACCTGACCTACAGTAAGTAAAATCAATTTCAAATTCCTCAAATGCTATTCACAAAGTCCATCCACAAAGTCCAAACTCCAATGATCTTATTCGGAATCAGGATTGAATCAGGATTGAAACATAAACATGACTCTAGTGGAAACTGGTTGAAAGAACATTTAGAACAGGAGGTACTTTTTACACTAAGGGTTGTGGAGTTCTGGATAGATGAGAATCTCCGATTGATTAGTTACTAGCAATCAACTGGGCTACATGAGCCAAATGGCTTCATCTTCTGGAAATTTCATTCCGAGATATATTTCATGAATACTGAAAAGATTAAGTTCCTTTATCGTCATAACTCATCTGTTTAAGCAATGCTAGCTCCTTAAACTAGAGAAATTTGGTAATCTTACCATTACATCTTAGGATCATTACCATGGCCAAAAATGTTGTAGAATCACTCAGCTATTTTCATTGAAATCTCTAATTAAAATCTCAAATTATGGAGCTAGAATATATTACAGTGTTTTAGAACTTACTGTAGTACAGCAAATGCTGCAATACATTAGTATTGAGATCAGACAGGCAGTCCAGAAATGCTTTTTCATTCTCTACAAGGGATGTGCTGGCTTTCAGCCACTTCTCCTGCAAAAGACAAATATCACGTGCACAGTACAGGATATAGAACACTATAAAGCATTGTTAGCATTGTTAATCAGTGTATCAGTGGGAGTAAACCACTCAGACTTACAATTTACAGCATTACAGCATGTTATAGGAAATGATAAAAAAATAACTAAAAAATGTTGATTTTTCTCAACAATAAATAAGATTATTATGTTAATTAAAAACTAATTAATAAGAAAGACATCAATGCTGAAAAACTTTATGAATACTTTTTATAATACCAATAAAAGTCACAAGAATGACTTATAATATGGGGTAATATTATGGATGGAACTATAAACAACTATCATCAGATGTGTTTGTTATTTTTAAGAGAAGGTTTAGTCTTTATTTTAATAATAGTATTAATACTATTAATATACTAATATTACGATCCAAAATGTTTGTCTCAAAACTTGCTAAATCTCTTGAAGATGCTTATAGATAAAACTATTTTTAAAATGTCAAAGACATCAATTAACTGTTTAAGAGCATTATTCTCTGTGGTGTTAATGTACAGTACATTGGCCCATCATAGGCAAAAGAAAACATTCTCAGCCTGAAACCATTTGATTCAATGGTCAGAGCTTGTCTTAAGATTTTAGGAAACTCGAAAAATTGGAATACTTTAAATATGATAAAGTGCATCTGAGAAAAATATGACAAAGAAATTAGATTTTCTCATTAAAAAGCAAAGATATATTCCAAGTTGTAGTACCTCAAGGTTTGATTTTTCAGAATCATGTTGAGAGCAGGACAAGGAGGAGTTCCAGACAGCAGAACAGCCGTTATTGCTGTGGTGTGTCATGAGGGATGCCGTCAATAGGACAGTATTAACCACAAATCTCATTGGGCATCAGCTGTAGAAACTGTGAACCAATAATGGAAAAAAACAAACAATTTTCAGAGTTAATAAAAACATACAGTGCAGTGAAGTTACCTGAAATCACAACTATTCTTTCTTATATAATATTTCATTTTCCTAAAATGCAGAAAGAAACCAGCTGTTTTATACCAATAAGATGAACAAAATTCAGACTTTATTTAAGTTATGGAAAATTACAATACATTCACAAGCTGGTGGCAGAAAAGTATGACTTTGTCATTCTTACTTCTTTCTCACTGCACTGAACATTGCTATTCAGTAAGTGCTGTTATTAAATACAGACTTGGTCAAGCGCAAAATACATTAGTGTTTCCTTGGCATTAAATTACTGAACGTGAAGAAATAGACTACTTCAGCATCAAAATGGAAATAGTGAAAGGACATTTAAGCTTGTGCTACATGCTATATTTAACAATGTTTACAACAGACCACCCTGGAAATAACTACAGTTATATTTAATGCTGTTGGCAACAGAGCACATCTAATTTCTGAGAACAGCTTACACAAACAAGCTTAGACAAGGTAAAGAAATACCAGAACTCATCTGGGTGTGTATTACAGATTACAAGAAAAACTAAAAAAAAACAAATATATGGAACTGGCATTATAACACCTTTTATTTAGGTAGATTTTATTTAGGGATCTAGCAAAGACCTCCAGACCTTGCTGCACAGGTCAAAAGCATATAATTTGGTATTGCAAAACAATATTTATATATGCATGTTTATTTCTTTTTAAACAAACCTGTAAAACAGGAACAAAAAGCAAAAATCCTGAGGTTTCACAAACTGATTGTACTGTTAAATGGATTTCAAAATGAGTAAGAATTAGTTCCTTAAAGTAAAGATTCTTAAGAAGACTGAAACCCTAGCCTTACATGAATACTCCTCATGGCCTCATTGTCATATGTACAAAAGTATGCAAAGTCTTTTTATTATATACTTTGTAAAAGGGTGTGATTATATATCCTTATGTTGATTACGTCCGATATTCTAATTTATTTTTCCACTTCAAGGCTGCTGCTATGGAATACTCATTGAATAGTCACCCTATTTTAAGACAGAGTGACATCTGATTCGCCACCACAGAAAGTTCAGAAGTAGTCAGTCAAATATGCACCATCATTGTGAGCACACAGTTCTACTCTGTACAAAGCTTAAACTAGACTTCAGGTGGCAAACTCCATACCACTGTGTATATAGCCAACTCAATGTCATACTATGTTTAAAACAGTAGTCATCTACAGGTAGTTACCTCAGTGACATACTGTAGTGCAATGTCACCTGTAAATCTCTCCTGTAGAAATGAATGGTCAAATACTGGAAAAATACAGTATGTGACATGAACTGGTGAGTGGATTGAGCTTTTTCCTCAGAGGTACCAAACACCTACTAATGTATTTACTGTATGTCTCTTTTTACTCGCATTGACTGCTGGTACTTACTCTAAATGTATAATCATGGTACATTATTTTCCTAATGGTGGCCTTTCATGTGGCAAACACATATTGGCACACACACAAACCATGTGATTCCAGTTTCTGGGATCTTCCCATAAATGTGTTCTGCTTTTATATGGATGAATCTGAAGATAAATCTACAGAACAGGTCCACCCGCGTAAAGGTCAGAATGAAATTACAGTTAAAGTTCATTTTAGGCACTTTCTGTAGATGTAAGCTGTACATGCTATTCATTTATCGAGGGCACAAGATTTGGATGTACAGTATGTTAGTTTTCTATACCTTATCATACTTCACTGAATCATTTCATGATGACTGAAACATGCAGTTAAGACAAAAATTAATGTCATGAAAGAGAAACAAGTGCTTATTGATTGATAATTGGTGCAGTGCTTTAGAGGATGTGTCATACTGCAGTAACATGTCAAAATCTATTAGAAGATAAGAAATGACAGTATGTAAAACTGATGATACATTTTTCCTTAAACAATCAATAGATTTTTTCTATTTTTCTATTAGTTTATTTCAAGCACTATCCTTACATTAGCTACAGTAGCAAAATATGAGTAATTTTCTCTTATACTCCAGCAAATTAATCAGTATTGAAATTGCAAATACACTCATCACATTCAGAAATCAAGAGTTACACATTATCATGAGCAGTGCATTTTGTCCAACAAATGTACATCAACTGAACTGCCTTGAGGGAATTTCTCATCTCTTAATTTGTTCTCACATAATAATCAAAAAGAAAGAAATTAAAATAAAAATTGCAGTTAGAGACAACAGTAATTTTCTTTCTACATTGTCTTTCAAGTCTTGCAAAAGTATTCTGGCCCTTCCTGAAATGACAGAGTGATACATGTTTTAAATGTCATATTACATTCAAAACCTGTTTGCTCAAAATGATTACTAAGGCTATGATAAGCTACAGTAAATGTTAGAAAAAAAGAAAGGGAAAATAATAAAATATATTGATGGCATAAGTTTTCAGAGGTGCGAATTCAATATTTGGTGGAATAACTTTTGTCAGTAATTACAGATGAAAGACTTTTTGGGTAAGTCTGTACCAACTGTGCGTATTGGCTTGTTACAGGTTTTGCCCACTCAGCAGTTTTGCTCTAGGTCTCTCAAGATTCTGGGATATTGCTAATAGATATTATATTTTAATTATTAATAGCTATTTTTATATTTATATACAGTGCAGTCCATAAGTATTTGGACAGTGACACAATTTTTGTTGTTTTGACTCTGTACTCCAGTACATTGGATTTGAAATGAAACAATGACTATGAGGTTAAAGTGCAGAATGTCAGCTTAAATTTGTGGGTATTTACGTCTATATTGGGTGAACCATATAGGAATCACAGCCCTTTTTATACATAGTCTTCCAATTTTAGAGGACCAAAAGTAACTGGACAATTGGCTGCTCAGTTGTTTCTTGGCCAGCTGTGTGTTGTTGCATTATCAGTTCATGCACAGGAGAGCTAACAAAAGGTCTAGGGTTGATTCTAGATGTGTCATTTGCATTTGGAGTCTGTTGTTGTTGTTTCTCAACATAAGGACCGACCAAAGAAGTGTTAATGCCATTACAGCAGGCCATCGTGAGGCTGAAAAATAAGAATAAATCAATCAGAGACTAAAATATAAGGCGAGTCAAAATCAACTGTTTGGTACATTGTTAAGAAGCAAGAACGCACTGGTGAGCTTAGCAATAACAAATGACCTGATAGATCACAGAAGAAAAACCCCTTTTCGACTGTTGAACAGATCAGGAACACTCTGCAGGATGTAGGCATAGAGGTGTCAAAGACTACCATAAAAAGAAGAATACACCAGCATAATTTCAGAGGGTTCATCACAAGATGCAAACCACTGGTAAAAGGCCACGGAAAGACCAGGTTAAGGTTAGCTGAAAATTACATAAAAAAGCCTCTAGAGTTCTGGGAAAAAAAGCCTTATGGACAGATGAGATGAAGATTAACCTGTACCAGAGTGATGGAAAGAGAAAAGTATGGAGAAAAAATTGAACTGCTCATGATCCAAAGCATACCAACTCATCTGTGAAACATGGTGAAGGTAGTGTCATGGCTTGGGCATGTATGGCTGCCAGTGGAACTGGCTCATTTGACCTTATTGATGAAGTAACTGCAGACAGCAGCAGCAGGATGAATTCTGAAGTGTACAGAAGCATCTTATCTGCTCAGATCCAACCAAATGCTTCAAAACACATTGGAAGGCGCTTCACCTCGCAACAGGACAATGACCCCAAACATAGTGCTAAAGCAACTATGGAGTTTTTCAGGGTCAAAAAGTGGAATGTTTTTGACTGGCCAAGTCAATCGCCCTACCTGAATTCCATTGAGCATGCATTCCCCTTACTGAAAAAAAAAGACTGAAAGCAAAAAGCCCCAGAAACAAGCAGGAACTGAAAATGGTTGAATTACAGACCTGGCAGAGCATCACCAAGAAAGTTACCCAGCGTCTGGGGATGTTTATGGGCTGCAGACATCAAGCAGTCATCAATTGCAAAGGATTTGAAAACATGCCAAATTTTATTTAAGATTATATTAATGTGTCCAATTACTTGTGGTCCCATGAAATGGGAGGACTATGTATAAAAAGGGCTGTGATTCCTATATGGTTCACCCAATATAGACATAAATACCCTCGAATTAAAGCTGACATTCTGCACTTTAACCTCATAGTAATTGTTTTATTTCAATCCAATGTGCTGGAGCACAGAGCCAAAATGGCAAAAATTGTGTCACTGTCCAAATACTTATGGACTGCACTGTATATTAGACTTATATTTCTGCTTCACCCAGGAGCTAGACAACCATCCTGTATTTGTTGCATTTGTAGCAAAACTAAACTTGAGAACATCAAATTCCTTCAAAATTATCAAAGCATGATCTTAGCCCGATGGCAAGGAAATCCAAGATGATTGGAGAGTATGCTTGGCTGAGGCTCTTATCCAACTTCACAGTTATTGAAAGTACAAGAATCTATTTCTGCCTGTTCTGTCATTGAAGAGACTTTCTCCTGTGTCCTGTCAAAGTTTCTGAAGTGTCTTCTTGGGAACAAATGATGTGTGAGAGGGCAGTGAGTCCAGACAAATGGGGAATGAGCAGCTGCCCTCATTCAATTGACCATTTGCTGGAAGACAATTGGTCAGGTGACAATTTAAAAAAACAGTAAGTACTAGCTTCCCACTGTTGGTTGGAAGGTCAGAAGGCAGACACTCTGTGTGCTCCATTCATCAGAAGAAGAAGAAGGACTGACCGCAGGAGTGTGGAACTAAGGAGTCTGAGCTTTGAGACTTTGTAAGTTTGTGGAGAGTCTCTGGGAGAGAGACTGAGTGTTTTAAAGCCAGTAAACAGCTTAGCTGCCCAGTTGTGATAGTTAGGGACTTAAAGAAGTCTAGCCAGGAGCTCAAAAAGGAGGTTTTGTTTGATTCACTTTCTTTTGGTGTTTGCCTTTTATTTTATTTAGCAGTGTAGGAGGTAAAATAAATTGTACTATTTTGAATCTGCATTTGTGTCTCTTTTCCTGGGCCTGTCTGTTTAAAAGATCATGTGATTGATTACATGCCCAGCAGGGTGTCAAAAGTGGCTCAAGCTATTTCCTACCTACATATATATATACAGTAAGCATATGTAAAATGTAAAATGGCACTGCAATCAATGCACTGGCTAGCAGTTCTATTAAAATATTTTCAATTACTATCCCTCTATTATTTGTTTTTAATAGTTTATTGAAGAAGCCACCAAACCACAATACTTATTGAATTACATATACATTATTACAAATAAATTCCCATGTAAAGGGTTCTTTAAATTCCAAAGCATAGAGAACTTTTTATTCTTCTGTGGTTGCTTTAGTTTCTTGCGCACAATTTGCAACATCCTGTATAACTTCCCATTTGCTTAGTGTTTGGAACATTTGACAGTTAGAGGCCCTTTTTAATTGCAGTGCAACTGGACTCTTTATTCTAAAGAATATTTCACAATATGTAGTTTTCTTTTAATTGCCACTGGCATTTTCACTCTGTTTAGAATGAATTGTGAAATATTTTACTTCATTTGCTTTGTATGAGAGTTATGTTCAGATTAGACAATACAGTATTCCTAAACTTTCCAAAATACATTTGAATACTTTACAGTACATGTTATAGCAAAATTGAGAACACAGACGTATAGTGCCTTGCAAATATACACAGACTCTTTTACAGTTTTCATTTTTTTTTGCATTAAAGGCTGTAATCATGACACTTTAAAGTACTCAAGCAATTAATATGTTATATATACAAATAAAAACAAAAAGAAAGAAATAGATAATTAAAATGAAAGACTGTCAGAGAGCAAGAAGGAAGCAATTACTACAAGAACAACTCAAATCCTTAATGGATTTTTCTCAGATGAGACAACATTAGAACTTTTAGATCTTAATGCTCTTAGATCTTAAAGTTTCTGTTTAGTTTTTATGTTTACAATGCATCACTAAGTCAAGTAATTTTACACAATGGGACACCATAGGAAGGGCTTAAATAGCACAGTATAAAGAAAAACATCATTTGTGGAGGTGAGAAATAAATATGTATTTACAACAAGAGATACCTATTTTAGCTGTTGTCAGAAGTACGATGTGGCTTGTTAATATACAGTAGTACTTCACATGGGTCTGAAAAAAGAAGTGGTTACTGGCTACGTTTCAGAACCATACCCATATATTTCATGAGCAAGCAGGGAATACATTTGGCAATAAAGACAGGCCTCTCATCATACATTTTACCCAAGCTCTAATATTCAAAATTGAAAAACTGTGTGGCGGGGACATGTTACATTTGCAATGGTGGTGGACAGAATCAGAGTACGGATTGATATAAAATAAAATGTTTACTTTTAGGATAGCAAAAAATGTAAAACACATATTTCCATATTTATGGAAAGCAGCCATAAAGCAGACATACTGGGTGCTATTCTAAAGAACACAAAATAAAAAACTGAGAAAGTTCTGCACTGAAAGCAATGAAAAATTCTACATACCAACTGTCCACCACAAGTAAAGTTTACTACAGTAGGTCCCAGTAAATTTAACTCTCCCCTCCTTTACAAATGTGCTGCCATAGGCGAAAGTCTGGTAGTTCTTTGTTTTGATTTCCAGGTCACTTCATTTTCAGTAAGCGTAGCAGTTTACCATAGAACCTATCCAAAGCTTTTTATTACACAAAATAAGCCTTGCCTAAGTGATCATTGGAATAACCAAAGTTCTGAGGAACTTTGTCCAGTAAATGTTAATGCCATAAATGGTTTTAATAAGGCTCAATTATATTCTTATTATTTTAGTTATGTACATTTAAGCTATGAACAAATATCATTTAACTATCTGCATTCATTTTATGACATCAAATTTATTAGTAGCACATTTTATAAATACTAAACAAGCAGATGTGTGAAAAAACATGAAAGGAGTTTTGGTTTTGTAACTGAAACTTGCTATTCATGTTTTTTCATTAATACAGTGATTGTGCTATGAAGCTTAGTTATCTAAAAATACATGCAAATAATGATTATACTTCTCTTTTCATTGATTTACACCAAGTTTTTTTATTTGTAATAAATTTGGTTATAATACTTTGTGTATTTTATTATAAACACAAATGTTAGTGTAGCACATAGAATTATATATTATAATGTAACATGTAATTCAAGAAAAAAAATGTATTCTAATCTTACAAGGTCATATTTCTTACAAACAGAACTCAGAAACTGTACAAACCAACATCTTTTGTACCCAGAAATGGCACTTGAACAGTAATTTACAACATATTCTATATTTCTTTTAGTTTAGTCTCATCTAAAACGTTTAGAAGAAAGAAAACCTACAGAGACTGTTTCATTGTAGCAATTCAGGAATTCTGGAGTATATAGAGCAAAGATTACCTTGCTTTATATATTCTGGGTTCATATTGGTGCCACAGAAAATGCAATTAAATTATTACAGTATAATGAAATACCTTTGGTTTCTAGTTTATCAAAATAATGACATGATTATATAATAAACTATCTAAAAAGTAGATTCCTCACCCCAATTTTGATTTCATGATGGATCACTGTGTTTTATTTCTGACCACATTATATGTGCAGAGTATTCAGTTATTGCAATAATCCTCTAGGTACAGGTTTTGGTTTATCACTGACATCTGCATTATAATAAAAATACACACCCAATTCTTTTCCTTTACTCCACCAATACATTTCACCCTTATACCTTTTAATGTGTTTTTAACAGAGCTATAGAATAACTTATGGGATAATGTTATAGAATAACAACTTCATTAAGAAAATCTGGTAAGGGTTTACCGAAGTGACTCCTTCATAAACATTATACAACACAATAAAACAAAATGCATAAATAACATGTACAGTAGCTAAAATTTCACTAAAGAATATCACGATCACTGTTTCAGAGCTGCATGTGCAGAAAGTTCTTATCGGCTCTCAAGTTCATAATTGTCTTTCTTCACTGTCACCTTACTCTCTGCCTGCAGGTCTGCTCTTATCTTCCAGCTCAAACTCTTATTCAGTTAAAACAGTTATCAACCATTCTAAATAATTGCATATCTGTAATGTAATTTGCCACAATGGTGTGTACAATATTATGCATGGTTTTATATTTGTTATGAAATATTTTTTGTGTGTTTTTTAGTCTTGTTCAGGTAAAGCATTACTGCACATACTCGGTGAAAGGAACAGACTACAAGCTTTATTGTTTGCTTGTTTTTGTGTCTTGAGGTGCACTAAGATGTTTCTTAGTGGTACCTTGCACTAGAAACCTTTTATTCAAAGTAGTACTTGTTAAATTCATGTGGATGTGTCCATAACAAATAAAAATAGTCGCTTTGACAGTATGTAAAATTAACAAGTATAGTCAATTGGAATAATATATATACAATTACACAGTACATTTGCTCTTCTATTGCAGATCAGTAACTGAATTGTTGACTTTAAAACTCCAAATCTTTGTTTTGAAATTGAAAGAGGGATACCAAAAGCTACCTTAGAGCTGACCTACTAACTTTTATTTTTCTGAATTAAAATATATACAGTATATATATTTTAATTTCTAAATAATTATTGCATTATCTGGCAACAGCATTCCAGTTTACAGGAGCTGCTAACACCAGTTTACAGGAGCTGCTAAGTCTCTTGCTCAACTCAGATCTTAGTTGTTTAAGAAAACAAGCAAACAAGATTAAATGTTGCCCTGTGCAAAGCAATTTGTTTAGCAAAATACAAACCTCCATTTGATCAAATTTAATTTAAATTGAAACAAATAGTTATTATATGGTAATTTTAATGCAATACTGAATATAAATACCTGAGTAAAGTAAACAAAACTAATAGTTAAATAGTTTAATTGATTATGAAAAACAGATTGCATTGAAGACTAGGAGTCTTAGACGTTTTTAGTGTTATACAAGTAGCAAAATATTACATTTAGTCTGATCATTTTTAAAGTTTAGGTAATACAAACAAGTGAATCAACTAGATCATAATTTCTATTTAGAAAATGAATTCAGTTGACTTTTCCTTAATTCAGGCAGAATTAGGTGGAGAATGATTCAGTGTGCTAAAGTTGTCAGTATCATAGAATTCTATTCTCATGCAGGTTTTGACTTCACATCTTTCTTCACCCTTCTGCACTTCCTGAGTAACCTCTCTGCCTCTCTGCCCCTCCTGCTTCCTCCCTTCTCCCAGCTTTTGTTCTTCTGTGCTATTTCATCTTTGCTGTCTGCCCTGAAGAAGGCTTCATTGCCGAAACGTTGTGTTTTCCCTCTTCTCTTTTCAGCATGGAATAAACCTATTACTTGTTCCTTTGCAGTATCATAGAATGACATGAATGGACTGCAATAACATGTTATCATATTATCATTCATTATTCCACACTCGTAGTTTATGATAGGTTGAATTAGACTTCCTCATCCTGAGGCCATGCAGAGCAATATTACAGTAATTTGGCAACTTCAATGTCAATAAAACTGCTGGCAATTTCAGGAACTTGAAGAAGTTAACTTGTACATGCAAAAATGAAACCTTTTGATTTAAATTACCTACTCCACCATTGACACTAAACCAAGTCAATCAATATTTAAAATAAAGACATGTACTGTAAGTAAACATTATGCATTGAATTAGCATGAAATTTCCTAAATAAACCATTTTACTATCTGATATACAGTATTAATGGAAAGTTATTATGCCATGGATCCCCAACATATTTGCTAGGAAACAAAAGCCTTGTTGCATCATGGCTGGTACTCACAAATGTGATTTCTCCAGGAAATTCAGGACAATGACGTTTTTACTTCACTATGCTGTAAACACGAGTGACCTACAAATGAAATGAGCATCCTGCATGCCTGCTTTTGAAATATTTGGTAGTTTACGACATTACACAATATAAGCTTTAAGTGCAAGCAAAATATAAGTCTGATAGAATAAGAAAGAGACCAAAACTTTATTATATCTCATTTTTCTACATCCATTCCACAAGACTCAGCATATACTGAACACAAACACAAAACACACCATCAGTATCAAGAATTGTTTGTTTTCTTTCAAACACCCAAATGTTAAATACCATGCCGTTTCCTGAATTTCTGTTCACATAAAAAAATCTTTTTTATGTAGATAGTAACTTATCTACAGTATTGGAAATCATAATAGAAACAAAGGAAAAAAAGTGGACATACAGTAAAATACAAATTTCATATTAATGTCTTTGTCTTGTCAACCTCTTTTACTGTCAAAAGTACCAGTTTTACAAATCCCTAACATTCTGTTACAAAAGCCCTTCACTTTTATCCAAGCGCTATTAATATTTTGCATGGCATACTGACTTTCCCTTTAATTCCACAATTATGTCCAATACTGTAATTATGCACCTGTTGTATTATTTATTTATATTGTTTTATTTATATAAACTACACCTTTCATTTTTTTTGTTGAATAGACTTTGTTCTCCAAAACATTTTTCACTTTTTATGTGCTGTTAATAAATATCAATTCAAACTGTCATTTCTCAGCAAAGCATCAAGCTGTTAAATCAAATGCCACGATTCTCGCTTTCTCAAAAAGATAAAAGTGTATAAAAGCAAATCATTCCATCTAAAATTAGTTTTGTTCATGCAGTCACGGAAGCAAATAACTAAAAAAATTAGGAAAATATACAGAATGCTTAGAGCCACCAACTCATGGTCATTAAACAGTTCCCTAATCTGATTATTCTTTTGATCATGTCTTTTGTAAACCTTGGAATAATCAGAAACTTACTGTAAGCAATTATATGGGCAAGTACTTCAAAATAAAATCTTCATGCAGCACTAACTGCCTGTTATAATGTGGATTTACAAGTATTGTTCATATAATCTTAATATGTGTGGCTGTACATCTGAGGCAATAATGGGGAGCTAGCCTAACATACTACAAAAAATAAATTATACATTCTTCTGTTTTTTTGTACTTTGGTATTTACTTGTTTATTTTATTTTTCTTAACAAATGCTGCTGTATACAGTATATTGTATTATGGCTCAAACATTTTTCCATTTAAGTTCTTAACTAGTAAAAGTAATGAAAGTTTTTAAATCTATACTGTAGGAGCAATGCATCATGAGATTGCCTTAGGCTGGGCACTGAAAGAAAAGAGGTACATCTCAAGGCAAATGACTGCTTATTTCTAAATTATAACAAAATTTGCCCTTTGTACCTAAAGATAATGATGCCATCAGCAAGTGTTCAAGAGGTCCTTAACTCACTCAGCACTAAGTCAAAAGTCAGCACTCTTATAAATGACTGTTACAGATTTTTAACTACAGTCAAGAACAGAAATATATAGTCTTTTCAGCTAAATACTATACTTAGAATTTATTAAAATCTGTACATTCTTTTAACACAGCACTTAAAAATGATTCTTGTTTTACTAACAGTACAGTAACGATTGTATAAATTACAATCATCTATGACAATAACATATCAAGTTTCTGTTTCATTGGAATTCTTTCATTTTAGTATCCACTAAACTATAACTGCACACAGTCAACTTAAACAAGAGAACTGGAGCTGATTGCATGATCTGTTGTTTTTCTTTTAAACTGATAGAGATCATACCCTTTTCATGGATAGCCACAATCAGGCTTAAGTGTTCTTTTGGTACTGAAATCGACCTGGAAATACTACTGACCACATACAATATAATCTTCAGAGATACTTGTATTCAGCAGTATCAATATTTTTTTTTATTTACATTAATTTACATCCCTTTGATTCAATAAATTAGTAACTTACATTTCAGTTTAAAGAATGAAAATGTTATTAAGATGCCTCCTCAAAATGAAAAAGAGGACTAAGAACATGTTTAAATAAATCTGTGAATTACTGTAAATGCATCTTTTTTTGGTTATAAAGACACCGATCAAGAGTGAAAAATGTATCAGCAGGGGGAATATTCTTTCTCTTGCTCAGCTACAGCAATTCAAAAAGAAAAGACTTGTATTTTTGTTTTGATACAAAGTTAACCATGTAAATTAGAGTTTTGCTTCTTACCATGAGATCTCGGGCTCACATCTCTTTGTCTGTGTCCCATGCCTGTCTATGAAGTTGAGCTTCAGCTCACCACGGTTCCTTTTCACTACTCAAATGACCTGCATCAGAATAGAAACAAGGAAGTCAAGCACCCAGCTGACAGCCTATCCCAAGGTGCTTTGCTCACATTCCTGGTCGACATGGAAACTGTGGGCTATGCCTTTTTTTTTGCTCCTGGCAGTCTTCCCATCTCCTAACTCATCTGTAAGAAAGTTACTCCCAAATTCTTGTATGTTCTTGTGTGTTATGTCCAATTATGGAGTTGCAGGGAAGGGCTCTCTAACAAACTGATTCATCTGTGAGCACCTAAAGAGAAATTAAATGTTCCCCTCTGGCCTTTGCAGCCACACCTGCAGCTACTAATAATCTGATTTTTACTTTTAATACGCTATAGACAGAGAAGAATATTTCACCTGAAATACATTACAAATAAGCATCTTTAAAAAGCTGTAGTATTGTACATAGTACAATTGGTGAAAAAACTGTACAATGACAAAGGTAACTTCACAAAATCTAATAGTTTGTAAAAGAATTCCTCATTTTCGAAACTGTTGAGTTTACTGTTGAAATTAAATTAAAAGAGCATTTAATAGTTAAATGTACCTTTAGCCTGCGGTTAAGACATGGCAGTACTTTAAATCTTCTCTGATGGTCAATCCCTACATTTGTTCATGTTTCCACAGCAACCGGTCAGAAACCTGAAAGAAAATGTGTCACGCTATATGAAGTGTAAAATTAATAATGTGCAGATGTAATTTAGACATGTCTTTACACTCGATCATGTCATTTTTACATGCTTTTTATATAATGGACTGTTGTTCTAATACTCTTATTATTTGACAAAAATTCTGTAATATATGGTATACTGTACATGTATTTCAGTGAACCCAAATTTTATTTTATTTTTTAAAAGATAATCTAGGTGTTTCCTTGATATCCTAATGAATCAGTATGCAGAACATGTTGCAGCACGCGTCATTATGTTAAACACCCATTGTGTAAAGTGCTAGCTTATTATTATAAGGATGAGTAGTAAATGTCTAAGTTATGCAATGTTTGCTCCAGTAACTCCTACTATATGGCACGTCACGAGATAATACCAAATGTGAGTCTCCTAAGGAATATTCAGTCATGAATTGGTCGGAAGTCAGGGATGCAATGATAAATAATCATGAATATGTGATTTGAGTTTAAAAGTAAATATCTGATAAGCTTTTCATTGATGATGTACCAAGAAATGGTTAATGTACAGTACAGAGAGTATTGATAAAGGAGGATATCTCAAACTGTGACAATAAAGTTAATGAGGAAGTGCAGGGAAAATTAATTTATAGAAATCTTTTTAAACATATACTGTATCTTCAACTTATATTCAGGCTAAATCTTAGGTATTGTTTTAGAGTTGCTACTTTTTAAAAATCAAGGGCTGCTCAGTCTGCTTTGCATGGTCTTCTATTTGGATAAAATGATTAAAAGAGTGTTCTGTTGTTAAATAAACATTGCATTAACTTCGTACTATATTTGTACTCCGTAAGATATAAAGGATTGTTTTCACAAATCCTTGAACCCTAAGGCCTTGAAGGAAGCAAGTTTGAAAAAGTTTAAACAAAAAACAAGAAATAGAAGGAAAATGTAAATCAAGCATATAGAATCTTTCTGAAGACAACATGTTTACTTGTTATGAAATGACTATTTTCCACCAAGACCTTTACAACTAATACATTCATTTTGATTTCTATTTAACAGGTAATAGTTCATGTTTGCAAGTATATTGTAGTTTAATATATAGAAGTGTATCTCTGGTTTTTAAGGAATGCAGTGTCTTAATTTTCTCTGTCAAAGAGTTCTCAGTGATTTGACACCTTAAAAAAAATTATTTTGCTGGATCTTTTCAATTGTGTTTTTCTGGCCTAAAATATAAGATTTGGTGAAGCAAATTTAGTTGAATTTTTACTTTTAGAACTCATCAGGAACAAAAACTAGGAGACAGTGAGTTCTTATTTATCATGACTACAGTACTATGACAGCTCTTTTAACTAGCTGCACACCAGAGCATATCCTGGAAGCATAAAGGGCACGGTAGGACTGAGAGCACACATTGCTCCTGTATTAAATTGGATGACAGTCTATTGCTGGACCAAAGAACAAGTAACAGTTTTATCCTGCGTGCCCAACGAAAACCCACACAAAGGCATGGAGAAAATTTAATGACATGACAACGGACAATGTCTGGACAATAACATGAGGTAGAGCCCTAACTGCCATGCCACCCCCTTAGGTCTTCCACATCATTAAATTAATAGGCATTTTGTTTGTCCAGTCCTTTGGTAAGTTGATCTCCACACTAAGAATTTGAAAGTCCTATATATTGAGTTTTTTCCCAATGCATCACTAATTACCCTGACAAAATAAAACAAATGAAACATTAAAGTAAGTAGGCAAGGTATGGGACAATAGGTGATATTTCTATTTGGCTTTTGGGAAGATTGGCCCAGGTGTGAGTGTGTGTATGTTTGTGTCTGTGTATCTTTCCTGAGTCCTGTCCAAGGTGTATCCTGCCTGTGTCTTTTGCTTGCTGAGTTAGGCTCCGGCTCCCCCTGAAACCCTGATTTGGATAAAGTGGTTAGAAAATGGATGGATAGATGCTTTAAAAGATAAGAGAGAAGATTTCCACTATTATCACTGCTAAAAAATGATTAATTATTACTTGAACATAAAGACACCCTTGTTTCTTTAAATACAGAGGTGTTTGTTTCAACCATGTATGTTCGGTTGTTTTATATTTAAATCATTGCATTTTTTTCTTGCAAAATGAAAAACCTTAAGCTGATTAATATGGAACAGTTGAAAAGTTCATGAAAGAACAGAAACAGAACTTATTTTTAGTAAATGCAGCAAAAGCAAGTGTGCATTATATCAGAAACACACACCATGTTTGTACTTTGTCGAACAGTATAATTTCAGAAGCTTAATTTTACAAAGCCTACCCTTTGCCATTTCTTCCTTCTTCCCTGCCTGACCTGCACTCTGAAACAGAGTTCACAGTCTCTCGGTAGCAGCTCTGACTTCTACCGCTGAAAAAGAGTGTAAGTGACACCAGCCTTATTAATTAATGGCCCCTGAGGGACGGGTCCTGGACCCTGCCCAGTGGAGTGGAAAGGTATTGCTCTGTAAGGGAAGGAAAGCAGTGCGACAGATGCAAGAGTGCTGTCAGCAGTTTGCTGACTATCAATCACCTGGACCATTGTGGTCCTCCCTTCACAGATTGCTAGAGGGGGAGCGGGAGAGGGGAGAGAAAAGAAGATGGCGTGGGATCTACACCCTTGCTCATTCATTTCGCTGCTCGGCTCTCTGTCTGTCCTGCTTTCCCTGTACATGTCGGTTGTGGTTCCACAGATCCCCGATCCTGAGGTAAGAATAGACTTATTGTCTTTCACAAAGGTGTCATCAGATTACAAGAAACATTGCAATGCCTGGGTTCATTACTTGGGTATTTAAGGTGGCACCTAGGGTCTTGTGTTGATGCACCATTGTGCTAAATAGCAAAATCTGAACAATGACCTTAAAAGACACAGGTCTTTTTGTTTGTTTGTTTTTGTCTATTCTGTTTTTTGTCTGTCTGTTCAACTATGGTTTTATGTTTTTTATTAAATACATAAAAAGCTCAAATTTATCCTTATTTTTGCTTTTATATAGGTATTTGCAATAACTTTAACAAATAATAAAGACCAAAACCATAGAGTTCAATTGTGATACAAGCAATCTTAATTTAAATGTTAAGTAATTACAGAAATGAAATGTATATGTCACCCTCATGGATACTGATGCTCAAAGTAAACAATAGAAGTTACCCAAAAAACCCTAAAATGTTTATTTCGTTCTTAGCTGCAATGGTATTGACCACAATAAAATAATGATGAGGTATTAATAAAAACCTTTAAATGCCTTGGAAAAGTAAAACAAAGTGAATAGACAGGCCTTGGACAATACCAAATGAACAGTTACGAAAATAAATTACTAGACACTTTTAAATTAAATCTAAAATTTTAATTTTTAAATTTAGTTGATTAGGAAACTTAAAAAATAATGGGCAATTATAAGATAAATCACACAAAAGACATGCATCGAGGTGCTTATTGAGGCAAAGTTCTTTTGATTTTGACACAGAATTAGATTAAGTTATATCCAGAACACTTATACTTGGTGTAGAACACTTAGTGTAGAAATTGTATCTTACCAGAAGCAACTGAATTCAAAGGAAATAGAAACAATAGGTTCATTTTGTTCAGTAAAAATGTGCAGTATAAGTTTTTATTGTCCAAAAAGTTTTTTCATTGAATATAAGATGAGAAATCTATTTTCAATTTTGTGTTTTCAAAAAAATAAATCGGATTTCCCAAAAAGAGATTATATACTCTTCATGAACAAAGCTGTTTTAAGACAATTCCACAGAATTGTAAAGATAGCAGAGACAGTAAACACAATCAGCAGCCTTGGTAATAACTAACAAAACATTTCTTGGTTCCACCAGGAATTAAAAGGTGTTAATAACCCACAATAACCTCTATATCTTGCAGGTATCTATTTTTTTATATTTTATTACATTAAAAATTAGGTCAAATTAAAGCATGTGATAAAATCATAATGACGGCAAAGCTTTAGTTGTTTTTGAATGTGCATTTAAGTTCATTTAAAGATATTCTTCCAAAGGTGTGTCTATGGTGACACCTAGAATTTACGTCAAGAAAATCAGAATAAATTGATATAAAAATGCATTAATTTTCTATCTATCATTGACCGTTAGAGCACAGTGTCTGTATTTTCTAGACGAGAGGTTACTAAGGAGTTGCAAGCACAATACAACAAATGAAATGCTGATACCTGACAAATGTAATTTAATGTAGAGGAGTACTAACACACAAATGCAGAGGCTAATGTGCAATCATCACTAAGCTAATAATGCAACTGTCACGGATGTTGGAAAGGACGAACCGTGGAATGACAGGAGAGTGAAAAGACCCTATTGCGTAGCGGCGAGACAGGGGTTAGCCCGAGCTCAGCTGTTCAGGGAATGCCGTATAGAAACCTATGCCCTCAGGTAGCGGACGTGGGGCGACCTGGTGCTAGGTGGGTTTCAGGACAACTGAATGTCAATGCTGAGCGAAGGCAGAGTGAAAGACCTGGAAATATATAGTCCCAGAGAGAGAGAAACACCGGAAAGACAGCAAAGAACCGGAAATGAGAGACAGGACAGAGAAGGAGCACCCTCTGGCTGCAGAGGGCATGACAGCAGTCTGTGAAAGAGACTTGGTAGTTTCATCGTTGTTCACTTCTAGGTAAGGATCAAAAGGAATGATAGGGTGTATAATTGAAATGTCGTGAATACTGAACATACATATACAGATGTGCAGATACTGTACATTAGTTAGACTTAATTGGAAGTTTTGGCTACAGCTTAATTCAGCACATTATGAAAAGGGTAATGTTGCCCCAGGATGAGTTTAAAAAGATAGCTTAAATAAAATGAATCTATTCAGCCTCGATCAGAGGTGATTCTGAATCCCAAAAAAGCATATGAAAAAATGTAATTATGATCGGCAATGAAGCAAGAACCCAGGGTTACAGATGGCTTTTACGATGAAAGTATAAAGAGAACTGAGAACAAGAAGCACTTCTTTTCAATTAATAGCGGTGATGCAGCAGCTCTAGATTCCCTCAAGAAAAGCCATACTATTTCCAGTTTCTGGAAAAAAGAGTAAAAGGGGTCAAATCACTTACTTCTTATGTTGTAAAGCATTCTACATCTGGAAGCAAGGGCTTATTTCCAACACAATTCATTTAATTTAATCTAATCAGGCTATATTCCTTGAGTCTACCAAGTAGCTTTTGTTACCTGCCTGAAAAAAAAAAATTCTGCTCTACAAGAAAATTAAGAAACATTCCATACAATGTGACTTTATTCAAGAACGTCTGGGGTAACAGACGTTTCACTTGCTGTACCTAGCCAACAATTAACCAATAAATCCACATCTACGGTATAGAGCAAGCAAGGTTATCGCTTTGAATCTGCTTTCTGTAATCACCTTTCAATGATAACAAATAAGTCTAAAAAAATACATTTTCTTTGTTAAGGAAACTTCTAATTCTTTTAATTCAAACTAATTGCTGTAGGCTTTGGAAAAAAACAACAACATGTTGACTGTTTTCAGTTCCTGTATTGCACCTGGTCTACCAATGTGCTATAACAGTATATCCATTTTGCCTTTGACTGACTGCAACATGTAATTCTATTGCTTTCTCTCAATTCTCTTTTTTTCAGCCCTCAACTGTTTTACTTACTCTTTCTGCTGGCCTTCAAAATACTGTACCATCGTTTCAATAGTCACTGAACATCACCTACTTATTGTGCTGTCATTTATTTTTACAGTTATTACTTGTTCAGCTGATCACCACTGTAAATTGTCTGGTGTCCATTTGAACTCCAAGCATTTAGATTCTTTCTTATGGCCACCCAAAAGACTGCCAACTTTAGTTAAAACATCGAGTGTGCCTTATTCATGGGAAAATGTCTAGGTCTTCTAGTAGTATCTACTAGTATCAAATTCTATCATCCTTCCTTCCACTTGGACAGTCTTAAAAAGCTCTGGGAAACAGCCCAAGATCATAATGCTACTACCTCCATACTTCCTATAGGCACAGTGTTGTTTTTAATGCTCTACTGATTGTATTAAAATAAACATATGCTTGATGATTGTTACCGTATAACTAAATATTGTTCATATGTGTCTTAGAATTAAGAATTAATATTAGAATTAATTAAATTTAGTTAACAAACTAAGACTAGACTTTATGGTGTCAAGATTTAATAATAGGTTTTGTCTTGCTACTCTGAAATGAAGCCCATTTTTGACTAAATGTCTCTGTGGGGCCGATGGACATGTATCCAGTCTGGACTGATCAGTTGATGTCACTTTCATGGGGAAAATATCTTCCAGGAGAGAGAAATATGGGAAATCTTCAGCATTCTAACATTCTCTGACCAATGTTTTAATATTTAGAAATACTTGCATCTGTTATGTATCTTGGTCTCTTATTATACCACATTACACATATTCTTCATTTGACAAGTCATGAGTGTGTACCATATTTTAGGCCTCTGTCTTGATCCTCCAATAGTTATTTTTCTAGCTGCCCTAAGTGATTTTTTATGTATTAAAATAATGACCATAGAATATAAAAATGTAGATTTTAAATGATGTTCTTTACAAATGAGATTGTTTTACCAAACCATTCTTTTGTATATGTATCTCCTGCCTTGTGCATGTTTATAGTTTAATGTCTGAGGTCATTTCACAATTCCTTTGACTTAAACACTGTGCTAACCTAGGTTATGAAGTCAGGATTATCCACCTCAAACAGGATCAAATAATAAGAATTAACATTTTACGAAGGACAGCAACGTCAAAGATTTGAATGCTTTGTGAATGTTTTGAAAACTCTGTGAGATACAGTTGTGAAAGAAAGTTTGTGAACCTTTATTAATTATATGGATTTCTGCATTAATGTGTCAAGTGTTGCAGCGGGTCTCCAAGTCAACTTCCTGTTTCTCCAATGTAGAGAGAAACTGGGCATTTACTGCAAGAGATACAGTAAATAAGGTTGCTGGAGGTACAAGATGCCATCTGGGTGATCCGGAATTGTCCTGAGGGGCCTTGAATGAGTGTGTTGTTGGATGTGTACCTGCAGGTGATACAGCGAGCTCTGTTGCAAGGGGAAGTACCTGGTGTGGATGGTTGCTGAGGGCAGTCAAGGGAGCTGTGAACAAGAAGGTTGTGCAGATTAGGTGATCGGCGATATGAGATGATGGGGTGGTCAGAAAAGAGGGCCCCAATGGAGGGATCATCCTGTAGGATGGAAAAGTTGTCATTAATAGTCCTGGGGATAGGAAGTGTGATAGGGTGGTAGGGAAGCACCAAAGGAATGCGGTTGTTACGGCAGGAGTACCTGATTGGGTTGATGGTCCGAGGGGTGTTTTTGGCTCGGGCAAGGGCCCTGTCAATAACACTGCTGGGGTATCCTCTGTTGATGAAAAAGGAGTACATTTTGAGGGTACAGTACATTACATATTTATTATATTATTATAATTAATAAAGTCTTATTTAACAAACAACACACCTGTTTTTTCATTTTACTGGTGTAGCACTGTGTAATAGTTAACAGTTCTCTTAAGTAACATTTTACATTGCCAAATCTTTACTAAACAACTAATTTAATCAATTTCATCAATTTCCCTATGGGATTAATAAAGTATTATCTATCTATCTAAACAATCAAGCTCATTGATGGAAAAAGTACAGTATGTGAACCCTTACAGTATATTTAGTAACTAGTGGAACCTCCTTTATTGGCAATAATCTCAACCAAATGCTTTATGTAACTGCTGATCAGACCTGCACAGTGGTTAGGAGGTATTTTTGCTCATTCCTCTATACACAACTGTTTCAGTTCATGGATATTTTTGGGATGTCTTGCTTGAACGGCCTGCTTCAGATCATGCCACAGCATTTCAATGGGATAAAGGTCAGAACTAAAATACGGAATTTCTCCTGTTTGAGCCATTCTGTTATTGCTTTACTCCTGTGTTTTGGTTCATTGTTGTGTTGCATGACCCAACTTCTTTTGTGATTTAGATCACAGACAGGCGCCCTGACATTCTGCTGTAGGATTTCCTGATACAACTTGGAATTAATTGGTTCCTCAATTTCTCCAAACATAACACTGTACATTTACCAAAAAGTTCAACTTTTGTCTAATCTATCCACAGAATATTGTTCCAGTAGTGCTATGGAACATCGAGGTGGTCTTTAGCAAACATGAGACAGGCAGCAATGTTTTTTTTTGGAGAGCAGTGGTTTCCTCCATGGAAATTTGTGATCATGATATTAACATGAATGCTAAATACAATGTATGTGTTATTTTTGGGTAATGTCAAGCATACATGGAATTGGCAAGCATAGCACATGTTCTCCCATTCAGCAGTGATACAGAATTGCCTTTTATATACTGAAATATTGTAAACTTCAAAACTTTGATAATTGGAGTGTGTATGCGTCTCAAATACTTCTCTGAATTGAAAGGTTCAGGCTGTTAATTGAGAGTGTATGACTATTATGAACATTTCAGCTCTATGATTTTAATATATTAGTATTATTTAAAATATACAAACAATACACCAATGTATTTGTATTAAATTAAATGGACTTAAGATGTATGGTTTTTATCCAGTTGACTTGAGGAGCAAGTCGTATTTGAGAGGCAGCCAAAATGCCATGTAAAAGGACCCAAAAGGTTTTGTATTGCCAGGAGCAGTGAGGATGGTGCTCTACTTCAGGGGGTAATTCAGAAAAGAATGATGGAAAGGAAGTCTGAAGTTCCATATTTGTACCCTAATGAAAAGGTGATTGGTACTGTAGTTTTGTAATTGTTTTTTTTTTCTCAGGAAATGTTATTACAAAATTAATGAAACTTTCAATGAAAAAGGGCTGAATGATTATGAACAAATTTAGATTTCTTAGATCTCTCTCAGTTCAATTTCATTGTTAGGTTAAAAATTATAGATTAAAAAAATAATCTACATAACATATTGTAATGCTTTACACTTTTTATCAGTCTACAGCTTTAATGGGAAAGCAGAATTAAACTGTACATTTTCTGGTCTGTACCACTATCATTGAATAAAAGCAAATATTGTATTTTGATAAAAGGAAATAGTGTGGTATCTGTTTCAGGTAAAACAGCATGGAAGCATTAAAACAAACTAAATTGTTGTCAGATTTAAAGATTAGATCATCTGTTCATATGATATGTGATTATATCTGAAAATGCATCAAATGGACCTTAATAACTGGATTTCCCTGCTGCAAGAAGGGAAATAATCTGTAGTATCGGTTTTATTCAAACTAGTTTGACAAAAAATTAAAAAGTCCAACTTTAAGAATGCAGATTTAAAAAACAATTATTCTTCACTTAGTATGCAATCATGCTTGTTGCTTGAAAAGTCTCCTAAAGTATTTTACTATTGTTAAAAGCTTAATCCAAAGGGCTCCTCCAGATAATTCTTAAAGGATCCAAAAGATTCAGCTTTACCATTGCAACAGGGGAGTTTCATTTAGACACCCACAGCTGCTTGTGTGAAAAACTATATTCTATTTTCATTTCTAACTGATTTTTATCTTGCTTTCCACTTCTTTCCCAGTGTCCTTGTATAATTAAGGACCTTGAAGACCAGTTTGTTGACTGTGTCAATACCTGTCAGGACTCTGAAATGTTCAGACCTGTTAATAATCTCCTTCTCTCAAGACTGAAGTGATTCAGTTTTTTAATCTGTAATTATACCATCCCATTTATCATTGTAAAATATGTTTCCAACATCATCAGCTGAATTTAATCTCTTAAGACATTGTATCTCATGTATTAAAACTTATACATGTATTAAAACTTAACTTAAAAACAAGTTTTTTTATCCAAAGGATTATGGGAGTATGGAAAAAGCTACCTAGCCACACTGTTGATGCCAGGACTCTTTTTAGAAACAGCTGGATGTACATTCTTGGATCAGCAACTACATTACCAAATAGGCTAGATGGACTGAATGGTCTCTTCTTGTTTGTGTCTGTTCTTATGCTCTTATTTTATATTTAGCATACAACTTTTATTTTTTATTCCTACATGTCAAATTTCGTTTACTAATGACATTGATAGAATTGAATGTATTTCTATCATGTATGTCATTATGGTATACTAGCTTTGTGATATTCTTCTTCATCAAAAATGATATTATATCATGTAATGGGTAGAGAAAATTGCATCCAGAGAAAGGATTACAAGTACAGTATGTAATTGATTTTCTGCCATACCAAATTAGATTTAGCCACTTTCTTCTGTGTCAATTGGATATCTGATAGCACTTTCCTTGTGCCTAGGGAAATATGACATTATCATTGCTTTGACCTGTGCTATCCAAAATTTATTTTAGAAATGAATGCATTGCACAGGTCATAGTCAGGTTCATTTCTCCAGTTTAAATAATTATGAAGGTTTGTGAAAGGTTTTATGAAAAACAAAGAGTGCACCTAGGCAAAAGAATTTTACTCTTAATGGGGTGTAAAAGATAAGAGAAAGTGATGATTCAATTTTTTTCATATACAGTACAGTGTTGTCAAAATCTTCCATATTCAAAAAAAAATCCAGCATAAAGACTTTGCTTTTTATGCAGATAAAAACTCAGCTCAATTCCAAGTGAAAAATAATAATGAAGGAATAAAGCAACTCTAGGCATTATCTTGCAATGTTTTAAGTGCTATTCAGTCGGCGTAAATGCTTAAAATAACATTTGTTTTTTTTTCTATAGAAAATACTTAGCTCTTAAATAGGACATGGAGTTACACAATAATTACAATGATTACAATAACATGCCTTTTTATTTCTTATATTTTATTCATAAGGTAATGTTAGGAAGAATGCCATTTCTTCCAATACAGTTGTACTGTGTTCAAATACAGTCAGTTTTGAAAAAAGGTCTCTAGTGAAAAGGCACATTTAGGAATACATATGAAAGAATTATTTTTTCTTTTGAAGTGAGTTCTCTTTCATGACATGCAAATTAAAAAGCAGAGAAATAATATAATGCCAGGAGCCTGGACCAGAATATGAACAGTTGCAAGAATCTAACTTGCACAGTATGTCATCCCACATAATCCTACCATATTGAGATACTGTAGTGTTGGTTACTACAGTATCTCCAGATGAAGGGCTGGAAGCATAGCAAATATTTTACCTACGGAAATGATGTAGTCCCAGAAACATCAATCTTTTTTTTATTTAGTTGATCGAGGTGGACATTTCATTTAATTTGGTTTACATTACTTTTTCATTGTGCATTACATTACAGTAGATCATGCAATAAACGTTATTCATAAGATTTAAAAAGATTTTTCCAGATTCTCATGGATTTCCTCTTTGGTTTTTCATTTTAGATTTGACCTTACATTTCATTTGAAAACAGTTTAAGAAAATCCCTTACACAAAAGTCTTACAAAAAATAAAACTTATTTATACATATATACCATATACAGTATACTTCCTAAAAGCCACAAATGTGGATTCCAGGCATGGAATTTAATACAAGACCCAACAAGTTTGAGACTTGTTATAGTGCTGTAACATCTTTATAATGCCATGACATAAAAATAAGCACATACTATACATGTTTTCTAAATTTAAAACTATAAATGTTTTTCCTTTCATTCATCTATACTGTTACCTCCACAATTGCTGACACCCTTGACAAAGATCAGAAAAAAAGCTGTATATAATAAAAAAAAACAGGTAATGAGCTATCAGATCCATAGGTAGCAACAGCAACAGCAACTGTTTTTTTGACTGTACTGTACAGTATGTTCCATATTAATAATGGAAGCCAGAGCCTATCCCAGCAAGCAATGGGTGCAAGTCAAGATACACCCAGGATGCCTGTCCATTGCAGGGCACACACAGACACAAACGTACGGTACATACACTCACACCAGGGTTAATTTTCCCTGAAACAAAATATAATGAATCTTCACTATTTCCTTTTACAGACAAATAGTGTACCATTTTCAGTTTTGAAGGCCTCCAGATCCTAGAGACCTAACCAGTTCTTGACGTCCAGATGATCATCTTAATAAGATAATTAGCTGTTTTTTTTTCTGATGGTGATTTCTCACTCACTTGAAAAAAAAGTTTAAGTAAAAATATTATCTTGCATGTATTTTCTTCTTAGGCGTGGTGGTTCTTGCAGCCCTAGCCTGTGTGGTCATATGGGATTAACAGTCTATAGTTACTGTAATATCTGTAGAAAAACACTATTCCTTCCTTCCTATTTTATATCTGAAGTTTAATATCTGATTAAAATAAATCTTAGTGTAATAGTAATATTTTATTTTTTAGCTTATTTATTAGTCAATAATGCTGCATTTTTCAGAAATTATGCATATGTTATAGAGTAATTTGTACAAAAAAGTTTATTAGTCCTACTGCTTCTAGGGTGAAATTGTTTGGACTTTGTGAGTTAATGCTGACAGTAATGGAGAACATAAGGCACTGAGAAAAAGATTACAGTGTAACAGCGTAAATCATTACAGATTACAGTGTACATTTTTTGCTTAAATAAAACATGCTCCATATTATTTGAACCCCTTATTATTTTAACCTAATTTCAACAAGTTTTTGAAATGTTTTTGCACTTTGTCTGTGCCCTAGGAATATGTTATGAATATAGTCAAGAAATCATGATAAGATTTTTTCCAGCCGTTACAGGAGAGTTACTTTAAAGTACTGTATGCATAAAATAGTCAATTGGACTCAAGTTATTCTTTTCATGAGTTTAAATACTTGGATCAAGTCTCTTTGGAATTTTCTCTGCTTGCTTTTGAAGAAATTCAGTTCCTACAGTACAGTACAGATACTGTATATCTGTGTACAACTTTACTTTTAACAGAATTATACTGGTTGCTCTGCTGCGTTGTGCTCTTCTTTTTAGGGCAGCAATGTTATTTTTTCACCAGGCCACCAGAACTCTGTGAATATTCTAAGAAAGATCTAACTTTCTAACACTGGACATTGCTAAGGCTAAGGTTGTCAAAACAACAGCCTGGAAAAATGCCACAGTGGTTAGCAATGCTGACTTGCAGCCCTGGGGCTCTGGGTTGAATTCTTGGAGTGCTATCTGCATGGAGTTTGTATGTGTCCTCCCTGTGTCTGCATGGATTTCCTCCCACAGTCCAAAGACAGATTGGTAAATTAATTCTGGGAAAACTGGCTCTGATGTGAACATGTGCCTTCTAATAGGCTAGAATACTATCCACAGTGTATCCTGACCATATCATCAAATATGAATGTGCTACATGTCTGGAAATTGCAACTTACTCACATATTAATTCATTAATATATACAGTACAGCATTCACAGTAAAAGTGAGCATACTCATTGAACATGTTTCTAGGGCATAAAATAATTTATATGTCCTTTTTCCACTTCTGACATCCACTTTTTAGATTTTCTTTACAATAGCCCCAATATGAATCTAGACATCATGTACAACTATATATTGCATTAAGAGATATGAAATATACTGAAGATATTTAGGTAGCTTATCAAAAAGTGAATTGCCATTGCTAATAATAATAATAATAATAATTGCTTACACTTATATAGCACTTTTCTGAACACTCCACTCAAAGCACTTTACAGGTAATGGGGACTCCCCTCCACCACCACCAAGGTGCAGCATCCACAAGTTGATAGTTCTGTACTATTAAAATGTTACTTATCCTAATATACTGTAACCGTTGTTTTTGTATAGTAAAACTCCACTTGGTGTTTGCCTTAAATCCTATGTGTCAGAAGATGTTCTTTGCTGAAAAGAAAACGCAACTAAGAAAAATATCTAGAGGTCACCACACAGATAAAGTAAGACAAGTCTCGACTGGTGTGTCAACCACATGCCGTGAACCCAGCAGGTTCTTAATTTGTGAATGATTCTAGCCCTGTCAGTGGATTGCTGGCAGATGACCTCCAGCCAGTTTACCACATCCTTGTTTGTGTCAGAATCCCAACGTGTTTTCCTTATCATAGACCCATTTTACCAGCATCCCTATGGAAAAAAAACTCACAGGAGCTTAACTGAACCAGGTCATTTTCAGTTTGAGGCAGAAGAATGACTCTTATACTCTTTCTGAGTGCTTTAATTAAATTACACAAGTGCTTTGCTGCCAGTGTCCTGTTTTGCACCCAGGTGAAATTGTGAAACTACCAAGCCAGCCCATGTTAAAGAGGGAAGTTGATGTGGATGTTGTGAGAGGTGTGTGAGTGAGAAGGAATGTAGTTAATAAGGGAAGCAAAGCATAAAGTGAAAGAGAAAGAAGCTGAAAAGGCAAAGGAAAAAAAAGAGAAGAGGGCAAATAAACAGTATAGTTGTGAACGTTAGGTAACAGAGAGCACAAACTGGAGATCAGCTTTGTTTCTGTGGTGTGGTCCTTGACTCAAATTATGTTCTTTGCTTTTAAAAATTCTTGGTCACTATAACAGTCAGGAGGGAGGGAAAATGTATAAATATAAATATAAGAAAAGATTCTGATGCTTCTACATTCACTTACAGCAAAGATGCTAAAGTACAAAGATGTAAAAAAGCAGAGCTACCACTATTTTAAGTGATGTCCGATATATACTATATGTGTTGCACTTGTTGATAGGGTCCCTATGGACTTTGTACACACTTTTCCTGCAGAAGATGCAATATTTTATAAGGTGGACATTCAGAACTGGTTTGAACTGGATTGGAATAATGCTGGAACAATGCTGGCTACTATGTAATTCTATACCATTATATAGGAATGTTTGCTATTAACCTAAGTGACCAATTATATTTAAAAAGGTATCTTTAGCAAATAGGAAGGTAGAACAGGGAAGCTTGTAAGCACAGGGAAGTATGATAGATAACAGAAAAATATTTAAGGACTGTTCTAGTTAAATCACCTAGAGAAAAATACACCATGCATCTCTGTGGTTTGCTCTCATGCGCATGAAATAAGAACTTCTTTTAACTTGTGAGACAGACTCCTGACTGTCTTCTAAGGGGAAACGGGGAAAAATTTCTCTAACACACTTATTCAGTACTGCCAGGCTAAGGTGCTTGGAGAGATTGTTACTTGCATGAAAGGACTGTTACTTATCTTAAGTCATACAAATTTAACAGAAACCTGTTGTAAAAACTGTGATTTCATCTAATTCAGTCTTTGAAAGATGAGTTCAATGAGTTCAAAAATCTCATTTTGAGAAAATACTAGTTCATGAACTTCAATACATACAGGACACTTTGGCCAAAAAACTGATTTGCCAAGAAAAGGGACATTTTGAAAGTGGACATTAAAATTGACAAAAGAATGGTTGATTGAACAGAAAATAAATGTACCTAACTGGTCATTTCAATCATCTCAATCTCCACATCTCAATACAATCAAACAATCTGTAGTTTAAAACAGGATGGCAGTTCATTTAGCAATTCTGCATGGTGAAATTGTCAAAAAGCTCCCTTCAGGAGTATCAGAACATCATAGCATTGAACAGTAGGTGTTTTATCAATATAATTCACACCATAGAAAGATTTATAAAATAGTAATTACACGTTTAAATAAATATGATCCTCATGTTTTCTTGACTTACAGTATATATACTGTATATAAGTTTAGGGATGATAAGGTAATACATTTTATAAAACATTTTTCTGATCTTTAGAATCGTCAAGAATGTGCCTTTTTAGATAATGTAAATCAAAATTTGTCACTTCAGTCATATGCTACAGTAGCTTAAGACACATAAAGACATACAGTATCCTTAGAGCCTCATGGGCAATTATGTCCTGCTAAGAGCAGTCCTCTATGCCAACCAGATGGTAGTCACTCACCGCTGACAATGTTTGACCTTTCTGTGCTCAGCCAGAGACAGGGGCTGTTATTGCATGACAACAGGACAGTCCTCTGGCCAATTGTGCCTTATCAACTCCCAGCACGACTTGGCTGTGTTTGTTACCATTAGTAAATTCTGGCTAGAAGTAGGCAAGTGGTTCATCTGGGGAATTGTACTCATTAAGCTTCTGGCCTCAGATTTGTAATTCCAGAGCTCAATATTTATTTTTCTGAGTCATATTTATTTTAATGTTAATACATAATGTTACATATTTTATACCAAAGGTACTTTTGGTTATTTATCAACTTTACTTGCAGATAGAAAGCAAATGTAATAATTGATCAAAGTGAGAGGCATTGGCTTTTTGCTGACAAAGTTTCTTTCAAGTTGTCCAGTGTCGCAATTGTATTCACATAAAAAAATGGGTCACAAATCATCTGTGAAGGAGGCTGTTGGCTATTAGTATCAGGTCATCCCTGAAGTACAGATGTAGAGACGTGTTAGGGGACACTGCTGATGCTTACTGACATCTTGCCAGACTGTTACTTCTCTTAGTCTCAGCTTACAGTTAGAGGGAAGAACTGTGAAAACAAAATGAACTCAGTTATGAGACAGAATAGAAAGAAGGTTCACTGCTGATATGATCATTAATAATAATAATAATAATAACAATAATAATAATAATAATAATAATAATAATAATAATAACAATAATAATAATTGCTTACACCTATATAGCGCTTTTCTGGACACTCCACTCAAAGCGCTTTACAGGTAATAGGGACTCTCCTCCACCACCACCAATGTGCAGCATCCACCTGGATGATGTGACGGCAGCCACACCACACATTAGCTATCAGTGGGGAGGAGAGAAATACCTTCAGACTGAGGCTGAGGTACTGTATTTTGGATTAGAGGTTGAGGGATATATACTGTATCTTGCAAAGTTTTGACAGGTTATTATTTGCAGTTTCAAATTGTAACTGCCTTATAATACAGAAATGGTAAGGTAGAGCTAGGTATAACATGCAATATAAACTGTTTGAAATAAAAAAATAAAACCAAAGATGATAATAATGAAATTATTTTATATTAGTCTTTGTTGATGCTTGTTGTTTTTGTATTGATGGGTTTTGTTAAGTTTATGAAGTGGCTGCTGTTTTTTTAACAAATAATTTGACTGCATTAAATACTATATATAGAGGAGCATGGAAAAATAAATAAATCGTGTTTTATTCTGTTGAACTATTATGCCATAAATAAATCATTTTTAAACTCCATTCTGAATTGTACTAGGAAATATGAACATAGCATCTTTCAGTCAGTGTATGATGAGATAGAGTAGCTCACTAGAAGACTCCTTGCTTAACAGCAGATGTATATTATAACATAACTATTATAACTTAATATGAAACTTATATGAATATATATGAACTACAAATTTCAAATAATATTTTCTATCTTTATCTTCCAAAAGTTGTGCCAACACAAAATTCAAGGCCAATAAAAAATGAAAACCCATGAAATTCTGGAAGTAATCTGATCTGATCTAGTTTATAAAATTATGGTACAGCACATGTATTGTATCAGTTATCATAGTGTCATATACAGTACAATGAAATGTCCAGGAGCTTTTTAAAACCATTGCTTATCCATATTCCTTATCTGTGGGTTCACTGGCAAAAGTGGAAGTTGTTTTTTCCCACTCACATCAGCATGTTGTAGGTTAATTCCCAGAACTATAAATCAGGTGCTCATTGCAGCAGAGTGAAATAAGGCAACAAGAACAAAAATAAATTGCCAAGATACTAATTTCCAGCCGAGTGCATTGAATGCTGAATGAAATTACTTCAGTCTCTAAACCTATGAGTAGTATCAAAATTTCAGTCTACTTTACCTCCTCTTAAACACAGATACAGTACAGTATGTGAGTTTCCATTTTATCAGCATTTTTGAGGTTGAGAATCTTTTCCCAGTTTCAGGATTTTTGCTGAAAGAGAACTAGTAATTGCACATTCATCTGTATGTATGAATGCAGCCTAAAGAAAATAAAAACAATATGCCTTTTATAATATACCTTGAAATATAATAGTAATGTTTTGAAAGTCTACCACAGTCTACAGTAAATCTACTGTATTAACAGTAAGTCTACAGTAAAATTACTGTATCGTCTTAGGATGTCAATCTATTTCCAGATCCTGAAAGGAATGCATCGCAGCAGCTTGGCTTTGACAATTGCCATAAGACTTTTGTCTTTACATTAATTAAATGCTTACAAATAATGCATATATTAATTCAAAAAACAAGTCTGTCGTTGAGAGAAGAGAGAAGGTGAGAACCAAGTTTCAGGATAATTTTGGTTTCTGATGTCTTTCTGCTAAAAGAGTTAAGAAATCCTTCTTTGAGAATGCAGACGGAGAGATCATTGTGATCATGGCTGTTTGAGGTGAAATGAGAAACTATGGGCTTGGAGAAATCTTTAATCTTTACAGCCCTAACATGTTTTCTGAAGTGGTCTCATAGTCTTCTTCTGGTTTCCCCAATGTAGATGGCTGGGCATTTTCTGCAAGAGATACAGTAAATAAGGTTGCTGGAGGTACAAGAAGTCATCGTAGTGCCTCTAGTACAATTTGATGTTTAAACTTTATTTTCTGATAAAATAGAACAAAAATATCAATAGAAACCAGAGTGTGATTTTACAAATTTGGAATAAACCACATTTTTAAATTATTTTTTCATAATGAATGTTTATTATATAGAAATGTCAATTCATTTTGTTTTACCTTTTTTTATTATGATAAAATTAAACTCTATAGTGTACTTTGCACTAATGTTCTGTATGAATTAATTCATTTTCAATGTACTGTAAAAAAGTAAGTACAATGAGACCAAAGATTGTTGTTCAAAATAATAATAACATAATGTATCATGGTTTGTTATTGATTTACAATGACATGCTTGGGCATAAGCATAATACAATGTTTTTTTCTTTATCTAGCTGTATTTTCCTATGATGTACTGTAATAAGGTATGCATGTGAGATATAATGACAAGACATATTAAAACAATGAATTGGTATTTAATGATGTTTACTATAGTTTACTCAGAACCCAACACAGTTTACAATTGTAAACCATTGTGCATTTGTAGGAGGAAAATGCTCAGAAAAAAAACTATAAGTTGGAATTTAAATAAGTTCAGAAAGACTCCATTAAACAAACTTGCATTCAACATGTTGCAACAATATGCAACAATTTACATGTATTTATAAGGAATGAACCCAAACTGTGGTCAGACAAAAATCTGTGGCAGTTGCAGTTCATTTTTACATGTTACATTTAAAATTGAAAATTCTCTCTCTGTTCATTTTCAGTTTGGTACAACGAGTCCTCCAAGGAAGAAACCAGATCCAGTGACATCAGAAACAGTTGTTTTTTGGGGGCTGCGGTTATGGCAAGTCATAGGAGTTTTTTCAATTTTCATTCTGGCAGTTAGTAAGTCAAATTTTAAGAAAACTTTCAACATAATGAATCTATGTAAACTTCATTTTAAGAACTCATTTGTTTGCCAATGATAACTCTGTCAACACACAAATATTTTGCAGACTAAATTTTCTAGCTTTTACACTGTCATTTACAGTAAATGTCACTATAAAAATGCACTGTTTTATAGTGAGGCTGGTGGTGCCAAATTGCTGTATCCAGTATATAAAATGCTTTGGGATCCTTTGGGATAAAAGTACTGTATAAATGCAAGTAATCCACATAATTATTATCGTATTTTTGTCCTGGGATTAAGAAATATAATTTAAAATACAATGAACTTTATATTATTATACTAATCTAATGATCTGTGGCTTTATACAACTTTATCCCTAACTTGCTGTGAAAGTTATTTGGTCTTCATGACTGATTTTTTATTTGTAATTCATTATGACTGAGGGACCATACAGAGATGCTGTAGGTGTTTTATTCTGAAAGCATGTGAACCACTATTGTTCCACACAGACAGAGGTTAATCTATTTTTAATCTATTATGTGGCCCCTTAAGGTACAGTAATTCTGTGCACCTAAGTTAATTTAGGTTTGCCACAGCAGAGGGTTTGAATGCTTATGCAATCATGATTTTCTATTTTTCTTTCAGATTAATCATCCACAGTATTTCTTTCTGTGTTTTGCTTTGTGAATGTGCGGAGTAGGTTGTGTATATACAGAAAATATTGATTGCTAATTCAAATTTTAAAGACTGCAAGCTTTAAAGCAACAAATGTGAAAACTGCAAAGGTCTGATTTTCTTTCATGGCACTGTATAATGGAAGCACAGAATTTAAATAGTTATTAAACTCCATAATACACTAGTAACACGTCATTTAGGGTATTATGTACAACTATTTAGACAGGTTCTTTATCAACTTATCTTGCCAAATTTAATTAAATTGCAATGCAAAGCACTTATTATTTTTATGGAATCCTGACTTTTGGGGTTTTTAGATCTCTTATGGAACATATGTCATCAAACAATTAACAGAACTGTCAATTAACTATTTAAAGTGTTCTGCATATGCTGTTAGCTATTGATGAAAAATGTAGAAAAGTGTTTTGTCAGTTCAAAACTTTGCTTTACATTCATAAGTTTGTATTTACATTTTTTACAGACATTGGTAATCTAATATAGAAGTAAACAAAGCCTCCTGCATTATTTTCAGATATAAAAACTAAATAGTCTAAATAATAAAGTGATAATTTTTATCCAATATTTAAAAGGTCACACATGTCTTACACAACATGAACAAATTCTCAGAATTTTCTCAATAACAAAAGTGTTACAATAACTACTGTATAAGTCACAGTTACTAAAATAAATTTGAATGTCAAGCTTTCATAAGTACAGTATAACTTTTAAAGAATATGGAACCCACTCTCCTCTAGTGGTTAAAATTCACTGTTGTATCACTGTACATTCTAATTAAATTCACTCAATACTGCAACATGTTTTAACCATAAACTTTTGGTCAGTACAAGACAAATTTTAAGTCTCCAACTACTTATGGTAGCATTATTTAAGACATTGAATTTAAAGACCTTAAAAGTCATATTGTTCTCTTAGAAAATATGAATATGTTAAATTAAGAGAAATAAGAGACAGAATGTATTAAAGCATAGTCTTTCCCATATTTGCTACTGAAAAGTAGCACCTCCACTGCAGTATCACTATCAATGCTGTCCTGTGTTCTGACTGCTCTCCCTACAGAACCCCACTGGTACTGCAGTTAGTGTATTGTGAATCCCAAATTGTAAGCTCAACTAACATTTCTTTTTTTGTTATATAAAACAAACGAAAAAGAGTACACCTGATAAAAAAGTTATATTTTGAACAAACACTTGAAAGTCTTTCAGGTTTTGGTTGTGAGAGAAGATTATGCAAACTGTTCATGCAAGATATTCCACAAATATCAATGAACTTGCCACGCCCCTCTGCAGCCAGAGGGCACTCCCACTCTGTCCTGTCCCTAGTTTCCTCTGCTTTGCTGTCCTTCCGGTGTCTCTCTCTCTGGGGCTATATATTTCCGGGTCCGCTCAGCATTGAAGTCCTGATGTCCTGAGACCCACCTAGCACCAGGTCACCTCACGTCGGCTGCCTGGGGGCATTGGTTTCTATTCGACTCCTGAACTGCTGAGCCTGGGCTAACCCCCATCCTGCCATTCCACGGGTCGTCTCTTCCGACATCCGTGACAGAACTGAAACAGTTCTGTAAAGAAGATTGGGCCAAAATACCCCCCAATCCAATGTGCAGGACTGATCAGCAGCTACAGGAAATGTTTGCTTGGGGTCACTGCAGCTGAAGGATTTTCCACCATTTACTAAATCTAAAGGTTCACATACTGTACTTTTTCCAGCATAAACAGTGAATGGTTCAACAATGTCTTATAGGCATGATAAATTACATAGGCATGATAAATTACAATTGTTTGTATGACATTTGTTTAATCACATTGTGTTTATCTATTATTATGACTTAGATGAAGATCAGATCACACTTTAGGAGCAATTAACGCAGGAACATAAACTTGTTCTCGCCAGTGTATTTTCCAAAATTTAAGAACATAACAAAGTATACAGACAACTGAAGTTGTCAAGGACAGGGGGAAGCAATTTATCCTTTACCTGTGATCACTGGTAGCAAATTGGCACAATTATGTTATTAAGTTATCTCTTGAAGGATCCTAGGATCATACTGAAAATGTTCTAAAGAGGATAATCTGAAAAACACATTTTAGAGGTCACAAGCCAGCTCTGTTGGCTCGTTCCAAAAATTAATTTCTTTTTCCAGTAGTGTAGGCCATTAATGACTATTAGGGGATTAGGGGAAATGTATTGATTTGTTGTAAAAATTGAATTGAACACTGTATTGATTTCTTAGCACAAAACTGTCTTTATTTACTTGATTATTTACTTGTTTATGCTGAACCTCTTGATAGATATCTTAAGTAAATACAATTCAAGTTGCCATGGGTTTTATATGCCACAGATATTCAAACCACATACAGTAGTACCAAGAACACTGCAAATGTATCACTTAGGCTTTTACTGCAACAAAACTGCAACACTAATTTTATCTTTTCTGTTGCACAGTCTAGACTTCCTACCCTTTTTAATTACAATAGGATCTCAATATCTGCAAATGTAACATTCACAAATTGGCTTTTTCGTGATTCAGTTTGGATGACAGGGTCTTGGATGGAAGAAGTGCCGAGTGGGATGAAACTATGACAAAGGATTTAAGCACAACTTTCAAATTGTCACGACCGCCAGCCAGCAGAGATCAACGTGTAAGCGAGCTAATCAGCACCAGCAGCGAGTTACTATTAACAAGCACCGCAGCACGAGTTAACACACCTGCAATTGCTCTACCGTGCGGCATGCCGGGTTATTTATACTATTCTAACCTGCTTCCCGTTGCTCGGTATTGAGTTCACTTCTTGTTGCTCTGCCTAGCATTTCTTTACCTTTTGCCTTCCTGGAATTCTGACTACACCTTTTGCCTTCGGACTTCGGATCTCGTCTCGCCCCTTGGATAGTTTGCTATCTGTGTCTATTTCGGACTTGACCCTGCCGCTCTCTTTTCGACCACGAGTCTGTCTCACGTTTTGGATTGTTCGCCACCAGTGCCTTTACCGGATCTCAACCTACCTTACGCCTTCGGACTACGACTCAGCTCCTGGTTTTGCTCTGTTCACTTACTTACCTCCCAACGACTCCTGCATCTGCATTGGATCTTTTTCACCTCTTCAGAGCAGCGTTACAGAAATTAGCTGTGCAATGGACTAGGATTGTTAAACAAACCTAACTAGGAACTGAACCTGTTCTTGCCTAAGTACCTACTACCCAGCATCTGTACCTTAATATGGTCTTGGTTTTGTATTGTAACAAATGTTCCCAGGTGTGTGTCAGTGGCACCAAATCCATGCGAATGTTTAGACCCTATTGTAGTATCAATTCAATTCAGTTTTATTTGTATAGCGCTTTTTACAATGGACATTGTCACAAAGCAGCTTTACAGATTTTCAGGCCTGAACCCCAAGTGAGCAAGCCTGAGGTGACATTGACAAGGAAAAACTCCCTTAGACTAAAGTAGGGGAAGAAACAAGTTTTGAAAGGGGGAGCCTATCCTTCTCCAGCTGGATTAATTAAAATGAACACATATGAGAGTCGTCCATATTCTATTACATGGTGGGAAAAGCACAATCATGTATGGTAATGTCCTACAGTGTCCAGAATGTTTAGTTAGTTTCCTTCAGTTGAGATTTCTTTGGGAAGGGCTTTGTAGACGATCGGCTGCTGATTTTCCGACTGGTAAAAGGAGCTGGATTCTGGACCTGGGCCTCCAAACAGTCCACCTCAGAATGGATGGATAGAAAAGAGATACAATATTAGTGAATTACAATGAAAACAGAAATTGGTATTTTGAATGTCTTGCGATTCCTAAGTATTTATCTAAAAGCATGACTAAACAAATATGTTTTACCTAGATTTGAACATTGAGAGTGTGTCTGAATCCCGCACATCTTTGGGGAGGCTTTTCCATAATTGGAGAGCTCTATAAGAAAATCCTTTGTTGCCAGCTGTGACTTTTTTAATTCTAGCAACAACTAGGTAACCTGCTCCTTGTGATCGAAGTGTACAAGAAGGATTATAAGGGACTAAAAGATCACTCAAATATTATGGGGCAAGACCACGCAGAGCTTTGTAAGTGAGCAACAGCAATTTATAATTAATGCGGAATTTAGCAGGAAGCCAATGCAGAGATGACAGAACAGGAGTAATATGTTCATATTTTCAAGTTCTTGTGAGTATTCTAGCTTTAGCTATAGCTTCGCATTCTGAACTAATGAGTCTATTTAGGGACACTGAAGAGCAACCAGAGAGCACAGCATTACAGTAATCCAACCTTGAAGTAATAAATGCATGGACTAATTTTTTGGCGTCATGGAGAAATTGCAGCCTCCTAAGCTTGGCAATGTTTCTTAAGTGGAAGAAGGCTAAACTAGAAAGATTTCTAATGTGAGTATCAAATGAAAAAGCACAATCTATAGTAATACCTAGGTCTTTAATTACTGTACTGGGAGCAACAGAGAAGCCATCAACAGTCAAGGTGCATTCAGCTAGCCTAGTTTTAACAGCCTTAGGACCAAGCACCAGCACTTCTGTTTTGTCAGAATTAAGCAGAAGGAAGTTGCAAGCCATCCAGCTTCTAATTTCTTTCAGACAGTTTTCTATCTTGGAAAATTTAGATACTTTGTCTGGTTTGACTGATATGTACAGCTGAGTATCATCTGCATAACAGTGGAAGTTAATGTCATGCTTACAAATTATATGACCGAGGAGTAACATATACAAGGAAAGCAGCAAAGGACCAAGCACTGAACCTTGATGGACTCCATATTTTACTCTGGTAAGCTCAGAGTATTCATTATTTACATGTACAAATTGATAGCGATTATTTAGGTAGGATCTGAACTAAGACAGTGCCTGTCCACTTATGCCAACAATGGTTTCAAGTCTGTTTAATAGAATGTTATGATCTACAGTATTAAATGCTGCGCTTAGATCTAATAACACAAGCATAGAAATGCAGCCACGGTCAGTGGAGAGATGTAGGTCATTCACTACTTTGACTAAAGCAGTCTCTGTACTGTGGTGCGTTCTAAAGCCTGATTGAAAAACTTCAAAGACTTTATTTCTTTGCAAAAATGTACATTACTGTTTTGCTACAGCTTTCTCCAGGACTTTAGAGATAAAAGCAAGATTAGAAATAGGTCTATAATTTGACAGGTCACTATGGTCAAGATTTGGATTCTTGATAAGAGGTTTAATGACAGCCACTTATAGAGATTTTGGTACATATCCAAGGTTTAGAGACGGATTTATAATATTTAAAAATGGTTTACCAATAGTGGGTAGAAGTTTTTTAATAAATTTTGTGGGGATAGGATAAAAAAATCAAGTAGTTGATCTAGAAGATGTCACTATAATGCACTCAATTCTGAATATTCAATTAGGGCAAAAGATCCTAATCGTTCAGGTAAACTCTGCAGCTAACTCATGTTGTTACCTCAGAGATTGAGGTAAGCGGTAGATTGTTATACTGTAGGCTGAGCTAGATGTTTGAATTTTGTCCCTTATTTTTATAATCTTCTCATTGAAAAGAATCATAAAGTTGTTACAGCTAAGCCCAATTGGGACCTGCAGGTCAGTTGTTTGATTTCTAGTTAGTTTAGAAACTGTATTAAATAGGAATCTGGGATTATTTCTATTGTTTTCTATCAGGCTGAAAAAATATGATGACCTAGCAGTAGTTAGAGCTTGCTTGTTATTTAAAAGGTTATCTTTCCAGGCTATTCGAAATACCTCTAAATTAGTAGAGCGTCACTTGCGTTTCAGTTTATGAGAGACTTGTTTGAGTGAACAAGTATAATTAGTGTACTCTAACTCTTTTCTTCTTAAGTGGTGTGACTATGTCAAGCATATCCTGTAGAGTAGTTTCTAAGCTTTCAGTAATCTGATCAAGTGTAACTGCATCAGCAGGCCAGTTAATACATGTAAGTGAGGCCGGGAACTTGTTTATAAAGTCTGTAGCAGTAGCAGAAGTAAAGACTGGACCTAAACGATAACCTGGAGAACGAACATTAGATTGGCTCAGCTGTAATTCATAGCAGACAGGAAAGTGATCTGATAGAAGAGGGTTCTGAGGGAGAATAGTTACATTTTCAACACAGATACCATGACTTACCACTATGTGTGGGTCTTACTACATTCTGAGTATCAGTTTCCACAGCATTCAATCTGAATGCAGAATGAACACTGTATAACAAAAGAAAAGGCATTAGATCAGTTAAAATGATGGTTAATAAAAATGAGATTTCAAGGAACAAGATTTTTTGAAAAATGATCGTTTATGTGATAGAAAATACAGCAAAATACAAAATACAGCATTTTTAAATACCACTGGGCAGAAATGTTTCATACTGTTAGTGTATGTCCTACACTGTTAGTGCAAGTGGTATGTCCTGTGGTAGTATGAGATTGTCATGGTGATATTACTCCACAGGTTCTATATATTGTAACATTAATTCCCTGTGCTGTTGGACTGTTTCCTATTTCATTGTGACATTGGTGTATGTTTGGGATATAGGTTTACCTGTGATAATGTGTTGAATTTGTGGGTCATCTTTGCACAACATATTCACATAAATACTATAGCATATATATATAATTTTCTAAATATGCTCAGTGTACTTTCATAATGTATTCTTCATGCCTCATTTTAACATGGTTTTCAAAAAGTACTAAGTATAAAGATAAAATATATTACTAAATGTGCAATGCAATGTTCCTATTTTTTATCTCCAAAGTTTGACTTTAAAGTCTAGCTAAAATTTCATATTTTAACCCTAGGGGAGATCTCTACAAGCGCTATATCTTCTTGTGGTAGAAAGAGTTCAAATTGTTTTTTTCTGTTTTGATATTGTAACAGAAATGTTCTCAGAAAAGCAATATAGTAGGTCTGTAAATGGTGTTGTTCCTGTGCAGGCTTATTGTTAGAGTAGCTATATTGTTATGTACACCTTCTGTTCAAGCACTGGTTCTTTACACAGCTTTTGAGCTGTCTAGAACTAAGTTGGCATAAAATGTCCTGACAATCCACTGAAATTACTAGTTTAATGTCAATTTGAAGAAAATTCTGAGCAGAAAACATTGAGATGTATCATTTGTTTGCCAAGACTGACTAAGATGAGAAAATGAATAATGTATAAATCTGGTTAAAACTGCTTTGCTGCCATGCCCCTAGGATATTGGACAAGTTAATGGGGGAAACATGATTTTTTATGGTATTTTTTATCGTATTTTTTAAGGTGCTATCTTTCAAGAGGCTGCTGTTTTCTTGCTACAAATGGAAAAATGAACAAAAGGCAAAATAAAATGCACATCAATCATCAGTGTTGTAATTATTTTCACTTAAGCAAAGATCTTGCACTGAATGCAACATGCTTAGGTATGATAGTGACTGGAGCAGTTGTCAGAATGGCAAGGGCAGATATGTTTTACGGTTTGCTTCAAGATAACAATCATCAGAGTGTATTAGGTGCTGTAAGCCAAGGGAGAAATGTCTGCCAACAGAGACAGTCGTGAATGAAAACTGTTAGTGACAGGCAAATGGATAGTACACCTAGAGAATCTTGCCAAATATGACTACTATTAAACATTAATTTAAATATATTCATTTACATCATTAAAAAACAGAGGACCACACTAATATGCACTTACCTGAATTCAGAAATTTTAATTAAGAGTCAATTAAACCTAGTTTTCAATAACATTAATTTTCTATACTGTGTATATTGTAGTACTGTATATGCGGGAAACACCATTTCTTTGTTTATGTCGTGTTGTGAAGCATCAGCATTTTGATCTCTGTATTTACATTATTCTTATTGTGATATTGGAATGTACTGGATTAATTTTCATTTTTCTGTTCTCTATTATTAGAAGATGTCTTAGATGTTTTTTGTATCTGCCATTTTTTTGTTTTAGAACTGTAAGTAAACCATTCATTATGTCCATCATGATGAACAGAGATTTGCAAACGTATTCAAACCTGTCCTATGGCATCACAATTTATAAAAACTACAAAATGATGCATAAAACTTTTTACGCTAAATTAAAAAAAAATCAGTTCTTTTAAAAAAAACCTGAAATCTCACACTAAAGACTTCTTAAGGTAAGAAAATAATAGTAAATGTCAGCAAAATGAAAAAAATGAAAAATGTTGATCACATAAATATGTGCAGGTGTGAACTTAGTTAGGTTGGGCTTGCATTAAATTTAATACTTTGTCTTTAGACTTAAAAGCTCTGGTATTGTCTTGTCTGCCCGTAAATACTTTGGCCATGTCTGCTGTATCACATAGGTGCTTTGTTGCAAAACAAATGTAGGATTTCAGATTATTTTATAACTGCAGACAAGCTTCTTTTGAGGACTGACCCATAGATATTCCCTCCCCTCTGAGCCACAGGACCCCCCCAGTGGCATCCTTAGCTAGTTTTCTCCTTGCCCAGCTGCTCAATGTGGAGGGATAGCCTGATTGTGGCATTATCTGGGTGTCTTACAATTCTTAATGATCCATTTCACCATGTCAAAAGAGGTATTAAAGGTCTTTGAAATGTTTGTATGCCCTGCTCCCAATCCATGCCTTCATTCATGTCAACTCCTAACATGATTTGAAAGATTCTTGGTCTTCATGGTGGAATCTTTGCTTGAAATTCAGTACTTGATTGAGGGACCATATAGATAGGTGTTTTTACTCTGAAATAATAAGAACCACTAGCATTGTACACACAGGCGGCTCATGTATTAGTGTAGCTCTTTAAAGAAATTGTGTGACCTCTGACTTTTCTACAACAAGATCACAGGCAAAGAGTTCACATATGGCTCACAGTTAATCTGAAATGCATATAAAAAGCTAATGTTTTAACAATGTTTTAATCTAAAATCACATTCAACTAGATGTATCCTGGAGGGGTTCATGGCATATTTGTCTTCAGGACAGAATCATGAATTCTAGAGTAACAAACATTTTAAATAATAGAAGGGTTCCAAGGTGACAAAGCCTTATTTCTGTCTTAATGTAAGTACAGGAATTTCTGTGTAATTTTTTTAAAGTGACCCAAGCTGTTAGTTTGTGGAAAAAAGAAAACAACTATCAATAAATTATGGACACCTGCTTTACATAACATGCAGCAATTCTAACGTTCTTTGGTGTATAAAACATCCATGCGATTTCTTCTATGAGACACTAGAGGGAGAAGTGTACGAAGTTATGAGGTGGACTGAATGGGTGTTTGTAATGCAAGTACTGTGTATAGCATTTTTAATCTTGTCTGTAGGATCAGTTACTTTTTAATTTGTATCAGTTAATTAGCATGATTCATTTAGTTTACTACTAATTGCAGAGATAATAAATAACCATGTTACAGAAGACCTGTAGCTTCAAAAGCAAAATAATGTTAACTGAAGTTTGCTTCATACTGGATTTCAAGCAAAAACCTAGGAAATTTGATGGACCACTGTTCCATTCAAATTGTAATCCTTTCTTTTACCTTATATTTCTGGGTAAGATTGTGAACTTTACCAGGAATTAGTGGCTAACTAATAATGGATAGATGTGTTTATGTAAATACATATATAATGTTTATTGTTAGTTAATTTAAGTTTGCATAAAAAGCAAAAAGCATAATATTCTAAAATTTGAGAGCTTAAATTAAAGGCTAACATTGTTTATTGTGCCTGGCTAACATACTGTGTACTGTAATAAGAAAACATAAGTAATTCAGAGGTCTTCCGTACTTACATTATTTTTCAACAAAACTGAGAAGCATATTCTATTATTTGTGTTTTATGACTTTACTCAAATTAAAAGACCTCTCTTGTGTAACACGTTTATTTGAACAGTCACTGTGACAATTTGAACACTTTTCTATTTTTGATTTTGAGAACAATGCCTTCTAGAATATTAGTATTTTTTTTCAACATTACACCATGACTGGGATGTGGGTGATTTCGTGAGATTCCTTCTTCGCTAGATAAGAAAGAGTTCAATAATGTTTGTGCAATGATCATTTGGGATAAAGTGCTTTCTACAACAAAACTGCTGGCCTATTAATACTTTTCAGATGTGAGTCATCAAAGCACAGTCATGTAACTTACCCATACTGCAAAACATCATGAATGCTTGTTTTGTACTGGAGCCACCAAATACACATACAATTTTCTTTCTAAAAATCAGCATTTTAAATATACAGTATACTGTTTACAACAGTGCAAAGTGAAAATGTATTAGATGTGATCTTTATTAGTCTTCTGATCAATCAATCAGATGTTGCCTGTATGTTCTTTCAGTTTTTTTTTTGCTAGTCTAGATATTTTGTAAATGTCAAAAATCATTGATATCTGTAGACATGTGTGGGCGACATTTTATTATTCCACAGGCTATGAGTATAGTATTTTATTATTTTTTTAATTGTGTGTTAGTGATTTCTTAAAACTTTTGTCTCTTAGGCAAATAACAACCAAAACAAAGAATATTTCTAGAAATTTGTATCATGAAGAAACATTTTACCTTTTGAAAAGGATATGTCTGTCCACCTTGCATTGTTTGCATGTTTTCTTACTATTTTCACATGTTTTGGTCGAATTAATATATATTTCTGATGTTATGTGTGAGTTAAATAAACTGAGTAGTATCTGTATCTATAAATATGAACAAAACAAGGCTGTGAGTCCAGATAGTTCCTTTGTTGTGCTTTTATACTGTACTCTTTCTGTCCTTTTTAAAAAATATGGATAGTTCTGTATTTTGAGTGCTATTCTTCACATGCATCTTTGTTGCTTTGCTCTTAATTGTTTTCAAGGAGTGTGTGGGATTGCCTGACAAAATTGCATTTCTGAAGTTTCTTTTTTTTACTTCTTTGTAGTAATAACTTTGTGCTGCATCTTCAAGTGTCGAATCCCAAGAACAAAAAAGGAGATTGAGGCACGACATGCACAAAGACAGGCAGCAAAGAAATATGCAAACACACTGGAAACGGTACCCCCTCTAAATGAACTCACTGAAATACCGGGAGGTAGGTAACAAAGTTATTGTACAAACAATAATGAAAAATTATTTAGTATCTAGTAGTTTTTTTTCTGTGAAGTTCTGTGTCTACACCCCTTTTCTTTCACTATGAAGGATTTGGGGTGTCAGCAAATCACCAGTACAAATGACCAGTATCCAGTTTGAATTTTTTATCTTCCCTTTATTCGATAAAATCAATTTCAGTAAAAGATTTATCAAGACAAAAAAACTGAATATGGAATAAAAATACAAAAGGAAAAAATAGAAGCAAGTTAATTACATATCCATGGGTGTTACCAGTGTCTCTCCTAACATCTCTGTATATTGTTTTAAAAAACTTGTTTCCACACCATTTTCAGATTTGTCTTCAGAGCCTGACTGCTGTGATCGTGGCTTATTTTGTCAATCTTCCTTAAGATTGTTAAAGCCTCAGTAAAACCTCAGTGCACCCTTTGCTCTAGGCTGAGATGACTCAGTTCTGTCAACCCAGTTGTGTAAATTCCAGACTATAGCCTAGGGATCTGTCTGACAAAAAACAGAAAAACATTTAACAAAATTAAATGTTCATGAAGAGCGAAGTTAAAGGTGAAAACCAAGAGAAAACAATGGGAACTCTACAATGAATGAAAATGTGTGTGGATCTTTATAAATATTTTGAAATGTTTGATTTTTAGTATGTTTCAGCAAGAATAAGTTTATTTATAAGCATCGTCAGAATAGAGCTGCATAGTTAAAATATACCTGAAGTACTTGTCTTTTTTATTAACTGGATATGATTTAAATGATCTTATCTTAAAATCATCGTGTCATGAAGCGTTCTTTCTGGACCCCATGCAGACGACACGATCCAGGGAAAAGTGAAGAAAACACGGGGAAAAAGTCATGCAGGATTCGGGAATGAAAACAGGGGATGCTGGTGGTCGGGGAAGGTGTGGCCGAGGCAAACAATCCGGGGATGAGTCAAAAGTGGAATCCAAAGACAGGGCAAAAGTCCAGAGCCAGGCGATCCATCCAGGACTGACGATTAAAAACCAGAGCCGGGTTGGGACCGGCAGGGGAAACAGGAACGGGAACAGAAACTAAAAGCATAACGGAGCCAGGCGCATCCAGGTCCCAAAACCAATGCAGAGCTTGATTAGCGTCAGTGTCTGGCTTTTAAGGGGGAACTGAAAAGGGGCTGAAACAAGGAACAGGTGCGGGGAATGAGGCAAACAAGGAAGGGCTGGAGCACCCTTAAGAGGATGGGTTTGCGATCGTGACAGTCGATCTATCACAACCTTCTTTAGAATACTGTATGAATGATACATTTTGTAGGTGAAACTACTAATACTAAATACATCATTTAGGGCACAATTGTGGTCACAAAAATACAAAACAGATATTCTTACTCTGGAACTGATCCGGTGAACATCTACCAGATACATTACTGGGCCTAAAGGAATATCCTACATTGGCAGATAATAGAAATAATAGAACACTTTCAGTCTTTTTGCACTGTGTTGGACTCTTGTCCCATCCAGAGTGTATCTTGCCTAGCACCCTTTTTTTTCTGGGATAGGTTCCGGCTCATATTGCAAAAATACAATATATTTTATTAAAAAAACTCAGAAGATGATCTAATGTACTTGGCATGTAAGGAGGGAGTGTATTTTTCAGACTTAAATATTAATTAAGTGTTAACAAGTCCTCAATTGATAATGAAACTTTGATTTGATTTGCTTCTATATTTGTGGCACCACAGGGGTCGTGGCCTCCATCCTGGACTCGAACAGGCATGTCCATCTCTTCTAATATGCCTATCAAAGACTATTTTTTGCACTCTTCTCTCCACTTAATATTCACTCTCCTCCAAGAGTGGTGCTGTATATGGCCATCTCATCAGTGCAACCAGGACATGTGGGCTCAGGATCTCTGAGCCCTCTGCTTGTGGAATTTCGGGCCCAGAGTCTCCAGTTTCCTCCAAGATCGTTACATAGGTCCCTTGCACCACCGAGTCCTTCACTCGTGGACTCCCGGGCTTGACATCTTCACTTTTAAAACCCGCCCTCTGGCTCATCCATTTCAGGGAATAGCAGTAGAAGGCCCTCGACTCAGTCATTCCTATTTGGCTGGACCCACTCTACTGCCTTCTTTACCTTACTTACTGGTGGGGTAACATGGCAACAACCAAGGCGGCTACTCTTCAAGGCCTTCCCTACACCTCGATGACACTACTCTCATATGGAGCCTGCCTCCCTGTTCCTAGCCACCACACAAGGAGCCTCCTGCTTCTTTACTCTAATCTGGATCCTCCTGCTCCCACATGATTTATGTAGCCTATTGTTCCAATGCAATCTGACAGAGCCTAGTGTTTCTACTTACTGTAACTCAGGAGCCTCCTGTTACCAAATGGCTTTCACTCCAAGACGGCTATTGGGTGTCTCACCACTAGTCAAGCCCTGGACTTCAAAGTCCATTTCCAGCCTTTGCTGTCCTTCCGATGCCACCAGCACGGGTCTCATACTCTCAATACACACCTTCAGTGTCTTACTCTCATACTCAGGCACAAGACACACAGTCTGCAATACCTCACACTTATGCTGAGACTCAACACACCCAAACCACACAGCCTCTCTGATACTTCACTCTCACATCCTTGCTGTGCACATGAAGCTGCCAGCACACCTTTCCCTGTGCCCAGTCACCATTGCCATTACTTACAGATCAGCATGGGTTTGCCCTCCATCTTGTCACCCCCCCATATGCCTATTCCAGAGATATGTGGCTAGATGAACTTTTCACTCTTCCCTGATAATTTGTATTCCCAGTGTGAGGGTCCCTCTAACACACTTCCCTCTCTGAAACATAATCTACTCACACTACACACTAACACTGTAACTCCAATCTCACTAAACTCACACTCGGCAGACTCACTGGATTGTCTTAATCACTCACTTCAAAACAGGTTTCCATCCCTTTAAATAAACAAAAATATTTTAAATAAAAATCTATTCCACAATCCTCTTCTCCACAGTCTCCTCCTAGAATTGTCTCTCTGCTTTCTTTCTCATATAAAGCAGATTTGCTCTTTGCTATTGAGGATACTAGCAGTGTCTCACACCTGCAACTAAGCCTTCTTTGGCCCAGCTCTCTCACTACCAAGTCTCAGGACATGGGAGACCTCATCTTGATCCTCTTCTGGTCTTCAGCTACGGCAGGACTAACATCCTGGTGGTTTCCCCTGAGGGACATACTCTGCCTTCTCTTAAATGTTTCTCATAGCTGTATCTCACTATTACTGTGACTCAGATCAGCTGCGGATACCTAGCGCCCCCCTCAGCAAATGGGCTCCACCTTAACCGTGCCACAACTTGGTCAGCATTATATCTTACGCTTCCAGAACACTGGCATTTTTTTTCATTTTAAATTAATCTTTCCACCTGAGCACTCTGAAAACAGCAATGTACCATATTTAGTCAAGTTTTATTCAAATTTTGTTTTAAAAATTTAATTTTCTCTTAGGTGTATTTTACAAGAAGATTATTATATCCCTGTACATGTACAACTACATTTTCTGCATTCATTATATATTTATTTTTGGAAGAGTTTACATTTATGACTTTTAATTTGTTGCAACCTACTTATTTAAATTCTATATATAATGACATATTTTAAATTTCACACTACTTTCAATAACTGATTTTTTTTAATTCTGGGTCACAGTGGAGCCTACATCACAAGCAACAGGTGCAAGGTGGAATACACCTTGGATGGGACTCCAGTCCATTGCAGAGTGCACACAGAAGCAAACATATACAGTACACACTCAAACCAGGGTAGTTTCTACAAAACCCTACTGTATTAACCTACTAGCATGCCTTTACTTTGGTCTGTGGGAGGAAACTGGAGCACCCAGAAGAAACCCACATGGACACCCAAGGAGAGAACATGAAAATTCCAATGCATCACCATGTCACCCCACTACTTTGAACCGATTCTGTTAATTAATGTTTCTGGTAATTTAACGTATAAAGAAGGAACTGACAGCTGCATGGACTATGTAAAATTGCCAAAGATGTAAAAACATAATAAAATACCTACACACGATTGAAATCACTATTAAAGTTAGAATCATGTAAACATTATTTTAAATTCAAATCACAGGAGTGTAAAGTAAAAAAAAGTAGTGTAAAACATTTTTAAGTACTACTATAGTACTGTACTACTAAACAAGCTTAAATAGTTTACAAGATAGCAGAGGTTCATACAAAAGAATTAAATAGAAAACTATGTGTGGGATGAATATTTATATTTTATTTTCCACAGGTGTTTACAACAGATTATTTCAATAACATGCCCCATACTACTGTATATAAATACATTTCTAATTAAGGGGTAATTTTAACATAGCTTACACTGAAGTTGTGCATGGGCTAGATTATCTCGAAACTACCACCGGGGCATGATGGTAATTTATTTTTTTTTTACTTAAGGAAGTCAGAAGTGTTATTTACAATAGCCAACCTAAGATATTTTAACTATCAGTTACAATGGGAGTCGTGTTCACAGATTGGATAACAGCAGATGCAACCACAGTTCATAGTAGGGAGGACAAAAGTGAATCAGAAAATTACAGTCTCACTTCTTTATCTGAAACGATCATGGCAATGATAGTTGGAACTAAATTTGAAGGACATTGTAATTGCTGTGTACTGTGGCCAGACTGTGTGGAACACAGAGATTCTGAGGCTTGACTGGCCATTTAGTTAGCATGCACAAGATACACAAAATGGGCTGTTTCTTTTCAGAAATAAAGGCAAATTATTAGGTAGTGGGAGCTAAGGTGTCTGACTTCTGCCCATGTATTTTTTTATTTTGTCCCCCTGAAAGTTTACAATAAGGGGACACCCCTTCACAGACAGTGGTTGTCTGTGAAATCTTGGTCTTGTTTATTCATGGAACAAGCAATCTCTGAATTAGGGTCTCCTGGAGGACCTACTGACCTCTGGTATTTGTTTCACCCATGTTCGCAGTTAGATAGTTGATCTAATCATTTACATACCAAATAATTATGACACTTGTAATTTCTCTGAAGCTCCAAGGTGTTTATAGGGACAGTAATTGTACATTTAATGAAGTGACTGTTTTCACTAACCTTAGACCTTATGTAAGTCTAAGCAAGACCATAATTAGAATCACTCTTTATTTGACAACTCAGAATAGGACAAATTCAAAAAGACAGAAAACCCTGCAGGAACTGATTCTGAGAATCCTTCTCAAAACCATATGATGTTTAGATTCCCAGGATGTATTTAATAAGGTCCTCCATAAGAGATATTTTTTTAAACAAAATGTCATGGAAATCTATGCAAATATGGAATATTCCATAGAAATATATGAAAATAATGTTATTGAATAAGAAATAGCAAGTCATATTAAAGGGCATGATATGCATTTTTAAGAATGATTGCTCTGCATTTTTATCAGTTCTTTACATTCTGGTATAGCTGGCAAATGAGTTAAATTTGCATAGAATATACTTTACACAGGGGAAGTGGCAAAGCACTAAAAGGACTGGGACAAAATCAAGGATTAGATAGACATTTGACAAGTGTAAAGCAATTCATTCAGGAATTAGACACATATTGTACATTATACATATTGCATGGATGATTCTGACCTGCAGGAAGCTGTGTATGAAAGGGATTGGATCATTTAAGTAGATTCCTCTAACAAACATGAAAAGCTGTTTTATTTCAGTTCTCTACAACAGAGGAGTGGTATGGCAAACTACAGTATATATTCATCTATTTGGGAACTGAAGTGCATTAACATTTAATTTATTTTAAGAATGAGAACTATCTCCATGCAGATTTTCAAATAAATAATGATAGCCTATATTAAATAAACCACAATACACCAATAAGTTAACAATAAACATAACTCTAGTTCAGATTCAGAGTCATAGCATGATGCATAATATTAGCCTTCAAATGCAATCATACACTGGATAAAGTGTAACTAAATTTGTTGATTTAGCAAATTCACATATACATTTAGTATTTGTGATTATAATTAATTTATAAATTATCAATGTGCTATGAGAAAATAATTTGTTTTTGTTTTGATTGACACAGGTGTGTGACATTCAATATTCTATATAAAAAACGTTATATTCTAAATGCACAATGTTTGGATGCTTAACTAATTTTGTTTACTTTAGTGCTTAACATTACAGTTTTTGCTTCCACTTTGGGAATCTGGAATTTTATTGGGAATCAGTCAGTAGACAGCAGCGTTATGTACTAGTAAACCTTATATTCAATCAGTTGCTAGTTCCAGGACACGAGAACCAGAAGATACAAGCTAAACCTAAAGCAGGACAGTTACTTTTTTTATTTCTTCAAATAAGTGATGGCATTATTTTCAAAATGACCTTCAGCATTCTGTGCTAATGGTACTCCCAGTGGGATTGTCCAACAACTCAATATGTGTTTCATCAAGAAAAAAAAAAGCTTAGCCTTTTTTATGCTGCCATGGAACTCTGCTGCAGACCCCAAATTATTGAATCCAACCTCAAATGACAGTCTTGGAGATCTGATGATACTACAGTTTTTTTTAAGTTTCCCAGTTGTTTTCCTTGGCTCCCAATCCTTTTTTCTGTCTGCCCATTTTGGTAAAAAGCTCTTATATTCTCTTATTGAAAGGATTGCAACCATTACTTTAGCCATGAGCGTTTTCGTTAGCTGAAATTGCAATGTCTAATGGAGTTTTTTACAGAGGTGTTAAGGTCTGTAATTTTTACCTGAAATCTTTGGACAACTCACCAACTTTGCTTATTTGTATGGTACTATTTTGTTTCTGTATTCAATCTCTTTTAATACCCAATTGCAATCAAGGTGACTTCTAGTAGTTTCTGTAAACTCTGAAACTTTGTCAAAATGTCATAAGACTAAGAAGCTGCTGTGGACTATATTTACATTACAAATCAATTTTTCACGTATTTACAGATGATGAATAAAGAGGAACATTGCACACTTCTAAATGTGTGTAATAAATTTATGTGATTGATATATCCCTCCTTATTTTCATACATTTTCCTAAGTCTTTGTCTCATAAATGTAGAAAAAGGGCATTTATCACTTTTTTGCTTACAGCTCTTGAGTCTTGGGTTCAATTGCTATGGAGTTTGCATGTTCTCTCCATGTTTTCTTTTACTCTAGGTGTTCCGTTTTCATGTCCGCTTCCAAAGACATGCTGAATATGTAGGCTGAGGACAGGAACTTTTGTGTGTTTATTGTGTGTGTGTTTCCTACAATAGCCTGACATCCCATCCAGCTTGTAGTCAAGGACAGACTCTTGGCTGCCGTAGCCTTACCAGGAATAAGTAGCTTTCTGATAATGTATGGATGAAAAATATGGATATGCAGTTGTACTTTTCTTCATTAAATCAGCTTCAAGGGAATGAATAAATCAGGAGGGTACTGCATAATATACAGATCTCCTGTGTATATATTTACATATAAAATATGTGTATGTAAAGCAGTGCAAAGAATTCTTTCATTCATGTAAAGAGTAAAGGGTTTTTCATGTTGCTATCCCCAATAAACCACCCAAGTGAATAACGGCAATTCAGCTATTTTGATTTGGATATTATAGTCTAGTTTTTGAAATCTTGAAACCTTTGGCAAGAATGTGAGCAGGTTCAAAATATTTCAAAAAGATCCCTTGTAGTAGCAAGGCATTTCTTGTGTCAGTTACTGGATTGTTCACCGTTAGAAACAAGGCATTCTCAGCTGTACTGACTCCTTATAAGTAACAGGTTTGAAAGCATTGCTAGTCAAGAGGTCCTGTGGATATTCTGTCTTCTGGGGTGGTCGATATTGTACAGGAAATCTCGATGTAATTGCTTGAAAAATAAATATGGCACTATGACAGTGAGCTAAGAGCATTACGTGATAATACCATTATTAATAGCACGTATAGTGTTCTTGTACACATTTATCATACACGAATGAAAACTGTTTTCATACAACAATGTGTTCTTGACACTTCTTCACTAACAACATCAGCTGTAAAATCACTTCTTATGGTACAGGAACAATGTACTGCTGTCAGCTTTATACTTTGTGGTGATTTCTCATGCACTCTTTGGGTTTAATGTTTCTCTTTTAAAATGTAACTTTATGTCTCTCAACCTCTGTTTCTCTCTCTCTTTCTTTCTTTCTCTCTTTCTCTCTCCATTTTCTTTCTCTTTGCAAAACAGCCTCTGGAGACACTTCCTCCCTCCAGACAGTTTCTGGTCAGGTACAAGCTCGCAATGTCAACCCTCTTCCTGTAGTGAAAGAGGAGGATGAGATGACCCTTCATGGAAACTAAGGGAAAGACCTTTCGTCTATTCTTTGCTGTCCTCTAACATTACTCTTTCACTTTACTGTTACTGTTTGACGGATCCTGAAAATATTAAAAAAATGTATACAGAATACAGTAAAAAAAAAATTACTGCATCAGGAACTGATTGTTTTAATTGATAAGAAGTGATCTGTATTCTGCAAAGGAAAGGGAATTTATTTTCAATAAGCCTACTAAGCCTACTGTATATTGACATAAAATACAAAGTATGCTAAAATTAAGAAGGTTATATACAACTCTACATGAAACAATGTTAAATGTGCTTTCGAACCAATTTTTTTTTAAACTTACAAAATATAACTCTTTGGGATACAAAAAATACATGGCAACAAAATTATCTTTGTGTGCATGCTTCAGATTTTTTTATTGCAAGAATTGTAACACATAAAGCACTTTCTGTGAAATGGATCATCTTATGTGTATTTATTAGGCCTCTGAGTCTTTTGTAACTGAGAAATCTGTTCTTTTCCTTAAAATAATAAATAAGAGCAGTCTGGTACATAAACATATGCACACATATTTAATGACTTTTCTTTATATCTCTGTTTTTTTTTCTTTCAATTTCTCCAGCTGTGGATGTTATACCTTTTAAATGCTATGAGAAAATAATTTGTCTTTCTATATTTCTCAAATATTTTGATATTCAATATTTCTCAGTTTAAAATAATTGAAAATTCTGTTTAATTTCTTTTACACATTTGAAAAAGAGCATTGAACTTGCTGGCTTTTAATGAAATGTTCTAAATGTTTTAATGAAATGATATTACTAGATTAACCTATCCTTTAAATTTAAGAATGTACATTCTTAAGAGTGTAACCACAAATTTAGTTCAATCTACACAAGGTCCTCAGATCTTATTCTGTATTTCATCAAACGGCTCTTTGGCAATATTATTTTTGATTTATGCTTTTATACTCATACTCTCATCATTTGTTATCCAAGAGGAAACCCTCAAGCCTTTTTACTTGCATATTTCCTTAGTAATTACTATCAACTCAGCCCATTTAAGAAATGAATTAAACTCTTCAAACTCCTTTTGTGGTATATTGCTCTAGACGTTTGAAAATTACAAATAAATTATATATGTATTACATTAATTCATGAGTTTTAAATTTTCTACAGGAATATATCACTCAAGAATAAAACATATTACACTCAAGAATAAAACATATTATTTATATTCAAATATATATTCAATACTAATTTCAAAGATAAAGAAATAAACAGCCTCAATGATTCAATTCATATCACAGCCATGGATGAATGTTTAAAACATACAGCACCCTTCAAAAGTTCAGGGACAGTGAAGTCTAAACTGAGATTTTCATTAAGAACTCTAATGATAAATTTTTCTCATTAAAAAAATGATAAATAAAAATAAAATCCCAAGTACAGTATTTTGTTACAATAAAGTCAATTCAGTTCTACCCTCTCTGGTCAATTAAATGGACAGAGCAGTGGCACTGTGTCTAAGGATCTACACCTGTGGCTGGAAGGTTCGTATTCTGCAGCCGGCAGATGAATCCTACTCTGGTAGGCCCCTGAGCAAGGCCCTTAACTCCAACCGATCCAGGGATGCCATATAAATGGCTGACCCTGTGCTCTGACCCCAAGATTCTCTCTCCCCATCTGTGTCCCTGTGGGTCTCATGGAGAGCAAGCTGGGGCATGCAAAAGGACAAATTATTATTGCAAGAAATTGTATATGGCAAATAAAGTGATCTTATCTATCTTAAATACGTTGGTAGTGTTGAACTTCATATTGGGGTAAGGGTGTCAAAACCATAGTTTACACAGGCCAACAGCCATATCACCCTGCGACTCACAACTGGCAACCCACTGAAGCTAAGCAGGTGTGGGCCTGGTCAGTACCTGTGGGTCCTAATGCCCCAGTATAGTGACGGGGACACTATAATGTAAACAGGCGCCATCCTTCGGATGAGACGTAAAACTGAGGTCCTGACTCTCTGTGGTCATTAAAAATCCCAGGGCATTTCTTGAAAAGAGTAGGGGTGTAACCCCGGCTTCCTGGCCAAATTTCCCATTGGCCCTTATCAATCATGGCCTCCTAATAATCCCCATCTATGAATTGGCTTCATCACTCTGCTCTCCTCCCCACTGATCGCTGATGTGTGGTGAGCATTCTGGTGCACTATGGCTGCCGTCGCATCATCCAGGTGGATGCTGCACATAAAAACATGATTTTGAAATTATTTTGTAATTAATGGCTGCTTAGTGTTTGACTGCTTTATATTTAGTTACAAACACTTTAGGAAAGAGTATATGCATCATACCTGTACATGTGTTCCAATTTCCTGGGACTTTTGGTCTCTTTCTTTAGAAAGAGAGGCCAAACATTGATAGATATGGAGCTTTAGAATTTCTCTCACACATGGGGGTTTCATATGGGACAAGCACATTTGTACCATGTCTAGATAGATCAATTTAAAAGCTTTCAGTCATTTATCTACAGTATGTTATGAGCAATTGAAGATCTTGTGTCTTGGGGAATTCATCGATCAGCTTTCATGATTGCTAGAGTACAAAAATATCCTACACATACAGTACAGCAAATGATACTCTTCTCCAAAAGAAATAAAAATAATTTCCCCCCAAATATTTTTTTTTATATAGGTTAAATAAAACTTTGTAGTAGATTAATTGGCATAATCTGACAAGTTTTTATTTTTTATTTTGACTTGGAAGCTACAGCCTTAGTAGCCTTAGCACAGATGAAATATGCATAAGTCTGCATAAGACCCAGAAAACTGCTTCATGCTGTGGCTGGAGCTGTGTGTAAGACTTACATGAAGAGGACTACTTTTGAAGAGCTACAGTATTTAAAAAGCCAGAAAAAAAATGTGCATCCCAAATGCCAAGTTGTCAAATAACAACCTAGAAATTGATCAGATCTAAAGTTTAATAAACTATTTTTCAAATAACTTTATCTCTGAACTTAATAGAATTATAACATAAATTACAGTAGAAATTTGGGAGGAAGGTTAGATCCTAATCTCACACAATTCCACTCACCTCCACTTCCAGCTTTGAATAGGCTGCCATTTCCTCAGGCAAGGCACATCAAATACTTTATACATATTCGTCTCCTTATAATATTTATAAGGATGTAATTGAATTACCAAACTAAAAGTATTAAATTGCTTAGTTAAGGGAATAACAGTGAGGATGACGCCATTGGAAAGACTCCAAAAGATGGAATGAGACAAGAAGCTGCTGCAAGGGTGAGGATGACTGTGCAGGAGATTGTGGGAATGGTGGGAAAATAGGTTTTTGTTACCTAAATGTGTTTTTAATTAGATGTGACTAGATCAGCTCTTAAATGCAATTTTAAAACTTCAATTCTGATCTTTCTTATACAAAATGTTACAGATATGTCTTTTGTAATCATATCATGGCTTAGGAACATACAGCAAAATGATCAGGCAAATAGTTCTGTAGTAGATGTTAACGACTGCAATGACTGTTGATGGATGGTTGATTTCAAGGAACATCAGGGTGATGGAATGTAATTTGAGGAGATGAGTTGAGGGAACTCAAAACAAAAATAATTAGAGATGGAGTTGTCCTGATTTCTGAAACTATCTGGTTCTAATACAGAAGTGCAAAAAAGAGCAAGAATAGACATGAAATGTAGAAGAGAGATGGAATGAAAAAAAGTCTATTATTCACTGAGAAGAATTAAAAGCAAAGAGAGAGTGGTCAAACAGAAACTGTTTGACATGATAAATATGTCAAGTTTTAGATCACAAGAGAAATGTTTTGGTTGTCAGGTTGTAAAAATACTGGTCCTGATGCAGATCATAAATGAAGGGCCTTGTCCTAACCTCCTAGTGTACTGTTCAGTTTCTTAGTACTGTTTCATCAATGTGTTAACAACCTTAAAAAACAGCCTCATCGTTCAGGTACTTCCTACTGCAAGGCACCATGTAATATCATGATTAGCTCGTCCACTGCCCAGTACAAATAATGCCTAACTCATTTCATGACCATAAGAAAACAGCAACAATAACAATGTTCATGATAAATATCCTTATTATGGAGCTGATTTCACAAACTGGCAGATGAAGAAGGCCTTGGATTACAACCTTATGCAGGAGTACCAGTACATGGCCAGTATTTATTCTATTTCAATTTTATCTGCCTAGACCAGACCTCCTATTACTCTCCAAAGTCAACAAGGGATTTACTCCTGAGCTGTGTATTCCACATTTTGTCTACTTTATCATCACTAGAGCCAGATTTATTATTTTGAAAAGAAAACATATTTAAGTTGTCACACCCTTATCAGTTTCTGAGATAATGGGTAGGATTTTTATGCACTTTTATGGTTTTTATGGTTCTTATATGAAACTTGAAGAATTGGACAAAGTTTACATTTCAAACCTTAGATTTAAATACAGCACATCAATAATGAAGAAACACCAGTCTTCTGAAAATATTAAGGGTCTTACATTTGTGTGTTAAATGAACAAATGAACAGAAATAACTGTCAGTGTGATTGTGATTTATAAATACTATTGCTGTATAATTTAAAGTGTAATTTAAAGGGGAGTTAATGATCTAAAAATGGACTGTAAATGAATCCACAACGCAGATGTTTAGCCTGGCAAAGAACGTCATGTAAAACAAAATTCAATTGCCATTAAAAATACAGCTGCAAGCATTGAAGTATTTTCAAGGTAAAGCTAAATATCAAATGGCTCATGAAATAGGCAAATGCAGATATTGCTGTAAACTGGTAAAAATGAACTCAGGTTCAGTACCTGCATGGCCTAAATATAATGTTACGACCTTAATGAAAGTACTTAAAATAATGTCTATCTACCATATACATTGGCCACATTGCTAATCATCCACCTAAATAGCATATATTTTGGGACACTAATTAACACATGTAATGCATCATTTACTCACCGTATTTTAATGTACATCATACATTTGTATGTTTTCTATCATTCTCAGCAGACCTGTAATATTGCAAGCAAAGTACATCCCAATATCTCAACATGTTGTTCTCAGAAAATGTAATGACAAATATTAGTATTTAATATTGATATTTGTTGTGGAAGTTTGTTATGTAATAAAAATGAAAAACACATAATTTGTCCCTAAAATACAGTGCATCCCAGCATATATTAGATGACAATTATATGAGAAATATTCAAAATAGCAGACATATAACTTTGATCATAAATATTCATGATGAAATACTTTAGTCTGTTGAATTCCAACTTCAATAAAACTAATCAAAATAGGAAATACCTTCAGAAAAAAATTGTTGCTCCTATGATTGTCTCATTCATAATTAATTCTTTAATATTTATTTAGCAAGCCAAGACATTCAGTATAAAAACAGTATATTTTAAAGGGGATCATAATGTCTTTTAAAGGTGAGAAAGAAACAGAATTTTTTTTTTGACAGAATTAGTTTAGTACTGGATATGTCTTGTCTATAACAATTGTAAAATGCTAAGTAAAATAGCATTAATTGAAGCAAGGTCAGATTTCTATTAATTGAATTAATTGTAAGAAACACAAGATGCATATTTACTCAGACCTCAAAGTACCACTTTAAGTAAAATAAAATAAAAAATACTCGACATCATTATTCTGCTCTTTGGAATTTTTACACAAACTTCCTGTTTCCCTTGGGTATAAAAGGAGCTGACACATGGAAGATATTTAATTAGAAGGAGCATGCATCATCACTGTTAAGATCAGAGAGATCATTGAAAACTGAATTTACCAATTGACACTGTAGTGCCCATTACTGAGAAATGTAAGGCTACTGGTATAATGACAGTTAAGTCAGGATGAGGATGAGAAATTTGCCATCATACAGTAGCCTGTAAGTATGTGAAGCAAACATAAATTCAGAAGCAACATTTGGAGATCATCAAAAACTGGCATCTTAAAGATACAGTGCCTAGAAAAGCAATAAACATTTCTAACGTGCATGTTACTTTCATGGTAGGGCTAAAAGGACAAAGTCTTTTTTGAGCTACAAAAAGAGGTGACTAAGATTTTCCAAACCATCTGATTGACCATTGGAATCATGTGTCATGGTCAAATGAAATGAAAATTTAGCTTTTTGTACACACTCATAAATGTTGAGTTTGGCATAAAAAAGCTCAAGCTCATGTTGAGAAAACCCTCATGGTCACTGAGAAATATTATGAGGGGTCTATTATGTTTTGATTTGTATCTATGGGTCCTTGAGCTCTTGTTAGGCCCTTGCTAGGAGAATTCATGACCTCCAAAACATTCAAGGACATCATAGCCAGCCACCTGGTTCCCTGTGCCAAAAAGCTCCAAAATTTGACATGCCAGCAAGAAGCAATAACAGCACACAAAATAAGTGGTCTTGACTGGAGACTCAATCTCCAGACCTTAACATAATAAAACACTACAGTACAGTATGTACTGTATGTGGTTTAAACTCAAAAAGGCACTTAACAAAGCATTTCAATCTGGAGGAATAGTCACAAAGCATTTTAATCTGGAGGAATGTTCAAACAACCCCCTATCAGTAGTGCCATTACTACAGGAGGTATCTTGTCAGTGTGATTTATAGTATGTCAGAGGAGGATTTACAAACTACAAACTACAGAGTTATGAACAAATGTGACCCATGCGATTTCAGGACTTAAATTATTTATGACAAAGATCACTTTCCTCTGTGCAATGCTATTAAGATTACAGTATGGCATTTCGATTGTTTTGTCCTCCAGATAGGAGGACACTATCTGGTCTGTATAGATTTTTGTTATAAACTATTTCTTGTTCCTATTTCTGTGGGATATGAATAAATCTGTAAGGCACTGTAACTTTACATGATTCCAAATGTGAGAGGAAAATCATTCTTAAGCTTCTTCAATGTAAACAATGAATTTAATATTCCTTCATTAGAGAAAGGCCTTCATCAGTACCCCATGCTAGAAGATACAGTACAGGCTCACTATCTTAGGTTTAAACACTCTCTCTAAAATACACATAGTTACTATATCAACAAGCATAGAATGTATAGTATAATAATAATACATGAGATTTTGTAAAAGGTTTAATAATTTATAGATACAGAACAGGGTTCATACAAACCATATTTTAATTAAGTTAAAACAAATATTTATTACAATAAACTACACAAGACATACAGTATATACAGTATTTACAGACAAGGTATTTCAGAGGCCTAACAGTCTGGTCAACCAGAAAACCCCAGACCGCTGCTTAGCACTGAACTCTAAATATGCCTACAGAGGCCACAAAAGAGATGAGCTGCCTTATAACTAAATACAAAGCAACCTGAAGTTAAATCTCTCTTCACCCTGGATGCCACAAAATAAATGGGAGCGTATATCCCTATCCATAAAATGCACGGGAAAGATAATCGGGAAAGACATTTCTAACTGAGGTATCTTTTACCCAGGAAACCCTAGTTTCCTAAAAACACAGAACAGCACTCGCTCTCTCTAACAAGGTTCAAATTCTTAGCTCCAGTCAGGTTTGATTTGGATGAGCAAGAAGTAGGGGTTCTCGCCTGGCCCAAGCTCTGGACTGCTCTCTCTCCTCCCTGCTCTCCTTGTTTCTTCCTTCTTCCTCTCTCCTTTCTGCTCTTCCTCTCCTCTGTCTGTGCTCTTAATGTGATCTTATATTGTCTCTTTCTGTGCTGCTCCTTGCCAATCAGTAATCCACAACCTCCCTAGGTACACTAAGGTACACTTTACCATTGTTTCTGCTTAAGGGACCCCCCCAGACCTCAGCAAACATCTTCTCTCCTTTGAAGTTAGAAGTATTTACTCTTCTCAGTGCCACAAACTTGATCTAAAATCTAAGAGACACTTCTCAGTCACCCAAAGCTGTAACTATAAAATATATCAATGATCTTGAACATATGCTGAATACGAGACAGTAGAAACTGTGTTTATTTAAATGATCTGTCTTCACATTAGACCTGTGCTATTTGTTATTGAACAAGAGGAAGATGATTCCTGTGTGATGCTATCATCCTATTCCTTAGAGTCACTTAGTCTCTGTTGAATATTTGTCAGCATTCAGGCAACATACTGTATGTATGAGCATAATTGTTTTTTCATTTGATGTTTATGATTAGATTGAACTTTTTTCCTCATAAAAGAGTCCCAATATTGTATTCAGGTATTGATTAAAGACATTTAATCTAAAATACCTACAGCATAAATTATTTGTAACTAGTGCCTGAAGGTAAGATATTCCTAAATCACTGATAAAGGTCTTCTGCTGTGGAAGGAGATGCTGGCCTACATTACAAAACAAGGACCACCTTACACAGTCTGTGTGATATTTGTCTTGTATTTGCCATACTTTTTCTTGGCCATTGGCCAGTGAACATGGAATCTAGATTAATTAGAGACTAAAACAGCATTCTAAAATTGTAGGTTCTATTTATAGCATTGTTGAAACCACTGAAGCTGATTATAATGATGTAGTAGAGCCTGGATTTTCGACATTAAGGTTTTTTCCTTAATCTGCACCTTACAGTTGGACCATAAGTACAGTACCATCTAGCTTGTGATTCTCAAATCGTTTGATAGTAGTTCACCATGTGTCTTGCAAATACAGATGAGTGATCTGATAACCTCATTTAGGTGTTGTCATTCATATTCACTTGGTGACAATGCTTGCTGCCTAATATCAACTGCATCTGTTTCATTATTTCCTTAAACTAGCCTCTTGGGAGGTGGCTGCGAACACACCATACATCATGCTATCCTACTGTTGGTCACTTGTGTCCTTACCATGCATTGTGAATTTGACAGTCAGAAAATGTGGCCTTTTTCACGGCTTTATTGAACACACCTGCCCTAAATTAGCACTCATTCAGCACCCAATCACAATTCACTACATTTAGCTTTCAGGGGGTCTATCAGTCATGTGTACTGAAGTGTTTCAGCAAACAGAAGAACTGCTCATCAAGTAATGTGCTCACTGAAGTGAACAAATCCACCATGCAAGACCGGTCATGCATTTGTACTGTAGCATTAAGCTATGTGAATTAATATATCCAAATCTTTCTGTTGACTGACAGTTTTGAAAGTTCTTTGAATATTCTTTAACAATTTTACATTACACTACATTTCTGAACTATATGTAAAAAAAACTACTACTATAATAGTGGCAATTAATTTTGATCAACTCATAATATTAGTTACAGGTCATAGAATTTTTTAAAAAATGTATAACATTAAAAAAACAACTTAAGAAAGAATAATACCACTTTAATTCTAAAGAATGTAAATGTTTATAAAATTGCAAGCTGGATTGTATTACATTGCTGAAAAGTTCAAAAACAGGAGGTTTATAACTGAAAATGCTTTTGGGATTACATGTACAGTATGCTAAAAAACAAGTCATAATTTTTTTCATTTTGAAAATGTGATCTTTGTAACAGTATTTGGAAACATAAACCAAGCACATCTATTTTAAGAGACTGCTTTCTGGCTTGCAATGTCAATCAACATAGGGGGTTACAGCATGCTATATCAAGGTCACATTTAAAAAAGATGGAAGATAAAAGATAATTTTTTTCTTGATTTCCAAATATCAGTGAAGATTTAAGAAGAAGCTGATGTTAAATTCAAATTCATTAATATTAATAAATTAATTGTTGAATTTTTGCAACTGAATAATGAACAACAATTAAGTTTGTCTTTTGTTGCTCACTTTTTAACGTGGTTAATTAAAAGAAAACGTCTAAATGCTTGAATGTACAGTATTCATCTTTCCTATTTTGTCAGTTATTAATGTCAGATTAATAGAAAATGAACTAAAACACAAATGTTAGACTCAGATGGGAACTATTCAAAACCTTGAAATTGAAAATAATAAGTAATTTAAATCTAGCTTAAGCATGAATTATAAATTTCTGTAAGTTGTAGTTTGTTACTCATTATTGTTAGACTAAAACTTAACATAAAATATACTTTTTTTCTACCTGTACTGGCAATAATTCTGCAACTAACCATCTCCCAATGTTTATAGACAGAGGATCATGTTTCGTTTCCTTCTAACAGCTCAGTATAAAAATGAGACACAGATATTAAATAACATAAAAAGATTCTCTTATCATTTTTCCACTGCAGAACTGAAAAAATGTCATCATTTATTATTGCCCTGTAGTTACTGAAACAGAAAACTTTTACCTTTAGAACAAGTCAAAGGTTCCAGAAAGGACATAATTTAATAGAGTATACTGTAGATGGGTTCCTGGAAGTATCCACAGTAACTGAGGATCTCAAACATACTGAGGGTTTACTTTAGACTTTTAGGAGAGCTCAGAGGTCACACACAAGCACCAATATTTTTCTGGAATAAGTTGAATGAAGTAGCTTGCTCAAAGGCACAGGAATCTTCAATTTAAAGTACTGAAAATCAGGAGTCTTTTCTTTCTCCTTTCAGCTGCAAAACCAGAAGAGGATAAAACGGAGGTGGCCACTGTGTCAGGAAAAGTAGACAGTGAAAAGGGAGATGGACACAAGAAGGACAGCAGTAAAGGTGGTAAAGGTGCCAAGGAGACAAAGGGTGAAGGCAAGGATGGAGCCAGTAAGAAAGGAGGCGATAAAGGTGGTAATAAGGGTGCTTCCAAGAAAGAAGGAGGAGGAAAAGGAGAAGCGGATGGAGGTGGAAAAGGCAAAAAAGCAGGAGAGAAGTCTGGAGGCAATGCCAAGGCGGAAGGGAAAGGAGGCACTAACGCAAAAGGTGGAGCCAAGAAACCACCAGCTAAGAAATAAACCTTGAACCCTTACTTACGAACTCAAACTTTACCATTATAGACTAAAAAAGGAAGATGACAAGAGGAAACAGGGATTTTCCACAGAATCAAAGACAAATGAAATAAACATTCTTGTTAATATTGATTTTAATATTAATTTTGATTTTTTTTCTGTTTAATTCAATATACTGCATTACCTGACATTTTTTCTCAACTACCAACATTAAAATGTTGACATTGAGACTTCAGGTTAACTCTCATAATGTAATGTTGGAACCAAAACTATTTGCTGAAGATTTAATGCTTCTGAATACTGTACATATTTAGTATTCAATACATCAAATACATCTTGGTGCTTTAAGAATATCATATTGTTAAAATACATAATATAAGCCAAAATAGCTCTTTATAGTATAAAAAGTACTGAATAAAATAAAATGGCATTGGGGAAAATATCAGTATTTTACTAGCTCACAACCAAACTTAAATTGCTTCAGTTACGAGTCACTATTCAGTTTTAAAAGTCTTCAAATAATTATTAAAAATAGAGGTACTTTTAATTTCTTTACATATATGCCTGCTACTGTACAATAAGCAAATAAGTAAATATGTATTAAACTAATTATAAATTAAACCCAATTACAACAAATAGTTTTCCTTCTTTCACCAGTGCACTGTTTAAAATAGTGAAATCTATCAATTCATATCACCTAACCCAGAAAAAAATATGTGATGTGAAAAACTGCATTTTTTTACATTATGTTTTAGTCTTAAGGCATTACTACAACTACATTTAAAAAACAACTTAACAGTGCTATGCTTCCACAAAAAATTCTGTAACTAAAATGATGCTTTTGTACCTGTATTGTTAAACACAGTATATGAAATATTTCATTGCTTATATTGTCCCTATCAGTTAAGTCATAGAACAAACATAGATTGAAACAACAGGGATGGCAGAACAAGATGAGGAAAAGATAAGAAAGATGAAAAAATTGAACAAATACAGAATATACAATATAAACTATTTTTTCTCCAGGGACAAAGCTACAGTACCAACAATTCCTTATTATACATAATTTTAATATCTTTTTTCATTTGCAGCCTTTCACATTCCCCCTATGTCTAGTTGATGTAATTTTATTTCTTCTTTAAAGCATTACATCTCAAGCAAGTATCTTGGGCCCACTGAGATACCCTCAGAAACTTTCCAAGGAGGTCTGCAGTCAGTATAAATAAATAAAATCAAAATCCTCACACAGTCTTTTTCACGTACTCTGGTATTAGATTTTTATATCTGCTGATCTGCAATTCTTCTATTCATGTTTTACAATTGTCAAGAGTTTTATTTACAATTCTTACATTCCTTTAGGTTTAATTTGTTTAAGTTTGTAAAATGGGATTTCTTAATAAAAGCAAAATTCTTAGAAAGTGATTCTTTCAACCTATGGAGCAGTGCTGTGGCTCTGTGGCTAATGAGCTGCACCTGTGGCTGGAAGGTTGCCGGTTCATATCCTGTGGCTGGTAGAGGAATCCTACTCCATTGGGCCCCCGAGCAAGGCCCTTAACCCCAACTGCTCCAGGGGTGCCATATAAATGGCTGACCCTGTGTTCTGACCCCAAGCTTCTCTTCCTGTCTGTGTGCCTCATAGAGAGCAAGCTAGGGTATGGGAAAAAAAAAATTCCTATTACAAGAAACTTTGTATGGCCAATAAAGTGATCTTCTCTCTTAAAAGGTTGAGAATGGCTAATCGTAAGGATCAGAGAAGATTGTAAAGGAAGTGTTATGATTCTTTAAAATTATTTACAAAATGAAAGATTATAGAAAGCATTTACAAATGCAGATCTGATAAAATATTATTTACAATACTGTAATCTATATAGTATACAGTAATTTAAAAAATAGTTTAACTATTTTATGCAGTAGGACAAAACTCTGTACAAATGTTCTGTATTTCTGACTATTGTAAAATGGCTTTTTGTGGCTTATACAGTACTTGTATGCCTTGTTTGCTTCTTAATAGTGTCAAATTATTTTCATTTAACATTTGTAACATTTTTTTTTGCTTGAAGAACTACCTCTGAATTTTTTCCCTTGTAAAAGCAGAACAAAAAAGAAAGACATGGTTTGGAGTGTTCTTCAAATGAAATGTATGGCGCATTAGGAGAATACAATCAATAATAGATACAATTATAATCAAATTAAATAGCATTTTATTTGTATTTACTCTCAAACATATACAGGTGACCAGAAGGAGTCTCCACATTACAGCATGGCTAAATGTTGAAACTTAATGTTAATATTGAGAACAATAATTCATACCATGCCAGGGGCATATTGTTTATGTCATGTAATGTTAAAAGACATTGGGGAAAAAAGTTAATACATACATGGGAAACAAGTTAATAAGTATTCATGCTAAAATGAAGTAGCTGTTAATAATGTACATACACAGGAAACAAATAAATGTGTGTTTATGATAAAATAAGTAGTGTGTGATTAAATCACAAAACTGTATATATCTCCATACTGTATTCACCTCTGAAAGCACAGACACTTCTGATACATTAATACCTGAATAATTAATGGTAGCACCTTGTAAGGGTATCTTTGCAAAAACAATCTTCCTGTATCACATCTGGTTAAATGTGCTATGTGCTACATACCATTTTTGGTGAAAGTTAAAGTTTGTAAGCCATAACAAAGAGGGAGAATGACATTTATATATTTTTTGAAAAGATACATCTCTGGGGAAGATATAGATGATGTATAATTTCTCAGGACATGAAGTACTGTAATAGCTAATTATGCAATGGATGTCAAGTACATGTAGTTCATTAAGTGATGATCTGTAACATTCAAATAGATAATCAACATGCAGACCCCGATAGTAAAATGCACACATTTTTGTTATGCACTTTGCTACTTTATTATAAATCTTCTGACCCCTTCATTCATCTGGCATAAGAGGTTAATGGATACTGAGCATCAAATTAACGTTATCATTTATAACTGTAATTAATTCATGAAGCTATTTTCAGGGATCATGGCAGTCTCCCTTTATTCTACTATGACAGGTAAATTCATTAAACTGATTAAAATTTGTCATCTACAGGATTGATCCACAAGAGGTCTACTGGGAAAGCAGTGTGTGGTCACTGTTGAAAGGAATACTACCGGTACATGCTCTGCACCACACTGCAGATGTTGTCTGGTAGAATTCTACCTCATTGCTCTTGTAGAACCTGTGCAATATTGTGCCTGTTCACTTTTCTCTGAGTCTTAGATGCCACACATCATCCCAGCTCAGGGGAATCCTCAGCATAATAGCCACATTCATCACATAAGAAAGCCATTGTTATACAAGCAGCATGAAAATGAGCATTGACCTGATGGAATGTTATCATGTCAGGATGAGCCCACAGGAAAGGCAACATGTGAGGCTCCAGAACTTGATCAATGTACTTCTGTGCAGTCCAGTTGTAATCAATCACTACTGGTGAAGTTCTCTAGTGTCTTGACTATCCCCTAATGGCCTAAACCATCACACTTAGACTTCCTATCGATAAGACAGTTGCATACAACAATTAACTTATGTCTGCATGCAGACTCATGTCTATTACTGTGGTCTACATAAAACACTGACTCATTACTAAATTGGACTCCAGATGTTGCTCCAATACTGATTTATTTTCACCAGGCTTGATATTCAACAGGATAAATCATCTCATCACCTATGTCCATTCAACTATCTCTCTAATGAGATGATTTAGTTCTTAGGCTACAATCAAAGTCACCTGAATCTAATTAATTAAAGTGCCTCCAATAACAATTAATGCTCAACCATTATTTGCTTACATACTTCATTTTTTTAAAACCATACATGCATAAATAGTTCTACATTTATTTTGATGCTCAGTATATGTCTTCACAGACAATGGAACCACTTATTTGTTGATCAGAATTAAGCAATTAATTTATTTTGTTGTAAGATTTACTGTTTGAAAATACTATAATGTTTCTGACTGCAATCCTGTGTGACCTCTACAATGGATAGAGACTTTTAAAGATTATTCTCAAAATGTACAGTATGTATGGCAATAAATATTTATATAGATAAATGATAAACATTTGTATAGATAAATATCATTTAATTAAAATACAAAATGTTTAACATAGAATTAATACTCCTAAGGAACAGATGTTAATATCAAACAGTTCAATAAATGTATTTTTATACATATTGTTTTCTTGTCGGCTGTTGTCATTGCCAGTAAAATTCATACACACTTCCATGGTTACCACCTAGGTGCAATCTCTTCATATTAACAACAATTCTCTTTCTATATAAGTTTTTACAAAAGATTATGGTGCAATGTTTTTTTGTACAAGATCATAGTATGGTTTGAAAAGATTAATGTAATGTTCCTTTATTAATTTACATTTTTTTAATTCAGTTATCTCCTACACCATTCTATAAATAGAAGTTCTGATTAAATCAAATACATACAGAATCTGATATAATTTTTACATACTGTACTAATGCAAACTAAGTATTTTGAATAATTGGACAATGAAAAAGTATTCTAAAAGGAAACAAAAATACATTGCATTGTATGTTGTAAAACAGTATTATATGATCTATTTAAAATATATATATTTAATTAAATGTCTTGTTTTCTTGATAATGTTGGCAAGGCTTTAATGAATGCTGGCAGGAGGAGACTGCCAGTTATGTTATGTATTCTAAAAAAATAATCATTTAAGCAGCTTTCAGCAGCTAATAAATATACATTTTGAGAAAAGGATGACATGCCAAGTTAGCAAAAGGTGTTTGATTGATTATTCTTTTGCACTCCATCTGTTAAGATTTCATAAGCACACTCCCACCCAACATCACAGTAGCAGATTTTATTTTTTCAACTTTGTTTTATTTTTCAGCCTTAAGACCCCCATCATATGTTTTGCAATATCTTTACAAGTTTGGTATATATATATATTATGATACGTGTGGATTTCGTGAAAGACTGTGTAAATATTCATATACCATATACTGTACATAATACACACCATAATAGCATTGTCTTCTTTAAATGTACATTCATGAATGCAGCTGATCAGATCAGATTTCTGTAATAATAAACACATGAGTTTCTCCAAGCCATTAAGCATTGCAAAAACCCTGTAGGACAGTGGTATTTAGCTCCAGTTGTACTGTGGTGTGAATGACCACAGTCCAACTATTAAATAGTGTGAATGGAAATACCAAATACCATTTTTTTTCTGGTCATAAAAATGTCATTTGGCAGTGACACTAATCACCAAAGCCATTAGGTATTTTATTGATTGAGGGCCCTGGCAGGTAACACATTTCCTTAAAAACCATAGCTGTCTCAATGCCATCATGTGCAGAAAGGCTGAATGAGATAATATTGCTTTTTATTCATTATAATTCTTACATTTAATATTAAATATATATCAAAATGTAAAACTCTTTTATAATACATTCGTAGACATTATTTAATTGTAATGACAACCTTGCAGGGACAAGACCTATTATTTCATTTAGAATTAAGTGATATTAAGAATTTCTAACAATCTTTGTGTGTCTGGACCAAACAGCCTGTTGCCTATTACAGGAATGCAGCAATTGAGGCCCCTCTCTGTGGTCAGCCACAGAATGACCTAGCAGTCTTTGCGTGTGAGCCAGTGAGGGAGATGAGCTTATCTTTTGGATGAGGGTCTTTTCCATGACAGTCCAGATCTATTATCAATACTTCATTAAAAAGTGGTGCATCTCCTCTAACTTGGCCACCCTCCTCTCCCCACTGAACCATCTTGGCTGACAATTGAACCATGTGCCTGCCATACTTGTTGTTTGAACTTAAACTTTTTCACGTAGTGCAGAGTTAGAGGATGAGTCTGTAAGTAAACACAGAAGCCCGCAGCAGGACCTCACAACCAAATACTGTAGCTACCACCATGTGTCCGCTTGATCACCAGAGCAATACCATTGGACTAAACACACCTGAGTAGAGCATTATTCAGGAATAGCCACTATGCAGGTAGCAAACCGAGTTTCTCCCCTTTTCATGTGACTCACCACAATTAAGCAGTCACTACCTTGTGCACAGACCTTGTTCCCAATTCAGCTTAGCACCGATGTTATGACCCAAGTGTCTAGGGGTAAAGTTGTGTAACATTTAGGATAATTCTTTTGGAAGCAGGTGGGTTCTGGTGAGGGACTAGGAAGTGCGATAAAATGTGGGTGCAAAACTGATTATTTTAAGTTGAATAAGTGACTGGTTAGACACGATAACATACAGGGCTAAGGAACTAAAGTGGTGCCAAAGAAAAGAAAATAAACAAAATGGAGCTGGCTAGGAAAGTGAGGGAAAGCTAACCCGACTACAAAAGAAAACCTGAAACACAGTCTTCGGAGTCTTCAACACCCTAGCTAACCTCCACTGACTACCCAAAACCATACAAGACAATGGCACTCACCTGTACTAAACTAGTGTTACTAATACAAAAATCAACTAAGTGTGTAGAATGTACCCAACAACCTAAACTAATCTTATACACAAAAGTTCACACAAAAACACAAGTGAACTAGGAATATAAATAAGAGAACACAAAGGTTGAACATGTAACACATTAGGGCAAGGTTATGGCAAAACAAGGATAAACACACACACAAATGAAAGTACAAAGAAACAAACAGAAACCAAAGCAACAAAGCAACAAAGCAACAAAGCAACAAAGCAACAAAGCAACAAAGCAACAAAGCAACAAAGCAACAAAGCAACAAAGCAACAAAGCAACAAAGCAACGCAAAATGAATCAAAGCAAAACCAAACAGGACCAAAGTCAAACAAAAAGCCTCTCCTTCCTGAAAACCTCCATGTTATATACTGAATAAGATGCAGTCTGATTGGCTGAGAGGCTGATTGATGATGATGTCATATGGAACAGTGGTGTAATGGTGGGCCAATGGGGAAGGGAGAACAATCAAAGGTCAACAGTGTGGTCAACATAACAAAAAAAACTGGTCAATCTACTGTCAGTGTGAGGCTACAGCAAGATCCTTCTCTTCCTCTCTTCCCAATACCTCAAGCTGCCAGATTACTATTATTTTAATAGGACTGATTATAAAGTGAGTGTAATCAATGGTATACTAAATTTAGTATTTTTGTTTTTTATGTATCTTTTGTGTATCATTTATATTATATCTGTGCATCATACAGTATATCTGTGTATCATATTTTGAATATTTTATGTACAGATTGTTTCTATGTATTAATAAATGTATTCCGTGTGTTATAAATCCTGGTGAAGACTTCTTGTTATTCTGCCAATTGATTCCTAATAGCCAAAGCAAACTCAAGCAATTTACTCTTACAACTAAATATTGTGCCAGTAAATTCACAAAACCCATACAACATGATTTGCACTTCTCCAAATAACAAAGCTACAGTATATAGGTGAGGATGGTATGTGCAGTGCTGAAAGCATTAAGCAAAATTACGCAACTTGTTTATGAACTTTATCCTCATTTATTGTAAACATTTTAAAATGAAATCTTTACTATGTAAGCAGTGGTTAAATTATTCACCACGGCAATTTACAAAGAATGCATCTCTCAAGTTATATAGTTTTGCTTGTATAAAGACACACTTAAGAGATAATATCCTCATCAATATTGCTAATGCATTTGTGACAGGATGCCAGCAAATTACACCCCTGAGGTGATCACAGCTGTGTTAGATTAAAACAATACATCTGCCTACACCTCCTCATTCTCCTCTGTCTGTAGTCACAGGGTTTGTACCTAAGAGAAGACACACTGTATCAGGAACACACAACTAACTATTTCAAGTTGGATGAGTATAACAAAAATCATTCACAATTCAAAATTATATTAAAAAAATATTACAAAAGTGACAGCCAATCCAATTAGATAAGCGTGTTACTTTTCCTCCATCTCTCTTGGAAATCAAATCGAAAACCAAGTTATTAAGCACAGTTACAGCTCCTTGGCCTCCCCCAGTAGCTTTAACCTGAAAAATATGTGGAATATATCATTTCTGTATTCACTAGAGAAAACTGAATTATTTTACTATCCTCAACTCACATTGCCCTCCTTGATTGATGATACCCTTGACACATTAGCTGGTGCCTATTTTTTCAGCAAATGGACCTGACCAGTGGTTACTGGCAGCAAAGATGGAATAAGCTGACAAAGAAAAGGCCAATTTTACAACGAAGGATGATCTGCTTTGAGGTTAATACCCATGGGCTTCTACAGTACATTGCCTACTTTTCAGTGAATTATTGAATTGTTTTTTATGGAAAAAAAAAAATCAAAACTTGATTTAAGTATCACCTGAGTCACCTTCAGGAACTGCCTTTAAGGTTTCAAAATGCGAACCTGAAACTTAGGTCTGACAAGTCTGGTCTAGTCTTGTCTTTCTCTTTAAAAGTGAAGTCTTGGTTCAATGATGCAATGAAAGACCAGCTGGTAAACAACTACTCAAACGGAAAACGCCCATTACTTACACACGTCTTAAAACACAATTACATTTTTGTGCATATGAATGTGAAGCTAGTTTACACTTTCCTTGTATGCTTGGAAACTCATATACTTTAATATTGTTTTCTTGTAAACCTGCAGGATATTCCTCTGCCTTGATTTAAATACTTAAAACTCCTCAGTCTCCTCTTGTAATACCATCTGCTTGGAATGGCCAATAAGAAACTCTGCAACATATGTACTACAAGGAGACAAGCATGTGGTATCAAGCTTACACTGAATGGAAGTTGATGTGACTTGACAATGCAGCTTGCAGTTAGACCAAATGTGCACCACCTTAGAATGGACCTTTCTATCTGATGTAGTGAATATTTCTAAGGATACACATTCTGTAGTTCTCTAACACAGTTCATATAACTGCGAACAGCACATATTTAAGAGCAAAATGCAAAGAACTATACCACAACAGGCTTAATCTATAGGCTGCCAGGGGTGAATTCTATACCATTACCTGCAGAAACTCTGCACTGTCCTTAAACAGATAAACTGGAAACCTTTGACAGCACTGTCAAGAGCATTGCTGCCATCACACATGCACTGGCCCTTTCCTACATCTGAATGGAGTGTAAAAATAACCTGCAGCAAAGCTGGTCACCCTTACAACTAAAAATACCATCTGCTTCTGCTTTGCTTGTTCCTCACAACACAAGTGTTCTAGGATCACTACCACAAGTTACCAGGGAAACAGATGGTGGCTGAAAAGTTATTATGTCTTTTAATCTATTAATAATATATGAGACTTTATGAACGTGTGTCCAAGCTACCAAATAAAACTGAAATTGAATAATTATGTAATATTTGAATTATTCAGGTGGGTAGCTGTGTCAGCATGCGTAGGCTGCAAAGGAACAAGTAATAGGTTTATTCCATGCTGAAAAAAAGAAGAAAGAAAACACAATGTTTTGGCCGTGGAGCCTTCTTTAGGTGTGAGGTTTGCTCACACCCGAGGAAGGCTCCACAGCCGAAATGTTGTGTTTTCTTTCTCCTTTTTTTCAGCATGGAATAAACCAATATTTGAATTATGTTCTTTTGCTTAAAAAATATACACTATTATACTGGATATGTTTCTCAGAAGGCGAGGAATGTACCTGTAATGTTGCAGCTGAATACTATGTGCAGGTGGTGATTTGTCAGAACCCAAGCACAAGAGACCATAGAGTGAAAATTGAAAGGAAATGTTAAAGAAAGAATTGATTACTGGCCAGTGGGGCTTAATCAGCCCAGGCCGGTCAGTAATGAATAGCGAGACCCCTGAAAGGCTTTGAAGGGCAGCCCTTCAGAGTACCAGGGGTGCAGGTCGGCACACTGGAGGGTCGAGGTGGTGACCAGTGAAAATAAGTGTAAGATGGAGTAAGGGTAGAGCCCAAGGCTGCTGCGCCGGATGACACTGAGAGCCTGCTTGACCTAAAGCTGCTTCACCGGGCGACGCTGAGAGCTGGTGCTGCTCTGCAGGCCAAAGACTGGCTTGAAGCTACTGAAACTGCTGCGCAGAGTGAAGGACTGGCTTAAAGCCAAAACTCCAGGGCAGAGTGAATTGCTAACTGAAGATATTAGAGTGTCCAGTACAATTAAAGTAATATGGGACTCCATGGATTCTGAGAAAGTAATGAAAACCCAGAAATAGATATGAAGTTTAGGCTCCTAGCAGCACTTGAGAAAAGACCATGGATTAAGAATCTATTTCATACTAAGTAGCTGTTTCTGGTTGTACTATAAAAGTGAAGTACCAGAGATAACTGCTTTTTCAAAGGTGGCCTTGATCTAATTTCGATTTTCATTTTAGAAATTTTTATGCAGTTATGTCCTGATACCTGTGAAAGCCCAGCTGTCTCTTTGAATGTAGAAAATGACTTCTGAATGTAGAAAATGGCATGGTCTTAAAACCATGTAGGTCCAAGAAAAGTAATAAAAATGAATTTGATGTTTTTCAGTAGTTCGCATACAAAACACTAGGTTTGACTTATTAATGATCGATGATATGATTTATGTTAATAAAGTTAAAAAAGATTAGGAGTAAACTGCAAGTTGTGTTCAGGAAGAACAAGATTTTACATTGATTTTTAAAATACTTAAAAACGTCACTTTGTTCAGAAGCATGTCCTTATTCATTTGAATCACTAAACTGTGAACAATCCTGCTATAGAGCATGATTTTTCATGATTTTTTAATTGAGCTCTTTTATTTTGTTCTTAAATTGCACAGTGTGATTTATTCGTGTTAGAATAAAATTTGGCTTGCACATCTTTATTTTTGAGAGCTTTTACATGCATTTTTGCTTAAATGATTATTAGTGAGTCTCATTCAGATCTCATCCTAACTGATGTAGCTCCACTTGTGTGACTGATTAATGAACCCGAATAAAGTCAAGAAAAGATAAGAGCAAGATTGCCTTTGTGTAGCCACCACAGTTGTTTGAGGTGAGAGACAGAAATTAAGAAGACAGAAAAAAGTGCAGCCTGTCTTTGTGCCACTATCTTATTTGTTTTATACTGTAACTGACAAGTTACTCTTCGTCCTACAATAGGTCCTACGTCCTGTAAAATTTCTGCTGTAGAAGAGCACATACAATACTGTATGTTTCCTACAATCTGTTAGCATTTACCAAACAGATTTGCAAGGCAGATGGGTTGCAGGGAAACGTGCATTGATAAATGCAATCTTTTTACTGTTTTCTCTTTTTTCAACCAAATGATTCCAACCAGTCTGACTTTTGAAGACTTGTCTACTTGACATATGCAAAGTTATTGGATATTATAGAGTTACTGGATGGTTGTCATCATCTGTTCTGTTCCTTCTTTGTGTATGGATTCCAATCCTGAACTTGGGAAGGGGAAGACAGGGCAATCACTACAATTCACTTGTTTGACTGGTGTGAAATGACATATAATGATTATAATTAGAAAAAACTGGATTGATTAACCCATTAAATTGCCATCAAGTAGTTCTAAAACCAATAATTACCTGGGTATCACAATGCTGATCGTCATGTTTTTTTTCGAAACACCTTCATTTTATTTCTCAAAGTTTTTTCAGGCTGGAAGTCATCTTCAATTTGCCAATTAAATGCTTTCCAAACCAAACCGATTGTATAAATGTATTGTCAAAATCTAACTAACAATGTTAGATTCAAATTTTAAAAAGTTAGTCATACAATAAAATTTAGACAGTACAGTAATAATACATTTTTAGCACATCCTACAGCAATTCTAGTAACAATTGTTACCCATGACCTTTTTATTCCAAATGAAAAAAAATGTACTGTACAGTATATATTTAAGCTGTGTGAAGAAATCTGTGCTCCTATCATTATACATGACAATATTTTGAACATTTCTAATAGATACACTAAATCATTCGCATGTATGCCTTTCTTGTAAATGTAATGTTTTATCAGTCCATTCCAACTTCACACTAAAGCCCTGAAAACATAAAAAGAAAATGAATTGCTCACAGCTGTAGAAATAAAAATGAGATTAAATGATAGTATTATATTCCATCTAATGCATTGTAATGTTTCTGGGGGCTGATATGAATTAATAGAGGGCAAATGACAAAAGTTAAACATTAGTCAGTCCTGACATAAGCTTTATTACAAGGAAATTATGAAAGTTAAATAATAAAAAACCCTCACAAGCTTAGGCACACCACGCAATGTTACATGGTTTCTTCCAGTTTAGTTGGTGAACAGGTTGGTTGTTGGTAATAAACAGGCAACTACTAAAAATATTTTATTGAACTACAGTTTACAATATATACAACATAACCTGGTATTTACAGACTACTGTATGTATTTCAGGTTTGTGTTCCGGAAGACAAAATACTGTATCCAACATTTGTCTCTCAATTACACATTGCACTCTTGAGTGTCATGGTTGGCGTCCCTCCCCCAAGGGGCGCTCTTACCCTTAGGTGCTACTAATTGTAGTTTAACCTCTGATTGCTTTCCTGGTGTGTTTTATTATATAAACCTACACAGGAGACTGAGTTCTCCATTGCCAAATGCTGAGCCTCCCATAACATTGACTTACAATGATTCTTCAGAGATAAGATCCACACTCTAAGCTGATGTTAAAAATTAAACAGCCTTTGGTCCTTTTGCAAAAATGCATCTACCTGTAAATGCAAATGTGACAGGCTAGTTCAAAAAGTTATTACCACAACAATTCACTTACTTTTATGTGCATAGACAGGTCAGTTTATTTACGTCTTCTTTTGAAGGGTATGCTCAGAAGATAAGATGAAGGGAGGAGGCACAATAAACTCTAGCCAATTTACGAGATAAATTAGAGTTAAGCATATACAGAGCAAAAACGTAACAAAAATTAAGACACAAAAAGTACATTTGTAATGCATCCTAAAACCTTTAGTCGAATTAGATGTTTCCCTATCTCCCCTCCCTTCTGTAGGCATTAAGTAGTGAATGGAGGAGCATTTACATGGGAAATTCTTAAGGACATCTCATTTTATATTCTCTTTGGACCTAGCCCACGTATAAATAGTTAAGGGTGTTAAAGTTTGGGTGTCCTTACATCAATGTCCCAGAGTCTTTCTGGTAACCTCCTGTTGCAGTATTTTTTTCATTATCCCTCTGACACTTTGTGGCACCATAATTTTCTTTTTGGAGCCTCTTATTAATAACACCTGAATGATCTTTCAGCATCTTAAAGTTGTCATAGTGCTTCTATAACTATGAGTGACACTGTATTTGTGTGTATTTTTTGTCATTTTATTCTACATAATATTGTTACAACTGGAAGCAGTTTGGATATTTTCTCTTTTATGCCAAAACTGCACATAGTTGAAACTGTATATAACATCTTTCCCAACAATAGCACTTGTATAGGTAATCTTTCATTTCTTTACTCTGGCAGCAACATGTTGTTCTAGGGGTGAAAATCCTCTTTAGTCATTCCGATTCTCCAATTTAAACTGATGGGAAGTGTCCTGTTTATCTTAATTTATCTTAAAACATGTAATAAATACTCCAACAAAAGTGATATCTCCTGAAGATCTGAATCTATGAAGAACTTTTTTTTTAGAAAAAAATGCATTTTACACTTTGTAAACAGCATTCATATTGAATGATTTCCCTTGTGTGATTTATATTGCAAAGTAGTAAGGATTTTCTTTATAATGGCTGTTTTGGGAATTAATGTGAAGAGTTAAATTTAACATTTTTGAAACTGCTAATGTCACGATCCTCATCCCTCCTCTTAAGGGTGCTCCAACCCTTTCGGATTTTAGTTGATTACATGCACCTGCCCCCTGTTTTGTCTGTTATTATTTAAGCCTGGCACTCCCGCTATTCCTGGCTCAGCACTGGGAGATGGACGCCCGGAAAGCTGCCTACCAGTGGGTCCAGGAGAGACCCGATGGCATAGGCTTCATCACAGCGTCCTGACCATCTGGGTCTGGGGCTCAGAGCGCCTAGCCTCGTTACCCTGGTTTTTAATCCCTGTTCCTGTTTCGGATCCCATTTCAGATTTTAACCTTGTTTGTCGTGGATGGATCTCCCGGTTCCTGGACCCTGGACTGCGCCCTGGATGTCCACCTTGGACTGTTTGGACTTTTTTGCCTGAGCCATGCCCCCCGAGCACCAGATCACCATCGTCACCCCCCCTATCTGTCAACCCAACCTGATCCTCTACGTTTTTTCCCTGTTGTCCTTCTCCACTTACTTCCGGATTATACCATCTGGATAGGGTCCCGAACTATGCTTCAGGGGAGCCTGGACTGGCTCCCGTTACAAGAATGGCTTCGGTGGAAAAATCACTTTTTAGTGTGTCATTTCACAATGTATCTTGCTATTTCTTTCTGATAATGGTGATAAAGAACCAATACTGGAACATTTAAACTAGACATGTGTTATTCTCTCTAGCAGCAACATTCAGCTGATATTTTAGCATGCAGGACAAATATGTTTTGGTAATTATCTGTGAGCACCTGTGATTGGCTGGACAAACAGAGGATATGATAAGATACAGTACTGAGAATTTAGGTATAGAGCTTTTCTTTGTGATTTTGGACAGGATGGTTGCCCGATATGTTATGAGGACTGAGAACTGACTCCAGAGGTTAAATTAAAAATATTATAACTGCTGGTACAGTTAAACCTTTCTCTGGGATTAGAGTAATTTTTGCCAAGCAATATAGGCTGACTCCTCCAACCCACACACCTTTGAGCCACTTGTTTGTGAACACTTCATACAGTAGGCAGTATACTGTAGTCCAGAGGTCCAGCTACAACTGAAGTAAAGTCACAACACTCACCAACACCATTGTATGAGTGCTAGCTCCTGAGTAGAAGGCTCAATAAACAAAATGTTTTTACTTTTCACTGTTGAATTAACCTCTGCTCATTCTTTTGCAGACCTCCTTATACAGAAAGAATATATCTAGAGCATGTATTAACAAAACGTTTTTCTCATTCATAACTGGAATGATATTTATAATTGGGTTTACCTTATCACAGGACAGCAGGTCACATTAGCATGGTCAAACTTTAAAAGAAATACTTCTTGCAGTGTACAATGAGGCAGTTATAAAGTTATAAAGGAAATTCTAGCAGACATACTGTAGCTGATCCCTCTGGACTAAATAATGGAATGTGACAGGACTGCAAAAACATGCACCTGCATCTTCATAATCATTATTTTCTGCATGTTTTTTTATTTTTTTCTACTTAGAATCAGCAATAATGCATTAGGTAGCATTCTGACACTATACAGATAAATTAAGAGACATGCATGTAATAGAATATCTTCACAGCCTATAATTGAATTTTTGAATTTCAATGTATAATTTAAATTGACTATTTTTAAGAGAGCTGAGAAATATGCTCTCCAAAGCTTGCAGTTAATTTAATGAATGAACAATACAATATATCTTTTGCATTTAATGCTTATTTTGTGCTTATCAAATCCCCTCAATTTCTCGAACAAATTTTTCACTTCAGTGGATGCAGTTGGAAAAAAATGCTGAATAATGCTGAGCTAAACTCAATAATTGTCACCATATGTATGAGCAACCTATTGTGACCACTGCAAAAATCGTGTAGCCTGAGGGATGGTCTGTAGGCTCACAGAGTGACCACTAAGTCACCCTGCTAATGTAAATAGTCTTAACCATGCAGGTGTATATAATGGTTAATTTTTTACTTCTGTTATTGTCCTTTGATGTGTAACCACCCTGAACCTGTGTACGTGTATCTTTTACCACCCTAGTGTGTGCGTTAACCTTTGGTTGATTCTGTCTCTGATGCCTATTGCGTGACCCCCCTGGGACTACGTCACGAACACCAGCTCTAAGGAACGGCGTGAGATATCTTAGCTAAAAAATATTTCCTGCTGAATCCTACTTAAATCAGTGCCTTAGCATAAATTGACTGAACAAAATATGTCTTCCTTTGAAAAAGGCACAAAAATGATATTGTCACGGATGTCAGAAGGGCATGCCATGGAATGACAAGGAAAGCAGTAGAGACCCTATGCATAGCAGCAAAAGGGGCAACACGGAGGTTAGCCCAGGCTCAGGGGGTTGGACGATGCCGGTATAGAAACCTATGCCTTCAGGCCACAGATGTGGGGCGACCTGGTAATAGGCAGATCTCAAGACATCCGTGCCCTCCATGCTGACTCAGGAGCAGAGCAGACACAGGAAATAAATAGGCAACACAACAGGACACACCAGAAAGACATGAATAATTACAGGGAACTAGGAATAGGACAAAGGTAGAGCGCCCTTGGTGTATAGGGCATGGCAGTACCCCCCGTTCAAGGGCGTCTCATGATGCCCAAAAAAGAGCTGAGGAAAAACCTAATTTAACTGAAAGGACACCTGTGGGAGCCCAAGGCTGAGAGCTTCCCCCTCCTCTAGGGTAAAAACCTTTTATTGAGTAGAGGAAGGGGAGGCCGGGCTGGGCTCCGGAGGAGCGAGACAAAAACACGTTAAAAAACACACACAACAGAAAAAACCCTGATGGAACAGGGGGACAACAACACAGAAACACCAGGAGAACAAGGAACCAGGTATCAGGGGGCATGGGAGCCCGGGAACCAGGAAACCAGGAAGTCAGGAATAAAAAACATGAAAAAACACCACTCGCAAGAACAAAAAATAAGCTCTACATTCTGTCACAGATGCCGGGAGTGATATCCCATGGAAAGCCAGTTATTCGAGCGCAGATGTCGGGAAGGCATGCCTCTGAATGACCTGTTCACAGGCATGGATGTCGGGAGTGGCATCCCGTGACTAGAATAGGAGAACTGAAAAGAAAAAGCCCAAAGCGATGCAGGAAAACAAAAATAGAAAAAAAAACACCTCTTGCGGGGTCAAAGACCGGCTCAGCATACCATGTCCATGTCGGAAAGGCATACCATGGAATGACAAGGAAACCAGTAGAGACCATATGCATAGCGGCAAAAGGGGCAACACGGGGGTAAGCGACCTGGTAATAGGCGGGTCTCACAACATCGATATCCTCAATGCTGAGCCAGGAGCAGAACAGACACACATAAATAGGCTACAGAACAAGACACACCGTTAATACACGAATAATCACAGGAAACTAGGAACAGGACTAAGGTAGAGCCCCCTCTTGGATTACAGGGCGTGACAGATATGTGCCCTGCTCTGAGAAAATTGAACATCCAAAAATATTATCACATAATAATGTGGTTTCTTTTAAGGCAGTATAAATCAGCACTGTTTTGGCAATTATTTCTAGTTTTTTTTCAATATGGTTTCATGTTAGACTGCAGTATTAATGATCACAAAAAAGGTATTACTTACTAAATCCCACAAGCACAGAAAGTACACAAAAAATCTGTGTTGGGTGTACTGCTGAAGGATTTGGGTGAAGGAATGAGCATGAAAATAAGCCCCACACATAAATAACACATTATCAAGGTCACATGTCATGTAGTTCAAGTAGGTAGCTGCATCAGCATGCGCAGCTGCAAAGGAATGAGTCAAGGTTTATTCCGTGCTGAAAAGAAAAGAAAGAAAACACAAAGTGTCATGTATTCAAAGTTGCAATAATCTGGTATTTTTAGAGGTCATAATAAAACATTTTATTGTTTGCAGCTAGATTCTACAGACATTATTCCCAGATTATCCCAATAACTGGAAATTGGCAGCCCTAAAATCTGTTTTTGAAATAGATAAAAAAATAGATCTTAAAATACTATTTTTAAGTAAATTAATTCTTAAGAGAATACATATGAAATACTAAGCTTTCAGTGCTTGATTCTAAGCATTACTGATTTCATAACCAGCCTTTTCAAAGTACTATTCAAAGCATCCCTTCTTTCAACAAATTCCTGCTTGGCATTTGTGAACTGCTGGTAAAAGGAAGGTTGGGAATGGTTCTTAGGTGACTGAATGAAGAAACTCTTTAGTATGGGATTGACAAATTGTGTGATGTCTGGTCCATCTACTGTATATCAGACCAAGTCATGGCACTCTGATAACCTGATTGAGAAGAAAAAATACACAACTGGCAACCAATTGAAGCTAAGCAGGTGTGAGCCTGGTCAGTACCTTGATGGGAGACCTCCTGGGATAAACTAAGGTTGCTGCTGGAATAGGTGTTAATGTGGCCAGTAAGGAGCGCTCACCCTGCAGTCTATGTGGGTCCTAATGCCCCAGTATAGTGACGGGGACACTATACTGTAAAAAGGTGCCATCCTTTGGATGAGATATAAAAAATGAGGTCCTGACTCTGTGCTCATTAAAAATACCAGAGTGTTTCTCGAAAAGAGTGGGGGTGTAACCCCAGCGTCCTGGCCAAATTTCCCATTGGCCCTTACCAATCATGGCCTCCTAATAATCCCCATTTATGAATTGGCTTCGTTACTCTGTTCTCCTCCCCACTAATAGCTAATGTGTGGTGAGAGTTCTGGTGCAATATGGCTGCTGTTGCATCATGCAGGTGGGTGCTGCACATTGGTGGTGTAGCGGCAATGCTTGTTAATAAGACAGAATTAAGCGTTGGTATGCTCCTAAAGGAGGCCCCATCTCACCCTCCATCTCTGTGGTGCAGCCACAGAGAAAGAATTCATGCAAGCTGATTTAAGATGTTTTTCTTTTGATAAGAAGCAAGCTCCCAGACGGGGATGCCATTAGCTAAGCCTGGCTATCATGATCAATGGTCATCCACTGGCGCCTATCAGTCTACGGAGTGCCGAATGGACATCTGGACTGCATTCCTAAGTGTCAAGAGTAAGTGACTTATATCTCACCTTGACCAACCAATCAGGGACTGGTAATACCACGTGGGTCTCCAATGCCCGCCAAACTCTCAACCAATCAGCACACATCTGGGTCTTGATCAAAAAGGGAGCGCAAGCTCAGTTCTGGGCTCTCCTTGGCCATTTTCGCGCATCCTCAGAGACAATCACGTGACAACTGCTGTTGTCTGCAAAAGGACTTGGACTTTGTTCTAAGCGCAAGGCCGAGGATCCCGTACGTTCTCAGAATTCTACCAACGTGAATGCTCCGCTTGATCAACGGCAGCCTACAGTTGGACCCTCGTCGACAACCTGAATAGCTTATTCAGAAGCAGCGCTGGACCGGGAACGAACCAGTTTCTTCCCAGGCAAAAGAGTGACTTGTGAGGACTCGCGGTCACACTCTGTGCATAGAGACTTTCTACTAGCCAGCCGGACTGCTGGTAGATCCCCTCGGAGCAACGACTGCCCTGCGCGCCGCAGTCAGATTCCTCCGCCCGTCCTACTCCGAGCTGCACCTCGACTGGTTGGCCGGTAGTCAGAGGACGCCGACACAACGCCCATTGGACAACCGCTGGAACAGAGGCTGCAACAGAGCCTGTCAGCTGGTTTGGTGTTCGTGCCGGGAAATTCCAAATCCAAACACAGTGGATAAGTAAACCCCATGTTCTACATTGCGTCTCGAGAATTTAATTGTACCTCAACACAAGTTGTTATCAATTTAATTCATGAGTAATGTATTTACTTCCGAGTTTAGAGTAACAGTGGGTAATAACACTGATTAGCGATTTGGTAACCGAACGATATATATTGACATATATTCTCTGTTGTGTATCTCTTTGTGTTTGCATCTCTTCGAGATTATATACCTTGTATATTGATAACCCTCACAGTAAGGTCTGCCGCTCGTATCCAGGCAGACTAGTATATGTTTGGTGCACAGTTCATATTAATAAATGTATCTCGTGTTTTGAACCCGTGTGTGTGCGTTGTTAGTTGTTCTGACGATTGATTTTCTAAAAGCCCCAACGAACAACCTCGTGGTTACTGCTACAATTGATAATTGTCTCAGTAAACCCATCAAACCACTACAGTGGTAATGGAGGGGAGTCCCCATTACCTGAAGCGCTTTGAATGGAGTATCCAGAAAAGCACTATATAAGTGTAAGCAATTATTATTATTAAAAAAAAGAAAGTCCCATTGTGTCTGGTGACTACTGGTAAGCTCTGGTTCACCACTACTCTCTTTAGAATGAATTGGATATGGATAATGGATGTATGGATAGAAAGAATATTATTGAAGAAGTTCTTTTAGAGAGACAGTAGAAGAGTGTGCAATGATCTGTGTAAAGTCCTTTGAAGAATTAGCCATACTGTATAAAAGAATCAGAAATCTGTACATCATCAGGCCATTGAAGTAAAAAAAGTACATATAATATATGCAATGGGTTTAAATATGTTAATAAAAACAGAAGTTATTATCTAACACTATTTGATGTATTTATCATTTCTCACACATATCGTAATATCTTACTGCACATAGAAGGCATTAGCTTCATAATTTAACATTCTAAGAACCACAGCTTTTGACTAAAACAGACATGCTCATCCTGTAGAGCATCCAAGGGTTCTACAGGATAAGAGTATATTTCAACATCTACCCTTTTTAACATGGGATAACATTGGATAATTCGAGGGAAGACATTAACCCAAACATGTGAGTCTTTCATGCTTACAGTACTTAAGGACTTGCAGTTAACATTTGGTAGTAGGTGCAGACTCTTAATTAAAGTACATGCATTGTATTAAAGCATAAAAATTATGGACTTATACAGATGCAGATGCACTGGAAAATCTGTGTGACATAAGGTTTGGAGTTTGAAGCTAATCATAAGCTCAGCTGCCAGGTTATTACCTCCAGAGAGTTGCCTGAAGTGAGTTGGTCAGATGCTCAAATAGTAACTTGAGCATTTTTTGTTTTAGTTCTTGTTTTGTTTGGCTTGTATTTATAGTATGTACAGTAGATAAAGAGCACTTATGTTGTACCCTAAAGCTGTATCTGTAACTCTTTTCCTGTGACTTGCATATAAAAAAATGAATAATTATGCTGCCCATGCCCTGGAGTTATCACAGTTAATTATTCAAAATGATTGCAAAAGAGCTGACATGTCACCTTGATGTTGTTAGTAGAATATTTGCTTAATTGCAAATGTATCACCTTATTATATGAATCAGTCTTGAAATTAATTTTTACCAAGTACTGAGATTTTTTTAAAGATGTTAGCTGTGTTATGGTGGAGTAAGAGTTAGGGTACGAAACAGTTACACTTTGAATGTGAACTCCATACTAACTTTTGGATAGCTTCATTTATGGTGCAAGATGAACAAAAACAAGTCAAATACATAACCTAGACATAAACTAGGTAACAAAATGCAGCAGTGAGATGAAGGGAGATATTCAGGGAAAATACAGTATGTAGATAACATATATAGAATTCATTTCTTTCTACAATCCACAAAAATACAACCCAAAAAGATGGTGTCTTGCTTCCTGCTTCATGCAACAGATTGCTGGGGACCTTGAAGTACAGTTCTGGAAGTGCAGTGTGTCAAATCTTGTATTTGCATGCATGTATAGTGCGTATGTTTATGCAGTATAACTTCATTGTATTACATGTATACAGGGGTTGAATTTGAGAAGCCATGTACTGTGGGATGAAACCAGACCACTTAAAGCACAGTTATTGGGGAAATACACAAGCTCCACACAGAAGACACTCCAGGCTGAAATAAAACCTAAAAACCAAGAGCTGTGAGGTATTCGCACTAACAGCTATGCTGGCTTAGAACTCAGTTCTTTTGAGCTGCATTTCCCAAAAGAATGATTTAGCCACTGTGGACCCCTGACAGTATGGTACAGATGCAGCCATTCAAAATGAGTGAGGTATTTCGCGGCATACCCCGGTGGGCGTGTCGCAGTATCACGCGGTATGACGCAGTTAACGTGTTGTCACGTGGTTAACTATCCGGTGTCGCCTTGTAAAACCGCCAGGGGGAGCTTAACCTCTCATGTACAGCATTTGAGCTTTTAATTTTGAACTGTGTATTACAGCATGTTAATCATCAGTCATTAAAATGTTGGTATATTTTATGAAAGCAAGATTGCTCAGTTGGACAAAAGTACACAACCTACCTTTATCAGAAATATTTATGCATCAAAGCCTTTACTGAAGATATTACTGATAGTATTAATAATGGATGACTTTGGACAAGCTGTATACTCAAAGTATAATTTCTTTAGCACATTTGTACAAGCACTTGGAATCTGTCCAAGCCATACTTTGTCAGGCATTTTGTTTTACTTCAACGGGCATAAAAACTTCCTTGCTTTTAACAGGGCGTTTCATAATTTCTAACTACGAAAATGATTTAAAATGCGACACCTATCATTCAACTAGAGCTTAAAATATCACAAGGATCCTCAAGAGCACAGCAAAGAGTGTATTAAAAGACACTTGTATTTATCAACGCTTTCTTTTCCGTATACCAGATTTTATGGAACCACTTCAGAGGGGTGTCAGCCAGTCAGATTCCAGGAATCGGCACTTTAAAGGAAAAATACACACCAGTATTCCATTTCTCCCTAACGATTTTAAGCATCGAAGTATTTAACTAGCATGTGAAATGGCGTGTGAAAAAGTGGTAGTTTTAAGCTTTTCTGCTAATATAATATGGAATCGCGTATCTAAAGAATTTAATAACGGTATTCGTGTGCTGCGACAGGGCTGTGTAGGGCTGTTTCGCCTGCTTCTTCATGCGAGCTGTCTTGTAGCCAACTGGTCTAGGTGCTTGACTACCAGCTGGCAGGTTGTGTGTTCGAATCCAGCTGGTGCTGGACTTTTCTTTTAACAAACATTTCTTCGAAAAAATAGAATAGCGATATTATGGACAATCAATTGACTTTTATATTTCAAAATATCGCAACATGATCGATATTTGCGATATTTTGAACATATCTTCCCTTCTGACAGCGGTTCTTGCTTCTATTGTGTGTGTGTGTGTGCAACAGAGTAAATTTTTATAGAGAAATGGAGGCTGGACAGTATGCGTTACAATATAAACATTTATATTGATTTAAATCGTGTTCTGATTTAAATCGCAAACGCGTGTTTAATTATATGTGTTTTTTAATCATAATCAGGCTAATGCAACATAAATTGATACAGTATCTTTGTCTTCTAAGCATCTTAATAAACTTTCAGCATAGCTTTCTACCCGTCAAGATTTATATTTCTTGGGATTTTGGGATCAAACGTGGAAGGATTAGATTATAATCGTTTTTATTTGTCAAATACGTGATTGTATTTCTGAATGTTATGTGACACCTACAGTAGTTCACTGCTTTAAATACATCCAATTAAGAAAGTTATGTGTAGCACTTTAGATATTTTTTCTGAACCAGGGAAAATCTGATCATGTTTCTCTATAACAATAATAAAAAACTTTATTTTACATATCGCCTTTAAAAGTGGCATCTCAAAGCAATACAGTAGATCAAAAAACAGTTAAAAGGGACCAAATTAAATACCAGACATCGCAAACGCGTTTTCAATAAAATTATTTTATTCATTCAGCAGTTTGTGAGAGGGACATCCAGCAGGGAGAGACACACACACCGGTTTTTATTGACAAAATTGTTTTTTTTCAATTCCTCTTGTCTAACAGGAATGTTTTGTTTGTGGACAGACTGTTAGACAAGAGGAAAAGACCGCCTCCTCCTACGAAGCATTAATCGCCTATCTAAGGAAAATTGCAGTATACCTTTGTTCATGCACATCATTATACAGTACAGTATCTCAATTTGTATTTCGATAAAAAAAATCGTTTGCCCAGCCACTACTGTTGTTATTGTTTTTATCCTGTAAAGCGTTTCCTTTTTCTGCATTTTCCATTTCCTTTTTCTGATCACTCGCTTTCTGGATACACATCTCACCTGTCCTGTTCTTTGTTTTCCTTGTTTGCTGATTATGCCTGCTGCGGTCCACTCCTACCCTCACACCTAAAGAATACTATTTTAAATTTCTTGGCGCAGTTCATTAACCCTTGTATGTGCTGTCCGCGCCGAAAATGCAATTAAAAAAAAGTCAAAAACCGAGCACAAAATACAATTTATAGCTTAATAAGATACACTCCACAGGCAAAATTAAAGACGATTAAAATCTGTAATCTTTCCACTTGTACTGTGAGTCATCGGACAGTTTCTGCTTTGTGTAAGGATGGTGAGAAAGCTGTGCTCAATGTATTTAAGGGACTTAAAAGTAAAAGGAGATGCTTCATATTGCTTGACTAATTTTAAAAACCAAGTTATAAATGCAGACGCTCCCTTGGTGCCGCGCCGGGTGTAAATATCAAAGTATACATTCCCAACAAGAATTGTACCCATCTGTCATGCAAATAAAACACCTTGAATTGAATTGAGGGAGAGAGGGGGGTAGTGGGACAGAGATACTGTAGACAGACTCAAGGCAAATAAGATACTTATGGGTACGCAGGCATTCACGACAGCAACATACGAAACGTTTGCACGTACTGTATAGTTAAGTTATTACTTGGTTTTCAAAGTGCAACGAAATACAATATTGTTGTTGCTGCTGTTCTGGTTGTTTTTATCCCGTAAAGCGTTTTGAGAAGCCACCTTTAAAGGCGATATATACTGTAAAACCGCTGATTCTTATGGAATGTGTTCCGCAGGAGATTCAAATTTTTATTTATTTATTTTTTAATCGCGTATCTTAGGAAATCTCAGTATAACTTTGTAACATGCCACTGTTCATGAACATTATCATTCGTTTTTTTAACAAGGCTCGCCAGCTAATGTGAATCGAAACCTGTCTTGCTAGCTTTTAAAGTCGTGCATGTGTAAACTGTACTAGAGGGCATGCAAGTTACTCTGCCCCTTTCAGCTGCAGGGAGTCCCTCTGCTGCAACACACAGCAGACAGAACGGGAGACTATTGCCTTTCATATCTGACACCAGTGAAGTAAAAGGGGTGTCTAAAGGGGTGATTTCAGACCACATTTTAGTTACTTTATTTTGTTTACTTTTAACATTTCTGTAATTTACAGTAGATGTCACAATAGAAGACCGAAGCCTATTATACTCAGTCTAGCCTTGGATCCTCTGAGTCCCATGACTCAGTCTTGTCTGCTTTCCTAGAATAAAACCAGTTAAGTCTTGTGTACTATGCAATTTATATTTTCCGATTCCATGCATTCCCTTAATGTTTAGAGTTTACTATATTCTCCAGACTCAAACACATAAGTACTAATAGCTCTGTCCCTTTAGGAGACTCTTTGCAGTACTGTGTCCCACTACCCCCATGAATTCTTTAGGTTGGGTCTAATATTTTCCAGTAATATACAGAATGGGATACAAAATGCTGTCAGGCAGGTAACAGAAAAGAGAAAAATATAAATATTTCCATTTTACAGACGTTCACACATTTATAACATTTTGGCTCAATAAAAAGCTAACCCAATAATTAAATGTGATAAAGTATAGTTTGGATGTTTATACATTCATGTTAATCGTATTCTTGATTTATTTCATGTTTCATTTGCTAACTTAGAGCATATTGTGCAATGAAGAATAAAATAGCTGCATGACAAGTGACTTCCTTCTCTCAGTGGAAATTAAAAGGTAGCCTGATAAATTATAATAAGACAGTAAGAAAGGTTCCAATCAGGAGGAGACAATTCTTTCCATTTTTTTGTTTGATTGCTGGTAGCAAACTGATCTGAGGATCTACTCCAGCTCTTTCTCTTTTTATCATACAGTAAATCTTATTTTCTTGCTTTCTGAAACACAATATAACAAAAAATAACCTCACAAACTCAAAGAAAAAATCCTTGCTCCCCCCCTTCCCTTGGCAGTACTTCCTCCCATGCTTTTAACTAAGGGCATCTAAAATACTGTCAAACAGCTACAATGGTATCTCTGTACAAGGCTTTGACTGTGTCAATCACAGCACCTACCATTCCCTTACCAGCAACAACATGGATTTTAACACTCAGACATTAAAAAAAGTCAGGCCAAGAGAGAAAATACCGAGCTTTACAACATGCGGTACCAGTAACATTTTACCCACAGTAGACTCACCAACCAGATGTGTTTCAGTTTCTGTGATAAGCCTAGATTAATCATATCCTCTCCTCTAGTAGGAGCACCAAGTGTAAACATGTAACGCCCCTATTAAAAATAATGGCAAAACAGAAGTTCACTCTTTCTAGAACATACCTTCCTATGGACACTCCTAAAATGTATAAAATAGTGTCCACAGCATCTCATAATAGAGGCAAATGGGGAACTACAAACTCATTTCATACAATGCCATCCATGAGGGGTTAAATACACCCTGAGAGAAATTAATTTCTGGATAATTCAACGGCTGTGATTTCTGGAATATGTATTATCCCAAATATTTTCAAAAGAAATTGAATCATTTCAATGAATCTGTGCCATTCAAGTACCTGCTCCAGACAGTAACCACTGCTAAGGGTTTATATGAAGCTTGCATTAAAAGACTTTAAAAAAATGTCATGTTCCCATAAAAAAGTCATGCCTTGGAGTATAGACCCCCAAAGGAATGCCATAGACTCAAACTGCAAAATAAACACATACAGAAAGAAAGTATTTGTATTGTAATTGCAAATCCTGGTATGAGTGATTGGTATGACTTTCCTCATTACAAATCTCTTATTAGAATTTAAATATCTCTGTAACTCCAGGTCAGAACAGAGAAAATGTAACTGCCTTAAGGAGTTTACGATTATGAAAAATAGAAGGATAAGCATGATACGTATGTCTTCTGTCATTTTCTAAGTCATGTTACTGAGCACCAAATCTTATTGAGAATATGAATCCATTTAAGGTTTATACCATTAAAGTAAAGGTTTATTCCATGCTGAAAATGTTTGTACCAGACTTTTTTGAGGCCTGTTTAATTGTGTCTGAAGTCTGATGTTGTAAATTTTATTGTTAAAAAGATCCATGAAAATGTCACTACTAAAGTTAGCTGGTACTGTTGGTACTGTAAGTGGCAAGTAGAGCTCATATTTTAGATTTTGTGTAGTTGCTAGCGTTGAACTGTGTGTTGGATGCACATGAATTGAAGGAATGGGCAAACATAGCTGATGCGGATCCACAGAGCCAGCATATTAAGATGTTTATAATTAGAGGCAATTTGTTTAAATAACTAGGTATGGATACTGATGTGCAAGAGAGGTGGAAAGGCTGTTTCCTTAAGCCAGCACTATAAAATGTTTTCTCAGTGAGATGCTGCCATTTCATAGTGGGTTTCTAACACTGTGTATAGTTCCATCCACACAGTGCCTTTACTTCCATCCATTTCTAATCTCTTTATCCAGTACAGAGGATTTGGAGCCTATCCCAGTAAGCGACGGACACAAGGCAGAATACACCCTGGACATAGCGCCAGTCCATCACAGGACAGACAGACACAAACACACACACACCAGGGCCAGTTTAAATCTAACCTCAGAACCTTTCTTTTCAGAAGACTTAGTGTCTGTATCTGCTTCATTTTCCAATTTTGGTAGCACCTCTAACTGCTTGTCTTTCTTATATGCATTTACTTTGTAATCTGTGGTCCTTTTATCTGTTTTTACATCTACTGTATTGCTTTGAGATGCCACCTTTAATGGTGATATATCAAATAAAGTTTTTTATTATTGTTATAGGGAAACATGATCAGATTTTCCCTGGTTCAGAAAAAAACATCTAAAGTATACTAGTTTGTCACTCTTCTCATTCCCTTTGCTAAATGACTTTTCATACTAATCTGATCAATCTAACTGCCAGTTTTCTGTGCTTTCTCTATCCTGCTAGATTTGCAATTATTCTGAAAATTTTCATCTTGAAATAACTCATTTCTAAATACCTTTTTCACTGTTAACATCTTGCAGCAACTCTGCGACAAAATATACACTCTGACAGTTCATCCTGCTACCAACATTAAATAAAACAAATTTTAAGATTTCTATATTTATGTCTTTATTTAGTGGTTTCATTAGTGACAAAGGCTAAACTTTCTTGGAAAAATGTCTTTTATGTGTTGCGGAAAAAACTGACTCGCTTTAACAAAATATGTTTACAAATCCTTTCACCTGGCATTTTCGTAGTTAGAAATTATGGAACGCTCTGTTAAAAGCAAGGTTTTATGTCCGTTGCAGTTCTTTTGCAACATGAATATAATTATATCGTTATTAATTTCTTGAGATACGCGATTCCATATTATATTCCCTTTTAATCAAATTCTAAAAGTATGCTTGTTGACTCCGGTATCGCGTTAGTTAAAGACTTCGATGCTTAAAATGTTTAGGGAGAAATGGAATACTGGTGTGTCGGTTTTCTTTAAAGTACCGAGACCAGCCATATACTGTATGTTTAAGTTCCAAAATTAATATCGTTTATGGACTTCACACGCGTTGCAGTATGCTCCTATTCTTTTTATGCTCAGGCACTAAGATCTCCCTTCTGCTTTGTGTAAGGATGGTATCAAAAGCAATCTTAAGTGGTGAGAAAGCTGTGCTCAATGTATTTAAGGGACTTAAACGTAAAAGGAGATGCTTCATATTGCTTGACTAATTTCAAAAACTAAGTTATAAATGCAGACGCTCCCTCGGTGCGCTGCTCTGGTGCGCCGGCTCTTACACAGTGCCTGTCTGCCGTAAGCGTTACAATATACATACCCAACACTGCTTGTACCCATCTGTCATGCAAATAAAACACCTTGATTTGAATTGAATTGAGGGGAGAGGGGGGGAATACTAAAGCCAATACTGGCTCAATACCAATACGGGCTTTGCCGTGCTAATGCGTTGGTTTAACAGTCCGGGTGTGGCAGGCTTCCAATGTCAACTCGACTCGATTGGCAGACAATGAACGTATTTTAGCCCTAAATGAATTAATAGCAAACATGGTTTACATAAAATACATTTTTCCAAGAAAGTTTATAATAATACGATCTATAGTTGAAATCTGAGCCTACTTTAAAAATAAAGGAAAAGCATTTTCAGAGAGCAATCACGCTGTGTTTATGTAGAAAAAGCGATTAGGTTTATGAGCAATCTAATTACCTATTCGCTTAAAACGCTATATAAAATAAAGTTTATTTAGAGATGAATGATCAGTGTCGCAGTTTAAATAATGGGAGTCAGGAAACTAACACACAGCGCCACCGGATATAATAACGCAATAAAAACGCTATAAAATAATGTGACTAGACACAGAAAAAGTTTACAGCACAGTACAATAATAAATGCTGACCATGACTTTAGAAGCATAAATTACCTTACACTCAATTTAAACACAAGCTGTCTTTCTGTATGAACCTCTAAGCTGGTTCATACAGAAAATGTAGAAATGCATTAGCCTAATTATGATTAAAAAACACACATAATTAAACACGCGTTTGCAATTTAAATCAGAACACGATTTAAATCAATATAAATGTTTATATTGTAACGCATACTGTCCAGCCTCCATTTCTCTATAAAAAATTACTCTGTTGCACACACACACACAATAGAAGCAGGAACCACTGTCAGAAGGGAAGATATGTTCAAAATATCGCAAATATCGATCATGTTGCGATATTTTGAAATATAAAAGTCAATTGATTGTCCATAATATCGCTATTCTATTTTTTCGAAGAAATGTTTGTTAAAAGAAAAGTCCAGCACCAGCTGGATTTGAACACACAACCTGCCAGTTGGTAGTCACGCACCTAGACCAGTCGGCTACAAGACAGCTCGCATGAACAGGCAGGCGAAACAGCCCTACACAGCCCTGTCGCAGCACACGAATACCGTTATTAAATTCTTTAGATACGCGATTCCATATTATATTCCCTTTTAATCAAATTCTAAAAGTATGCTTGTTGACTCCGGTATCACATTAGTTAAAGACTTCAAAGCTTAAAATGTTTAGGGAGAAATGGAATACTGGTGTGTATTTTTTTTCTTTAAAGTACCAAGACCAGCTATATACTGTATGTTTATGTTCCAAAATTAATATTGTTTATGGCCTTCACACGCGTTACAGTATGCTCCTATTCTTTTTATTCTCAGCTACTAAGATTTCCCTTCAGTGGTAAAATTCAATATCTACAACGGGCACAGCAAAGACGTTTACTGTAAGTCTTTCTACGACAGACCAACGGACCACGAGTGCCCCTGTTGGTCAACCAATCACGTACTGCGGTGCCACGCGTCATCTTGCGTCACACTGAGCGACGCCACCTGCGGTACGTGTCTGTAACGCGCACTTTGAATGGCTGCATCTGTAGCATGGCTAAAGGCGCCTTTGTACATAAACAGTGTACCCTGACAGAACTCAAGGTTGTGGAAGTTTCTTCTCTTTATATAGCACACGAAATCAACATAAACCTAACTCATTTGAAACCTTGCTAAAATAATTAGGCAACCTGTGTAACTTACTGGAACAGCTAGCCTAAGCCAAGGTGGTCTATTGATGAACTCCTTAAGTCTATCAACCTCCAAGTCATCAATCCAACACCATTATATACAGACAGAACCCATTAATTTAACCCATGCGGGAGTTCCAAGATTCAATTAGTTTCCATGACTGCAGCTATTTTCAACACATTGAGTGAGTCCTTGAGGCACAGCCTCCAGTAGCAGATGCATAGTCATTACATTCAAAGGACAGGCACTTTGCCACAGCACATACTGTATCTAGGTAACCTCTGCTTCTGCTCATTTTTATTTGCATTGCTTTTTACAAATCTACACCTTCTTACAAATACTATACTCTTTATACACCTGGCAATTTTAAAAGCTTCTTTATAATAGGAATTGTTTACTATTAACAATATAATCTGATGTGTTGGTTCCCTATAAACCACAGTCATTTAACTCAAGAAAAATAATAGCTGACACAAATTGGATCCATCCATCCATTTTCTAATCTCCCTATCCAATACAGGGTCAAGGGGGAGCTGGAGCCTATTCCAGTAAGATCTGATCATAAAATTGAACATTTATTGTTAAACTTTAAAAAAGTTTTTAGTGCAATATTGTCATCTCCCCCATTGTCCATTGTCTCTTACCTATAGTAATACCACATTGATATGTTTCTCTGAGGCATTGCCCTAGAAAACGCACAAGATCTTAACATGGAACGTCCGAGGAATGAGTCAAGGGAAACTGGACATCATCAAGCGAGAAATGATCAGACTCAACATGCTTGGAATTAGTGAATTACACTGGAAAGATAACGGCCATTTCAAATTGGATGACTTTCAGTGTATTATTCTGGGCATCAAGAACTTAGAAGAAACGGAGTGGCTCTCATAGCACACAAGAACATAGCCCATGCAGTCAAGAGCTACACCACCATCAGCGACCGCATAATGGCCATCTGTATCCGTGGAAAACCGCTAAATGTCATGGTTTTACAAGTCTATGCTCCAACAACAGATGCTCCAGAAGATGAAAGCGAATGATTTTATGCCAAAATCGAGGAAGCCCTGGAACAAGTGCCCAAAAAGGATATCATTTATATCATGGGTGATTTCAATGCGAAGGTTGGCAGTCAGGAAGAGGCGAACATCATAGGCTGGTGTGGATTGGGCAAAAGGAACAAAGCTGGTGATCGTTTGGTCCAATTCTGTCATGAAAACCATCTCAGGGTCTCAAATACATGGTTCATGCAACCGAAACGCTGTCTGTATACCTGGACAGCCCCCAATGGACAGCATCACAATCAGATAGATTATATTCTTTGCAGTCAACGCTGGAAAAGTTCAGTCCTGGCCATCAAAACTTTCCCTGGTGCTGACTGCGGTTCTGACCACGAACTGCTTGTAGCCACCATCAAGGTGAAATTCTGCAACATCAAAAAGAATGCTCCATCAAAGCGTTTTGATGTCTCCAAGGTTCCTGTTTCATACGCAGTCGCAGTGAAGAACAGATTTGAACTGTTTGGCAATGAAGACAAACAGCCGGACGAATTGTGGCAGGAATTCCAATCCACAGTTATCAAAACAGCGCAGGAACACATACCAAGCAAGAAACTGGAGAAAACGAACAAGTGGCTGTCGGCAGAAACCATCAAAATCGCCTATCAAAGAAGAGCAGCCAAAGCCTCTGGGGGACCGAGACGAGGCTAGGAGGCTAAATGCGGAATTTCAAAGGGCAGCAAGGAAGGACAAAGAAGCATACTGTGATCAGTGATGCAAGCAAATGGAGGAAGACTGTCGAAAAGGTCACACCAGAAATCTCTTTGCGCAGGTCAAGAAAATTCGAACTTCTTTCACTGCCCTCAAAGGAGCAATCAAAGACAAGAATGGGAAGGTCCTGACTGGCCAGCAATGCATCAGAAGCAGATGGCAAGAATACACGGAAGAGTTGTATGCAAGCACTAGCGACCCTGAGCCACCCCACGATGTCCCAGTGGAAATGGAGCCAGCTATCCTGGATGAGGAAGTCGTATGGGCACTGAAGTAGTTACCAAACAACAAGGCACCTGGTATTGACTGCATCCCAGCAGGAATGTTGAGGCCTGTTCCATCAGTGGCTATCAAAGCGATCTGTTAGAAGATCTGGGAAACCAGCAGGTGGCCAAAGGATTGGAAGAGATCAGTATTCATCCCGCTGCACAAGGGACTGTTGTAACTACCGTACAATAGCCCTGATTCCTCATGTGAGCAAAGTTCTCTTGAAGATCATACAGCAGCATCTGCGCCAAATCATTGAAGCAGAACTACCGGACTCACAAGCAGGGTTCAAACGAGGTCGTGGTACCCGTGACCATATCACAAATTTGCGGTGGATTATGGAAAAATGTCATGAACATCAGAAAAACATCTACATTTGCTTCATCGACTACAGTAAGGCATTCGACTGCATCGAACACGATAAGCTATGGAAGGCCCTGCAAGAACTGGGAGTGCCAGCACACTTGATCCAGCTGATAAGATCCTTTTATAAAGACCAAGAAGCAACTGTTCGAACACAACATGGATACATCGAATGGTTCAAAATAGAGAAAGGTGTGCGACAAGGCTGTATTCTGTCCCCTTTTCTTTTCAGTCTTTACACAGAAATGATCATGAGGAAATTAGATCTGGAAAAATCGGAAATCGGTGTGAAGATTGGAGGCAGAAATATTAATAATCTCCGCTATGCTGATGATACAACATTACTGGCGGAAACGGAAGATGGCCTGAAAGTCCTCATATTAAGAATCAAAAAGGAAAGTGAAAAGATGGGTCTCCGCCTCAACATCAAAAAGACGAAGATCATGACAACAGCTGGAAATGGAGCAGTCAAAAAACCATCAATAGTGAAGAGATCGAATGCGTCGAGGTTTTCTGCTTCCTGGGATCCATGATCGACCGAACTGGAGACTGTGGCCCTGAAATCAGGCGACGAATTCTGTTAGGCCGTAGTGTGATGCTGAGCGTGCACCAAATCTGGAAGAGCAAGGACATCAGCCTCACAACCAAATGCAAAATGGTCCATGCTATTGTATTCCCCATATCAATGTATGGGTGTGAAAGCTGGACCCTGAAGAAAGCTGACCGAAAGAGGATGGATGCTTTCGAGCTATGGTGCTGGAGAAGACTCTTGGACAGACTCTTGGATACCATGGACAGTAAGGGTCACCAGAGGTTCTGGAGCGCATCAAGCCAGAAATTTCCCTTGAGGGAAAGATCACCAGACTCCGGCTCACTTATTTTGGCCAATCAATTATTTGGATGCAATCAGATTCATTGGAGAAAGCATTGATGCTTGGAATGGTCAGTGGAACAAGAAGACGAGGCCGCCAAAGAACGCAGTGGCTCGACACCATCAAAACGGACACTGGCTTTGGAATAGAACAGCTGAAAGGGAAAGTCCAAGACCGAAAAGCGTGGCGAGAGATGGCCTATAGAATTGCCGAGAGTCGGATCCAACTGACCAGATAACATCATCATCATCAGCTACTCCAGGAGCCAGTCCTCTCTGGTCATGGGCTAAGTGTCAGATTAGTACTGTAGATCTAATGTAATTTAACAAACGTTGGCTGCATTTTTTTATGTATGAGGTCGAAGGTGGCTGACGATCCTACCATAAGGAGAACACAGTTGGACATGTATGAGAGCAAGATTCTTTTGTCTATTTTCAGTTAAAGACTGGTTTATGTGTAGAAAATAGACTATACTATAGATAAGGGGTGAACGCTCTGATTTGAGTTATGTAATATTATACTACCACACACAGCTGGAGCAGTGTTATTCCTGATTTATATCAAAAATCAATTTTGTAGGTGATATCAAATTATGAGGATTAGTAAACACTGTAGCAGCTGCAAAGTAAATCTAAAAGACAGACAACATTTTAGACTAGGCAAACCCAATAAATGATACTTAATGTAGACAATCACAGGTAGGTATGTAGCAGAAAAAAAGTTAAATAAAAACAAAAACGGGAACTGAGCTTATGAAAGCTACCTATGAAAAAGGCTGATGTGTTTATACTGGAACATGCATTGTTTATACTGTAACGCCCTCGCCTGGTGGTGAGGAGGAAGCGCTCCTAGGCGCTCGTAGTACCACTGGGCATGCTGGGAGTGGTAGCCGGGGAGAGTCTGAGGGTCAGCACGATGACCAGCGGCTGACCCTACCTGTGTAAATAATGTCCTAGTAGTTCTAGTGCCCTGTGTAGTCTTATAAAAGTATAGCGTGTTGTTAAGTAATTACCACCCTAAAGATGTGTACGTGTTCCGTCAGTCTCCTCATGTGCGTGTATATCCTGTGTTTGGTTTTGTGTGGTTGTTAATGAATAAAGCTAGTGCTTGGTTTGTTAATCGCGTCTCCACTGGTCCTTTGTTCTGAAAAGAACCTGGAAACGCTACAATACTATGTGGAAAAGAAATGAAATGGGAAACATAATGTGAGGTAATTGAAAGTGCAGAGTGGAAATCAAGACACAGTATGTTACATTTTTTACAATGCTTTTGTACAAATGTGGTCATTGCATTACAAAATATACAGAAGTTCTGGAATAATTCTGGATAAGAGTGATAAAATGGATGTAATGTAAATCATAGAATGACTGGCTAAAACACTGAACATTAAAGACTAAAAGGGCTTCTGAACCAAGCACTGAAGACAACTTAATTGACTTCTTTGGAATCAAAAGTGTATCACAAACCAACATACAGTACATATGTGGATACAATGAGAAAGTGCTAATACAGTACAATTGAGAACAAGAGGTGCTGTGTTAATTTTACTCTAATGATTGTTAGAGTTTGATATATTGTATGTTTGGCATCTATGTTTTTGAAGCAGATTGTAGCCAAGGGCAAAACCCATTCAGCAATGAAATAATTAAATTGTATATGTATGTTTGTATTACAAAGGTATGATATTGAAAACAGTAAGATAGAGCAATTGTAGTGGCAATGCTTGTTAATAAGACAGAATTAAGCGTTGCTGTGCTTTCCCAAATGAGGCCCCATCTTTCTCTTCATCTCTGTGGTGCAGCCACAGAGAAGCTCTTCATGCAGGCTGATTTAAGGTTTTCTTTTGATAAGGGACAGCTTCCAAATGGGGATGCACTTAGCTAAGCCTGGCTATCATGACCAATGGTCATCCATTGGCGCCTATCTGTCTAGGGAGTGCCAGATGGACATCTGGACTGCATTCCTGAGTGTCAGGGATGAGTGACTCATATCTCACCTTGATCAACCAATCAGGGACTGGTAGGGAGTGGTAATACCACGTGGGTCTCTCATGCCCATGAAACCAATGAACGACCTGAAGTTCCTCCAGGTAAAAACAGGCAACACAGAGCTCCTGTGAGACAATTCCAGAGCAGGACGGTGCCCACGAGCAGAACAGTTCCTAAGGGCAGGACATTCTCGCAGCGTACCTCCTGACCATCCTGAGACTCAGCCTGGACCACCATGTAACGGCCAGTGTGTCCGAGTGCCAGAACTTTTCTTTGTTCTAAGAGTCAAGAGCGGAGGTTGCCACCTGAGGTTAGCATCAGCAGCAAGCCTCGTGAACAGGTCGGAGCTGTGGACAGCTGAATCAGTATTCAGAACTAGCGCTTCATCAGGAACAAACCGGTCTTCTTCCTGACCTGCTGGGACCCACAGACTATTCTCCTGTGCACTAACTCTTGCTAGTTTCAGCCAGCACTAACTAGCGAGTCTTCAGAGAGCGTCAGCAGCGCCGCAGGAGTCTCCACCACATCGCAAGCCGCACAACACGGCCTGGCACCGAGCCAGAGAGCGCGGATTGGACAGCAACAAGCTGTCTGCAGGAGATCTGAGTCCCCAGAGATTGGATGAGTATTCAACATTCTGCATTACCGCTCGAGAATTCAATTGTTATCTCAACCAGTTGATATCAATTTAATTCCTATGAGTGATGTACTTGTTTTGAGTATCTAGTGTAGAAGTTGTAACCAAGTTCATTTACGAAACGGTCTAAATAAATGATATACTGAATTTATGTCCTCTTGCTATGTGTAACTCTTCGTAACTGAATGAATACATACCTTTTGTATTCTGCTAACCCTCACGATAAGATCTTTTAGGTTTACATGCACATTCTATGTATTAATAAATGTATTCTCGTGTATTAGTACCCGTGTGTGTGCGTTGTTTGAGTTATCCCGCATGGTTGGATTCTAAGACCATTAAAAGAATCGTTTTGTGACTTACTGCCACAATTAATAATTGTCCCAGTAAATGCCCAAACCCCTACATTACTGGTGCCTCGTGAGAGGATACTACACAATCAATTATCACTTACTTTATCTTAGCAATTATGATCAACTGAGCAATAAGGTCATATTTGTAATATACAGAATATGTCAATTATAAGTATAAGATTTGTCTGAAAGTAATAGAGTCCCTACGTGACCATAATAATGGACTGTTTTTGTTCTTTTATGACAATCAAAAGTTCAAGTAAATCAATAGAATTGTTGAGATGCAATTATCTGAAACAGTTGGAAAGCCTTTGTACAATCAATCAAAGCAACTTTTACTCAACATTTCTAGACAGCTGGGGTGATAAACCTATTTATCTACTCTGTGTAGACATACAGAATAAGACTGATTATATTTTACATTGAGTTGATAATATTTTATATTTTTGGAACAAGCCAAACATAAATGTTTTAATGCATACCTTTTAATCTCCACCTTTGTACTATTAATCTTATTTGAAAGGTTTTTGATCAGGTTAAATTGACCGGGTTAAAAAGTCAAGTAAATAAAATGTTTCCAGCTTCTGTCTTAAACTCATAAACTTCTCACTGAACACTTCCTTTTCATTCACAATTTCATAATATTTTCCTTACTAAATCTTTGCTAAAATCACCAAAAGAACCCCAGATATCTTTTTTCAACAGACTGCTCAAGCCAAACTGCCCCACCACATTACCTGCCTCATCGTAACTTTGCAACACATTCTTAGATTTCTTTAGTTCTAAGATAGACAACATCCGGCATCACATTCTTTCCACTACACATATCATTTCCATACCCCCTCCCTCCTCATCCAACTTCTCTAGTTCCCTTCTCTCCAGCTTCTCTCTTCTTGACTCAGCATCCCTCAATAAACTAGTTACATGCATGAAACCCACCACATCTATTTTAGATCCCATTTCCACCACTTTATTTCAGTCTGTTTCTCTTCTCTCTGTCCCATTATCCTCAATATTATACATGAATCCATGAGCACTGGCATTGTACCAATGGTCCTCAAAACTGCTGCCATTACCCCCATGCCAAAAAAGCCTAACATGGCTTTCGACAACCTTAAAAATTGTCACCCCATCTCCAACTTACCCTTTCTTGCAAAAATTCTAGAATGTGCTGTCACACTTCAGTTACATAACCACCTCATGACAAAAAAACATTTTGAACCCCTCCAATCTGGTTTCCGTCAGCTTTACAGCACAGAAACTGCCCTGGTCAAAGTCACTAGCGATCTTCTAATAGCTTCTGATTCTGGTTCTCTTTCTATACTCATCCTTCTTGATCTCAGTGCTGCTTTTGACACTGTTGACCATGACATCTTACTTTCTCATCTTGAGAGTGTGTTTGGAGTTTCTGACACTGCTCTCAAATTGTTCAAATCTTACCTCACTGATTGCTGTCACTTTGTCTCTCTTAATGGGTATAGGTCTGAAATTGGTCTTGTTAAGTCTGGTGTTCCTCAGGGCTCAATACTGGGCCCCTTGCTCTTCAGCATTTACATGTTTCTACTTGGTCAGCTTTCATTTCTACGCTGACGATACTCAAATATATATCCAAACCAAACCTGACACAGATGTGGCTGTCTCTAATCTATCTAATTGCATCTCTGACATAAAAATTTGGATGACTGAAGGAAACTGAATTTCCTTCATCTTAACTGCGACAAGACTGAAGTCATGGATATTGGCACCCCCCATCAACTTCGTAAAGCCAGTCCTGTAACCCTATCTGTAGATGGTTCTGTTCTTGAGCTTCAATCTAAATTGAAAAACCTTGAAGTTATATTTGATTCTGGCTTAACATTCGACCCACATGTGCAGCATATTGTCAAAACATCTTTTTTTCACCTCAGAAACATCGCTATCACTAACTGTGGCTGAAAAGCTGAAAAGCTGATCAACACATTTGTGTTCTCTCGAATTGACTACTGTAATGCTCTACTCGCTGGGGTATCTAAATCTAGTGTGAACAAACTGCAGTATGTCCAAAATTCAGCGGCCAGAATCCTGACCAGGTCTAGTGCAAATGATCACATTACTCCTACCTTGGAGTCCTTCCACTGGGTTCCGGTCAAATTCATTGTAGACTTTAAAATCCTCATGCTCACCTATAAGGCTCTACATGGCTTGGCACCTCAGTACCTGTCTGAACTATTATCGCCCTACTCCCCACTTTGCAACCTTCACTCTTCTAATTCTGCTCTCCTCACTGTCCTCCAAGCCCGTCTACATTGCATGGGTGCCTGGGTCCTGTTATGCCCTCAAGCTCTGGAACTCTCTCCCCAAGGATATCAGAGAGTCACCTTCTCTAAGCTCCTTCAAATCCAGACTCAAAACCCTCTTCTTTAGAAAAGCCTTTACTTAACTGGTTCCATTCTTCACCCCTCTGCTTTTCTTAGTACCACCATCCACAGTCTCCTCTGTATATTGTAATTGTGTTTTATCTTGTGTATTCTTTTTATTTATTGTTGTTGTCATTCTGTAAAGTGCTTTAAGAAGCCACCTTTAAAGGCGCTATATAAAATAAAGTTTATTATTATTATTATAAATGAGATCTGTTCAGACGTTCTGTCTAGCATAACATTATTTCCATCTGTTGTAGTGATGGTTTTTAATTTCCTGAAACAATTTGAAATTTAGTAAATTGTGAGAGTCTTTTGATGACTCTTGGAAATCAACCAAAAAATAATTTACAATCTCTTGCACAGATTCTAAATTTAAAATATACTATACAATACAACAGCAAAACATGCATAATAAACCAACAAGAGTAATAGAATATATCTGTGAAACAATCTTCTGTGATTAATATTTATTAACGCAACAAAGTCATGTCGAATCTTTAGCAGTTGAGCCAAGTTCTCCTTACAGCTGAAGTTTTTATATACTGTACATTACCCTCAGTGAGGTTAGTATAAGATGTGTAGAATGGTACAACAAATAGTGTATACAGCAGACAATGGAGACATCTAAGTGTGATGGTCTTAGAATGACGGTCTAGTTGTTACAGAACTTCACCAGACTGCAGGACACCACATTAATCAAAACTTGCTGCCCTTCCTACTGGATTGACTTGATGTGACAACATTTTAGAAGAACCATGCAAGTCCTCAGACACTTGTATAACAATACAGTAGCTTTTTTTCTGAGATGAGCATGTGAAGGTTATGTATGGAAAAGAAACAAAAAGGGAAACATAATTTTAGGTAATTGAAAGTGCAGTGTGAACCTCATTGCGTACAGTAAAACATTGATTTAATGGACTTTGTATTTAATGGATGAAATCTATTAAAGGGGAGTTTTGTCTATAAAATCAGAAATAACCAGACTTTTCTGCAAAAATCCATAAAGTGCAATTGGTGTAGGGGTAGCTGAATTGTTTATAATGGGTGTTGTTTGTGTTTCCTATGCTTTTTCAAATTTGATTGATGACATGAAGGAAAGAGCTTGCATATTTATGATAACAAACAGACATGGGAACTTTCATTGACTGTGTTGATTGTAATTGTTAAAAAATAAGTCAAAAGATCCAGAAAGCATTTATATGTACAGTATATCGGTTTTTGACTTACCAGTTTTGGCAAAAATAGACATCCCTTTAATATTACTAGCTCATTAAACTGGGGATTTACTGTATCTTTGTGATACTCTCAGATGATGTATGGTAATTAGAGCTCTGAAATTTGTGAACAGGCACGTGCTTATCCAGGTTCAGCAAATGATTGTGATGGAATTCCACAATTCAGAATCTGCAACCCAGTGCAAAAGGTGGTGAAAATAAGAAACAAACTATCCAGCTATGTTGTTAAAGATACCCTGGTTTAATTTATGAATCCCTGAAACCAATTATCCTGTTTTCTTCATGAAGCTGGATTCGATTCTTGGATCAATTAACTATTAGTTGCCAAATAAGCTAGATGGGCCAAATGGCATCATTTTGATTAAAAACTTTCTTATGTCTATGGCATGCTGTGGAAGTCATGCTGATGGCTGTTACACGAAGCAGGTTTGACAAAGTAAGGAGTTTCTCAACTTAGCTGGTTTGAACTAACCCAAAAACTGACTTCAGGATTACTCTGGTTTCACAAAGGCAAACTCAAGTTTACAGTACGTTATCTGGTGAAAGAGATTCAGGCTTTAACAATCTGACTAACTGTACATTCATGCCGCACTTCAGTAGGCAGAACGGTCTAGCACTGAATCTTTCATCCACACCAGCAAAAGTGGTGAAAAAACCTGTATCTTAAACCAAGGACCATGATTTATGGCTCTTTATGGAAAACTAAGAGGATAAAATCTGATGTAATAGCAAGGAGCTATACTGTACCCCCAGAAAAAGCCAGAGAAGATAACACAAGAGTTATTGTAAAGTAGATTATGTTTTACTGCAATCCTTCGGTAAGACTGGAAAAGGTGGAATCATTGTCATTAACACAGTAAAAAATGGATTCCTTTGTTGATATATTATCTTTTTCCCAACATTTTTGTGGTGTGGATGAAGTAGTATAGGAGGGGCTAATCTCATCCCCAAGCTGCAGAAAGTCTATAATCTAATTAAGATTGGAGAAATTGTAACCTAAATGAAATAGAAAAATATGTACCCTAACAGAGTCATGTTGATGTTACTGATGTGACATACTGCAGCATACTGTAGATCACTTGATAATACAGGAAACAATGTGATGATGGAAACTGCACAGTATTTGCCTAAATCTAGGCAACAATCATTGTAGGCTCACATTTAAAAACTTCTTTCCATGGAAATGATTGATAGTTTGGATTGTATTTTGTGTCATATTGTCAGGAACAGTTCTTTCCGGGCCCTATGCGGACGACACGATCCGAAAGGTGAAGAAACAATAGGGAAAAATATCATGCAGGAGTCGGTCAGGAGACATGGGGGCGTGTCCATGCAGTGCTAGTGTCCGGGGGGAGTGAATCCAGGGCGAACAATCCAAGGGTAAATCCAGAGGGGGAATCCAAGACGGGAGGTTTAGTCCAAGACCAGGGGATCCATCCGTAGTTAAAACCAGAACCGGGTCGGGACCGGCGGGGCAGGGAATCAGGAACAGGAAACTAAAACCATAACGGAGCCAGACGCGGCAGGACCCCGGGCTCTCACGACATGGAAATCAATGAGAAGCGCCGAGCAATCGCCTGCGTCTGGCTTTAAAGGTGGAACTAAAGAGGGGCTGGAATAAGGAACAGGTGTGGGGAATGGGACAGAACGAGGAAGGGCTGGAGCGCCCTTAAGAGGAGGAGTAACGATCGTGACAGTACCCCCCTCCTTTCCAGGGCGGCTCCGAAGCCCTAAACAAAACAAAAAATAAAAAGGATGGAGTCCATGTTGCCAATGTGCCGTCCGCGGGGCCCGAGTGTTGGCTTCTCATTCTGTCAGGAACAGTTCTTTCCGGGCCCTATGCGGACGACACGATCCGAAAGGTGAAGAAACAATAGGGAAAAATATCATGCAGGAGTCGGTCAGGAGACAGGGGGGCGTGTCCATGCAGTGCTAGTGTCCGGGGGGGAGTGAATCCAGGGCGAACAATCCAAGGGTAAATCCAGAGGGGGAATCCAAGACGGGAGGTTTAGTCCAAGACCAGGGGATCCATCCGTAGTTAAAACCAGAACCGGGTCGGGACCGGCGGGGCAGGGAATCAGGAACAGGAAACTAAAACCATAACGGAGCCAGACGCGGCAGGACCCCGGGCTCTCACGACATGGAAATCAATGAGAAGCGCCGAGCAATCGCCTGCGTCTGGCTTTAAAGGTGGAACTAAAGAGGGGCTGGAATAAGGAACAGGTGTGGGGAATGGGACAGAACGAGGAAGGGCTGGAGCGCCCTTAAGAGGAGGAGTAACGATCGTGACACATATTTTTAGGCTAGAATTTTAGTTCTTAACTGTAAATTAATGCTGTGAATGTCATGAAACCCATTCGATGATATTCACTAATGATCGGCTAAGAAACTTCATGAAAGCATGCAAAAACTGTTTTAGTGAAAACACCACTTATTGCATGACACTCTTATTCTCTTAACGAAGCACTCCAAGTCACTTACACTTAAAATCTGCACCAGTCACAAGGAATCTCGGCACTATGAACAGAGTTTGAGTGTCCTTTAGTGGTGAGCTGTTTTGTACTTAAAAGGCATGCACGGTGTTAGCAGTGTTTCCTTTTTATTGAACGTTGTTTGGTTTTAAGAGCATGAAAAAACCTACATTAGTGTATTGGTTGTCACTGTGTTTTTGTGTGTGCAAACATTTACACTGCCCTGGGTGAGTCTGGAGTCTGTTCCATACAAAATAATTAGTGTAAATATAACATTGAAAACTATAAAATATATTTTATATTTAAATAATTCTTCACCCCAACCACAATAACAATAATAACTTAATATAAGAAGAAATTAATTCAAGTAAATTCACTCAACTGAATTAATTTTCTTTTGTATTCATATTAATTATGTAATGATAATTGTCTATGGTGACAATATAATGAGAGTGAGTTATAGATTGTGGAAAATATTATGGCTTGTCTATAAAGTGTTATACAAATGTGAATCAAACAAATGTGAAAGGACAATGACTAATTATAAATAATATATACTTTTATAACATTAATAGAATGCACTGTAGATTAATTGGTTTTAATTATTACAACAATGCTCAGTGACAAGAAGGGATGTTGCTGACAGAAAGATCACAGTGTAATGGTGCTAGAACATTGATTCCTTCCATCTTTTCTAGCAGCAGTATGAGCTGTCTAAGCCATGTGGTCAGCCATGTGTAATGATTAAACGATGGAGTCCTCACATTCAGATGGCCCCACCGAAGGATCACTTTGGACTAGCAACGAGCTACAGTAGACCTAATTGGGGGTTATGGTAAGCCCATAAACCTGATTACAGCTGTTGTTATCCAATATAGCCATCCTTATAGTAACTTGGTTCCAATTGGACAACTATAGTTTTTATATCAAAATTGGTGAGAGTCCTTGGGAAATGTACTGCACACAGGAGAAATGTTGAAAGTCTATGAAAGGAAACAACGTCAATTTGTTGGAGGTAATATAATGGTATGGTGGGTCATTTATATGAGTTTTCTAATTAGCTTGTTGCTATTGATCTTACTGTACAGCATTATGCTGATCCACTTTAAGGCACAGGGCTCCACCACAATTCTTTAAACTGTCACTGTTACAAGCACAGCAAGCACCAATTGCCCCCAGATTATTCAATCTTCATTCAACAACCTTTCCTTCACTATTTAAACCCATTACTCACTCCAAACCGACGCGCAGTATTAGGCATCTTTCCATCTCCTGAACTCTTGCCTTCCTTAACCTTCCATACCCACCTCACCTCCCTCTCTCTTTCTTTATCTGGAAGCAACTTTGCCTGGAACTTCTGACCACTCTCCTGACTCACCCTTCTCGGACTCGTTTGCCACCAGGCCCCTTCGGAGACCTACACAGGGTTCATTAAACTTGCCGTAACAGTCACAGGATGATGCGTGTACCCACAAATGATCGCCTTTTGGTCAGACAAAGTGGATACAGGGATGCACCAATTTGAACCAACACTAAACAGCACTAAGGATCTTACAGTTACATTAGACGTCCTGTAGTAGACGAAAACTGTGTCAATCCAAGCAGAGGCATTTGCAGTTCATACTTGTGAGTCAAAGATGAACACACAGTACCACTGCTGAGTATTTTCACAGGAGTTTTGAGTATACTCACAATACTTCTGAATTTTCTTGTCAAAGCATTTTCATGTTTGGACATGATTAAATTAATTTAATGAATGACTAAAAATAACCATAATAAGACTTTTAAACTGACATTCAAGAACTGGGCTAACTTCCCATGTTGCAGAAGCTCTTTGGCTCATTTCACTATGTGGGGAGTATCTTCTTTGCCAAGCTTTTGATTTCTATAAACAGGTTAAAGCCAAAAGCAATGAGCACAAGGCAGGATACAACTTGGACCCAATGCCAGTCCATTGTAGGTTACACACACTCATACCAAGGCCGGTTTTTCCAGAAGCCAGTTAGCCTAACTGTATGTCTTTGGACTGTGGAAGAAAACCTAAGCACCTAGAGGAAATCCATTTTTCCTCACAGGGAGACTCCACTCAGATTGCACCCCAGAAATTGTACTCAGGACCCCTGTGTTATAATGCAGCACTGCTAACCACAGTGCCATTGTGCTGCTTGTTTGCCCATTCTTGACATTTATATCTCCTTTGCAATTTCTACAATGATTACTAGTCCTACCTAATTTGGTATTATCTGCAAACATGACCAGTTAACTCACTAGATCACTAATATACATCATCATATTTTGTATGTTTGCCGTATAATAATTTAAGCATTAATCCCTTATCTGAAATCTATGTTTATAGCAGTGTATCAGCTACCAATCCAAGTCCAAGAATTGACATGAAACCTTACTGCTTCCTATTTAATTTATAGAAAAATGCATGGATGCACAATGCTGTGGATGGGTGTTTCACAGCTCTCAAGGCCTGGGTTCATTTTTGTGCTGGAAAAACGTTTCTGTGGATTTGCACACAAGTTACCACAACCCTTTTGCACAACTCAGGAATAAGCAGCTTTCTAATAGCAGATGGATCCAAGAAAAAAAAAAGATATTCCTTTCTACAACATAAAACTTTCAGCTTCCTGGTTTCCTCTTTTCTTTGGGCTGTTCAGCTAATAGTTGAAGCTGAACATCTTATTCTTTAGGTTAGGTGTTGTGACACGGCACTGGGATAGACAGAGCTGTAGGACAGGCTAAAGAATCTACCTGCTTTGTCCCAGTGAAAGCAATAGAAGAGGTGAGAGCTGGGGGATTTGATGTCCTGACAGACTAAAAACTAATGAAAGCACGGAATGTTTGTGCAGATGGACAGAGGTTGGTAGCTTGGCTGAAAGGACTTTGATAGCTCCGTGCAACTACAGTATAGCAGAACAGCGCAGGGCAGGGAAGCTGACTGGCCAAGCTAGACTAGATAACTAGCTAATTACACCATGCCCCTGGTCTGGCAGGTTGCAGAGCTGGAGTAGTGAAAATGAGGCAGATGAGGATACGGCTGGCAGTGTGGTTCCATCTCGGGATTGGGCAGATGGGCTGAAACAGGCAGATAAAGACTTCTTCTGGCTGACTAGTTGTGCAGAGAACACTTCCCGAACAAGTTAGGAAGCTCAACAACAGAGCGCTGGACTATAGGCTGATCAGGGTTTCATTAATTTAATTTAATTCTGGGTTTAATTTCATTTAATTAATGAGATGGTTACCCATTATGTGGGGGCATGGGGTTAGGACAGTTCTCACAGCACTGGGAAGTGTTTGACTTCATGTATGAATGTGTCTGGTTACCATGGAGACAGAAGGATCCGGTGTGATATTAGGCAACTAAGATAATGTTCTTCTAAAGTTTTCAATGCAGAATGACTTCTTTTATTACCTATAAGTAAATTTTTCATGATAACGCATCACAGACTGTCACTTAGAAATGCTAGAGCTATGCTATTTCAATAGCAGTGGTGATTTACACTGACGCTTCAGACACATCTGTTAATTAACACAATGGAAAGAAAGCCAAATATCTACAAATCAGACCACAACAATTTACAGTCTATACTGAATGAGAAGATTATTCACTCCCAAAACAATAATGTACACCTAATGACTGAAACCTTTCTAAGTTTTACAAAAGCACGTGTTCCTGGAATCTAGAAACCATAAAAGAGTTTTGATTCTCAAAGTTGTATTACAGATTCCTGACATTTTTCACCAATAGCCAACAGGGCTATATCTGAAATTTTTAATAACAAAGAAAAATTTCACTGGGGTGTGATAAAATGAAGCTTTTACGGGGTGTGAGTATTTAATCTTTCAGAACTTTTTGAAACCCTCCTTGTGCAAGACTTGTGTCTTTAATTATAAACCAAAAAGATCAAATGCAGTAATTTTAGTATTTAATTGTTTTGGTTCACTTCCCCTCTACTGTAAGAGCTAAATAAAAATGAGCAAATTTATTCAGAATATAAATGAAATGTAGATAAAACATATTTATTTCATTAATTTATTTAGTTCTGATAAATCCAGGTTCAATCAAAGCAAAGGCCTTTAACACTGGTTGACAGATTATTTCCTCATATGTGCAATATATTCATCAGAAGACATATCTCACACCTGTGGATGATGTTCTAGTTGGCAGGAGATAAGAGGGTGACATTTTCAGTTGCAGACCAACAATATACATTATATGGTTATGTAATGATGTTGATTTATTTTTTTGAAGGTTATAATTCCAGGAGGGAAACCTGTGTTAAGGATGGAATTGTTCTTCTGCTTCATCCAATTCAGAATCTGTCTCACCGGAGTCTATCCCAGCAAGCCACAGTCACAAAGCTAGGTATACCTTGGATGGGATGGCAGTCCATCATAGGTCAGACACAGACATAGACAAGGGACAATTTTCCCAAAAGCCTATTACCCTACCAATATGTCTTTGGATAGTGGGAGAAAACTAGAGTACCCAGAGGAAACCTATGTAATCATGGGGAGAACATACTGTACAATACATACTTCACAAATATACCACCCCAAATCCATATTTGAACCAAGAGCTAACCACTATGTTACTGTTCCATCCACGTTCAGTACCATAAAAATATCTAATACCTACTGTATATCAGATTTATAATTTGTTCCATGTGAAATCTTGCTCCTGAATTCATTGTAGGGCTGTGATCAGTCATAAGATGCAGATTTAAGACAAGCTGTCATTCTATAAATGAGTGAACTATTGTTCAAATAGTTTGTTCAAACAATAAAAAGGTTTATTTTTGTATTCATTCAGGCAGGATTGAAAACCTATGCATAAATGGATTTAATATAGAAATTCAAAATTCTATAACACTGGAACACTCAACAACGGTGAGACAGATGTGTCCCAAGACCTGGGATACCTTGAAGGAGAGCAGCATACTAGAATAAAACAGAATGATAATCTGGTTGTCTATACTCTACAAAAGGTTCCTGTAATATTTAGAGAAAAAGTCCTGAAGGAAGTGAGAAGGATGGAAAAATCTTGGAGTGGTAGAACAGGTAGAAGAGTTACCTGGTTAAATTGACCACAATGTAGAAACCAGTGTGAGAAGGATCTGAATGTACGGTAGCTGTTGAGAGAGAGCACTGTCCATAGAGGACAGATGAAGTTAAAACAGTGCATAAAGCCAAATTATTCAGTACCCTGGATAGCCACTCTGGACATTGGCAAGTACAACTGGAAGACTTTTCACGATTGTGTACATTTAACAGGCCATATGACAGATACCGTTATAAAACTATGCCAAAATTGTACAAAAATGTGACATACTGTATATTTAGCATCAGTAATTGTCCAGAAAATTCTGACTTAAATGTTGGCACGTCTTGTAGTGTGCCAACATTTCATCAAAATGATTGATTATTGATGACATAGAGGTGAAGACTGAAGATCAAGACAATCAAAGGCTTCATAAGATTTTGCAAGTCAGAGAAAAGATAATCAAACTCAACCACCACAAATATAAGTTCAGAGTTGCTGTATTTCATGGCACACACAATCACAATTGAGGCCTGAAGCCAGATGCAAATCAAGTGGAGACAGTGAGAAAGATGTGCGAGCCGAGAGCTCCGTGAAGTTGGCCCCCCTACAGACAGAACAAATGATGAAACCCACCTCATTCGTTAGTGCTACATTTGTGCCAGTTTGTGCCGTTGAAAGTAGCGTTTGTGCTGCTTTCGTTTCCGAGATATAGGACCTTGTTTTTTCGGGGTCATGACGTCACTCAGCCCCCCTACAACGTCATAGGGGAACCGGACAGGTCTCATTCGTTAGTGCAATGTTTGTGCTGGTTTGTGCCGTTGAAAGTAACTTCTCAGCTTCTTTCTTTCCAGAGATATAGCGCCTTCTTTTATTTGGTGTGTGACATCACTCAGCCCCCCTACAATGTCGTAGGGGAACCAGACCACTCTCATTTGTTAGTGCTGCATTTGTGCCGGTTTGTGCCGTTGAAAGTAACTTCCCAGCTGCTTTCATTCCTTAGATATAACGTCATCTTTTTCAGTGGGTGATGTCACTCAGCCCCCCTACAACCTCGTAGGGGAACTGGACCAGTCTCAATAGTTAGTACTGCGTTTGTGCCGGTTTGTGCCATTGAAAGTACCATTTGTGCCGTTTTCGTTCCCGAGATATAGCGCCTTGTTTTTCTGGTGACCACGTGACCATGCACGGTGACTTTGACCTCCAGTGACCCCGTCTGCCGAGCTCAAGCGCTCTGATACCTGCGTGAGAGTAACAATTCTGCAACTTTGTTCCTCTGTTTTCCCAGGTGGGGGGTGGCGATGGATTTTGCATTTAGTATCATTATCTTCTATGCGTTTGTGTGAACAGGAAAATTAAATTTGCCTTAAAAAGCGAACATTAGCAAACAATCGTATGTTTTTACAAAGAGGCCTTAACAAACATGTCTTAATACCTCACAGAGATGTCCTTTTTAAAAATCTGAAGAAGTAATCAGTTTCACATTGTCTCCTTCTTAAATAAACATAGGCATCAAGGAACATGTGAAGATTCTACCTGTCTGTCGAGCCACGTATTTGACTTGAATTTGCAACTTTCTTAACCATTGTTGCTCTTTTTTATGCAAAACACGTTCGCCAACGTGAAAAGGAACCAGGACTTCTGGAATTTTTTTTTGAAAGGGCAGTATGCACAAAGTTTACACAGTTCATAACACATCCAAGAAACAAGAGTCTACCATCTCACACATGCAGATTGCGGCAATATTGAAAAATATTTTTATTTTCACAGAACAGAAGTGAACATATATCTAGGTTCTAAAACTGGCATTATCCACGTGTTTGTATTTACAGGGGTCTTATGCGCAAACATGAAACAATTACCTGACAGTCCTTTTATCTTTGTGTTTCTGGTCAGTCCTTGGTGTAGAATACAATGTGAGGGCACACCTGCCCTCTGAAGACACAGATATGACTGCCTTTATTAGATCGTCAAATTTCTCCCAGGTGAAGTCGTGTCTTTTGCAGTATGCAATGTAATGACCCAGGACATGTTTACTTGTCTAGCTCCATGAAGTCCCCCCCCACCCAAGAAACAGCACAAACGATGAAACCCATCGCAATTGTTAGTGCTGTGTTTGTGCCGGTTTGTGTCATTGAAATTGGCGTTTGTGCTGCTATATATCTATATATATCTTTTGTTTTCGAGATATAGCGCCCTGTTTTATCGGGTAATCGCGTGACTATCTACAAGGATGTTTACAGGTACCAACACACTCGGTACATTACTGGATGTGATGAAAACAATGGATGCAATTTGTTTTCCGAGTCTGTCTGGTCGGGTGGGGGTGGATGTTTTACATTTCAATATAGCGCCTTCTTTTTCCTGGCCATGACATCACTCTGTGCCGTTGGCACCACACAAAAAAAGCAAGTTTATGACCACCAGATCTTTCAATTGAAATCTTTTGATCAGTTGACCCCAGCCTTTGCAGTTGAACTGATTTCTGATCTATTATCTACATCTCTGGTGAAGACCTCCTCTTCCAAATCGTAAGTTACTTTACAGACTAGAAATACTGTACTGTAATGATGATGCTACATTGACATCCCCATGAATTTATTTAATAGTAAAGTTATTTGAGAAACTTATTTTGTTTTATATCGCGGGGAATACCATGTAGTATCCTCTCACGAGGCACCAGTAATGTAGGGGTTTGGGCACTTACTGGGACAATTATTAATTGTGGCAGTAAGTCACAAAATGATTCTTTTGATGGCATTAGAATCCAGCCCTGCAGGATAACTCAAACAACGCACACACACAGGTACTAATACACGAGAATACATTTATTAATACATAAAATGTGCATATAAGCATAACAGATCTTATCGTGAGGGTTAGCAGAATACAAAAGATATATATTCATTCAGTCACAAAGAGTTACACATACCAAGAGAACATACGTTCAGTATATCATTCATTTAGATCGTTTCTTAAATGAACTTGGTTACAACTTCTACACTAGGAATTAAATTGATATCAACTGGTTGAGATAACAGTTGAATTCTCGAGCGGTAATGCAGTGAAGTTGAATACTCATCCAATCTCTGGGGATTCAGATCTCCTGCAGACACACAGAAGCAAAGGCAGGCTTGTTGTTGTCCAATCCGCGCTTTCTGGCTCGGTGCCAGGCCGTGCTGTGTGGCTTGTGACGTGGTGGAGATTCCTGCGGCGATTCGCTGCTAATGCTCTCTGAAAACCAGCTAATTAGTGTTGGCTGAAACTAGCAAGAGTTTGTGGACAGGAGAAAAATGACTGTGGGTCCCAGCAGGTCAGGAAGAAGACCGGTTCGTTCCCGATGAAGCGCTAGTTCTGAATACTGATTCAGCTGTCCAGCTTGCTGCTGATGCTAACCTCGGGTGGATCCTTTGGTTACGCGCTGGCAACCTCTGTCCTCGACTCTTAGAACAAAGGAAAGTCCTGAACTCGGACACACTGGTCGTTACGTGGTGGTCCAGGCTGACTCTGGGGATGTTAGGAGGTGCTCTGAGGCTGAATGTCCTGCGCTTGGGAACTGTGTTCGCTTGGGAACTGTGTTCCCTTAGGAACTGTTCTGTGCTTCCCAACTGTCTTGCCCTGCAAACCGTTCCACAGGCTCTCTGTGTTGCCTGTTTTTACCTAGAGGAACTGCAGGTTGTTCATTGGCTGAAAGTTTCATGGGCATCAGAGACCCATGTAGTATTACCACGCCCTGCCAGTCCCTGATTGGTTGATCAAGGTGAGATATGAGTCACTTACCCCTGACACTTATTAATAAGACAGAATTAAGTGTTGCTGTGCTTTCCCAAATGAGGCCCCATCTCTCTCTTCATCTCTGTGGTGCAGCCACAGAGAAGCTATTCATGGAGGCTGATTTAAAGATGTTTTCTTTTGATAAGGGACAGCTCCCAAATGGGGATGCACTTAGCTAAGCCTGGCTATCATGATCAATGGTCATCTATTGGCGCCTATCTGTCTAGGGAGTGCCAGATGGACATCTGGACTGCATTCCTAAGTGTCAGGGGTAAGTGACTCATATCTCACCTTGATCAACCATCAGGAACTGGTAGGGCCGAGCAACCCACGTGGGTCTCTGATGCCCATGAAACTTCCAGCCAATGAACGAGCTGAAGTTCCTCCAGGTAAAAACAGGCAACGTAGGACAATTCCAGGAGAATTCCAGGGGTGCGAGACTATTCTAAAGAATTCCAGGGCAGGACGGCCCAGGAGCAGAAAGGCTCCCAAGGGCAGGACATTTTCGCAGAGCGCCTCCTGACCATCCTGAGACTCAGCCCGGACAACCATGTAACGGCCAGTGTGTCCGAGTGTCAGAACTTTGCTTTGTTCTAAGAGTCGAGAGTGGAGGTTGCCACGAGTAACCAAAGGATCCACCCGAAGTTAGCACCAGCAGCAAGCCTGGTGAACAGGTCGGAACTGTGGACAGCTGAATCCCTATTCAGAACTAGCGCTTCATCAGGAACGAACCGGTCCTCTTCCTAACCTGCTGGGACCCACAGTCATCTTTTCTCCTGTGCACAACTTTGCTAGTTAAAGCTAACACTAACTAGCCGGTCTTCAGAGCTTATCAGCAGCGCACCGTCGCAAGCCGCACAGCACAGCCTGGCACGGAGCCAGAGAGCGCGGATTGGACAGCAACAAGCCTGCAACTGCTTCTCTGTGCCCGCAGGAGATCTGAATCCCCAGAGATTGGTTGAGTATTCAACTTCACTGAATTACTGCTCGAGAATTCAATTGTTATCCTAACCAGTTGATATCAATTTAATTCCTAAGAGTTATGTAATTGTTTTGAGTATCTAATGTAGAAGTTGTAACCAAGTTCAATTACGAAACGGTCTAAATGAATGATATACTGAACGTATGTCCTCTTGATATGTGTAACTCTTCGTAACTGAATGAATATATATCTTTTGTATTCTGATAACCCTCACGATAAGATCTTTTAGGTTTACATGCATATTCTATGTATTAATAAATGTATCCTCGTGTATTAGTACCTGTGTGAGTGTGTTGTTTGAGTTATATCGCATGGTTGGATTCTAAGGCTAATTTTGTGACTTACTGCTACAATTAATAATTGTCCCAGTAAATGCCCAAACCCCTACAGAACTGGTGCCTCGTGAGAGCACACTACAACAGTACCTGAATGTCATTCTCTTAGTAGATATGTCAACATGGAAAAATACTGTTTGGGAGCCAATTCAAAATTGGAACTAACCATGAGATCCTGAAAGGAATGTTCAAACAGTTTCTAGGTAGACTCTGCTCAAACTTCAGAAAATGCTCTTAAATCTCAAGAATAAAATCAAGTAAGTTAATGTACCACAAACTGCACACAGTTGCTTTGCAGGAACTTCTTAGAAGACATTATAAAGCAAAGCATTTCAAATACACATACGGGCACAGTATTTTGCTTAACTCACCAGAAAAGCTGCATGAGATGTAAGAGAAAATACTGTATAAAACAAACCGATGAAGTTGCTCATTCAAGGGGGGCTGGCCTGAGCAAAAGGCAGAGATAACAAGTGAAGAAGGCTTGATTTTCAGAGGGAACAGAATTATGATACCATCTTGTATGAAAACAGCCATGCTTCTGAAACTGCATGCAAACCACCAATCAAAAAATCATGGAGGTTTATGAGAAATGTATGCATCGTATGGGTAAGAAGGGCTTGACTTTTCTTTTCGATTACAAATATTCACTTAGAATGTAGGCAAATCATTTGTAATTCAACAAAATGGAACATCACTGGAAGGGAAAGAATTGGGTGCAGACATTTCGCAAGGCCATGTATTGGGCAGAGATAACAGCATAGATGGCAGACAAGACTGGTAGGTGATCCACAGGCAAACTTCACTAAAAGTAAAAATGCAAAAAGCCAATGTTAAGACATGAAATACCAAGGAGGCCACAGCTAAAGGTAACTATCGATATTTGTTTAAGTTGAAGGAAAACAATACTTACTGCTATGGGATTATTTTTCAAAACTACAAACTAGTATGTGGGGTACTGTAGCCATTAACTGCTAAAATGTGAAAAAAATGATGAAGGCAAATGCTGGTAAAAAATGTCTACACCTTGTATTGTTGGTCTTCCACCATTTAATGGTCTTCCTCTTCTAGCTCACTGGTATTAGGAAGAAAAAGAATAAAAACATTGCTTCCTGCATTACTGAAACTTCTGTTGCTGGAAAGTATGTGAAATTATATGGAGACCTGTTGTAGTTGTCAGCAGAAGCCCTGATCTATACATATACAGTACACAGTTGAAGCAAAGGGAATAAATAAATAGACCAGAGACTTCTATACCCAAAACACTGAAAAGTGACAGAATACAACCTGTAATGCAGCTTACATCCAAAGGCCAAACACATATGTCTGAGAGATGATATCCCATGTGCATAAGAAAAGAAATGGAGATACTTGATTTTAGGAATAGCAGACTATCCCTGCAAATAAATATACACAGACAGTAAATCTACATTAGTTTACCAGGGCACTGCTAGTATTCTAGCATTTAAAATAAAAGACAAGCAGATGCAATGATGTTAGTTTGATTTGTACAAGATTATAGTTCAGAAATGCCAAGTTAAAAGTGTATTTTAAAATAATGATAAGTTATACATAGTTTTCAATAAAGTTACTTCTAGATTGTACCCCTTAATAATACAGTTTTATATTAGTGTCACATGGTAAACAAATTGGGGATTTGAATGCATAATTTGAATTGCATGAAAATTACCAAACTCCAGTTCTGGAGGGCTGTGTTAGCAATTATGAATGCTGAAAACAAGGACCCTGTGCAGGGCTCAAGTAGGCTTATTTCACCAAGTAGCAATAGGAAATCAAAATGGAAAAGGCTACCAAAAAAGAAACAAGCCCTAATATCCGAAATCCAAAGAGCAAACGATATTCAAAACCAGGAGAAGACAATACAGCGAGGCAACCAATCCAAAAACACAAAAGCAGAGACATGGTCAGAATGGAACAAGAGTCAGAAAGTAAGGTATAGAACAAGCAATAGAAGGAGGATATGCGTACTAGGGAGCTCCAGTGAGAATCCGAAATAATGAGCAATGGTATAGGAAAAGAGGAGGGTTAAAGTAGTGATGGGAGTAAAAGGCTATAGGAAGATTAGTTGGGGCGTGAGCGCCTGTTTGAGTGGATGCGAGTGGGAATGTGACGGCATTTGTGACAGTGTGTGGAATGCGTGACAGTGCGAGTGGGTGCAGAATGCGTAACAGGTTGTTGTGCCTGCAGGTTCTTCTTCCAGCTCAGCTCTCTGACTCAATGACCCAATTTAATTAAAAATTAACTGCATTAATTGGAGCAGTTTAAAAAAAAACACTTCCTACTTCTTAAAGATCCCTCTAAAACTTACTGGATAGTAGTTGAGCATCACCTTTTATGGCATTAAAAGTATAAACATGATTTCAAAAGAGAATTAGAACAAATTGTTCTTTAAGAATTGTAGCAGATTAAGCATTAGATAAATAGATTAAGCAAGTTCACCGACAACTAAAATCATAGGCAAAAGCTTTGTCTATCCATCCACTTATTATCTGAAATTTGTATATTCTTGATAAAAGTGGAAGTGACCTATAGTACAGTACAAGGTTTCTTTCTGTGACAAAGGTTGTTCATTCAATCACAATCACAACCACTGATAGATACTTGTTTAATTTACAACAAATATATAGAGTTTATAAAACAGCCTATGAATTGTTACATATATGTGAAAGAACAGTTGAAGAACTTATTATAAATTAGCATCCATTGCTATTTGATGGATAAGGCCTTCAAATAAAATGTAATGCAAAATAGTAAAAAAAAAAACACATTCTCAAAGTACAGCACTCTTTACCACAGGAGACACAAGGTTCTGTTTGTACCGAAGAACATTATAACTGAAGTACAAACACTGCTTTGATGATAAGATAAAAAAATATATATTTATAGTGGTTTCAATGTTGGCTCAACTATTTACATGAAATAAAAAAACTAGCCTTTTCATATTCCAAGGTTTTGCTAAATTAAATCAAATGTTTATTCAATGGATTTATGTACAGTAGAAGTATTTTCTTAGTTCTTCTGTGCAATTGCACTTCAGTTAGGGCAAATCATGAGTTTGCTTTGTTTATGGTATTTGAAACTTTAAAATGGGATAGGCAGCACTGTTGTTCTTTTCATCTGACTTGATGAGGATTAAGATAAAAAAATAAAAAATCAACATAATTGCTAATTTTATTTATACCTAAACAATCCATTTTATCAATACAATTAATATTTGTAAAAAAAACAGTTGCAGTAGAAACTCACACCCTCTGTTAAACCAATTAACTGTGCAAATCAAAGGACTAAAAAAAGAAGTGCTTCAATTATACAGTGTTATAATTCACAACAGTAATTTTAAAAATAAAAAGCAAATTTGTTTTTTATTCTGTTTTTTTAAAGTCTGAAAATGTGGTTCTTATTGGATTCATTATATTTGACACTTTTATATGGGTATACAACTATTATTGTTATGTAATATTGCACAAATCATGCTGCAGTATCCTTAGACCAAATACATTTTTTTTTCTCTGAGATCTGTTCCTAAGGCATAATTCGGTAATTCATCCAACCAATTATGGTTTCACAGAATTAAAACTGGCATTTTTTTCAGCACTGCAAAATTTTTTATTTATGAAACATACCAATCTACGTAGCTGTGCTGTAAAGACAGCAATGATGTGTTGCTATAAATGTCTACATACATATAAATGTAAATTAGATTTCTGGTGCATTACCTGCAGTACACCATTAAAGGAAATGGAATGTACGGGCTATCCAAATACTTTTGGCTGTATGTCTGTATAAACTTTGTAACTGAAGGGCAGATTGTAAGAAATGTAACTGCTGCAAGCAATTTGCCAAGTTAATGTCTACTAGTCTAAGGCAAATTTAACTTCTGATTTTCATTTATATAGTGTGTTGCTGAGCCTGTGGATGTTTTCCTCACCTCGTCTATTCCCTGATCTGCAACCAGGAGCACATCTGTAAATCATGAATGTGAAGGAGCAAATGTCTGTCTGCTACCTGTCAAAAAAGTTATTTTAGGGATTTCCCTTATGAATTCAAAGCAAATTGACATTTGGTCTTAAATCAGCTCGTGTATTTTGTCTTCATATCATATCACACATTCAAATACATGTGCTCCCCAAAACTTCCTAAGACACACCTAGTACAGGTTATACTGTACTAGGTTTGTCTTAGATGAATAATGCATTAAAGCCACAGTGTTTTTTTTATTCTCCTAAATAATTATTTTAAAGCTATTTTCTGTTATACTGTATGTTTTATAGCATTTCTGGAATGTTTCATTTTTAATTTTTAATAATAATAATAATAATAATAATAATAATAATAATAATAATAATGTTTTATTTATATAGCACCTTTCATACAATTTTTGCAACTCAAAGTGCTTGATACAAAAAATTAAGTTAAAAACTTGAAGAATCTTAAAATAAATAACAATAACAAATTAAAAAAGAATCACACAAACAGTACAAATAGCACTTAAATTATATAAGAAAAATCAAGTAAAAAAATAAGTTTTGAGCTGCTGTTTAAAAATATCCACACAGCCACTTCTCTAATATTTTTAGGAATACTATTCCACAGTTTGGGTGCATAGTAGCGAAAGGCTGCCTCTCCAGTCATCCTATGCTTAATTTTTGTAATAATCCTTAAAAGTCATGTGCTTGTTGCACTGGCCTTGATGGAATTTAGAGTACAGCTTCATCCATTATTTGTTCTTACAAAGCAAACAGAGCAACAGCCTGTTATGCGCACTGTCTAAGTAGATTCCCACACACTTGTTCAAGTCAGTTTCATGCTCACGTACTGTACATATGTGTCCAGCAAAACGAAAAGTTGATCACCAGTGGCATGCTCGGGAAGAGGACAACAGAACAAAAAATCTGTGCATCTCCAGAGACATCAGTGGTCTCGTCAAGTTGTAAAGAAAAATAAATACTATATTTTATCTTAGCGATCACCTGCTCTTCCACATCTCTTGCCATACACCCAATGTTTCCTTAGCACACAGTAAGAAAAAGTTTCACCTAGTGTAACTTGTGTGGCTTCCCAGTCTTGGCAATCCAGTTAGCTGTGACGAAAGACACTTGAAGTGCCTTCTGGTTCACAGTGGTGGCTTTTTGGAGGGTAGATTGTTGGCCTCTTAGCTCCTGCAGCTTTCGTTAAAAAAACTCAACAGGCTTAGACTGCAAGGTCGAGTGTCTGGTCTGCAAGTGACATAGAAGTTTGGAGGGCTTGAGGTGTTCCTTACCCGACACTTTTCCACAAACCACACATAGCGGTCGTGCATCCTCTCCATCACTTGTCTGTGTAAATCTGTACTTTAGGTACTTTTTGTCATGTTTTTTCATTTTCTTCATTTTTTTCTACTCAGTTTTCTGCTGTGCGTTTCTCCACATTATTTTTAGTTCTCACTCTTCCAGAACCAGCTATTAGAAAACACTCCATTCCTAGGCTAATCAAGACTACCTTGTGCAAAACAAAAAAAAGTGCTATAAATATAAATGTAATCGTGGCCCACCCAATAGAAATTAAGGTATCGCTCTCGCCGGGCACACCGCAGAGCAGGCTGGGAGTTGTAGCCGGGGGATGGTCTGTGGGCTTGCAGAGTGACCACTAAGTCACCCTGCTAATGTAAATAGTCAGGTGTATATAATAGTTAATTGTTTACCTCTGTTATTGTCCTTTGATGTGTAACCACCCTGAACCTGCGTAGGTGTCCTGTTTACCACCATAGTGTGTGTGTTACCTACTGCGTGACCCCCCTGAAACTATGTCGTGACCCCCAGGTTGAGAACCCCAGATGTCAAGCAATGGTACACAGCATTCCATTAGACTTTATGGACTGTATTTGAACCTAAACATCTACAGGGCTGCATCCTATCACTAGATTTATTCTGCAACAAAAATTAAGATACAGACCTAACTTTGCATTCTTTGAACTCTCGCTCTGACAATAACGTTCATTACAGCCATTCACTCACAATAACCCATGTCCTGGAAATATAACTATCAAGGAAGCCACAAGAGAGAGTTCTCACCTGAGTAAGGTCTTTATTTCAATATTGCAATATTGGGAGCCCTGCTGCCACTTTACAAAGTGCAACCAGAGACTCAGTTTGTTACAAGCAGTACAGGGTTTTTATAAGATGTTGCGCTGTAAGAGAAAGCTCAGCACTTTGTCCCTTCTAAAACTTCCCCTTTCCCTAAGACAAAACAGATTACATCATAAAATGAAAGAAAAAGCACCACTAGATTTGTTATTCAAAGCTTATCAGTTACCATCGGCTAATCTAACGACTCAGACAGCATATATTGTTTTGGTACATTGTCTTCTAAAGTAACCTAAACAGTGTACTTTGTTGACGCACTGTTTTCTAAAATTCTGCCCGTAGCACAGCAGTTACATCCTTGAAATATATTTTCTAAAAGCACCAATATATTTTTTGCAAAGCTCTCTACATTTTAAGAATCAATTTACTTATTAGATTTCCATTTCACCCAGCGTCATTTGTCTTCAAAAACACAGATGACAGAGTGGCAGATGTGCAAGTGCCCCCTGCTGTGTTGGCTCACATCATCTGGGTCTAAAGAGGATCTTTTCTTTGATCCAGGCTGTTACAATTCTATCAAGGAACAATCAGTTTTTGTGATCTCTTATTAATTAGTCTCTGTCATTGCTTATGTATGTTAATCTTAAAAGTTATTTTGTGTTTCTTAGATATTGTTTTTGTCAAAAATTGACAAATTGAATATTCTACTTTGGAATTTGCTAATTACTGTATAAAGTAATATTGTACAGGGTTACCACACATCCATTTTTCCCTAGATATCATCATTACTTTTTTTCTGTCCTTAACTCTCTGTCTGGAAGACATTTTCCAAATACTCTAAAATGTCCCTGATTTTTTCTGAAATAGATATTTTAATAGACACTAGTACAAATACCACCACCATCTGTCACTGAAGACTCCTCTTTTTAATGTATAAATATGGTAAGTCTAGATTTAGATACTGGTAACCCTAATATTGTATATTCCTACCTGCCAAAAACACTAAACACCTTTTTATCTGGTAACACAAATGTATCTTCTAATGTATTATATATTTTAATTATATAAAATGGACATTGCATAAGAATTAAAAGATCAGGCAAAAAAACTGCTCAGACATACTGTAGATCTTTACATTTTGACTCCTGTACTCTTGTGTAGAACTGGAAAAAAGAATTTAGAAATAATGACCAACACTGTATATCAATTCCCACAATACACAATAAATAATGTTACAAATAAGAGCCTATTTGTCCTATTTAGCACCTTAAGTTGTTAATAGCTTTTTGGTTTTGAAAACATTGCTGATATTAAAAGTGAATTTCTTAAATGAACATTTTACTTTTTTGACCATTCTGTGTCTTTTTGTTCAAGTATCATTATTGATTCTGAAAAGCATAATGTGTTAAGTTGGTCACTACCTTTGAGAATTCTAATAACTTGAATCAGGTCACTTCCTTCTTTAGTCTAATTTGTTCAGTTTTAAAAAGATTCAGTGTATGGCAATCCTTTGTGTCTGGAAATATACATACTGTATTGTTGCTGTTGCATGAAGTGATACTGTAGCTGAGAATATTTTGCTTTTTTGTGACATGGTGTCAAAGATTGTACACAATATTGTAAATGATGTCTTATCAGTGCATCGTGTTATTTTAACATGGCATACCTCGATTTACATACCGTGCTTTTAATTGTACATTCTAAAATACATTTTGAATGATAAGTAACAGGTTTAGTGCACCAACTGCCCCACTACAGAGCAGATAAGATACAGAAGTGAGACATTGTTTTATTAACCGAATTAAGAAGGAATCTTAGGAAGGCCAAACTATACATCTCCAGAGTGGGACTTAATGACGAAGTCAGTACTACTATTTAATATCTCATTCAAAAGATAGCCAATCCTACAGCACAGTGTGTCCAGCAACGAAGATGTGGTAATTTTATTCTGTTGAGTTCAGGGGTAAGAGTGCCAGCTACTGATGAGAACGAAAGATTTTTAATGTCATACCAGAATCTAATAGGAAACTGGATAAGACAGAAGATGACAAGTCAAATTAAGGAGCTACTATATTATTACACCAAGGCTGGTCCTCAGACCCTGCTCCAAGATTCCCTGATGTTTGGTTGTTTAATGTGAGTAGGACCTCCTGCGCCACATTCCCAGTTAAGGAGGACCACAACATCTCAAATTTTCTTACTGCATCTTTCATGGTTAATAACTCCTGGTGCACAGAGGTGGAGACTATTTCATCGTCGTGCTCTCCACATCTTGAACACCTGACATTAAAATGTTGCCTGTTCTATCTACCGAGGGAGTTTACATCGTTTTCACAGTGGTGTATATTCCGCCGCAGGCAAACACCACAGGAGCAAAGGATGAATGACTCAGACACCTAAACAGACATGAGAATGCATACCCTGAGGGCGCATTCATCACAGTAGGGGACTTCAATGGAGCGAACCTGAAGAAAACCATACCTAACCTGCATCAGTTTAACAATTGCCCAATGTGTGGAATAAAGATGTTGGACAATGTTTAGGCTCCCTTCTGGGATGGCTACAAAGCCCTCCCCTGACCTCCTTTTGGCAAAGTGGATCACACCTCCATTCTGCTATTTCCTGCCTACAGGCGGAAACTCAAGCAGGAGAAGCCTACGACAAGGACCATTCAGTGGTGGTCGGACGAACAAATTCCATTCTATGTCACTGTTTTGCTACCACTGATTGGCAGATATTTCGTGAAGCTGCCGGGAACAACATTAACCTGTATGTGGACTACACTACTAGTTATATCAATAAATGCATAGAAGACGTAGTCCCCACGAGTACAGTTTGCACATATAAGCAAGCAGCCATATTACTCTGCAACTCACAACTGGCAGCCCACTGAAGCTAAGCAGGTGTGAGCCTGGTCAGTACCTGGATGATAGAGACCACCTAGGAAAAACTAAGGTTGCTGCTGGAAGAGGTGTTAGTGGGGCCAGCAGGGGGAGCTCACCCTGCCGTCCATGTGGGTCCTAATTCCCCAGTATAGTAACGGGGACACTATACTGTAAACAGGCACCTTCCTTTGGATGAGACTTAAAACCGAAGTCCTGACTCTCTGTGGTCATTAAAAATCCCAGGGCGTTTCTCAAAAAGAGTAGGGGTGTAACCCCGGCATCTTGGCCAAATTTCCCATTGGCCCTTACCAATCACGGCCTCCTTATAATCCCCATCTATGAATTGGCTTCATTACACTGCTCTCCTCCCCACTAATAGCTGATGTGTGGTGAGCGTTCTGGCGCACTTTGGCTGCTGTTGCATCATCCAGGTGGATGCTGCACATTGGTGGTGGTGGAAGGTAGTCCCCATTACCTGTAAAGCGCTTTGAGTGGAGTGTCCAGAAAAGCGCTATATAAGTGTAACCAATTATTATTATTATATCAAAATCAAAACCATAGGGTAACTGGCAAAATACACTCTATGCTCAAAACCAGAACAATCGCTTTCAGCTCTGGAGAAATTAACATGTACAAAAAATCCAGATCTGACCTCAGAAAAGATATCAAAAGAGCTAAATATAACTATAGAGTGAAACTGGAATCATACTATCAGGTTGACCGAGACACCTGGAATATGTGTAATAACGGAATTTGCACCATCACAGATTACAAAGCGCAACCCAGCAATACCACATAAACTGCCTTTCTCCCTGATGAATTTAACTCATTCTATGCTTGGTTCGAGGTCCATTACACAGAACCAGCTAAGAAAATCCCAGTAAACCAGGGGGGATACCCACTGTCTGTCTCCAGAGCTGATGTATATAAACTTTTTAGGAAGACAAATCCACGCAAAGCCCCTGGCCCCGACGCTGTCCCTGGCCGTGTTCTAAAGGCTTGCATAGACCAGCTGGATGATGTCTTCACGGATATACGGTATTCAATCTTTCCCTTACTCAATACCACCATTGTTCTGATCTCCTAGAAAACCAGAGTCAGCTGTCTTAATGATTACTGCCCTGTTGCACTCACATCAGTCATCATGAAATGCTTCATTGCCTGACACCTTGGACTCCCTGCAATTTGCATACCGACAGAACAGATCAACAGGACGCCATCACCACTGCTCTACACACTACCCTCCACACTACCTTCTCACACCTGAAGAAGGCTCCATGGCTGAAACGTTTTTTCTTTCTTCTCTTTTCAGCATGGAATAAACTTATTACTTGTTCCTTTGTAAATTTATTATAGTCTATTAGAAACAAATGTTATTTGGCAATATAGTTTACAGGTCTCTGAAAAAGAAATTGTTGTATCTCTTTTTCATCTCAGGCTAAATATCCATAAAGGAGCTAAAAAGTTTTAAAGAAGTTAAAAGTGATAGACAACTTCACTTTGGAACGTATGTATCACCAATCAAAACACCTTTCAGTTTTATGGAGTCTTTTAAGAGCATGCAGTCGCTATGAATTATGAGAGTGAATGTTTATTAGTTCTTCTCTTTCAAAACACGGAGAGAGAGCCTTCTAAACAGATGTTTTTAATTTGGCTTTTTGCATATATAAGTCAAGGTTGGTAGCCACAGACAATGGTTTCATTCTTATTTTTATGTTAAAAGCTAATTTATAGTCTGTAAGATTGTACTTAAGCATAAAGAATGACATTGAAACATTTGCTTAAAGGTTAGGATAAAGTACATCATTTTCAATTATTAAAAGAAAAACATGATAAGAAATTGTAATGTTCACTTTATATTAATCTTGTTTGTTTTTCTGTTTTTTTGTTTTGTTCAGAGTAATATAATCATGTAATTTTCCTCATATCATGTGATTAAATACACAATTTTCAATACAGATCAAATGACACATATTATGAGAAATTTACTCCAACGGTACTGTATATGTATTCTTTCTATGATTATACAAGTGTCATTATTTTAGCACTATTCAGAGGTTATTCAGCATTAATATTGTTAACACCATAACAGAGTGGAAAATTCATGGCTTTAGTTTTTTATCTTTTTAGATTTCTGACATTATTTTTATCTCATTCAAACCAGTGATGCAAAAAAAGATAACATGGTTATCATTATGCTTGCTAAATACATGGAGACTTAAAGAAAAAGCAGTTTTCTAATCTATCAAAGGTACAGTATCTTTGCCATGTTGCTTAGAGTAGTTGCTCTGTTGACATCACTTTTGATGTTTTTGTTTGACTTCAGTTATATAGAATGCCTTGATGTGTAGCTTTTTTGTTTAAAAATGTGCAGGAATCTTTAAAAATGTTTACAAACATTTGTTGTATTGACTAAGGATATCTGATTGTAGCTTGTATCATCCTTGTCGTATGGTAAATTCCTGAACCAAAATGGTACAAGAGAATTAGAAATAAGTTTATTGAGTTTTGACATTTTTATGCACAATACAATAAAATATGAATTAACACTGTAGACATTGTAATGATGTGTTAATGCTGTTTCTCTGAGGTCTGGCTTTTTTTCTGGAAAACCATAACTCTGGTCTTGTCCAGATTGACTGTCAGCACCCAGGTCTGACAGTGCTGCTCCAGCAGTGCCAGGTTCTGCCGCAGCCTCTGTTCTGTGGGCGACAGCAGGACCAGGTCGTCTGCATAGAGCAGGAACTTGATTTCTGTAATTAATGCAGATCAGAAAATCAAGGAACAAAACAATTATTGCGCCCGGCTCCTCAATGGGCTAGCTTTGACGTGCTAATGCATTGGTTTAACAGTCCGGGTGTGGCAAGCCTCTAATGCCTCCCGACTTCGGCAAAAGGGGGTTATAGCTGTAGGCGGCCATGGTTGTGGGGGGATAGAGGAGGTGTTGGGCAGTTGCAGCTGTGAAGGGTTAGGGAGCGTGTGGCTGTGGGGGGATGGGTGTCGAGCCACAGAGGACCCTGAATCAAACCTTTTAAAAAACTGGTTCAGCCTGTTTGAAGCCAGTGATTTCTTGATTTCTCTAGTTCCCTTTAAAATAAACTATTATTCCACAATGCAGAGTATTACATGGCCACTATTTACATATGATATTTGTGATTTAAAGAAATTAACACAGGCAGCTTTTGGAGATTTAAGTGTTGGCTGAGTTATTGCAGGATAAAAGACTAGAGATGTTGGTAAGAAAAAGATAATTTTGGGAAAGTTGAGGAATACACTGATAACTAGAACACTTCCTAATGGGGTTAGGCATACTTTTGATGTAGATGATTAAAGTTAACAGACTGTATGTTTATATAGATACTGAAATGAGGATTGTATATTAGATTTTGTGTAGTTGCTAGCATTGAACTGTGTGTTGGATGCACATTAATTGAAGGAATGGGGCCATTTCATAGTGGGTTTCTAACACTGTGTATAGTTCCATCCACACAGTGCCTTTACTTCCATCCATTTTCTAATCTCTTTATCCAGTACAGAGGATTTGGAGCCCATACCAGTAAGCAAAGGACACAAGGCAGAATACACCCTGGACATAGCACCAGTCCATCACAGGACAGACAGACACAAACACACACACACCAGGGCCAGTTTTCCCATAAACCAATTAACCTACCAGTATGTTTTGGAGTGCGAGAGGGAGTCATATCACACATATGGAGAAAAACCATGTAACCCAGAGAGAACATGCAAACCCCACACACACAGGATGGCAGGAATTGAACCTAGGACCCCAGTGCTGTAAGATGCTAACCACCTCGCCACCATTTGAAATGGATGGATAGTTTAGTTATCTTTCTAATTCACAGGTTTGCATGCATAATTTAATTTTGAAAGCCGCTGAGACGTCAGGTACTACTGTTGTATTTATGAAAAAGAAACAAAACAAAAAGCATACTAACAACTGTGCCATCCTACTCCTTGGTTAATACATTTTATTATTTATAAACAGTTAACATTGTTAGCAAAATATTTTGAATTATATTTTACCCTATTTTTTCTTTAGGTTTGTATTTAACTTATTATATGATAGTCAGATTTAATGTATATTTGAACAATGAAAATATATTTTTCAAGATGCGGGGGAAAGTGCAACAACTTATTACAGTGCTAAATTCAATATTATTGATTACTAATAGGTTATGCTAACACCTAACTTTCATAATTAGATGTATTTAAAACAGTGAACTTTGGTGTTTGTGGTGTTTGTATAGATGAAACGTTTCTAAAATGTATAACGTAACAAAATGAAAGATGATTAAAATCTGTAATCTTTCCACTTGTATGTCATTAGAAAATACAACAAGTTTCTGCTTTGTCTAAGGATGGTATCAAAAAGTAGTCTAAGTGGTGAGAAAGCTGTGCTTAATGATAATTAAGGGACTTAAAAGTAAAAAGAGATGCTTCATATTGCTTGACTAATTTTAAAAACTAAGTTATAAATGCAGACGCTCTCTCGGTGCCGTGCCGGGTCTAAATATCTAAACATATTGCAGCGCATTCGCCCTGGGCAGAGGCCGAAGAGCGTCCGGCTGGGGTGCGTGGTGAGGGGCAGGACAGGAGTGAAAGTGGTCAGGGTGGGGTTTAGGAAGGCCGCTGACCCACAGTGAAGCGGGCGTACAGTCTGGGGAGGTATCCGTTTTCCTTGTAAATAGTTCCCTGCTTCTGCACCCCTGGGTCTCACTCTCTCTCTCTTTTCTCTCTCTCTCAGGCGCGCAGGCGGTGTGTTGGCTTGCGCTGTTGGCGGGCAGGGGCTGTCTGTCTCTGGTTGGGGGCGCGGGAGAGCCAGGCTGGCAGGTGGTGACGGAGAAGAAAAATAAAGGCAGCTTTAACTCCGCAAGTCTGAGTTCTTGTGTCCATCCTATCCGAACCCGAAAGTATTACAATATGTATCTATATAGCAGGTGGTGTACAGCTTTTTAGTGTAGATTACACTTTTCTAAAATGTATTTAAAAAATAAAAACGATTAAAATCTAATCTTTCCACGTTTGATCCCAAAATCCCACGAAAAATAAATCTATATGGGGAGAAAGCTATGCTGAAAGGTTATTAAGATTTGTCTGATTGTGAATAAAAAAACACATATAATTAAACGCGTTTGCGATTTAAATCAAAACACGATTTAAATCAATATAAATGTTTATATTGTAACGCATACTGTACAGCCTCTATTTCTCTATAAAAATTTAAAAGACCGTGTGCGCAGCCTAAGAGGAGGGGTCTACTGTCAGTGGCAGCTGACAATCCTCCATACACCCAAGTGAAAAATTAATAATGCCAATGTAAACGTCGTATTTACAATTTGTTGATAATAGAAATGTTAAGTTCTCTAAAGCTTTGTAATAGTTTACCCAGGCAGCAAAAGATCAGCTACACTGGGAAGATGCGACACCGAAGATATGATTAATAACCTTTTAAATCTGAAGGGAGATCTAAAGGGATCCCCCCCCCCACACACACACACACGATAGAAGCAGGAAGCAGAAGCAGGGACAGTTGTCAGAAGGAAAGAAGGTGACTAGTCATTGTTATTAAAAATGACTTAAATTCGATCTTGTGATATTTAGAAATATAAAAAGTCAATTAATTTTCCATAATATTGCTATTCTATTTTTTCAAAGAAATGTTTGTTAACAGAAAAGTCACAGCGCCAGCTGGATTTGAACACACAACCTGTGGGTTACTAGTCAAGCATGTAAACCAGCAGGGTACTGGGGAAGTCACATGAAGAGAGGTGAAACAGCCCTACACAGCCCTGTCGCAGTACACAAATATAATTATATCATTATTAATTTCTTTAGATAAGTGATTCCATATTATATTAGCAGAAAATCTTAAAATTACCACTTTTTTACACGCTATTTCACATGTTAGTTAAAGACTTCGATGCTTAAAATGGAATACTGGTGTGTATTTTTTCTTTAAAGTACCGATTCCTGGAATCTGACTGGCTGACACCCTTCTGAAGTGGTACCATAATATCTGGTATGCGGAAAAGAAAGCATAGATAAAAAAAAGCCTGGATTCCCATGTATTTGATACAGGTATCTTTTAATACAGTCTTTGATGTGCTCTTGAGGATCCTTGTGATATTTTGAGCTCTGGTTGAATGATAAGTGTCGCAGTTTAAATAATTTTCGTAGTTAGAAATTATGAAACGCTCTGTTAAAAGCAAGGGAGTTTTTATGTCCGTTACAGTAAAAGAAAATGCCTGACAAAGTAGGGTTTGGACAGATTCCAAGTGCTTGTACAAATGTGCTAAAGAAATTAGCAAAAAAAGTCATTCCTTTATCGTATTGGCTAGCTAATGTCCTGTCCTCGTTAGTTAGATCAACAAAATGCTGTGGTGTTTGTCAAAGAAAAAAATAAAAGTATTTTCGTTTAAAATGACGGTTAGAAAGAATGTGGAGCAGCGTAATACTTTGAGTTTACAGCTTGTCCAAAGTCATTCATTATTAATACTATTAGTAATATCTTCGGTAAAGGCTTTGATGCATAAATATTTCTGATAAAGGTAGGTTGTGTACTTTTGTCCAACTGAGCAATCTTGCTTTCATAAAATATACCAACTTTTTAATGACTGATGATTAACATGCTGTAATACACAGTTTAAATTTAAAAGCTCAAATGCTGTACATGAGAGGTTAAGCTTTATTGGCTCCTCCTGGCAGTTTTACAAGGTGATTCCGGATACTTTCCGGCATGACATCAAATGATGCGATACACCGCGTGATACCACGTTTTGATGCGAAACGCCCACCGGTGTATACCGCGAAATACCCCACCCGTTTTGAATGGCTGCATCTGTAGGTGGGCCTCGCAACATCCTTACCCTAATGATGAGCCCCTAGGACTGGAGGAGCTAGTCTTTAAATAATACACCTAAGAAGGTACACCTGGGGAGCTTAGCAACAATCACAGGAATAATAACGAGTAGTGGAGCGCCCTCTAGGGAGTGATGTCAGGCATGACACTAAGGGGACATTTCAAGTTCAAGTTCAAGTTCAAGTTTATTGTCAGTATACTCATATACAGGTATATGGTATAACAAAATGCTATTTAGCTAGCTCTCAGACGATACGTAGTACAAAAAAACAACAACAATACAATTGTATAATAAAAGAAAGACAGAGACAACAGGCAGTGTGAAAAAACAACAACAGGCAATGTGCAAAACAACATCAGATGTGCAAAAACATGCATCAACAGAATGAAATAAAAGGATAGAAAATTATGGATGGTGAGCTTTTAAAATGTAAGGTAGAGGTAGATTTCAATGTGTGTTTGAGTTTTTGGTAAGAAAGAAGGCACTGTGAGGTTCAGACCATAGGTGAGAGAGGCTGGGAGTTTAATAGTTTGATAGTGCAGGGGTAAAAACTGTCTCTGAGTCTGGTAGTCCGGGCTCGAATGCTCTGGTACCGTTTTCCAGATGGTAGAGGGTCATACAGTCTGTAGCTGGGGTGTGTGAGGTCTTTGATGATGCTTAGAGCTTTCCTCAAGCACCGTCTGTAATAAACATTCTGTATGGATGGGAGGGCAACCCCAGTGATGGACTGGGCAGTTTTCACCACCTGCTTTAGGGCTTTACGGTCAGCAATACTGCAGTTGCCATACCACACTGTGATACAACCTGTCAGTGTGCTTTCTGTAGTGCATCTGTAAAAGTTTGTGAAGATCTGGGGACATATCTTAGCCTTCTTCAACCGTCTTAGGGAGTACAGGCGCTGTTGCGCTTTCTTGATCAGACAGGTGGCGTTGAGAGACCATGTGAGGACCTCGGTGATATGGACGCCAAGGAAGTTACTGACCCTTTCCACTTCAGTCCTGTTGATGTGGATAGGGGCATGTCCGTTATGCAGTTTCCTGAAATCAACGATCAGCTCCTTGGTTTTGCTGATGTTGAGGGTGAGGTTGTTGTCTTCACACTACGTTGTAAGGAGATTGACCTCCTCCCTGTAGGCCCTCTGATCATTGTCTGTGATCAGATCTACAACTGTGGTGTCATCGGCAAACTTGATGATGGAGTTGGTGTTGTGTTTGGCCTTACAGTCGTGGGTGTAGAGGGAGTAGAGTAATGGACTAAGAACACACCCCTGTGGGTCCCCAGTGTTCACAGTTAGTGTGCCGGAGGTGTGGTTTCCAAGCCTGACAGCCTGAGGTCTGCCTATCAGAACGTCCCGAATCCAGTTGCAGAGGGTGGTGTTGAGACCCAGTGCACTTGTTTCTTGACTAGTTTCTTGACTAGTTTCTCTGGAATACTAAAAGCTAAAAGCTGAGCTGAAGTCAATGAATAGTAGTCTTGCGTATGTATTCTTTTTATCCAGATGGGACAGGGCAGTGTGTATGGCAATGGAGATTGCATCATCTGTGGATCTGATGGGCCGGTAGGCAAATTGGTATGGATCCAGTGTGTTTGGAATGGTGTCCTTAATGTGCTTCACAACCACTTCGAAGCACTTCATGATGACACGTGTTAGTGCCACTGGTCGGTAGTCATTAAGACATGTCACTGTGGTTTTCTTTGGTATTGGGATGATGGTGGTTGTCTTGAAGCAGGTGGGGACTACGGCTTGGGCCAGAGACATGTTGAAAATGTCTGTGAATACACTCGCCAGTTGATTGGCGCAGGCTCTGAGAACGCAACTCAGTATACCGTCGGGTCTTACAGCCTTGCATGTGTTCACTTTTAGCAGAGATCTCCTCACCTCATCTGCAGACAGTGAGAGCATCTGGTCAGCTGTGGAGTGTGCAGCTCTGTTGACTGGTTCTGTGTTACTGGCTTCAAACCGAGCATAGAAGGTGTTGAGCTCATTAGGCAGGGAGGCATCATAGGAAGATGCACAGATATTATTCCTCTTGTAGTCTTTAAGGGCCTGTATACCTTACCACATGCATCTTGGGTCATTAGTGGTGAAGTGTTCCTCTAATTCCTGTTTGAGTGTGTTTTTTGCATGTTTAATACTATTGTTTAGATTGATCCTGGCTGACCTTAGTTCTGATTTATTGCCCGATTTGAATGCTGCATCCCTTGCTTTGATTAGGATGCGAACCTCAATGTTCATCCATGGTTTCTGGTTAGAAAAAGTTTGTATTTCTTTTGTGAGTGTAACATCATCAGCACATTTCCTGATGTAGCTAGTGACTGACGATGCATATTCCTGTATGTCGGTGTATGATCCCTGTATGGCTGCTCCTTTAAACACATCCCAGTCAGTGCATTCAAAACAGTCCTGCAGGACTGATTCAGCTCCTTCAGGCCACACTTTCACCGTTCTGACCACTGGTTTCACTCGCCTGTGCAGCTGTCTGCATGCCGGGAGGAGAAACAGAGTGATGTGGTCTGAGTTTCCACAGTGGGGGAGGGGTACTGCCTTGTAAGCATTCTGAATCTTGGTGTAAACGTGGCCCAGCTTTCTGCTCTCGTTGGGAAGGAGACATGCTGATGGTATTTTGGGAGAACGGATTTGAGATTTATTTGATTAAAGTCACCCGCGACGATAAAGGTTGCGTCGGGATGTGCAGATTCCTGTTCATTTATGGCAGTGTAGAGTACCTCTAGCGCTTCTTTGCCATTAGCGTCGGGGGGATGTAGACGGCGGTGATAATAAAAGTTGTAAATTCCCTCGGCAGATAGAAGGGGCAGCACTTGATCATTAAAAATTCCAGAGCAGGTGAGCAGTGTTTTGTGATGGTAGATACAGATGCAGCCATTCAAAACAAGCGGGGTATGCTGCGGTATAACACGATGGGCGTGTCGCAGTATACCGCATCATACCGTATGCAAATTAGATTATGTTAATAGTATCCGGAATCACCTTGCAAAACCGCCAGGTGGAGCTAATAAAGGTTAACCTCTCCTGTACAGCATTTGAGCTGTCACCAGAAAACGTCCGTTTCAAATCCCGATCACTGCTGAGGGACAATCTTTATTCAATTAAGAATTTAAGTTGTATACTCTTTAGACTTTTAAATTTAAACAGTCTATTACAGCATGTTAATCATTAAACATTAAAAAGGCGGTATATTTTATAAAAGCAAGATTGTTCTGTTGGACAAAAGTACACAACCTACCACCTTTATCATAAATATTTTAATTATGCAGGAATATTTTATGCATCAAAGTCCTTACCGAAGATATTACTAATAGTATTAATAATGAATGACCTTGGACAAGCTGTAAGCTCAAAGTATTACCCTGGTCCACATTCTTTGTAACCGTCTTTGTAAACGAAAAGAGTTTATTTTTTCATTGACAAAAAGTAACACCACAGCATTTAGTTGATCCGATCACGCATTCGTTTCCAATCATACAAAGTAATTCTTGAGAATCTCCGATTCACCATGCTTTTCACATGCTCATAAACGATATTAATTTAGGAACATAAACATATTACTGTATGTAAACTGTACTGTATATTGCTGGTCTTGGTAGTTTAAAGAAAAAATACACACCAGTATTCCATTTCTCCCTAAACATTTTAAGCATCAAAGTCTTACATGTTGTTATGTGGGAAACGTTTTTACGTGCTCCTTCTGACCATATTAGGATTATATACTTTGTGAAAAGTGATAGTCTTTTAACCTTTTCTGTTAATTCGCTTGTTATCTAACAAATGCATACTTTTAGAATTTGATTAACAGGGAATATAATATGGAATTGCGTATCTAAACAAATTAATAACGATATAATTATATTCATGTACTGTCTGGCGGAATAAACTGAAGAGGATAGTTAATGCGACACGAATTATTAAGAATTATCACCTCTTTTTACACTTGAGAACAAATGAGAACATTCCACTCAGTGGGCGGTGCATTGTTATCTCAATCACCTGCTAATTCGTTTTACACCACTGGACGACAGGAGAATGTGACTGTACTGTATCTGTACAGAATGTGTGTTTCAATCAATACAGTAATTTATTAAAATCGCAATCGCGTGTTTAATTAAATGCCTTTTTTGATTCACAATCTGAAAATGAAAACCGCGGTAAAGTCACCTTGAATTTAAAAAAACGATTTTGGCACGCCTGTAGCATTTTCACGAAACCTCCTAGAGTTGTGAGAACACTTGCTTTGTGTATAAAGTACATTGTGAATGTTTTCACAGCCTTCACTTTGTCGTTTTTATGCCATTTTTTTGACAACGCACGAATATTCCTATGTCCGTATCTTCGCAAGGGAATCAGTGCGAATTTTAATACTAATTAAATGACCGCGGGCACTTTCCACCCCCTCTACATTCTCAGAGTAGAACAGACTAACCTTCTAATGAAAGACAGTCCACCCCCCCCCCCCCCCCACGGACAGGAAAAGTGCCCACAGACACTTAAACTTAATATGGTCAGTAACAGTAAACAGTAAAATGGTCAGAAGGAGCACGTACAAACGTTTCCGAAATAACCACATGTAAGACTCTGATGCTTAAAATGTTTAGGAAGAAAGTGGAATACTGGTGTGTATTTTTTCTTTAAACTACCAATACCAGCCATATACAGTCTGTAACGTAGGGATTTCCATATGTCTTTATTTAGTGGTTACATTAGTGACAAAGGCTAAACTTTTAGCTTCAGTAACGCGTACGCCGTATGGCATACATGTTTGTTTTGGGTTTTGCTTGTTCACATATCTCCCCTTTTTATAAAACGACATGGTTGAAAACTGTTCCAGAGCCACTGTTGTTTCATCAGTGAAAAGTACATCATGAAATGCCTCTCCCTGTTCAATCCACTGGAAAAAAGAAAAGGAGCATAAAGCGTCTGATGGTCGTAAACAATATTCATTTAGGAACAGCATCAGAGATATGTTTTTAACTGCACTGCATCGGAGAGAATACCATAGTGTGTTTTTTTTTACTCCCTGGAGGAAACTGGTTCCATAAGAATCAGTATAGCTTCTGGGAAATACATTTTTCCTGCATTCAAGTTGAACTCGTTCAGAGCGCCCTACATTACAAACTCCAAGCGTTTCATTTTGAACTGAAGACCCTCACACCTGAAGAAGGATTCACAGCCGAAACGTTGCAGGCTGACGCGGCTACCCACCAAAGTAAATGTATTGCAGTAAATGTTTATATTATTATATCTAATTTTTAATTTTTTATTTCTTTGAAAAAATAAAACGTTTCCCTGGCTCAGAGATTAATAAAACTTCACTCGCACCAAACAAATTTATATTTCTAAATATCACAACATGATCGAATTTAAGTCATTTTAATAACAATGAATAGTCACCTATGCGTTACAATATAAACATTTATATTGATTTAAATCGCGTTTAAATCGCCTTTATTTAAAACCCATAACTAAAGCTGATACTGCTTAGACTTTTAATTATTTAAAACTGTATTACAACAGCACAATGCACAATGCAATGTAAATCGCTATCTTTGTCTTCTGCGTAATAATGTTCACCTCTCTGTCCAGCAAATTAACAATAGTAATAATAATGAACTTTATTGTATATGGCGCCTTTAAAGGTGGCTCCTCAAAGCGCTTTACAGGATAAAAAACAATAACAACAATACTGTTAGGGTGGGCAAACAATTTTTTTTTTAAGAAATACAAAATGAGATTTAATGATGTGTTCCGGCTTAGACATTAACGAAGAGCATAACACGTGAGCGGCGTAGCGGTCGGCTCTGGCTACTGTATACCGATACACTGCAAGTACAACCCCCCTCTCTGCGGGAGTGCTGGCTGTGACGAATTAAACCAGTTTCACAGGTATTTTCAAAGTAGAAGGGGGCGAGATTTCCAGCGAAAGACACCTCCCCCCCTCAAAAACCTAGTAAGTACAGTACTTACTAGTTAAGAAAGCTAGGCTCCTCAATGAAATCGCTTTAACATGCTAATGCGTTGGTGTAACAGTCCGGGCGTTGCAAGCTTCTAATGTCAACCCAACTACGGCGAAAGGAACCCATCTTTCATTGGAAGACAATGAACATATTCTTGCCCTAAATGAATTAATAGCAAACATGGTTTACATAAAAGACATTTTTCCAAGAAAGTTTAGCCTTTGTCACTAATGAAACCACTAAATAAAGACATAAATATAGAAATCTTAAGATTTTTAAAATACATGACTTTGCTAAAATTTATTTAAAAATAAAAACGATTACAAACGCCAGCGGAGAGAGAGAACAGGGGAGGGATGTTGGTTTTGCATAAGGGGTGGGGCTATGGAAATGAGGTCTATTTGGGAATGTGGAGTTACATGTTCTGGCTGTTTGTGAATTGTCGTTGTTGAGTATGGAGTGTTGAGGTATTGATTTTGTGTAATTCTTTTTTGTTGAAAATTGAGATGGATTTTGTTTATGATAAAGAGGATAAACTGGGATGGGAGGAGGGTTTGGTTTTGCATAAGGGGCGGGGTTATGATAATTGGAGGAATTTGAGAGAGTTTAATGGTTTGATATATTTGATTTTGTATTGTGGTTGTTATCTATGTTTTTGGTTGGTATTATGTTTATATGGTTGTTTTTGTTGGTTGGTCGTTATTATGGTTATTAATAATACGATCTATAGTTGAAATCTGAGCCTAAATAAAAAGAAAAAGCATTTTCAGAGAGCAATTACGCTGTGTTTATGTAGAATAAGTGATTAGGTTTATGAGCAATCTAATTACTTTTTCGTTTAAAACGCTATATAAAATAAAGTTTATTATTAATTTTCTGGACAGAGTGGTGAACATTATTATGCAGAAGACAAAGATAACGATTTACGTTAAAAGACATTTAATTAAACACGGGTTTGTGATTTAAATGAGAATGGGGGTGACGGGAAATCTAAATAAAAATAAAATAAATAAAACAGGTTTCGATAGTTAATAACCACTTTTTATGCACGACACACGGGTGATTTGTCTTCCTCCTGATCAGTTTAGAAATCTGTGTATGCTGTAAGGTTTTTACTTCTTAATTAAACTTTTAAAATACACGTTTCGAATAGAAAGAAATCCTCTTCCTGGTACAGTATGTATAGCAGACCAGCACGTCTTTTTTCTCCAATCAGAGGGGTGTCAGATGGTGTCAGCCAATCACCATTCTGAAGCCCTACCATAATCTCTGGTATAGGGAGACCCCAGAATTCTGTCCCATAATTTAGGTAGATGATAGATACTTTTATTGATCCCGTGAGGGAAATAAAGTAAATCATTTTCATTTTAGGAAATTATTAAACGCTCGGTTAAAAGCAAAGGAGATTGTCTGTTATAGTGGACATAAAAACAAGAGTTTGCTCCGGCGTTATTGGAAACCCAAATTTAACAAAAAATCGCTGGCACTATATCCTAGAAGACACAGACCGGCGCCAGACCGGGAGAATGCCCGCAGCGTAAAAGAAAATGCCTGATGAACTAGGGATTGGACAGTTTCCAAGTGCTTGTACAATCGATGGAAATGTTCAAATAAATGTGCAAAAGAAATAAACAAAATAATCATTTATTTCTTTATCATATTGGCTAGCTAATGTCCTCTCTTTGCTAGTTAGTGGCTGTGTTTCTGCGTTGGGTAGCAACGGGTGACTGTTCTCAGGCGGAAGATGTAAACAGCTTAATTTTCGTTTAAATAATTTTTTTTAATTAAAATTCATTCTATACAGCAATCGCATATTTGGGTACCGTTTCATAAAACTTTCATGCTTAAAATGTTTAGGGAGAAATGGAAGACTGGTGTGTATTTTTTCTTTAAACTACCAAGACCAGCCATACACAGTATAGTTTACATACAGTAATGTTTATGTTCCTAAATTAATATCGTTTATGACCTTCAGATGCGTTATGCTCCTCTTCTTTTTATGCTCAGCTACTAAAATTTCCCTTTAGTGGTAAAATTCCATATAAATATTCAATACTAAGCGGATTAAAATGTGCACAGTAAAGAGATTAAATGATTAAATCTTTTCACTACCAACCAATGCACCACGAGTGCCCCTGTCGGTCATTTTGGCCAGCCAATCACTTACCGCGGTGCCCTGCGGTGGCTTGTGGGTAGTTTACTGTACCGCGGGTTTGTACCGTGCATTTTGAATGGCTGCATCTGTACATTGTTGCACCACGCGTTGTTAATAAAAATGCACACTCCCCCACCCCTGGTTTTACCGGACTCTGTAGTTCTGTCCATGTGGAAGGCAGAAAATCCATCTAGGTGTATCGCCGAGTCCGTAATACTGTCTGTCAGCCATGTTTCAGTAAAAATAAAAGTGCAGCATTCTTTAATTTTTCGTTTTGTGGAGAGTCTCAGTCTGAGATCATCGAGTTTGATATTGAGGGATCGGACATTGGCGAGTAAAATGGTTAGCAAAGGATGTTTGTTCTGTTCGGTCTTTAGTCTTGTTTGTAGCCCAGCTCGCTTACTGCGTTTCCATTTTCGTTCACATCGTTTGCGATGCTTCCTGGCTTGGTTACCTTGTTCAGGTGTTACCGTGGTTTCCAGGCCTTGTCGGAGAAGTCCATGCGAACTGATGGAGTCCAGATCTTCCAGACTAAGTGATAGTCCTGCGGATCTTGTTCCTATGTCTAAAAGTGTTTGTGGATAATAAGTTATGTACGTGAACATTGTGGAGAGGGAAACTGAGGACTAAGAACAATAACAAAAAAAAGAACGAAGAAAAAAACAATGATAAAAAGATTCGTTTAAGAGAGCTTGCTGGGCTGATGCCTGCGTGGGCTCCGCCACTTCCAAAAAAAAATTTGATTTGATGATCATAAACTTCAAATGCTGGTTTCATGGACATTAATGTGAACAGACATTAATTAAAATTTAATTTAAAGTATTCCTTCACAATATAATGTAGAAGAGACTGAGTAAATTAAAATCCTATACTTTGTAAAGTTGATATTATTAAAACACCTACAGTATATGTCATAAATCACCAATACTGAAAAGCTGTAAAAAACACAACAAATGATTACAGCAATAAGCACAATAAAGGAGTAAACCCTTCCATGTATATGATCATACAGTCTTTATGTTGTAGCTTCTTAAAGTAGTCAGGCAGCTTTTTGTTTTTCTAGTCTGTGTGTGCTGTTTTGAAATCTTCCTTTTTATTTTTTTTTTCAATTATAGCTTTTTTTTCTGGTTTTACTCTTCATTTCCTCCAGGAATACATTGAAAAGTCTATGTACAGTATATACTGTAATCAGACTCTCAATTTGTTGCATAAATCTTGTCGTTTACTGTTAGCTTCTTCCAAGCAATGTAAATAATTTCCTCAATTTCTTGCTATATGCTTTTCTAGAAGTCTGTCTTAATTCCTTTTAAAGCATGTAATCACCTCTCATTCAGTAGCTAAGTTCATTCATATTTAGATGTCAAAAGTTTAGATCTCAGAATACTGTATGATTTTACAGTAAGAAAGGTCTCATTAAGGAACTAATGTTACCAACTAGATTTTAGTACTGTAATCTGAATAATCTGTACACTGTAAGTAAATGTAAGACTCCTTAATTTTTTCTCTTGGTAGTTCTGTCAGATTGCTTTGGGATAATGTCTCCTATATACTGTAATATTTATTTAACCTTTTTTATTTTCACTTATTGCAAAATAACACATTTTGGATATTTGTTTTTATTTATTCTGACTGCTGTGAATCATATTAATGGATGTGTGAATGAGGTGTCAAAGAATTGCAGTACAGTGCACATGCTTCTTCAGTCTTGTTTAGTGGCACATTTGACTTTCTAATCTCCAATCAGGAATTCTAAGATGTTTTTGTTCTTTTGCATTCCTTTTACTTAAAAGGAAATCCAAATGTAATTTTCTGCACCCTGTCTAAAAAAGCAATCTCTGAAACCAGAAGTGTTTCAGCTTTTTAGGCAAGATTTACCATTTAAAGTTAGGACAAATGTTAAACATTGTAAACTTCTAATATAAGGCTCAGTGTTCATAGCTCTTCATTCCAGTTTGCAGTCAGCAGTGTTCTATATGAAGTGGTAGCACTGGAGTCATCTATGATGAAACATTAAGCAGATTATATTAAATTATGAAGCAGCTGCAATTTGTAGCAATATCTAATTCATTTTCAACACTGTTATATGTATGAATGGACAGAACTGGAAAAAAGAATTTAAGTCAAAATATTTTGTAAAAATATAGATTAAAATACAAATGTGGGAAGCAAAAGTATAAACCCAGTTTGGAATTCAGCCAAGACACTGGATTTATTCCCCCAACTTTTTGTATAGGGCCATTAGATCTGTAATTGCCAAACTAATTAATTAATATCCTATCTTGAGGATGACCTCCTGTAGTACAAATGTCCCCAGTCTTCATATTGGAGCATTCCTTTGGAAATTCTGATTCTGATATTATTGAACGTTGATAAAGGTTATTTATTTATTGTTGTTTTCTATAATGGCATTGTACTGTATTGCATTTTTATCATATACAGTATGTTAAATGTTTATGAACTCTTGATGTGCAAGACCAAGTCCCTTAGGGGCAATAAAGGTTAATTAAATTCAATTCTGCTGAAAGGAAATAGTGCCACCTACTGGTCCACTAATACCCTTAATGAAAGCAACCTGGTTTCATTAAGAATATTATTCTTAGAGGTCTAACCTAGTTTAGTAACTGAGATCAAGCAGTAAAAGTGCTTACATGATTAATAAAAGGAGAGGTATATATTTTTAATTTATTGATTTAATATGAACAACACAGTTTTAAAGAGGTTCTTTAATTTGCAGTGGTAAGCTGAAGTCATAATTCAAATGCAGTTTTTAAAACATGGACGAAACTAAAGTGTTCGTACAGTATAATATCACATTTCTAATAATTGTCTAGATCTTTGAAGACACTTAAATGAAATAAGATTCTCTCCATTTATTTATGATTCAATACATTGAATCATATCATATCATCCATTGTAAACAAATGGAATAAAATTGATTAATGTTCTTTCTTCAGTGGAATTCCTCTGGTTAGCACCTCACTTATTTTGCATACTTTATCTTTAATGAGTCTAGATCTTTGACTAAACTTCTGGGAAAGAGATATTTCACATAAGTTTGCTAGGAGCCAGGAAACATTACCATGTTTATGTTTCCACTCTGCCCTCATGGTGATATTATAAATGAACACAGAAGCATTTCATTAGCTTTCTGAGCTTTCTTCACATGAGCAAACATGAGAAAGCTGAAATACAAACCATGACTAGTCTACGTTCTATTAATTTATGACATAAAGTTATGATGGTTCTGTAATTTTATTGCTGCTAATAAAATGTGTTTTATTGCACACTATGTATGTCTTTTAGGATTTGGTAAATTAAGCATGTTATTTTGTGTCTATGTGAAAAGAACAGAAGTGGAAAAAATAGCATATATTTTTTGGTTCTGAAATTACAATTAAGCTACTGAAAATATAGAATACAACTAGAATACAAATATAAACACAATTAACCAAAAATGGAGAGACTTAAAATGATTTTGGTTACCTGTTATTGGTAATAAATTGTATATTAATATCACCCAACCAGATCACTGTTTTCCAAGTAGTCAACTTTTGTATAGTAAATTTGTATTTACTATAAATTATGCCTTTAATAAAAAGAAGACGGTGCTTTATAGGTATGAGGGCATTCTAGTTAATATGTTTTGTTTTGTCTCTTGTACAGTGCATTGCTGTAATACACTAATAATATTCTGAATTATTAAAAAAAAAGGTATAATAATGCTTTTCAAATGGATTTTTGTATTCAAAAATATAATGATAAAATTGTGCAGTTATATGCAAAGGAAGTTGGATATAAAAAAAAACTTGCAGAAGTAGAGAAGTCAGTATTTCATGGAAGCACCTTTGACAGCAATTATTGTTGCCTTTATGTTTGGATCGATCTATACGAGCTGTGCACAGTGGAATGGTGCAATTTTTCTCTTTCTTCCAGGTGAAATTGCTCAGATCTGACAGGTGTGCTGTGGCTGCAATTGTCAAGCCTCACCATAAACTTTCTATTGGATTCATGTCAGAACTCTGGGCCACATAAGGACTCCAGACAACTTCATTGTGGTTTTTGCCTTGTGCTTCAGGTGACTGTCCTGCTGAAATGTGAATTTCTGAAACAGATTCTTGGCTGACTCAAGCAGGCTTTCCTCTAGCTTTAACTACTTGCACATTGCACATCCATCCCATTTTCCTTTTAAATCTGACCTGCTGATGGGAAGCATTCCCAGACCACCTCTGTGCCTCACAGTTATGATGGTGTAGTAGAAACATGTTTCATTTACTTCATACAGGATTTATCTAAGATGAGACTTTTATTAAATGCTTCTTAGCCAACCAGCTTTGCTAAGCTGATGTTTGGAACCAATAAGCATCCCTTCAGTTTTGTCACTGTTTAATTTAAGTTCTTTTACACCCATATATTTTTACCAGGGATCTGTAAGCTGCTGAAAGTGCAACATTAGTACCTGATTTAGTATATCAGATTTTTATCAGCCTGGATGTCCCAGATAGCGATGACTAAGATGTAGCATGTATATTAAATACCAAACAAATAACAGTCCCAGAAATGAACCCTGGTTATTGTTTATACTGTATCTATACCTGGGGGCAAGGTGGTATGTCAGATATCTTTAAATGGGTACAACAGATTATGAAAAAACATAGATCTAGAAAAAAACTTGTGTAAGATAAAAAGACTGTATCCTTTTTTATTGTAAAAGTTGAAGTGTAAATAACTCCCAAATACAAGCTAATCAACATCCTACTGTAGCTCTTATTGAGCTCTAAACTTCTTTTAATCTCCCTCTCTATAAATAGATGGACATCTAGGTTGCTTACTGGAAAAAAAAAGCAACTCTTTAATTATAAACTCTGTCTCTTTCCCTGATATCAGGGTTGGTCTGTGATTAATGTCTCGGAAAGATGTTGGTTTCTTTGCATCCATTTATTTGTTTTTCAGTAAATGTCTTCATCCAACAAGTTATTCAAGGCAACAAGTTATTCCATTTATTCCACAGCTTTTTGGGAATGTACTGTAGTTCAATGTCTGAAACCTGTCCTGTCCTTTCATTGTATACATGTACTTCCCAACTTGCATAAAGGTTAGGTTCCACACAACCCTACATAATCTGACTTTTCTATAAATTGGAAAACTCTTATACAGTACATTTGCTCTTACAACTGTTATCATCTGTGGTGTAGTGGTAATGGAGTGTATCAGAGTGGAACTCCACCACTGTTACGTCCCAGTGTGTGTTCTGTGTGTGTTTTTTCTGTCATGTCCACACTGTTGACCCTTGATTGTTCTCCCTTCCCCATTGGCCCACCATTACACCACACTTTCAGTATGACGTCATCATCAATTAGCTCTCAGCCAATCAGAACACATCTTATTCAGCATATAATATGGAGGTTTTCAGCAAGAAGAGGCCTTTCGTTTGACTTTCGTTTCGTTTGGTTTTGGTTATCGCTTCGCTTCGCTTCTGGTTATTGCTTCGGCTTCGTTTGTTGGTTTGTTTTGCTTTGTGTGTGTGTATTTTCATATGGCTTCGGCTTTGTTGTTTTTCTGGTTTTTTTGTTAGTTTCTCTGTACTTTCGTTTGTTTGTGTGTTCATCCTTGTTTTGCCATTACCTTGCCCCAGTGTTACATGTTCAACTTTTGTGTTCTTTTGTACCCTGCTCCTGTTGATTACTCTTGTTTTCCCTTATTTGTATTCCTGGTTCACTTGTGTTTTTGTGTGAACCTTTGTATATAAGGTTAGTTTAGGTTGTTGGGTACACTTACACACTTGATTTTGTATTAGTACACTAGTTTAGTATGGGTGAGTGCTGTTTGTCTTGTATGGTTTTGGGTAGTCAGTGCAGGTTAGCTAGGGTGTTGAAGACGCCGAAGACCATGTGTTTTGGGTTTTCTTTTGTAGTCAGATTAGCTTTCCCTCACTGTCCTAGCCAGCTCCATTTTGTTTATTTTCTTTCCTTTGGCACCACTCTAGTTCCTTACCCTTGTTATCACGCTTCCTAGTCCCTCACCAAAACCCCCCTGCTTCCAAAAGAATTATCCTAAATGTTACACCACTTTACCCTTAGACACTTGGGGTCGTAACAACCACGTTTTATAAAATATTGTAACCAATGGAGACAATTAATTTAAGTGAAAGTGAACTAAAGTGGTTCATCAGGATTTTCCAAAAACATTCAAAAGCAAATACGTTTTCAAGTAATAAATTATTACTAATAAATTAACCACTAGACCAAAGGTTATTATTACAGTACTGTAATAATTCTAAATCACAATATTACATTTACTGTACCTTCCTTTCTACAGCACTTTAATAATAAAACCTTACTCTTGTACAGTTATTGTACAGAGCTTTATTGGAGCACCTTTATGAGCCCTTTTCACATCAGTAGAACACATTTTGGTCATGATTAAAAAGGTAACACTCTAAGCACACAGGGGAAACTATTCCATACAGGCCACATGTAAGAGAAGACAGGTGAAGCCCTGTGTAATAACACTGAGGCCACACAAAATGTCTTACATACAGTAACTTGAGAAGTATATTTACATGAGTTTTAAGAAGGCAGTAGCATGTTCAGACAAGTTGGAGATTCTTGTCTGATCCACATTTCCTTCAATTCTGTGAGGAATGAGATGATGTAGAAGTTGGTGACATCCCTTCGGTTGTATGTGTTTTTGAGTCGTCATCTCTGTTGAGACTTCTCAAATGAGTGTTCCAAGAGATCTTCTTAAAAATGCGAGCATCCTTCTCCCTCTTCCAGTCTCTTCCCTGCTCAGAAACACTATCCTCTTTTCTCTTTCTTCATGCACTTTCATCATTGCCTTTTTCACATCCCAAATTTCCTCACTAAAATCCCTTTAATAGATAATATAATTGCCATCTTTTCTTTCCATACCAGCTTTCAATCTCCATTCTTTTGGCTTCTTCTGCTTCCCCATATTCTGAAAAAAAACCAAGTCATATTATCTTTTTCACACATTCTCACCACAAGGCCTATGCATAATACAGTAAAAACCTTTCAGTTTTGACCACTCTTTATATTTATCTGAAACGTTTTACTACCTCTGTCTCCTCTAATGGCAAGGAAACTGCTTCCAACATCCTTTCCCAGACCTAACCTTAGTCTATACATCAAAAGAGAATTTGAACATAAAATGATCCTAAAAAAACTGTGAGCTATATACTGTACTCCCATACATTCTAAACTTTCAAAAAATAAAATCAATTCCTGAGCTTGCTCCCTGTCATCTTTCACCTATGTAAAACCTTTCCCCTGTGATTGAACTGCTAAAAAATCTATTAATCAAAAATCTTTTAAATGATTTTATAAAAAAAGTAGCAGACTTACCCCATCTGTTTTTGTTTATGCTAAGCAGTTAGAAGGCAATTAAAATGCCTCCGTCCAACCACCATCCTTTCACATTTATCACATTTCCTCTCAATTCTCCTAAAACTTCCCTTCTTTCAATACTTCTGAAGGACAATGAATATTCAATAAAGTGATCTCTGATCCAAAATAGACCACATCTACAGTAGTTGCAATATTCTTACACTCCTACCTATTGCACTCCTTTTAACATTGATTTAATTTTTTGTTCATATCATAACTCCAAATCACACTAAAAGAAGAGGAACTTCATCTAAAACTCTTCCAATTTTTATATTCTCCCTTAAAAAGAAAATAAAAGTAATGTAAAAGCTTCCACTAAATAACCTGGGCTCTCCTCTGTGAAAATACCTTGTAGAGGAAAATACCAAGTGTAGAGGAAGCAATCCATGCTGCATCATTCTCAGCTTTACATACTGATTTTGTCAAACCTCTTTGTCAAAATCAATCTGTAGTTAATATCCAGTTTCTTCTACCGTCTACACATAGTACCTTTCATTATTCTCATTTCTTTAACACTATTTGGAAAGGATTTAGGATCACATGCAAACTCTAAAAAAAGTATGTGTACAGTAAGTAGCATCCTACTCTTATATCACCTCAGGAAATACAATGGAGTTAGGGCATGACTCCTGACCTGTTAGCCTGTCCTGGCTGTGTTGGTATATTTTCTCCTTCCCTTATCACATTGGTTGGAGCCCACACTTTGAAATGAAAGTGCAAAGGCAATTCAAACGAGTGCATTTACTAAAAAGCATGTATGCTGTAATAAGCAATCAGCACTTGATCAGCTATCAACGGATCTTTATAGAAATGGCAAAAGGCGTTGAACAATACAAAATCAGAGCTGGCTGCATGCCCAGAAAACTCAAATTGAGCTTTGAGACATGTATGACAAGTTCTATCAAAGCATTGTACCTGGTTTCAAATGGCATTTATTTAAGATGGCATTTTATTTTAAAGAAATATACATATGATGTGGCAGTTCACAATTGTCTCCATGAAGATTAAATTACTACAGGAGTTATGGGAATACAGAGCTTGTTGGAATCATCTGTGTTGCAATATTGGAAATAACTAGAGATTGTAGAACATCTGGATTTTTGCTGAAAACCATTTACCTATAATGTTTAAACAATTAAAGAATTAATCATACATTTAGAATGATGACAGTTTCTTAGTTTCCTAATAGTAAACACCTATTTTAATTCCCAAAGATACATACAATCTTAGTTCATGGACCTTTTTTAGATTTGGAAGATCACTTATTCAAGTCAAGTTACACCACATGTAAATTGGGGGTGGGAATAATGAAAGAGCACAGAATGTTGGAAGAACTGAATATGTGGTCACATGTTACTTGCTCCTTGTAAGTTGTCAGCTTCAGTTGTTTTATATTTTCTTATCTTGTGTCTATAGTTTTTCTACCTGAATATAAAACACTGTGACTGTGTGGATTGATATCATATGCCAGTCTTAGATTTTGCCTAAATATTTTTGGATTTATTTTGCAGTTTCTACTGTGCTGGTAATTCCTCCTTTTTGGTATCATTTACAAACTTGACATTATAACTTAAAACTTGTTTCACAAGATCACTCTAATGCAGGGCAGTAAAGGGTAAAAATGGCGGGTAAAATGAATCATCACACATCATGTTAACTGTTGGATTTTCAAAAACAGAACATACTGTAAATACCTACACTAGCATGGGTTTTCAGCTTCTTTTATTTCTTAGATATCTGCCTGATTTTGGTTTTTCACACACAGATGAAAGAAGAAGTTCCAGCAATGAAGTTAGGATGTTCAGCTGTAGAGCATTCTTCTTGGTCTTCTTCTATTTCCACAGTCTTGAACACACTTAACTCACACTAGCAAGGTTTTAAATCCATCTGACTAAACCCTTGAATACTATTACCATATAGATGATCCTGTGATTTAAAGCTAATTAGCATTTTCATAACCTTGCATATACTTGAAGTTAGACTTACTGATATATAATTTCTTGATTTAGTGTTGTAGCCCCTTTTTATGTGCTACATTAGCAGTTTTATAGGCATTATTATCTTGTTCTGAAAATCAATTTAATATGGGTTCTCTTTGCACAGTGTGACAAGTCTTTCTTTTTATATAAGTAAAAGGTTAACAGACAGATGCAGCCATTCAAAATGGGTGGGGTATTTCGCGGTATACACCGGTGGGCGTGTCGCATCAAAACGCAGTATCACGCGGTATATCGCGTCATTTGACGTCATGCCGGAAAGTATCCGGAATCACCTTGTAAAACCGCCAGGAGGAGCAAATAAAGCTTTCAAATTTAAACTGTGTATTACAGCATGTTAATCCTCAGTCATTAAAAAGTTGGTATATTTTATAAAAGCAAGATTGCTCAGTTGGACAAAAGTACACAACCTACCTTTATCAGAAATATTTATGCATCAAAGCCTTTACCGAAGATATTACTAATAGTATTAATAATGAATGACTTTGGACAAGATGTAAACTCAAAGTATTACGCTGGTCCACATTCTTTCTAACCGTCATTTTAAACGAAAATACTTTTATTTTTTTCTTTGACAAACACCACAGCATTTCGTTGATCTTACTAACAAGGACAGGACATTAGCTAGCCAATACGATAAAGGAATGACTTTTTTTGCTAATTTCTTTAGCACATTTGTACAAGCACTTGGAATCTGTCCAAGCCCTACTTTGTCAGGCATTTTCTTTTACTGCAACGGACATAAAAACTCCCTTGCTTTTAACAGAGCGTTTCATAAATTCTAACTACGAAAATTATTTAAAGTGCGACACTTATCATTCAACCAGAGCTCAAAATATCACAAGGATCCTCAAGAGCACATCAAAGACTGTATTAAAAGATACTTGTATCAGATACATGAGAATCCAGGCTTTTTTTTATCAACGCTTTCTTTTCCGTATACCAGATATTATGGAACCACTTCAGAAGGGTGTCAGCCAGTCAGATTCCAGGAATCGGTACTTTAAAGAAAAAATACACACCAGTATTCAATTTCTCCCTAAACATTTTAAGCATCGAAGTCTTTAACTAACATGTGAAATAGCGTGTAAAAAAGTGGTAGTTTTAAGCTTTTCTGCTAATATAATATGGAATCGCGTATCTAAAGAAATTAATAATGATATGATTATATTTGTGTACTGCGACAGGGCTGTGTAGGGCTGTTTCGCCTCTCTCTTTATGTGACTTTCCCAGTAGCCCACTGGTCTACGTGCCTGATTCTAACCTATAGGTTGCGTGTTCAAATCCAGCCGGTGCCGTGACTTTTCTTTTAACAAACATTTCTTTGAAAAAACAGAATAGCAATATTATGGACAATTAATTGACTTTTATATTTCTAAATATCACAACATGATCGAATTTAAGTCATTTTTGATAACAATGAATAGTCACCTATGCGTTACAATATAAACATTTATATTGATTTAAATTTGATAACAATGAATAGTCACCTTCTTCCCTTCTGACAACGGTCCCTGCTTCTGTTCCTGCTTCTATTCTGTGTGTGGGGGGGCATCCCTTTAGATCTCCCTTCAGATTTAAAAGGTTATTAATCATATCTTCGGTGTTGCATCTGACCAGTGCAGCTGATCTTTTGCTGCCTGGGTCAACTATCACGAAGCTTTAGAGAACTTAACATTTCTATTATCAACAAATTGTAAATACGAAGTTTACATTGGCATTATTAATTTTTCACATGGGTGTATGGAGGATTGTCAGCTGCCACTGACAGTAGACCCCTCCTCTTAGGCTGCGCACACGGTCTTTTAAATTTTTATAGAGAAATAGAGGCTGTACAGTATGCGTTACAATATAAACATTTATATTGATTTAAATATCGTTTTGATTTAAATCGCAAACGCGTGTTTAATTATATGTGTTTTTTTAATCATAATCAGACAAATGCAACATAAATTGATACAGTATCTTTGTCTTCTAAGTATCTTAATAAACTTTCAGCATAGCTTTCTCCCCGTTTAGATTTATTTTTGGGATCAAACGTGGAAAGATTAGATTGTAATCGTTTTTATTTTTTAAATACGTTTTAGAAAAGTGTAATCTATACTAAAAAGCTGTACACCACCTGCTATATAGATACATATTTTAATACTTTCGGGTTTGGATAGGACGGACACAAGAACTCAGACTTGTGGAGTTAAAGGAAGTGAAAGCCTTTATTTTTGTTCTCCATCACCACCTGCTAGCCCGGCTCTCCCGCACCCCCGCCCGCCAACAGCGCGAGCCAACACACCGCCTGCGCGCCCGAGAGAGAGAGAAAAGAGAGAGAGAGTGAGACCCAGGGGTGCAGAAGCAGGGAACTATTTACAAGGAAAACGGATACCTCCCCAGACTGTACGCCCGCTTCACTGAGGGACAGCCGCAGTGGTCAGCGGCCTTCCTAAACCCCGCCCTGACCACTTTCACTCCTGTCCTGCTCTTCCCCACGCACCCCAGCCGGGCACTCTTCGGCCTCTGCCCGGGGCGAATGTATATTTAGATATTTAGACCCGGCGCGGCACCGAGAGAGCGTCTGCATTCATAACTTAGTTTTTAAAATTAGTCAAGCAATATGAAGCATCTCTTTTTACTTTTAAGTCCCTTAATTATCATTAAGCACAGCTTTCTCACCACTTAGATTACTTTTTGATACCATCCTTAGACAAAGCAGAAATTTCTTGTATTTTCCGATGACATACAACTGGAAAGATTACAGATTTTAATCGTCTTTAATTTTGTTACGTTATACATTTTAGGAACGTTTCATCTATACAAACACCACAAAACTATTCTCGATTGTATTTCTGAATGTTATGTTACACTTACCGTAGTTCACTGTTTTAAATACATCTAATTAAGAAAGTTAGGTGGAAGCATAAACTATTAGTAATCAATAATATTGAATTTAGCACTGTAATAAGTTGTTGCACTTTCCCCCGCATCTTGTAAAAATATATTTTCATTGTTCAAATATACATTAAATCTGACTATCATATAATAAGTTAAATACAAAACCAAAGAAAAAACAGGGTAAAATATAATTCAAAATATTTTGCTAACAATGTTAACTGTTTATAAATAATCAATTGTATTAATTGTATTAACTAAGGAGTAGGATGGCACAGTTATTAGTATGCTTTTTGTTTTGTTTCTTTTTCATAAATACAACAGTAGTACCTGATCTCAGTGGCTTTCAAAATTAAATTATGCATGCAAACCTGTGAACTGGCCTGTGATACTAATATCCTGCGTTGTGGAATAATAGTTTATTTTAAAGGATAGAGAAATCACAGGAAACAGGCAGTTTGATTGATCAGATTAGTATGAAAAGCCATTTAGCAAAGAGGGAATGAGAAGAGTGACAAACTAGTATACTTTAGATCTTTTTTTCTGAACCAGGGAAAATCTGATCATGTTTCTCTATAACAATAATAAAAAACTTTATTTTACCTATCACCTCTAAAAGTGGCATCTCAAAGCAATACAGTAGATGTAAAAACAGTTAAAAGGACCACAGATTACAAAGTAAATACCCAGACAAACACAAACACGTTTTTAATAAAATGCTTTTATTCATTCAGCAGAGAAAGAGAGAGACATCCAGCAGAGAGAGACACACACACAGGTTTTCATTGACAAAAAGTAATTGTTTTTTTTACATTCCTCTTGTCTAACAGGAATGTTTTGTTTGTGGACAGACTGTCCACAAACGTGAGACTGTCTTTCTCAGACTCACATTCCTGAATGTCCCCCGCCACGGTCAACAATCCTAGGAAGAACACGAAACAGCCTGTTAATAAAATTGTTACAATTTTATTCGGTCAGTTCTTCCTCCCAGAATTTATAGATCGCATCGATCAGTTCCTGCTTTGTGATGGGCTTAGCAGTTTTCCGAACATAGTCTTTCAGCGAATGCCAAACCATCTCTATCGGATTTAGATCTGGGGATTCGGCTGGAGTTTTCACCCAGTTCACTCCTTCTGCTACAAGCCTCGCCCTTGCTGCTGTGTGTTTCGGATCGTTGTCTTGAAAGAGACGGTGCCTTGATCCAAAGTGCTCCCTGATATATGGGGCGGCATACTGTTTCACCACGGCTTCCTCGAAGAATTCATGATCCATAATTCCTTCGAAAATAAGAAGTGGTCCCGGGCCTCTTCTAGATATACCCCCCCAGACGTGAACCTTCAGTGGATGTTTGGGCTTTGGCTTGTCCACATATCTCCCCTTTTTACAAAATGACATTGTTGAAAACTGTTCCAGAGCCACTGTTGTTTCATCAGTGAAAAGTACATCATGAAATACCTCCCCTATTCAATCCATTGGAGCGCATGTTTGAGTCTTTCCTCTTTGTTTTTTAGCCTTATCATGGGGCATGTGTTGGTTTTTCTGTATCTCCATCCAAGCCTCCTGTGCACTCTTCTTATCGATGTCGGACTAACGCTCGCACCGAGGTCAGCCCATAGCCGTCTTTGGACTTGCATCGCTGGTAGCTCATCATTTTCATCAGTCAGTCTGTCGATAGCTCGCACAATAGGACTTGAAAAAAAAGAGATCAACAGTTAGTTTTAAAAATAATGTGCGTAGTTGTATTTACATGCAAGAAAAGTATTTTTAGAAAGTTATTTACCTTTGAATCATCCTCGGTTTAGATTCTCTTTGCCTCCTCTCCCCTTTATAATGTCATCTCACTGTGTTTTCACAAACGAAGATGTCCATTGAAGCCAAATGCTGTACAATGTCCCTTTGTTGACTTCCCGTTTCTTTTCATCTTCATTATTTGGTGTGAGAGAGTCTTCGTGATTTTGGCCATAGTCCGTCTCCTTACCAAAGCGATACAGTGGTGCAGCTTGAAGTCTGTACCTACTGTATATACTGTATAGTATGGTACAGATAAAACTTACACCATACTGATGAGCTAATACCAGGAAAAGACACTCCTATTTTATTTAAAACACAATACGCCAGGAAATGTGTCTGATGCATTAGCAAGTTAAAAAAATTGTGTCGAAAACCTGGGCGTAACAGTTGTTACCTTTTTCTGATCGCTCGCTCTCTGGATACACGTCTCACCTGTCCTGTTCTTTGTTTTCCTAATTTGCTGATTATGCCTGCTGCGATCCACACCTAAAGAAGACTATTTTAAATTTCTTTGTGCGGTCCATTGTGCAATTAACCCTTGTATGTGCTGTCCTTTGACAAAACAAGGCTCGCCAGATAATGTGAATCGAAACCTGTTTTTCTAGCTTTTAAAGTCATGCGATGTGTAAGCAGGAACACATCATTATATCTTACATATGAAAAATACATAATATAGCTCCCAAACAAACGCAAACGCGTTTTTAATAAAATGCTTTTATTCACTCATAATCTGACAATTTCAGGAAGACTAAAGAAGGACTAAGGAAATTGTCATCTGTTGTTGAAGCTCTGTGAGCTCGGTGACTTTGAGACCACTTGTTATCCCAAGTTGTTTGAATTGCCACAATTCAAATAGAGAAAAAAGAGCTGACTGACAAGAATTAAGATGTGGCTGTCAAAGTTGGATTAAAAAAAAATACATTGCCCAACGTTAGTTGCATTGCTTGAAAAATAATTTTATTTCGAGAGACTGGATAAGTAATTCAAGTGTTTTTTTAACTTCCTGAAAAACAATTAATAATTTAACAATATGTGCAAACATTTTATGATATTGCAGTTGTGAATGTCTGTGGAGTGTATCTTATTTGCCTGTCCTGGCTAGTGGAGCTCATCCAGCTGTGTCTGGATACAGATGCAGCCATTCAAAGTGCGCGTCACAGACACGTACCGCAGGTGACGTCGCTCAGTATGACGCAAGATGACGCGTGGCACCGCAGTAAGTGATTGGTTGACCGACAGGGGCACTCGTGGTCCGTTGGTCTGTCGTAGAAAGACTTACAGTAAAAACGTCTTTGCTGTGCCCGTTGTAGATATTGAATTTTACCACTGAAGGGAAATCTTAGTAGCTGAGCATAAAAAGAATAGGAGCATACTGTAACGCGTGTGAAAGCCATAAACGATATTAATTTTGGAACATAAACATACAGTATATAGCTGGTCTTGGTACTTTAAAGAAAAAAATACACACCGGTATTCCATTTCTCCCTAAACATTGTAAGCTTCGAAGTCTTTAACTAACGTGATACCGGAGTCAACAAGCATACTTTTAGAATTTGATTAAAAGGGAATATAATATGGAATCGCGTATCTCAAGAATTTAATAACGGTATGATTATATCCGTGTACTGCGGCAGGGCTGTGTAGGGCTGTTTCGCCTGCCTGCTCCAGCGAGCTGACTGTAGCCGACTGGTCTAGGTGCGTGCCTGCCAACGGGCAGGCTGTGTGCTCGAATCCAGCTGGACCTTCTAGTTTTATTTATTTATTTTTTAATCGCGTAACATAAACATATTACCGTATGCAAACTGTACTGTATACAGTATGTATATGTATATTTAATGTCTTAACTGTGCCCGTTTAATTGAATTTAAAAAAATTATTTAACACGAACATTAAGCTGTTTACATCTTCCGCCTGAGAACAGTCACCCGTTGCTACCCAACGCAGAATGGTGATTGGCTGACACCATCTGACACCCCTCTGATTGGAGAAAAAAGACGTGCTGGTTTGCTATACATACTGTAACAGGAAGAGGATTTCTTTCTATTCAAAACGTGTATTTTAAAAGTTTAAGTAAAAACCTTACAGCGTACACAGATTTCTAAACTGATCAGGATCGTTATCTTTGTCTTATGCATAATAATATTCACCGCTCTGTGCAGCAAATTAATAATAAACTTTATTTTATATAGCGTTTTAAACGAATAAGTAATTAGATTGCTCATAAACCTAATCACTTGCTTTTTCTTTTTATTTAGGCTCAGATTTCAACTATAGATCGTATTATTAATAACCATAATAACAACCAACCAACAAAAACAACCATATAAACATAATACCAACCAAAAACATAGATAACAACCACAATACAAAATCAAATATATCAAACCATTTTACTCTCGCAAAGTCCTCCAATTATCATAATCCCGCCCCTTATGCAAAACCAAACCTTCCTCCCATCCCAGTTTATCCTGTTTATCATAAACAAAATCCACCTCAATTTTCAACATAAAGCATTACACAAAATCAATACCTCAACACTCCATACTCAACAACGATAATTCACAAACAGCCAGAACATGTAACTACACATTCCCAAACAGACCTAATTTCCATAGCCCCGCCCCTTATGCAAAACCAACATCCCTCCCCTGTTCTCTCTCTCCCCTGGCGGTTGTAATTGTTTTTATTTTCAAATAAATTTTAGCAAAGTCATGCATTTTAAAAATCTTAAGATTTTTATATTTATGTCTTTATTTAGTGGTTTCATTAGTGACAAAGGCTAAACTTTCTTGGAAAAATGTCTTTTATGTAAACCATGTTTGCTATTTATTCATTCAGGGCTAAAATATGTTCATTGTATTCTAATGAAAGAAGGGTTCCTTTCGCCGTAGTCGGGAGCCTAGCCTTTAACTAGTAAGTACTGTACTTACTGGGTTTTTGAGGGGGGGGGGGGGGAGTGTCTTTCGCTGGAAATCTCGCCTCCTACTTTGAAAATACCCGTGAGACGGTTCAATTCGTCACAGCCAGCACTCCTGCAGAGAGGGGGGTTGTACTTGGAGTGTATACAGTACACGCGTTATGCTCTTCGTTAATGTCTAAGCCGGAACATATCATTATATCTCATTTTGTATTTCTTAAAAAAAATCGTTTTCCCAGCCTAACAGTATTGTTTTTAACCTGTAAATTTGCTGGACAGAGAGGTGAACATTATTACACAGAAGACAAAGATAGCGATTTACGTTGCATTGTGTATCGTGCTGCTTTAATACAGTTTTAAATAATTGGAAGTCTAAACAGTATCAGCTTTATTTATGGGTTTTAAATAAAGGTGATTTAAACGCGATTTAAATCAATATAAATGTTTATATTGTAACGCATAGGTGACTATTCATTGTTATTAAAATGACTTAAATTCGATCATGTTGTGATATTTAGAAATATACATTTGTTTGGTGCGAGTGAAGTTTTATTTAATCTCTGAGCCATACTGATTCTTCTGGAAGCGAGTTTCCGCCAGGGAGTAAAAAAAAAACACACTATGGTATTCTCTCCAATGCAGTGCAGTTAAAAACATACCTCTGATGCTGCTCCTAAATGAATATCGTTTATGACCATCAGAGGCTTTATGCTCCTTTTCTTTTTTCCAGTGGATTGAACAGGGAGAGGCATTTCATGATGTACTTTTCACTGATGAAACAACAGTGGCTCTGGAACAGTTTTCAACCATGTTGTTTTATAAAAAGGGGAGATATGTACACGTTACTGAAGCTAAAAGTTTAGCCTTTGTCACTAATGTAAACACTAAATAAAGACGTATAGAAATCCCTACGTTACAGACTGTATATGGCTGGTATTGGTAGTTTAAAGAAAAAATACACACCATTATTCCACTTTCTCCCTAAACATTTTAAGCATCAGAGTCTTACATGTGGTTATTTATTGCATAATTAAATTTTGAAAGCCACTGAGACATCAGGTACTACTGTTGTATTTATGAAAAAGAAACAAAACAAAAAACATACTAACAACTGTGCCATCCTACTCCTTAGTTAATACATTTTATTATTCATAAACAGTTAACATTGTTAGCAAAATATTTTGAATTATATTTATCCCTATTTTTTCTTTAGTTTTGTATTTAACTTATTATATGATAGTCAGACTTAATGTATATTTGAACAATGAAATGAAAATATATTTTTACAAGATTTTACATTAAGCACTTAAAATTAATATGGTTAATAAAAGTAAACTGTAACATGCTGTAACAAGATCGGTTAAACTGCGAAGAAAATGCTTTCAGAGAAAATGTTTCAGGTGTGAAGAACATAGATCTCTAATGCAATTTCAACCAAACCTGTTCCCACACACCCTGCCCCCACTACCATTAGAATATACACAAACATTCGCGTTTCATTCTGAGCAGAAGACCCTCACACCTGAAGAGTGCTGGCTGTGACGAATTAAACCGGTCTAACTGGCTTCAATCACAGACCATGTGACATGGGACTCAGTAAACTAACAGCGCCACTGGATTTGATAATACCTAACCAAAATCCGCAATATGGAAACAGAACCTGTGTGATTGTTGATAGATGATGTACTCGTAACATTTTTTCAAGACGAACTACAACATTTAAAAAATGACTTGTATGTACTTGATCTCTAATCAATCCACGGGTCCCAGCACAAAACGAAAGTAAAATGCATACCGTTTCGCGCTTCTTATTAGTTGCTCAAAAGTAATTTGACCGTATGAAATGCATAATATAAACCTAGAAACATATACGTGAGCAGTACTTAAGCACTGTAGTATCGGTGTTAAGACATACCTCTCAAATACTGTAAATCAAGTTAAAAATATCTCAAGACCGATTCTGGTCGTAATGAAACCATGTTTCGTGTATGTTTTCTTTTTCATCTTGAAATAACTCATTTCTAAATACCTTTTTCACTGTTAACATCTTGCAGCAACTTTGCGAGCAAAATATACACTCTGACAGTTCATCCTGCTACCAACATTAAATAAAACAAATCTTAAGATTTCTATATTTATGTCTTTATTTAGTGGTTTCATTAGTGACAAAGGCTAAACTTTCTTGGAAAAATGTATTTTATGTGTTGCAGAAAAAACTGACTTGCTTTAACAAAATATGTTTACAAATCCTTTCACCTGGCATTTTCGTAGTTAGAAATTATGGAACGCTCTGTTAAAAGCAAGGGAGTTTTTATGTCCGTTGCAGTTCTTTTGCAACATGAATATAATTATATCGTTATTAATTTCTTGAGATACGCGATTCCATATTATATTCCCTTTTAATCAAATTCTAAAAGTATGCTTGTTGACTCCGGTATCACGTTAGTTAAAGACTTCGAAGCTTACAATGTTTAGGGAGAAATGGAATACTGGTGTGTATGTTTTCTTTAAAGTACCGAGACCAGCCATATACTGTATGTTTATGTTAAGATTTCCCTTCAGTGGTAAAATTAGATATGAATATTCAATACTTAAACGGGCACAGTTAAGACATTAAATATACATATACATACTGTATACAGTACAGTTTGCATACGGTAATATGTTACGCGATTAAAAAATAAATAAAACTGGAAGGTCCAGCACCTTCCACCTGGATTCGAGCACACAACCTGCCCGTTGGCAGGCACGCACCTAGACCAGTCGGCTACAGTCAGCTCGCATGAGCAGGCAGGCGAAACAGCCCTACACAGCCCTGCCGCAGTACACGGATATAATCATACCGTTATTAAATTCTTGAGACACGCGATTCCATATTATATTCCCTTTTAATCAAATTCTAAAAGTATGCTTGTTGACTCCGGTATAACGTGAGAAATGGAATACCGGTGTGTATTTTTCCTTGTGATATTTTAAGCTCTAGTTGAATGATAGGTGTCGCATTTTAAATCATTTTCGTAGTTAGAAATTATGAAACGCCCTGTTAAAAGCAAGGAAGTTTTTATGCCCGTTGAAGTAAAACAAAATGCCTGACAAAGTATGGCTTGGACAGATTCCAAGTGCTTGTACAAATGTGCTAAAGAAATTATACTTTGAGTATACAGCTTGTCCAAAGTCATCCATTATTAATACTATTAGTAATATCTTCGGTAAAGGCTTTGATGCATAAATATTTCTGATAAAGGTAGGTTGTGTACTTTTGTCCAACTGAGCAATCTTGCTTTCATAAAATATACCAACATTTTAATGACTGAAGATTAACATGCTGTAATACACTGTTCAAAATTAAAGGCTCAAATGCTGTACATGAGAGGTTAAGCTCCCCCTGGCGGTTTTACAAGGTGACGCCGGATAGTTTCCGGCAGAGCGTCAAATGATGCGCGATTAACCACGTGACACTGCGTGATACCGCGACACGCCCACCGGGGTATGCCGCAAAATAACGCACCCATTTTGAATGGCTGCATCTGTATCTCGGTCAAATATTCGGCTAGTGTGTATTGTCTGTTTAGGGTTCTGTAGCATTCCACATGGCTGGACAGCTTGTTCCCCCCTCCCGCCCCTCTCTGTGTACAGTAGAGCCTCCTGTGCTGGCTGGACAGGAGGCTCTACTGTACACAGAGAGGGGCGGGAGGGGGCAACAAGCTGCACAGCCGTGTGGTTGAAGCTGATACCCTGGATTCTCTCCAGACACAGCTGTAGGGGCTCCACCATCCAGGACAGGAAGCTCTACTGTACACAGAGAGGGGCGGGAGGGGGGGACAAGCAGATACATACTCTTAGAGTTTGATTAATAGGGAATATAATATAAAAATATAGTACTAAAAATAAGATACACTCTACAGACATTCACAACAGCGACTGTCAGAAGATAGGACACAGCGGCTCAGACACCCGCTGAATGGAAAGGCGCACTTTAATGTTCTGTACGGCTAATATTAAAGCCAATACTTTAATATTCTTTTCTGTATGTTTAACAATAGTGGGTACTGGCCTAATTCGGCCCTGCACCCGTTGTTAGGTGTTAATGTGTTGTTGTTAAGTGTGAATTTGTACCTGTTTCCCTGAGGTCTGGCTTTTTTTCTGGAAAACCATAACTCTGGTCTTGTCCAGATTGACTGTCAGCGCCTAGGTCTGACAGTGCTGCTCCAGCAGTGCCAGGTTCTGCCGCAGCCTCTGTTCTGTGGGCGACAGCAGGACCAGGTCATCTGCAAAGAGCAGGAACTCGATTTCTGTAATTAATGCAGATCAGTAAATCAAGGAACAAAACAATTATTGTGCCCGGCTCCTCAATGGACTTTGACGTGCTAATGCGTTGGTTTCACAGTCCGGGTGTGGCAAGCCTCTACTGTCTCCCGACTTTGGCAAAAGGAACCTGCCTTTCATTGGAAGACAATGAACACATTCTAGCCGTACATGAGAATATAGCATAAATACACCATGGGATTGGGTGAGCTCCCATCACAAAAAAAAAACTGCCAGCCTGCACTACAGCGACCACAGTACAGTATGGAGACCAAGACCTTTTACAGGAAGAGATGGGGTGCTTCTGCCGCCCCAGTTCCAAAGAGCGAAGAGTAAGCAAATACAGCAGGCTTCATCTGAAATACGCGATTATAGCGCATATTACAAGGTATTATTGCCGTTTTGAATTTTACATTCAATTATAAATATTTATTCGTAGCCTGACTTTTATGACTTTTATGACCTTCGTTATGCTCTTCGTTAATGTCTAAGCTGGAACACATCATTATATCTCATTTTGTATTTCTTTTAAAAAAAAATCATTTGCCCAGCCTAACAGTATTGTTGTTATTGTTTTTATCCTGTAAAGCGCTCTGAGGAGCCACCTTTAAAGGTGCCATATACAATAAAGTTCATTATTATTACTATTGTTTATTTGCTGGACAGAGAGGTGAACATTATTACGCAGAAGACAAAGATAGCGATTTACGTTGCATTGTGCATTGTGCTGCTGTAATACAGTTTTAAATAATTAAAAGTCTAAACAGTATCAGCTTTATTTATGGGTTTTAAATAAAGGCGATTTAAACGCGATTTAAATCAATATAAATGTTTATATTGTAACGCATAGGTGACTATTCATTGTTATTAAAATGACTTAAATTCGATCATGTTGTGATATTTAGAAATATAAATTTGTTTGGTGCGAGTGAGGTTTTATTTAATCTCTGACCCAGGGAAAAGTTTTATTTTTTCAAAGAAATGTTTGTTAAAAAAAAAGTCATGGCTTCAGCTGGATTCGAACACTCACCATGTGACGTGGGAGTCAGGAACCTAACCCACAGCACCACCAGCAAGGTCACATGCAGAGTACTGAAAAAGCACTACAGAAACATTATCAACAGACATCGTACAGTGTGTACTATTCTTGTGTTGCGGTACATGAATATAATTATATCGTTATTCATTTCTTTAGAGACGCGATTCCATATTATATTCCCTTTTAATCAAATTCTAAAAGTATGCTTGTTGACTCCGGTATCACGTTAGTTAAAGACTTTGATGCTTAAAATGTTAAGGGAGAAATGGAATACTGGTGTGTATTTTTTCTTTAAAGTACCAAGACCAGCCATATACTGTATGTTTATGTTCCAAAATTAATATCGTTTATGGCCTTCACACGCGTTACAGTATGCTCCTATTCTTTTTATGCTCAGCTACTAAGATTTCCCTTCAGTGGTAAAATTCCATATAAATCTTCAATACTAAAACGGGCACAGTAAAGACATTTAAATCTTTCTACGACCGACCAACGCACCACGAGTGCCCCTGTCGGTCAACCAATCACGTACTGCGGTATTTTGCGTCATCGCACGTCATGATGCGCGAGGCCGTAGCCAATTACCTCTGGTATGTGTCTGTGCCGCGCACTTTGAATGGCTGCATCTGTATAAGTGAAAAGGTAATGCAGTATATTAGCCATAATCTTTTCATCATCCAAATACTTCCAGCTATTTCCTATTAAAAAGCTATTTTTCCTTTTTAAAGAAACAGTGAAAGATGGTTTCCTTTTTTTGTATATTCTAACTATTGTTTATAACATATGTGATTTTGTACTTTATATCTTTACAGTATTGAAGTCCTAAGTCCTAAAGACTTAGTTATTAATAACTATTTGGTCTCTATTTATTTGAACACATAATCCTGATTTTGCCAGGCATTATGCTGCCATTGACAATGTTTATGAAAGAGCAGGAACGAATAAATGACTGACTAAGGCTGATGTCTTTTATGCTTGTAAAGTCACACCGTCCAGCTCTCTGCCGGTGTTGTATTTACCCTTCATTGCTCTTTTTATCAGGACCTTGTACTACAGGCCTCCCGTCACAGACCATTCTTCAAAAATCTTATTTCTTTCTACTACTCCTGTTTCTTTGTTTGATTCTCTTTTCCATTTTCCAATTCTCTTTCCACTAACATCCACTGGGCCCCAAATTCTACTTTTTCTCCAATTTATAATAACAAAATGATCAATTTCCAACTGTGAGTTTACCAAATGTTAATATGAGTAACCACAAATTTATTTCTATATACCCACGTCTACCATTGTATTTAATTGTATGATATCTGACATGCAACTGACCTGCATTACTTCTCACAAATGTATGTTGTCTTTAAGTGCCGCACATGTTGTACAGTGTACAGTATTATCACATTGTACACAGTGTACACTATAATCACATTAATAGTGATTGTCTTATGCAGTGATAGTGATTAAAATACCGTTATCTGGTCCTGCTCAGTATGCAAGGTCAGTGATGTCACTACAGGATAAAAGAAAAGTTATCAATTAGTTGTGGGAAGATCAAACCAAAAGTGCTGTTGGTAGATCTGGTGTTAATGAATCCCCGATTCTCACAAGAAAAAAAATGAGGCTGCTGTCAGAGCGAGTGTTGCCAGTGCTACGCCATCTTTGCTTGAAGTTCCTTATGTGCCAGGTGATTTGAACATTGAAAAAGTATTTATATAATATGTAATAAATCTAGAGAATTTACAAGCATCTTGTGGAAAGTTCAGGAGAGGGAGCCTGATAAGTGTTTCTGGATTATGTAAGGATTCCATTTCGCAATTCTTTACATGATCCGAATATCTGTTGTAAATGACCTCCTCTTAGTTATTGTGTGAATGTACAGTATGTAGAGAATTACTATTCATGATATTGCAGTGATCCTCCCTTATTTTCTAGCTGTGTTTTTGAATGAGATAGGAGGGACAGGAGAGCAGAATTGAAGGCCAGAGTTTATTGTCTTTTAATAGTTAAAAGGCCTGTGCTAATAATGGGCAAAGAGCAAGAGAAAGTAGCAGCAATTGGCATGCCATAAGAGAACACTTCCATCATACAGATGTGGGGAAGGAAATAAAATAACAATGAATGAAACATATTTTAAAACCCTATAATTAGAATAATGCAACACCAAATATAGAACATATTTAAAAACATACAGTACAGTCAATTAGAGAGAAGGAATTAAAAAAATATTGTACATTTCATTACCCTACCCTGTACCCGGTAATTCTGTTCAGTAATTAAACACAAAATAAAATACACACTAAACAATAATAGAGTAATACAATATTATAATATTAAATATTATTATTTAAAATAAAATAATAAAATCACTTGTTACATGTGCATGAAAGCAAAGCAAGACTGAAGTATAAAACAGAGCCTGGGTGGAGATGCATCACATTTAATTCTTCTTCGTAGAAGGAACCTGATGAAACGTATTCTATCCCATAAATGACCTCTCATTAAACAGACCACAGCTATGGGTAATTCCAGCAAACGCCAGCACACTGATCAATTATCCAATCACAACACCACATTAATAACCAAACCCTCCACTTCCCGGGATATTTAAACCCTCATTACCCTCAGGTCTGTGCTCAGTATTAGCCTCTATCCTTGGAGCTCCTACCTCACTATTTTCTATTGAGACATTTTCTTTCTGATTGAAACTCTGGTCTTGGAATATTCTACCTTCGCCCCTCGTCTCCAACTTCAGCCCAACGACTTGGATATTTAGCCTTCGATCCACTCTGACTGAAACTCTGGTCTTCGATATTCTACCTTAGTCCCTCGACTCCGACTTCAGCCCAGCGATTTGGATAAGTAGCCATCGATCTCCTCTTCCTTTCACCCTTTTTCCCGATCTCCTGAAACTCTCAGAACAACACACAGGGTCCTTCCTCTACCTCGTGGACACAGCATTCGTTACAGAATACCAAGCCCCAATCATGGACCCCGCGGTTCTGAATTCCATCTCCTATCAACTTAATCAGCACTCTCAGGCCCTCACCCAACTACACGACTCTATCCAATATCTGACTAGCCACATCGCCTTGCTTTCTCCCATCCCTGGCACCCACCCCAGCGCCAGCACCTGCACCTTCACGCACCCCGGAGCCAGCTCCAGCCTCTGCTGCAGTACACCCCCTAGCTTCCATTCGGGCTTCACCATTTGCCCCTGGCTTACCGTTTATTGTCCCAAACAAGTTTGACGGTAACCCAGATAAATGTTGGGGTTTCATCGCTCAGTGCTGTATGTCAATTCAGACACACCCGGAACACTTTCCCATGCACCGAGAGTGTATTGCTTTTGTTTTTGCGCTCCTTTCTGACAGAACTCTGGATTGAGCTTCTACTTTACTGGCCTGGAATGGCCCTGAAGTCTCTGACTTTCAGCTCTTTACCGAGAAACTCCAAGCAACTTTTGAGCATTCCAGCTCTGAACTAATTAACCTGCGTCTCTCATCCTCACAGTAGGGGGAACAAGCCATGCAGGAATTCCAAATTCCAAACTCTGGCGGCGGCCTCTGGCTAGAACACCGAAGCCCTGCTCTCCCAGTTCCATAAGGGTCTCTCTACTGAGTTGAAAGACCACTTGGTTCTGATTCCCCTTAGCTCCCATTCATTGGAGACAGCTATTTCTCAAGTCATGGAACTCAATGCCTGTAACTAGGCTAGGAAAACAGAATGAAAACATGAGGGGTGGTTCTCTCCCTCCACAACCGCCTAGCCACTCATGACTGTTCACCCCCAACTCACCTTAGGGGAAAAGGAATAACGATGAAGGGAAGGTCACTATCTCTATTGCGGATCATCAGACCACCTCCTTCCTCTACCTCGTGGACACAGCATTCATTACAGAACAACTTATTCTGTATGCATGCAATGTAAATTCTCCCTAATTTGACAATTTTATTATGGGACCCACAAGAGGTTTTTACATAAAGTTGAATTTGCATAAGTTGAACTTGCATAACCTTGCATAATTTACAGCACTGATTGTGCTCTAAATGCAGATGTGATGCAGGCAGTGCTGTGAATGATGTACAACAAATTTTTAAAAATGCAATTATCTATGTATTTGCTAATATTTGTGACCTGTCACTATAGGTACAGAATAGTCAGAAACTATTATCTCATCTGCATTCAAAGGCAGACACAATATTACAAGTGGTCCAAATTCTGCACCCAAAATAAGCAATATTCTTACAGAGAATCAATTTTATTTGTCAAAATATTCTCCAAAATCCACAAAGCTGACAAGGCAAGTAAAACAATCACACATTAATGTGACTAAAATCACAGTAGCAGGAAAGCCTTCAGTTACTGTACATATCCTCTAAAGTGAGGAACAACATCACAAAACATGTAAGAGAAGCTCTCAAGGCTCAAAAGAAAAAGTAGTTATCTTCTGAAAACATAGACTTACTTTTTTAGTCCACGTTTTCACAAGATTATTATTTCAATACTACTGGTCACTGGTGTTAAAAAATGCAATTCACCTTAAACCAGGATCTTTCATCCAGTTATTGCACATTCTTCCGTTCTTTTATTGCTCCACTGCCTGAATCCTGGTGCTGTGATGTGATACTAAGAAGCATGTCCTGATGGCCTGTGACATCCCAAAACCAGATCCAAAATGGCAGCTTACTCACTCGGATAACCATGACAAAAAGAACCTGGAGGGCAGGACATCACCTCTAGTCTTTGCAGAAAATGCTCACAATACATTATAATTATAATTATATATATAAAAATACATTTGGCATGGGACCTCTAAAAGTTTATTTTTTTGCACTGGAAGTTATTGTTATCCCTTTCTCAATGCCCAATGTAGCTGTTATTATACTGTTATTATTGTTTTAACATTTAACATATTGTTATAACATATGTGTTATTAGTGTTATTATATAGAAATCTGTAAATCATTTGTTTTTTTGTGTTGGGCAAAGTATTGTTAGAGAGAGAGTGGGTGAGAGTATTGCAAAAGGTAATATACCAATTAAATTGACTGGCTTATTGATTGATAAATAGTAGGAATATGTAAATGATCCTCTAAATTGGAGCGCAGGTGTGCTAGAATTTTTTTTCTCCATTAAAGAACACTTTCTCAGGGCTTTTTGTAATATTTAAAACAGGACTCAGCTGTGACTCTATTCTGTACTTGCCCATGCAAGCATCGGATTGCATAATTCTAAAAAATCAGGCAATTTCATGAGTCCTCTAATTATGTTACTTGATTAAATGTGCTTTCATTATTATTTTTCAGGTATCTGGAATCAAAACATAAGATAAGTAGCTGTCCTGAAAGCATTTGTAAAAAGTTTCAGTTTAGAGGCACTAATGATTCTTCATTATTGCAAGGCATGACGCTTAATAAAGCAAAATTGTAACATTTTTAGTGAAGTACCTATTTTGTATTTTTATTATAAATTTTCAACTTGAAAATGAAAAAAGTTATAAAGCATTTTACATTTTATTTCCAAAATACTATATATTTTAAGAGAATTTTGTACAGTGTATTTTTAAACATGCGCAGCCCAATTGACAGGTTTGTGCTTTTGTTAAAAACAAAACAAATGTTATTTAGAGACAATATAGAATATAAGACATATATGGAAATAGTTACTGTGTTTATTAAAAACCAAGATTCTTAAGCGTTTGGTATTTCTGTAGTAGCTTTAAAGCCTTTTTTAATATGCGTAAATAAAACACATTATTAAATTCATTAATCAAATTATACACTTATTAAGCACCATGCCTACACAGTAAAGACAAAAGCCTTTGAATATCTCAACAGTGAGACTTTGTTCAATTGAATGTGAGCTAAGAGACATTTTTATTATCTAGTATGTCAATACACGTAATTGCAATGCCTTGACATTGGTATGTTCATTTAGAAATTGTATAACTGTTATTTCAGTTAAAATATCAAGATATTCTCTTCTTACTAGAAAGCTGCAAAATCTATTTACTTTTAACAGCAATAACATAATCAAAGGTAATATAATCATATGGGAAGACTGCTGAACATAATCCCCAACACATACTTGTTTGACTAGCACACATTGATCATGTTGACATACAAAATTAGGAGCTGCTTTGTTTTCACCGTGTTCAATTTGTCTCATCTGTCAGCATTTAGGGCTTATATATTGCTCCATTAAATGGAAATTATCTCATTAATAATAAACATTGTTAGTGGAAGGTATTTCTGCTTCATTATAGTTAGTAATTTGAATCATTCAACCCAGAAAAACCTACAAGAACATTGAAAGCTAACCAGGGCTGATGTATTCTTAAGGCTTATTTATTAATTGCACTGTAAAATCTGAAATAGATAATTTAATTATAAATAATATGCACTGCATGAGGCCTAAGGTTTATTGTTTGCATGATCAAATGAACAGGAAAGTAATTTTTTTAAAAAGTTATTATTATAAAATGGGGTTTTACTGCAAATATGTATTTTGCATACGGAAACATAAATGATGTATGTCTTTGCAGATCTGACAAGATTGTTTTGGGTTTACAGCTTATTTTCTGCTTCAGAGACTTGATTCTTCCTTCAAATCATAGGCAGATACTAAGCAATTGTTCTAAAAACATCTTTTGACTTCTCACGACCTGCTTTAGTGCACAAAATCAATTTTCTCTGCTCTCCTTGATATGTTGCATAAAATAAACAGTAGGTTTTGTCTTGGCTTTTGTTCACTTTCAGCTGAGCCATTTTTATTGTATCTCAAAGTTAAAGTCAAGAAGATGCAGGGATGAGGTGTGTGAGGGTTAATGTTGGGCGGTGTTCATTTTTCCTCTTCCACATGATTGAATTAATAATGTGATTACTGATGTTTTGATCAAGTTTATTTCAGTGCCAAATACTGGAGCAATTTCCAGGTGAGCCTCACCCCAAGGCAATTGTTCCAGTGTAGATTTGCCACTTCAGCGCATTTTCTTTCTAGTGATTTAACAGTTTTAAGAAGGAATTGCAGCAGAACCAATGTGAAATTAGTGTGCGTGTCATACAGATTATATGCCTGAGTTAAGAAAAACAAATTTACACTAAATATGGCAAGTAATAAATGATTTTTTTTTTGCACAAAGCCCTTCTAAGGTGTTAAGTGCTTCCAGTTTCACACATTCTGGCCAGACCCAGATAGGTCACTTACCATTATACTGTACATGAATTGTTTTACAAATTGCTTTTTGAAATTATGTTTTTTTCAGTAATTAAATTTATGAATGTATGGGGAACTTTAAAATAAAACTACAATACGTCACTAATGAATTATACAATATACACGTGATATTCAATCGGGTGTGTGATTGGTTGTGCACACTGCAGGAAACAGCGATATGCCTTTTAGTTTGAACTGCATCAGAGACATCAATTAGACTCTTAAAAGATACCAGAATTATCACGAGACAACAAATTAAATTCCCATATCACTATTTTTGGTGTCATTGTTCGTACCAGGGTTTATGTGTGGTATCATAATTCATACACTGGTTGTGTTTCTATACAGCAATGCATTATATACAGCAATAATATTATATATTAATGGGAAAAAAACTGTAGACTGATACTGTGAAAATATGTTTTCAGTCATTTGTTTATATACTGCAGTTCCACCTACTCTAAAATCATATACTGTACATCTTGAACAATAATAACCATACTGCCAAAAGTATGACATGCCTGTAGAAATCACTGCACATCACTACATCCAATCTTAATTTTAAAACTGCCACCTTTTCCTCATAACTTCCAAATTCTGTTTACTATTATTGTTGGATTTCTCAGCACTGGTGATGTACAATATACCTAACAGAATTTATTTTTTTTTCCCCAAATGACAGGTAGGCATATTAAAAGCCACTTTGGGTTTTTAAATTCCCATTCCTCAATATTTACATTCACTTTTACAGGAATATTTACAATATATACAGATGAAGCCATTCAAAATGGGTGGGGTATTTCGCGGTATACCCCGGTGGGCGTGTCGCATCAAAACGGAGTATCACGTGGTATATCGCGTCATTTGACGTCATCCCGGAAAGTATCCAGAATCACCTTGTAAAACCGCCAGGAGGAGCCAATAAAGCTTAACCTCTCATGTACAGCATTTGAGCTTTTAAATTTAAACTGTGTATTACAGCATGTTAATCATCAGTCATTAAAAAGTTGGTATATTTTATGAAAGCAAGATTGCTCAGTTGGACAAAAGTACACAACCTACCTTTGTCAGAAATATTTATGGATCAAAGCCTTTAGATAGATAGATAATACTTTATTAATCACGTAGGGAAATTGATGTGTTACAGCAGTCCAGCCCAAGACAAGCAAAACAGACATCAGAATAGTTATAAAACAAAAGACAAACAAAATAAATAAAAATAAATGAATACATAGGTGTGTGCAAAATGTGCTGATCATAGTCGCTGTAAAAACAATAAATATGTGCAAAATGTGCATAGGTTTATACAGACTGATAGTCCAAAAAGTACAATGGAGTAAACATGCTGTCCATAGAGGAGCAAATGAAGGGCTAACAGTCCTAGCCTAGGGCAGCGTTATACACCCTGACAGCCGCCGGGAGGAAAGACCTGCGGAAACGTTCCCTTGAACACTGTAGCTGGAGCAGTCTATTGCTAAATGTGCTCCGCTGCCCAGTAACAGTCCCATGAAGCGGATGAGAGGTGTTGTTCATGATGGCTGTGAGCTTTACCAAAGATATTACTAATAGTATTAATAATGAATGACTTTGGACAAGATGTAAACTCAAAGTATTACGCTGGTCCACATTCTTTCTAACCATCATTTTAAACGAAAATACTTTTATTTTTTTCTTTGACAAACACCACAGCATTTCGTTGATCTAACTAACGAGGACAGGACATTAGCTAGCCAATACGATAAAGGAATGACTTTTTTTGCTAATTTCTTTAGCACATTTGTACAAGCACTTGGAATCTGTCCAAGCCCTTCTTTGTAAGGCATTTTCTTTTACTGCAACGGACATAAAAACTCCCTTGCTTTTAACAGAGCATTTCATCATTTCTAACTACAAAAATTATTTAAAGTGAGACATTTATCATTCAACCAGAGCTCAAAATATCACAAGGATCCTCAAGAGCACATCAAAGACTGTATTAAAAGATACTTGTATCAGCTACATGAGAATCCAGGCTTTTTTTTTTATCAACACTCTCTTTTCCGTATACCAGATATTATGGAACCACTTCAGAAGGGTGTCAGCCAGTCAGATTCCAGGAATCGGTACTTTAAAGAAAAAATACACACTGGTATTTCATTTCTCCCTAAACATTTTAAGCATCGAAGTCTTTAACTAACATGTGAAATAGCGTGTAAAAAAGTGGTAATTTTAAGCTTTTCTGCTAATATAATATGGAATCGCGTATCTAAAGAAATTAATAACGATATGATTATATTCGTGTACTGCGACAGGGCTGTGAAGGGCTGTTTCGCCTCTCTCTTCATGTGACTTCCCTAGTAGCCCACTGGTCTATGTGCCTAATTACTAAACCTACAGGTTGTGTGTTCAAATCCAGCTGGGGCTGTGACTTTTCTTTTAATAAACATTTCTTTGAAAAAATAGAATAGCAATATTATGGACAATTAATTGACTTTTATATTTCTAAATATCACAACATGATCGAAAATAAGTCATTTTTGATAACAATGAATAGTCACCTATGCGTTACAATATAAACATTTATATTGATTTAAATCACGTTTTTTAATTTAAATCGCAAACGCGTGTTTAAATATATGTGTTTTTTGATTCACAATCAGACAAATGCAACATAAATTGATATCTTTGTCTTCTAAGTATCTTAATAAACTTTCAGCATAGCTTTCTCCCCGTTTAGATTTATTTTTCTTGGGATCTTGGGATCAAATGTGGAAAGATTAGATTGGAATCGTTTTTATTTTTTAAATACATTTTAGAAAAGTATAAGCTATACTAAAAAGCTGTACACCACCTGCTATAAAGATACATATTGTAATACTTTCGGGTTCGGATAGGACAGACACAAGAACTCAGACTTGCGGAGTTAAAGCAAGTTAAAGCCTTGATTTCATATATCACCTTTAAAAGTGGCATCTCAAAGCAATACAGTAGGTGTAAAAACAGTTAAAAGGACCACAGATTACAAAGTAAATACCCAACACTGATTGTACCCATCTGTCATGCTAATAAAGCACCTTGAATTGAATTGAATTGAATTGATAGGGGGGGAGGGCGAGCGAGAGAGCACAGCCAGGACAGGCAAATAACATACACTCCACAGACATTCACAACAGCAACATATCATAAAACGTTTGCACATATTGTTAAATTATTAATTGTTTTTCAGGAAGTTAAAAAAACACTTGAATTACTTATCCAGTCTCTCGAAATAAAATTATTTTTCAAGCAATGCAACTAACGTCGGCAACGTGTTTTTTTTAATCCAACATTGACAACCACATCTTAAATCTTGTCAGTCAGCTCTTTTTTCTCTATTTGAATTGTGGCGATTCAAACAACTTGGGATAACAAGTGGTCTCAAAGTCACCGAGCTCACAGAGCTTCAACAACAGATGACAATTTCCTTAGTCCTTCCTTAGTCTTCCTGAAATTGTCAGATTATGAGTGAATAAAAGCATTTTATTAAAAACACGTTTGCGTTTGTTTGGGAGCTATATTATGTATTTTTCATTTGTAAGATATAATGATGTGTTCCTGCTTACACATCGCACAACTTTAAAAGCTAGAAAAACAGGTTTCGATTCACATTATCTGGCGAGCCTTGTTTTGTCAAAGGACAGCACACTCTTTCTCGCTTGCCCTAAACGGACAATACACAGGGGGGAGTTCAAGGTAGAAGGGGGCGAGATTTCCAGCGAAAGACACCTCTCCCCCCCTCCAAAACCCAGTAAGTACAGTACTTACTAGTTAAGAAAGCTAGGTGTTAGCATAAATTATTAGTAATCAATAATATTAAATTTAGCACTGTAATAAATTGTGCTAATAATAAATTCTATGCTACTCTGAGAATGTAGGGGGAGGAAGAATGCCCGTGGTCTTTTCACTTACTGCAATATTATGGACACTCAATTGACTTAAAAAAAAACAAAATTTTTTTGACAGCTGGTACAGCACCCCACCGCACCCATGCGCCAGCATTATATTCTCATGTACAGGTAGAATATGTTCATTGTCTTCCAATGAAAGAAGGGTTCCTTTCACCGTGGTCGGGAGACATTAGAAGCTTGCCACGCCCGGACTGTTACACCAACGCATTAGCATGTTAAAGCGATTTCATTGAGGAGCCTAGCTTTCTTAACTAGTAAGTACTGTACTTACTGGGTTTTGGAGGGGGGGGGGGTGTCTTTCGCTGGAAATCTTGCCCCCTTCTACTTTCAAAATACCTGTGAAACTGGTTTAATTCGTCACAGCCAGCACTCCCGCAGAGAGGGGGGTTGTACTTGCAGTGCATCGGTATAGATGGGAAAGCCAGAGCCGAGTCAAGTCTAGCCATGTGTGAGTCTAGTCTCACAGAGCTTCAACAGCAGATGACAACTTGTGAGTTCGATTAAGAATGAATAAAAGCATTTCATTAATAACGCATTTGCGTTTGTCTGGGTGCTGACAAAGTAAAAAACAATTACTTTTTGACAATGAAGAACTGTGTGTGTGTCTCTCTCTCTGCTGGCGTTTGTAATCATTTTTATTTTTAAATACATTTTAGCAAAGTAATGTACCATAAAAGTATTGTGAGACATATTTGGGTTAACATGTTCAGTGTTCAGCGTGTGGTAATTTGTTTGGTGCGAGTGAAGTTTTATTTAATCTCTGACCCAGGGAAAAGTGTGGTGTGGAGAGAATGCAGGCTCGCGCTGTGTCCATTAGTCTTTTTGTCTTTTTTTCTTTTTGTCTTTTTGAGCCAGTGAAAGCTCTGTTGTCCTTCACATGAATGCCTGAATCATTCTACCGAACCCAGGATTTTACAATATTTTTTCTTTAAAATACCGATAAAAGCAACATACAGTTTACATAATATGTTGATGTTCCAAAATTAATATCGTTTATGACCTTTATTACCTTCGTTATGCTCTTCGTTAATGTCTAAGCCGGAACACATCATTATATCTCATTTTGTATTTCTTTTAAAAAAAATAATAAAAATCGTTTGCCCAGCCTAACAGTATTGTTATTGTTTTTATCCTGTAAAGCGCTTTGAGGAGCCACCTTTAAAGGCGCCATATACAATAAAGTTCATTATTATTACTATTGTTAATTTGCTGGACAGAGAGGTGAACATTATTACACAGAAGACAAAGATAGCGATTTACGTTGCATTGTGCATTGTGCTGCTGTAATACAGTTTTAAATAATTAAAAGTCTAAACAGTATCAGCTTTATTTATGGGTTTTAAATAAAGGCGATTTAAACGCAATTTAAATCAATATAAATGTTTATATTGTAACGCATAGGTGACTATTCATTGTTATTAAAATGACTTAAATTCGATCATGTTGTGATATTTAGAAATATAAATTTGCTTGGTGCGAGTGAAGTTTTATTTAATCTCTGACCCAGGGAAACGTTTTATTTTTTCAAAGAAATGTTTGTTAAAAAAAAAGTCATGGCTTCAGCTGGATTCGAACACGCAACGTGTGATGGGGGAGTCAGGAACCTAACCCACAGCGCCACCGGCAAGGTCACATGAGGACTGTTGAAAAAGCACTACAGAAACATTATCAACAGACATCGTACGGCGTGTACTATTCTTGTGTTGCGGTACATGAATATAATTATCTCGTTATTAATTTCTTTAGATACGCGATTCCATATTATATTCCCTTTTAATCAAATTCTAAAAGTATGCTTGTTGACTCCGGTATCACGTTAAAGACTTCGATGCTTAAAATGTTTAGGGAGAAATGGAATACTGGTGTGTATTTTTTCTTTAAAGTACCGAGACCAGCCATATACTGTATGTTTATGTTCCAAAATTAATATCGTTTATGGTCTTCACACACGTTACAGTATGCTCCTATTCTTTTTATGCTCAGCTACTAAAATTTCCCTTCAGTGGTAAAATTCCATATAAATATTCAATACTAAAACGGGCACAGTAAAGACATTTAAATCTTTCTACGACCGACCAATGGACCACGAGTGCCCCTGTCGGTCAACCAATCACGTACCGCGGTATTTTGCGTCAACGCGCGTCACGATGCGCGAAACCGTAGCCAATTACCTCCGGTACGTGTCTGTACCCCGCACTTTGAATGGCTGCATCTGTACACTCTCTCTCAATTAAATCACTGGTCAAACACATTCACCAACTCACAACATGAAAGTTAGAGCTAGCACACACCACCATCATTAATAAATGGTAGAACAAAAAACAAACATTGAAGATTATGGAATTAAGCATCAGATGTACTGTATATTCTTGCAACAGATTTGCTTAGTTTAATTGAACAATGTGTTTTAAAGGATTAATAATCAGCAATCCTTTAAAAACTATATTAATCTCACTCCATGACCGACCACTAATACATACTATATAATTTAGTAACCACAAGAGTAAAAAAATAGAAAACTTTTTTATACGTAGAAAAAATATATAATATCAAATGGATTTCATTTGAAAAATATATTTTCTCAAAGCTGATGACAAGGCATGACAATTTTGCAGATTTGTTTTTGCATCCACAAGTGGAATACAGAAGTATGGGGTGATATCAAATTGAATATGCCCACACCCACCTAATTAGGAACAAGTAAAGGTTTATTCCATGCTGAAAAGAGAAGAAAAGAAACACTACATTTTGGCTGTGGAACCTTCTTCAGGTGTCCAGAAAGGATTTTGTTTTATCTTAGTCATTGTTCATGCCAGGTTTTATGTTTTACATTTCTTTTCTTCTCTTTTCAGCATGGAATAAACCTTTACTTTTTCATCTGTAGCCTGCACATTTTTTCTGAAAATGTAATTTATCATTATATATACAGTAAAATATAAGTTAGATACTTTAAATGATTAATGTACAGTATATCATTAGTATCTTTAATAGTGCTGAAATACACAAAATAAAGATGTTTTTTTTCCTTATGAAATGAATGACAACTTTAATTTCAACTTCTAAAATAAGGGCTTTGTGCTATTTTTATTAATAAAACATGATATTTACACACAGTAGAACCAGTAATATACTGTATAACTTGCAATGTGAAACAAATAGAACAGTCAGCCTATAACTAGTTATTATGTAGCCTCCATACTGGCAACTCATACACATTCTTTAATGTTGTTCACATAAAGGCAGTAATTTGCTCCATTAAAATTCTTGAGGTACAGTGTCTTCTGTGAAAAATAAAAAGTGATTGTAGGAATATTAATTTCTTACTCATCTTAATAGGGTAAACATCATTTTTATAAATAGTATTGTATATAGGATATTCTACTACTGCTTAAACAGTAAAATACCTCTTTATAAATTCTCTCACATAAACGAATCACATTCAGGTGCTTAAAGTTTCTTCTGTCATTAGCTTGTGTTTGATTAAAGTACAGTTTAAAAAAACCCATCATAAATCTGAAAGTTGACACAAATGCTACAACAAAACATTTTGATGAATCATCCTGTTATTTGTATTAGTTCTACAAAGTAACTAAACCTACAGGTTGTGTGTTCAAATCCAGCTGGGGCTGTGACTTTTCTTTTAATAAACATTTCTTTGAAAAAATAGAATAGCAATATTATGGACAATTAATTGACTTTTATATTTCTAAATATCACAACATGATCGAAAATAAGTCATTTTTGATAACAATGAATAGTCACCTATGCGTTACAATATAAACATTTATATTGATTTAAATCACGTTTTTTAATTTAAATCGCAAACGCGTGTTTAAATATATGTGTTTTTTGATTCACAATCAGACAAATGCAACATAAATTGATATCTTTGTCTTCTAAGTATCTTAATAAACTTTCAGCATAGCTTTCTCCCCGTTTAGATTTATTTTTCTTGGGATCTTGGGATCAAATGTGGAAAGATTAGATTGGAATCGTTTTTATTTTTTAAATACATTTTAGAAAAGTATAAGCTATACTAAAAAGCTGTACACCACCTGCTATAAAGATACATATTGTAATACTTTCGGGTTCGGATAGGACAGACACAAGAACTCAGACTTGCGGAGTTAAAGCAAGTTAAAGCCTTGATTTCATATATCACCTTTAAAAGTGGCATCTCAAAGCAATACAGTAGGTGTAAAAACAGTTAAAAGGACCACAGATTACAAAGTAAATACCCAACACTGATTGTACCCATCTGTCATGCTAATAAAGCACCTTGAATTGAATTGAATTGATAGGGGGGGAGGGCGAGCGAGAGAGCACAGCCAGGACAGGCAAATAACATACACTCCACAGACATTCACAACAGCAACATATCATAAAACGTTTGCACATATTGTTAAATTATTAATTGTTTTTCAGGAAGTTAAAAAAACACTTGAATTACTTATCCAGTCTCTCGAAATAAAATTATTTTTCAAGCAATGCAACTAACGTCGGCAACGTGTTTTTTTTAATCCAACATTGACAACCACATCTTAAATCTTGTCAGTCAGCTCTTTTTTCTCTATTTGAATTGTGGCGATTCAAACAACTTGGGATAACAAGTGGTCTCAAAGTCACCGAGCTCACAGAGCTTCAACAACAGATGACAATTTCCTTAGTCCTTCCTTAGTCTTCCTGAAATTGTCAGATTATGAGTGAATAAAAGCATTTTATTAAAAACACGTTTGCGTTTGTTTGGGAGCTATATTATGTATTTTTCATTTGTAAGATATAATGATGTGTTCCTGCTTACACATCGCACAACTTTAAAAGCTAGAAAAACAGGTTTCGATTCACATTATCTGGCGAGCCTTGTTTTGTCAAAGGACAGCACACTCTTTCTCGCTTGCCCTAAACGGACAATACACAGGGGGGAGTTCAAGGTAGAAGGGGGCGAGATTTCCAGCGAAAGACACCTCTCCCCCCCTCCAAAACCCAGTAAGTACAGTACTTACTAGTTAAGAAAGCTAGGTGTTAGCATAAATTATTAGTAATCAATAATATTAAATTTAGCACTGTAATAAATTGTGCTAATAATAAATTCTATGCTACTCTGAGAATGTAGGGGGAGGAAGAATGCCCGTGGTCTTTTCACTTACTGCAATATTATGGACACTCAATTGACTTAAAAAAAAACAAAATTTTTTTGACAGCTGGTACAGCACCCCACCGCACCCATGCGCCAGCATTATATTCTCATGTACAGGTAGAATATGTTCATTGTCTTCCAATGAAAGAAGGGTTCCTTTCACCGTGGTCGGGAGACATTAGAAGCTTGCCACGCCCGGACTGTTACACCAACGCATTAGCATGTTAAAGCGATTTCATTGAGGAGCCTAGCTTTCTTAACTAGTAAGTACTGTACTTACTGGGTTTTGGAGGGGGGGGGGGTGTCTTTCGCTGGAAATCTTGCCCCCTTCTACTTTCAAAATACCTGTGAAACTGGTTTAATTCGTCACAGCCAGCACTCCCGCAGAGAGGGGGGTTGTACTTGCAGTGCATCGGTATAGATGGGAAAGCCAGAGCCGAGTCAAGTCTAGCCATGTGTGAGTCTAGTCTCACAGAGCTTCAACAGCAGATGACAACTTGTGAGTTCGATTAAGAATGAATAAAAGCATTTCATTAATAACGCATTTGCGTTTGTCTGGGTGCTGACAAAGTAAAAAACAATTACTTTTTGACAATGAAGAACTGTGTGTGTGTCTCTCTCTCTGCTGGCGTTTGTAATCATTTTTATTTTTAAATACATTTTAGCAAAGTAATGTACCATAAAAGTATTGTGAGACATATTTGGGTTAACATGTTCAGTGTTCAGCGTGTGGTAATTTGTTTGGTGCGAGTGAAGTTTTATTTAATCTCTGACCCAGGGAAAAGTGTGGTGTGGAGAGAATGCAGGCTCGCGCTGTGTCCATTATTCTTTTTGTCTTTTTTTCTTTTTGTCTTTTTGAGCCAGTGAAAGCTCTGTTGTCCTTCACATGAATGCCTGAATCATTCTACCGAACCCAGGATTTTACAATATTTTTTCTTTAAAATACCGATAAAAGCAACATACAGTTTACATAATATGTTGATGTTCCAAAATTAATATCGTTTATGACCTTTATTACCTTCGTTATGCTCTTCGTTAATGTCTAAGCCGGAACACATCATTATATCTCATTTTGTATTTCTTTTAAAAAAAATAATAAAAATCGTTTGCCCAGCCTAACAGTATTGTTATTGTTTTTATCCTGTAAAGCGCTTTGAGGAGCCACCTTTAAAGGCGCCATATACAATAAAGTTCATTATTATTACTATTGTTAATTTGCTGGACAGAGAGGTGAACATTATTACGCAGAAGACAAAGATAGCGATTTACGTTGCATTGTGCATTGTGCTGCTGTAATACAGTTTTAAATAATTAAAAGTCTAAACAGTATCAGCTTTATTTATGGGTTTTAAATAAAGGCGATTTAAACGCAATTTAAATCAATATAAATGTTTATATTGTAACGCATAGGTGACTATTCATTGTTATTAAAATGACTTAAATTCGATCATGTTGTGATATTTAGAAATATAAATTTGTTTGGTGCGAGTGAGGTTTTATTTAATCTCTGACCCAGGGAAAAGTTTTATTTTTTCAAAGAAATGTTTGTTAAAAAAAAAGTCATGGCTTCAGCTGGATTCGAACACGCAACGTGTGATGGGGGAGTCAGGAACCTAACCCACAGCGCCACCGGCAAGGTCACATGAGGACTGTTGAAAAAGCACTACAGAAACATTATCAACAGACATCGTACGGCGTGTACTATTCTTGTGTTGCGGTACATGAATATAATTATCTCGTTATTAATTTCTTTAGATACGCGATTCCATATTATATTCCCTTTTAATCAAATTCTAAAAGTATGCTTGTTGACTCCGGTATCACGTTAAAGACTTCGATGCTTAAAATGTTTAGGGAGAAATGGAATACTGGTGTGTATTTTTTCTTTAAAGTACCGAGACCAGCCATATACTGTATGTTTATGTTCCAAAATTAATATCGTTTATGGTCTTCACACACGTTACAGTATGCTCCTATTCTTTTTATGCTCAGCTACTAAAATTTCCCTTCAGTGGTAAAATTCCATATAAATATTCAATACTAAAACGGGCACAGTAAAGACATTTAAATCTTTCTACGACCGACCAATGGACCACAAGTGCCCCTGTCGGTCAACCAATCACGTACCGCGGTATTTTGCGTCAACGCGCATCACGATGCGCGAAACCGTAGCCAATTACCTCCGGTACGTGTCTGTACCCCGCACTTTGAATGGCTGCATCTGTACACTCTCTCTCAATTAAATCACTGGTCAAACACATTCACCAACTCACAACATGAAAGTTAGAGCTAGCACACACCACCATCATTAATAAATGGTAGAACAAAAAACAAACATTGAAGATTATGGAATTAAGCATCAGATGTACTGTATATTCTTGCAACAGATTTGCTTAGTTTAATTGAACAATGTGTTTTAAAGGATTAATAATCAGCAATCCTTTAAAAACTATATTAATCTCACTCCATGACCGACCACTAATACATACTATATAATTTAGTAACCACAAGAGTAAAAAAATAGAAAACTTTTTTATACGTAGAAAAAATATATAATATCAAATGGATTTCATTTGAAAAATATATTTTCTCAAAGCTGATGACAAGGCATGACAATTTTGCAGATTTGTTTTTGCATCCACAAGTGGAATACAGAAGTATGGGGTGATATCAAATTGAATATGCCCACACCCACCTAATTAGGAACAAGTAAAGGTTTATTCCATGCTGAAAAGAGAAGAAAAGAAACACTACATTTTGGCTGTGGAACCTTCTTCAGGTGTCCAGAAAGGATTTTGTTTTATCTTAGTCATTGTTCATGCCAGGTTTTATGTTTTACATTTCTTTTCTTCTCTTTTCAGCATGGAATAAACCTTTACTTTTTCATCTGTAGCCTGCACATTTTTTCTGAAAATGTAATTTATCATTATATATACAGTAAAATATAAGTTAGATACTTTAAATGATTAATGTACAGTATATCATTAGTATCTTTAATAGTGCTGAAATACACAAAATAAAGATGTTTTTTTTCCTTATGAAATGAATGACAACTTTAATTTCAACTTCTAAAATAAGGGCTTTGTGCTATTTTTATTAATAAAACATGATATTTACACACAGTAGAACCAGTAATATACTGTATAACTTGCAATGTGAAACAAATAGAACAGTCAGCCTATAACTAGTTATTATGTAGCCTCCATACTGGCAACTCATACACATTCTTTAATGTTGTTCACATAAAGGCAGTAATTTGCTCCATTAAAATTCTTGAGGTACAGTGTCTTCTGTGAAAAATAAAAAGTGATTGTAGGAATATTAATTTCTTACTCATCTTAATAGGGTAAACATCATTTTTATAAATAGTATTGTATATAGGATATTCTACTACTGCTTAAACAGTAAAATACCTCTTTATAAATTCTCTCACATAAACGAATCACATTCAGGTGCTTAAAGTTTCTTCTGTCATTAGCTTGTGTTTGATTAAAGTACAGTTTAAAAAAACCCATCATAAATCTGAAAGTTGACACAAATGCTACAACAAAACATTTTGATGAATCATCCTGTTATTTGTATTAGTTCTACAAAGTAACTAAACCTACAGGTTGTGTGTTCAAATCCAGCTGGGGCTGTGACTTTTCTTTTAATAAACATTTCTTTGAAAAAATAGAATAGCAATATTATGGACAATTAATTGACTTTTATATTTCTAAATATCACAACATGATCGAAAATAAGTCATTTTTGATAACAATGAATAGTCACCTATGCGTTACAATATAAACATTTATATTGATTTAAATCACGTTTTTTAATTTAAATCGCAAACGCGTGTTTAAATATATGTGTTTTTTGATTCACAATCAGACAAATGCAACATAAATTGATATCTTTGTCTTCTAAGTATCTTAATAAACTTTCAGCATAGCTTTCTCCCCGTTTAGATTTATTTTTCTTGGGATCTTGGGATCAAATGTGGAAAGATTAGATTGGAATCGTTTTTATTTTTTAAATACATTTTAGAAAAGTATAAGCTATACTAAAAAGCTGTACACCACCTGCTATAAAGATACATATTGTAATACTTTCGGGTTCGGATAGGACAGACACAAGAACTCAGACTTGCGGAGTTAAAGCAAGTTAAAGCCTTGATTTCATATATCACCTTTAAAAGTGGCATCTCAAAGCAATACAGTAGGTGTAAAAACAGTTAAAAGGACCACAGATTACAAAGTAAATACCCAACACTGATTGTACCCATCTGTCATGCTAATAAAGCACCTTGAATTGAATTGAATTGAATTGATAGGGGGGGAGGGCGAGCGAGAGAGCACAGCCAGGACAGGCAAATAACATACACTCCACAGACATTCACAACAGCAACATATCATAAAACGTTTGCACATATTGTTAAATTATTAATTGTTTTTCAGGAAGTTAAAAAAACACTTGAATTACTTATCCAGTCTCTCGAAATAAAATTATTTTTCAAGCAATGCAACTAACGTCGGCAACGTGTTTTTTTTAATCCAACATTGACAACCACATCTTAAATCTTGTCAGTCAGCTCTTTTTTCTCTATTTGAATTGTGGCGATTCAAACAACTTGGGATAACAAGTGGTCTCAAAGTCACCGAGCTCACAGAGCTTCAACAACAGATGACAATTTCCTTAGTCCTTCCTTAGTCTTCCTGAAATTGTCAGATTATGAGTGAATAAAAGCATTTTATTAAAAACACGTTTGCGTTTGTTTGGGAGCTATATTATGTATTTTTCATTTGTAAGATATAATGATGTGTTCCTGCTTACACATCGCACAACTTTAAAAGCTAGAAAAACAGGTTTCGATTCACATTATCTGGCGAGCCTTGTTTTGTCAAAGGACAGCACACTCTTTCTCGCTTGCCCTAAACGGACAATACACAGGGGGGAGTTCAAGGTAGAAGGGGGCGAGATTTCCAGCGAAAGACACCTCTCCCCCCCTCCAAAACCCAGTAAGTACAGTACTTACTAGTTAAGAAAGCTAGGTGTTAGCATAAATTATTAGTAATCAATAATATTAAATTTAGCACTGTAATAAATTGTGCTAATAATAAATTCTATGCTACTCTGAGAATGTAGGGGGAGGAAGAATGCCCGTGGTCTTTTCACTTACTGCAATATTATGGACACTCAATTGACTTAAAAAAAAACAAAATTTTTTTGACAGCTGGTACAGCACCCCACCGCACCCATGCGCCAGCATTATATTCTCATGTACAGGTAGAATATGTTCATTGTCTTCCAATGAAAGAAGGGTTCCTTTCACCGTGGTCGGGAGACATTAGAAGCTTGCCACGCCCGGACTGTTACACCAACGCATTAGCATGTTAAAGCGATTTCATTGAGGAGCCTAGCTTTCTTAACTAGTAAGTACTGTACTTACTGGGTTTTGGAGGGGGGGGGGGTGTCTTTCGCTGGAAATCTTGCCCCCTTCTACTTTCAAAATACCTGTGAAACTGGTTTAATTCGTCACAGCCAGCACTCCCGCAGAGAGGGGGGTTGTACTTGCAGTGCATCGGTATAGATGGGAAAGCCAGAGCCGAGTCAAGTCTAGCCATGTGTGAGTCTAGTCTCACAGAGCTTCAACAGCAGATGACAACTTGTGAGTTCGATTAAGAATGAATAAAAGCATTTCATTAATAACGCATTTGCGTTTGTCTGGGTGCTGACAAAGTAAAAAACAATTACTTTTTGACAATGAAGAACTGTGTGTGTGTCTCTCTCTCTGCTGGCGTTTGTAATCATTTTTATTTTTAAATACATTTTAGCAAAGTAATGTACCATAAAAGTATTGTGAGACATATTTGGGTTAACATGTTCAGTGTTCAGCGTGTGGTAATTTGTTTGGTGCGAGTGAAGTTTTATTTAATCTCTGACCCAGGGAAAAGTGTGGTGTGGAGAGAATGCAGGCTCGCGCTGTGTCCATTATTCTTTTTGTCTTTTTTTCTTTTTGTCTTTTTGAGCCAGTGAAAGCTCTGTTGTCCTTCACATGAATGCCTGAATCATTCTACCGAACCCAGGATTTTACAATATTTTTTCTTTAAAATACCGATAAAAGCAACATACAGTTTACATAATATGTTGATGTTCCAAAATTAATATCGTTTATGACCTTTATTACCTTCGTTATGCTCTTCGTTAATGTCTAAGCCGGAACACATCATTATATCTCATTTTGTATTTCTTTTAAAAAAAATAATAAAAATCGTTTGCCCAGCCTAACAGTATTGTTATTGTTTTTATCCTGTAAAGCGCTTTGAGGAGCCACCTTTAAAGGCGCCATATACAATAAAGTTCATTATTATTACTATTGTTAATTTGCTGGACAGAGAGGTGAACATTATTACGCAGAAGACAAAGATAGCGATTTACGTTGCATTGTGCATTGTGCTGCTGTAATACAGTTTTAAATAATTAAAAGTCTAAACAGTATCAGCTTTATTTATGGGTTTTAAATAAAGGCGATTTAAACGCAATTTAAATCAATATAAATGTTTATATTGTAACGCATAGGTGACTATTCATTGTTATTAAAATGACTTAAATTCGATCATGTTGTGATATTTAGAAATATAAATTTGTTTGGTGCGAGTGAGGTTTTATTTAATCTCTGACCCAGGGAAAAGTTTTATTTTTTCAAAGAAATGTTTGTTAAAAAAAAAGTCATGGCTTCAGCTGGATTCGAACACGCAACGTGTGATGGGGGAGTCAGGAACCTAACCCACAGCGCCACCGGCAAGGTCACATGAGGACTGTTGAAAAAGCACTACAGAAACATTATCAACAGACATCGTACGGCGTGTACTATTCTTGTGTTGCGGTACATGAATATAATTATCTCGTTATTAATTTCTTTAGATACGCGATTCCATATTATATTCCCTTTTAATCAAATTCTAAAAGTATGCTTGTTGACTCCGGTATCACGTTAAAGACTTCGATGCTTAAAATGTTTAGGGAGAAATGGAATACTGGTGTGTATTTTTTCTTTAAAGTACCGAGACCAGCCATATACTGTATGTTTATGTTCCAAAATTAATATCGTTTATGGTCTTCACACACGTTACAGTATGCTCCTATTCTTTTTATGCTCAGCTACTAAAATTTCCCTTCAGTGGTAAAATTCCATATAAATATTCAATACTAAAACGGGCACAGTAAAGACATTTAAATCTTTCTACGACCGACCAATGGACCACAAGTGCCCCTGTCGGTCAACCAATCACGTACCGCGGTATTTTGCGTCAACGCGCATCACGATGCGCGAAACCGTAGCCAATTACCTCCGGTACGTGTCTGTACCCCGCACTTTGAATGGCTGCATCTGTACACTCTCTCTCAATTAAATCACTGGTCAAACACATTCACCAACTCACAACATGAAAGTTAGAGCTAGCACACACCACCATCATTAATAAATGGTAGAACAAAAAACAAACATTGAAGATTATGGAATTAAGCATCAGATGTACTGTATATTCTTGCAACAGATTTGCTTAGTTTAATTGAACAATGTGTTTTAAAGGATTAATAATCAGCAATCCTTTAAAAATTATATTAATCTCACTCCATGACCGACCACTAATACATACTATATAATTTAGTAACCACAAGAGTAAAAAAATAGAAAACTTTTTTATACGTAGAAAAAATATATAATATCAAATGGATTTCATTTGAAAAATATATTTTCTCAAAGCTGATGACAAGGCATGACAATTTTGCAGATTTGTTTTTGCATCCACAAGTGGAATACAGAAGTATGGGGTGATATCAAATTGAATATGCCCACACCCACCTAATTAGGAACAAGTAAAGGTTTATTCCATGCTGAAAAGAGAAGAAAAGAAACACTACATTTTGGCTGTGGAACCTTCTTCAGGTGTCCAGAAAGGATTTTGTTTTATCTTAGTCATTGTTCATGCCAGGTTTTATGTTTTACATTTCTTTTCTTCTCTTTTCAGCATGGAATAAACCTTTACTTTTTCATCTGTAGCCTGCACATTTTTTCTGAAAATGTAATTTATCATTATATATACAGTAAAATATAAGTTAGATACTTTAAATGATTAATGTACAGTATATCATTAGTATCTTTAATAGTGCTGAAATACACAAAATAAAGATGTTTTTTTTCCTTATGAAATGAATGACAACTTTAATTTCAACTTCTAAAATAAGGGCTTTGTGCTATTTTTATTAATAAAACATGATATTTACACACAGTAGAACCAGTAATATACTGTATAACTTGCAATGTGAAACAAATAGAACAGTCAGCCTATAACTAGTTATTATGTAGCCTCCATACTGGCAACTCATACACATTCTTTAATGTTGTTCACATAAAGGCAGTAATTTGCTCCATTAAAATTCTTGAGGTACAGTGTCTTCTGTGAAAAATAAAAAGTGATTGTAGGAATATTAATTTCTTACTCATCTTAATAGGGTAAACATCATTTTTATAAATAGTATTGTATATAGGATATTCTACTACTGCTTAAACAGTAAAATACCTCTTTATAAATTCTCTCACATAAACGAATCACATTCAGGTGCTTAAAGTTTCTTCTGTCATTAGCTTGTGTTTGATTAAAGTACAGTTTAAAAAAACCCATCATAAATCTGAAAGTTGACACAAATGCTACAACAAAACATTTTGATGAATCATCCTGTTATTTGTATTAGTTCTACAAAGTAACTAAACCTACAGGTTGTGTGTTCAAATCCAGCTGGGGCTGTGACTTTTCTTTTAATAAACATTTCTTTGAAAAAATAGAATAGCAATATTATGGACAATTAATTGACTTTTATATTTCTAAATATCACAACATGATCGAAAATAAGTCATTTTTGATAACAATGAATAGTCACCTATGCGTTACAATATAAACATTTATATTGATTTAAATCACGTTTTTTAATTTAAATCGCAAACGCGTGTTTAAATATATGTGTTTTTTGATTCACAATCAGACAAATGCAACATAAATTGATATCTTTGTCTTCTAAGTATCTTAATAAACTTTCAGCATAGCTTTCTCCCCGTTTAGATTTATTTTTCTTGGGATCTTGGGATCAAATGTGGAAAGATTAGATTGGAATCGTTTTTATTTTTTAAATACATTTTAGAAAAGTATAAGCTATACTAAAAAGCTGTACACCACCTGCTATAAAGATACATATTGTAATACTTTCGGGTTCGGATAGGACAGACACAAGAACTCAGACTTGCGGAGTTAAAGCAAGTTAAAGCCTTGATTTCATATATCACCTTTAAAAGTGGCATCTCAAAGCAATACAGTAGGTGTAAAAACAGTTAAAAGGACCACAGATTACAAAGTAAATACCCAACACTGATTGTACCCATCTGTCATGCTAATAAAGCACCTTGAATTGAATTGAATTGAATTGATAGGGGGGGAGGGCGAGCGAGAGAGCACAGCCAGGACAGGCAAATAACATACACTCCACAGACATTCACAACAGCAACATATCATAAAACGTTTGCACATATTGTTAAATTATTAATTGTTTTTCAGGAAGTTAAAAAAACACTTGAATTACTTATCCAGTCTCTCGAAATAAAATTATTTTTCAAGCAATGCAACTAACGTCGGCAACGTGTTTTTTTTAATCCAACATTGACAACCACATCTTAAATCTTGTCAGTCAGCTCTTTTTTCTCTATTTGAATTGTGGCGATTCAAACAACTTGGGATAACAAGTGGTCTCAAAGTCACCGAGCTCACAGAGCTTCAACAACAGATGACAATTTCCTTAGTCCTTCCTTAGTCTTCCTGAAATTGTCAGATTATGAGTGAATAAAAGCATTTTATTAAAAACACGTTTGCGTTTGTTTGGGAGCTATATTATGTATTTTTCATTTGTAAGATATAATGATGTGTTCCTGCTTACACATCGCACAACTTTAAAAGCTAGAAAAACAGGTTTCGATTCACATTATCTGGCGAGCCTTGTTTTGTCAAAGGACAGCACACTCTTTCTCGCTTGCCCTAAACGGACAATACACAGGGGGGAGTTCAAGGTAGAAGGGGGCGAGATTTCCAGCGAAAGACACCTCTCCCCCCCTCCAAAACCCAGTAAGTACAGTACTTACTAGTTAAGAAAGCTAGGTGTTAGCATAAATTATTAGTAATCAATAATATTAAATTTAGCACTGTAATAAATTGTGCTAATAATAAATTCTATGCTACTCTGAGAATGTAGGGGGAGGAAGAATGCCCGTGGTCTTTTCACTTACTGCAATATTATGGACACTCAATTGACTTAAAAAAAAACAAAATTTTTTTGACAGCTGGTACAGCACCCCACCGCACCCATGCGCCAGCATTATATTCTCATGTACAGGTAGAATATGTTCATTGTCTTCCAATGAAAGAAGGGTTCCTTTCACCGTGGTCGGGAGACATTAGAAGCTTGCCACGCCCGGACTGTTACACCAACGCATTAGCATGTTAAAGCGATTTCATTGAGGAGCCTAGCTTTCTTAACTAGTAAGTACTGTACTTACTGGGTTTTGGAGGGGGGGGGGGTGTCTTTCGCTGGAAATCTTGCCCCCTTCTACTTTCAAAATACCTGTGAAACTGGTTTAATTCGTCACAGCCAGCACTCCCGCAGAGAGGGGGGTTGTACTTGCAGTGCATCGGTATAGATGGGAAAGCCAGAGCCGAGTCAAGTCTAGCCATGTGTGAGTCTAGTCTCACAGAGCTTCAACAGCAGATGACAACTTGTGAGTTCAATTAAGAATGAATAAAAGCATTTCATTAATAACGCATTTGCGTTTGTCTGGGTGCTGACAAAGTAAAAAACAATTACTTTTTGACAATGAAGAACTGTGTGTGTGTCTCTCTCTCTGCTGGCGTTTGTAATCATTTTTATTTTTAAATACATTTTAGCAAAGTAATGTACCATAAAAGTATTGTGAGACATATTTGGGTTAACATGTTCAGTGTTCAGCGTGTGGTAATTTGTTTGGTGCGAGTGAAGTTTTATTTAATCTCTGACCCAGGGAAAAGTGTGGTGTGGAGAGAATGCAGGCTCGCACTGTGTCCATTATTCTTTTTGTCTTTTTTTCTTTTTGTCTTTTTGAGCCAGTGAAAGCTCTGTTGTCCTTCACATGAATGCCTGAATCATTCTACCGAACCCAGGATTTTACAATATTTTTTCTTTAAAATACCGATAAAAGCAACATACAGTTTACATAATATGTTGATGTTCCAAAATTAATATCGTTTATGACCTTTATTACCTTCGTTATGCTCTTCGTTAATGTCTAAGCCGGAACACATCATTATATCTCATTTTGTATTTCTTTTAAAAAAAATAATAAAAATCGTTTGCCCAGCCTAACAGTATTGTTATTGTTTTTATCCTGTAAAGCGCTTTGAGGAGCCACCTTTAAAGGCGCCATATACAATAAAGTTCATTATTATTACTATTGTTAATTTGCTGGACAGAGAGGTGAACATTATTACGCAGAAGACAAAGATAGCGATTTACGTTGCATTGTGCATTGTGCTGCTGTAATACAGTTTTAAATAATTAAAAGTCTAAACAGTATCAGCTTTATTTATGGGTTTTAAATAAAGGCGATTTAAACGCAATTTAAATCAATATAAATGTTTATATTGTAACGCATAGGTGACTATTCATTGTTATTAAAATGACTTAAATTCGATCATGTTGTGATATTTAGAAATATAAATTTGCTTGGTGCGAGTGAAGTTTTATTTAATCTCTGACCCAGGGAAACGTTTTATTTTTTCAAAGAAATGTTTGTTAAAAAAAAAGTCATGGCTTCAGCTGGATTCGAACACGCAACGTGTGATGGGGGAGTCAGGAACCTAACCCACAGCGCCACCGGCAAGGTCACATGAGGACTGTTGAAAAAGCACTACAGAAACATTATCAACAGACATCGTACGGCGTGTACTATTCTTGTGTTGCGGTACATGAATATAATTATCTCGTTATTAATTTCTTTAGATACGCGATTCCATATTATATTCCCTTTTAATCAAATTCTAAAAGTATGCTTGTTGACTCCGGTATCACGTTAAAGACTTCGATGCTTAAAATGTTTAGGGAGAAATGGAATACTGGTGTGTATTTTTTCTTTAAAGTACCGAGACCAGCCATATACTGTATGTTTATGTTCCAAAATTAATATCGTTTATGGTCTTCACACACGTTACAGTATGCTCCTATTCTTTTTATGCTCAGCTACTAAAATTTCCCTTCAGTGGTAAAATTCCATATAAATATTCAATACTAAAACGGGCACAGTAAAGACATTTAAATCTTTCTACGACCGACCAATGGACCACGAGTGCCCCTGTCGGTCAACCAATCACGTACCGCGGTATTTTGCGTCAACGCGCGTCACGATCCGCGAAACCGTAGCCAATTACCTCCGGTACGTGTCTGTACCCCGCACTTTGAATGGCTGCATCTGTACACTCTCTCTCAATTAAATCACTGGTCAAACACATTCACCAACTCACAACATGAAAGTTAGAGCTAGCACACACCACCATCATTAATAAATGGTAGAACAAAAAACAAACATTGAAGATTATGGAATTAAGCATCAGATGTACTGTATATTCTTGCAACAGATTTGCTTAGTTTAATTGAACAATGTGTTTTAAAGGATTAATAATCAGCAATCCTTTAAAAACTATATTAATCTCACTCCATGACCGACCACTAATACATACTATATAATTTAGTAACCACAAGAGTAAAAAAATAGAAAACTTTTTTATACGTAGAAAAAATATATAATATCAAATGGATTTCATTTGAAAAATATATTTTCTCAAAGCTGATGACAAGGCATGACAATTTTGCAGATTTGTTTTTGCATCCACAAGTGGAATACAGAAGTATGGGGTGATATCAAATTGAATATGCCCACACCCACCTAATTAGGAACAAGTAAAGGTTTATTCCATGCTGAAAAGAGAAGAAAAGAAACACTACATTTTGGCTGTGGAACCTTCTTCAGGTGTCCAGAAAGGATTTTGTTTTATCTTAGTCATTGTTCATGCCAGGTTTTATGTTTTACATTTCTTTTCTTCTCTTTTCAGCATGGAATAAACCTTTACTTTTTCATCTGTAGCCTGCACATTTTTTCTGAAAATGTAATTTATCATTATATATACAGTAAAATATAAGTTAGATACTTTAAATGATTAATGTACAGTATATCATTAGTATCTTTAATAGTGCTGAAATACACAAAATAAAGATGTTTTTTTTCCTTATGAAATGAATGACAACTTTAATTTCAACTTCTAAAATAAGGGCTTTGTGCTATTTTTATTAATAAAACATGATATTTACACACAGTAGAACCAGTAATATACTGTATAACTTGCAATGTGAAACAAATAGAACAGTCAGCCTATAACTAGTTATTATGTAGCCTCCATACTGGCAACTCATACACATTCTTTAATGTTGTTCACATAAAGGCAGTAATTTGCTCCATTAAAATTCTTGAGGTACAGTGTCTTCTGTGAAAAATAAAAAGTGATTGTAGGAATATTAATTTCTTACTCATCTTAATAGGGTAAACATCATTTTTATAAATAGTATTGTATATAGGATATTCTACTACTGCTTAAACAGTAAAATACCTCTTTATAAATTCTCTCACATAAACGAATCACATTCAGGTGCTTAAAGTTTCTTCTGTCATTAGCTTGTGTTTGATTAAAGTACAGTTTAAAAAAACCCATCATAAATCTGAAAGTTGACACAAATGCTACAACAAAACATTTTGATGAATCATCCTGTTATTTGTATTAGTTCTACAAAGTAACTAAACCTACAGGTTGTGTGTTCAAATCCAGCTGGGGCTGTGACTTTTCTTTTAATAAACATTTCTTTGAAAAAATAGAATAGCAATATTATGGACAATTAATTGACTTTTATATTTCTAAATATCACAACATGATCGAAAATAAGTCATTTTTGATAACAATGAATAGTCACCTATGCGTTACAATATAAACATTTATATTGATTTAAATCACGTTTTTTAATTTAAATCGCAAACGCGTGTTTAAATATATGTGTTTTTTGATTCACAATCAGACAAATGCAACATAAATTGATATCTTTGTCTTCTAAGTATCTTAATAAACTTTCAGCATAGCTTTCTCCCCGTTTAGATTTATTTTTCTTGGGATCTTGGGATCAAATGTGGAAAGATTAGATTGGAATCGTTTTTATTTTTTAAATACATTTTAGAAAAGTATAAGCTATACTAAAAAGCTGTACACCACCTGCTATAAAGATACATATTGTAATACTTTCGGGTTCGGATAGGACAGACACAAGAACTCAGACTTGCGGAGTTAAAGCAAGTTAAAGCCTTGATTTCATATATCACCTTTAAAAGTGGCATCTCAAAGCAATACAGTAGGTGTAAAAACAGTTAAAAGGACCACAGATTACAAAGTAAATACCCAACACTGATTGTACCCATCTGTCATGCTAATAAAGCACCTTGAATTGAATTGAATTGAATTGATAGGGGGGGAGGGCGAGCGAGAGAGCACAGCCAGGACAGGCAAATAACATACACTCCACAGACATTCACAACAGCAACATATCATAAAACGTTTGCACATATTGTTAAATTATTAATTGTTTTTCAGGAAGTTAAAAAAACACTTGAATTACTTATCCAGTCTCTCGAAATAAAATTATTTTTCAAGCAATGCAACTAACGTCGGCAACGTGTTTTTTTTAATCCAACATTGACAGCCACATCTTAAATCTTGTCAGTCAGCTCTTTTTTCTCTATTTGAATTGTGGCGATTCAAACAACTTGGGATAACAAGTGGTCTCAAAGTCACCGAGCTCACAGAGCTTCAACAACAGATGACAATTTCCTTAGTCCTTCCTTAGTCTTCCTGAAATTGTCAGATTATGAGTGAATAAAAGCATTTTATTAAAAACACGTTTGCGTTTGTTTGGGAGCTATATTATGTATTTTTCATTTGTAAGATATAATGATGTGTTCCTGCTTACACATCGCACAACTTTAAAAGCTAGAAAAACAGGTTTCGATTCACATTATCTGGCGAGCCTTGTTTTGTCAAAGGACAGCACACTCTTTCTCGCTTGCCCTAAACGGACAATACACAGGGGGGAGTTCAAGGTAGAAGGGGGCGAGATTTCCAGCGAAAGACACCTCTCCCCCCCTCCAAAACCCAGTAAGTACAGTACTTACTAGTTAAGAAAGCTAGGTGTTAGCATAAATTATTAGTAATCAATAATATTAAATTTAGCACTGTAATAAATTGTGCTAATAATAAATTCTATGCTACTCTGAGAATGTAGGGGGAGGAAGAATGCCCGTGGTCTTTTCACTTACTGCAATATTATGGACACTCAATTGACTTAAAAAAAAACAAAATTTTTTTGACAGCTGGTACAGCACCCCACCGCACCCATGCGCCAGCATTATATTCTCATGTACAGGTAGAATATGTTCATTGTCTTCCAATGAAAGAAGGGTTCCTTTCGCCGTGGTCGGGAGACATTAGAAGCTTGCCACGCCCGGACTGTTACACCAACGCATTAGCATGTTAAAGCGATTTCATTGAGGAGCCTAGCTTTCTTAACTAGTAAGTACTGTACTTACTGGGTTTTGGAGGGGGGGGGGGGGTGTCTTTCGCTGGAAATCTTGCCCCCTTCTACTTTCAAAATACCTGTGAAACTGGTTTAATTCGTCACAGCCAGCACTCCCGCAGAGAGGGGGGTTGTACTTGCAGTGCATCGGTATAGATGGGAAAGCCAGAGCCGAGTCAAGTCTAGCCATGTGTGAGTCTAGTCTCACAGAGCTTCAACAGCAGATGACAACTTGTGAGTTCGATTAAGAATGAATAAAAGCATTTCATTAATAACGCATTTGCGTTTGTCTGGGTGCTGACAAAGTAAAAAACAATTACTTTTTGACAATGAAGAACTGTGTGTGTGTCTCTCTCTCTGCTGGCGTTTGTAATCATTTTTATTTTTAAATACATTTTAGCAAAGTAATGTACCATAAAAGTATTGTGAGACATATTTGGGTTAACATGTTCAGTGTTCAGCGTGTGGTAATTTGTTTGGTGCGAGTGAAGTTTTATTTAATCTCTGACCCAGGGAAAAGTGTGGTGTGGAGAGAATGCAGGCTCACGCTGTGTCCATTATTCTTTTTGTCTTTTTTTCTTTTTGTCTTTTTGAGCCAGTGAAAGCTCTGTTGTCCTTCACATGAATGCCTGAATCATTCTACCGAATCCAGGATTTTACAATATTTTTTCTTTAAAATACCGATAAAAGCAACATACAGTTTACATAATATGTTGATGTTCCAAAATTAATATCGTTTATGACCTTTATTACCTTCGTTATGCTCTTCGTTAATGTCTAAGCCGGAACACATCATTATATCTCATTTTGTATTTCTTTTAAAAAAAATAATAAAAATCGTTTGCCCAGCCTAACAGTATTGTTATTGTTTTTATCCTGTAAAGCGCTTTGAGGAGCCACCTTTAAAGGCGCCATATACAATAAAGTTCATTATTATTACTATTGTTAATTTGCTGGACAGAGAGGTGAACATTATTACGCAGAAGACAAAGATAGCGATTTACGTTGCATTGTGCATTGTGCTGCTGTAATACAGTTTTAAATAATTAAAAGTCTAAACAGTATCAGCTTTATTTATGGGTTTTAAATAAAGGCGATTTAAACGCAATTTAAATCAATATAAATGTTTATATTGTAACGCATAGGTGACTATTCATTGTTATTAAAATGACTTAAATTCGATCATGTTGTGATATTTAGAAATATAAATTTGCTTGGTGCGAGTGAAGTTTTATTTAATCTCTGACCCAGGGAAACGTTTTATTTTTTCAAAGAAATGTTTGTTAAAAAAAAAGTCATGGCTTCAGCTGGATTCGAACACGCAACGTGTGATGGGGGAGTCAGGAACCTAACCCACAGCGCCACCGGCAAGGTCACATGAGGACTGTTGAAAAAGCACTACAGAAACATTATCAACAGACATCGTACGGCGTGTACTATTCTTGTGTTGCGGTACATGAATATAATTATCTCGTTATTAATTTCTTTAGATACGCGATTCCATATTATATTCCCTTTTAATCAAATTCTAAAAGTATGCTTGTTGACTCCGGTATCACGTTAAAGACTTCGATGCTTAAAATGTTTAGGGAGAAATGGAATACTGGTGTGTATTTTTTCTTTAAAGTACCGAGACCAGCCATATACTGTATGTTTATGTTCCAAAATTAATATCGTTTATGGTCTTCACACACGTTACAGTATGCTCCTATTCTTTTTATGCTCAGCTACTAAAATTTCCCTTCAGTGGTAAAATTCCATATAAATATTCAATACTAAAACGGGCACAGTAAAGACATTTAAATCTTTCTACGACCGACCAATGGACCACGAGTGCCCCTGTCGGTCAACCAATCACGTACCGCGGTATTTTGCGTCAACGCGCGTCACGATCCGCGAAACCGTAGCCAATTACCTCCGGTACGTGTCTGTACCCCGCACTTTGAATGGCTGCATCTGTACACTCTCTCTCAATTAAATCACTGGTCAAACACATTCACCAACTCACAACATGAAAGTTAGAGCTAGCACACACCACCATCATTAATAAATGGTAGAACAAAAAACAAACATTGAAGATTATGGAATTAAGCATCAGATGTACTGTATATTCTTGCAACAGATTTGCTTAGTTTAATTGAACAATGTGTTTTAAAGGATTAATAATCAGCAATCCTTTAAAAACTATATTAATCTCACTCCATGACCGACCACTAATACATACTATATAATTTAGTAACCACAAGAGTAAAAAAATAGAAAACTTTTTTATACGTAGAAAAAATATATAATATCAAATGGATTTCATTTGAAAAATATATTTTCTCAAAGCTGATGACAAGGCATGACAATTTTGCAGATTTGTTTTTGCATCCACAAGTGGAATACAGAAGTATGGGGTGATATCAAATTGAATATGCCCACACCCACCTAATTAGGAACAAGTAAAGGTTTATTCCATGCTGAAAAGAGAAGAAAAGAAACACTACATTTTGGCTGTGGAACCTTCTTCAGGTGTCCAGAAAGGATTTTGTTTTATCTTAGTCATTGTTCATGCCAGGTTTTATGTTTTACATTTCTTTTCTTCTCTTTTCAGCATGGAATAAACCTTTACTTTTTCATCTGTAGCCTGCACATTTTTTCTGAAAATGTAATTTATCATTATATATACAGTAAAATATAAGTTAGATACTTTAAATGATTAATGTACAGTATATCATTAGTATCTTTAATAGTGCTGAAATACACAAAATAAAGATGTTTTTTTTCCTTATGAAATGAATGACAACTTTAATTTCAACTTCTAAAATAAGGGCTTTGTGCTATTTTTATTAATAAAACATGATATTTACACACAGTAGAACCAGTAATATACTGTATAACTTGCAATGTGAAACAAATAGAACAGTCAGCCTATAACTAGTTATTATGTAGCCTCCATACTGGCAACTCATACACATTCTTTAATGTTGTTCACATAAAGGCAGTAATTTGCTCCATTAAAATTCTTGAGGTACAGTGTCTTCTGTGAAAAATAAAAAGTGATTGTAGGAATATTAATTTCTTACTCATCTTAATAGGGTAAACATCATTTTTATAAATAGTATTGTATATAGGATATTCTACTACTGCTTAAACAGTAAAATACCTCTTTATAAATTCTCTCACATAAACGAATCACATTCAGGTGCTTAAAGTTTCTTCTGTCATTAGCTTGTGTTTGATTAAAGTACAGTTTAAAAAAACCCATCATAAATCTGAAAGTTGACACAAATGCTACAACAAAACATTTTGATGAATCATCCTGTTATTTGTATTAGTTCTACAAAGTAACTAAACCTACAGGTTGTGTGTTCAAATCCAGCTGGGGCTGTGACTTTTCTTTTAATAAACATTTCTTTGAAAAAATAGAATAGCAATATTATGGACAATTAATTGACTTTTATATTTCTAAATATCACAACATGATCGAAAATAAGTCATTTTTGATAACAATGAATAGTCACCTATGCGTTACAATATAAACATTTATATTGATTTAAATCACGTTTTTTAATTTAAATCGCAAACGCGTGTTTAAATATATGTGTTTTTTGATTCACAATCAGACAAATGCAACATAAATTGATATCTTTGTCTTCTAAGTATCTTAATAAACTTTCAGCATAGCTTTCTCCCCGTTTAGATTTATTTTTCTTGGGATCTTGGGATCAAATGTGGAAAGATTAGATTGGAATCGTTTTTATTTTTTAAATACATTTTAGAAAAGTATAAGCTATACTAAAAAGCTGTACACCACCTGCTATAAAGATACATATTGTAATACTTTCGGGTTCGGATAGGACAGACACAAGAACTCAGACTTGCGGAGTTAAAGCAAGTTAAAGCCTTGATTTCATATATCACCTTTAAAAGTGGCATCTCAAAGCAATACAGTAGGTGTAAAAACAGTTAAAAGGACCACAGATTACAAAGTAAATACCCAACACTGATTGTACCCATCTGTCATGCTAATAAAGCACCTTGAATTGAATTGAATTGATAGGGGGGGAGGGCGAGCGAGAGAGCACAGCCAGGACAGGCAAATAACATACACTCCACAGACATTCACAACAGCAACATATCATAAAACGTTTGCACATATTGTTAAATTATTAATTGTTTTTCAGGAAGTTAAAAAAACACTTGAATTACTTATCCAGTCTCTCGAAATAAAATTATTTTTCAAGCAATGCAACTAACGTCGGCAACGTGTTTTTTTTAATCCAACATTGACAGCCACATCTTAAATCTTGTCAGTCAGCTCTTTTTTCTCTATTTGAATTGTGGCGATTCAAACAACTTGGGATAACAAGTGGTCTCAAAGTCACCGAGCTCACAGAGCTTCAACAACAGATGACAATTTCCTTAGTCCTTCCTTAGTCTTCCTGAAATTGTCAGATTATGAGTGAATAAAAGCATTTTATTAAAAACACGTTTGCGTTTGTTTGGGAGCTATATTATGTATTTTTCATTTGTAAGATATAATGATGTGTTCCTGCTTACACATCGCACAACTTTAAAAGCTAGAAAAACAGGTTTCGATTCACATTATCTGGCGAGCCTTGTTTTGTCAAAGGACAGCACACTCTTTCTCGCTTGCCCTAAACGGACAATACACAGGGGGGAGTTCAAGGTAGAAGGGGGCGAGATTTCCAGCGAAAGACACCTCTCCCCCCCTCCAAAACCCAGTAAGTACAGTACTTACTAGTTAAGAAAGCTAGGTGTTAGCATAAATTATTAGTAATCAATAATATTAAATTTAGCACTGTAATAAATTGTGCTAATAATAAATTCTATGCTACTCTGAGAATGTAGGGGGAGGAAGAATGCCCGTGGTCTTTTCACTTACTGCAATATTATGGACACTCAATTGACTTAAAAAAAAACAAAATTTTTTTGACAGCTGGTACAGCACCCCACCGCACCCATGCGCCAGCATTATATTCTCATGTACAGGTAGAATATGTTCATTGTCTTCCAATGAAAGAAGGGTTCCTTTCGCCGTGGTCGGGAGACATTAGAAGCTTGCCACGCCCGGACTGTTACACCAACGCATTAGCATGTTAAAGTGATTTCATTGAGGAGCCTAGCTTTCTTAACTAGTAAGTACTGTACTTACTGGGTTTTGGAGGGGGGGGGGGTGTCTTTCGCTGGAAATCTTGCCCCCTTCTACTTTCAAAATACCTGTGAAACTGGTTTAATTCGTCACAGCCAGCACTCCCGCAGAGAGGGGGGTTGTACTTGCAGTGCATCGGTATAGATGGGAAAGCCAGAGCCGAGTCAAGTCTAGCCATGTGTGAGTCTAGTCTCACAGAGCTTCAACAGCAGATGACAACTTGTGAGTTCGATTAAGAATGAATAAAAGCATTTCATTAATAACGCATTTGCGTTTGTCTGGGTGCTGACAAAGTAAAAAACAATTACTTTTTGACAATGAAGAACTGTGTGTGTGTCTCTCTCTCTGCTGGCGTTTGTAATCATTTTTATTTTTAAATACATTTTAGCAAAGTAATGTACCATAAAAGTATTGTGAGACATATTTGGGTTAACATGTTCAGTGTTCAGCGTGTGGTAATTTGTTTGGTGCGAGTGAAGTTTTATTTAATCTCTGACCCAGGGAAAAGTGTGGTGTGGAGAGAATGCAGGCTCACGCTGTGTCCATTATTCTTTTTGTCTTTTTTTCTTTTTGTCTTTTTGAGCCAGTGAAAGCTCTGTTGTCCTTCACATGAATGCCTGAATCATTCTACCGAATCCAGGATTTTACAATATTTTTTCTTTAAAATACCGATAAAAGCAACATACAGTTTACATAATATGTTGATGTTCCAAAATTAATATCGTTTATGACCTTTATTACCTTCGTTATGCTCTTCGTTAATGTCTAAGCCGGAACACATCATTATATCTCATTTTGTATTTCTTTTAAAAAAAATAATAAAAATCGTTTGCCCAGCCTAACAGTATTGTTATTGTTTTTATCCTGTAAAGCGCTTTGAGGAGCCACCTTTAAAGGCGCCATATACAATAAAGTTCATTATTATTACTATTGTTAATTTGCTGGACAGAGAGGTGAACATTATTACGCAGAAGACAAAGATAGCGATTTACGTTGCATTGTGCATTGTGCTGCTGTAATACAGTTTTAAATAATTAAAAGTCTAAACAGTATCAGCTTTATTTATGGGTTTTAAATAAAGGCGATTTAAACGCAATTTAAATCAATATAAATGTTTATATTGTAACGCATAGGTGACTATTCATTGTTATTAAAATGACTTAAATTCGATCATGTTGTGATATTTAGAAATATAAATTTGCTTGGTGCGAGTGAAGTTTTATTTAATCTCTGACCCAGGGAAACGTTTTATTTTTTCAAAGAAATGTTTGTTAAAAAAAAAGTCATGGCTTCAGCTGGATTCGAACACGCAACGTGTGATGGGGGAGTCAGGAACCTAACCCACAGCGCCACCGGCAAGGTCACATGAGGACTGTTGAAAAAGCACTACAGAAACATTATCAACAGACATCGTACGGCGTGTACTATTCTTGTGTTGCGGTACATGAATATAATTATCTCGTTATTAATTTCTTTAGATACGCGATTCCATATTATATTCCCTTTTAATCAAATTCTAAAAGTATGCTTGTTGACTCCGGTATCACGTTAAAGACTTCGATGCTTAAAATGTTTAGGGAGAAATGGAATACTGGTGTGTATTTTTTCTTTAAAGTACCGAGACCAGCCATATACTGTATGTTTATGTTCCAAAATTAATATCGTTTATGGTCTTCACACACGTTACAGTATGCTCCTATTCTTTTTATGCTCAGCTACTAAAATTTCCCTTCAGTGGTAAAATTCCATATAAATATTCAATACTAAAACGGGCACAGTAAAGACATTTAAATCTTTCTACGACCGACCAATGAACAACGAGTGCCCCTGTCGGTCAACCAATCACGTACCGCGGTATTTTGCGTCAACGCGCGTCACGATGCGCGAAACCGTAGCCAATTACCTCCGGTACGTGTCTGTACCCCGCACTTTGAATGGCTGCATCTGTACACTTTCTCTCAATTAAATCACTGGTCAAACACATTCACCAACTCACAACATGAAAGTTAGAGCTAGCACACACCACCATCATTAATAAATGGTAGAACAAAAAACAAACATTGAAGATTATGGAATTAAGCATCAGATGTACTGTATATTCTTGCAACAGATTTGCTTAGTTTAATTGAACAATGTGTTTTAAAGGATTAATAATCAGCAATCCTTTAAAAACTATATTAATCTCACTCCATGACCGACCACTAATACATACTATATAATTTAGTAACCACAAGAGTAAAAAAATAGAAAACTTTTTTATACGTAGAAAAAATATATAATATCAAATGGATTTCATTTGAAAAATATATTTTCTCAAAGCTGATGACAAGGCATGACAATTTTGCAGATTTGTTTTTGCATCCACAAGTGGAATACAGAAGTATGGGGTGATATCAAATTGAATATGCCCACACCCACCTAATTAGGAACAAGTAAAGGTTTATTCCATGCTGAAAAGAGAAGAAAAGAAACAGTACATTTTGGCTGTGGAACCTTCTTCAGGTGTCCAGAAAGGATTTTGTTTTATCTTAGTCATTGTTCATGCCAGGTTTTATGTTTTACATTTCTTTTCTTCTCTTTTCAGCATGGAATAAACCTTTACTTTTTCATCTGTAGCCTGCACATTTTTTCTGAAAATGTAATTTATCATTATATATACAGTAAAATATAAGTTAGATACTTTAAATGATTAATGTACAGTATATCATTAGTATCTTTAATAGTGCTGAAATACACAAAATAAAGATGTTTTTTTTCCTTATGAAATGAATGACAACTTTAATTTCAGCTTCTAAAATAAGGGCTTTGTGCTATTTTTATTAATAAAACATGATATTTACACACAGTAGAACCAGTAATATACTGTATAACTTGCAATGTGAAACAAATAGAACAGTCAGCCTATAACTAGTTATTATGTAGCCTCCATACTGGCAACTCATACACATTCTTTAATGTTGTTCACATAAAGGCAGTAATTTGCTCCATTAAAATTCTTGAGGTACAGTGTCTTCTGTGAAAAATAAAAAGTGATTGTAGGAATATTAATTTCTTACTCATCTTAATAGGGTAAACATCATTTTTATAAATAGTATTGTATATAGGATATTCTACTACTGCTTAAACAGTAAAATACCTCTTTATAAATTCTCTCACATAAACGAATCACATTCAGGTGCTTAAAGTTTCTTCTGTCATTAGCTTGTGTTTGATTAAAGTACAGTTTAAAAAAAACCATCATAAATCTGAAAGTTGACACAAATGCTACAACAAAACATTTTGATGAATCATCCTGTTATTTGTATTAGTTCTACAAAGTAACTAAACCTACAGGTTGTGTGTTCAAATCCAGCTGGGGCTGTGACTTTTCTTTTAATAAACATTTCTTTGAAAAAATAGAATAGCAATATTATGGACAATTAATTGACTTTTATATTTCTAAATATCACAACATGATCGAAAATAAGTCATTTTTGATAACAATGAATAGTCACCTATGCGTTACAATATAAACATTTATATTGATTTAAATCACGTTTTTTAATTTAAATCGCAAACGCGTGTTTAAATATATGTGTTTTTTGATTCACAATCAGACAAATGCAACATAAATTGATATCTTTGTCTTCTAAGTATCTTAATAAACTTTCAGCATAGCTTTCTCCCCGTTTAGATTTATTTTTCTTGGGATCTTGGGATCAAATGTGGAAAGATTAGATTGGAATCGTTTTTATTTTTTAAATACATTTTAGAAAAGTATAAGCTATACTAAAAAGCTGTACACCACCTGCTATAAAGATACATATTGTAATACTTTCGGGTTCGGATAGGACAGACACAAGAACTCAGACTTGCGGAGTTAAAGCAAGTTAAAGCCTTGATTTCATATATCACCTTTAAAAGTGGCATCTCAAAGCAATACAGTAGGTGTAAAAACAGTTAAAAGGACCACAGATTACAAAGTAAATACCCAACACTGATTGTACCCATCTGTCATGCTAATAAAGCACCTTGAATTGAATTGAATTGAATTGATAGGGGGGGAGGGCGAGCGAGAGAGCACAGCCAGGACAGGCAAATAACATACACTCCACAGACATTCACAACAGCAACATATCATAAAACGTTTGCACATATTGTTAAATTATTAATTGTTTTTCAGGAAGTTAAAAAAACACTTGAATTACTTATCCAGTCTCTCGAAATAAAATTATTTTTCAAGCAATGCAACTAACGTCGGCAACGTGTTTTTTTTAATCCAACATTGACAGCCACATCTTAAATCTTGTCAGTCAGCTCTTTTTTCTCTATTTGAATTGTGGCGATTCAAACAACTTGGGATAACAAGTGGTCTCAAAGTCACCGAGCTCACAGAGCTTCAACAACAGATGACAATTTCCTTAGTCCTTCCTTAGTCTTCCTGAAATTGTCAGATTATGAGTGAATAAAAGCATTTTATTAAAAACACGTTTGCGTTTGTTTGGGAGCTATATTATGTATTTTTCATTTGTAAGATATAATGATGTGTTCCTGCTTACACATCGCACAACTTTAAAAGCTAGAAAAACAGGTTTCGATTCACATTATCTGGCGAGCCTTGTTTTGTCAAAGGACAGCACACTCTTTCTCGCTTGCCCTAAACGGACAATACACAGGGGGGAGTTCAAGGTAGAAGGGGGCGAGATTTCCAGCGAAAGACACCTCTCCCCCCCTCCAAAACCCAGTAAGTACAGTACTTACTAGTTAAGAAAGCTAGGTGTTAGCATAAATTATTAGTAATCAATAATATTAAATTTAGCACTGTAATAAATTGTGCTAATAATAAATTCTATGCTACTCTGAGAATGTAGGGGGAGGAAGAATGCCCGTGGTCTTTTCACTTACTGCAATATTATGGACACTCAATTGACTTAAAAAAAAACAAAATTTTTTTGACAGCTGGTACAGCACCCCACCGCACCCATGCGCCAGCATTATATTCTCATGTACAGGTAGAATATGTTCATTGTCTTCCAATGAAAGAAGGGTTCCTTTCGCCGTGGTCGGGAGACATTAGAAGCTTGCCACGCCCGGACTGTTACACCAACGCATTAGCATGTTAAAGCGATTTCATTGAGGAGCCTAGCTTTCTTAACTAGTAAGTACTGTACTTACTGGGTTTTGGAGGGGGGGGGGGTGTCTTTCGCTGGAAATCTTGCCCCCTTCTACTTTCAAAATACCTGTGAAACTGGTTTAATTCGTCACAGCCAGCACTCCCGCAGAGAGGGGGGTTGTACTTGCAGTGCATCGGTATAGATGGGAAAGCCAGAGCCGAGTCAAGTCTAGCCATGTGTGAGTCTAGTCTCACAGAGCTTCAACAGCAGATGACAACTTGTGAGTTCGATTAAGAATGAATAAAAGCATTTCATTAATAACGCATTTGCGTTTGTCTGGGTGCTGACAAAGTAAAAAACAATTACTTTTTGACAATGAAGAACTGTGTGTGTGTCTCTCTCTCTGCTGGCGTTTGTAATCATTTTTATTTTTAAATACATTTTAGCAAAGTAATGTACCATAAAAGTATTGTGAGACATATTTGGGTTAACATGTTCAGTGTTCAGCGTGTGGTAATTTGTTTGGTGCGAGTGAAGTTTTATTTAATCTCTGACCCAGGGAAAAGTGTGGTGTGGAGAGAATGCAGGCTCGCGCTGTGTCCATTATTCTTTTTGTCTTTTTTTCTTTTTGTCTTTTTGAGCCAGTGAAAGCTCTGTTGTCCTTCACATGAATGCCTGAATCATTCTACCGAACCCAGGATTTTACAATATTTTTTCTTTAAAATACCGATAAAAGCAACATACAGTTTACATAATATGTTGATGTTCCAAAATTAATATCGTTTATGACCTTTATTACCTTCGTTATGCTCTTCGTTAATGTCTAAGCCGGAACACATCATTATATCTCATTTTGTATTTCTTTTAAAAAAAATAATAAAAATCGTTTGCCCAGCCTAACAGTATTGTTATTGTTTTTATCCTGTAAAGCGCTTTGAGGAGCCACCTTTAAAGGCGCCATATACAATAAAGTTCATTATTATTACTATTGTTAATTTGCTGGACAGAGAGGTGAACATTATTACGCAGAAGACAAAGATAGCGATTTACGTTGCATTGTGAATTGTGCTGCTGTAATACAGTTTTAAATAATTAAAAGTCTAAACAGTATCAGCTTTATTTATGGGTTTTAAATAAAGGCGATTTAAACGCAATTTAAATCAATATAAATGTTTATATTGTAACGCATAGGTGACTATTCATTGTTATTAAAATGACTTAAATTCGATCATGTTGTGATATTTAGAAATATAAATTTGTTTGGTGCGAGTGAAGTTTTATTTAATCTCTGACCCAGGGAAACGTTTTATTTTTTCAAAGAAATGTTTGTTAAAAAAAAAGTCATGGCTTCAGCTGGATTCGAACACGCAACGTGTGATGGGGGAGTCAGGAACCTAACCCACAGCGCCACCGGCAAGGTCACATGAGGACTGTTGAAAAAGCACTACAGAAACATTATCAACAGACATCGTACGGCGTGTACTATTCTTGTGTTGCGGTACATGAATATAATTATCTCGTTATTAATTTCTTTAGATACGCGATTCCATATTATATTCCCTTTTAATCAAATTCTAAAAGTATGCTTGTTGACTCCGGTATCACGTTAAAGACTTCGATGCTTAAAATGTTTAGGGAGAAATGGAATACTGGTGTGTATTTTTTCTTTAAAGTACCGAGACCAGCCATATACTGTATGTTTATGTTCCAAAATTAATATCGTTTATGGTCTTCACACACGTTACAGTATGCTCCTATTCTTTTTATGCTCAGCTACTAAAATTTCCCTTCAGTGGTAAAATTCCATATAAATATTCAATACTAAAACGGGCACAGTAAAGACATTTAAATCTTTCTACGACCGACCAATGGACCACGAGTGCCCCTGTCGGTCAACCAATCACGTACCGCGGTATTTTGCGTCAACGCGCGTCACGATGCGCGAAACCGTAGCCAATTACCTCCGGTACGTGTCTGTACCCCGCACTTTGAATGGCTGCATCTGTACACTCTCTCTCAATTAAATCACTGGTCAAACACATTCACCAACTCACAACATGAAAGTTAGAGCTAGCACACACCACCATCATTAATAAATGGTAGAACAAAAAACAAACATTGAAGATTATGGAATTAAGCATCAGATGTACTGTATATTCTTGCAACAGATTTGCTTAGTTTAATTGAACAATGTGTTTTAAAGGATTAATAATCAGCAATCCTTTAAAAACTATATTAATCTCACTCCATGACCGACCACTAATACATACTATATAATTTAGTAACCACAAGAGTAAAAAAATAGAAAACTTTTTTATACGTAGAAAAAATATATAATATCAAATGGATTTCATTTGAAAAATATATTTTCTCAAAGCTGATGACAAGGCATGACAATTTTGCAGATTTGTTTTTGCATCCACAAGTGGAATACAGAAGTATGGGGTGATATCAAATTGAATATGCCCACACCCACCTAATTAGGAACAAGTAAAGGTTTATTCCATGCTGAAAAGAGAAGAAAAGAAACACTACATTTTGGCTGTGGAACCTTCTTCAGGTGTCCAGAAAGGATTTTGTTTTATCTTAGTCATTGTTCATGCCAGGTTTTATGTTTTACATTTCTTTTCTTCTCTTTTCAGCATGGAATAAACCTTTACTTTTTCATCTGTAGCCTGCACATTTTTTCTGAAAATGTAATTTATCATTATATATACAGTAAAATATAAGTTAGATACTTTAAATGATTAATGTACAGTATATCATTAGTATCTTTAATAGTGCTGAAATACACAAAATAAAGATGTTTTTTTTCCTTATGAAATGAATGACAACTTTAATTTCAACTTCTAAAATAAGGGCTTTGTGCTATTTTTATTAATAAAACATGATATTTACACACAGTAGAACCAGTAATATACTGTATAACTTGCAATGTGAAACAAATAGAACAGTCAGCCTATAACTAGTTATTATGTAGCCTCCATACTGGCAACTCATACACATTCTTTAATGTTGTTCACATAAAGGCAGTAATTTGCTCCATTAAAATTCTTGAGGTACAGTGTCTTCTGTGAAAAATAAAAAGTGATTGTAGGAATATTAATTTCTTACTCATCTTAATAGGGTAAACATCATTTTTATAAATAGTATTGTATATAGGATATTCTACTACTGCTTAAACAGTAAAATACCTCTTTATAAATTCTCTCACATAAACGAATCACATTCAGGTGCTTAAAGTTTCTTCTGTCATTAGCTTGTGTTTGATTAAAGTACAGTTTAAAAAAACCCATCATAAATCTGAAAGTTGACACAAATGCTACAACAAAACATTTTGATGAATCATCCTGTTATTTGTATTAGTTCTACAAAGTAATGTATCATCATGATGCTTCAAAAGGTAACTTTCAAATTTATGCAATATTTATATTTTTCCATATTCACTGACTGATTACAACGTAATTACCCTGGCAGGATGAAAATGTTTTTTTTTCTCTTTTTAATTAGTTTTCTCAAGTGACATGACTTCCATTATGTTATCTCTCTGGAAGCTTTAAACCTTTATCTTGTGCAGCACATTGTTTTTTTATGTTGTCTGTGAGTACCTGATTTGCATAACACTCATCTTTCAGCAATCAGCAATCTTCTTTCTTTCCCTCCACTAAACCTACCAGTGAGTACATCAGTGTGCAAAACCACTTTGTTCTCAGATAAGTTCATTTTACAGATATGTTCTATGATTCTGTATAATTGTGTAGTTCTAAAAAGAAGTCTTTACACTACTTTACTATACTGCTAAATGTATTACATTGCATTACTAATAATACATTATAAGTATTTTTTCTTCCAAGACTAACACAAACTGCATTCCAAAACATCTACAAAAACAAAATATAAATAATATACCGTATAACTATAAGAAAAATAATGAAATGTTTGTATCAAGCATTAAAAAATCTCAAAAACCTACTTACAGTTTAAGGAACTGTTAGGAAACTCTTCAGGAAAGCAGACTATGAAGAAATTAGATACATCTTAAGAGAAGTAGAATGGATAGAATGGTTAATGAATCCATAGAGAATGGAGAGAAACAGTTGAAAGACATTCTTTTTGAGGTACAGAACAGATTTATCCCAAAAGTAAATTAAATTCTAAAAAGCAGGGGTCCAAGACTCGCTTTTGCTTTCATACAGGTTATAATAAATGTCACAGACTGAACAAAAAAGGGTGTGGGACATCTGGTAATAGGAGCCATATTAATTTTAAGTTGCATTGAATAGCCAGTGTCTCCCTAAGTGCGTCCTTCCCTGATCTCTGAGCTTCCTCTCATTGATCAAAGGCTTTTCTGGCACAGACGACTGGCAATTACAAAACAGTTCAGAGGATTTGCATGACAGTTCTGTTTCACTGTATGTGTAAGTGAGCTAACAGGTCGGAACAGAGGTCCACTGAGGCCACAAGGCTCTGGAGTAGAGGATGGTAGAGAATGAGGTAAGACAGCAGGCAGGTGCAACAGGAGGATGGTCAGCTGGTGCAGTGCTGCCTGAGATGGCAGAAGTGAGGAAGCTGAATGGCGTCTGTCAGGGTTGCTGGCAGTGGAGCCACTGAAAAGGGCATTGGGCAGTGGTGCAGCTGAGTGCGAGCTGCCGAGTATAGCAGGCAGCAGGGAAACTGCAGGGAAGCTGCCACATGTGAGACTGATGCTTCTAATGAGTAAATACTTTAGTGGTTGGAATACAAGGCAGAGATGGTGGCCTGACAACTAAAGGGAGCTCAATGCAGGAGCAGAAGTCTAGTGGGGAATTATCCCTTATTTGAGCAGATTGATCAGGGTATTGATTGTTAGATTGGCTGCCTTACTGAAATATTGAAGCTGAGACAGGCTGAGTGCACTGTTATGGGGCTGGTTAGACTGTCAATCGCTCGAGGGAATGTCTCAGGTGCCCATGGCAACATCGGGCGGCAAGCTGCTGCTAACACATTTACCTGTAAGATATACAGTAAATGGGTCTCAGACTGAGAGAAGTTCTGTAAAACAGGCTACAGACATACAGCGCATCACTGCACCTGATCAATGAGCCCTGAACAGTTAGCACTGCTTGCACCAAAGACATCAAATAACCTGAAAACGAGCAATGAGTCCTGGTTACGTGGGCTTCAAAATCCTCAGTTGTCGGAGAACACAAAAGGAGAAGACTGCTGTGTTATACCCAGAAGAGGACTCTGACACCTAGGACCCTACAGAGAGCAGCAGAGGAAGGCTCCAGTATCGTCTTTCTTCCCTCCTCTACCCAATAACTGGACTCAAAGACAAACAGGTTAGGGGAAGGAAACACGCCAGGTCACTGACTGGAGCTGGTTCTGCAAAATAATTCTGCTGGACTTTTCCATTGGGATGCTGGTTTTGGTAACTGGTATCCTTGAGGTCCATGTGCTTTTCTGGAATGTGTGTCCCTTGAAGATACATCTTCAAGAATGTGAAGATGTCATGTGTGAAATGTTCTGTTTGGGTAATGTGTTCTCTTTGGGTAGGCCATAAGAAATACTGTAATATCTCCAGTAGGTAAAAAAGGTGATTGCCTTGTATGGTATGTGTAACAGGACCCAGTCCAGGCTCCCATGAAGCATAGTTCAGGACCCTATGCAGACTGTATAATCCGGACACAAGTGGAGAAGGGCATCTGGGGAAGTTAAAGCAGGATAAGATGGGTAGACAGACAGGGGGGCATGACAACGATGATCCGGTGCTCGGGGGGCGTGGCAAGGGCAAACAGGTCCAGACAGTCCAAAAGGTGGAATTTGGGGTGCAGTCCAAAGTCCAAAACCGGGGGATCCATCCAAGACTAAACAAACAGAGTTAAAATCCGGAATGGGATCCGGAACAGAGACAGGGAATAAAACCAGGATAACAAAGCCAGGTGCTCCGAGCCCTAGACTCATATGGTCAGGATGCTGTGATGAAGCCTATGCCGTCGGGTCTCTCCTGGACCCACTGGTAGGCGGGCTTCCAGGCGTCCTTCTCCCAAAGCTGAGCCAGAAATAGTGAGAGCGCCAGGCTTAAATAATGGGACCCAAAACAGGTGGCAGGTGCACATAATTAACTAAAATACAAAAGGGTTGGAGCGCCCTTAAGAGGAGGGATCCTGATCATGACAGTACATGGATGCACTGGTGGATCTGGAAGATAAAAAGAACCTGTTGGGGTAATAAAAAAAATAAAATAAAAATTGTATGATGTACTATGCTTCAAAGCAAAAGCAGTTCCTACATTTAGGGATCACCATCCTTGTCATAATTAAGTGCTAGGATCAGAATATAAGCCGGATATTTGATCTACAGTACTTGATCACTGATCTGTTTAGTACAATGCAAGATGCTAAAAAGTAAAAGCAAAATGATAACTACTGTAGATCCAAGAACCAGTTAGTGCGATCCACCATTCTGCTGCACATTTGACAAAAGTCTACCTCTATCAAGCACTTGGAACAAGTAGAGTTCATCATATCCATCAATCTAGTTAGAAGTCTAGTTAACTGACATATACACTGTGTAGCGGCAAGGGTTATTAAAAATACAGGAATTAAGTTTGCTGCTCCCTTGTCTCTCTCTCCCTCATATCAGTGGTGCTGGATACAGAGAGGCCATTCCATTTGATTCACATTTAAGGTGTTTTTCTAGCTGATAGAGTTTCCTGATAAGGAACAACTCCCAAGGTTGAGATTCTCCAGCCACCCTAATAAATGGTCATTTCTGGTGCCTTACTGTCTGGGAGATTCCTTGGGAGAGTCATATCCCAGGTTGTTTACAACCCTAATGTCAGGGAGCATGGTTACTCATCCTCCACCTCAATCAGCCAATAAGGAACTGGTAGGGCAGGGTAACCCCATGTGGGTCTTGAATGCGCACGGAACATTCAACCAATGAACGACCGTAGTTCCTCCAGATAAAACAGACAGCACAAGGCCCAGAAGGGTCTCCTTCAGGACAGGGGCTCCTCCAGGACATTCTCACCGGGCCAGAGGATGCCGATTGGACATAGCAACAGCCTGCCACTGTTCCCTTGTGCCCTCGGGAGATCTGAATCCACACAGATTGGATGAGTATTCAACATTCTGCATTGCAGCTCGAGAATTCAATTGTTACCTCAACCTGAGTTGATATCAATTTAATTCCTATGAGTGATGTACTTGCTTGCGAGTATCTAGTGTAGAAGTTGTAATCAAAGCTCATTAAGGAAACTATATAAATGAATGGTATACTGAATTTATGTCCCTCTTGGTTTGTAACTCTTCATGATTGAATATATACCTTTTGTATTCTGCTAACCCTCACTCTTAAGATCTGTTATGCTTTTATGCACATTTTATGTATTAATAAATGTATTGTTGTGTATTAGTATCCATGTGTGTGCGTTGCCGAGTTATCCCGCAAGGTTGGTTTTCTAATAGCCATCAAAGAATCATTTTGTGACTTACTGCTACAATTAATAATTGTCCCAGTAAATGCACAAAACCCCTACAACTGTCTAGTTAACAATTTATATCTAAAGTTTCTTTACAACTTCAATGCAGACAAATCCTAATTTGAAAGCATACAGTATGTTCTAGTCTAAACCACAGGCAGTTTGACACACAATGTAATGATTACTTAATGTTTAATTATCTAAATTGAACCACCTAATTCATATACAGTACCACACATTAATTTCAAACCTTCAATTCAGAAACATATTTACAAATGAAAAAGTGATGAATCATTCATGATTCATAGAACTAAAGGAACATTACTCCTTCTAATATTTATAAAGAATAAATTGACTACATTAGTTCAGTGTACTAAAACCTGTCTTTTCTCAGGGTCACGAGTTTTAAAGTGAAGCCCACATTTATGCTGCCAAAAAAATGAAACTGTACAATTGATATTCTTCTCAATACAGTGACTGAGAGGCTCATTATTGTCTAGGGCTCCAAATTTGTTTGTAGAAGGTCAGGGACCCAGTGTAAACAGCTGGTTTTGCACCTGTGCTCAGAACAGATTCCTAACAACCCCTTAAATGTGATTGATGCAGGGCCTTTTAAAGTAACAGTGTGGCAGTAGTGTTTTATTTTTATTTTTATTTCTGGAACTCTATAAAGAAAGTCTGATTAAACTTGGTTTTCCATATCCCTTGTTGGAAAATTCTTGCATTGAATATTTTTCAGTACATTTTCAATTCAGATCTTATCAGGTTGCTGCAAGTGCCTCTTACAGCAAACCATTTAAGAAATATTAAATAAAGTACATTTCACTAATGTAAATACTACCCCTTCAAATACATTGTGGATACAACCACAATATCTCATCACAATATTGGTAAGCACATGTTGTCATCTGTCATACAATATTCTGTATAAATATGCTGTAAATGGCATTGAACGTTATTATAAATAAATACTTCAACTTCATCACTTCATTCACTTCATCAATCACTGGAGTACAACACCAACGTGGGTGATGCGAGAAACTATCATGTGCCAGTAGTGTCACTTTACAATAGATCAGGTCAAGAAGTGAAAGACCTTCAACATCTGACCCTACTCTTGCAAACAGGGGTGTGGGATTATTAATTACCAACAAATCAGGACAGGACCTGAGTTTAACATCTTAAAGGGGAATTGCATTGTCTTGAAATAAGTATGATATTTCCCTTAACAATGTGATACCTTCTTCCTGACACTCCCAATCCTTTGCTTAAAGAAGTGCTTTAGTTTCAAATACACTTCATATTAATGAAAAATAGTTTTTGGTTTCTATTTAGAGAAATAACACTCCCAAGTTAAAAGGACATTTAAAACAATTTCACTAATTAAAATATACCAAAAGTGGCATATTTTCTGCTTGTGAGCATTGATCTTCTTTAACTCCATTGAACATAAGACACAATTCATTCCCAGAACTTTGAGCATTTAAAAATAAGTGTCTGGTAGCATGTGGAGTAAGACATCAATAGAATGAACTCAAATTCCTTGATGTCAGTAATCAAGGTTTTTAATAGAAAACTATTATGTTAAAAGGGTAGGATTTATTTCAGTATATTAGGAAGAGTCATTCTGTATCATCTTTAAAACTTTAATTTAATAGAAAGTTTTCAAGAAATCCTGATCAGAAACAATAGTACTAAGCTGTGTTTACTGTTATATAAATTAAAACAAACAAACAAACCCATCAAGTATTTTGATAATGTATTTTAGATTTTCCAAAGGCAATTACATTTCATATGAATCTGAAAGTGAAAAAAGTGATGAGCAGTAAAAGACAGTCTGAACATCCTGAGAGATGATTCAGCACAGAGGTGGTTATAATCATTAGAATTTAAATCATCTTCAGCTTTCAAAATTTCAATTTAGCCATGTAGAGTCACGTGCTTATTTTTTGCAATCAAAAATGCTGAGTTTTTAAGGTCATTATTAGAAAGAAACTTCAAAGGCATAGTGTTTAAGGAAGCAAAAAAGGCTATATGAGTTATGAAGAATGTGTGCACAATAAAGGGGAACTGCAGTCCCAATTTTTCTGTCCAGTTATTAAATCGTGGTAACAAAATTAAATAATTGACAGCATTTCATAATTCTAAAGAATTAGAATTAAGCACAAAATCGTTAAAGTACTGGATAGTTACCATGTTATAAAAAACTCGCACAGGTGAGAGTGAAAGTTTACATGAATTGTGAAGCGGCCCTTACTGCTCACTGTAACAACAAATATAACGCAATGCCATGAGCAAATAAGTACAGGTTGTGCAGCAGGACATTTAACCACAGAAATGAACCAAAATGAATTTAATGCAATGTTAACAAGTAAATTGCATTTGTCATCAAAACTGTCTCAAAGTCAAGAGCAATATCTCTTTTGCATAAAAAGAACCATACAGTATTCACCATCCTGGTTGTTTACAATGTAATAAGGCCATTTCACATTACTGGAAGTTTTGTTGCCACATTCTGAATCGCATGAATGTGGCACAGCGTATACCTGGAAATTTAATCTATTTTGTGATGTACAGTAAATTGGAGGTTTTACAGATTACTGTGCACATCTTACTTTCACTGTGGTGATGCACTCATCAATGCTGATTTTTTCTAATGTAAAATATTATAAAAATAGAGTTTACATTGTTAGGATTTTTTCTTGCTATGACTTTTTAAAAGGTTTTTTTTTCTCTTAAACAGTCAAGATACAGTTATACCACTGTATACCCACCATGAGGCATCCTATTAAAGGAAAATAGTAGGTTCCAAAAACATTAGAAAATATGGGGTTTGCTTGCCTTGCTTATATTCTGACTTGAAGCAGAATTAGAGGTTTTAGAGAAAGAGAGAAATTTCATTTGAATACTTCCTAGAAATCATGGCAACATTCCACATGAGGATAGAGGGAGGAGCTGTGTCTGTGTCAATAGACAATATCAACATGGAATTAATGTGTTCCTAGAATGTTGTACAGTGTCATGCAAATGTTTCAGCCCCTATCAATAAATGTTACATTTAAATGAATTACAAGTATATTTGCAAGTTTTGCTGTAAGAATTTTGGATGGATTTCATCACATTAGAATTATGTACTTTTTGCATCCTGTACTGAATGTACTGAAGCATGTTGCTTTCAGATTTGGAATCACATCATTTGTGAACTGCAAATTAGAATAAAGCTTTTTCTTGGACAGTAAAATATATTCACTCACTTTTTATGAAACTGCTACAGTGCTGTTTAGGCACCATGATTTAGATAACTGATTTTTCTCTTTGTCTTCCTTTTAGATTCTCTTGTACATTTCACGATCTATTTTCCCTCAATCCTGAAGTTTGCCACACTCTGTTCATGAGAAACACCTCCATAACATGTTGCTGCCATCATTGTGCTCGACAGATGAGATAGTGCTAACTGGGTGATGTACAATGTCAGGCAGCTTTATTAATGACTTGTTTCAAAGCCTCTTTGATCTTCATGTTTGGCTTGTCAAATCTCTTGAAGTTGTAACTTGAAAATCAATATCTAACAGAGGGAACAGAGACAGATGTATTTACACTGATCAGGTTGAACCTCTTTGATTACACACAGACAAATACTGCATATTATTTATGTGACTTCTTAGATCAAATTATTTGCAACTGAACTGATTTAGGGGCATCAAAACAAAGGTTTAAACTATTAAGAATGTATTAGATTTTATACATGTTACAGTATTAGCATTTTTAACTTTGTCTATTTAGCATAGATTGTGTATATTCTATGTATAATGAAATATTTGGTTTAAACAGATATGAACATTTTTAAAGCACTGCAAATTTTGAAGGCACATAAGAATGCAAGAATGTTTAGAAAAGAGAGGAGGTTATTTGGTCCTAATTGATAGCAATTGATGAGATACAACTGTCTTATAAGCTATTTCTTGAAAGGTAGGACAGAAGCTTAGTCAATATTGTTTTGAGAAGCCGGTTCCAGACTGTCACAATATATTGTGTAAAAAAAATTCCTTCAAACCTAGCTTATAAATGCTCTTCCCATAGTTTTCACTTGTATTTTCTTTTTCATTTTGCACTGTTGATTTCTGAAAGAGTCCCTAGGTTTGAGCTTCTCAATCGCTTTAATAGATTTTGAATCGATGAACCAGGTCCTCTAGTAAGCTTAAAAGACTAACTAAAATGATTAATTTCCTTAAGTCTGAAAACTCAAACTTTTGGGAAATTTACAAAAATACCTTGATACAGTATATATAATATATATAATATTATATAGAATTATCATATATAATAAACAAATACTGTACATTTTATTTGATGTGATGTGATTATACTCAGACACTATTGCATTAATGTGAAGTTCTTCTTGTTCTTTACCTCTTAAAGAAAATGTGGATGATACAAACCTTTACTTTTAAAGAAAATGCAATGTAATACACAGTTACATTATGTATGCATGAAAAGAAAAGCTTTAGGCTAAGACACAAAATGGCAACCATTAAATAAACACAATTTTAATAAACACAATTACATTTGCTATGTTTTATTGTTTTGTTTTTTTGTCCTACTTCTAATCAAAGATGTATGAACTGCAGGAAGATTGAATGTCACTGATCCAGAACACAAGCTGCTGTAAAAATGGAAGAAAAACAGAAATGACTAAACCCAAAATCATACAAAAATCTTCCATGTTCTTGTGTTCCAATTTGTTTTCCTATTGTCTTCAAACACAACAGTGTTTTATGTTAATAAAATGTGAAAATGAAAGCAGGTTGGCAAGAGAAAAATGTTTACCTTTTGTATACAATGGTTTTCTCAGCATACCCATTCTGAAATGCTTTCCCACACATTTTTCCTTTCTTGAAATCATGTAGGAATCCATATTGCATAGGCTTACAGGGCAGAGGAGGAAACTGATGCTGGAGAGTGACAAAGCATCTTTAAGCCTGTGCTTAGTGTCACTACCAGATGGGACTTCTTGGGAATTCTCCATGGATGGGGAGGGAGGGGGCAACCATTAACGCAGAAATGGCAGGTTAGGCAGGTGGTTTATGACCTAGAGAGGGTTTTGAACAGAAATGCACATGGGAGAAAATACGATTTGTTTTATTGTGTACTATTTTGTATTGTTTCCTCATGAAAATTTGATCAGTGAAAAAATAAGATGTCCACAAAATAAATTTCATGTACTATAGGTCAAAATTACTCTATAGAAAACAATACAAAAGCATTAAAATCAAACTTTGAAAACCTAATGTTAAAGATTTGATCAAATCAAAACACACTGGTAAAACCTATATCCTGCCAGTTAAATTAAAAAAATAAACAAAATGCAATTTGATTAAATCCTACTGAAATGTTTACATTTTGTTAATGGATATAATGGTCAAGAAAATAGCCTGTCATATATTCTTGCATTGCAGACCAACAATAAGAAATTGAGGCCAATAGTGTTTGCCCTTGTTACATTTTTATTTTTGCATTTTAGCAATACATGCAGGTACTGCAAAATGATTTGACAGTCTGAAAAGATACAATCTCAAAAAACTGCATCTAACTCCTTATATTTAACAAAACAGGCATCTAATATGCATTGTTACAAGCTGGTGTAGCTGGTTGAGGAGGTAGAAAGTAAAAAAAATAAAATCAGTTTTTAAAACCACTTTTATTGCAATTAAATTCTAACTTTTCACACCCTTTATTATTAGGAATACTGAGCAGCAACACATACAGGCATATGTTTTCTTTGTTCCTCAGCACAGTGAGTTGACATACAATGAATACAGTCTTCTAATTTGCTTGTCACTCATCTACTTTTTAGCAACTGTAACCATACACTGGAGTTCTGCAAAGACCACAGCAAAGTTACAAAGAAATTATAAGCCAGAGTTATCTACAGTTCCTCATATTAGTATGCAAAGCTTAGCAATATATGAAAACATTGTGATACCAAGGCACCAAGTAAGATAATGTAGAGGGCAAAGGAACAATCTCTTATAGTGTATTATACCTGCTAGTGGTAAAGTCTTACAAGACTATTAATATTTATAAAGTTTCAGAAGCTGAGGAAATTGAATTTGAGAGTGTTAGGCAGAGGCTGGAATTATAGTAAGTTTGAAAGGAACAGTTAAATCTGTCACGATAATAGTTTCAAATGTAAATAAAACTTTCTTGAAAAATTATGTTTTGTAAAGGTTTTAGTTCAGCATCAAAACCAAAGTTGATAAGCTATCTGCACAGCAACAGATGACTTGGAATCCCAGGCTGTTTTATATACAGTAGTCTCATTTTTGCTGAATTGAGCAATTCATCTTATTTAAAGTTTTAAAGCAAATTAATTACACTTGGTGTAATGAGTAAAACATCGTAGGGATTGGTCACAATCCATCCCATCGTACAGATTCTAATGAAAACACTCCAGTTCACTCTGAGCTATGTACAATATGTACTGTACTGTACCTGTTCCCCGAGGAAGAAAAATAGGAGATTTGTACCAGCCTTGACTGTATGGTACAGAATATACAATTATAGGAGCACCTAGTCCTTGCTGAGCTTTCAACTAACATATCATAGTCATCTGCAGGAGCACTCCAGCCCAAAGCTAAATCTGTTGAGACCATAATCAAATCTTGAAGAAAAATGTCAGAAAGCATCAACGAGGATGACAGAGATGAACACTTTGTAGACTGTAAAAAGGGATAACATACATATTTGTCATAGAAGCACCAAGTCTCCTGCTTTCGTGTCCTATAAAGCTACTGTATTCCTATCCAAGTCTACAAAGACAACCTTTTGTGTGGTGAAGATTGAATATTGAACAAAGGGTTTATTCGAGAAAAAAAAACATCATGTAAGGAAAGTAATGCAGACAGATCTTACTATGGACAAAAATGGTAAATACATTAATGTGCTAACATTTTCTGCATTATATTTCATAAATAGCATTAAAATATTTTAATACCAGCAAAAGAAAAATATTATACAGAGATATAATACAAATATATGAAATACAGTATACAATATTTATATTTGTGTTAAATATTCAATTATTAAAAAATGATATACTGTAAGTAGCTTAGCCTAACACAAAATTACACTCAGTTGTTACTGTTTTTTTTTTCATAAAATCAGAAAAGGTGTCACAATATACTTCAGGAACAAACAAAACATAGCATACATTACACAAAAAATATAATGTTTTGTCTGAAAATTATTCTTTTGGATTGGTAAATTCAACTTAAAAGTTGGATACCATCCAATATGTGTGACCCAGTGAATCTGCCAATCAATCAACCTATTGATTTAAGCAATCAATTGATCAAGCAAGCAATCAAAGAATGCCGCTATGAAAGAGACATGTAGCTGTAGATCTCCTCTGCTCAAATTGAATTTCTGCTATAGTATATGCAATTGTTTATGGTTCCCACAAACTGGGAGGATAGTTTTAAGTTAATAGTTTTTGTTTTGGCATGTCTTTCCATATTCACATTAAATACTGTGGTATACCAAAACACAAATACCATATTTGCAGACCAGAAATATAGAGAATACTTATGTCCATCCATCCATTTTCAGCAATTGCTTTAAAATCAGAAGTTTACTGTGAACCAGATCCCAAGGAGTTGGGAAGCCAATCAAACACTTCAAATACATGTGAAGCATTACATGCTGTAACTGTAATGTACAGTGTACTTTAACTTTCTGTGTCTTAAATCAAGAGTAAATCAAATTCATTTATAAGACAGTGTTATTTATAATTATTGTCATATATTGCAAAAAGTTACACTTTAGGACTTTATTTTAGTTTTTTTCATTTTCTTGTGAGCACTCTATAAACCAACAATAACCATATTTATGATATATATATTTTTTAGTGTGGACCTATTGTTTTTACATATGCCAGTCCAGTGGACAGGAAAGACAGACCTTTGTCAGGAGAGGGACCCAAGCTCTAGGCGAACATCACAGTAGAGGCAGGGAGACACAGGCAAACTGGGCAGCAAGGCGTGAGCAGAGTGCTGCACAAGGCTCAGAGGAACACACAGGGTGGCAGCAGTGCTGTGCGCACACTGAGGGCCAGGCTAAGCGGTCTGGACACTGACAGGAGAGGCTGAGGCTGAGGCTGTTAAGGGCACGCAATGCTGCCAAGTGGCGCTCTTCCATCATTGTCATGCGGGCAGGGGCCAAGGCCAGAGAAATTAAACTGAACACTGTCCAGAGCACCAAGGGGGATCCTTGTGAATAATCGGGTTACAGCAAAGTGAGGGTCAAATCCAGAGAATCTTGGTAACACAGCACAAAGGGAAAATCTGAAAAGTGTAGTCATGGGAACAGGAAGTGTCCGAACCTGGGAAACATCGAGGAAGCCACAGACATGGAGGGTACAGTATCTGGGGGCAAGTCTAGATAGGGCAGGTCAAAAAAACAATCAACGCACAGGTCAGGGAATAAAACAAAAGGGGAAAGCAATACAGGAACAAGAGCAGCAAACTAGGGAACACAGAAACTGAGAGAAGAAGGCTCAGAACCCAACTCTTGAAATGAATCCATGCCAGAGTGCCGAATGTAGTCTGACCTCACCTGTAGCCTGCACCTTCTAACATTGGGGTGCTCATAATAGTGCACAGGTGATCAGGCTTTCAGTCTGATTATTCCTCTGTGGTAACCAGCATTAACAGCAGAGTGGAGATGTTAACATGGTAACATCACCCCCCCAGTACACGACAATTGTATTTTTGGATACTCGTCACCTGAGTGTGTCTTCAAATACTGACAGCATTTCGATAGGTCATGGGCTATTTCCTTTCTTCCAATTCACGCTTTGCAGAGTTGTAGAGCGAGTGGTACTGACAAATTTAACTAGGCTATAGGCCATCTGATTTGACAATAAGTGCATTAGAGTTGATTGCTAAATGTGGTGGATTATGAATTTACAGATGATAACTAACAAATACTTTACAATTAGGTTAAAACTCGCAAAAAGTGCTACTGTATATGTGTAGATAAAAGCTAAGGATATAATATTGTAGGTTTCACCAATTCACGTGATCATGCATATGTAATCGTTTACTTCACCTAGCCTTTTCATTTTTATTATTGAATTACTGTATGTCCTTTTTAAGTCCAATAAACATTATTTGCATCTGTGTAGAAATCATTTATGCATCTTTATTCCAAATAATTCTGACTCCAAATTACATGAGACAAGGAATATATTAATTAGAAATTTGTACCCTCCGGAAACATTGCAGAGGGAATAGAATCTGTGATTATATTACTAAATTACTGAATATTGAAAATACCTCTTTTTTATTTTCATAACATTAATTGTATGACAGAAATATTCGATTCTGTATGATTTTTCCCATCTTAAAGTTTCTGACTTCAGTCTAGACTGATTTCATTTTGTATTACACTGATAAGTATAATAAGGAAAAGGTGCCATCTGCTTTCAGTGGCATGGTGGCGGCTGGTTTCCTCCCACAGTCCAAAAAACATACCAGTAGGTTAATTGGCTTCTGGGAAAACTTGCCTGAGGGGTGAGTGTGTCTATGTTTGTGTCTATGTGTCTAGCCTATGATGGACTGGCATCCTGTCCAGGGTTTACTCTGACTTGTCCCCCTTGCTTCCCAGGATAGGCTCCTGCTCCCCTGTGACCCTGAATTGGAAGAAGCAGTTAGAAAATGAATCAGAGGACATCCACTTCATGATTGCTGATTTTGTGGACCTACTCTATGTAATAAATATTTTGAAAAACAATGAAAATACGTGACCATTTCCCTCCATTACAGAAACTTTCATGGGGACTTTAGACAATTATGAAGAACTGGACACCCCCAAGAACATTTCTAGATCAGGGAGTCCCTCAAAACCTGGATGATTGTGCAAGATGGAGACTGATCAAGAGGCTAATGGCAGTTTGACAAGATAAGAACATCCCTGGCAGTCCACAAATATGAACTGGCAAGAAAAGAGGATGGCAAGAAAAGAGTCATTAGTGGGGAAAAAAACAGCACCAAATTATTTAAATAATATTGCAAACATGTGGTAAAATGCTTTGTTAGTCTGACAGAACAAGAATGTAACATTTTGGACATGTAAAACATTCCCAGAGGACACCCTCCCTACTTTCAAGCATGGTGGTGGCAGCATAATGTTATTTTGGAAGGATGTTTAAAGATGAGTGGAAAACATATCTCAAATGTGTGGCATGACGTTTACATTGATGCCTCCCGAGAAACTTGACAGAACTTTATGAATTTTATAAAGTTGGGACAGACTTATCCCGACAGAATCACAGCTGTAATTACTTTCAAATGTGCTTCCACCAAGTATTAATTCAGGGAGGTGGAGACTTATCCAATTATACATTTTCAGTTATGTATTTTAATATGTAATTTTTGCTATAAATATCCCTGTGAAATTATGGACTGTACATGGCGAGAAAAAAATCTTGCATAAAACTCTAAAGCACCAGCACAAAAAATATTTAAAAAATAAATACTAATGAGCACTGCTGCTACAGTAGAAAACAAACCAATGAAAGAAAAGTATGATCACTAAAATGTAAACACAGTTAACTCCCTTGTATCATGAAGAAAGAGGAGGCAATGGATTCCAAATAAGAGGATTTATCGCATAGATGAGAGTAAAGCAGACTGATCCGCAGTGACACCTAGCATAAAGCAAAATGATTATGACAATACCACAGTGATAAAAAATGTAATTATGTCACGTAATATAATAATGGAAACATTGTAAAACAAAAAAGAAAATTTGGTACTTACCATCCCTTGATGAAGCTTAAAATAAAGTAATGCCCTGCAATGGACTGGTATCCCATCCAGGATGTACAGTATGCTGCCTTTTGCTTACTGCTTGCTGGGATACACTATGGATCCCCCAAGACACCAGGGCCAATTTTCCCAGAAGCCAATTAATCCAGTATGTCTTTGAACTTGGGGAGAAAACTGGACCACCTGGAGGAGATCCATGCTAACTCACAAAGAACATACAAACCCCACGCAGATAACAGGTCTGGAATTGAACCTTAGTCCCCAGTGTTTTGAGGTGCCAATTCTAACCACCGTGCCACAATGCTACCCACTTACTATAATCATTTAAACGTAAATATAATATCAAAAATGAATGCTTACTTGATATAGTCAAAGATTTATGTATATTTCTAAATTTTTAATCTGTTTTTTTCAAAATAGATATTATTGTATTTATAATAATAATTGCTTACACTTATATAGCGCTTTTCTAGAAACTTCACTCAAAGCACTTTACAGGTAATGGGGATCCCCTCTACCACCACCAATGTGTAGCATCCACCTGGATGATGCGACGGTAGTCATAGTGCGCCAGAACACTCACCACACATCAGCTATCAGTGGGGAGGAGAGCAGTCTAATGAAGCCAATTCATAGATGGGCATTATTAGGAGGCCATGATTGGTAAGGCCCAATGGGAAATTTGGCCAGGACGCTAGGGTTACACCCCTACTCTTTTCGAGAAACGCCCTGGGATGACCACAGAGAGTCAGGACCTCGGTTTTACGTCTCAGCTGAAGGAATGTTTACAGTATAGTGTCCCCGTCACTATACTGGGGTATTAGGACACACATGGACCACAGGATAAGCGCCTCCTGCTATCCCCACTAAAACCTCTTCCAGCAGCAACCTTAGTTTTTCCCAGGAGGTCTCCCATCCAGGTACTGACCAGGCTCACACCTGCTTAGCTTCAGTGGGTTGCCAGTTGTGAGTTGCAGAGTGATATGGCTGCTGGCTATATTTGTGTTTCTTTTTCCATTAGAGTACTATTTGCATCATACTCACTTTAAATTAATTTGTCCAATGCTGTAGGGCAAGTTCTCATTTTAAGATGAGAAGGATGGCACCTGTTTACAGTATAGTGTCCCCATCACTATACTGGGGCATTAGGACCCACATGGACCGCAGGGTGAGCACTCCCTGCTGGTCCCACTAACACCTCTTCCAGCAGCAACCTTAAGTTTTCCCAGGAGGTCTCCTATCCAGTTACTGACCAGGCTCACACCTGCTTAGCTTTAGTGGGTTGCCAGTTGTGAGTTGCAGAGTGATATGGCTGCTGGCTTATAGAATGTCTTTCCCCGATTAGTGCATGCGTTGTAATATTAACCTGTAAAAAATCCAGGCTTTTGGAGCTATTTTAAAAATACAGGAATTACCTACTATTTGTCTTTTTTTAAGTCCTATATGACACACTAAGAGGACAAGATGACACACATCCTTTAAAACCATCCAAACATTTTAATTGGAGAGTCAGGGTGTCTTAAAAATTGAAAACATTAAGTTAGAGCACAGTCTGATTTCCTAGTCCAGGCATCTCCTGGTTGAACTACAGTATGACATTAGCCCTTGTGGATGGTGCAATGTGTACAGCTCATAAAATGTTTGGATGGACATGCAATATCAATCCCTGGGGGATTCCTGAGCACTTGTGTGATTGTGATATTTTCAGTGAGAATTCTATCACTTCTCCTTTGGTGCTAACTCTCCTGTTAAGGCCTTGTGGGTCTTACAGTGTGGGAAAGAGTAAGTTCATTCTTGAAGGAGAATTTGCAAGGTCTTTCACTTCTTGGTTCACTACAACTTTAATAGTATATCACACTTTCAGTATTTAATTTGTGATGTCCCTTTCAGCTTGTCTTTGGTCAGGTCTGTCTCCTAAATAAAAGCAATACAAATCTGCCAACCATAATTAAAATAAATTTGATTAATCATGTTAAAATGTTCCACACTCAGAGGATAATAAACTGGGTTTGCTACATTGAAATCAAGTGAATTTACAAAGACTTGTAGTTGACCTTTAAAGGGATGCATTCCATTATAAATTACAAAAAAATCACAGATTGCATCACCAACATTTGGACAAAATACATGTCTGATAATGTAGAGATTCATCTAAAAAATGAATAGGGTGATCACCAAACGCAGGGGCACTAAAAGCAAAAGATTAAATCAGATCCTAAAGAATACTTTAGGTTCATAATCCAAGGGTCAACAACAAATGTTAACAAGCACAATAAAGCTGAATGCACTTTGTACTTAGAGACCAGAGAGTCTTTCAAAAGGGCTTATACCACTGGATAATGTGAAAACTAAAGCACAAGAAGATCTAATAAACTCATTCAAAAATAAGGAGAGTCTAAACTGTCATAGAATTACATTAAAATTAAGACTGAACTAAAGTTCACTTTAGCGATTTTGGACAAATCTGTCCTGAAAGATACACTTGCTGACATTCCCAGAATGCCTTTGACTTGTCAGCTTTAACCTTTTTCTTAAAGCTCTGGACATACTCTTCAACATTTAGGGTGCTCTTGACAAATGCACATGACCTTTTTCTTCAACTAGGAGTAAATATTCACACTATATAACAAAAAAGAAACTAATAAAATAACTTTGTTCACCTTTCCCCTAGTTTAGAGTCTTCTTTGCAATTTCCCCAGACACTACAAAGCAAATATGTTCAGAGAAGTCACTGCTGTGAATTATCCATCTAATCTGGTGCTTATGTGTTACTTTAATCTGTTGCTTGTACAAAAATACAGTACATAAACAATATTTTATGGTGCTTTTCAATTTAGGATATGCTATGATATTATGAGTCTTGTGTTTGCAGTCAATCCCAATGGAAAATTTTGGAGTAAGCCTTACAAGGTTTCACAAAAATAGTCAGATGTATTTTATGTGGTTATGGATACATGCTTTTATGAATGTTAAGGTATTTGAAGCATACAAGAAATCTGGATTTTGTCAATTCTCATCCTAAGAACATAAGAAATCAGCAGGGGACCTAGATTATGGAGAACCAACAGTAGTAAATAGAGCTATTGGGAACCTCATGGGAAGCTACTACAAAGATCTCAACAGAGGATTGAGGAGTTGCACATACAATACAAGTGAGAATTCAAACTGCAGAATTGGGAGCAAGGCAAATCAGAAGTACAATAACCCAGCATCTGGTTGGCTAACTAAAGAAATAGGAGTAAGCCATGGAATTTGCAATGATTTGTTGTTTAAATTCCGATAGTAAACAGCAGCAAGAAAGTTATTGAGTGACACAGTAGTGGGTAGAGCATTTGAAAACACATTTCAATAATAGATCAATAGATAAACTGTGAGAGAATTGCTTTAAAGCGGAAGTAAAATATATGATATATAAGACATAATAAAATTTTAAATTCAAGACTATTTTCTTATGAGAACTCCAAAGTTCCCTATCAATGCCAGAGTCCTGAAAAACTACAGTGTTACAGAGCACTGTAATTTTACAAATAAAGACAAGTAAACTTTTTGCTTATTTACTGCATTTTGAAATGTTCACCCAAAATAATAAATTCTTTTTCAGTCTCTTCAAATTTTACATTTAAATGTTTATTACCAGACACTACAACAAGACACTGTTCAGTAGATTGACAAGCCTTCTTCATGCAACATCCAATTAAAACCTCTTATTTTGCTGAATACTGCACATATACAAATGAATACCATACAATGTTATATCACAATTTGCTAATAGCAATAAAAAATACCATTTCAAACTCGTTTCTAATCAAGTTACTTTCCCCATTCTATATATTATAATTTACTATATAGTAAAATGTAATGTATTCTCATTTCTGTTTCTCATTCAGTCCTAATCATTTTTCAGAGGAAAGGTATAGTGAATATTGTCTTCTTTTTTCATTTACATTCTCTCATCCGCTAACAATAAACAAAATGTATTAGATTTTGTGTTTAATGCTATAATTTTAAACATGTTGTTTAAATAATTGAATACTTTTAAATGGAAATATGAATAATTTTAGGTTAAATATGCTTGTTTTTAAGGGGGTCAGTACTTTAATTAAAAAATAATTCCTTCCACTAGTTCCCCTAGTTGTAGCTGTTGTATTGCTTTCTAATATAAATATAACATATCTTTATAAATATATCTTCTATGTTTACCTAACCTTCTACACTGGTGAAACTTTCTCTTCTCAAATACTTCTGTTATTTTATTAAAAAGTTAATATTGTTTTGCTGGTCTGCAACAGTCTCTTACAATACTGTTTTGACTATTTTGTATGGTTTAAATTTTTTAACACTCCACATCAGACTAATCTCTTAGGTATGACTCCATAGATTAATTTGATAAGAAAGGAATTCAATTAGTTGTAAACAGTGAACAGTAGTTACAAAATGGGTGCCATCTTTGAAGCTAATATCTGGATTATCTTTCAATTTCTATTCCTCTTCATGCTTTTCTTTATAGATCACATATTTTTCCATGGATGTTGATAGTGGTCTTTCCCAGAGGACAGGATCAGCAGGTTGTTAAATCTTTGCCAATGTAATTGGCTTATACTTTTATGTGGTAAGAAGGACCTCCTAGTTTATAAAGCATAAAACTAAGAGGAAAATGTCAATGTTGCACTCAGCTTTTAAACAGTTAAAAATAAGACAACTCTGTGAAAGCTAATGATATGACATGAGATTAAAAGTAATTTAGTTGCTTGCATTTCATAGAGAAGGACTGAACAAATCCATAAAGCATACTTTAATTAATCATGCATGAGGTACGTCTGTATAAAAGTAATCTCCTAAAAAATTTACACCTATTTTTTGTGTCTTGCCAATGTTTGGTTCACCAAACCAGGTAATGGCATTTGGATGAAACTGCCTGTAGTCAACAACGAAAAAGTTAATTTTCTGAACTGTTTGAAAGTTCTTTTTTGAGATTAATGATGACACAAAATAATATTTTCATATTAGAAATGTCCTATATATATATATTAATCTTGTTCCATGAAATGCCAGTGGCAATAAATACACTTCTTCATTGACTTTCCTTAATTTAGTCTTAGTTATTTACTTCCAGGGTTTGGTTCAGCGCATCTCAGGAAGAAAATGTGCCATGCTCCTAAATAGAGGTTTACTTGTGAAGACTGCTGACAAATTAGACACCTGAGGTACTCCTTTGCTAAAAGGAGCTGAAGCAAACAGAAAGAAAAACAAAATATTTGTATTATTTTTTTAGCAGATTTAAAATAAAACACACTTCTAAGTGTTACATAAAATTTAGATATGCACAAGCAGAGACACAAAACAACATACAGTAGTGTGATTTTGTAAATTATTATTCAAATACAATATAATTTGGTGGCAAAATTCATTGGCACAAATGTATTACTTGTTTCTTAATTCCTCAAAGTCAGCACAAACAATTATTTAACTGATCTGTAATTTTATATTACAAAATAAAAAAACACATTCAGGAACAGTATTTTCTTATATACAGGGGTACTTATTTCACTTGGCTAGGCCTATCGTTTTTATGAATTTTTGTTCAATTAAAAAAAACTTTAAAAGAAAGAACTGCAAAGAGATCTCTGTTTAATTTTAGTTTAAAAATGTGTATAATAATAATAATAATAATAATAATAATATAGTATACTATAATATTCTTAATAATATAGAGACTCATTTGTTAGGTTTGACCAGTTACATTTATTTTGTAAATTGACCAAGCCCTTTAATTTGTAATTCTATAGTTTTATTGAAGAATTGAAAGTATTACAAAAAATATAGTTCAAACTAGGTGACACAGAGCTCCACAGAACAAGGAATCCATTTCTAGATGTATTTCCAAAACAAACTTCAGTGGATTAGTGTTTAGTACTGTTTCTTTTATAGAAGTGAATTTAACCTGGTTAATTAATTTACCATTTTAAAAGGACAAGTTTCATACTGCTCCATGTCATAAACTTGTCAAATTAAAAATTAAGAATTCTAGCAAAGAACTGTACATTTCAAATATGTACCTACACAGTAGGTTTATGTTTTCAGAAACATCTTGCATCAACCAGCTAAATTGTTATTTAACAGGGGATTTAGAACTGTCATTGTTTTATGTTGTCTTTTTCTGACAGATGTTTCTAACCAAAAGAAACCTGACTTTATGAACTGGGTTTCTATATTACTTTTATTTTAGTTTTTGATTTATTTCTGTTCTTAGAAAATTTGATGACTGAGTGACAACACTAAATTCAAAGAATTACATAAAGGTACATGAATACATAAAGGTAGACATATGGATGTTTTACATAACCTTATCAAATTATATTGCACAGATAAACTGTATATACTGTATAGTCAAGTAAACAACTTGAAAGAAATCTTTTCCAAAATCATATCTCACTGCTGAGAGTAATTATACTTGACAAAAATGATTATACGTTGTCAAGGTTTACATGTTTTTTTTTTCAGTAGAAAGATTAAGCTTCAGATAATGTATTGTAATTTATTCATTTGTCAATGCATCATCACAATTGGTGAATGCAAATGGAATCCTAGTGTATTGTACTTACCTGTACTAACAATTTCCAATCTTGCAGGCCTTTTCATTGGATTGCAGAAAAACTGATTAAAACACACTTAGTACTACAGTAATGTAGCGGCAAAGCTTATTAAAAATACAAAAATTAAGTTTGCTGCTCCCTTGCCAGTCCCTCTCTCCCTCATCTCAGTGTTGCTGGATACAGAGAAGTCATTCCATTTGGTTCACATTTAAGGTGTTTTTCTAGCTGATAGAGTTTCCTGATAAGGAATAAATCCCAAGGCTGAGATTCTCCAGCCACCCTAATAAATGGTCATCTCTGGCGCCTTACTGTCTGGGAGATTCCTTGGGAAAGTCGCAACCCAGGTTGTTTACAACCCTAATGTCAGAGAGCATGGTTACTCATCTTCCACCTCGATCAGCCAATCAGGAACTGGTAGGGCAGGGTAACCCCACGTGGGTCTCGAATGCCAGTGAAACATTCAACCAATGAATGACCGTAGTTCCTCCAGATAAAACAGGCAGCACAAGGCCCAGAAGGGGCTTCTCCAGGACATTCTCAGACTTATCTCAGATAATCATGTAACGACCAGTGGGTCCGAGTGCCAGGACTTTTTGTTGTTCTAAGAGTCGAGAATGGAGGTCGCCCGCATGTAACCAAAGGATCTGCCTGAGGTTAGCCCAGCAGCAAGCCTCGTGAACCGCCGGTACCACACCGCAAATGCTCGCCTGTTCAACGAGTGAACTACGGTCGGAACTGTCGACAGCTGAATATCAGTATTCAGGACTAGTGCTACATCGGGAACGAACCGGTCTTCTTCCCGTCTAAGAGTGTGACTTGCTTGGACCCGCAGTCACTTTCCTTGTGCACAATCTCTGCTAGTTAAACCAGGATTGACTAGCCGGTCTTCAGAGAGCAGGAATCTCTCCTTTCTTCTCCCACACCTCACTCCGAACCAGGACTGCCTGCCACCGGGCCAGATGATGCCGATTGGACGCAGCAACAGCCTGTCGCTATTCCCTTGTGTCCGCAGGAGATCTGAATCCACACAGATTAGATGAGTATTCAACATTCTGCATTGCAGTTCGAGAATTCAATTGTTACCTCAACCTGAGTTGATATCAATTTAATTCCTATGAGTGACGTACTTGCTTTCGAGTATCTAGTGTAGAAATTGTAATCAAAGCTCATTAAGGAAACTATATAAATGAATGGTATACTGAATGTGTTTCCCTCTTAGTTTGTAACTCTTTGTGATTAAATGTATACCTTTTGTATTCTGCTAACCCTCACTCTTAAGATCTGTTATGTTTATAACATTTTATGTATTAATAAATGTACTGTTGTGTATTAGTATCCATGTGTGCGTTGCTGAGTTATCCCGCAAGGTCGGTTTTCTAATAGCCATCAAATAATCATTTTGTGACTTACTGCTACAATTAATAATTGTCCCAGTAAATGCACAAAACCCCCACAGTAATATGTCACAGATGTGATGCGAGGGGAAAGATAAATTCAACATCAAATTCATGCAGAGTGTAAACATCAGTTCATTAGAATGTAGTTTCCTGAAGACAGATTATTTTATTCTTGTTAGGTCTGTGATGTTTTGATAAAGTAATACATATGCGCTGAAACTGTGACTTGTTCATCTGTCCTTTCTTGGTAAAAAGTGAAATGAAATTTAAATTCACTTGCAGATATCAAAAGTGCAGTAACATCATAATGACACGTATTGATTTTCTTAAAACAAATCTTGTTTCTGATTAAGGAAAAAATGTAACACCACACAAATAATTTACACAATAATGGCTATCAAATAGCTTTCTTCTGGATCAGAAGAAAGGTTAACATCTTAACTGAATTTAAAAATGTTTAGAATGTGGTTATAGTAAATATGTTTTTGTGGAGGTCCCTTGGTGCCACACATTTTTTCCCTTTCTTTTCTCTTTAATGTAGAAAAACTAGTAACCATATTTATTAATATATTGCTTTTATTGTGCTTGGAAAATAACTTAATTTGACATCTGAACCCTAACAAAAGGCCTCAGAGGAAGTAAAATGCAATCTAATTAGCTCTTCTAACACTATTCATATTAGAATTAATAACACTCCCTTGTAGTTAGCTTTAAAAGCTAAGTGTTTTTGAGTCTTGATGATCCATAACCTTAATTTCCTCTGGTACAATTACATTCTATTATCCTAAAGTTCTACAATTGTAAAGTATATTGTATCACTCACAGTAACATAAATTATAGAACAAAAACTAATTAGCACACCATTTTAAGAACTAAATAGTATTTATCATAAGAAATTATGATGATAAATGATAATACATTCCCCTGAATTAAATGTAGCATTTTTAACTTGTAAGCTTTAATATTTAATTAAAGAAAAATACATTGAAATATTAATGAATGACAGGAATCATCTTTCACCATATTTATAAGACCTTACCTCACAGAAAGGTACTGTACTTTGTATTGGCTTCAGTTACAGCATGCAAACATTTGTGGTTTTCATTCAAATGCTGGTTTCAGGGTGAATGCCAGAGCTTGTCTTATTCTCTTCAAATGATTTAATAAGATTTAGGAAATTTGCTCCTTTATCTCTTTGGAAATGTGATTGTTGATTTAATTATTTTGAATTATGCCCATGCTGTATTAATTCATTTAAGCTCTATTTGTTGCTTTCCTTACGTCTCTGGGTTTTCAGACATTCCAGAGTTTGTTCTCAATGGCAATACATTAGAGTAACATGATAAATGGTGTTAATTTTCCACATATTTTCTTTTGCCTAAACATGCTTTATCCTGTATAATACTGATTTATCCAAGGCCAGCATTCAAATGATTCAGAATGGAGTGTCTCAAATCAGATGGACTGTATTTTGCTTCTGTTTTTTTTTTATTTGACCATAATCCCCTGAAAGAAATTGGAAACTTGCATTTACTTTTTTAAGTAAGTGAAACTACTTTGGTAGCTTGCTGAACAGCAATACATTTTAGAAATTACTTCTAATGCCTACCCTTTGAGAGATCTCCCATTGCAAATGTATTTGATACTTTTACAATATCTTTCCTCTGCGTTTTATACTATTTTAATATGCTTTATGTTTCATTTTATCATGCTAAACTGAAGTACAGTATGTTAGCATTTGTTTATAAGAGCTATGTCACACTATCTTAATTATATTCCGTAGCAAGGTATTATTTTTAAATCAGCCATTTCGTCTCCACAATATGTAAAGTCATATTACTTAACTTAAGCCCCCAAATCATTTAAAGTGGTGCTAATTCAAAAAAATAAAGAGAAGGGCTTGTAACCAAATGGTAGCCAAGGCGACTCAAACAGTCACATTTTAAAAGACTCAAAACTGATCAAGAATGTTAGCCTGCAGTCTGTTAACACCTGCTCATTTTTGCTAGCATAGAGCATTCACATGGAGACTAACGATGAAACAGAGAAACACAGACATGCAGTAGCAATGATGAAAAATTAATCAGACCAAGGATCTCTATACCATGCAATACCATGGGCAGTGAACTGGTGTCATGTAATGTTTTACTAACCAACAGTGGACAATTTAACAGTCAATTGTATCAAATTATTGTAGAAGACAAATAAATAGGGACTCAGAGGCTGAATATTAGTGAGTAAGCTAGTTTTGTTTTTTTTTATTTTGCTGCTAGTATACAGATGCAGCCATTCAAAACGCGTGGGGTATTTCGCGGTTCGCTGCGGTGGGCATGTCGCATCAAAACGCAGTTTCACGCAGTATCACGCGGTGTAACGTGTCATTTGACATCATACCGGTAAGTATCCGGAATCACCTTGTAAAACCGCCAGGAGGATCCAATAAAGCTTAACCTCTCATGTACAGCATTTGAGCTTTTAAATTTAAACTGTGTATTACAGCATGTTAATCACCAGTCATTAAAAAGTTGGTATATTTTATGAAAGCAAGATTGCTCAGTTGGGCAAAAGTACACAACCTACCTTTATCATAAATATTTTAATTATGCAGAAATATTTTATGCATCAAAGCCTTTACCGAAGATATTACTAATAGTATTAATAATGAATGACTTTGGACAAGCTGTAAACTCAAAGTATTACGCTGGTCCACATTCTTTCTAACCGTCATTTTAAACGAAAAGACTTATTTTTTTCATTGACAAACACCACAGCATTTCGTTGATCTAACTAACAAGGACAGGACATTAGCTAGCCAATATGATAAAGGAATAAATGACTTTTTTTGTTCATTTCTTTAGCACATTTGTACAAGCACTTGGAAACTGTCCAAGCCCTACTTTGTCAGGCATTTTCTTTTACTAAAACGGACATAAAAACTCCCTTGCTTTTAACAGAGCGTTTCATAATTTCTAACAACGAAAATTATTTAAACTGCGACACTTATCATTCAACCAGAGCTCAAAATATCACAAGGATCCTCAAGAGCACAACAAAGACTGTATTAAAAGATACTTGTATCAGTTACATGAGAATCCAAGCTTTTTTATCTACGCTTTGGTTTCTTATAATGTCTTCATTACACAGTGAAGTCAAAATTCCGGGATGTGCCTATATTAGAAAATATAGGACTTCTTCGAATATATGTCAGGCAATCAGACTTCAGGACCGGAATTATCTGTTTTATAATGGGGAATATAGTATAAAATCCTGGGTTCGGTAAAATGTTTCAGGCATTCATGTGAAGGAAAACAGAGCTTTCACTGGCCAATTATCATTATTATCATTATTATTAATAATGATATTAATTTAAGGGTCTAAATATCTAAACATATGTATCTATATAGCAGGTATTATCACTGTATTCCACTTTCTTTGTAAACACGGAAAAACAGATTCACAACGTGACACTGTGTCACTGTGTAAAAAAAAACGGTTTGAACACCCTATATTGTAATAAGCTGCAGAGCTAAGAATAGGAATCTTCCTGCTGTCAGAGGGGGTGGAAAGTGCCCGCGGTCATTTAATTAGTATTACAATTCACACTGATTCCCTTGCAAAGATATGGACATAAGAATATTCGTGCGTGGTCAAAAAATGGCATTAAGCACTTAAAATTAATATGGTTAATAATAGTAAACTGTAACATGCTGTTACAAGATCGGTTAAACTGGGAAGAAAATGCTTTCAGAGAAAATGTTTCAGGTGTGAAGAACATAGATCTTCAATGCAATTTCAACCAAACCTGTTCTCACACACCCTGCCCCCACTGCCATAAGAATATACACAAAGCACTGAAATCTGTCTGACTTCTTTTAATCCTTCTGTGCCCGGATTGCAGCGGGTAAGATGTTTTTCCAAGAAAAAAAGAGAAATAAAAAAAAAGAGAAATTTCACCAGAGCCTCTTCTCTTCTTGTGTCTAATTTTTAGTTTAGAAGGATTTAAGCAGGATTTTAGATGAAAGGCAGCGACCTTAATCAAGCCCAAATCATAATTGAACCCATTCAGAGCCTACATTACATTTTAGCATTTCATTCTGAGCAGAAGACCCTCACACCTGAAGAAGGCTTGCGTTTTCTCTCTTCTCTTTTATGCATGTGTACAATGCTGTAATACAATTTAAAATAATTAAAAGTTTAAACAGTATCAACTAAACTCCATTAATATAAGTATCAAGTGGTATTAAATAAATACAGCTTTTTAGTATAGATTACACTTTTCTAAAATGTATTTAAAAAATAAAAACGATTACAATCTAATCTTTCCACATTTGATCCCAAAATCCCAAGAAAAATAAATCTAAACGGGGAGAAAGCTATGCTGAAAGTTTATTAAGATACTTAGAAGACAAAGACAAAGATGTCTGATTGTGAATCAAAAACTACATTTAATTAAACACGTGTTTGCGATTTAAATCAAAATGGGGGTAATGGGGACTCTCTCTCTTATTATCAACACTAGTTCAATTGTGGCTTTTCTCAGATACTGTAGTTCGGCATTCAGGTAGAATGCCAGGCGAAATAAAAACAGGTTTCAATAGTTAATAACCACTTTTTATGCGTGAAACACAGGTGATTTTTCTTCCTCCTGATCAGTTATAAATTTGTGTATGCTGTAAGGTTTTTACTTACTAATTAAACTTTTAAAATACGCGTTTCGAATAGAAGCAGCATATGCTGTTGTCTTCCTGCTATGTAGAACAGATCAGCAGGTCTTTTTTCCCCAATCAGAGGGGTGTCAGATGGTGTCAGCCAATCACCATGCTGAAGCCGTACCGTAATCTCTGATATAGGAACACCCCAGAATTCTGTCGCATTTTCATTTTAGGAAATTATGAAACGTTCGGTTAAAAGCAAGGGAGATTGTCTGTTATAGTGGACATAAAAACCAAGAGTTTGCCGCGGCGTTATTGGAAACCCAATTTTAACACAAATCGCCCGCATTATATCCTAGGAGACACAGACCGGCGCCAGACCGGGAGAATGCCCGGAGCATAAAAGAAATTCAGAAGAACTAGGGATTGGACAGTTTCCAAGTGCTTGTACAATCGATGGAAATGTTCAAATAAATGTGCAAAAGAAATAAAAAAATCATTTATTCCTTTATCATATTGGCTAGCTAATGTCCTCTCTTTGCTAGTTACCTGTGGCTGTGTTTCTGCGTTGCGTAGCAACGAGTGACTATATTCTCAGGCAGAGGAACGTAAACAGCTTAATTTTCGTGTTAAATATTTTTTTTTAATTAAAATTCTTTCTATACAGCAATCGCATATTTGGGGACCATTTCATAAAACTTTGATGCTTAAAATGTTTAGGGAGAAAAAATAATAATAATATAATAAACTTTATTTTATATAGCGCCTTTAAAGGTGGCTTCTCAAAGCGCTTTACAGGATGACAATAACAATAAATAAGAAGACTACAACAATAAATAAGAAGATTTCACAAGATAGGACACAATTATAATTACAACAATACAACAATAACAATAGAGGAGACCGTGGAAGGTGGTATTAAGAAGAGCAGAGGGGTGAAGAATGGAACCAGTTAAGTAAAGGCTTTTCTGAAGAAGAAGGTTTTGAGTCTGGATTTGAAGGAGTTTAGAGAAGGTGACTCTCTAATATCCTTGGGCAAAGAGTTCCAGAGCTTGGGGGCATAGCAGGAGAAGGCCCTGTCACCCATACAATGTAGACGGGCTTGGGGGACAGTAAGGAGGGCAGAATTTGAAGAGCGGAGGTTGCGAGGTGGGGAGTAGGGCGATAAAAGTTCAGACAGGTATTGAGGTGCATAGCCATGTAAAGCCTTATAGGTGAGCATGAGGATTTTAAAGTCTACGCGGAATTTGACCGGAAGCCAGTGCAAGGACTCCAGGATAGGAGTAATGTGAACACTTGCACTAGACCTGGTCGGGATTTTGGCTGCTGAATTTTGGACATACTGCAGCTTGTTCAGAGTAGATTTAGATACCCCAGGGAGTAGAGCATTGCAGTAGTCAATTCGAGAGAATACAAATATGTTGATCAGCTTTTCAGCCACAGTTAATGATAGCATAGGGCGTAGTCTTGCGATATTTCTAAGGTGAAAAAAAGATGTTTTGACAGTATGCTGTACATGTGGGTCGAATGTTAAGCCAGAATCGAATATAACCCCAAGGTTTTTCAATTTTGATTGAAGCTCAAGTACAGAGCCATCTACAGACAGGGTTACAGGACTGGCTTTACGAAGTTGATGGGGGGTACCAATAAGCATGACTTCAGTCTTGTCACAGTTACGATGAAGGAAGTTTTGAGTCATCCAAATTTTTATGTCAGAGATGCAATTAGATAGAATAGAGACAGCCACATCAGTGTCGGGTTTGGTATTGATGTATATTTGAGTATCGTCAGCGTAAAAATGAAAGCTGAGGCCATGTGATCTTAAAAGCTGACCAAGTGGGAACATGTAAATGCTGAAGAGCAAGGGGCCCAGTATTGAGCCCTAGGGGACACCAGACTTGACAAGACCAATTTCAGACCTGTACCCATTGAGAGAGACAAAGTGACAGCGATCAGTGAGGTAAGACTTAAACCATTTGAGGGCAGTGTCAGAGACTCCAAACACAGTCTCGAGACGAGAAAGTAATATGTTATGGTCAACAGTGTCAAAGGCAGCACTGAGATCAAGAAGGATGAGTATGGAAAGAGAACCAGAATCAGAAGCTATTAGGAGATCGTTGGTGACTTTGACTAGGGCGGTTTCTGTGCTGTGAAGTTGACGGAAGCCAGATTGGAGGGGTTCGAAAAGGTTGTTTGTCATGAGGTGGTTATGTAACTGAAGTGTGACAGCACGTTCTAGAATTTTAGAGAGAAAGGGTAAGTTGGAGATGGGGCGAAAGTTGTTAAGATTGTCGAGAGCCATGTTAGGCTTCTTTGGCACGGGGGTAATAGCAGCAGTTTTGAGGACCATTGGTACAATGCCGGTGCCCAAGGATTCATGTATTATATTGAGGACAATGGGACAGAGAGAAGAGAAACAGGACTGGAATAAAGTGGTGGGAATGGGATCTAAAATAGATGTGGTGGGTTTCATGCGCGTAACTAGTTTGTTTAGGAAGAGAGAAGCTGGAGAGAAGGGAACCAGAGAAGTTGGATGAGGAGGGAGGAGGTATGGAAATTATATCTGTAGTGGAGAGAATGTGATGCCGGATGTTGTCAATCTTAGAACTAAAGAAATCTAAGAATGTGTTGCAAAGTTGTGATGAGGCAGGTAATGTGGTAGGGCAGTTTGGCTTGAGCAGTCTGTTGATGGTGGAGAAAAGATGTCTGGGATTGTTTTGGTGATTTTCAATGATGTGAGAGAAGTAGGTGGATCTAGCAGACTCAATTGTAACCTTATATTCAGATAAGTAATCTCTCCAGGCCTGATAATGTACATTTAGGCCGGAAAGACGCCACCTACGCTCAAGTTTGCGAGAGGCTGCCTTCATGAAACGCAGATGGTCATTGTACCAGGGGGCAGGGCGAGAGAAGGAGATGGTTCGAGTTTTTAAGGAAGCAAAGGTGTCGAGGGTAGATAAAAGAGCATTGTCAAGTAACTGTATTTTGTCCTCTAGAGGGTCAGAGGAAGAGAAACAGGATAAGGAGGACAGAACAGAATTTGCAAACCTTGGGTGATCATTTGATCGCCAGTTGCGGAAATTTACAGAGCGTGGGGGGGAGGTGTTAGAAACAGGTAATTCCAGATTGAAGAGAATGGCTAAGTGGTCAGAGAGGCCTAGATCAAGGGGAGAGCAGTGGGAGACAAAGGAGTCATTTGCAATAATTAGATCTAAGGTGTGTCCTTTGTTATGTGTAGGGGTACAAACAAACTGAGTAAGGTCAAAGCATCCCAAAAGAGAAAGGAAGTCTTTAGCCAGACTGGAAGAGGTTGAATCAATGTGTATATTAAAGTCCCCTAGAATAAGGATCCTTTTAAATTTAAGGGATAAGAATGAGAGAAAATCAGCAAACTCACCTAAGAAGACTCCACTGGGTTTGGATGGTCTGTAAACTGTGGCAATAATAGTAGATTGGGGGATAGAAACATTTAAAACAAGACACTCAAAAGAAGAGGGAGGAGGTATAGCTATAGGACTTAGACTGTAAAAAAGGTTGTAAATAACAATGATGCCCCCGCCTCTGCCTGAAAGACGCGGAAGGTCAAACAAACCATATCCAGGAGGAACTAGTTGGTTGAACAGGAGTCCATCGTTTTGTTTGTGCCATGTTTCGGTTAAACACAGAAGGTCCAGTTGTTTTTCTTTGATAATGTCACATAAAAGAAGAGCCTTGGTGTTAACGGAGCGGGTGTTGAGTAGCGCTGATCTGGCCAGTCTTGGGGATGCAGGAGGAAGTGGAGTGCGGTCCAGGTGCGGTAGTGAGAGGAGATTTTTTAAATCGGCGCCGGTACGTGATGGACTAACAGACGTGCGCCGAAAGGCAGGGATAGAGACTCCGCAGGCAGACGAACGAAAAAAACGGCATCCTGTGCTGCGATGGATGTGGCGAGTCGGTCGTAAAATCCCAGTAAAACGGCAGTAATCGAATGTGTCTTTGACCAGGAAGTAGCTTTGTTTTAGTTGAAGAAGTTGCAGTGCAGTGTACCTCAGAGACATGATCGATGAATCGAGACGGGAAGGAAATCCAGAGAAGGTGGTAGCAAGTGGTGAAGGTCTTCAGTTGAGTAAGTTCACAATGCAGTGGAAGTCGCATTTGTGAATTTGGAACGTGGAGCGGATAGCGTGAAGCGGATGAAAATAGATAAATTAGAAATCAGTGTAATCGAGGAGAAAAAAAAGGAAAAAAAAAACATAAATAAGTAGATAGAAATGAAAAACTGGTGAGAGGAGCGGCAGCCAAATGCGCCAGCGTTCCCTCTCGACCGGAACCGGAATTTAATCTCAAAATTGAGATTAATGGAAATGGAAGACTGGTGTGTATTTTTTCTTTAAACTACCAAGACCAGCCATATACAGTACAGTTTACATACAGTAATATGTTTATATTCCTAAATTAATATCGTTTATGACCTTCAGATGCGTTATGCTCCTCTTCTTTTTATGCTCAGCTACTAAAATTTCCCTTTAGTGGTGAAATTTCATATAAATATTCAATACTAAGCGGATTAAAATGTGCACAGTAAAGAGATTAAATGATTAAATCTTTTCACTACCGACCAATACACCACGAGTGCCCCTGTCGGTCATTTTGGCCAGCCAATCACTTACCGCGGTAGACTGCGGTGGCTTGTGGGTAGTTGTGTGCGGTACGGGTTTGTACCGTGCAATTTGAATGGCTGCATCTGTACAGCATTATGTAGAGGACGAGATTCATAATAATACTTTATTTGCACCCAGGACTGTGTTTGCTACAACACTGATATGTTGTGATAATGCATCTTTACAAACAGAAAAGATGTATAAAAATGTTTAGAGAATAATAGTTGAACTGTATTATGAAAATATTAATATACCATCCTCCAGGAAATGTTTTATCTGTGGTCAGAATGAGATAAACTGTACCACACCAAGTATACAACAACAGCAACAAACAACAAACAATCTTTTGACAAACTGAATTAAATTATATTTCTTTCCATTTTATACATTTTCTCTACGTAATGTGTCATGTGTTTATGGTTTATCACAGGCTTTCTTTTATTAATATGATTAATTGTACTATTAAATTTCAAGAGTTTTGTGTTCTTGCACATTTTTATGATATACTGTAGCTGCAGAAGTATTTTTTTTGTAGAATATGTGCAAAATGGATCAAGTTTATCTAGCAACTGCCACACAATCTCAAATTAAACTCCACTATCTATACTTTTATTTTAATAACATAACACCTACTCATGCCTATGATCTTATGATCTTTTGCCATTCAGATTGCAAAGTTAGACAATACTTTATTGTGGATTAAAAATGATGTCTGAATGCATCACTGCTTGATGCTAATTTCTTACTACTACATATAGTATATAATTGGGCTACATTGTTTTTTTGGATTAAGCCCTATTAAGGGCACCTTATTTTTCTGGAGGGGGTTTGTTGAAACAGCTGTAGATTTCTCAGTTAACACATTTTTAAAATGTTTTCAGTGGTATTGTCAGCATCAAACATCTTATATGAAAAATGTTGAGAAAATTTACGATATTGAGTGTAATGCACTTTACATCAGAAATAACACTCATATATGTTTACTCATAAAAATAATAATTATTAACCCACTTTTTTACTGTATTAAGTTAACCATTCCAGTCAGAACTTGAGGAACCTCAGCAAGTTCTCTCTAAGGAAACATACTCTTCCCCACAACTTGCTTAATTCCCATACTAGATGTCAGCTGACTGGAATAGTCCAAACTACAAGGGCTTCCCTTCCCTTCTGATGAAGACTGCATAGACTTTCTCTTCCCCTAGGATGGTCTTCTCCAACCCACCACTCACACATGTGCCAGTGCAAATCCCACTTTATTGGCACTTTTTCTTTTTTATATAATAGTCTATATAAAGACAGTAGTATATTTCAAGGTAGTTTATTTTCTGCATTTTAATTGGCACTTGTGTGTGTGTGTAAAGAGTGTAAAAACTTCTACCATGTAACATCGGGCTGACCTGGAGGTGACCCAACATGGCAGTCTCCAGGGTGGAAGGCTGCTCCCCTGGTTATTACTTATGATCAAATAAACCCTAAAGTTTTTGCATATGTCCAATCCAGATAAGAGGAAGCGGGTTTCAAGCCTGTAGAACGCTCAGTGAAGACCAACCCTGTGCAGCCAGGAAGAGTCATTAGAAATAAGAAAGAGTTGTAGTCTAAAGTGTAGAGCAATTGTATTGTAGAGTGTGTTTGGGGTGTCTGCAGGGGCAGCTGGAGTTCACACATCCACATGTAGGTTTGCTGAAAGAGAAAAATCCACCTTTAGAACATCTTTTGAATAGCTTCACCTTGCAACACTCTCAATGTTTTTTTCTGATGACCTCTGGCAACTGTGATATGAGCTCCCCTTGGGAAGCCTCTGGAATGCTTCATCTTGCATGGCTCTCTTTTTTGGACCTAATCGGTACTGTGAGTAAATAAACAATTTTTCCTAGTGACCTCAGTGTCACAACACTTACACAACACACCCTGTACTGCTTCTTCTTGCACCCCAGTAGCCCTGTTGCTTTAACGGTGAACACAAATAGCCCCCCAGCTGTTGATGCTTCTCTCACGACCAGCCAGCCTTTGTCCAACTCACCCACAGCTGCCCGTCCAGCCTGTGTTAAACTCATTTCCCATGGTCGTTCCCTGTCCGATTCTCTAACATACTGTACACAAACACTCCAACATGACCGCAGTTGCTGGCGAGCCTCTCACACCTGGCTGGCCTGTGTCAAACACAATCACCCATCCTCATACACTTCAGAGACTGTCTCTGGTATCAGAGGAGCTTTTCTCCCTTGGATCTTCACCTTCCAAAGTGAATTATCCTTGTAGTGGCAATGCTAATTAATGAACCAGAATTAAGTGCTGCTGTGCTTTCCCAGGGAGGTCTCACTGTCTCATCTCTGTGGTGTAGGACTGATAAGGAACAGTTTCCAGGATTGGGAGGCAACCAGGGATGGCCCTACCTATCATAAAGAATTGGCTACTCCTGGCGCAGGGATGTCTGGGAGACCCACTCGGACCTTACAAATACCTGGTTTATGGTACTAGGGTCAAGAGATCAATGTTACTCTTTCCTACAGTTAACCAACCAATCAGGAACCTGCAGAGCGTGGTAACCACATGTGGGTCTCAAATGCCCGCCAAACTTTCGACGAATGAACACCCATGGTTGCTCAAGTTAAAAGTGGCTGCACAGGTTCAGAACCTCACTCCTCTCTCGCTCTCTCAGACTTAATCACATGACTGCCACCATTCTCTGAGTGTGGGACTTGCAAAATTGTTCCAAGCCGAGCCAGGAGGAAGCCCTCGTGTAACAACAGATCTGCCGGAGGTCGAGCCTGCAGCAGAAGACCTCGTGAATTCGCTGGCACCAATGTGAACGTGTATGGTCACCGGAGTGACATACGGTTGGACTCTTTGTCAACAATCTGAATATGTTTTATTCAGCAGTAGCGCTACGCCGGGAATGAACTGGTCTTCTTTCCATTTTAGAGTGACTTGCCCTGGACCGAGTCTCTTTTATGTGCACAGACCTTTTTTTTCCTAGACCAGCCCAGACGCTAGCTAGAGAGAGGTCCTTGGAGAGACACTGCCCAGCGTGCAGCAGCAGAAGTCTCTTCCTCCTTCTTCCACAACATGGAGCTGTACCAGGATTGGTTTGGCACTGAGACAGAACCGGGCCCGAGGATGCCGATTAGACACCGCTGCAACAGAGCCTGCCAGCTGGTCTTTCATGTCTGTTCCCCAGGAAATCCAAATCCGTATCTGGATAAGTAACTCAATATTCTACATTGCATCTTGAGATTTCAACTGATATCTCAACACATGTTGATATCAATTTAATTCATAATGTTTTTACTTTTGAGTATCTGATTTAGAAGTTGTATTCTAAATACAACTGATTGATTAACAAAACGGTATAGCTGAATGGTATACTGAATGCATATTCCTTGTTTTGTATCTACAGTATTTGTGGTTATACTGTATATATACTGTACAGTATACTGTATCTTTTGTATTCTAATAACCCTCACAGTAAGATCTGCCATCTGTATCCAGGCAGTATTTTTGTACGCACATTTTTATGTATTAATAAATGTGTTCCGTGTATTTTAATCCGTGTGTGTGCGTTGCTGATTGTTCTGACGATCTAATAGTCATAAAAGAATCACCTTGTGATCTATTGTTACAATTAATAAATTGTTCCAGTAAATTCACAAAGCCCCTACATCCTTTTGTAACACCAATATAATGCTACGCTTCACCTACTGTTAATTTCACAGAGACAAGACAGGCCATTTAAATAGCAAAGATATCAACTGAATCCAATTAACGAACCTGCAGCTATGCCACCCCCAAATGAGCACTGGCTAATGGCCTGTAAAGTAAGGGTTTGCCCTTACTGACTCAGACAAATATTTCTAGACCTCTTTTATAGAAAATTCCTGACCTCAGCAGGAATTCCCAAGTGCAGGTAAAAAAAAAAAATCATAATCAAACTAACTTTTTATTCACAGAGTCATTCATATAAATTAATTTACACATAATGAACCAATTAAATTAATCTCACAGATACAGTAGTATATTTCATTCTGACTACATTTTTATATTTGATAAAACCAATTTTAAAATCATTAAGGGTAACATAAATGGTAAGAAATATTTTTTAACTCATGCATAATGACAAAGCAATAAATATGTAATTAACATATCTTTGTTTAAAATAATAAAATGTCCCTTGTGTGTAATATGCTTATTAAGATGGCAGATGGTTTAAGAAAAAGCTTTGACTCCTTAGAAACTATAAATTCCTAACACTTTAAAAGTCTGTTGGATGCTTCACACAACCAAAGAATCTCTCTTTTCTTGTAAATGGTACCACAGTCGATATCATGATTGCAATGCTGATGCAGTAGACTGATGAATGCTTGTTTCACAGATTGAAATGAATGGGTGTCAAGGGCTGTGTGATGTTAACTTACAGGTACAGTTTTGTACCTTGTTCTCCGAATTTCCTACTCTCATCAAAGGCCCACAGATAATGCACAATTAACACTCTATAAAGAAATGACATGTGGGGTTTCAAACAGGTTAGACTGTGCCTTGTTTTAGAGAGGGGTCTGTAAGTACACATTATAATTGAACAACGCATTGTACATCTTGCTATCTTAACAGTATACAGCTGTTTCCTTCATACACATCTTGAGCTGTTAGCTCTGCCCAAACCCAAAATATCACAGGACCTCTTCCACATCTCAGGAAACAAAGTCATGAACCCTTGTTGAGAGGACTCCAAAAACTCCAAGTCTAAATCTGCCACTCCAATCAAATCCCATTCAGCAACTTGGAAACTCTTGATCTTGTCATGTTCTGTTCTGTTGTTGTACTTCTAACTTACAAAACATATTTTTCTGTATTAATTAAACAGTAATCAAACACAGTGGTTCCTAGCCTTGGTCCTAAAGGAACAAAGTGTCTGAAGGCACTCTTTCCAGCTGCACTCTTAACCTCCAGTGCTAATTACATCAATCTGCATGCTCCTTTAGATTTTAACTTTTTTTCACTTGAAAATATGGAACTCTACACATGCTCTCCACAATTTGTTTGGCATTATTTGTGACTATATAGCTCTTATTAGTTGATTAATGTATAATGAAAAGCATAGGTAGGAATGACACTACAGTATGTAACAAATATACAGTATCACTATGTAACAGTGTATTTCAGATGAGCATTGAGCATTATTTGGATTTGGATACCATTTGGATACCATTCAGGCAACAAACTTGAATGCAGGCTGTTCAGAAACTGCAGTATTGATACAGACAAGATACCAATTACAAATCCCATTTGATCACTGAAAAAAAGCTGAAAGTAAATTTACAGTTATTCCCAATTAGTTAAAATGAAAGGAATTAACCTGTGATTAAGAACGTAGCTGTAGCAAAAACCAGAAGAAACAACAGTGTTCTTTCAGGATGAGGGTTGGAAACCACTAACCTAAGGACACAAGCCTACTGCTTAAATATGAGAAATATTATTTGAAATTAGAGATTCCATTGTTTTGAGCAGTTTCTCTTGTTTCTGCTTTCCTAAAAAATAAAAAATAGAAAAAAATAAACTTTTCCATCCAGAAATATGTCCAATATATTTAACGTGCTGATGCACTTCAAATGCAGGTAGATTAATAACAGTTAATATGACCGAGAATGCAACGTCTTTATGTAATTTTTAGTTTAACAACTATAATATTATGTGTAATACTTTAATTCTTGTATGTGTACAGTACCTACAATTTGAAATATTGCTATAGTTACATTTTAGTGCTAATATGGTGTAGGGGTTTTGTGCATTTACTGGGACAATTATTAATTGTAGCAGTAAGTCACAAAATGATTATTTGATGGCTATCAGAAAACCGACGGGATAACTCAGCTACGCACACGCATGGATACTAATACACGACAATACATTTATTAATACATAAAATGTGCATATAAACATAACGGATCTGTTATGAGGGTTGGCAGAATACAAAAGGTATAAATTCAGTTACAAATACCAAGAGGGACATACATTCATTCATTTATACTGTTTCGTAAATGAACTTTGATTACACTTCTACACTAGATACTCAAAGGCAAGTACATCACTCATAGGAATTAAATTGATATCAACTGTGGTTGAGGTAACAATTGAATTCTCGAGCTGCAATGCAGAATGTTGAATACTCATCCAATCTGTGTGGATTCAGATCTCCCGAGGGCACAAGGGAACAGCGGCAGGCTGTTGCTATGTTCAATCGGCATCCTCTGGCCCGGTGCCAGGCAGTGCTGGTTTGGCGTGAGATGGGAGAGAAGGAGGGAGAGATTTCTGCTGCAGCGCGCTGGCATTGGGCTCCCTGAAGACCGACTAGTTAGTGTTGGCTGAACTAGCAGAAATTATGCACACGGAAAGTGACTGCGGATCCAAGCAAGTCACACTCTTTAGATGGGAAGAAGACCGATGTAGCACTAGTCCTGAATACTGATATCCAGCTTTCCACAGTTCCGACTGTAGTTCACTCGTTGATCAGGTGAGCGTTCGCGGTGGATTCACAAGGCTTGCTGCTGGGCTAACCTCGGGCAGATCCTTTAGTTACGTGCTGGCGACCTCTGTTCTCGACTCTTAGAACAAAGTAAAGTCCTGGCACTCTGACACACTGGCCGTTACGTGATTGTCTGAGATGAATCTGAGAATGTCCCGGAGGAGCCCCCTTCTGGGCTCTGTGCTGTCTGTTTTACCTGGAGGAACTACGGTCGTTCATTGGTTGAAAGTTTCGTGGGCATCCGAGACCCACGTGGGGTTACCCTGCCCTACCAGTTCCCGATTGGCTGATCGAGGTGGATGATGAGTAACAATGCACTCTGACCTTGTTATAAGGTTGTAAACCTTGAGATGAGACTCTCCCAAGGAATTTCCCAGACAGTAAGGCACCAAAGATGACCATTTATTAAGGTGGCTGGTGAATCTCAGCTTTTTAATATATCTGTACTTTGAAGTGTCCAACTTGCTTAACTTTAAAGTAGACATTTTTAGTTATTTGAGGTACTGTACCTCAATCTTTTATGTGGATGTTACCACATTTTCCTAACAAGGATAGTTTCAGTAAGTACTGAAAATAATTATGCTGGCATATACATTAAATAAGCATAGCGAGTCACAACATTACATTTGCAGAGACACGTTTTCTTTTCTGTTTAAAGGAAAAATAACTCCAATGAAATTTGGAAAGTTATCTTATTGCTGTTATAATTCTAATACAATGAAGACTGTATTTGTGGAACACTCTTTCATTTATACAGACACTATACTCTAAAGTTTTGTGGAATATATTACAGTGCTTGCAGATTTACCTAAGTAATAACATCAAGAGGGTGAATTTGATTACCAAGCAAGTTGCACATTTTTCATTACTGTTATTCAAAGAGTGTAAATATTTGTAACTATACTTATAAATGGATAATGTTTGCAGTAATATGAGCTGAACAGCAGCATAACAGAACATGTAGTCATTTTTATTTACAGTCATGCAAAAGAGATGCAATTCGTTTTAATAGTATTTTCTTTATGATTTACGACAAAAAAACATTTTACACTGCCCTGCAAAATTGATAATCCTAAATTTATTTTTAATCACTGTTATGTGTACAAACATTTGTTCAGGGGTTGAAGCCTTTTAAAAAAACTGTAATATCTCAGTTAAGCCCATGTTATTAATACAAAATTACTCTTGGTAAAAAAATACAAGTTAGCAAGTATTGTAATACTGTAGCCTGAAGGTAGCTATAAATTATGCAGCTTGCATCTAAATCACAAAAGAAAAGAAAAAACCTGTAAGGGTATAGGAAGCCTATTAAGCATTAATAGCATCTTTAAAAGAAAAAACAAACAAACCTTTAAATAAAAACATACACTAGTAATAAAAAAACAATTCCATTATATATTTTAAGATCTTAAAATTGTATTCAATTGTGTTCAGCTTTTAAAATAAATGGTGCTAGATAATGGTTATCTGGTTTAGCTGTAATGGATGAATAAGTAAATTCTGCTGTGCCATATAACATCCCAAATCCTAAAATCTATTAATTTACACATAATGCCTAGAGTAAACAACAGGGAAAAAGCAGAGTGAACTACATCTGTGCACAGATAGATATATTTATGTATATTTCAGCATTTTTATTGGCTTTGAAAATGCAAGGAAAGAATCAGCCTTTCTTTTTCTTATAAAGCACTACATAATTTAAATGTCTTTATATACTGTACATCAGTTACTTAAAATTAGAGTGTATCATTTGTCTTTTTTAGCTACAGTATTTAGATCATAGTATTTCATAGTATTTTATTACTCATATATTTTGCAAGAACACTGTATATTGTAAATTATGTTCTCTTGTTTACTTTTGCTTTCTGTGGAAAATACAGTGAACATAATACAATTACTTACAAAATGATTATTTTAGGTGTACATACACTGTATAAGTATAAGTATTAATAATAATATTAATTAACAATTTAATCATGATAACAATAGCCAGCATTTATTGAAAACTAAATGCAGAGGGAATTGTACCATCTGGATTAGGTTTTCCTACATCAGTTTGTTAATTTGAGTAAGAGGGAGAGCTGTCAAACATTGAGGACACTGACATAAGCCAGTCATACATTTATTGTTATACAAGCTGCTCATGGGAAAGTAACTTAAAGTTAAACATGAAGTTCTTGTTTTCCCCAGAAGGATTCATCAGCATGTCACAGCGGATTTGCAACAAATAATAATACATTTGTATCGCCCTCTACTAATGTGAAAATGAATAAAACATTTGTACAAAACAAAGAAAAAATAGAAACAGAGAGCAATACAAGTGTGGGGAAATACAGTGTGACTGTATCTGACTCTTGTTAATGTTCAACCATTAACTCCTAAGTCTACAGAAGACACTTCACATTGGAACACAATAAGTGGAAAAATAACATTTCAAAACAATAGGAGTGCAGGAGTTAAATGAAGGTACTGTACGTGATTAGAGTGAATCATGGAAACAGTACATCAGTTATTTTTAGGACTTGCAAAAGGAAAAGTGAAAAGGTGCATTCTGTTACATTTACATTGAGAAATGATATATGGACACCATAAGAACTAATTTGGGTATCAGATGTACAATAACTCAATCAGAAACATTGTACAACAATAATGCATATATCACTGATGTCGGATGGGCAAGCCGTGGAATGACAAGGAGAGCTTTAAAAACTTTATGCGTAGCCATAAAAGGGGCAACACGTGGGTTAGCTCAGGTTCAGGGGGTCAGACGATGTCGGTATAGAAACCTATGTCCTCAGGCCACGGACTTGGGCGACCTGGTGCTAGGCGGGTCTCACGACATCCGTGCCTTCAATGCTGAGCAAGGAGCAGAGCAGACACAGGAAGCCTACACAACAAGACACACCAGAAAGTAGAGCGCCCTCTATATTTATATATTGCGTGACAGGATATCAGTGTAGTAACCTTTTTTCCCTGTTTTTAAGTATCCCTTCAAAATAAAATGTTTAAAATTACATAAATTACTTTTTATTCTGTTCTTTTTGTAAAAGTTGGCCTTTTTTTTTTTTTAAAGCTGGCTCTTTTTTGCCCCATTAGCATTGATATGGTATTTTCCACATTTGTAATTTTCTTTCATCTACTGCACCTCAGAGACAGGTGACAGTTCTGCCATACATACAGAGACATTGTATGTACTCAAACATGAGTGAATGTGGGACTGCCTAGAGTAGCAGCTTCATCCTGTAAATTGACAGATAGATGAACAGTCAAGCATTATGTGCTTTTGCTTTACTAAAATGTAAAGCTCTTCTTTCACTGGATTTAAAACATTTTGCATTCTCTGTCCCATAATTTTAGTTCAGTAGGTGAAGTTTAGAAGAGGCTTAATTTGCACAGTGAGTTGTATTTGAGTAATTTGCCTGGCTGAGGAGAATGATAACCCATCTGGATGGAAGGGGCCGTTGGAACAGACCTCAAACAAACAAAGACCTCATAATGCTGAATCAGAATTCATAAGTTAAGAAAACAAAAGGTAGAATATGAATATGATAGTGATACAGGTGCTGTATGGTTAGTAGATTGAATGCATAAGAGGGGGATGAAGGATTCAGAATATTTTAATTCATTAGAAGTTTTAATAGCATTTCAAAACCAGAGAATGCGAAGGTTCTAGACAACCTGCTCCAGAGAATAGTGCTTAAGAAGATGAAGAAGAGGAAAAATTTAGAACCTCCTAACACTAATGAACTGTGGAACATTGTGAGCACATTACAATGGATAGGCTTTGGATTTGATGTCTCAAACATCGAATCTATAGAACTGTAGGATCAACGCTCAAGGTAATAAATATGGCAATATCTGGATGAGCAGTGAAGAATGGTGCACCAATCCAAGGAACAGCTGCAAAGCTTTTAGTGCTGAAGCAGACATAGTTAACAATTCAAAAGGTGCAGGAACCAGTGTCAGGTTAATTTGCTGATTTGTCAAGGAGTACAGTGTTGGAAGGGACAGCTGTCTGGGTTAAACGCAATTGATAATATAATTAGGAATTAAGGCATTAACCCTTTAGCACTATACAATAATAAGTTGTAGAAGGAGTAGTAATGGTAATAATAATAATAATAATAATAATAATAATAATAATAATAAGTAGTAGTAGTTTGCCATTGTAATACTGAGGTATGCAACACATGAAAAAAAAATAGATTAATAGATTATCACTTGCATTTTAATGGAGAATAATTTAATTTTATTTTATTCACACACACACAACTCAAATGCTAAACCTCCAGACCTCCCCTTTCTCCTTTCTCAGAAAGACTGAGGAAAGCATGGTGGGCCGCAGCAGAAGTAGGTTGAAGTAGTTCAGGTGGGTAGCTGTGTCAGCATGCATAGGTTGCAAAGGAACATGTGATAGGATTATTTCATGCTGAAAAAAGAAGAAAGAAAACACAATGTTACGGCTGTGGAGCCTTCTTCAGGTGACCCCGAATAAACCTATCACTTGTTCCTTTGCACCCTTCGCATGCTGAAACAGCTACCCACCTGAACTACTGTATATCCACAAATATTGATACATTAACTATTAACTCCATTCTTGCAGACCACCTTCATATAGGAGCAATCAAGGTCTGTTCCAGCCTCCATTCTTGGTATGTAATACCCTTTTCAGAACAAAAATACTGTATAGCCACATTACATTTTATACTTCCTTCATCTAGATGCAGTTACAACACTTTTTTGCAAGCGATCATTAAAATTATATTATTTTTTTTATATCATGCAGTGTGTAGGTAGGTAGGACCCTTTTCAGGCCATAAAGGCCCATGGGGAATGGGGGGCAAGGTCCACCATTTTTCTTTGACCATCTGACACTGGAGGTGGAGGTGATGTGGTCAGCATCACGCTCTGGCCTGCCTATTATTCCCGAAAGGATTAACCCACAGTACTCACTTGGAGTGGACCTGGGAACCATCTGGAAGCAATTAGAGCAAGCTACATTGCTTACACCTACCTGGGAGTGAACCCAAGACCTTCTGGTCAGGAGCTAGATGACTTTGCCATCTCAGCTACCACAGCTCCACCATGCAGTGTATACAGTACCTCAACAATATAACACCAAATTCCAATATTACCAATTCCAGTTGTTTTGAACAGTTTATAGTCACTCCATGAAATTCCCTTTTTCTTGAATTTCCATGAAGCCAGGCACATTAAAAATTTGAGGTCTAATCCAGGTTCCGTTCATGGCATGTACTGTAAACTCCTTTTCAGAAAACAAAAAATACTGTACAGCCACATTACATTTTAAAACAGAGATAGGCTATGTACTTTGTTTATATAACACATGAAATAGGTTACATTTACAAAGAATATTATTAGATTATGAAAAAATAAATAAATAAAGCTACTGATTCAGTAACATCTATTGCAACACAAGTATTACCTGCGCTAGCTATTCTGGATTACTGCAGACTGATTCCCACTGACGTGAGTATTGATGCACATTCTAGATGGCTGTATCCATACTGTATGTGTACATTTAAAGTGACTTTGTAATGTGTATTACAGATATACAAACTGAGTGGATGATTGCAGAATTCACAGGTTATATTTCACAAAACACTGCAAAGGAACCGGAGAACAGTCAGGATGCACAGTGGCTGTGAATTATTATTTATTTAAACTAAAAAAAAGTTTAACCAGAATATGTTTGGGTAGCAGCACCTAGTGGGCCAGTTCTGAAGTTAACAAAGGGTGGAAAGTGGAAAAAGTGGAAAAAAAGGAGTGGTTTTGAAAGCACGGATCAGTGGCAGGGTGAACTCCTCCACAACAGAAGAGGTGTGAAATTATTCTTGCTGGGCAAAGGCGTGTGCTGAAGTACTGTAGCATCAGTGGTCTACAGAGATAATTGAAAGATATAAGTAGGGGATAGAACGTAATGAACAACAAAGAGATGGCTGAGGCCAAAGGTATAGTGGGATGGACATTTGATGATGAGATGGGTAGAAACAGAGGAAAGGAGAAAAGAGAGGGGACCATTTACCATGTAGAAAATACTGGAGCACAAGTTTCAAGTGGGGGGAAGGAGAGGGATTCAGAGGCTGCCAGCAGCAACTTTGGGAAGATGGGGAACAGAGGACCATTGTCACAACCAAAAACATGGGGCAGTGAGGGATGTAAAAGGGAGGCCAAAATCTATTACAGTCTGAACAGCATCTGGACAAGTGCCTGTGGATTGAATGAAGAGATGGATAAAGAGTAGAATCAGTTTCTTTTCTCTTTTCCTCTCTTTTTAGCTGTTGGAATTAGGTAGAGTTTAAAATTATATTTATGAATTACATTCTAATTTTGAAATAATTCTTAATATAGTTTGTTGATTCCATAGTAGTGCTGTGTAAGACCAGAGTCACTATTCATTATAGGTTTATGCATTCTGATGCTACACTGGGATAGCTTGAAATAAAGTCTGAGTTGACTTTGGTACTGTATTTCCATGCTGTAGCACCAGTGGTTAATTCAAAAATATTAAGTCAACAAAAAGCTATTCAATATCACAATCAAAAATATTTCATCTTAAAATGAGAACTTGCCCTACAGCATTGGACAAATTAATTTAAAGTGAGAATGATGCAAATAGTACTCTAATGGAAAAAGAAACACAAATATAGCCAGCAGCAATATCACTCTGCAACTCACAACTGGCAACCCACTGAAGCTAAGCAGGTGTGAGCCTGGTCAGTACCTGGATGGGAGACCTCCTGGGAAAAACTAAGGTTGCTGCTGGAAGAGGTTTTAGTGGGGCTAGCAGGAGGCGCTTATCCTGTGGTCCATGTGTGTCCTAATACCCCAGTATAGTGACGGGGACACTAGACTGTAAACATTCCTTCAGCTGAGATGTAAAACTGAGGTCCTGACTCTCTGTGGTCTTAGAAATCTCAGGGCGTTTCTTGAAAAGAGTAGGGGTGTAACCCTGGTGTCCTGGCCAAATTCCCTATTGGCCCTTATCAATCTTGGCTTCCTAATAATCCCCATCTATGAATTGGCTTCAACCCTAACCCCCCACTGATAGCTGATGTGTGGTGAGCATTCTGGTGCACTATGGCTGCTGTCGCATCATCCAGGTGGATGCTGCATGTTGGTGGTGGTGGAGGGGAGTCTCCATTACCTGTAAAGTGCTTTGAGTGGAGTGTCCAGAAAAGTGCTATATAAGTGTAAGCGATTATTCATTATTAGTAGAATCATTTAAGATTTTGCAGTTAAATGAACCCTGATTTAAGGTTTAAGTACAATTTATTTTGTTAAACGGATGTTCTGGTAACATATTTTGGCCTGTGAGTAAGGTTTCATATACAGTACACATACAGTACACTTACTGTATGTAGACATAAGTGAATTTTATCATTTCAAACATATGTTATCTAGTTGCAGATCATGGATGGATCCAGTTGGATGGATATTGAGTAAAATAAAATTATAAAATGTTACAAGGTTATTTCACATATTTTAGTAGTGTAATAGTTTGTAGTGTTATGTAATCCCAGAAACTGACTCAGTAGGTGCCTTCTTTACAGTATACAGTTCATAATCATGCAATATTACAAAATTATACAATTTTTTATACAGTATGTAATTAATTTATCTTTTGCTTTGGTATTTGCCCAGGTAGCTAGGGGGCATTGACATTATAAACTGAAGAAATACTTTATAAGCAAAGCTGGTTGTAGTAATTTTGAATATTTTTTAATAAAAGACAAATATATTACAATTCTTGATATTTAATCTTTGAGGATCACATTCCAGTATTTACAGGTTTCTTTAAATTATTACCTACTTTACATGTACGGAGCTGGGCTGTTTGCTTTAAGATAAATATATAATTACTTCAATCATCTGTTGAAAACTTGGGTGAAATGAAAACATGAAGTTTTTCTAGTTCTTTTGGACTGATTTTCCTAAAAAAAATCATTGAGGTAATTTCCGCTTTACAGAGTTATTAAAATCCATGAGCATGAGGTGGTTAACCACAGAATCCTGTACAAACCCTAGTGCAGTTAAATAAAACATTGCTGATTGAATTCCCTGATTCACCTCTCACTGAAATAAAATGTCTTTACTTGTTCTCAGATTCAGCAAGAAATGTAGGTTCTGTATAATGAGCTTGCTTAAGATGGTTGTCATCTACCTCCATCAATGTCACCATGCTCTGTTTGCTGAAATAGTTATACAGTATGTATAATGAAGAGCTTTCCTGTTCTTTATTGATGAAAAGCACTATAGAAATATAAATGCCAACTATTGTCTTTGGTAAGACATGTTGTAGCAAATATTTTTTAACATTTTCTGAACTGTCAAATCAACTGTCTCTTGCCTGTTTACAACATTAATGGCAAGCTGCTTCTAACCACATGGTGATAATTATTAATTAATTTTTAAATGGTATTAATTTGGATTACCTGCATAATGAGGCCACTCCTATGGGATAATAAAGAAGCTTGTAAGAACAATTAAGATGTTCAGTCTGTGGGTAGGCTCCAGACAGGAAAACTAGAGAGTGAGAGATCCAGGGAGAGCTCTTATTTGCAATGGACTGGGCTAGCATACAGGAATTCAGTGTGTTGCTGTAGGGAGGCTTGAGAAAATACATTTTAGAATGTACTGAGGGGTGTCACAGATACTGAATAGATGGGCTGTGTTGTGTTAATTAGAATGACCAATGCACGTCACTTCTGAAAAAAGGGTTGACTTAAAAGATCGGCACTGACTAGCGACATTAGCATCTGAACTAGTGGGGAATCACCTGGCTAGGTAGTGGTGTGTGTTCTCCCCAAGAGAGAAGTCTAGATGGGTTTGCTTAGGATTTGACCTGTTCCAATGTCCCATCATCAACGGACTAACAGGAAGTCTTGAGAAAGAGAGAGTTTTTGTGGTTTTTTTTTACTGAATTTAATGATTTTTGTGATGTGAGTATCTTTGTGAGTGATTATTACTGAGGATCATTTGTGAGTCCTGGGTAAAGAGATGAGGTGAATACTATGAAGACTGAGAATAATTTGACATATTTAGTTGGGTTGAACAATCCATTGTCTGCTGATCTTAGGAAGAACACAAATAAAGTTAGTGAGAAAATCTTGAAAATGTGATGAGCGTGTGTGAGGGGAGTCAATGGAAAGGCGGCTGAATAAAAACGACTTTCCCAGAGGGGTTCTGAAAAAGCAGTAAAGACCACTAAAAATGTGAAAAAAGTTTAGATTGTAATCAACAATAGTGCTAAGTTATTTATAACTGGTGAGAATTTCAATTTCCTCAGTGACTTTTGGTTTTCCAACTGGTGGTTGCTTTCTATAATCAATGGTAATGTCTTTGGTTTTTGACATACCTGTATTAAGATGATGGAAGGAGTTGTTACACAATTTAACAAAATAATCAACTACACACCCAAGATCAGTGTCCACATCCTAGAAAAAATCAGGAAACCTAATGACGTGTCTGTCCTCAAAAGGGTAAATATACGGTACTTTATATGATGGGCATAGCACACAGCCTTGAGGAGATCCAGTGGAAGATCACTCTTGATCTGAACAAAGGCAGCATGCTGGCATGACAGGATGTACAGTACAAGGAGAGTATGTGTCAGCAGTTGTCACACAGTAACTGAAATTAAATCACATTGCATATTGAACAGTTACAGTACATGTACAAGAAATATAATGTAATAATTAATTTCCTTTCCATTAAACATTAAACATTTAACAATATATATTTTATATACATTTTCAGGTTACTAAATGAGGTCTATTGAAAATTTGCTAATTTTATTCTGATCTATGTTCCTATACTTTCATAGCATTGGGGGAATACAGATGGTAAATCAAAGTGCACTGAAAAATCATTGATTTAAAAATCTTTAAAACGTTTGCACCAATTTAATTCTTCAAGACAAAAAGTTATGATTGGGCAGCATTATGGACTAGGATAACAGTAATTTAATCAATCAATTTTGCAGTTTGAGTATTCAAACAATAGCTTAAGGTTTAATTCAGAATATCTTCATTCACCACATTATACTACATTATATCATAAAACAAATGGTAAACATACTGAAAGTTTCTTTAGAAATCATAACTACCAAATGCTTCATTATTATGGTTGCTTTAATTTCTTTGCAGTTTTAATCCCTGAAAATACTGAAAACACAAAGCAAAATAAACAAAAAGTTAAATAAGATTTATACTAAAAAATACTAATTTTTTCAACATAGAGTGCTTTGGAAAAATATTCAAACTCTTTCTGTAGTGTCCCATTTTGTGAAATTATGAATATTGATGCATAAATGTTGTGCCTAACCTGAATGCTCAAATTGATTGCATACAGATGCAGCCATTCAAAATGCACGGACGATACCGCATTATTTTCCGGTATGCTGTACGCAGTCTACCGCAAGTTACCGGTAAATACCGCAAGTTACCGGTAAATACCGCTAGCAAAATAATAGTATCCGGAATTTCCGCAAGGTGGAGCTAATAAAGCTCAACCTCTCATGTTTGAGCTGTAACCATCAAAGTCTTTAACGAAGATATTAATAATAGTATTAATAATAAATGACCTTGGACAAGCTGTAAACTCAAAGTATTGCCCTGGTCCACATTCTTTTTTTCATTGACCGTCTTTGTAAAAGTAACACCACAGCATTTCGCAATCACGCATTTTTTTCCAATCATGCAAAGTACAGTAATTTTTGAGAATCGATTCACCATGCCTTTCACATGCTCATAAAAGAGATTGATTTAGGAACATAAACATATTACCGTATGCAAACTGTACTGTATACAGTATGTATATGTATATTTAATGTCTTAACTGTGCCCGTTTAAGTATTGAATATTCATATCTAATTTTACCACTGAAGGGAAATCTTAGTAGCTGAGCATAAAAAGAATAGGAGCATACTGCAACGCGTGTGAAGGCCATAAACGATATTAATTTTGGAACATAAACATACAGTATATGGCTGGTCTCGGTACTTTAAAGAAAACATACACGAAACATGGTTTCATTATGACCAGAATCTGTCTTGAGATATTTTTAACTTGATTTACAGTATTTGAGAGGTATGTCTTAACACAGATACTACAGTGCTTAAGTACTACTCACGTATATGTTTCTAGGTTTATATTATGCATTTTATACGGTCAAATTACTTTTGAGCAACTAATAAGAAGCGCGAAACGGTATGCGTTTTAGTTTCGTTTCGTGCTGGGACCCGTGGATTGATTAGAGATATCAAGTACATACAAGTCATTTTTTAAATGTTGTAGTTCGTCTTGAAAAAATGTTACGAGTACATCATCTATCAACAATTACACAGGTTCTGTTTCCATATTGCGGATTTTGGTTACGTAATATTATTTTCTAGATTTCACGTTGTGAATATATGATTTGGGCAAACAGAGCCGCAAAGAAGTACATTATGGGTTGTTGTTTTTTTTATGCAGTTTTATCTAGAACAAGCGATGCTTAAACCTTTGTCTGATTCTTGTGAAACTATCCACACGACAGTTACAGTACCTAGGAGTTGACTTCAGTGATGTCACTGATGGGATGTTTCTAAAAATCCATCCTCTGTAAAACGTCTTCTCTAGTTGTCCTGCATATGTATTCGCTCATGAAGCTGTGTGTTCTGAGCCTGGATCTCTACATTTGTGTATGAACCAGCTTAGAGGGCTAAAGACAGCTTGTGTTTAATTGAGTGTAAGGCAATTTATGCTTCTAAAGTCATGGTCAGCATTTTTGTACTGTGCTGTAAACTTGTTCTGTGCCAAGTCACATTATTTTATAGCGTTTTTATAGCGTTATCAAATCCGGTGGCGCGGTGTTAGTTTCCTGACTCCCATGTCACATGGTCTGTGATTAGAACCTGTAATACCGGTTTAATTCGTCACAGCCAGCACTCCGGTTGTAAAGTAGAAGCAGGCGAGATTTCCAGCGAAAAACACCTCCCCCTTCTTCAGGTGTGAGGGTCTTCTGCTCAGAATGAAACGCTAAAATGTAATGTAGGCTCTGAATGGGTTCAATTGTGATTTGGGCTTGATTAAGGTCGCTGCCTTTCATCTAAAACCCTACTTGAATCCTTCTAAACTAAAAATCAGTGTTAGTGAGTTCTAAATAAAGAGGTATCCAGGTAACAGTGAAACGGGCGGACAGTCTGGGGAGATCGCCCGTTTTCCATGTAAATAGTTCCCTGGTTCCGCACCCCTTGGTGTTTCTCTCGCTCTCTCTCGGGTCACCTGATCATTAGCTCGAAAGATTTGAGTGCTTTGTGTATATTCTAATGGTAGTGGGGGCAGGGTGTGTGGGAACAGGTTTGGTTGAAATTGCATTGGAGATCTATGTTCTTCACACCTGAAACATTTTCTCTGAAAGCATTTTCTTCGCTGTTTAACCGATCTTATTACAGCATGTTACAGTTTACTATTATTAACCATATTAATTTTAAGTGCTTAATGTGAAATCTTGTAAAAATATATTTTCATTGTTCAAATATACATTAAGTCTGACTATCATATAATAAGTTAAATACAAAACTAAAGAAAAAATAGGGTTAAATATAATTCAAAATATTTTGCTAACAATGTTAACTGTTTATGAATAATAAAATGTATTAGCTAAGGAGTAGGATGGCACAGTTGTTAGTATGTTTTTTGTTTTGTTTCTTTTTCATAAATACAACAGTAGTACCTGATGTCTCAGTGGCTTTCAAAATTAAATTATGCATGCAAACCTGTGAACTAGAAAGATAACTAAGATATCCATCCATTTATAATGGTGGCAAAGTGGTTAGCATTGCTATCTTGCAGCACTGGGGTCCTAGGTTCAATTCCTGCCATCCTGTGTGTGTGGGGTTTACATGTTCTCTCTGGGTTACATGGTTTTTCTCCATATGTGTGATATGACTCCCTCTCGCACTCCAAAACATACTGGTAAGTTAATTGGTTTATGGGAAAACTGGCCCTGGTGTGTGTGTGTTTGTGTCTGTCTGTCCTGTGATGGACTGGCGCTATGTCCAGGGTGTATTCTGCCTTGTGTCCGTTGCTTACTGGGATAGGCTCCAAATCCTCTGTACTGGATAAAGAGATTAGAGATGGAAGTAAAGGCACTGTGTGGATGGAACTATACACAGTGTTAGAAACCCACTATGAAATGGCAGCATCTCACTGAGAATAAAATATTTTATACTGCTGGCTTAAGGAAACAGCCTTTCCACCTCTCTTGCACATCAGTATCCATACCTAGTTATTTAAACAAATTGCCTCTAATTATAAACATCTTAATATGCTGGCTCTGTGGATCCGCATCAGCTATGTTTGCCCATTCCTTCAATTCATGTGCATCCAACACACAGTTCAATGCCAGCAACTACACATACAGATGCAGCCATTCAAAATGCGCGGGCGATACCGCATTATTTTCCGGTACGCTGTACGCAGTCTACCGCAAGCTACCGGTAAATACCGCGAGTTACCGGTAAATACCGCTAGCAAAATAATAGTATCCGGAATTTCCGCAAGGTGGAGCTAATAAAGCTCAACCTCTCATGTTTGAGCTGTAGCCATCAAAGTCTTTAACGAAGATATTAATAATAGTATTAATAATAAATGACCTTGGACAAGCTGTAAACTCAAAGTATTGCCCTGGTCCACATTCTTTTTTTCATTGACCGTCTTTGTAAAAGTAACGCCACAGCATTTCGCAATCACGCATTTTTTTCCAATCATGCAAAGTACAGTGATTCACCATGCCTTTCACATGCTCATAAAAGAGATTGATTTAGGGACATAAACATATTACCGTATGCAAACTGTACTGTATACAGTATGTATATGTATATTTAATGTCTTAACTGTGCCCGTTTAAGTATTGAATATTCATATCTAATTTTACCACTGAAGGGAAATCTTAGTAGCTGAGCATAAAAACAATAGGAGCATACTGCAACGCGTGTGAAGGCCATAAACGATATTAATTTTGGAACATAAACATACAGTATATGGCTGGTCTCGGTACTTTAAAGAAAACATACACGAAACATGGTTTCATTATGACCAGAATCTTGAGATATTTTTAACTTGATTTACAGTATTTGAGAGGTATGTCTTAACACCGATACTACAGTGCTTAAGTACTACTCACGTATATGTTTCTAGGTTTATATTATGCATTTCATACGGTCAAATTACTTTTGAGCAACTAATAAGAAGCGCGAAACGGTATGCGTTTTACTTTCGTTTCGTGCTGGGACCCGTGGATTGATTAGAGATATCAAGTACATACAAGTCATTTTTTAAATGTTGTAGTTCGTCTTGAAAAAATGTTACGAGTACATCATCTATCAACAATTACACAGGTTCTGTTTCCATATTGCGGATTTTGGTTACGTAATATTATTTTCTAGATTTCACGTTGTGAATATATGATTTGGGCAAACAGAGCCGCAAAGAAGTACATTATGGGTTGTTGTTTTTTTTTGCAGTTTTATCTAGAACAAGCGATGCTTAAACCTTTGTCTGATTCTTGTGAAACTATCCACACGACAGTTACAGTACCTAGGAGTTGACTTCAGTGATGTCACTGATGGGATGTTTCTAAAAATCCATCCTCTGTAAAACGTCTTCTCTAGTTGTCCTGCATATGTATTCGCTAATGAAGCTGTGTGTTCTGAGCCTGGATCTCTACATTTCTGTATGAACCACCTTAGAGGGCTAAAGACAGCTTGTGTTTAAATTGAGTGTAAGGCAATTTATGCTTCTAAAGTCATGGTCAGCATTTTTGTACTGTGCTGTAAACTTGTTCTGTGCCTAGTCACATTATTTTATAGCGTTTTCATAGCGTTATCAAATCTGGTGGCGCTGTGTTAGTTTCCTGACTCCCATGTCACATGGTCTGTGATTGTAACCTGTAATACCGGTTTAATTCGTCACAGCCAGCACTCCGGTTGTAAAGTAGAAGCAGGCGAGATTTCCAGCGAAAAACACCTCCCCCTTCTTCAGGTGTGAGGGTCTTCTGCTCAGAATGAAACGCTAAAATGTAATGTAGGCTCTGAATGGGTTCTGACTTGCTTTAACAAAATATGTTTACAAATCCTTTCACCTGGCATTTTCGTAGTTAGAAATTATGGAACGCTCTGTTAAAAGCAAGGGAGTTTTTATGTCCGTTGCAGTTCTTTTGCAACATGAATATAATTATATCGTTATTAATTTCTTGAGATACGCGATTCCATATTATATTCCCTTTTAATCAAATTCTAAAAGTATGCTTGTTGACTCCGGTATCGCGTTAGTTAAAGACTTCGATGCTTAAAATGTTTAGGAGAAATGGAATACTGGTGTGTATGTTTTCTTTAAAGTACCGAGACCAGCCATATACTGTATGTTTAAGTTCCAAAATTAATATCGTTTATGGACTTCACACGCGTTGCAGTATGCTCCTATTCTTTTTATGCTCAGGCACTAAGTAAAAGGAGATGCTTCATATTGCTTGACTAATTTTAAAAACTAAGTTAGAAATGCAGACGCTCCCTCGGTGCGCTGCTCTGGTGCGCCGGCTCTTACACAGTGCCTGTCTGCCGTAAGCGTTACAATATACATACCCAACACTGCTTGTACCCATCTGTCATGCAAATAAAACACCTTGAATTGAATTGAATTGAGGGGAGAGGGGGGAATACTAAAGGCAATACTGGCTCAATACCCTCGATGGGCTTTGACGTGCTAATGCGTTGGTTTAACAGTCCGGGTGTGGCAGGCTTCCAATGTCAACTCGACTCGATTGGAAGACAATGAACGTATTTTGTGATATTTAGAAATATAAATTTGTTTGGTGCGAGTGAGGTTTTATTTAATCTCTGACCAAGGGAAACGTTTCATTTTTTCAAAGAAATGTTTGTTAAAAAATAAAGTCATAGTTCTATGGGATTCAATCACAGACCATGTGACAAGGGAGTCAGGAAACTACTCTAACACACAGCGCCACCGGATTTAATAACGCAATAAAAACGCTATAAAATAATGTGACTAGGCACAGAAAAAGTTTACAGCACAGTACAATAATAAATGCTGACCATGACTTTAGAAGCATAAATTACCTTACACTCAATTTAAACACAAGCTGTCTTTCTGTATGAACCTCTAAGCTGGTTCATACAGAAAATGTAGAAATGCATTAGCCTGATTATGATTAAAAAACACATAATTAAACACGCGTTTGCGATTTAAATCAGAACACGATTTAAATCAATATAAATGTTTATATTGTAACGCATACTGTCCAGCCTCCATTTCTCTATAAAAATTTACTCTGTTGCACACACACACACAATAGAAGGAGGAACCGCTGTCAGAAGGGAAGATATGTTCAAAATATCGCAAATATCGTTCATGTTGCGATATTTTGAAATATAAAAGTCAATTTATTGTCCATAATATCGCTATTCTATTTTTTCGAAGAAATGTTTGTTAAAAGAAAAGTCCGGCACCAGCTGGATTCGATCACACAACCTCCCAGTTGCTAGTCACGCACCTAGACCAGTCGGCTAGAAGACAGCTCGCATGAACAGGCAGGCGAAAAAGCCCTACACAGCCCTGTCGCAGCACACGAATACCGTTATTAAATTCTTTAGATACGCGATTCCATATTATATTCCCTTTTAATCAAATTCTAAAAGTATGCTTGTTGACTCCGGTATCATGTTAAAGACTTCAAAGCTTAAAATGTTTAGGGAGAAATGGAATACTGGTGTGTATTTTTTTCTTTAAAGTACCAAGACCAGCTACAGTATATACTGTATGTTTATGTTCCAAAATTAATATCGTTTATGGCCTTCACACGCGTTACAGTATGCTCCTATTCTTTTTATGCTCAGCTACTAAGATTTCCCTTCAGTGGTAAAATTCAATATCTACAACGGGCACAGCAAAGACGTTTTTACTGTAAGTCTTTCTACGACAGACCAACGGACCACGAGTGCCCCTGTCGGTCAACCAATCACGTACTGCGGTGCCACGCGTCATCTTGCGTCATACTGAGCGACGTCACCTGCGGTACGTGTCTGTGACGCGCACTTTGAATGGCTGCATCTGTAATCTAAAATACAATCCTTATTTCAGTATCTATGTAAACATATAGTCTGTTAACTTCATCATCTTCATCAAAAGTATGCCTAACCCCATTAGGAAGTGTTCTTGTTATAAGTGTATTCCTCAGCTTTCCCCAAACTATCTTCTTCTTGCCAACATCTCTAGTCTTTTATCCTGCAATAACTCAGCCAACACTTAAATCTCCAAAAGCTGCTTGTGTTAATTTCTTTAAATCACAAATATCATGTGTAAATACTGGCCATGTAATACTCTGCATTGTGGAATAATAGTTTATTTTAAAGGGAACTAGAGAAACTAAGAACTAGAGAAATCAAGAAAGGCTTTTTTTCTAGAATTAATAAATGCACATCCTGTTCACTGGGGAAATTAAATCCACACTGAGCAATCTTCAATATGTTCAGAATATGACAGCAAGAATCCTATCAGGGATGCATTACACCTGTTTTCAAGTCCTTGCACTGGTTACCTATCAGATTTCAAGTCAACTTCAAAATCCTTGAAATCTGATATATACTGTCCTACAACTGGTATTATTGATCTCCGAATTATTGTACTTGACATGACTTCATTCAGCCTTTCCTGAACGTCTATGACAGGCAGAGAGAGTGCTGTTTCTGGTGCGATCTTTTACAGCTGACATTTCACTGTTTTAAACGAACAAGAAATTAGATTGCTCATAAATCACTTATTCTATATAAACACAGCGTAATTGCCCTCCGAAAATCTTCTTTTTCTTGTTCGTTTTAGAGACCTTGATCGAAACTGATTTTAGATGTCAGAAAGGATTTATTTTCTCTGTATTTCCTACATTGCTTTGTCGAGATTTTAACTTTATATCTAGGCTCAGATTTCAACTATAAATCGTACAGTAATTAATAGCAGTAAATACTGATGTTTATACATAAAAAAGTCATGCCTTGGAGTATAGACCCCCAAAGGAATGCCATAGACTCAAACTGCAAAATAAACACATACAGAAAGAAAGTATTTGTATTGTAATTGCAAATCCTGGTACTGTATGAGTGATTGGTATGACTTTCCTCATTACAAATCTCTTATTAGAATTTAAATTTCTCTGTAACTCCAGGTCAGAACAGAGAAAAAGTAACTGCCTTAAGGAGTTTACGATTATGAAAAATAGAAGGATAAGCATGATACGTATGTCTTCTGTCATTTTCTAAGTCATGTTACTGAGCACCAAATCTTATTGAGAATATGAATCCATTTAAGGTTTATACCATTAAAGTAACGGTTTATTCCATGCTGAAAATGTTTGTACCAGACTTTTTTGAGGCCTGTTTAATTGTGTCTGAAGTCTGATGTTGTAAATTTTATTGTTAAAAAAATCCATGAAAATGTCACTACTAAAGTTAGCTGGTACTGTTGGTACTGTAAGTGGCAAGTAGAGCTCATATTTTAGATTTTGTGTAGTTGCTAGCGTTGAACTGTGTGTTGGATGCACATGAATGAAGCGACGGACACAAGGCAGAATACACCCTGGACATAGCGCCAGTCCATCACAGGACAGACACAAACACACACACACCAGGGCCAGTTTAAATCTAACCTCAGAACCTTTCTTTTCAGAAGACTTAGTGTCTGTATCTGCTTCATTTTCTAATTTTGGTAGCACCTCTACCTGCTTGTCTTTCTTATATGCATTTACTTTGTAATCTGTGGTCCTTTTATCTGTTTTTACATCTACTGTATTGCTTTGAGATGCCACCTTTAATGGTGATATATCAAATAAAGTTTTTTATTATTGTTATAGGGAAACATGATCAGATTGTCCCTGGTTCAGAAAAAAAAGATCTAAAGTATACTAGTTTGTCACTCTTCTAATTCCCTTTGCTAAATGACTTTTCATACTAATCTGATCAATCTAACTGCCAGTTTTCTGTGCTTTCTCTATCCTGCTAGATTTGAAATTATTCTGAAAATTTTCATCTTGAAATAACTCATTTCTAAATACCTTTTTCACTGTTAACATCTTGCAGCAACTCTGCGACAAAATATACACTCTGACAGTTCATCCTGCTACCAACATTAAATAAAACAAATCTTAAGATTTCTATATTTATGTCTTTATTTAGTGGTTTCATTAGTGACAAAGGCTAAACTTTCTTGGAAAAATGTCTTTTATGTGTTGCGGAAAAAACTGACTTGCTTTAACAAAATATGTTTACAAATCCTTTCACCTGGCATTTTCGTAGTTAGAAATTATGGAACGCTCTATTAAAAGCAAGGGAGTTTTTATGTCCGTTGCAGTTCTTTTGCAACATGAATATAATTATATCGTTATTAATTTCTTGAGATACGCGATTCCATATTATATTCCCTTTTAATCAAATTCTAAAAGTATGCTTGTTGACTCCGGTATCGCGGTAGTTAAAGACTTCGATGCTTAAAATGTTTAGGGAGAAATGGAATACTGGTGTGTATGTTTTCTTTAAAGTACCGATACCAGCCATATACTGTATGTTTAAGTTCCAAAATTAATATCGTTTATGGACTTCACACGCGTTGCAGTATGCTCCTATTCTTTTTATGCTCAGGCACAAAGTAAAAGGGGATGCTTCATATTGCTTGACTAATTTTAAAAACTAAGTTAGAAATGCAGACGCTCCCTCGGTGCGCTGCTCTGGTGCGCCGGCTCTTACACAGTGCCTGTCTGCCGTAAGCGTTACAATATACATACCCAACACTGCTTGTACCCATCTGTCATGCAAATAAAACACCTTGAATTGAATTGAATTGAGGGGAGAGGGGGGGAATACTAAAGCCAATACTGGCTGAATACCCTCGATGGGCTTTGACGTGCTAATGCGTTGGTTTAAGAGTCCGGGTGTGGCAGGCTTCCAATGTCAACTCGACTCGATTGGAAGACAATGAACGTATTTTGTGATATTTAGAAATATAAATTTGTTTGGTGCGAGTGAGGTTTTATTTAATCTCTGACCAAGGGAAACGTTTCATTTTTTCAAAGAAATGTTTGTTAAAAAATAAAGTCATAGTTCTATGGGATTCAATCACAGACCATGTGACATGGGAGTCACGAAACTACTGTAACACACAGCGCCACCAGATTTAATAACGCAATAAAAACGGTATAAAATAATGTGACTAGGCACAGAAAAAGTTTACAGCACAGTACGATAATAAATGCTGACCATGACTTTAGAAGCATAAATTACCTTACACTCAATTTAAACACAAGCTGTCTTTCTGTATGAACCTCTAAGCTGGTTCATACAGAAAATGTAGAAATGCATTAGCCTGATTATGATTAAAAAACACATAATTAAACACGCGTTTGCGATTTAAATCAGAACACGATTTAAATCAATATAAATGTTTATATTGTAACGCATACTGTCCAGCCTCCATTTCTCTATAAAAATTTACTCTGTTGCACACACACACACAATAGAAGGAGGAACCGCTGTCAGAAGGGAAGATATGTTCAAAATATCGCAAATATCGATCATGTTGCGATATTTTGAAATATAAAAGTCAATTGATTGTCCATAATATCGCTATTCTATTTTTTCGAAGAAATGTTTGTTAAAAGAAAAGTCCGGTACCAGCTGGATTTGAACACACAACCTACCAGTTGCTAGTCACGCACCTAGACCAGTCGGCTACAACACAGCTCGCATGAACAGGCAGGCGAAACAGCCCTACACAGCCCTGTCGCAGCACACGAATACCATTATTAAATTCCTTAGATACGCGATTCCATATTATATTCCCTTTTAATCAAATTCTAAAAGTATGCTTGTTGACTCCGGTATCACGTTAGTTAAAGACTTCAAAGCTTAAAATGTTTAGGGAGAAATGGAATACTGGTGTGTATTTTTTTCTTTAAAGTACCAAGACCAGCTATATACTGTATGTTTATGTTCCAAAATTAATATCGTTTATGGCCTTCACACGCGTTACAGTATGCTCCTATTCTTTTTATGCTCAGCTACTAAGATTTCCCTTCAGTGGTAAAATTCAATATCTACAACGGGCACAGCAAAGACGTTTACTGTAAGTCTTTCTACGACAGACCAACAACCACGAGTGCCCCTGTTGGTCAACCAATCACTTACTGCGGTGCCACGCGTCATCTTGCGTCATACTGAGCGACGTCACCTGCGGTACGTGTCTGTGACGCGCACTTTGAATGGCTGCATCTGTATGTACTGTATGAAGAACCATGAGCTCAATATTTGGTGGAAACACCTTTGGCAACAACTAAAGCTGCAAGCCATTTTTGGCAAATCTCTACCAGTTTTGAACAAAAGCTCTGTGCTCATTCCTTTTGGGATTTGCTCAAGTTCTCTAAAATTGCTTGGGGATCACTTATATATTGCAGTTTTCACGTTTTCCACAGATTCTCAATGGGATTCAAGTCAGAACTTTGACTTAGTCACTCAAAAACACTTTCTTATTAAGCTACTGTAGGAGAGTTTACTGTAAGAACTGACAGTGCTATGCTCCATCTACAGTATATTCCTATTAGTTTTGTAAAGCGTGCCAGTCCCTGCTGGTGAGCAGTAGAACTATAATTCTACTTTATATTCTATAAATCTACCATGCTTAACAGTAGGGATGGTGTTGACTGAGGGATGCACTGTGTTAGGTTTGCGTCAGAAGCAATACTTTGCATTTAGACCAAAATGTTCCTGTTATGACTTGACTAACCACAAAACATTTTGCCTCATATTTGCAGTATAACTTGCAAACCCCATGTTGGATTTCTGATGCTTTTCTTTCAAGTTCGTACAAGCCCCCTTTGTGAAGTGACTGGAATATTGTTGACCCATGGGCATTTTCTCACATCTCAGTCACTGAACTCTTGGCTTCACAGTGGCTTCCCCAAACTGTTTCCTCCTTGCTAGCTGCTCAGTTAGGGGGGCAGCCTGACCTAGGCAGTGTCTGGGTGACCTAATGATTGATATCACCATACAAAGATGTTTTAAAATTTTCTTTGTATTGTTTTTAAACTCTTCTCATGTATGCCTTTATACAGCTTTATCCCTGAATTGTTTTGAAAGCTCCTTGGTCTTTATGTTTGTACAGTAGTTGTTTTTATTCTGAAGTCAAATACACTATTATTATCGCTCATAGAGAGACCCCTCATCTAGTTTTGTGACTTGTCAAATTACTTTTCTTCAGTTTTATGTTATCTATTTAAATTTTTATTTTGTGGTCATTGTGTGGGTAAGGTTATATAAGAATTGATTCTTCATTCTGATGCTGTATCGGGACTGCAATCTTTAAAGCAACAAAATGTGAAAATTGTTTTCACTGTAACAACATAAATTATTTAAGTGTCTGAATATGTTTGCAAGGCATTGTACAGCAATGTACACACATACTGATTGGATGTACTGCAGCCTTACGACTTACCTCATGACTCTTAGTAGTCACAACTTCCTCACAACTTTTAGTAGTGTAAAGAAAAGTAGGTGTATGTTTATTTCTATGAAAATAGTAACCTTGTTATGCATAAATTATTTATTAAATATGTACCTGGATTTGCAATAGTTCAGCATAGCCAATGTTGTGCTTTATTGTTTACATGTTATTGGTACAAAAGGTAGTAAAACACAATTGGTACACCATAGTTTTTAAATGCAATACTTCATTGAAAAGTACTGTATAGTAAGAAAAAGTAGTTATAATACATTATTCCAACCAACTGTCTGAGATAACTACACAGTTTGGCTTAATGCTACTACTTGATGCTACAAGAGATTTGACTCTCTTTTTTTTGTTTTAGTTAAGTCTTTTAATATCATTTTAATACCCACATATAACTGTCTATTTTACAAAATGGATGGGACATCACAAAGTGTAGTTATTGTTCTCCTATTGTTCATTACAGCAGTATTTGGAAACTTGATATTTATTATGTAATGCCTGATTTATATTTTTTAATGGGTCCAAGTAATTTGTTTTGTTGTTGTATTTATACTATAGTTGTTATAGGGTGTTATGTAGCTGTCCTTATCCAACTAAATAGTACTAAAATTCTGGTGGATGTGACCATCAGTTGTGAAATCTAGTTCGGATGTCATAAATGGTAGTGAAACAGCTTAAGAAAATCTGACATATATTACTGGAATAACAGTTAATAGCTAAAGAATGTACGGATGTTTTTTGACAATTTCTTGCCAGAGTAAAAATTTCCTGACCTACTCTGTAACTATCAATACAATCTTTTAGTTTGACAAGTTGTGTCTGAAGGTCACCATACACCCATATTTCAGGAGCAATGTAATTGGTATGCTTCTTGTTGGAAAGGCAGCTTAATAAAACAGTAACGACTGATGTAAACTGCTAAAGCTCTTCCCCAGCTGTCGACCAATAAATAATATCTAGGTTTATTGCTTAAGGGGTAAATATATATCCCAACTAAAATATTATAAGCAGGATATTTTTACCCTTCCGTTTGGAATTTAAAATACTTTTAATAGATGTTTTGCAAAGATACTGTATACTGTACACATCGATACCTTCTGAACACAGTTAAAGTAGCAACATACAATTTAAGTGCATATTGTGCTGATTGTCTAGTTGTGAAATCAAGAGAATTTTTTACTCCATTACATCTCCTTATATATAAAGATGTGGAGTAGGGTTCAGTTTGTTCCTGTCCATTGTTAAATCATTTTCAACCTCCACAGAATTCTAGTTTAATTTTTCTGGAAGTATCTGGAAGTTAATTCACCATAGGATGGTGTGGTTCAAATGTGATGGGCTGTCACCATAAGCTGACGGCAATAAAGAAGTTAATTAATTGCCTCATAAATCATGTTTACGTCCAACACCATATGGAATACATACAATTACATATGTACGCATACATATGGATTTATAATTACATAAATTAAGTTTCATTACAGATGCCTGTTTTTGATGGGAACACCTGCTTAGGTTCCATATATTAAACACAGAATATGTTAAATTGCTAGCTTCAATTTTGAGATACTGAATAACAGACAGTACTCCATATTGTACATCCAATGGGGAGTTCACTCCTCTTTTTTTAAAAAAAAGTCTACACAGTGGGTATATTATAAAATTCTTGATACAGGATACAGGATACGTTTGGAGAGGATGCTGTTAATGTTGTCTAAAACACCTGACTCATCACTTGTGTAAAGCTGCACCAACATTGATTGCTGAGAAAATTAACTGTTTTTTTTCCAATATTGTTAGAAATATAGCATCAACATCACCAGATTGTGTGAAAATCAATGAGCTGGAGAAGGGCACCTCAGGGAATAGGGAGGTTGCTATACTCTCTTGTGGAAGGTAAAACACGAGGAAGAATGTCGAATTCTTGGCATTGGTTTTGCCACCATAAATAAAATGATAAAATTACTGTACTTCACCAGTTCTTTGATGGAATAAATAAATGCCTCATGACTCCTCATCTTTAGTTTAGCAGGGAACTATTTTTTTTTTTACATACAGTACAGTATATGCTCACATATGACCTACATTTAAAATCGGACAACAAAACCATGAAAACTATTGATGCTAAGTTCAGCCAAATTCTTTGTGAAATTCTAAAATAGAGCAAACTCATCCATGACACATAGATACCTTCTGTTTGTGTCAAGAAGATCAATTAACATTATCAGAGAAGGAGCTCATGACTGCTGGACCAAACACAGTCCATCCATCCACTTTCTAAGTGCTCTGATTCAGGGCTGTGGGGAAACTAGAGCCTATCCAGACAAGCAACAAGTGCAATGCAAGATACACCCTTGACAGCATGGTAGTCCATTGTAAAGCAAATAGACACCAACAGAGACACACTCACATCACTGCCAATTTCCTAAAAGACAAATAACCTTTCAGTATATTTTTTGGACTCAACAAAAGCCCATGCAAACTTGGGGAGAAAACAAATTCCACACCGAGGTCCCCAGCACTATAAGGCAGAAATGCTAAATACTGTGCCACCCAAACACAGTCTTGAGTCTAATCAATTTAATTATTTTATTTATTATATCAGACCAGCTTTTAAATATCACCTGCAACAATGTGAACACAAAGCAATGTGCACAGAAAGTCAGTGTTGGAAAACTAAAGAAACCAACCACAAGAGAATATTTTCGAGTGAACGTGGAAAGAAACTCTAAAAAAATTCACTTTTTAACAAATGAGCTTATAGGCCACAAGATGTTCTGTGACAGAGCAACTCAAACTCTAAGCAGGGGAATCTGTCTTGATAACAAATAAAGGTGGAAGTCAAAGAAGAAATCTTAACATGAACAACAGGTGGGCAGGCAAGTCAAATTTGGTTTCTTCACTGCCAGAAGAATTGTTTATGGTCTGTTTACCCAAGAACCAGTCCTTTGAGACTTAATGAAGGGGAAGGCATGATCAAAGAGAGGCAGTCAACCCCCATTGAAATGACAATTTGAAGACCTATTCAATCAAAACTCCAGGCAGTAGGCAATACCTTACACAGCACCCTATTATAAATGAGCTTGGAATTCTGCCAGTACTTAATGAGGTATAGAATGCTTTCATATAATCATGCAAGTGAGGAATAACAAAGGATCAAGAAGTGATGGATTGTCCACTGAAATTCTCTCTTCTTTACAGGAAACAAATGTTGTGAGCAACACCAACCTTTGTTGAAAATTTATAAATCCTGAAATGAAGGCAGAATAAAGATGAACTAAGTTATAACGCAAGAATAAATAAAGAACCAATTAAAAAAGACTCTTCAAAAGATATCTGATAAACATAACCATAATACTGTGATGAAGGCAGATGTTTCCAAAATGCTAAAGTATCCATTTATAGGTGAGGTTAATTTATGTATTTCCTGTTTAAACCATATAAACATGGTTCACTGTTGGATCACTGTATTTTGTAGAGACCATAAAGTAAACTAAGTAATCTAAAGACAAAACAAAGCTGGAAACAGACTTTTTTCCCAAAGAAGTCTCCAGATTCTGTAATGAAAGTCTAAGTGATGTCAAGTGTTTGGTTACTCTGAGATATTATTAGATACTAACTGTTGGTTCTGATTGCATATAAAAAAGTAGGAAATACGACACTGGTTTTCCCAGAATGTGATGTGGACTGCAATATATATTGAATCAGTGTTCCCTTTAAAGAAATCATGATTGACTCTGATTTTTATTAGATTAAGGAAATACAGAGGATTTAATTAACAATGTTGCACTGTAATGGCAGGTAGTGTAATAGCAAAAAGTAAGTGAAATCAGAAGGTGAATTTCTCTCCATCTCTTACATTTTGAATGCCAATCGTGTCATCGATGTGGACACTACAGGATATTAACTTTCATAGGTAAAGAGCTTATTAACATTTCATAAAATGTCAGATCCATATGCCTGAGTATTATATTCACATTCTGAATCTTACTTTATTTGCTTGGCATTCTGTTCAATACATGATTAACAATGGATACATACAGTAACAATGCATAACTATAGCTGTGTTCTATTTTAAGAAGTAAGGACAGGAAATGTTGGATTTTTTTAGCATGAAGGTCTCCTGGCTTGCCTTCTCAATACAACTTGTGCGCTTTTCATTGTTCTGTTCCAAAAAATAATGCAGAAGTGCTCAATAATTATTTTTTTGTTGTTTTAGAAAACTGGAGTTTAGATAATTAGGTAACATAGATTTTAAAAATAATTATAAAGTTTATTGGATGGTTTCATTGGCTTACTATAAAACATAACCCTGGAATACTGTACTTTAAAGACACTTCAATAACTGCATTCTTTTCTTGTGTAAATTTCCCTAACTTCAACTTGAAGTTATGTATACTGTAAATTCAGTTTTAAATGCTTTTAAAAACTTTATCTTTATAAGAAACTTTGTTCTTATGTTTTGACTTCACAGCTTTTCAGAAATACTTGGGTTTTAGCATTGTTCGTAGAGAGTTATAGTTTGTAATAACTGTGGTAAAATGTACAGTACTTGAAAATGTGCATAAATTAAACTATGTGTTTATGCCTTGTTTTGAGTCACCACTAAATTCAGGAATTACTTTTGCATTGTTATGAGTATGCCATCTAGCAATTATAAAATATGCTAGGACCCTTTTTCCCTTACCACAAACAAGTCAGTTAGTAAAGCTAAAGTGTCCTTTTTATTTTCTAGCAATCGCAACACCCTGTCTACTCAAAATCCAGAGTAGACAATCCACAACACAAAACTCTCTCCAAGGTGCACACATTCCAGACCAGTACAGGTACTTCATGGACCATGGACCTCAGTTACCAGAACAAATGTCCCAAATTAATGCAGTCCAGCAGTTCTGTCCTCCGTGTAGCTTCTTTGGTGGTTCTTAGGCATCTTGTTTAGTCCCATGCATCCTGAACACTGTGTCCTTGGTCTCCCCCCTTCTTTCTATGTTTGTCACCAAGTAAAGTTATGGGCAGGGAGGTGTGAAAGATCAAGACTTTGCTTTTTGCTCTTAGTCCCCGGTATCTGAGTTGAGTCCTCTGCTGGTCCATCTGTTATAATCTCTCTTGCAATCCTTTCTTCTCCAAAGTCCTAAATTCTCTGACAGGAGAAGGCCCTTTAACCATGTCCTTTTCAGTCCGTCCTTCTCAATAGGAGTTCGTGATTGTCTCAGTTGGGAGCAGGTGTGTCAAGTTCATTACAGGAGGAAGCTTGGCGAAACGATTTGGATTGTTTGAGAAGTGTCAGTATGCAGATTTGCAGGAATAGTGGTGCCTTATCATTCTTTTTTTCCTTTCCTGACTCCTTTGCTCAAGATCTGGTCCAAACTATTTCAAAAGCACCAGACTCGTCCACATTATGTTGTGGAAATTGAGCGAATTGTGTTTCTTCATCCTTAATTGCCTCCAGCTCCTGTCTCTGACTTTGATCATAGGGAGGAAACAAACAAACACACAGGAAAAGGATAACCACACTGATACTGACACAATCACTAGCCACTACATGCAGACTCAATTAATCACAGTCCATAAGCCTTCCCCTGTTGGAATTCTGTGACATTTATTTACAAAGTGACAATAAACTGCTTTCAAATATTTTATGTTCCTAAAAGTGTAACAATAGATAACAATAGGATGTAATCTCTTGATTTCCCATTTACTCACAAGGGCTGTCTATTCTTGTTTCATGGCAAAAGGCTTTGACCTCAAAATATTAGGTTCAAATTAATTTCTGTGGCTTCATTGTAATTAATATGGTTTATAACAGTGGTCTGTCACCCAAGTTAGTCTGACAGTTTTTTAACACGTTTTTAAATAATTTTTAAACACAAAGTTTTCTTTCCTCATTCCACAAAGATCCTGCTCACCCACTCCCATCAATGGCACTTCCTTCCAAGTGTCTACCTAAGGACCCCTGTAATATGGTAATGGAGCTACAGTGGAACCTCCATGCAATAAGGCTTTAGCTACTTCAGCAGTACTCCAAGCCTCCACCATTCCCCCACTGGACAGAATTGTATACTTTCCACTTCATTAGGGAAGGAATTGCTTAAAGGGCAGCAATTTCAATGTTAAATTAAGTGTGTTTTTTGAAAACAAACACCAAAAAATCGTATGGTGTTAGTGACTAATTTCACAATTCTCTACATTTCTAGAGGTACTTTCTGAACTCAGCACTGAAATGGTGCTGATTAGTTGAATTGTCCAGATTCAATCAGAAGAATTACATAAGTGACAAAAAACATTTATAGAGCAAATAGTTTTAGATGGCATATGTTGCTCATATGATGACAATACAGAATCAGGCAACGTGTTACAAAAATAAAGGAGTCATTTTATGTATTATTCCAAAAGGTGGATCTTAAAAATAAAAATTCAAAATGTTTCACAATCTCAGAGGACTGCAAATGCAAACAACATCCAGAGTTAAAATGTCACTGTAACTTATATGGTTAAAATTTTGTAAGGTAAGAATAACTCAGATCTACAGAAATATGGTTGTTTTGCATATTTATCTGTATGTATAGAAAGATGGAGCAGTTTGTTCAACAGTACAGTACTGAAGTGGCAGGCACAGTGCTATCGTTAGCATGTGTTCAGCATGTTTGTGGTTACTTTCTAATTTATCTCAAATTGCACTGTTTGTATTTCTCATAATGTGTGAAGATGTATTTATTATGATAACAGGTCTTTCATCCTATCAGTGCTTGCCATTCCCCTGTGGACTAAGAAAACAAATCAAAGCACCACACAATTTTGTAAACACATTTTTTTCTGGCCACAATATGACTAATCAATGTATTTTCTGCTTTGAATATTTCTTTTCATGTTGAATATTTTATCTTTTTTATCATTTGCATTTTCATCACTGATAAATAACATATACTGTGCCATGATAAAAAGTTTAATGTGACAATGTGCTTATGTAATCTATTGACTAAATTCTCACAAATTGTTTAAAAGGACTATACCCTCCCATATCTTCTAAAAATCCATACGTTGAAGCTCTGGCAAGAATCACATTCACTTTCGTCTTTCACTTAATTATCCTTTTCAGATCTTATAGAGTTCAGATCCTAGAGTGCTTGTACACTCTACAATTTTGTTTTGCTTGCACAGCTTGCTGAATCTTTTTTCCACTGCAAATGTTCTAATTTTATGCTGCCTATATTACATTTCAAGTAAATTACAGGCTACAGAAGGCCACTCTGGGTTCCAATCCTGCAGTCCACTACTTGCTGCAGCAGGAAGCTCTGATCCAGGCAGCAGGAATGTTTGGTGTTTATTACAGCTTCAGTTCTATTAGAAACGCTTATTCTTAGTCCTAATATATATAGTATATTAGATTAGTTATTCCCTTAAATTGAAACCAGGATCTGGAATGTCATGTCTTAAAAATGTTCATTTTTATTTATTTAAAATATTTTAGTCATTCTTTGCTACACTATTACTTATTTCTTCTGTCACGGTTGTTTTCTAATGGTGACAAGAAATATAATCTCTGCAATATGTTTAATGTGATTATCTGTGTTCAACTAAATTTTCTTACAAATACATTTTTACTAAGCCATGGATACTTGCTTGTGTTTAAGTATTTTTACACCTGCATTAACAATCGTGATTGTCACTGATTCTCCATGATATGCCTGAATAAGATTATGAATTTTGTTAACACTATTTCAGTAGTTCAGTTAGATCAAAATAAATGTCAGGGAGAGACAACGTATGTAGTATATATTTGGCGTAGCTAGCCTGGCTGAGGGAATTGGCAGCTTCACCAGATGGGGGCAGCTCAGACCCTCCAAAAGAATCCCCAAAATCACAAACGTAGAGTTTAAATTGCTGTGTTAAAAGCACAGTCAGTTTGGCTGTGGTTTCCCTGCAGCAAAATATGTCATTTTTGGCTATTTTCAGCCAAAAACATGTGTGTGTGCAACAATGAAAGAATATGTTCTGTATGTGGCAGGCTTGCACTTGCACTTGTATGAGCTAGAGGGTTCGGATTTGGTTTCTGAGAAGCATGTATGCTGTAGGTGCCTGAACCAGAGTCTGTGAACTGGTGGCAGCATTATACTGTAGGTTAGCAACAGTGGCAGGACCAGATAGCTTGGTAAGTGTGGGGAACCAATTGTTTGGAGACACAGTCTCCTGAAAACTGAATTGCAACAGAACGCATTGTGGATGTACCGTATAGAGAGGTACACAATGGAAAACCAAAACTTCCAGTGGGAAAAGCTAAACCTCTGGGGGTCTTTGCCCAATGGTTGCCTGCCCTCTAACCCCTACTGTAGGTATGTTAGGTGTATGGACGCCACGTTTTGACTTCGGTTGGAATGCTGTAATAAGGAAGATGACCCAGAAGGAGCAGCTTGGAGCTACTTGTGTGGAAGAAGATGACACAGACGTGAAATGGGAACCCCTTCTTGATGCATGCAGGTGAGCAGGATGTTAACTGTTCTTCTAATTTCCAGGTATTTACATATGAGCGAGTTACGACGATGTCATCATTGTGTTTGTGACTGTTGCAATAGTGACTTGCCAAACTTGAAGGGAAACCAGAAGAGATTGACTGGATGGCAGGTAGCAGTACTAGCTAGTTTAAAATTGGAACTCTGTGATAGCAGTGTAAAGCTCTGGTGACCAGAATAACTGCTAGCCTCTAAGAATAGCCTGATGAAGAATGTGAAAGAGAGCTGCCACTTGCTGCGTTAAGCTAGATAAAAATGGATTTCAAGTCGCTGGAAAAGGAGGAAAATACTGTACTACAGTATGTATGTGACTAGAAGCATTAGAATGGGAAGAGTTGAAGGCTGGTACCAACCAGTTGGACAATAACCACAAAAGTGTGGGATGGGGTGGAAGTGGTGGAATCCATCACTGTAGCTACCTGTAATGAACCGTTCTTAAGGACCCAGGCAACACAATCCGGGAATGAGTGGGGAAAACACGGGGAAAAAGCATGCAGGATACGGGGATGAAAACAGGGGGCGTGTCCTTGGTGCGCTGGTGTTCGGGGGAGGTGTGGCTGAGGCAAAAAATCCCGGAAGAAGTCCAAGGGAGAATCCAAAAGGAGGCAAAAGTCCAAAGCCGGGCGGTCCATCCTAGACAGACGATTAAAAATGGGAACCGGGTCGGAACCGGCACGGGAACGGGAACAGGAACAAAAACCTTAATGGGACCAGGCACTTCCAGGTCCCGGACTCGCCTGGTACGGAAACCAGAGCAGAGCCCAGAATAGAGTGAGTGCCTGGCTTTTAAGGAGAACTGAAAAGGGGGGTTGGAGCAGGGAGCAGGTGCGGTGGATGAGTAGAAAACAAGGAAGGGCTGGAGTGTCCTTAAGAGGAGGGGTTTACGAACGTGACACTACCTAGGCCTGTGCACTAGCAACACTTCAGAGGTGAATGAGGAAGCTTTGGTCCAGTGCAGCCACCTCTGTGCATATGTTCCTGCATTGTGGACTAGTAGTCAGCAACTAGGGGCTCCTGTGGCGGACAGCAAAAAAAAAGGATTGGGTAGAAGACAGATGCATTGAGGCTGAAAATGCAAGAGTGACTCTGATCCTGAATGACTGTGATGAGGAAATGAATGAATGAAATGAATGTGAGACATAACTGCTCAAGCTATCAAGCCTGCCTGAAAATGAGTTTTATTACCAATCTATTACCAAGATTTAACAGTTACATTTACTTTACAGTATAAGAAATACAAAGCAATGTTTTCACCACTTCCAAGTAAAGTTATAAATGAATCAGTTAGCAATTATTAATGCATGGTTCATTTGCTACTACCAATGTCACAACTACTAAGACTGAATGGACCACATCTACAGTATATTCAGGTGTATTTCAAATTACTGCAGTTATTTATATTATCCTTTGTCTAGTCGGGAACAGCCACAGTCACATGCCTGACATTTTTTAATCTTCAGTTTGTGCAGATCTTGATTACATCTGGCATGTATTATACAGATTTGATTTAGTGAACAAAATCGTTTCCCTGGGAGTTGAACCAGGTGGTTTAACTTTAGGACCCGCATAGATCTGCTCATCGAATTCTTCATTATTTTCCCAAATTTGTTGCCAAGCCATTCATTTTCAGTGTTAAACTCTAATGTAATAAAATCCAAAATTCAAAACAATATGTATTATTATATACCACTCTTTGTGCATAGTCATCCCAGAGCAGGTTTATGGAAATAAAAACAAGGCATATGCAAAATGAATCTTATACTTAATTGCAACATAAATAACTTTTTTTTAGCTATTTGTTTTTAAAACATTCCAATGTCATACAATTTCTGGTGTAAACTTTAAAAGAAGTCTGGTTGCTATCTGTAGTACCGGATTCTCAGATTTAACAAATGATTTGTACATACTGTATGTAGTAAGTAGCTCTTGAGACGGTAGACATGTCTTGAAAGACCAGGAAAGAACTAAGCACTAGGGTGATGTAATCAGAGAGATGGGTGCCAGTCAACACTGGGCAGCAGCATTCTGAACAAGCTGGAGCCTGTTTGTGGTCTGGCACACTAGCAAATAAGGAATTCAAATATTAAAGATGGGAATACATAAAAGCCTGAACCAGTACCCAGTCAACAGTAGTTTGCCAAAACAGCCTGTGGAAGCTAAGCTTTACTCTGGCTTGACCTTGAAGATCATCATGCAGAAGCAGTGCTGGAACAGGCATCAATTCGGCTTAAAAGGAGGAATACATTTGAAAGCATTTTTATCTACAGTACTGGTGGTGATTTCATAATACCAGGGTATCGTTTATACCATTTTTAAGAGGATATAGTGGGTACGGGAGGAGGTTGTCCTGAAGTAGAATACACCTGAGACAGAAAAGCAGTTCAAAATGTCCTCATAAATACTTCCCAAGCAGTACATGTGAGCTTCTGGATTATATTGAACTACATAATATGCGTCTTTGTCTTCCCACATGTCTTTTCTAAGTGTTTTAGCAGTACAGTACATTAGGCTACAATCAAACGTCAGACCAAGATACTTTGTGCGTATTCTGTACTTTCTAGCCTTAGAAAAATACATCAAGCTTAGCCTTGGCTAGTTATTCAAATGAAAAAAAAACTTTCTACAGTTGTTTTTCACCTTAAGTAGTCTTTCTTTACTCGTAATAATTTATTTCACTTGGACATCAGTCATAGGCAAAATTCAGAGATTTTGTTTGTGCCTTTTTTAGCTTACGTTTATGTTCAAGGACCAAGACTTGCAGCAGAGCATCATTAAGTCTCTTTGGGGAGCTGCCCTGATTTCTGAGAGTAACATAACATTTTTGTTAGAAAATGCTGAGGTCAAGATTGTACTGCAGCACTGGAATAACTAGGTGCTTATCATGAGTAGTTCATATCTTCCATTAATATCATTATCTAATGTTTAGTGAATTTCATTATGTAGGCATAAGTCAAGAAGTATTCTCCAGGATAGTGTTTCCACATGTGGGTTCAAGAGTATCTCTGTGTCTTTTTCATTGCAACCAAGAAATTAATAGAGATTATTGAAACACTATTTGGACTGTTTGCCTTTTCACTTTCACTTTTGGCTCCCCAAAGAGACTAAATGATGCTTCAGCTCCCCAGAGAGATTAATGATGCTCTGCTATGAGGCTTGGTCCTTCAACATAAACATAAGCTAACATGCCAGAAACAAAATCTTAGAATTTTTCCTCCGGTTCAGTAAAAAGATAAAAACTAGTTTTAACTTTGTGCTTGAATCTGTATTTTAGAATTAATCTTATTTAGGTTTATTGGTTCAAGACGGAACAATGGCTCTGCACATCACTATGAATGCTTATAATCGAAATGTTTGACACAGATGCATAAACACCTGTGCATATTGTAGTGCATTCGCCCCGGGCAGAGGCCGAAGAGCGCCCGGCTGGGGTACGCGGTGAGGTGCAGGACAGGAGTGGAAGTGGTCAGGGTGGGGTTTAGGAAGGCCGCTGACCAGTGCAGCTGTCCCACAGTGAAGCGGGCTAACAGTCTGGGGAGGTGTCCATTTTCCTTGTAAATAGTTCCCTGCTTCTGCATCCCTGGGTGTTACTCTCTCTCTTTTCTCTCTCTCGCTCTCTCACTCTTTCTCTCGGGCGCGCGGGGGGTGTGGTGGCTCGCGCTGTTGGAGGGCTGCGTGTCTGTCTCTCTCTGGTTGGGGGCACAAGAGAGCCGGCTGGCAGGTGGTGTCAGAGAAAAAAAATAAAGGCAGCTTTTAACTCCGCAAGTCTGAGTTCTTGTGTCCGTCCTATCCAAACCCAAAATCGTTACAATATACATCATTAATTAATAACTAGTTATTTAAAAGACTATGGTTCAGGAGTCACAGGAGTAGCCTGCTATTGAATAAGAAGCACTTGCTGCTCATCTAATATCTAATATATTCAACTAACCAACTGATTTAATCTCTCTTTTAAATTAGCTAAAATCCCAGTAGACGTGTAGATTGCTCTTGTTCTGCCTCTTTTCAAAGAGGGTGATAAGTCACTCTAACGACTATTGACCTACAGAATATCCATTTTTTACCTTTCTAAGGTCTTGTATTATGTGAAAAACTAACAAACAGTTAAGCTTTTGAGTATGTATTGTGTTATAATGAACTTGAAAGATTTGAATGATATTAAACTGTAGCTTTTGACAAAAATGTCACTTCTGCAGCTATCATAGATTTATCTATGACTTTTGAGACATTGGATCTTTCAATACCTCTAAACAGGTTGTGCGATATTAATCTTAATATGAACTCCCTCACATGCTTTCAAAATTATTTACAAAATCCTACACATTATACAAAATATGGTTCATATAGATGATTATGTTTCACACGATTTACCCATTTTTAAGATATTCCCACAATTTGTATTACAAACTCTACTCTTTTCCTTTTTAAATATTAACAATATTGCTTGGGCAACAGGCAACTTTTATATTAATGTCTACAATTTTTACTTTATCATTAGTAATATCTGCATTGCATCAAGTAATACCCAACAGCAGAAAACATACTGTAAATATGAACTCTTTTTCAGTATACTATATACTGAGAAGGCATATAGTAGAGCTTACAATTCACCAAAGTTGCAACACCCCCAGCACAGAGCAGAACCAAATGTACTGTATATGTGAATCAGTCAAATGTGCACAATGCTCCTTTCTTATTTGTTTTTAACATTTCTATGCTCTTATGTTCTCAAAAAGAATATATTTTGGAAATATGACAGAATGTGGATCAATTAATTTTAAAAATAAGATAATCATTTCTACCACAAATTACCGACCCAGACAAAAGCATCGTCTTTCACACAAAAGGCCACATCATGTAATTTGGACCTCACAAAATTCTCATAAAAAATAAATTCTCATTAGTTGTGTGTTCTCAGGTTGTCATTGTGATACTGAATCTGAAAACAATATGACAAAAATAACTATGACATAGAAAAAGTAAATATATAAAATTTCTCAAATATCTGTGCGGCTCTAGACACAGCTGTGCCCTTTTGGTGACTCAATGGTTAAAACCTTGAGAAGGAATTTGTTTATATTTGAACTTATATTTGTTTTGAATTTGTTTTGATTTAAATGGGGATGTGAGAAAAGGAAGCTTATAAAAGATTGAATGGGAAAATTACTCACACATGGGAACAAATTCAGAAGCTTTACTTTGTATAAGTTTTACTTTTGAAATAACCTTTGGTTCATTTAAACAGCAAACAAGTGTAAACACACACATAATTTACACAGAGAATGCCTGTTAAGGTGAAACAGCAGCAACACTGAGATGAACTTTACCTTTTTTCACAAATCATATGGAATTAGGTTGATCAATGAGATGTTACAATTTCTGTGAAATTAAAGGTTTCCAAGATCCACTTAAAGAAAAACTATTAAATTAATACACACTGCATCACATAATTTACCTAACATTGTTCAGTAGTTTGGTTAGATTCTAATGAATGGGACAGGGGAGGTGAACGTATTAAAACTTATTAGTGTAAGTTGCCTAACTGAGAGAACAGCAGTCTGACTGTAAGAATGTGGATGACCAAACTTATGTTATTTATTATAATGTTGGTTATACATAAATTATATTTTTCAAAATTATCAGTTTTGGACAGAAGTCAGATAACTACTGCATTTTAAATTTGGCTCGCAATAATGAATGTGCAACCTCATGGTGTCTGTCTTGAGATTCCCTGCTGTTAGCAGCTATTGAACTTGTGGACTGTTAGTATTAAATGCTGCCGTCTTCAGGAAACATTAACAAAAAGGTAAGCTGTTTTTTTACATAACATTGTTATGTAAAACATATGTTACAATATGTTACAATAACATTGTTCACTTTCATTCAATTTGAAAACTTTCATTTAGTTCATCTGTCAAAATGAATGTGTGAAATGAAAGAAAAAATGTACATGAGACATACATTATGTTGTCAACAATTCTAGCTAGTCTTTTGATAGTTGACATCTACTATATACTGCATTTCATATAAATCTTTATTTTTAATTACACAGAATTAACATTAAGCCTATACCTTTTGAGTGTAGAACTGTATACTAGTTAATTATATACAGTATTAGTTTTGATTTCAGGATTGACATTTAACACATTAAAATAATCATCTTATTAACTGGATATCTTTTGTAAGTTAAAATACTTACGTGCTTATGCTAAAATATTAGATAAACGTTTTGCCTCAACAGTTACCACAAATGTTTTTTGTCCTTTCATGAAGTACCATATGTCCCTTCCAGTATACTCCAGCAATTATCACAAGTGTTGACCTTGAGTGCAGGTAAGAGTGTCACTATGATAGGTTTTTCAAACTATTGAGCACAATTAATCTAGAGTCAACAGGTTTGTGTTTGAGTATGAGAGATCTTTCTCATCCTACCACACAACAGTGACCCGGGAGCGTGCAGTGTGCTTGATGCAAAACCCACTTTCGTTCCCACTGATGGCGTGGCTCTACTGTTAGTGTGTTGTGTTAAATATACTGTAAGCTGATTTGTAGATTTTTTCTGAGATTGCTTTATCTCACCTGTGCTAACAGAACTGTTGTAGCAATAGGCCAGTTCCAAATTAGGGGCATGGAAAGAAGTTGAAAATAAGTGATTCTATTTTTGGGAAAGCCATCCACGAACAAAAGTACAGAAACACTGGATTTTCCCAATATAATAGTTATGACTTGGCGATTGCCTCATCCCAGATCTGAGCTGAAAGTGAAATGCTCCCTGTTCTTTTCCTGCTTTAAATAAAATGCTCAAAATAATGTTTAATGGAAAATACTTTACCTACCTCTGTACTCCATGTTGGTTTTGCATATGGAGCAGTGCTTTAAAAAGATTGTAAGGAATGGATGTTTATCATAGTTCTCCTTATATACAATAGTTGCTTTGGCTTGTGCACCCTGTAATACAGTAACTGACTGTGTTACAGGAATTGTATATCTGACAAGCTCATCAAGCCTTGGTAGCAAAATCTGTTGTGCTCACTCCTATGGCAACTAGTGAAAATCAATACTTAGTATAAGACGAACATGTACTCTCGCATATCTGATGCTTCTATAATAATCCCAGCTAAAAGAACATGGCAACCAAATGTTTTAGAAATTATGATGACTACAAATTCTAAAAAAAATGTTCTTAAAATAACTGTTTAACATCTTTTTTTAATAACTAAAGGACTTTTGACTGACCTCACCAATAATATGCAATTAGATAAGAATGATAACACATCTTATCAGAATCACCAGTCTGTGGAGAATCAATATTTTCCTGGGTATTTCGACGGATCTGCATGTTAATGCTCTCACTGATAATGACTTAGACATGGTCTCAGATAATTCAGCCCCTTCCTTCACCTGTCTAATGTGAATCTGACAGAAATCTGCTCAGTGAAATAGAAAAGGCAGATTGTAGATTCCTAATTTTCAACTACATTTAGGAAAAACTTTCTATTTTAATACCATTTAAAATTCCAACAAATTGCACTTCTTACTGATAGATTGGAATACTAAATATTGTACATAACTCTGTATGCTACATATCTTTACAGTCTGAAACTCAAACCTTTCAAACACTCATAACTTATAAAACTACTTTTTCATCACTTTAAAAGTAAAGAAATGGATATTGTGGCAGTCTCATTGATTTACAGAGCTCACAAACAAGCAGTCTTTATAATAAATTATTATGCTTATCTTCATATAAGGTTTTTAATTGCAGTGTTTCTCCAACAGAATACTGTATATTTGATTTAAAGATCTTGTGAAGAGATAGGAGTAGATGTGTCATGTGCAAATGTTTTAGAATTCTGACTGTGCAAATACCATTACTTTCTTTAGAGGATAATAATATTTTGAATAAAAAAATAAAATTAGTTCAAATGTTTAAATGCAAACTATTAGGCATTCTGACTATGATTCTTTGGATAAGTGTTTGATATTGTAAAATGGAAATTATGGATGCATTTAAAAGATATGACAGCTGTGTTGAATTTATCTATTGAGCTTTTTACTCAAAAGTAATAAATTAAAAAGGGCTGATGAAAATATTTCTAATTTAAAAAGTGATTTGGGATTTTTTTTCAATAATAACCCTCTTATGAACAGTTTAATCCTAGAAACATTTCAACATTTGTGAACAAAATAATCCCAGTACATGTAATAGTTTACAAAAAATTCATCTACTAAATGTTCTGTTTATTTTTCACTGTTATTTCAATTTGCTTAAAACCTTTACATTTTATAATTAAAATTTGTGTGGGTTGTTGCATATATTTTATTTCAGCCTGGATTTATCTATTTAAATAAGATTTTGGTGAAATGTTGTAGTCTTTTTATGCTGCAACATTCATACATTATAACCTAGGTACAATACAGGAACTGTGAGCAGTCTAAAAAAAAATAAAATGAATGCATTTAGAAAATTTGAATGACTTTAAAGGCTTTTGACATGACACATTAGGGACTAAATGAAACTAAACAGAAACATAGAACCACCTTAATTGGCTGACATACATAACATTCCATAGGGAAGCTGCAGGGGCACAAGATCTGACCAAAAGACAGCTGGTAGTCAACAATATTAAAGCACGTTATAGCTGGCCTGCACTGTATATCCATTTATTTGAAAAGAACAAGAAGTGGACCAATTTGGAATTTTGACTACAGATTGTGTTAGTGGGTCAGTAACAGATTAGCCTCCTAATGTATTCATCTCCTTGATGAACTTTAACGATATGTCATCTTAGCAAAGAAATGCAGGAGTACATCCAACATTGAATATTTATGAATTAAAATCCATTAAAATGTCTGAAAAAGAGTAGAGGATATTTGCAACAGCATAAATAAATAATAATTTGTATTGGCATGTAACATTCTGAGGACTTTTATCAAAACCTTCTGAAAAAGTATTCTGACTGCATCACATAATCTTGATCTATTACTGCTGTAGCATGTTATTGGAACTCTAGCAAGTTAGTGAAACCAGACCAACCTTTTCTGAATCTGTGCTATGTTTTAGAATCATATTTCTATATACTGTTGATGATTGTTTCTATTACCATACTTTAACAGAAGTAGGATGTATAGGTCTATAATTATGTGGTTTAGTTTTGTCACCATTTATATGAATAGACACTAAATTAGCTATTTTCCAGTTAATTGCTCTTACCATTGCCTTGATTGAGTGTTGGAAGTGTTTTGTTAATAGCCTATGAATAACATATGAATGCAAGTGATCTACTGTAATACCATGAAGCCCTCAAGGTTTTTTTGTCTTAAGTGCTTCTAGTACCTGTAACACCTATACCACTTTTGGGTTAAAACTGTGTAATATAGAATTTTGCATTTGCTGAAGCATATTGTAGTTTTTGTAAACACTTGAAAGAAGTGTTCATCTGATAAATCAATCATTTTGCTATCATTGTCTAACAGTTTCCCATTTAATCACTGAAACATTTTATGTCACCCTTTACTTTTTATTTGCTGCTTGTTATAATACTGACAAAACAAATAAATAATATACTGTGATAAATTACAAAATAATAAAATGCCTCCATTGCAATGTGATTTTTTAAGTCTTCATATTTGTCCTTCTCATACCCATATTTATTTGTGCTTGCTCTTCATTATAGTTTTCTTTAATTGGATCATCTAATGAGCTCTGAGTTCATCTGAAGTTGCAGGCTTCATCTCCATCATTATTTTTTTCTGCAGATCGAGTAAAACCCATAGCATTTTTAAATAAGTAATTGGAGGTACTGTACTCATGATCTCCAGTTACACATTATTTCTTATTTGTTACAGCTTTCTGTGGTGAAAAACCATCACATAAATGTCCTTGTTGGATACAGTAGTTAAAAAAACTTATTGAGACACATTATCTACAGTATACGAATAGAAAAAAGACTCTTCCACCCTGCTCTAGGTTACATGGGTACAGTGAATCAAGATAATAACTAGCAGTTTTCAATATCTGGAAAACAAGTAGCAGTCTAGTATGTGTTTTTACTTAATATTTTATTTTACCATACAATTTTGGTGATACTGTATAACCACACTCCTGCATCTAGAAGGTGAAAGTACACAGATTTAACTATGAGAAAAGAAAGTGGAAACAGCCCTTAGCATACAGGGCACTAAATTGGCACTGACAGGGTAGAAGGAAGGAAAGAATACTAATGGAGGTTATAACATAAATAAACTTTTGGAAAGGCTTTGATTGAGCTTTGCAGAATTATATTTGAAATTCCAATTTGTGTGGATTTGGAAACAAATATGTGACCCGTGTCCATGGAGTATAACTTATTCATTCTCACAGTTCCTGTTAATAGATTAAATGTGCCCTATGTGAGAGGAAGGGACAGAAGTATATAATAACTAAGACTATGAATGTTCGTCATTAGAAATTACTTTTTTATGGTTACCATTATTTCTTGAGAGGTGACACTAAGCTTAGTAAAGGAGCTGAAACATATTTAGCCTTTCAAACTGAGTTAAACCAGACAAAGGAAAAGAAAAACAAAACTTACTAATGATGTTAGAATATGAATGTTGTCTGTATACCAAAATATGTTCATGGCATAGGCCTATGGAGTAGTGGTTGCATTTCTGTCACTCTACATTAACTATTTAGAAATTATACCTTGTTTAAATTATAATTAAAGTAATCTTCATATGAAAATCTAGTATCAGAAATCTCCAAGTGCAGCTTTTAGACTATCAAAGAAGTGGATGTTTAAGGTTTGCAACATTAAAACTGAAACCACAGTTGGTATACTGTGCAGTAATGATTCCTACCATACTGTAATGCAGTTGAAACATGGACATTTAATGGGACTAGAGCTGTATCACTAGTGCTGTTTGCATAAAATTTATGCATCAGGTGGAAGGACAGACATCTGAACATAAGAGTTCTCTCCCTGGCAGGTACCACAAAACCCTATGATCTACATTACATGCAATGAACATTTACTGTCTATTCCTTTGGCTTGGTCATGCTGTCCAGACGTAAGACTCCAGGCTCCCAAAGGAGGTCCTCTTTTCATTGTGGAGGCATTTGCACCAGAGGACACAGAAGAAACATTTAAAAGAAAAACCAAAAGCGAACTTGAAGAATTAATATCAAATCCTGAGAGATTATGACCATTGAATGAATCAGCCAGAGTAAGAATATATAGATGGGTGTTCAGTACTTTGAGAACTAAAGGTATTAGAATGAGACAGCAAAGTGAGAGCATTGAGAGGTCACCATGACAAAATCAAATAGTACAAAAACAGATATCTCACACAACACCTGCTCAACCTACATAAGTGTGTACAGATCCCATATAAGTCTAATCTGTCACTTTTGGGGTCATGAAAAACAATCATCTTCAATTGTAGAGTATAGCTAGTGAAAACTTCTCTATTTAATAACACAGATAAGTCCAATGTGCATGAAATTAAATATAAAAACAGATTTTTGTGGAGAATTTTCAAAAGACCTACTGTATTGTATACGCAATTGAAAAGCACCTATACGACAGAGATACAATTACATAAATCTACAAGTCCACAGCACATTGTATATACTGAAACGGAGTTACATGCACAGCTATGGAAAAAGGAATATTACAAATATTTACATAGTTTCTTTTTTCCCGATTCCTCCAGATCACCAAACTGCATAAAATCACTGCTGGGATTACCCTGTGACAGACTATTCTCCAACCCAAGTGGAGAGCATTGTCCTTCCAGTCTGCCTAACATCTCACAAACCAAGATAAACTCTGGCTATGAGGGACTATGCCTAAGTTCAGACTTTTTATACAGTTAGTGTACTCAAAACCTAACATTAAATGCTCGGTGTTTATTCACAAGTTACAAAAAGACAGAGTAACAGTGAAGAGTCTAAATGAGAGGTTTTAAAATATTATTCAAAACTTCACCCTTTTGGCTGAGAAAATGATTACATGAAAGAGGTACTGTGCAGGGCTAAAATGCATATTTATAAATCTGACAACAAAACAGGCTTAAGACACTGAAGTTGCTGTGCTCATGAAGTATATGGCACACTCTGACAGTTCCCAGCAATGAGAAGACATGGCCTGTTCTTAAAAAATATATTATACAGTACTCAATATATCATTGAGTATATGTCGTAATGAAAGAGATAATCATATAAAGGTACCTAACTAATTATTTTTTAATTGAAATGTTCATGAGACAACTACTGCAACTTGTTCGAAATTCTCAGTCGAAATCATTACAGAAAGTTTACAATTATAAGTATACTTATAAATTTACACATTGATTTGGTGGGAAGAAATATTAACTCTCTGTTGAATATCAGATATCTTTAAAATATTTTTTTGGAGAATGTATTTGCATCCTGTTCATCAGCTTATTGCATATTCTTAGATATATCTATTTTATGTATTGAGTGCTGGTCATTTCTCTTCACACAATATTCCCTCTTAGTCAGTGATTTATATACCTTTAATGCACAGTTACAGTTCCATTTAAAATCTGTGCTTAATGCTTGAAATATAGTGATGTCGACTCTTGGAATGTGATTACATAAAACATCACAGCCCACAGCACAATTAGGTAGATGGATTTGCTGCTCTCAATAGGAGATTATTTAATTTGACAGTTCCACATAATAACTGTGCAATTGGAAGAAGTCCCACAATCTTGTCCTTACGGTTTAACAGTTTAAATATGTGACATTTTTTAGGTCAATTCCTTTCTGTTTTGAGACAACCAAAGTGCAGTGTTCCTTTCATAAACATTCTCATCAAAACCTCATTAATCACCCAGATACAATTTAATATAGTATGCATTTTAACTTGCATTCATTTTACTTTTGATTTGATTTTAAATATATGATGTGATATTTGTGATAATTGTTCAGTTTGTAATGGTGCAAAATACACATTTCTATTGCCTTATTATTTCCTTGAGATTCAGTATAAAATAAATAAATAAATTACACAACACCAAAATGTATAACCTTCAAAACAACTGAATGCCAGCATGAGATGATTATTTATGTGCTATATAAAAAGGTACAAACAAGATGATGTTCTGTTTTTTCTCATGTAAAAAAACCACGAATGAACAAACGAAAGATAGAGATATTTACATTTCTAAATCACTGGAAAAATCCAAAGAAGTGAACCATTAAGCATTATTAAAAAAAACTATTTATAGATTTGTACAGGATGCCCCAATGTAAGAGAACTGAAATAACGTGTTTCATTAGAAAAGGTGAAGGGTTGAAATAAATGTTACAATAGAGATGTTCCAGAATGCCTTGTTTTCACTTGCTGGGAAAATAAGTTGAAAACTTTCCCTTCCGGAAATGGGCCATAGTCATGCTGATCTCTACCCTAAGGCTGCTACCACAACCCACGGCTGTTTCATATTCATATAGTACAGTATGTCAAAATATTTCTTATAGAGTAATATGTTGTTGAACAAAACAGACATAATTTGTTTTCTGCAAAACAGAAGGAAAAAACATTTTTTTTAAATAATTTAATGTTTAGATGAACCATTTTGATGTCACTTTCAGAATACTCCTCCCTGAAGAGCAAAAAATGGTTCTATCTCAGTACACATTATACTCATACTGCACTTCAAACTTGGGGATCGTGGAAATGACATGGTTCAAGGCTCAATAATTGAAGGATGTGAAAACAAGGCAAAGTACTCCCAGTCACATTTTTTTTCTTATCAAATAAAGTGTATCCAGGGATTTGTTTCTTATGTAATTTTTTGTGCTTTAATTAAAATGCATTTTTTACTTTATGTAGAATCTTCACAAAGACCTGATGGCATAGACTTACAGGAAGTGGTACTGTACTAAGTATTTACTTTAAGTAAAAAGAACAGTCCAAACAGTCCTATTGTTGTTTCAGAATTCTTTAATGGGGCATACTTTGAAAACAGGCCCATAAAACATTTGATCATCTCTTTGCTTAAAATTTGGATGGATTTCATGTAAACATTGTGACTTCAATTCAATAGCAAATGATTGAACATATATACAAGAAAAGCAGCATAAAAGCTTTGTGGCTTTCCCCATTTTCACAGATTATTTTGATTCTATTGCCACAACAAATAATGGGACATTTTTAAAATATAATTGTGTCAATTGTTGTATTCATTAGTTTACATAGTTTAAATTTTATTTTAAATTTTCTCTAGAAGCAACAGCAAAAGCTCCAGTTTTTTTAATAAACCTGAGTTTTATGGGATGCTTGACTGGCTTACAGCTATGCAACATACAGTATGAAACAATTGTAATGGCAAAATTTTATTACAAATAACTACAGCATATAATTAGTTTCACTGTCCTTGATAATGTTTTCTATGGGCCTTCCTATCTTCGTTAGTGTAATTCCAGCATTACAGCAAATTAAAATTATTGAAATCAATTAAGAGTAACAGTAAACCTGCTAATATGAGATTTTACCAATACTCTTATTATCACATACTGTAAACCACTAGGAATATATTGTGTCAACATGAATTTTTAGTTCACATTTTAATTGCCATTGTAGGAACAGGGAGATTATGTGATGCAAAGGTTTAATACTGAGAAATGTCCTACTTTTTTCCTACAGTTTAAACTGAAAAAAGTTGCAATTGATTTCCTTTCAGTTGTGATGCTCATTTAATGTTGCCGTTAAGCATTACTGTACCTGCTATCCAGCCACAAGCAATATATCAGCAGCCAGCTTCATGTGAATGTGTTTAAAATACAGAACAATTCAATTGCATGCTGTTGGAGGCTACAGAAATCAGTTCTCTCTGGAATTTATGAACCATGGAATACAGATTTAAGACAATCTTCTTGTAATGGATACTTACAAAGAGGATTAGATACGCCTTCAGTCACACCTCTTTGTAGAGAGATAACGAAATGTGGATGTATAAGCACAACTAGATATTTCATTCTTTGAGATATGAGATCTAAGGAACCTTCTGGCTGGATTTTAGGTTCAAGGTGAACAAATGAATCGTATTTTAGAATACTTAAAGCACAAATCATAAACAATGGCTGAACCCATTAGGATATAAATACAGTATAAGCAAGTTTCAGAATAGACATTGAAATAAACTTATATTTACAAAATTAAAGTCTCATGAACATTTTATATTTATATTGTATTGGGCCATAATGGTCGTTTAATTTTGTTCTTGTTATTCATGACTTATCATCGACATATTGCACTAGTGTCACAGTTCAACCCAATGCAGATCCAATAAGTCTAACCTTTCAGTTTTCCATAGATCTGATTAGAAGTTATCTTATTCTTTCAATACCCTCAGCAAAAAAGAATCCATTCACAGTTTATCCAACCCAGCTCAACAAGAGAGCAACAATAATTGCAGCTTGAAATATCTGTATAACTTCAATTCAGCACAGAACCACTTTGGTGTCATTATAGATTTTAAGTTCAAAGACACATCAACAATTAAAAGTAATCCACAAATGCATGATAATAGAATAAAAGAAAATTCCTTTATCTACTCTCAGCCACTCCTGGTTGTTCCACAATATGTAATTACTAAATATACATCTGCTGAATGCTATGCGTTGCAAAAACACTGCAAAAGAGCCACTATCACAAAACAAGGCTTTTCAATCTGACAAAGCAAATTATAAAGATAAGTGGCTATGTGATACTGGCTGCTATACAGCCACATTCACTGAAATCTCGCTAAAATTATCTGGCTCAAAATCTTTGTTTTAAATTTACAGGCTCTCTTTCACTGGTTGAAGCAGCCCTGGAGACGAAAGTTCCAAAGCAGAATGAAAAACTTCTGAAGCTTCACTGAAGAAGCCTGAAGATTTTTAAAAGGAGACTGAAGTAGGAATTTAGCTGCAAACTCTTTTTTGCTCTGAATGCCAAGTCTATCACACAGGCAGACAACTCCAGACAGGATTCTAAACAATCCAGTTCTTTCTCCTGCTGGGAAAACCAGCACTACGTTTTGAAGTAATGCTGAGTGTCACATCACTGTTTCTCTCTCCTCCTCCACAACTATTGTGGGCTTTTCTCCTTCATCGAGTCCGGACCCATTTGTCTGCTCCTCTTCTTTGATGGGCACTTCCTGTCCTGAGGATGGAATTGAGTTTTCTGAAACAGAGCCATTTTTTACATAACCTGGCAGGTTGCGATGCCCATTAATTGAAGCCGGTCCCAAACGGGTAGTGAGATGTAGTGCCAAAGAGCCTCTTGCTGTCACATTTGTGATACTGGTGTGTGAAACCATGGGCCCATAGCTGTATGTGTTACTACCACTCCGAGCTTTTCTTTTAAAATCAAGGGCGAGTGTCCTTCTGCTCCAAGCCTTTTTTATCTCAGCCTGAACCTAATAAGAAACATCACAGGAAAACATTTTGAATAAGAATACAGAAAATACTTTCTACAGAAATAAATAAAACAATATCAATGAAACATCATATTTGTAAGAAAGCAGATGTGTTATATATTTTAAATATATGATATGTTTAAAAATCTACTGTTTATAATAACATTTTAGAACAATATTATACTAGTACTACTATATTTACTAGCAGCATACAACAAAATAAATACTTACTTCGCCATTGCAGAAGCAATAGATGATTGCCACAAAGAACCCCTAGAAAAGAATTACTCAAAATTAGATCAAATAACACCTTCGAAGAGTTCATTGGCTTTCTTAACAGAAGATTTGTTTTCCAAAGTATGAGTCTCTAACATTATTTACTATACCTGGAATGAATTAAAAAGCATTTCATAGTGCATCTGTATCTGCCATGGAATTCCTGAAACTTCAGTATATGGCATGGCCATGAAAACAATATAATGAACACCAAACAGAGGCATGAGGACCAGAGTAGACTTCAGCAGCTTTCTGTAAAAGGAAAAGGACATTTCTGTCATTTCTGTTAGGTTGTTGGATAAAATTCAGTGCTGAATTTAAAATCTATATTTATAAAGCTTAGTATTTGGTTTTAAAGTGTATATTGTTTAGCAGATTAAGAAAATCCCATGGTGGATGGTTCTGCAACCCAACTGAACATAACAGGGGTACAGTACTTTCCATTCTAACAACATCTTCTTGAGACCACACCCCAGATGGACAGCACCCCAAGAGAGCAGAGAAGATTCATGTGCTGCAGACATCTCTTTGACTAAAATCATCTCATTGTTCTTGAGATTTTGTTGTAGCTCCTACAGTTGGCTGGGAAGAAAGTAGAGCTCTTTCTTTCTCCCCAAAGGGAAATTTAATTGTAATTACAGCTTTGCTGATTTGCTTCATATCCATAATTTTGAAATTAAATGATTAAAGCTAAGATATTTTATTATTCCATGCTGAGGTAGTCAAAAAGTCAATGAATTGATTATTACAATTGTACATGTATTTATAACATTTGTTATAACTGAACATTAACTGTTATGTTTATTTGTAATGGCCATCTGCTAATACTTAACTAATAACTCACAGAAATTATTTTTGTAACATCTTACATGGGTAACATTTTTTGAAAAGCTTCTGATCTTCCAGCGAGAAATGTCTCACCATGAAATTTGAAAGTATTTGCATAACATAAAAAATGATATAATAAAACTTTCCTATTAAATCCTGTAACACAATAACATCCATGTAGATATTGCCATTTCATAAGTTTATATGTATATCAACCATGGAACTATACATAAGTCTGTAATAAAACTAGGTTAATAAAAACAGCTCCTAATGTATATTAGGTATTTCTTACCTGTATTGTTGTCTAGTATCACATCTTCCAGCATTTGTTTCTCTTAATTTTGTTGCTAAAACTCTGATTATATTTAAAAACAACAAAAAATTTACCTGCAAATAAGAACAAAATAATATTACTTAGCCTTTGTGATACCTTAATAAAAACTAAGAACGTGTAGAAATTCATGTTTAAAGTTTATAAGATAAAAATAGCGAAATGTTCAGAAATCCCCTCAGAGTCATTTTTTTTTCTCATACTACTATTGTTTCTGTCATTCAATTTTCAATTGCACAGGCAACACATCTTGGTTTGTTTTGGGCCAAATTCAGTCTATCACTATGTGTTTGTTACTTAGAGCAGAGACCAAAATGAAAAGCAGAAACACAAGTTAATGCTAAACTCTATTTCCAATCCCAGCAAAAAATGGGCACAAGGTGGAATTCTCCCCATCATAGCGCACATACTATACAAACACAAACACGGACAAGATCACACTCACATCAGGGCCAGTTTCCCCAAAAGCCAATTACCCTACCAGTGTATCACTGGATTGTGGAGGAAAAACCAGAGCAGCTGGGGAAAACCCATTCAAACACAGGGAGAAAATACATACTCCATGTAGATAGCACCTCAGAATTGAACACAAGGCTCCAGCCCTGTGAGGCAGAAATGGTAGCCATTTTGCCACTGTGCCACCACTGCTCTCTTTTTTGTATGAATATTCAGGTGCTACTCATAAGCAAACATCAAACATCAGTTAAGGCATGCAATTTATGCTTCTTTACAATATCTGTTCATTTCTAGAATGGCCCTGTCTTCAGGCTGCTGGCGGAAAATTAGCAATGTAAACATGCTTGAGCTGAAGCAATAACCCAGGGTTTTTTTTTCTTATTCAAACATTTTGCCACCTTTCCTGCCAAGTCTGTTAATTCAATATTTACTTTGCCACAAATGTCTGTACAATTTTTCATGTATGCTGCTGTTGAACATTTTATGCATAAGGTCCATCCATCCTTCCTTTACCAGAATGCCGGTTATCCATGTGAGACTCAAGGCAATCTGGAGCCTATCCCGGAAGCATATGTCAAAAGGCAGGTCTGAAAGAAAATGACCATCTCTACCTGGATAGGACGCCAATCCATTGCAAGACCAGAAAGAAAGGGACAATTTATAAAGGCCAATAGAACTCAGCCAGAATGTCTTCCAAGGTGGGAGAAAACAGGAACACTGAGAGAAAACCCATCTGAACACAGACTACATGCAAATCCCACTCAGTAGGAGCCAGAGACCAGAAACAAACCCTGGGCCTGACAGCTCTAAGGCAGCAGCACTAACTGCTATACAGTATCACCACGCTGCTCTGCATGAAAACCAAAAATGTAAATGGATACCCTGCTGTCATACAATCATAAAAATCACCTGACAGATTATTTTTATATTGTAGTAATTTGTGTTCATAATAAATAGCTCACATGTACAGTGTGCCTTTAATAAAACAGTTGATTTAAATAAAATCAGTTTTTACTTACCACTATTGCTGCCAATATTGGCACTTGTGCTATCCATTTAAGGTTGCCAGCACTAAGATCCCAGCACCTACAGGAAGATGTATAATTTCTTATCTGAACAACACTGTGTTTTCATTCATGCTTTCAGATAAAATAATGAGAAACGACATGTATTTGCAAGTAAAATTTCCATTTTAAGTTCAATTTTGGAGTAAATGTGTATTACACCTTGCAACAATTTGATATACAGTATGTCTTTGTATTGCTTTGATATCCTATATGTACTGTATCATAAATGTACAGTAATAGACTTTTATTTGTCTCACATCAAAAATGGAGACATTTTATTTTAATTTAAATTTAAAATACAACTGAAGATACATACAGTTTAAAGATAATTTGTATTCTCTGTGCATTACATACTGTATGTTCTGTTGACATAGATGTCCGTTTACTAATCACTGAGAGATCCAAATGCAGCCTATAAGCATGTTTGTCACTTAGAGCAGAGACCAAAAATAAAAATAATACTACAAAGCTGTGGAAATCTTTGTACAAATGCCATAATGCTTACTTATTTATGTGATAGCACAGTACGTTTAGCTTCACCAATACAGATATTCTTGAAAAGATCTTTGACAATATCCAGTGTATTGCAGAAAATCATTAATCAACATATAAGACAACTAAGTCAATAAACGTTATTAAGAAATAACAGGCAACCATTCAGCTAATAGTGATGGTAACATTTCCTGCATAGTGGAGTGACATAGATAACATGCTTATGGAATGTTCTCTACCCTAATTAAGTTTCTCTGGAAACAGACATTTTAAAATCAGGTACAGTAGGTAACCCATGAAGACCACAATGACTGGAGTCTTGGAAAGAATTACAGAGAGACTTAGAAAAGGCCATCTTTGGTTTAAATTGATTATTTCTTGTACACGTCAATCAAAAGAAAGATGAAAGAACTAAAACACTAATCTTTCTAATTACCTAACTAATTATCAAGCTACCTAATTAACTATATTGAATAGAAAGAGAAATACATGTCTTGCATGCAAAACCTGAAACATGAAAGCTTTTCATACACATTTTCTTCATTTCAGAGAAAATGCCTTGTAATAGTTATGACCCAACTGGAATATTAATGATAACAATATTATTAATACTTAACTCTGACAAAATGCATTTTATAATTTTATTTTTATCTTTCTTTTTCCTTATTTCCTGCAAATTAACACTTCAGGCTATACTTTGATGAATCTATCAGGTTGTATTTCATATAGTTACAATACTTACTCTGTGTCTGCTAGAGTAGCTCTTCCACTAGCCCACACAGTAACAAACACAGCTGGGACCCCTATAACATAAAACATAACAATCAATTTTAAGAAACCATTCAATTTCATCCATCCTTAGCATAATCATTATCTGTATTTAACCACATAAGTCAGAAATATGATACTGTGATAAGTCTCAGTAATTTGAGAGCAAATTGTAATAATTATTTACAGTACATGACTGACAGTATAAATTATACATACTGATGAAAACAAATAGCATTAAAACATAGAAAAAGTAAAAAGCCAACAAAATAAACATTATAAAGTTAATGAACAGCAAACTAATATTAATAAGAAATCCTTCTAATGTTCTCCTTCCTGGTTTGTGTTTTTAGTGAAAACCTATTGTTCTCATTATTATTTTTATATATACAGTATATTAATAATAGCAATTTGTGTTTAATGTATTTTAATAGAAGTGTTCTCCAGTTGAAAAATATGTTTTTAAATATTAAAGGTAACTAATTTAAATATTAAAGGTAAATAACTTTAATATTTTAGAAATAAACTAAAAAATTAACTATTGTAACAATTATTTAACAGCAGACTAGCTTTTAAACTCAAACTCTGCCATGTTAATGAATAGGTCTATATTGAATATTCCACATCTTCTTAAATCCTATACATTGGCTTCCTTTAAGAAACACTGCATAAAATCCTTGGATCAATTAGCTACTAAACAGCTAACAGGCTAGATAGGCTGAATAGTCTCTCATTTTTAAACATTTTTACATAATTTGAAATTCAGATTATTTTTTGCAAGACAATACAACAAAGTAAAAAGATGTGCATATAATTATATCATTATTAATTTCTTTAGATATACAATTCCATATTATATTCCGTATTAATCAAATTCTAAAAAGTATACACTTTTTTAAAGAGATAACAAGTGTAAGTATTCGTAGAAATTGTTAAAACATTATAACTTTTTATGAGATATTCAGTATAAACTTAATATAGTCAGAAGGAGCACGTAAAAACTTTTCCAAAATAACCACAGTATGTAGCCGAGACTTTGATGCTTAAAATGTTTAGGAAGAATGTGAAATGCCGTAAATGTGTATTTTTTTATCTAAACTACTAATACCAACCATATACAGTTTACATAATATGTTTATGTTCCTAAATTAATATTGTTTATGACCTTCAGACGCGTTATGCTCCTCTTCTTTTTATGCTGAACTACTAAAATTTCCCTTTAGTTGTAAAATTCCATGTAAATATTCAATACTAAGCAGATTAAAACATGCACAGTTAAGAGATTAAATGATTAAATAGTTTCAACCAATACACCACGAGTGCCCCTGTTGGTCATTTTAGCCAGCCAAATCACGTACTGTGGTACAACGCAGTGAACTATGGATAATTTTGCACGGTATAGGGTTGTACCATGCATTTTGAATGGCTGAATCTGTATGCCACATACTATACACTTTAAAACTACAGTATGTGTACTTACTGCATATATTGTATTGTACCTCTCCAAATAATGAATTGTAAAACACAGATACACAGATACAGAAACAGCGATAATACTATTTTTGAGGTAAAATATTGAGGGTAAGCTGGTTGTTTTACAAAATCAAACCTTGAGACAAAGAAAACTGAAATTTATCATCTGGCCTACATCCATTAATTCTAGATTCCATTGCTTTTGAGCCCCTACAGTACAGTATATTCCTTTTAAAAACTCATGGAGAAAAATAATGAAATAGTTTAAAAGAAGCAATCTTATAGAGTTTTTAAAATGTATTTTAAAAATGTAAAACATGATGACATATATGATATATATGATATATGACATATATGATATATAATGCTTTTTGAATTTAACACATTTAAAATAATTTAGTGTACATGTACAGTACAGTGACAAAAAATGTCAATGACAAGTTATCTTTCATGTGAAAATGGTAAGAGAAACCTAAAAAACAAATACTCTTAATTATATCATCAAACATCATTGTATAAATAGCAGACAACACATGCTGTCATAGATCAAATAGATTCAATAATTGCCCTTGGTTTCACTTCAACAATAAGATTCCAGTTCTTTCTCAGTAGGAAGCAACATGAGAAATGACTAATGTTTCTACATCTCACGCTTCTCTGACCTCATTGTAATGTCCTCTATTATAACTTTTAGTTCCATAGAGAGTATTGAATGAAATAATGATGCCTTGTGCATTATTCACTAAACCTAGTCTTCATGACTGAAAGAACTCAAAATGATTTTTTCATACATTGTTCCCATCATGAAACATCACACACTTGTCTTTTGTACTCAGCATGTTTTCTCTGTGATACAGGCAGATGTACACTCATGCCAGAAACACTCTTGTTTATTTTGTTTTGGTGCCAAATATGTAATCAAGGGAATGAATTATATCATGCTCATTGTCCCCACTCTTTCATTCACTGGATAGATGTTAAATTTATTATGCAGCTGCTTTTTATTATAATCAATGGGAAGGAGAGCTTCTTCTTTTTCATCATAATACATTTTTTGAGCCTGGCATTATAACCATTAAGTTGCTTTATATTTTAAAAAATGTTTATTTGTAAACATTACATTGATGAACAATGACACATATCACCAGTTTCTCTCATGTTGCATTAAAAAATTAAAACGTTCCTTAACTCAAACCATGACACAAGGCAAACACAGAAGGAAACCATTATTTTGAAGGTAGAAGAGGAGAAACCTTGGATAAAACACCTCCAGAATTTGAAATAAACATAAAAATTCAGTTTGAATTGTTTCATTAAATACCATCTTTGCTTAAAAGCAAATAATCACTCTTTTTGTGTTATTGTGAATCAACACTGATTTCCTTAGCAAGGCATTGTATTTCTTTGTGCTGCTAGTATCTTGTTTAGAGACTTTTTAGCTTGTTAAAAAAGGTATGGTGCAATAGGTTTCATGTAACTTTCTGACTTTCAAAATACCTTGAGGCAATTATCTTAGATTCATGTATAGTATTATGTACTAAATATGTGAATTTGTACGTATATCTTTATCTTGTAACACTAGGCTCTTTGAAACAAAGAAACAATGGTGATCACTTAAACCCATTCTTTACACTTTCAAGCAACTAAATTGTAAATTATTGTTATTATTTCTGCTAATATTTTATAAAAAGTGTCCTTCTTTTTCTAGTTTGTTGTCTCAGTCTCTATAAGTCAGAATGAAAATAAGAATCATTCAAATCAAAAAACTGCATGCAACTGAGATAATACTCTGTGCAACACGCAAGCTCACATTGCATTTTTTTATTTATTTTGGGTTTTCAAGTTCTCCGCTCTTAGCCGCTTCTTTTTCTGTAGAATGACAGAGATAATAACACAGCTTTGGCACTTTACTTCAAAGTATTTTCAATCATGTTGGGCAAATGTACTGTAATTACACCTTAGTCAAGTGTTTCCAGAGAGGGAAAAAATGCTATGACTAAATCTGCACAGGATGCTCCCTTGGAAAACAATGAACCTTCACTAAGATTCAGATAGAAAACTGCTTTCAATTACATTTGTAGTGAAATTATTAGTATTTTTTTGGCAGACCGTAAAGTGCTAAGATTTTAAGATGCTACCACCTACAGTATAGATTACACAGAAAATGTGTGACCTGAAAAGACAGTGTAACAATTTGAACTTTCAACAAGAAGGTTGATTTTCTTTTCAAATAGCTGTTTTTTTGTTAATGTGTTAACATTTAATTGTTGTGCCTCATTGTTTTATAATTTAATTTAGATGTTTTAATTATAGTAAAAGCTTTCCCTCTTGTTAAATCAGAAAAATCCATAACATTGAAATTCTTATCAGTTCTAAACAACAAGTGTATTTATAATAAAAAAAAGTTTCCAGATAACTAAAAGATAATTCCTTTATAATCCTCTCTAAAATGGAACATCAGCTGTATTTAATTCCCACTCCATTGAAATGTTAATGGTGTAAGCATTTTTATCCATTGGTTCAAATAGATGAAATAAAATAAAACTATAGTACTTGTTGCTTCAGTAGCATGTTTTAAATATGGGCTTCTTCCAGATATTAAACCAGAGATTACATATTAGAACATATTATTTATACTGTACACATAGTGTGGTTATATCTGAGAATTTCTTAAATAATTATTTTATTGCATTCCAATTATTATATTTAGTTAATAAATTGTTTTGCTTGAAAAACACATTTAAAAAAGCAAAAAGTAACTGAATGGGTTTTAAACATATAAATGATTTTATTCTGCACGAAATATACTGTACTGTATATAGTAATTATTCTGTCAAGGATACTCATTGATTTTTTGCAATGGATGGCACTTTTTGTGAGAACATTTTTTGTTCATTTTTAATCATCAAACACATTTGAAAAATGACAGCCTCCATGAAAATCAACAAAAGGATCCTCTATATAAAAGATATAGGATATTAAGACAGATCAGGTTGTAATAGTGCTATAGAAGTGAATGTGGAGAGAACTGACACAATACCAGCATTTTTATTTAGCTGAAGATACCAACATACAGTACCAGATCTTTTAAGTTACCATGAGAGAACAATATTGCAGTCATCACTTAGGTAGAGTACCAGGAAAAATATCCCTTTTTAGATTGCTGAACACAAAGACACCTATTTTCACAATTTAAGTCTGGCAAGCAGTGCATCCACAGCAGAACCCATTTTTATTACACATTATTGCAGCATGAGGACCTGCACTGTCATACTAAAATATTCTCACATAAGAATGAGTCCACAGAAAGAGCAACAAATGAGGTCCCAGGACTTGACTGATATAGGGCTTTGAAGCCAAGCTGCAATCAATCGCTAAAAGTGAAATTCTGTAGCAACTAGACACCCCTTACCCAGTCTAGAGTTATTTTAAGATAATAATATACACTATATTCTTCTAAGAACACATACTGTAAGAATAAACACAGTCATAAGCTTCCTTTGAAACTACCTGGGACCCCAAATACTGTCCCAGGATATAGTTTATATAGGATATAGTGTAACATCACAAGTGCGTATTCCAAATAGTAACTGCTGCTAAGTTTTTAAATCTTTAAGTAAAAGAAAAATCAAAAGAGAAAGCGAAATGTCCTTTGTTTTACACCCTAGATCAAACACACTGGGTGCACAGTCTTGTCACCCAAAGGATATCATAGATATGCATTGTAGAGCTACAGTAATATAGTACTATTGATATTGTAAGTCATGAAACAATCGAAGGCCGTCCTCATTAAAATTTCACCTTACTGGAAATGTGAACCCCTTTGTTACTCTGATGTAAACAAGAGACAGCAGAATAACTATTAGTGTATTTATGATTAGAGAAAATATAAATACTGTAAATTCTGTGATTTAGTGAGTCTTTCTGGTTAACATCACTTCTTAATTGCATAATTATAAAGACTAAACAGACACTACACTATTTTAAGAGATCCCAGTGTAAATTAAATCCTGAAGTCTGTGGAGAAACCAGACTTAATTCATGTGGGCGCCAAGATAAAGGAGTGTCAGGGTAAAACCAAACATCCAAAGAATGTGAAACTAAAATTCATCTTGTTGTTTTCTTGCTATTCTTATTCTTGTTTTTCATAATTTCTTATCTTCTTATTCACTGCCTTTTGTTACATACTATCACCTGTGAAGCTTTCATTTTTTCAACCGAATAATGTTTAGATTTAGAATTGACAGACCTGTTTTTTAGTCCTACATTGTCTTGTGGTTTTCATTTTATTTCAAGTCTGAACCATAGAATTGGAAAAGTATTTCCTTAAGTCTAGCTACAGTAACTAAGGCTAAATACAGCAGCACATATGGTAAGGCAGTCCATGTTGCCTTCCAGGTACAGCTTTGTTTTAGAATTATCTACCAAATGTTTCTCATGATTCCTTCAACCTTTATGACTTTACAATAAGGATAAACTGTTATCTGATATTGTAGGTCCAATATCAGATCATTTCAATTTAACTTTGTTAACATGTACTGGCATGATTGCCAAAGCTCCTATTGCCATCTGCATGTTATAGTGAACATGCTATAGTAGTTGAAAAAGAAAGAAAATATAGAAATTATTATTCATTACCATAAAACAGCTTTACTCATAATCCTCTCACTCTGTGAAAAAGGTGATGCAGTTAGTGGGCAATACAACATCCACATTGTATGCGCTGTGCATATAGAAATGATACACACAGTGTGTACAATGCAGGAGCTGTAAAGCCTAACTTCAAAGGAGATTTCAGTTTCTTCATTTTCATACCACTATTTTTCCGATCAACTCAGAAGTGATTTATTTATTAATTACTCAGCATTCAGTTACATCAGGATAATAAAATATTTTTTGAAGAGAAAATAAATAGAATTACTCTAAATCATGATAAAAATTAGAAGTTACTATATAATAAATAAAACCAGTGACCAATGCAGTATTCACATTTATAGCAATACCTATTAAAAAGACAGAATGTATACAAATAAATACTTTCAAATAGTAAAAGTAACAATAGAAAACATTCCATAATAAACAATATGATTTTAATTATATAACTGATAATTATAACACAGAAGTTCTTAATCATTACATAATAAGAACATATTTAAAAAATGCATGGCATGGTGGCACAGTGGTTAGCAATGTGACCTTGCCATGCTGGGGCTCTGAGTTCAATTCCTGGGTTTCTATCTAAGTGGAGTTTGTATGTTCTCCCCATGCTTGAGTGGATTTATTCTGAGTGCTCTGGTTTCTTCCCATAATTCAAAAACATATTTTTTAGGATAATTGGCCTGGCTGTGTGTGCACTGATGTCTGTGTGTGCCCTGTGATGGACTGGTGTCCTGTCCAGGGAGGATCCTATCTTGTACCAGTTGCTTGCCAGGATAGACTCCGGCTCCACTGTGATCCTGTTTTGGATGCAATGGCTAGAAAATGGATGGATGGATAAGAAAGGCTATAAATGAGAGGAGGCCATTTAGCCATCTAACTCAGTTACTTTGAGTAAAGGCATGCCTCCTGCTCTGAGTTTTAAATCTCTACTTTTGTCCTCTGGTTCTTATTTCACTGTTCATTCTGAAGGAATCCTCTAATTTGACTTTATCAGTGCCTTTGAGGATTCCGAATACTTGTTTTGGATTCCCCTTATAACCTTCATTATTCAAAACAAACAAACAAACAAACAAACATACAAAATATTTTCATAAAATTAACTAAAATTATTATTTTTATTATTTTCTTTTAAAATCTCTAGTTATTAAGAGTCAAAAGGTAAATAGTTAAAGACTGAGTGATCCTGGAGGACCTCATGCTGAATGAAGATGCTCAAAAAGGAAACAAATATCTCAGTTCACAGGGCTGCCTTCAAAGACCATTAGTATAGGGGATAAACTATTCCATGGGACATGTAAGATCATATAATGTGGTTGGTAAAGGAAAATTCACAAAGCTCATTATTAGTGATACAGTAAAATGGCAGTTTGTTTTACTGTTTGCCTCTATTCAAGCAAAATAATCAAAGCAAAAACTCACAAAATGTAGTTTAGCCTCTATTGATACAATTTGTAGTGATAGACTAGTAGATTACGACCCCTTTGATATCACTGTAGAAAAACAAAACTATTTAATGAAACTGAAGAGTATGAAAATTAATGCTAATTTACACATATTCATTCAAAACAAATTTATATATATACATTTCAATCCTAGTAGTTTCTCAACATGCCTGCATGGGTATTATTTCTTGTTTCCCTAGAATGGTACGTTTCAACTGATTATATTGTGCATTTGCATTATGATTTGCTGTCAAAACTTGTGTTTAAAATAAATTGATTTAGTCTGGCCAAGAATTTCAAGATTCAAAAGCATCTCTGACATTTCTTTTGTATGAACTAGAGAGCCCAGAGGTCAAGTCATTGCAAGACACATACTGTAGCAATAAAAATTATCAAGTGGGTAGCCTGGACTGCCAGTAAGCAAAACGAAACCCATCTGTTCAGCACTTAATACAAGCTGAAAAGCAAAGTAATAACAATAACATGTAAATGTAATTATATAAATGCCTGAGCAAATTTATAGTGCCCTTATACAGTATATATCTGGGAACGGATGTAAAGTCATTTTGAAATTACTTCTTCCTGATATTTTACAGTGTCACTGTTTCAACTGCTTGATTATAGAAATATTAAGTATTTTCATATTTCAGAATGTCATGTATCCCTGACAAATTAAACTTTTTTAAGCAGATTATGTCAAATTGTACCCGAAAAGAAAAAGGCATTTGAAAAAAAAACATGAAATTTTGCTCCCTAGGTAATGAATACCTTCATCTCAGGCTTAACTGAACAAGAATTGGAAAGATCACAATGTTGCATTTGACCTCTTTAACTTCAACAGACGTTTCACCTTCTTGGTCTTTTCTTGATTGTTACCATTATAGTGGTAAAAAAGTGGAAAAACATTAAGATTGTAGGCAATTATGTTATTAAATCTGAAAGTACTCTTGAGAGTTCCAATAAATAGTTGCATACAGTTACTGTAGATCAGTAATCACAGAGAAAACTTATGTTTAATTTGGAGTATTTATGTCCAGTATAGTATTTATTGTTTTTAGTCTACCTCAGTGATTCACAACAATTATTTTTTACATCACATTATACATGAAAATGCGATGTATTAAAAATACATTGCAATAACAAAGAAACAATATGCACCCTGTAAACATTTGTAATGCACAAACTTAAATTATCCAAAATTTGTATTTATTACCTATAGAAATGTATCTGTTAAGCATAGCAGTGCATGTGCAAGAATGTATGTACTGTATAATGAGTAGGATACAAGTGTTGTTCCACTGTACAAAAAAGTATATGAAAGCTAAATAATGATTCCCTTGCTGCCTTCCATCAGTACAGTTTGTGAATAAATGCATCTCTTGCATTGTTTTTTTAGTAATATCCTCAGGAGAGATGACTAACACCTCCTGTCACAAAAACTGCAGCCCACAGAAAAGAACCAATAGTGCCTGTCCAAACAAAACTGAAATGTGAGGCACATCAGAAAAAAAATACTGATCTATGGAACTTCATTTTCAACCATGAAAAAATGTTTCTAAGTGGTTAAAGTTCCCCTTTATACTGTAAATAGCTACAGTGCATCCTATTGTGTAAAAAAAAGGTGTGTTACCATGTTGTTTTAAAATTACTTTCCAAAAATAGTTTAGGCCTAGTTGTCTCAGAGTATGCATTTAAATTCCCCTATATACAGTATGGCAATTTGTATAAGACAATAAAAGTAATGAAAACAACAAAACCCTATAACAGTTCAAATTAACTTGCCAGTTTTGTTCATTACAAATGCTGTAAAAAGAAGATCTCAGAGATCAACATAGAGAGTACACCATTTGCTATTACTCATAAATTGACTCAGAATATGGACTTCACTGAATTAGGAAGAAAAATTCTAAATTCCATCATCAAATAAATTAACAGGAAAAACTACTATATAATATACTTAACATATTTTTTAAGTGTGTGACATCAGATGAATTAGTAAAAAACATTTTAAGTCAAATCACTGTCATTATTTTCCTAGGAACAAGAACTGGAAAATACATTTTCACACCTACAGCAACCTATTTACAAAATCTACTTTGTGTATTCCATGTAAAGTATCTCTTCATACGATTTCATTAGATCAACAAAAATGATCTTTAATTAACCACTTACAGTACCTTTCCAACTTTAGTTTATTAGTTACAAAAAAGAGAAAATGTTTTTTTTAGATTTCTAAATGTTTTTCCTTTTTGTTGTGCTGTATAGCTAGAAGATTTTGTTCTGACTGCCAATTGTTAATAACCTTGATTGTCTGTAACAACAGTTATAACAGGAGAGGAGTGATAAGAACTACATATACTTCTATGAAATATACATGATTAGACCACCAGCTTTCTTTTATACAACAAATTCAAAACACATATAACAAGATCTTCTGCACCAACTGGAAAGGTAAGATGTTGGATAGAGGCCTTCGACCATGATCACTGTTAAGGCTGAAAAACACATGCATATGCTTATGCTCAGGCTTTGCTTTTCAAAAAAAGTTGAACTACAGTATGACCATAATTGCCCTTTATTAATAGGGGTATTTGATAATTAGTCAGCAACTGTAGTAGGTTACCTCTATCTCATTGGTTTGGCTTGATACCTGTAGATAGTATGAGGTTTCACACTAAAATTCAGGTAATGTTATTGTAATTTACCTCTTAATTCTGAAACATGAAACAGTATGAGAAATTGGTCTGTTCTATTGTGCTTTGAATTGCCGACTTGGAGACATTTTTAGTAATAGTTTGGATTTCTTTTTTTACTCCAGTCACCTGATATTAAGATAAAACAACCTTTCCTCACAATCTTTATTGTAATTAGGGGATCTGTTTTCACATCTTAATCTGCCTTAATAATAAGTCTATATGAGGGGTTAAACATTTTGTTTTTATTTGCCCAAAGACTCCATACATATTATAAATAATCTAGTCCTGCAGTGTCTGTTTTTAAACACTGACTAAACATTTTCATTTTTGCTTAATTCATTATTACTGATCATTTTCTATAATTCATAATGTTTGTGAACCTTGTGAATTTTAAAACTAACAAAAACTATTATCTGAAGAAAATGCATTACAAATGTCTATATCTATATCAAAACCTAAGCAATAATATGTGTTTTCAATATACTTCAATAAACTGCAGATTTAAGAAAAACAATCTAATTGTTCTTAATGAAAACCACACAAGGAAATACAGTATGAAAGTGTGCATATGGTGAACATTAAAAAAGGACTTAACCTCATTGTACATTCTAGTTAATTCCTTTATTTCAACACAAAACAGTCTCATATTATTTTTGCATGACAAAATTACATTAAGAACTGCACCACCTATGTGTGTATAACTATTTTATGTGTTTACTATTAGGAAAATTTGTCAGGAATTGCACACCAATGGGAAATATTTTGGCAGGTATAGCCATGGTTCCAGCACTATACTAACTGGTGGTTGAACTAAACACTTGGTTTTGTTAATACAGCTTTTACATACCTGTATAACTGTGTTAAAGAAATAAAATATACTGTATTAAATACTTCATCTGATCTGTGAATGACATCTGTTAATTTGATAGCTTGGGAGCTTTAACACTGGATCTTTTATTACTGGTGACTCACATTTATACTGTTACTAACTTACATTATTTCTACTGAAAATAATGCAACTAATTACATTAATTGCTAATAATGTACATTATTTAGCCGTTCTGATGATAAAATGGTGGCTGACAATGGATGGCTAAATGAATGGAAGGATAATTTGTATTTTGAGAGAACCTACATATAAACTATAAAGTTCTAATATGAGTGACAAGCTTCTCAAAAACAGTAAGATTTATTTATATTTCGGATACACATCCAGTAATTGTTTCTTCACCATCTGTTTAACATACAGTAGTTGTACTTCAGTGAATTGAAACCTCAAGTGTTTTTATTTGCTTTTTTCTGTGTATTAGTTCAGTGGAAGCCCATTGTTTTTGCTGTGTAAAAAGACATTTTGGTACCACATTGCAATTGTATGAAGAAAACACATTGCAAAACCCTCTTTAAATAGCTTCAAAGAAACTGAGCAGAATTAGTTACATTTGTTAAAATGGAATTTGTCAAGAGTTCACCAATAATCTTGCAATTTTCTACTTCCTGTATAGTAGTTGCTGTTAAATATCCATATTGTATTAGAAAAAGTGAATTCACGTGTTCTTCCTGTAACACTGAGTTAGAAACTGTGTAGTAGTAGATAGGACACTGGAGGTATAACTGGAAATTTGCAGGCTCGGAAACTAAACAGTGCACTTCTCTTTTACCTTCAGGATACCACAAGATTTGTCTCTCAGCTTCCTCCAATAAAGTGCCTTTTTGGATTAATGGATATTTACCGGGTAATTTTCTTGTTACATTAATTAAAAACAGAGTTCAGATTAATCTTCAACTTCATGAAAGTGGTTCTCATTTAAAACTTTGTTCAACAAACTGTTTTTATAGCAATTAAGAATGCACAATTTACTAGGAGAGTTAGCCTGAGGTTTGTAACAACAACTCATAATTACAATCCTCTTTTTTTTAAAGAAAAATTCAGATTGAATAGGCGCAAAATATTTTAACAATGTTTCAACATAGAGTAAAACATCACTTTTTTTAGGTTTGGAGACTTAATATTTATATACTGTATATAAATTTAATATTATGAAAGTGAACTGTCGCCTGAATTGATATTACTGTAGGTGTGGTGCAGTTCATCAACAGGAAATAATTCAGTTTGCTTTACCATAAAAATATAAATCATGGAAATTCCTGGAACTCATAAAACTAAGTGCAAGATTCTGTTTAACTTACCCCAGCCAATGAGAGTAAATCCCCAAAGATACTTTCTGTCAGAGAAGAAGGTCATAAAGATGAGGCTATGAAGATAAAGTCCTTCCACAAGAATCCAATAATAATTGGTGGCCAAAAAGTACAGAAAGAGTGTTACAACCACCTTACAGCCAATCTAAAAGAGAAAACAACATATTTTATCTTGTTTTCATCAATACACATAACGATAGAGCAGCAGTTTAAATCCATTCAATTAATTAAAATAATAGCTTTATAAAGATGATATGGAAACACCCATTACAAAGATTAAGATTCTTTCCTGGGTTTCTTTCCATCTCAGAAAGGGATGCTTGCCTTCTGTGCCTAGTTTGCCAAATTTATAACGTTCGCTTGCAAATTCTTTTAAAGAATGTCGCCTTTGAGTTGCGTAAGATTTGTTTGAGCAGCACATAATAACATATTCCTAAATACTCATAACAGGTTTTTCGAACTGATATCTTCTCTATTCTGTTTCCTATAGCAGTTTATGGCCCAAAATTTTTATTAACCAGACAAATTGAGGTGCTTAAAATAGTACAGAAGGGAGCTCTATGTGATACTTACAAACTGAGTCTTGTCTGCCAGGGGGGCTTCAGTGATAGATTTTAGGTCCTCTACACTAATTCGCTCCATTTCTTCTAGCGCAGACCCTGAATAGAGCACATCATCCTTCACGAAAATGCTGATGGCCCTCAGCATGAAGGAAACAAACAGGTGCATGTGGATGTAGTTCCTGGTGCAATGCAGGCGTCTGTTTATGGGGAAAATAAGTGTTTTGCTTAATTTTGCAAGGGCAAGTATCAATGATAATATTTAAAAATGATCAATGTTTAATGAAAATGTTTAATGAAAAACAAGAAAACAGATAATTTAGAATTTTGTAGAATATTGTCTGAAGAAACATCCAATAACTTATCTTAGGAACATTTGTTTAGAAATACTGAAGATACATTGCAATATAGTAATTTCCTATAATTCAGGAATATTTCTTTACACCGATGAAAGTTTCCCGAGTTATTTAAATGCTGATTACAGTGAAGAATTCAGTTAGACATTGATCCTTTATGTTAAAGCAGGATATGAGAGCCTGTTACAGAAGATGACACCTAGACGGAAGTCTGAAGCAGGAGACACAATCTTTTGATATACTGTACAGTAGCAGAGTTCATTGCTATCTAGGGAGTGTAAGTATGTATGCTCTGTGATCGTGATCGAGTCCAGGCAAGAGAGTTTTACAGAAGATAAAGTCACTGCCTTGAAACCTAGTCTGTGGCTGAAATCCTGGTCTTCTAGGGAAGTAGAGTTTTCCACTGACTAGGGAATAATGCTATGAACTGTATGCTCTGAGCTCTGAGATAGAACCAAGGCAGGAGCAAAGCTGCACCCAACATATTGTCTCCCTTCCAACTATCCAGCCATTGATTTTTTATGTTGACAGCCTCCAAATTAATTGCTAATAATAGGTGCCAGTGCAGCTTATGGTACAGTACATCATTCGCTGGGGTGGTTGACTGCTGAGCAAATTGTGGTACAGACGTGAGATGATAGACATCAGGCTGAAGCCGCAAGATGTGTGGGCATCCTGTTGGATATTGGGGGCACCATACGAGAGAACTTCCCTACTAGCTTTCAGAGTATGTACACCCAAGGATGTTTTTTTTCTCTGCATCTTTCTAGCAGATTTCCGAAGATAAGATTTCATTTAAAAGTGACGCCAAGATTCTGACAGCAAGAAATGCAACTGCTATCCTACTGTCAAGATGATGGGCAGTGATTAGATGGCAGGTCCACCAATGCTGTAACTGCACACAGTGGAAGGCAACTTTGATAGTGTCTGTCAAGGCCATCACCTAGTCACCTGTATTTCAGCCTCATCTGAATTCACTTTCTTGTTAAGACTGCATTGCTTCAACAGTGTATAAGTGGTAGACAGCAAAGCCATTTCCATAAATTTTGCAGTTACTGCAAGGAAAAAGGCAGGTAGCTGGACGGTCCACCCAGTTGTTATCCTTGTTTGGGTAGGATGATAACATTGCCCTTTTTCATGCCTTGGGGATTTTTGCTGTCTTATAGTAAATGTGAAGAGATGTCATGAGAAAATTGGAATTACATTAGCCACTGAGCCTTTACGGTTCATTGCTGCTGCCAATGGGTGCACAGATACTGGAGCTGTGTAGTTCACAGAAAACGGTGATAGCAATGGATATAGTGGCTATGCTGTGGTTTTACAATACTGACCTTCCTTTGAGATAGGTTGAAAGCACACCACAACCATTCATGCATGGATCAGGAAATAAAAAAATATCAGTCCCTAGGATTTTTTAGATCAGTATATGGTGCCATTAGCTATGGAAAAATATATACATTAAGTGGGACTGTGAAGAATTAAAAGAGGACAATAACACTTCCAGAATTTGGACTTCCATTGAAAACCTCCTGTAATATAATTTGGGCTATTAAGACACACAGCTACAGGCTAATTTATTGGCAGCATCTCTGCAAACATCAGTAACAATTTGTACTATAAATGAGTGGTCCAACACAAACAGATGACAGGGAAAATAAATGAATTTGATACTCCATTTCCATTGCTATACAGTACTCCCTAAATTTACTGCCATGCTGTTTCCAATGCTGATTGAATTACAAAAGATTGTGCACTGGTAACTTAATTTGTAAGCTCTCCTCACACTGCCAAGAAATTAATCTGTTCCTGACCCTTCTACTGTCAAGACAAGATCAGAGAACAATCGTTTTGCACTTTATTCTTATTCTTGACCCAACAAAAATGGATTTTTCAGATGGGCTATTACAACACTATCTTCTCTATAGCTGGTGATTTTCAGAGTTAATTAACTCTACATGTATTTTATGAGTTCATAATCTCCAACCTTTTTGTATTGATTCCATATTTTAGTGCTCATACAAATACAGAGCAAAGTGATGTTTGTGACTAAATTCTACGTGTTCAATGCAATACAACAAAGGTACAGTACTTGTAAAGACATATTTAATGGTATACACTACTTTTATGCATCAAGCATGCTTAACTATGACAAAGTACCTTAGTGTAGGTACTGAGAGCTCAATTAATTTGAAAAGTTGTGAACTCCCAAAATCAGTTGTTTAAGGTAGGACTTCTCCATCTCATTCTATGACAGAAATTGATCACAGCAAGTCTTTAAGTACATTGTGAAATTTAAAATACTAAATCTTACTCTCACCTTTCAAAGTCCTGTAGCTGTGACCTCATTCTATATACAGTAAACCATCACAAGGTAAGGGGTAAAAAGAAAAACTCCTTGTTAACCACTGAAACATTTGTGTCATTTGGAGTTTTACACATAAATATTTAACTGCTTTCTGATATCCATAGAGCCAGATCATCTTAAGGTAAGGTGTACCTCAAGATAAAACCTTTACAGAAAAAGCTAGTATATTTATACATTTTATTTGAGAAGAAAATAATAACAGGATTTAATGCATCTTTAATGAGATACTTCAATATCTGGACCAAACAATACAAAAAATCCACACTCATTGGATTTTATCCTTAATGTACACTGAGAGTACCAACAGATTTAACTACATTTAATTTTTAATTGCATCATGATGTTTACCACATACCATGTAACATCAGATCACAAAACTAAGTATACATGAATTATACTGAAATCCCAAAATAGATTTAAAAAATGAACCTAACTATTTTAACAGAACAATGTATACCATGATTCCCACATGGAAAGAATTTGCTGCAAGGAATAATTTAAACATGCTAAATGTAATAACTTAGACTGTGGTTGAAACCCACTGGATACAATTTTAAAGATGTGGCATGATGAAATGGAGGGTCTTTAACTCAAGAATGAATGGGTTAGTTACAGAAATTTAGTTCAAATAATATTTTTGGAAACCATTGCCACATGTGGGAGAAAAAACAGATCTGGGTTTTAATTTTGGGTGTGGTTATTATATATGGATTATTAAATTTACTTGAATACATTTAGCAGATGCTTTGGACTGTTCAAAGAAATCCATTTCCTAAAATAAATATACCCACAAAGCAAACCTAATAATTGAAGGCTGTTAAGATGTGTTCTGCAAGAAAAGTCTTACTGAAAGGAAAATACAATTTATTGTTAAATTTAATCTAACTTAATTATATATCTTTTTTGTACTCTCATTGACCCTTATCGATAGTATAGAATGCAGATGACCAATATTTAGACAGGCATGAAACAGGATGTATAACAAGTGTTATAGCTAATGTTTAAAAAATTAAAAAATCATTAGCATTCAGTAGCATTGAGAGCCCATGGTAAAAGTTTTAATATGCAAATTGGATCAGGTGAATATATATATATACTGTATATGATATGGCTGTGAAGTAGCATAATTTCACCCACAATAGATTTCACATCATATAAATTCCTATTACCCTAAAAGATATTCTCAATGTTAAATTATGTCTATGTATGCTTGTTGTGGAATACAATGTCCCTCTGACTTGCCTTTTAGTATATACTCAATACAAACAAAAAGCAGAATAAAAATGGAGATCCTGAACAAGTAGATTTTGGGAATGAGAATATTAAGCCTTTTATTGGATGCTGCATACAGTATTTATAATTTTTAAAAAGCTAACTTAAAGACTTTCTTTTATGAATGCATTTCTAAATGTTCAGTGAACAAGATGGTCTTAACTTGCCAGATTTTGTTTTATCAATGACTCTTAATCTTTAGATCTAACTGTGGTGCAAGACAGGTGGAGTAGCTGTTGTGTGGCAAGAAGAACCTTTATACAGCAATAAGACAACTCATTCACACTTCTGCAAACTGTCCTATTTCACAGGATCCATCCAACGACAACCAATAGGAGGATGTATTACATCCAATCATTTTCTAACTGCTTTAATCAATACAGAGTCAAGGGGGAGCTGTAGACTATCCCAGCAAGTGATGGGCGTATGGCAGGGTACACCCTGGACATCATGCCAATCCATCGCAGGGCACACACAGGCACCTTTTGGCACCATACTTAATACCACATAATAGTATCTATAGTTAGGTCAATAGTACTGTATGTATTGAGGTCTGATGATTGAGTTTCAATATTCCTTGGGAAGTCATGTGAATTAAATAAATGGTATTTAATGTTTTAGTTATTTGAGCTCAAACTGTAAAAATGTCTAAAAATGTGCATAAACAGCAATTTAGTTTTCAAAATTTTACTTAATACAAGAACAGTGAAAGGACAGCACAGTGGCATAGTGATTAGCATTGCTGCTTAGGGCACTGGATTCAATTCCTGGGATGCTATGTGCTTATCTGCTTGGAGTTTAAACATTCTCCCTGTCTGTACATGGGTTTCCTCTACCGTCCAAAAACATATTAGGTTAATTAGTCTTCTAGCAGATCTAGCCCAAGGTGTGAGTGTGTGCGTGTCTGTGTCTGTGTGTCCCCTTTGATGGACTGGCATCCCATCCAGGGTGTATCCCGGCTTGTGCCTGTTGCTTGGCAGCTCCCCCGTGACCCTGTATTGGATTAAACATTTAGGAAATGGATGAATGGGTGGAAAACGTGATTAAGCCCTGCTTGAGTAATGAAGATTGCCTGGTTAGTATTTGCATGAATGATGGATGTCTGTCTGTAAAAGAAAAATGAGATGTTCCTCCTCAGAAAACAAAAGACTGGTCCAGAGAAACAGACAAACTGGCTTTGGGAGGGTTAGACCACATCCTGGAAGGCAAAGGGATGCCAGACAAGCCCCCAGATTATTAGACCTATCCAATTCATTCACATAACTGTTCTCTGCCTGCCGCTGCAGGTGACTACCAGTGGTTATTGCATTAGAAATTCAATAAAGAATAGATTACAAGTTAAAAATAGCAATACAGACCTTGCCCATTAGCAGAATTAATGCATGTCCAGAGGACATTCAGTCAACAGCTAGGTTGTGAAATAGCTATTTTCTTTAGGTTTAGGTTTCTTTATATTTAGGTCAGAATATATTCTGTCCTAAAGACAGTGTGCGTGTGGAGATGTGATGAGCATCATGTACCAACCATGGGGGTGGCGGACATGTGATGTGGGGAGGAATCTCTCTTTTTTAAAACAGCCATGACTGAGGTCAAATTTAAAGCCCTGCCACACATTGACAAGTCCTTTAGCCAACATTTTAGTACTTCTCCTTATTTATTTGGCTGACACTTTCAACCAAAGTGACTTATATTTGCACCGATTTATACAGCTGGGTAATTTACTGGAAACATTTAGCTGAATTACCATACTCAATGGAATAAGATCAGTCTCACATGAGATTTGAGCACACAAACTTCCAGTTACAAGTCCGGATCCACACTGCTAAACACTGCTGTCCTTATTTACAAGTGTAACAACACTTTTTTGAAAACTGGAAAATGTAGAAGTCTTCAACAGCAAAAGACCTGTCTTGTGTTGTAGTGGGGTTTGCAGCTTTTTACTGAGTCCTGCTACAGTATGTGTGCTCTGAGCCTGCAAATGGCTGTGACTGAATCTCAGCTGGGTTCAGTGTAGAGCTGTACCTGTCACACAAGCAAATCTGTAAGTATTGACTTTACAGCAGGACAATGCAAGACCACACAGAGCTAGGATTATAATGGCACAACTTCAAGAAAACAGTTATGATATTTTGCAATGGCTAGCATTTTCGCAGACCTTCATACAAAAGTACATCTGTTAGACCACTTCTTGAATGCTGTCAAAATAAGACAACCACAAAAAAATAAACTTCACCAGCTGGCTGGAGCTACACAGGATGAATAAAAGAATATCTTACAGTATACTCAAGAAGATCATATTCAAAACTAAATTTGTAATAATTCCATCAGACTGTGTTATATTTTATACTGAAAACATTTTAATATTCTTTGATAAGTGTTTTGTGTTCGTTATCTTTGCATAAAATATTTAATTATTGAAATTATGAATGTGGTGCTTCGTTTGTACATCTGTGTGTGCACTCTAACATCTACAGTATAACTTTTCCTATTGAGGTATTTTTGTTTTATTGAGATCAGGTCAATAAAATAATTATATTTGAGCAACTCCTTTATATGTTTGGAATAATTAATAACAGTGTTGTCTTTTTTTTAATCTGATGCTTATAGAGCCTTGGTAAGGAACAGGACTCAAATATATATTATGAAATATGAACTATGTTGTTTTGATTTTTTTCAAACTGAAGGCTGTTTCAACTAACCTAAAGGTACAACATATACTGTAGGAGGCCCATATCTTCCCCAGTTCCATAGGCACAATGTCTTTTATCATGTGGAACTTAGAAGCCATTCTTCTTATGTGATTTGTTTTTGCATAATAGTGTGTACAGTGTGTTTACCCTTTGGTTTTTATGTTTTCTGACTGAGAGAAACCATGTAGATTTCCAGTGCACTGTTCATTCAAATGGCAATAAAGGTACTTGAAGATGAACTTGTTTACGCCAATTAGAAGTTAGGAGTATCCCATTCTTCCTCAAGTCATCATGCAATTTACATCATAAGATGTGTCTCTGTGTTACAAGGAATTACTAGATATTTACAGGTCAGTTTGTCACATCAATCACTATTATTCCACCACATTAAACATTAAAATGTCTTTAACATGTTAAATTGGGTACTATTATATTATTTGGTTACATTATGTATACATATTTTTAAAAGCTTAATAATCACATAATTCTGTTCCCCCTATACATCTCCATCTGGGATAATTTTTTTTCCAATATTTTAAACAGTTAACCCACCTGAGAAGTTGTAGGACAGGTTGGGTATACACATATATCACACATATGGAGAACTTACAGCACACATGACATTTAAACATTTTACTCATAAAATAACGGAAATTTCATTGAAATCTCATAGCTAAATCTTACAGAAAAAGCACAAATTAGATTTGTCCAATATTTACTTACTCTTAAGTGTTTAGTACAAATAGAAATTGGGATTTGATGCACTTTCAAAAATGCAGATGTGAAAAAATACATTTATTTTTTGAAGGATAATGCCCTAGTATAACTTAGTATCAAAATAAAAGCATGTGAGAAAACAGTTACTCACCGGAAATATCCCAAAATAACAACAGCAACCATTAATGATCCCAAAGAAACAGAGTAACCCACGGTGTAAATCAATTTGAGGCGATCAAAGACTTCCTATGAGAGAAGAGAACAGTAATAAAAAACAATAATAATAGAAAGAAATCACAACCCTGCCAAATTAAAATGACCACTCCCAAGACATACTGTATCTGGATTTCAATGCATGTACCCACATTCTCCCTGTGTAATACAGGGGTTGTAGTAGACAACCCAACTGTTCCTTACTGATTTTGTAAATAAATAGTACACCCACTGCCCACAAATCTCCTTTAATATTTGTATTAACATATACTGTAACAGTGCAAAGGCATTCAATGCAGTGCACGGGATTTCAGCAAGAAATTTCTAAGCTGAGTGGTCCATTATAATGACTAATACTGCTATAGCTGTTACATGTTCCAAATCATCTGAATTTGCTAAAATGTAATTTCCATTATTATTTGTGTTGTAAATTTGTACTTCCCTCTAGTTTGAAAAACACAAGTGGAGAACGGAGGACAGCTGCCAACAAAGTACAGGTTGAAAGATGTAAGTCAAAACCATACAGCTACAATATTGTATATCTACAGTAAATAACAAATAACCTGATCATTTTTAGTAGATGGTTGTCACACATTTATGATTTCCCATAGAATCACACATGCAACTTGATCTTTGTTTTTTTCCAGTACATCAATTTTGTGAATGTCTGGAGTGGTTTAAGGTTCCTAGCAAAACATTTGGCTGAAGTCTTAAAGCAGACATGAATAGGGTGGAGAAACCATGGGCTTCCATTTAAGATTGCTTAGACTAATAGCAACCCACAGGAGTTCTGTGAGCCATGTTAACCAAGATACTGTAGCGGGACCAACAAAGATTACTGGAGGGTTATGTTGTGCTGATGTAACCAAAAATGTACTGCTGTTATCATTTAGTGTGCAGGCTATGGGCAAACACTCAGGTCTAAACTGTGGTACAATTGCACAGTACAGGATTTTAATTTGAGATATGCCTTTAATATAGCAGTGAGTTCCAGTCTATACTGTAAGAAGTAAAAATAGGCATACAGTAGTACTAATGTAGAAAACCTTTATAAATCCCCTTATACTACATGTCACAATATTTATATATTCTTTAATCTGATGAGAGGTTAGCATGGTGGCGCAGTGGTTAGCATTGCTGCCTTGCAGTGGTGGGGCCCAGGGTTCAGAGCTGGACCTGGGGTGCTATCTGTGTGGAGTTCGTACTGTACAGTATGTTCTCTTCATGTTTGTGTGGATTTGCTACAGTATAAGTGCTTCAGTTTCCTCCCACAATCCAAAGACACACAGGTACTGTAGGTTAATTGGCCTCTGGGAACAACTGGCCCTAGTGTGAGTGTGTGTACAGTATGTTTGTCTCTGGGTGTGCCCTGCGATCGACTGGCATCCCATTCAGAGTGCCTTGTGACTGTTGCTTGCCGGGAAATGCTCTGGCTTCCCCATGACCACGAACAGGATGAAGTGGTTAAAAAGTGGATGGATGGATGAACCTGATAATAAGACATATAGAGGGGTTTGTTTCTTTACAAAAATAATATTGTCTTGCACAAGATGACAATGTACACATAATGAAAGCTACATTTAAATCTTGTTGAAAATCAAACATTTAAAGTTTTAATGTTTTATAAATAATCCGATTAATTGTTATTTCAGAGCCAGTATCTCAGGAGATTATGTTACCTGATATATTTTCATATATTTGTTTTTGTATAATTACTTTATAATTTATGTACAGTATTATAAACTAACTTATTCTGTCTCCATTGGCACTTAGTGATGTTTTGAAATATACCGCTATTTCAAACATCATTTTATTGAAGAGATGTACATCCTGGGTTATGAGTTTGTCTTAAATTGAACCTGAACCATCTCAAAAGGACAGAGTGGAAAAATGTAATGGAAAACTCAATATTTGATTCATCTGAAAAAAAATGCTAATGTCTTTGAAGTTATACTTAGAAAATAACAGTGTCACACAAAGGTATAGTGGTACAAAAGAGAAGCCAGTCATATAATATTAAATCCTAAAAATTACATATTTTACCTACTTTATTATGAACTGATAAGGATATTGAAGAAACAAAAAAAAATGCTTCTTATGTTTTGTTAAAGGAAATAATGTATTCTATGTAATAAGCATCCAATATGTACAATATACTGTAATTGCAATAAATGTTCAGAAACAAACAGCTATAGAGACAATTGTTTGAAATCTGCTTGCAATTAACAAATTTGCCACATTACCCTTTCTCACTGTATCTGGCCCAGATAAAAAAAAAATCTGAATTAAGTAATCTGGAGCTGGAGTCATTATAATTTCAGGTTGAAATGTTCTAAAAGAAGTAATGTTTTGTTCCATCTGGCAACTGTCCCATGGACAGGAGGAAACAATAACTTAGAATAAGTCACTTTAAAAAGCTCTCATAACTAAAATATTTTTGTGTTTATATTGAAAATTAAATAAAGCACTGTGGATTCTGCCAAATACCTCTTCATTCAAAAGTGTACCATCCAGAAATTTACCTTCTCATGGTTCTGGTTGTAGTGTGTAAGGAATTTGGCACATTCACTGTAATTCGCCCAGGTTTTGTTGTTGGTCTGGGCAAGCTCCCAACTACCATTCAAGTCACAGCGTCGATAAGCATGACCTGACAAAGAAAATATTTTGAAAGGGCTTAAATGATCCCAAACAAATCAGAAATACAACAGCGCTTCTGGTATCCACTAGATTTACGCTTCACACTAGAATCATTATTATTTATCATGCCTCTCACCAGCTCAACATGTGGACTGAAAATAGTTGAATGTATTATTATTAATTAAAGCACAGAACAGATGTTCTGCAAATCACAAATGCGAGACTAATTATTAAGCAGTGTTGACAGTAGCCACGAAACAGGTTAATACTTTGTCTGCTTATTCAGCAAGAACATGAGTAAGGTAGGACACAGAACATAAATATAAGAAGTGTGGCATCAGGTTCAACATCTTGGTTGTGTAACATATTCTATATTCACGTGGCACTTTGTGACATACTGTATAGTACTGTTCTTTGTTTTAAAACCACAGGATTGAATATCTAAACATGAACCCTGATTCATATATGTACTCGTAATTGTTGCAAAATCCATAAGTATGTGATAGTTAATAGCATGGTTTTAACGTTTTGACATATTTGTCTATCCATGTGATTAACAATTCAGAAAGCCTTACCATTATGGTTGAAGTCAAAAATATAATCTGGGCAAGCTGCAGACACCACCTTTCCTGGGAGTCCCTCAGGCCAACAAACAATGCCATCCCACTCAGGTAGACAGAAGCCATCTAAATGCAAAAGAGAAACAAATAATGTACTGTTGGTGTAAGGACACTGAACGTGTACATTAATATGTATGCAGAACTTGTTTTATCCATCTTTCAGTTAGAGCTGTCTGGTGTGGTGAATTCTGTGTGTGCATGAGGAGTGTGAGATGGAGGTGGATTGTGTATATGAGTGACCTCATTGGACCATTTTCTTTTTTATTGTTTGTTCAGTCTTTGGTCAGTTAAAAAGGTATCCAAAATGTCTTTTGTTCTTGAGTTGACTTTTAGTAAAAAAAAACAATGAGGCAATGAGGAAAACTAGTTATTCATCACAAATACTATACTTAACCTGTCAGTACTATATTTACAGAGTGCTCTGATGAAATTTTTTGTTTGGTGAATATGTACTGAATATCCCAACTGTCGTGGTTATTGACTTGTCAGGTGATTTGTCAAATTTTTCAGGTGAAATGCTTGATTCCATTAGCTTTTTCCTAGTAAACTAGACCAAATGCATTAGAAAAGGGCATTAACATGAATTATGTTATTCTACTACTAACAGTCCTTGTAACTCCTGCTTGGAAAATTACATAACCTACTGTATGTTCCTCCCTGTCCATTAAACATTTGCTAAAGAAGGTGCTTTCAAGCAATGGTATTAGGCTGTAAATCCGACCTTGTGAAGCAGACACACTGTAGAACAGTGAAACCAGTCCTTACATTAACCGAGAAACAGGGGAGCACTTGTACAGATACTGTAGTATGAAAGTTGGAATAAAGCAAGGAGTGGGAACTTGTGTTGACAACGTTGCAGAGAGTAAGAAGAATGTTTGGCAGACAGAGGAGGTAGATAGCATGATAGCATGATAGCAGTCCAGGAAGCAGCATATAGTTGAGGAGGAGACTGTGGACTGTGTTTCTCTTTTGCATTTTGATTAAATTAGACAGTTTATTAATTTATGTTTCCAAAGAAGTAGAGAAATATTTTATTTTTGCTTTAGAACTTTAGAACATGTTTCAATTGAGTGAAAACCTGAGCAAATTTGATTTTTGGTGCAGATTTCAGTTGAATAGTTGGCCACAATGCAGGAAGTACAGAATGTCCCTTAGAAAGCTTTTAAGAATTCTAAAAAAAAATCCTGGATGACATTATCTGGGAATAATGTTTTCTTGACCAGATTGGATTGTTTCTATATATTTAAACATAATTTGAAATTTTTAAAACAACTGGTAACACTTTATATTTTTTTTTTTCTGATCATGATTAGGTCTCCTCCATCGAACTACTTCCATCAGTAAAGATACACAATACATTGGCCCACTGGCGTTTTAACTCATTTTCTTTTGTTTTACAAAGGAATTTACATTTCTGGGAAAGACAGAGGGCAAATACAGTACACACCTAATGCAGTTTGCAGCACAAATGTTTTTCTCTTCATAACAGCAACCACAGGATGTAGGAAAATGCAGATTTTAAACTTTTTGTCAACTATATGTCAAAAATGTCACAAAACCACATAAATTAATTCATACGATTATCAGAGGCAAAGAAGTACAGCACCAGCAATCTCCAGACTCCTGTTCTAGTTGGGTTCAAATGTACAGGTTGCACAAGTGAGGCTAAACGTCCAGAGTTGTGTAAAGATGGATGCACCTGCAAATTTTGTCTTTGTTTTTGAGTAATAGAAGACATGGAGTAAAGAAATAATGGGTAAAGGAACTGTAGAAATCTGCAGGTTGGCTATGAGAGTTGTTGAAGTAGCAAGTATCCAGTGGTATCTTATGGGTTTCTTGATCATCTGCTATAAAAGCTTGGCAGAAAAGCCAAATCAACCTGGAGAGACCTCTGAGTATAAAGAACTTTTAATGTCCTTCAGGGGCTGAACAATGGCAAAACTCCTGGGATCAGTGAGTTGTTTGTAGAATTTTAGACGACATGTAGGCTTCAAGGTGCCACAAGATGAAGTACAGTAGTTCGAGTAGGTAGCTGTGTTAGCATGCGTGGGCTGCAAAGGATCCTTTGCAGAAACTCCATTATCTAACCACACCATGACTGGACATAACATGACCAGAAATATAATTTGAAATTTTGAAAGGATAATCTACACTTATTTCTCATGATATAGAGTCAAAGACTTTATATCTCTTCTCTTCCACTCAAACATAGTGCCCAGAGGATTTAATTTAAATTTTTTACAATTATTTTTTTTCATAAGACAACACACAATTTGTAGTTTTTACTAAAGCAAATCTTAAACCAATTTGCTAGATGAAAAAAAAAAGTTTAGCAATAACTATGTGACAAAATGTGTACATTTCTAAACCTAACATTCATCTTAGCATGAAATTGAGTTTTCCAGTCATTTGATTAAAGCTTTTCTCTCCTACTCTATATAAGATTCTGAAAAGTCTTCCATTGGACCCCAAGAGCTTAAAATATGCAACCATTGTACACTTTCACAGATATACAAACTGCATAGATAAAAAATAGACTTCTTCAGCACTTCAGCACAGCATTTCAGAGTGAAAAAGACAAAATCAAAAAGTCGTTCCTCAATTCAGAAGTCACAAGAGTGACTTTTTTCAAGTCCTACTGAAAGTATATTGGTGTTTGTGGAAAACATGTACTTCATAATATCACTTGACAACTGCATTTAGTCTATGATCCTGCAAATGCCACTAATTTTATTTTTTTTAGTATCAGCGTTGTTCGTCTCCATATTAAATTTAGAAAAGAAAAAAAAACGATATAATGATATTCTTACAATATATATTATTATGTGAAAAGAAAGAACGCATTTTGTGTTTTTTTCAGTACTATGGCAGTCAGTGTCACAGTTTGACTCTACATGTCTGTATTTCAAAACCAGCTAGTTGGTCTTTCTAATTTTATACCACACAAACATAATTGCACAAAATGAAGCTGTTTTTGAATGATATTAGCTGTGTTTTATCTGTGTTTTCTGTTTTACAGTGTTCTTGATTAATGCAAGCTTCTAAAATGCTTGCTAATGTTTGTGTAATTTTACAGTCAACCACAGTTTTAAATGCCTAGTTATTTTCACTTAACTTCTAGCTCGCATCCTTCTACTATACTACCTCACCAAGTGTAATCTCTTTATCAAAGGGTCCATTGAAGCTACTGTTTGCACAGCACACAAACCTAGAAACATTAACAAACAAGTGGCCTTCCCTATAAACAATGAAAACAAGGAAGAGGTTTGCCTGGCATTAACTGAGAAGGTTATTTCCAAAATAACCCCAGCCTTATGAAATATTTGTTCTATTGATACCACATTGTGTGTACAATGTTAGTTTTCAGCATCATTCATCTAATAATAACTTGGTTAACCACAGAAACAAAGTTACACCTTAAGGTTTTGGGTGGCCCCACCAATAACTGGCAAATGATATTATTGACAAACCAAATTTATTTCAAATCTGCATTTGTTTAAAGATTTTTTGGGCATTCTTTGGTAACAAGAGTAAAGTTTCCCTTCAAGGAACTAATCTTTTAAATTGTACAGAAGCTGACATTGGTCATGTGATGTTCTTAACCTTTCCAAAATAAGCCTGGAATTCACCTTCTACTATTCCAGATTTTATTTTATTAAAATCTTACTAAGAAAAGAACACCAAAGTCTCATTGTGCTAACAAATCTTTTGAGCCCCAAAACAAGATGGCTTTTCCTTGACAAACGATCAGCTGTGGTTTTTTATGAATGGGAATGCTCTGAACTCCGCAGAGACACACATAAAAGAAAGTGAGAGTAAGATTAGCATTATGGAGAGCTGCTTGAGCCTTTTTAATTATTAGCAGATGTGGATTTCCTATTAACCTTGACTCTTGCTTAAAAGGTCTGCAAAATATCTTGGAAACCACAGGAAATCAGATTTTGTTTAACAGTTTTTTTCCAGACCACAGAAATTTCTTGTTGTAAAAGGTCATAATGTTTTTCACTCAGAATATGAAATACTAAGACTTTACGTGCTAATAAAATTCTCATTTTTCACAAATCATACATAAAATGACAATGACTGAAATAAGCAATGAGCCAAACAAACAAATTAATTATTTTAGAGTAATCAATTTTATAATATCGCTGGGTATTTTAATTAATAATGAAAAATCAATATATATTTTATTATGGACATGCCAGTTATTGTTCAACCTCAATGAGTGTAACAACACTGTTAAAAAATGTAGAAGAACTTAAGAGTGTAGATATCTATTCTCCTTAAAGAGTATTTTTTCATAATTTAAAGTGAATAATGTATTTAGCCTCTGATGCATTTTGATCATACGATGTACTGTATACCATAACAAGAAGATGAACTACCTATATAATTATGTGAACCCCCAATATAATTATGGGAATTGCAATTTCATACCATTATTCTCTCATTTAATTGAAACCAGTTTTTTTTCAAGAACTTAAAGGGTTTATATTTATCAGTTCAATGTTGTCTCAGATGTATTGGGATATGAAGTAGAAAAAATAATAATTAATAATCAGTGTTATAAAATAATAATTGAAACCCTAGTTTACTTAGTACAATTAAAGGGGTAATTAGAATGAGGAGGTGGCACTGTGGCACAAAAGTTAGCACTGCTGCCTCTCAGTGCTGAGGCCTTGGGTTCAATTCTGGATCTGGGGTGCTATCTACATGCAGCTTGTACGTGCTCCAGTTTCCCCAAGTCCAAAAACATACTGGTAGGTTAAATTGCTTCTGGAAAAAATTGGCCCTGGTGTCTGTGTGTGTGCCCTGTGATGGACTGTTGTCCTGTCCAGGGTATATCCTGCCTTGAGTCATTACTTGCCATTATAGGCTCCAGCTACCCCAAAGCAGTTAGCAAATGGATGTTGGATCAGAATGAGATGTTTAAGCAATTTATTAACAGCCTTTATGAGTCTTTTCCAGCCTCGTCCTATATAATAGTCAGAATTAATTGTAAAACTACTGCTTTCTGTGCTCAGTATACAGGTTAGTGCCACCAAAACATGCCACAATTTCAGTGATTTCAGATGCGAGTAGTCATTTCTAAACATATGGGGCTCCACTCATCCATAGTCAGTCTGAAAATTGAAAATATTCAAGACCATGTTCTTTTTATCCAGAACCAGTCATTCTGCCAAGATCTACCCAAGAGTAACCCTCATGATCATCCAGGAAGTCACAAACAACCCTAAATTAACAAAATGGCCTCTCCTGCTGTGTTCATGACTCAACCATCAGTAAAAACTAAGTATGAATTCCTGGACAGCCAGGAATAAGCCATTGCACTCTAAAAAAAGCATTGCTGCTTGTCTCATGTTCTGCAATGATGACCTGGAAAAACCACAAGACTACTGGAAGTACAGTATGTTCCCTGGACTGACAACTCAAAAGATGAACTTCTGGGTTTCAATCAGAAACGCTTTGTGTGACAAAAAACAAACACTGCCTTCCACCAGAATAACCTCATTATGACCATAAAACATGATAGCAGGAATGTAATGGGGCTACTTTGCTGCTTCAGGACCCCCATAGCTCACCATCCTTGAAAAGAACCATACATTTGGTAATACATATTATTACAAAATGCCAGAGCACCAATGTCTCAGCTGAAGGCAAGCTGAAAAAATGGGTCATGCAAAAAGACAATAATTCAAAACATACAAGACTATCTATGGCAGAATGGAAGAAAAAAAAAAAGTTGGAGTGCCCAAGTCAAAGTCTGAATGTTAAGGCAGGACTAAAGATGATTTGTTCATGCAAAAAAAAACTCACATGAACTGTAATATATTGAAAAGACACTCTATCTACCAGTAAAGGTTATATAGTGCTTTCCAAAAATATTGAGTCATCAAATATTTTTTTTACTTGTATTGTAGCTAAGCAATTAGTATTTGTGATCAAGAGAGTAATATGAATGAATGCAAAATTATATACAGTATATATATTTACACTATGGAACTGGCTCACTCATCTTTATTTGTGATAGCAGCAATACAATCTGAATTTTAAAGAAACATGTTTGCTAATGTACAAAAGAAATGCTTTCATACTTATTGAGCAGTGCTTCTCCATGCAACATGGCAATGGAACCAAACTTATGACCAAACTATGTTCAAAATGAGGAAAAAGTGAAAAATGTTAGATCTGCCATGTCAATCTACAGATTTAAATCAAATTGAGCATGCATTTAACATATTGAAGAAAAAAGTCATAACACCCCAAGGACGGTTAAGAAGGATCATTATCATTATAAAACATAATCCTTCTCCTCTTTCAAAACTAGTACCATAAGAAGAACACCTTCCTTATTGTCTCACTTCTATTCTATCTTTTCTCCATATGTTTGTTCATGTATTTATGTTATGGTCCATTCCTGTGGAAAAAGTTTAAAATGAGAAGATTATAAAAGAACAGGTGAAGGTTTATTCCATGCTGAAAAGAAAAGAGACACAACATTTTGGCTGTTGAGGGAGAGAGGGAAACCAGCAGCTGATAAAGCATGGAAGAACAAAAGATGGTGTCATGGTAGCCGAATCCGACTCCCGTGGAGTGTGTTGTTAAAGACCCTACGCGTGACAATATACAGTAATCCAGAAGTGTCTGGAGAATGACATCAGGGAAGGCACAGCGAGGTAAGATCAGGATGACAGACAGGGGGCAGTAACTGAGGTGATCTGGTGCCTGGGGGGAGCACAGGCGAACGAGTCCAAAGGGGTAGTAAGGCGCAGTCCAAAATCCAAAAACCGGGAGATCCATCAGAGATGCAGACGGTTACAACAGGAACAGGGAACTGGGACCAGGAACACGAAAGGTTAAAAGCATAACGTGGCAAGGGGCTCAGAGCCCTGGACTCGGTAGGTCAGGACACAGTGAAGCCTGTGCCCTTGGGCCACTCCTGTGCCCGGTGGTAGGCGGGCTTCCGGGCGTCCGTCTTCCAAAGCTGAGCCCAGAACTATGGAGACACTGGACTTAAATAACAAAAAAATAAAAAACAGCTGAGACTAATAAAACTGGAAACAATATGAAAAGTTAGGAGTGCCCTCTAGATGAGGGATGACGACCGTGACAGAAGGGGTATTAGAGAGGTGGCAGGGAGCAGGAGGGAAGATATCGACACGCAGAGAATACTGGAAGAGAGGTATGAAGTCTAAACCTGCAAATTAGAGAATTAGAAGCAGATTAATCTGTTGTTATGATAAAGGAAGTTTCAGGATCATTTTGGTTTCAGATATCTTTCTGCAATAGGAGTACCAAAAACCCTCTGTGAGGATGCAGACAGAGATTTTAGTATAATCATGGCCATTAGAGATGAAATGGGAAACCATGGGTTTTTAGAGATCTTTGATCCTAACAGCCCTGATATGTTCCCTGAAATGATCTCCCAGTCTCCTTCCTGTCTCACCAAAGTAAATAGCTGGAAATTTTCTGCAAGAGATGCAGTAAATAAGGCTGCTGGAAACATACAGTATGATGTCATCTGGGTGATCCGAAATTTTCCAGGGAGGCCTTGAACGTGCGCGGTATTGGATATATACAGTATATTCAGGTGATACAGCAGGTTCTGTGGCAGGGAAAGTGCATGGTGTGGATGATTCCTATGGGTGGTCAAGGGAGTTGTGAACATATTTTCACCAAAAATAACGATACTAGTAGAACTGACCAGATTACACAGATGGAGCCAATAGGTGGAGGCAGTAAGCATTTCTTTTCCATGCTACAACTTTAAATCAGTTGAATATATTATTGAATATTGTACTGTATTTAAAAAAGCCATATTAAATCATTATGCTTACAATGGGCTCATAGTGTAAACCTCCCCCATTTTTTATAAGGGAACACATTCACGTCTCACTGTGACCAGCAGTAAATCTTGATGTCTGACTTTTAACAGAGTGAAAATGAAAACCGTCAATAAGAACATTTCCCTTTGGTGATGAAATCTTTTCAGCTCAATTTTTCAGGAAAAATGCCTGGGAGGGCAATAAAAAAAGCCTTTTTAAAAGTCCCTTCTTACTCTACAAAACATATGGAAACTATTCAAAGAAACTTAAATTCGTAACTAACAATGTTAAACTATTACACATTTGTAAAAGAATACTGTAAAAGCAAATAAATAGAAAGCTCTCATTTCATATTCAGACTTCATTTACAAAACGGAGAAAAATAATGCTTATCTTGTCCCACATTTCATTTCGCTTTGGTTATAAAACATACATAATAATATAAATAAATATCTGTTTCATGCACTTTTCATGAACAATTATTTGAGATACGAACAGTCGTCAGTTTTTTATTCTGAAAAAGTACTCCCAATATTAATTCACAAATTGGATTATTAAAGTATTAAGGAAATGTAAATGCATTAAAACAGTTCTTGACACAATGCATGTTTTTTTCACACTTTAGGTTAGGGTTTACATATTATACTTTACAAGTGGATAAAACTATTTCTATGTTTACAAATTATTATAGATGGAACAACCTTCTGCAAATAACCATAAGCTTATTGCTAGGTGTATGGCTCATTAGATGGGTCTATCTAATAAAGCTAACAAAATGCAAAAGGTAAATCAAATCAAAAGTCTCAAGAAGTCTCAAGGTTTAATGGCACAATCACTCTTCTGGAGGTATCCCAGCAGTCTAAGAAGGTGCACTTCTGTTATCTGTAAAGAACCTTTGACCTTCTGAATTTAAAGCACTTATGCTTTTTCGTTATTGTTTTTCTTGTGTTGATACAAGTGTGCTAGCAGAGTATCATAAATTACATTCCATAGTAGTGTCCAAATGAAAAATGTAACTTCAAGGGTATACATAATAGGGTATTATGGCCTTTCTATAAAAATGTACAGTCTACATATTTTAAAGTTGTCAACTAACGCCAGTAGTAATGGCTAGATCAGTCATACTACTGTAGTAATCATAAGTATAGTTATTACTGTATGTGTGATAAATCATCATTTGATACAGGTTTGTATAACTATAATTATTTCAAATAAATAAATGAATGTATGACTTTTAAACCACTATGTCAAATGATCATTTCTAAATAAAAGTTTTCGATGTGCCATTTCACCCAAGTGGAAAATTTGTCTCCATACCAATAGTATCAATTTGACAAGCAAATCCAAGCTGCAAGTTGAGACTTGGAAAAATTGGAAGTCTATTGCATAATTTTGGTGATCAGGTGAAAATTACAGTTGAGAGAACTACACAAAACTTGTGTAGTCACTGAGAAAGTTTGTGACACAATTCTGTTTTACATGTGGTCTCTCTAAACTGGACAGCTTCTGTGAGCTGTTCTTTTGCTTTAATGGATCAGAGTGGAAAGCAGTTCTTGTATTCATCCTTGTAACAAGGACAGGGATTGGTCATAATATTGTCAGGTGTACAGGCCAGGTGCATTCTTCTCAGTCAGGGGAATTTTGATAGGTAATGTCATCATGGTGCTGGTTTGCAGAACTGAGAAGTGTCTAGTTTTGCATTATATACAGTAACTGATGGTTTAAGGCTTGGCCCAATTATCTGTGCCCTAGTTTGTGTGTTTAAATGCTGGGGCATGTGTTTATCAGAGCTTTGTCACAGAAACAGAAGTTGACCTAAAAGAGTTAAACAGCTCAAGGAAAGAGAAAAAATATATTGAAAAATTAATTTCAGAGCTAGATCTATATCTAGACCTAGATTGCCGTCTAAAGAGTGAAGTACACATAACTTTATGAATTAGACACTGCCATCTTGTAATGTTAGTGCATCCTCTTTTATGTAAATATATCTAAATAATCTGAAATGATCCAAACAGAATCAGAAAGCATCCCTATTTTTATAACTACAAAACCCAATAGATTGGTTGAAGGAAGCATAAAGATTGAATTGCCACTTAATATTATAACAGGTGGAAATCAAACAGATGTGTGCTACTGCTCTTCACATAAAGTACATTGGATGAAAAATAAATAAATTAAAAAAATAAAAGCAATAAATAAGTTCACAACATTTTCTTAATTTCAGATCACTTAGCTGGGACATTTTTTAGAAATACCATATATCAAAAGAGATGTACTCTCACAGCAGATACAGTACATGTTCATTCATAAAAATCTTCAGTGTCAGATTTTAATACTAATAAGAACATTTCAATATTTCAGTTTTAGCTCTATAAAATCACAATGGCAAGATATATGACTATTTAAAAAAGTAAGCATTATACATATACTGTAAGATCTTTTTGTTTCTGTTCTCTTTTTCATATTCTGGTTTCAAACTGATATCTGTAAATATGAACATATCTCAGTCTGCAGTAGATATTGCAGTCACGATATTGGTAATCAGATATTGGGCACAAGTATTATTGTTATTGATATTCGATGCAGTAGTCACTTGTTATTTACAACAAGCTTGAAAATTGAACTATATGCAGTATACTGTATACTGTATGAGGTTTATGCATACTGTATGCTTGCATACCTTAAATAATTTGCAAAAAGCGTAAATGTACAGTATATACAAGATAACATAAAGAACAAAAAAATGTGTGTGGTTACTATACAATATCAATATCACAATATCAATATCAATACAATATAAATATCAGAATCATTGTAAAATACCTGAAAATAACTGTAACATTTCTTGAAAGATGATGCTAGACATACAAAATGAAACAGAAAAATACATAATGTAGTATATTTGAATTACAAATGTAGCAAGAATCATGATCTATTTAATTCAGGCTTAGTGTTTGGTTGTATACAGTATACTGTATATGTCAGTTTGTTTTTATTTAATACAACCATGTTTAAAGCTACGACTTTGAAGGCACCATATTATATTTCTTTTTGTAATAGAATAATGTGCAATGCTTTTCTTTTCTTCTCTTTTTTTGTTTGCATTCTATTTAAATGTACAGAAGTGCTGGGTGACCATAATACATTTCCTTCAGGGAACAATAAAATCTTATCCTATCTTACAGTATATACTGTAATGCCCTGAGGCACCCATGGATGAAGATGAATTATTTTCTGCTGCTTTGAGCAGCTGTTGTTTTTGGTACACCTACATGATTAACTAAATCTATGTAATGATAGCAGTCTTAAGTATACAAGGGTTTATTTTTGTCCTCACGAGGAATCACTTCCTTTTGTTCCGTAATAATGATGTGCCATTCAGAACATACAGTAAATGTTGATATCACCAACTACAGTATACTGTATTTCTACTGTGGCAACATTCATATCCTTCTTAAGGTATAGTGAAAAGTGTATTTATCTGGGCAGTGAAGTTAAATTTGTCATTTTTGCTGTGTACTAATGAAATGTGTATTTCAGATCAAAAGATGAATAAGCGGCAAATGTATTGAATTTTAACTTTTGTTTCTGAGGAGTATTGTGTGTATGTTTATCCGTGTTAGAACATTATCATTTGTATGTTAAATATTTCAAACAGGTTATGTGTTCACTGTGCATGAGCATTTTGAAATGCACTACTCTAAGGAGATTGTTGACAAGGATTGGAAGGAATCCTCCATCCTTTTTGGGCACAAGTAAATCCTGTATTTGGGATACAAGCCCTGTTGCAGTTGCAGCAATTGGAACTCTTGGACAGTATGCTTGGCAAGAAGTGCTACTATCTCAGGAGTGCAAAATATCAACACTAGAACTCTTGTAAAGAGAGGCGATTCAGACAAAATTGCAGTGTATACCAGCTAATGGATGATGTTGATCACTCAGGTGTAGTTTGGCATGATCAGCTGGCAGGGAAGCAAGTGGAAACTCCAGAAAGAGGATAGCCTGGTACACTTAGAAAAGTCTTCCAAATTTCAAGCTTCAGAACACTCAGCTCCAGCAACACAGATTTAAGATGAACTCCATTATGTGGCACTGTTTGTTAGGACATGTAGCATCTTAAGGGAGGCAAGGCTGTAAATGCTGGGTTTATAGGTAGAAAACTATACATTCTGCCACCTACTACATGGACATACTGTAACAGTGCTGTAACTTTTAACAGGGACAACAGTAAGACTGTACTCAAGATGGATGGAGCTCCTTTAAGAACATAGGGAATTTGGCACTTCTGTTGCCCTGAACTACAGGGGAAGCATCTTTAAGCAAGGAGTTCTAGGGTTCCAGGGATAACAGCCATTCCATCCTAGCTTCACCATAACTTGGCCAATGAGAGTCCAGATGTCCTAGAATATAAAGATTCCTTTGTGGTAGAAAGTTCAAAACCCATAACATCCTCTGCTGGACATTCATATCTCTCAGGTCTGCTCAAGAGATCACTGAAATGTCGGCCAGTTCAACATAGTTAACAACTGCAGTTAACTGCCTACCTAGGGAATGAAATACTCCCATGAAGTCTCAAAACACAGAGGCTTTGAGTCAAAGTCTTCCTCTGATATTAAGAGAACAAGAGGGGAATGCCTCAGGATGCTGCTTGATCTGTTGCTGTAACAAAGGAAGCAGAACCTCCAGTTGGCCTTCAAGCAGCTGGGCAAGCTTGAAAGCTTGGTCATCTGAAAAGTCATAGCATTTAGTTACATCTGGGACATATTCCCAATGCAAGTGCCTCCACAGACTGTGACAATATAAATATTCCCAAGTGAAGGTGTGAAGATGTGGTGAGAACCTGCAGCTGTATTTTAAGTTGAGCAGATTAAAAATGAAGGAGACCTGGCACCCACATCATATGAAAAGTCCATTAAACATAGACGAAATGCTAAAAGGTAACACAGAGGATATAGATATAAAAAAGTGTAGTCCTCTATCACCTTAAAAGCAGGGTTTAATACAAGGTTTATGATGTGGGATGCAGCTGATGCTATCCTTCAGGGGAAACTTCACACAGGTGTTATAACTGTACAAAACTGTATACGGTTTCAGGGAGATCAGCAGCAAAAACTCTTAGAATTATAACTATTTCTATTTTTTTAAATTAACTCACAATAATACAAAAACAAGTAGTGAGGGAGCTGACAGCAGTATAAAAAATACTTTAAAACTAAAACACTTTTTCTTTGACAAAAAGCACCTAAGAAAATAAAAAAACCTAAAGCACTTCAGTACTTCAAAAATAATTTTCAGGATGCTATAAGTGAGACAGCAGCTAGGAAGCTGTTCCATTTTTTTGATTTGGCAGTTTTCTGGGTAATAAGCAACTTGGAGTATGTCAGATAGCAGCTAACAGACTGCTCTTTAAGTGGCAGTATTCCAGGCAATAGAGTTACCCAAAGTACATCAGAAAGGAGTCAACATGTTGTCAGTAAAATTGTACAAATACAACCTAGTCCTTTTTATTGTTCTCTACCTTTTTTAAATTCTCCAGGCTATAAAAAGGCAGTCTGGGGTAAGTTTGACAGCAGCCAGAGGATTGTCAATAAAGAGCACAGAGAGCTTAGTGGTACCTGAAAGCACACAATGTGAAGAAGAGTGCAAGATGACAGATAACATGTTGCGGGATGCATAAAGGCCCTCAATACAGGGGTGCATGGAGGCACAGAGTTGTACAAAGTGGATCTGACATAAGGCAGTTGGGAGTTGGGAGGACATGGAGACACTAGGCTGCACAGGGCACATAGGGGGAGCACAGGCAGGTAATAAAGAAATGGAAAGTCTGTGGCAGGAACTCAACATACAGAAGCCTGCTGTTCTCTCTACTTAACCTATAAGTAAAAAACAAAAGTTAGGAATGAAGACAAGGATGGGGCATAAATGACAGTACTGGTGATATTAACAGATGAACAGAAATAATCTCCTAGAATAGAAAATAATAATGTAAAGGTTTCTGTCCTTTATATGTTTTGGAAGAGGGGGTGTAGAAGCAGCCACACCTGTAAATAAGCAAAGAAAGCAATCTTGAATTAGAGAAATGTGGGGTTGGGACACAAACCAACCAACACTAAAACCAAAGGTTATAATAAAACTACAGTACAGAAGTGGGGAAGATGGATGTGACCAGAGTCTAAACAGGTTAGCTGTACAATGGGCTCTTTTTTTTGTTTTGATTTTTTGCTAAAGAATGTAAGTGAATCCAGGGAAGAAGCAAGAGCAGGCTTCCAATGTGATAATATTATAGGGATAATAAGGATAACAGAGATTAAATAGGCTCAAAGACAATTACCTGCTGTGAGTTAAAATATAGGAAAGAGAAGGAACTTATTATACAGTATAACCCCTCAAGGGGGCAGATGCAGGACATTTTAATCCCACCCTCCTGACAGGCTTATCAGTGTCATCGGTATTAAAAAGGTCAGACATCCCATACACTTTTCATCTCAACGGATGTCAAAGGACTTCACATTAACAGGGCATGTGCTTCATCTACAACTGAGGTGCAGGACCTATATTGGAACTATATTGCTGAGTTTTGGCAATTCTGGTTGAGATTCGGAGTATCACGTACTGATATAGCAACTTTATGTATACCAGCAACCTGGTTTGCCATCTCAGTACTGACCAGGCCTTGCTTAGCTACTGATATCTGAGAAGATCAGGTTACACAGTGCAAATAAAGCAAATACAGCAGTGAAGAAACTCTTCTGTAGCAATACATTTCCTTTCTGTATATAAGCAAAAACATGAAAAGTGTAATTACATTGTATGTGTTACAAATTCAATCAAACTACACCTTCAAACTAGTGACAAAACTCACTATGCCAAGAGGCAGGCCTGTATGTATGGAGATTTGTAGGATCTTGAGAATATAAGGACAATTGTCACTGCAGTCTCAAAGAGTTGTGTTATATTGGACAGATTCAATCACTTCTACCGTGTATTTCTTGTCTATGTGTACTATAATAAATAATTTTAAATACGTTTTTATTTATAATCAAATAGTAAAGCATAGTGTTACAAATAGTAACTGAATGCTATTTGGCATAGAAATGGAAGAAAATCACAGACATTTTGAATGTATTTTAATTTATCCCCCAAAAAATTCTACATTTAGATTAATAGCATTTGAAGGAATACTCACCAGGCACCTTATGCTTAGATTTTATGGTTCTTTCACATTTCCGTTTGGCATTGAACAAAAGGTATATCTGTTCTTCTGTAGTAAGGACATCATCAGCATCTACCTATAAAAAAATATGCATCTCAAATGTTACTGCCTACTTGTGGTTAAATAATAAGACTTGTAACTCTAACTGTTCCACATTTGCATGGTTTAATTCTTTAAAATATTTATAATGTGTACTCATATTGTCTGACTGCCTGATAATGGTCTTCTTGATGAAATTAGTGACAATTTAATTGTACTAATAAAGCTTACATTATGCCTAGAAGAACTTAGGAAAATTTACTCACTGTGAATGAGCTTTCCTTGTTAAATTTAACTGTTTTTGCTACAAAAGGTCAATCTACAGTACCTCAAAATGATACCACATGTTACTGCGGTCTGTGTTCCACTCATGGCAAAATGTGAAAGGAATTTGACTTCCCTGCTTAAGAACATATAAAATAATAAAACATATATACAGTAAAACGATTAAAATCTATTATGTTTTTCTAGTTCAAAAGGTATCTCAATTTTATCCATGGCTCATTTTGTATTCCTGCCAGTTAATGAATCTTTTTCCATTTCACCAAAATGTATTATATAAACTATCATCTTTAAATTCTTTACCATTGAAGATATCTACTGTATAAACTTAATATTTTATACATATAACCAAGGCTTGAACATCAAAACAGTTAGGATTTTGATTAGCTGGTGAAATTAAAGGGGCACTGCAATACTATTTTTTATTTTGGGTTAGAAAGAATCAGCATTCATGAGTGAATTTCAAACCACAACAAGAGTAAAATGTACACAGTAGTTAGTAAAACCAACAGTTTACAGTACATCACAAATTAGACAACATTTTCAGGTATGCACCATATTGCCATCATTGTCTGTGATTCAGAATGAGGTAACAAAATATCTGGTGAGGTGAAGCGGCCCTATTACATTGTAGACAAGCAGGCATTTGATTGCTCTCGATTGCAAGATGGTTTTGCCTACAAATACTACTTAATTGTTTACTTTGCACGCAGATCACATTGGAACATTTCTGTAGTGAAATGTCTGCTGCCCAACCTGTACTTATTTGCTCTCATATCACAATACATTAATCACTATAGTGACATGGGAGAAGGAAGAGCCACTTTGTGCAATTTGTGCAAATTCTCGCCCTTGCCCATTTAGAAAACAGAGGTTTGTGACAGCAATGGTGGCCATATAGTACTTTCACAAAGTTCACGATGCTTAATTCAGATTTGTAATTTTTTTCTATAGTCAATGAATTTATTTTGTTACCGAGGTATAATAACCAGTCTGAGAAATTTGGACTGGAATTCCCCCGTAAATGAACAGCTTCCTCACATCCTCTCCCAACCACACCTATTACCAATTATACTAAAACGGTCATCATTCAAACCATTTCCAGTGATTCTGGAGAACTTAAGAAAGACATGTAAATCTCAACTTCATGTGGTTGTACTAGCATGACTGAAGTCCAAAATTATAAGATTGACATACATTTTGAAATGGGTTAGTATCTGATATTTAAATTTCCCAGCTACAAATGAACCTTTTTATTGTGTTTTTAAACTTGTAATTTTCTGCACAGTCAGCAGTATTCACCATTTTACAATAAAATCTCACTTCTATTAGTTCTATTCTATTTGATTTCCCTTGGTATAAAACATTAGCACTTAGATTACTTGTGTAATAGCATAAGTCTTGACAAAATAAACATGTACAAAAATAGTTGAGATACAAAAATACAGTACCCACAGTCTAAATAATGTCCCATCTTTTAGTTGAAGAATGTCTCATCTACCCTTTCACATTAATTTGACTAAGGAGATAATGTAACTCTATGGTGTGAGAGTGAGAGTTGGGTTTGCAAGAATATCTATTAAATGGAAAAACCTGCATATAATTGTTTTACATGTACAAAAAAATCCAGATACATTTGATAATAATGTTATAATTTAAGAAGGCAGAAAAGTAAAAAATAAGGGGTAAAAACTAATCTGTTTACATTGCTGGAGAGTTGTGAGAGACAAGATGAAAAGGTTAATGAATAAATAACACACCGAAAGAAAGTATAGAAAGACACAAATGAGAGACAAGGATCAGAAAAAGGAGATGATGAGAGAAACAAGAAATGAATGGAAGGAAGAAAAAGCAGCAAGAGAATGGACCTCTGTTCTGGCTAAGCATTTTGATCCTTGCTATAGAGAGCTTGCTGTCCAGTTAATTTATTATAGAATCCTCTGGCTAAAAACGTTCTCTCCTAATTTGGTGATGCATTTTTTAGAACAGGGAGATATATTTCCATTAATTTTTGAACAGGCAGGATTAAAGGAATGGAGACTTAGGACTGGGTCATATTTGGTTAATTTTGGATGCAGCAAATTTCTCTTTTTGTCCTGTTTATGCATTATATCAGTTTTCAGGTTCCAAGGTTGGCATTCTGGGTTTCTGACATAGACAGCTGAGACGCTTTGTTTTGTAAAAAATGTAATGTTAATTTTTATGTTGTGTAATGTGTTGTGTCATTTCAAATTTTCTCATAGCTCTACACATTCTTTTAACTTTGCCTCTGTCTGTGGCTAGTGGGGAGCATAGCTTCTAAAAGCTCACATCGATAAAAACATAGAGGGACTTGCTGGACTTACTACAATATCAATGGAACATGAAAACTGGATCTAAAAGAACTAGAGACTGCAAAGCTTAAGCAAGAAAAATAATGTTTTAAGAGTATCTTCATCATATTGTATTTTGTAATTACTTGTTAAAGTTCAATGAAAAGTTTTCATACAGATGCAGCCATTCAAAGTACGCGGCACAGACATGTACCGGAGGTAATTGGCTACGGCCTCGCGCGTCACGATGACACAAAATATTGCGGTACGTGATTGGTTGACCGACAGGGGCACTCGTGGTGCGTTGGTCGGTCATAGAAAGATTTAAATGTCTTTACTGTGCCCGTTTTAGTATTGAATATTTATATGGAATTTTACCACTGAAGGGAAAAAGAATAGGAGCATAACGCATGTGAAGGCCATAAATTATATTAATTTTGGAACATAAACATAGAGTATTACAGTATATGGCTGGTCTCGGTACTTTAAAGAAAAAATACACACCAGTATTCCATTTCTCCCTAAACATTTTAAGCATCGAAGTCTTCAACATGTGAAATAGCGTGTAAAATAGTGGTAGTTTTAAGCTTTTCTGCTAATATAATATGGAATCACGTATCTAAAGAAATTAATAACGATATAATTATATTCGTGTACTGAGACAGGGCTGTGTAGGGCTGTTTCACCTTTACGTGCCTGTTTAGTAACCCACAGGTTGTGTGTTCAAATCCAGCCGGCGCTGCGACTTTTCTTTAAACAAACATTTCTTTGAAAAAATAGAACAGCAATATTATGGACAATTAATTGACTTTTTATATTTCTGAATATCACAACATGATCGAATTTAAGTCATTTTTAATAACAACGAATACTCACCTTCTTTCCTTCTGACTGTCCCTGCTTCTGCTTCCTGCTTCTATTGTGTGTGTGTGTGTGTGGGGGGGATCCCTTTAGATCTCCCTTCAGATTTAAAAGGTTATTAATCATATCTTCGGTCTATCACAAAGCTTTAGAGAACTTAACATTTCTATTATCAACAAATTGTAAATACGACGTTTACATTGGCATTATTAATTTTTCACATGGGTGTATAGAGGATTGTCAGCTGTCACTGACAGTAGACCCCCCCTCTTAGGCTGCGCACACGATCTTTTAAATTTTTATAGAGAAATATAAACATTTATATTGATTTAAATCGCATTTTGATTTAAATCGCAAACGCGTGTTTAATTATATGTGTTTTTTTAATCATAATCAGACAAATGCAACATAAATTGATATCTTTGTCTTCTAAGTATCTTAATAAACTTTCAGCATAGCTTTCTCCCCGTTTAGATTTATTTTTCTTGGGATTTTGGGATAAACCCCGCCCTGACCACTTTCACTCCTGTCCTGCTCTTCCCCGCGCACCCCAGCTGGGCGCTCTTCGGCCTCTGCCCGGGGCGAATGTATATTTAGATATTTAGACCCGGCGCTTCACCAAGAGAGTGTCTGCATTTATAACTTAGGTTTTAAAATTAGTCAAGCAATATGAAGCATCTCTTTTTACTTTTAAGTTTACTTTTAAGTCACACACCAATACTCCATTTCTCCCTAAACATTTTAAGCACCAAAGTCATCACTCTCTGCGGGAGTGCTGGCTGTGACGAATTAAACCGGTTTCACAGGTATTTTCAAGTGGTCGAGTCTTCAGCAGGAGGGGGGGACAAGCTGAAAAGTAACAAAAGTAACACCCACCACAGCACTTCGTTGATCTAACTAACAAGGATGGGACATTAGCTAGCCAATATGATAAAGGAATAACTTTTTTATTTCCTTAGCACATTTATTTGAACATTTCCATCGATTGCACAAGCACTGAAAAACTGTTCAATCCCTAGTTCGCCGGGCATTTTCTTTTACTATAACAGATAGAAAAACTCCCTTGCTTTTAACAGAGCGTTTCATAATTTCTAACAACGAAAATTATTTAAACTGCGACACTTTTATCATTCAACTAGAGCTCAAAATATCACAAGGATCCTCAAGAGATCAACAAAGACAACAGAAAAAGATATGTGTATAAGATATGTTCCGAGGTAAAATTCTTCCAGCACGGGGGTACCTTTAAAGTGGAGACGACGGCACCAAAATTTTTTGGCATGCATAAAAAACAGCAATTCTGTCAGTAAGCCCTAAATGAATTAATAGCAAACATGGTTTACATAAAATACATTTTTCCAAGAAGGTTTAGCCTTTGTCACTAATGAAACCACTAAATAAAGACATAAATACAGAAATCTTAAGATTTTTAAAATACATGACTTTGCTAAAATGTATTTAAAAATAAAAACGATTACAAACGCCGGCAGAGAGAGAGAGTGCTTACTTTGTCAGCACCCAGACAAAAATACAATGCTTTTAATCATTCTTAATCAGATGGTGAGAGTAAAGGGGGAGCGATAAGGTTGAAGATGAGGAAAAAGAAGTGAAAGAGGGGGAAGCTTAATTGACTAGAACAGGGGAGGGATGTTGGTTTTGCATAAGGGGCGGGACTATGGAAATTAGGTCTATTTGGGAATGTGGAGTTACATGTTCTGGCTGTTTGTGAATTATTGTTGTTGAATATGGAGTGTTGAGGTGTTGATTTTGTGTAATGCTTTATATTGAAAATTGAGATGGATTTTGTTTATGATAAAGAGGATAAACTGGGATGGGAGGAGGGTTTGGTTTTGCATAAGGGGCGGGATTCTGATAATTGGAAGAATTTGAGAGAGTTTGCGGGCTGTTTTTGGTTTGTATTTCGAATAATTCATACAAGATATTGATAAATGGGGGACGGTTTTGCTTTAATGGTTTGATATATTTGATTTTGTATTGTGGTTGTTATCTATGTTTTTGGTTGGTATTATGTTTATATGGTTGTTTTTGTTGGTTGGTCGTTATTATGGTTATTGTGTCATTTTTGATAATTGGATGTAATAATCAAAAGAGAGAGAGAGCGAGCACCTTCTTTTTACTTTTGTAGCCAAAGGGCCTTGCAGATCAGATTCCCTTCCCCCTACGGAAAGACAGACACATGTTTTCACAGTTTAGAAGTCGCTATTCAGACGCAGGCGAGCAGCCCCTAGGTAAAACATCAACTTTATTTAAACTCCAACGAAAGTATTAATGGTTTTTAATTACTGTACTCTTATGGAACATGCCACCAGCCATCTGCATTGAACGATTAAAAATAAAAATGATTACGATTGGCACTCCTGTAGCTTTTTCACGAAACCTCCTTTTTCACGAAACTTCCAACAGAGCTGTTCAACCGTTTTTTATCGGGCACCTCTTATGTCAGGCGTAAGCGATAAATATACAGTATTTAGCTGAAAATCTGTACAACGCAAGACATTTCGTTACTTTAGGAGGTTTCGTGAAAAAGCACATTGTGCTGCTGTAATAGTTTAAAAAAAAGTCTAAACAGTATCAGCTTATTTATGGGTTGTAATTTAAAAAAAAGTCCAAAACCGCACTCAAAATGCAATTTAGTGCTTTCTGGCAAGAGGAGACACCCAAATTAATAATGTAACATGCTACTGTTTGTGCATGAACATAGTTACTGTATACTGTTATTTCTTTAGATACGCGGTTCCATGTTTTTTTTTTAATCCCTGGCGGGACCGGGAGTCCATAAGAATCGAGTAATAGGTTTCATTGAGCTTTGACAGATCGTCTTTAAATCAATTGTTGATTTAAAGTTTGACAGTAAATGTTTATATTGTAACGCATACTGTACAGCCTCTATTTCTCTATAAAAATCTAAAAGATCGTTTGCGCAGCCTAAGAGGGGGGGCGAATGCACTACAATAGTGTGGTGTCGCCGGGGGAAAATAGGTGTAAAAGAGATCTAACTCACACCACACTGATCTTCTGTGTTCTTCGTCCGTATGTCTTCCCAAATCCGTTCCGCAATCCATTGCCAGTTTCCTTAAACGATCCAAGTTCCCAAATCCGTATGTCCACACTACTCTGCGCCATATCCAAGCTCACCTGTGTCTCATTGTTTCGCCGCATAGATCTTTTCCAACAGTGGGTCAGCTGGTTATCCTTGGCGGCCATCTTGCCTAGGTCTATATCTAGTATATCCAGCGTTTCGTTACGGAAATACCGGTTATAAATGACCCTTCCCCTGGTCCTCTTACAATAGATTAGCATACTGTAGAGGAAAACAGTATAGGCATCGTTGATATGAGGACTTTTGAAACCAAATTTCCCAATTTTAATATGTGTTTTTCTATATTTATTGTCAATTGATTGTCCATAATATTACTATTCTATTTTTTCAAAGAAATGTTTGTTAAAAGAAAAAGTCATGGTGCTGGCTGGATTTGAACAGCCAACCTGGGGAGTTATTAATCCAGCACCTAATCCACCATGCTACCAGAACACTCACATGAAGTGTGGTGAAACAGCGTGTACTATTCCTGTGTTGCAGTACATGAATATAATTATATCGTTATTCATTTCTTTAGATATGCGATTCCACATTATATTCCCTATTAATCAAATTCTAAAAGTATGCTTGTTGACTCCGGTATCGAGCGTATTCGCAGAAAAGCTTAAAACTACCACTTTTTATACACACGTTATTTCACATGTTAATTAAAGACTTCGATGCTTAAAATGTTTAGGGAGAAATGGAATACTGGTGTGTATTTTTTCTTTAAAGTACCAAGACCAGCCATATACAGTTTACATACTGTAATACTGTATGTTTATGTTCCAAAATTAATATCGTTTATGGCCCTCACGCATGTCATGGTCCTATTCTTTTTATGCTCAGCTACTAAGATTTCCCTTCAGTGGTAAAATTCCATATAAATATTCAATACTTAAACGGGCACAGTAAAGACATTAAATATACATATACATACTGTATACAGTACACTTTACATACAGTAATATGTTTATGTTACTAAATCAATATCTTTTATGAGCATGTGAAAGGCATGGTGAATTGGAGATTCTCAAAAATTACTGTACTTTGCGTGATTGGAAACAAATGCGTGATTGGATCAACGAAATGCTGTGGTGTTACTTTTACAAAGACAGTCAATGAAAAAACAATGTGGACCAGGGCAATACTTTGAGTTTACAGCTTGTCCAAGGTCATTAATTATAAATACCATTAGTAATATCTTCGGTAAAGACTTTGATGGCGACAGCTCAGACATGAGAGGTTGAGCTTTATTAGCTCCACCTTGCGGAAATTCCGGATACTATTATTTTACTTGCGGTACCACGTGGTATTATGCGGAACTATGCAAGAATTTACGGTATTAATACCGTAACTTGCGGTAAACCGCGTCAAGCGCACCGCAAAATAATGCGGTATCGTCCGCTTGTTTTGAATGGCTGCATCTGTATCTTTTTTTATTTTGGATGTGGTAATAATGTGGTAATAATGGCACTAAAAGCAAGATAATGTAGAGAATAGGACATAGACAAAAAAAATATAGAAAGAAAAGGGTTAAATGTTTTACCAACCAGTTTGCTACAGGGGAAGTAAGGGTGACCTGTTCCACAGCAGCACCCAGAAGAAATCAGCACTGATGTGTCTGAGCATCCTTCAGAGCCAGCATAACTGCTTCTGTTTTTAGCCTCAGTGGAAGTTTACCCATTGATGCCTGCCACCTCAATCTTTTTCGTACAAGGTTACTCTGTGGACAGTGACAGGGGGTTTTAAAGTGTCACCCCCCCCCCATATTTAAAACTAAAGTTTGCTCACACCTCCACAGCATACAGGCTTTTACATTTCACCCCAAAAAACTTTAAGCTTCTTACCAAGTAAAACTATTGCCAAGTGTCTATTTCATAGATCATCAGTCCCATTAACTCAGGCAACAATCTCAAACGTTTGTCTTTGAAGCCCCAAGTGAGGTACTGAGAGTTTGCACTCAAGTGAAATTCCATGTTAAGAAACGGAGCTGTTGGGATAGGCTCTGTGTGATATTAGTCACTTCTCTGGGTTAATTAAGAAGCTTATAAGAACAGGGAGGAGAAAAAAGGGGCTCAGACTGCATTTAGGCTCCAGCCTGGAAGTTTCAGTGGGGAACTCATTACATATTGGGCAGTCTTACAGGCCTGTGGGACAAGCAAGTTAAGAATGCTTGGGAAAATACAGCTTAGCCAATACTGAGCAACATCACAAAGGCTGGGCAGACAGGCTGCAAGGTAGTTTTTCTGGGCATAAGGGGGCTGAGTGCCAAGGAACAGGAATGGCCAGCTGAACCTGGGTTGACTGGAGGCATAAGCACCTGGAGGAGTGGGGCATCGATTGGCAAGGTAGCAGGGATAATACCCTTTTCTCCCGCACCTCAGAGTGAGGAGTCTAGATGGTAGAGGTCAAGTCCATGTACTCCACGGGCTTTACCATCAGCAGACAAACAGGCTTTGAGTGTGAGAAGTAAGAGAAAACAACAAACTGGCCACTATGTCAGGGATAAAGATGTTGGTTACAAAGCAGCATCCTTGGCCAAAGGGGATCACCTGTATAAATGATGAGAAGATTATGATCTTAGTCAAGATCTGGCACTTGGTGAAGTGTGTGAAGACTTGAGTTGAATTTTTTTTTTGTGACATTGGGCAGTGTGGAGTGAGTCTAACTGAATGCTCTAGTGCCTAGTTATTTTAAAAATTAATAGTGACAAGTGAAGATTAAAGACTTGTCAATTTAATTTGGTTAAATACTCTAATGTCTGGTGATTAGTGAAGTACATCTGGTGAGTACAATAAAGTGAAAGAATAACCTAGGAGAAATGCCACAGAGGAACTCGGGCTCCAAATGGAGTCTGAAAGACAATGATGTAACACTGCTAGTATTTTAGATTTTTTTTGCATTTTGAGATTCTATGAATGTGGTAGTGGTTGTCACAGTCCTCTGTAATTATATTTTACTGTACTGAACACAGCACAAAACAGTACACAGAATGGTGATCATTAAATGTTTTGTTATCCTTTTTAATTCATCCATAATAAATTAATTCAGTTTATTAAGCAATGTCTCCTTTTGTGGCTGATATTAATATTTAATCATAATAATTGCTTACACTTATATGCTTTTCTGAACACACCACTCAAAGTGCTTTACAGGTAAAGGTGACTCCCTTCCACCACCAATGTGCAGCACCCAGCTGTTTGATGTGACGGCAGCCATACTGAGCCAGTACGCTCACCACACATCAGCTATAAGTGGGGAGGAGAATAGAGTGATGAAGCCTATTCATAGATAGGGATTACTAGGAGGCTATGATTGGTAATGGTCAAGGGGGAAATTTGGCCAGGACACTGGGGTAACACTTTACACCTTTCAAGAAAAGCCCTGGGATTTTTAATGACCACAAAGATTCAGGACCTCGGTTTTACGTCGACTCCAAAGGACAGCACCTTTTTTTTTAAAGTATAGTGTCCCTGTCACTATACTGGGCATTAGCAGCTGCACAGAATGCATGGAGAGCACCCCCTACTGGCCCCACTAACACCTCTTCCAGCAGCTTTTCCAGGAGGTCTCCCATCCAGGTACTGGCCAGACTCACATCTGCTTAGCTTCAGTGGGTTGCTAGATGTGAGGTGCAGGGTGATATAGCTGCTGGCAAAAACTGTTACTTAGCTTTGAAATTATTTTCTTCTTTAAAATACAGTAATACTGTATATATTCTTAGAACAGTACTTTCAGTTGCTCTATAAACTATAATTTAATCGTGCCGCTTTAGGTATTTTTTCATTGTATATCAATATTTTAGCATTAATAGCTCACAATATTATGTAGCATGTACAGTATAAATCATCTTATTGCCGAGCACTATTTCTGCCAGGGCTAAAAGATCTTAAAGAGCAGGGAGCTGATTCATTGATAATTTTAAGCAAGCTTGTTAACTATTGATTTCATAAAGTGGATGTAGTGGTGTGAAATACTGAATAGAATACAGTATGTACTCTCCAATTAGTTTACATTTAGTTCATTATTCTTACCAGTCCACAAAAAATTAGATTCTATTTGCTCAGACAACCTTGCCAGCAAATTGTACAAATAAAGATCGCATATCATATGACGACCGATCTCATTTTATATGTCTTTGTCAGAGATAACACTTGAGTTTTTGTATGATTATACATCCACTATTTTAAAAATGGAATATTTTAATATTTGAAAGACCTGATGACAAACGTTTAACTTCCATCCCTCTATATTGTCTTTAGAAATTTTAAGGGTTTGTGAAGGATATTAGGCTACTAGTGCACTTATTTTGGCAATCCATTTTATTCATGGTCTCAGAAATGTCTTTGAGAAAAAGGAGCAATGTCTTAATTTATTCATTTACTGACAACAGTCATAGTGACATTTTCGGAAACCTCCAAAAGTACGTTTGACCTCATAACATTTAAAGGCAGTTTCACAGAGTGGAGGTATCCACAGCAATTTTAAAGGTTTTAATTCTCAGTGTGTTGTATTGTACACTCACAGAGTAGAATTTTAGTTTTTTAGTCTAAAGGACTCTTGATTTCTCTTTCTATTTGCAGGGTTATTATTCATTTTAGTTTGAGGCTGCACTCAAGCTGAGAAGTCTGGTGGGAAGAGCATTTACAAATAAAGAATCCAGAAAAAAAACTTTGCGAAAATGCATCACATCCCCCTTTTTTACAAAATGACCCCAGCCAACTACAGTGAAGATAATAGAAATGGATGCCAAGTAATAATAAACAATAGTATTAAACTTGGAGTGTTAGCTATTTGGCAGAAGTTTTAAACCAAAGCTAGTATTAAAAACAATACTACAGATAGGTTTTCTTTTTGCAGTAGTATTCTATTCAATTAGATCAATTTCTGTGTGGTCAGTAGAGTGCTTATTACATACAGTGCATCCTTTGTAGCAAATAAGCACCTTATAGAGGTTAGAAAACTCAGGAAGAATGTCAGCAACCAAGGCCTAGTTCACCTACTGTATATAGCCTTGTTTACCTTCCCTTTATGGGTGGAGGTGCAACCTTTTTCTATGTTAACCAAAGTCAAAACCTGTTATGCCTACAGTATCTCCTCATAAGCATTCCTGAATGCTTTTATTTACTGGGTGATGTTAGTTGTCATTAATGGGTTTAAAACATAAATGTCTATTTATATACTGTAGGTCTTTGAGTTGCACATTTGAATAGAGATATTTTAATCATGCTTTTGTAAGGTCAAATATATTGAAAAATAATAAAAAGCAAAGACTGTTTGAATTTTCTCTCTAATTCAGAAGACAGTTGCATTATGCTGACAGCTTTCACTCTTATTTTTCAAACAATCTTTTTAAAGGACTAACACTTATATTTACACACACAATATCAGAATGTCATAACATCAGAACACTTAAGATATTTCACTTACTGTGTGAAACCAATAGAATAAGAATTTAATTAAACTAATAAGGCCTATTGTAATAAAACAATGAATTTCCCTGTGTAATGTACTTGAGCTTTAGTAAAAGTAATTAAAAAGGGAATGATATTCTTGAACAAGCATTCTCAGTTGAAGAATTGACTATTATATTATGTTGTTAAATATTAACCTTGTATTGAAGCTTCAGTTGAGTCAACAAAACAAATGATAGAAACTGACTCTGAACTAAAAGCTGTTTAGTGCAGGTTACATTTGATAGGCAATGTGTTGACAAAAAAGGGAGATACTGTACACAGCACCCTCTCATCAAACCACATCATGCACAGTGGCAATTATAACTTAAATGAGCCCCAGGTTTATACTGTTCCAACAATCAACAACTTTCTGAAATGCTTAACATATATATAAATAGGAACTGCTTATTCAAAAACATTAAAACAAATGAAATCAGAAAAGAACATTCATATCAGTTTATTGTACCATTAGTTATCTTACTGTACATAATACAACATTGCTTTTCTTTCTTCATGTATATGATAACTGTCTAATCAATAGTAAGCCTTTTTTCAAAACATCAGTACAAACATAACTATTGACAAAAGTGATAGCACATTAATTCAAGCTGTAACAGAATAAAAACAAGCACAGAACTACAGTATATTATGGTGACTTCTGTTCTTACTTAATGACAGGTACTGAAAATGTTGTTTCACATTTGACCCAAGACTGTTTGGATCTGTATATTTAAGGTAAAATTGTGTTTTAGGGAAATTTATGGAAAACTTGTAACAAAGAAATTAAGTCCAAAAATCATTAGAACTATTACAGAAAAACAAAGAAGACTACATGATAGCAGGATGCAAGGGATAATATCCATCCATCCATCCATCCATCCATTTTCTAACTACTTCATCCAGTAAAGACATAAAAGAGCCAGAGCCAAATTCAGCAAGCAACGGGCACAAGGTGGGATACACCCTATATGGGATGTCAGTCCATCACAGGTACATACAGACACAAACATACACACTCACACCTGGGCCAATTTTCCCAATAACCTAATAACCTACCAGTACAGTAAGTCGTTGGACTGTGAGAAGAAACCAGAGCACCTGGAGGAAGCCCCCACAAACACAGAAAGAACACACAAACTATGCAGACAAGGGCTCCAATAATTAAGTCTCAACACTGGGAGGCAGCAATACTAACCACTGCACCACCTTGCCACCCTTATGCATGTATGTTTTCATAAAAATAAAGGATAGATGTTGGATATTTATTAAATATGTTTTTCTCAATTTTATTAATTAGCAATTTGTAACTGGCTGTGGGGCAAATGACTTTAAAACAGCTCTAAATTTCCTCATTAGTGAGAATGTTCACTATACACAAGTGATGAGGTGATTTATGAAAATCAAGAAAGAAAAATACAGAGCCAATGTGTCTCACAAGAGAACAACCCTTTTGTGACATTGACATGTAGGCCACCAATTTCTAGTCTGACATTAATGGACTACAATCTGGGATATCAGATCAACAAATCACCAAGACTGACATATCATCATCATGCTCCATCTTCATGATCAAGACCACCTAGATGGATATCACCAAGTGCGATGCAGAGCAGTGCTCTATAATTGTATAAAACAGACAAATCAATGGAAAGGTCCAAGTGTGATTGTCAGGATGGGCAGAAGTGTCTCATCACTAAAACACTCAAGTTATAGTAATTGATAACAACCTGAATGCACAGTGCTGCATGCTTTTAGTTGCCAGTGCACATTCTAGTGAAGCACCTATTGATCAACCCTGATGACAAATGTTAACCTGCAGAATTTATTTATCAGACATGTCTATTCAATATCAGTTCACCAGCTTTTATGATGATTGTATCATTTTCCTGATCATCTATGTGAGTTGTTTGCAGTTGTAATGATGTTTCATTTGATGCTCAGTATATTACTATGTATATTACTGTGATTGTGAATGCGTTTAAATGTGGTTTTAAAACAGGTCAGCAAAACTGTTTGATACATGGCAATATTTAAACAGTAAACATTAGCTTACTCCATAAGAAGAGGATGTGTTTGTAGTCCGGGGTGAATTCTAAAGGCTAGAGAATGCAAGATTAAATACAGTATGTCCTAATTACAAATCAAGGCAGGGAGCGCACAGTGTTGAATGCTTCTATTGTTGGATTGGGATTCTAAAAAAATAGATTGCTTCAAAATCAATAAAAGACAGTTGGCAATATGCATAAAACAATATAAATTGATTGAGAAGTGATTGTTGATGGACCTGACACTCTCAGCAGGGCACATATTTTAAGACTGTCTGTAGGTTGAAAGTTCTGGTGTGCTCATTTCTATAGAAAATAAAAGATTGTATTCAGTGTTGAAGTTCATTTTCATTATCTAGACTGTACTGTAGATCCATTTTCTTGCTGCCTCATTCAATTAAGGGTCACAGGGGAGCTCATCTGAACAAGCAATGGGTGCAAGTCAGTGTACACCCCAGAAAGGACACCAGTCCATCACAGGGCACACACAGACACAAACTCTGTATAACTGGTCTGAGCATTAGTTATTAATATATATGTACAGCATTTAGTATAGTACAATATGAATCCATACTGCCCTAGACAAAATATACAGGGAGTTAAAAAACTTAGTGATTAATAAAATACCAAACACATATTCAACAAAAATCAACTGCAAGACTTTATATATATATACACATTGCTTGTTGAATATGTATTTGGTTTTGCCAGAACAACTCAAAATAAACTATAAATGAGCATCCAATATGGTGTACTGTTAGTAGGTAAACAACTACATCTATTTGTGAGGTTTAATTGACAGAAACAAGGTGTTCCTTATATTCAAAATCATTTATTCCCACATGAAGATGATTATTCCAAACGTAATATCCCTTGCTGCCTGGAGCTTGTACAATATGCTCTCCCTTTGTTAATGAGGGTTTTCTCCAGGTGCTGCGTTTTCCTCCCACAGTCCAAAGACATACACCTGTACTGGTACTGTAGGTTAATTGGCTTTGGGGAAAATTGCCCCAGGTGTATATTTAGTCTTTCGCCTGTTGCTTACTGAGGATCTGGCTCTACTTATCCTTTAACCCTGTACTGGATGAAACAGTTAGGTAAATGGATGGATGGATAGTAGTCCTTGTATCCAGCTATTATGTGGTGTTCCTCAATAATGACACAAATATCTGTCTGTATTTCTTTAGGGAAGGATGAACTGATGTATCACTTATTGGTCTTTATTATTATTAATATAAAATAATTATATAACAATAATAATAATGTTTTTGTCCCAGAATAATTATTCTCAAAATAGCAGTTCTCTGAATGGCTGTTTTGAAGTTTGTCTATTATGTACTGTATTTTGACAAACTTAAAGCTTGATAACTACTTAATTAAGGTTAAGTAGACTTGACCATACATTAACACAAATTTCTCTACACTGAAATTACACTGTTTGGCACCAGAAGAGCATATATATTGTAAAGTTAATTATCAGACATAATAATGTATGTTTTAGGATTTATAAACTTTTTATTTTCATTTAAAATCTAAAACTCAGTGAAAAAATGTCTAAAATATATATACAGAAACAAGTAAACAGCATTTCGCCGAATGGCTGTTTTGAAATCCGTGTACTTTGAATTTTGACAGAGAAACCTTGCTTTTAATTAAGGTTACATAAACAAAGACATCTGAAAATAGATGAATGGAAGAAATAAAAATAAATTAAAATAGTTCTGAATAGAGTGTTAAAAGTTCCTTTCAACAGCTTAGGTCCAATCTATAGCCAGAATATAAACACTGGACAATTAATGATGGATTCGCTACAGTATACAGTATCTTAATTTCCTGCACCCTTACGCATTGTAGGCTGTGACACGCTGTGGTTTACAAAAGTATTCACCTATAAGGAAAAAAAAAGCATCGAGTCCTTTAATTTTTAATGGCATTTTTAAAGTTCAGGAAATAACACAAACACATTATATTACCTGATGTACGTATAAATGTAGACATTGCAGTATTCACACATCCTTATTTTTCCTATAATGGATGGGTGGGGACAGGATTTGTCTCATTTCCCATGGAAGTCAGTGCCAGATATCAAAAAACATCAAATTAAGTCCAACATTGTAGGGCTTTTGTAAATTGAGTGTATGAATCTGTGTTTACTGTATACACATTAGTTGCTTTCTGTTATCCTCGGTAAATAAAAGCCCTACAGAACTGACATTTAGGAATTATAGTTGTAATCTGAGAAACTTATCTGTACACATAAACTGATAAAGTAAACACATAAAGATAAAATGGTGCAAATTGTGGTCTACTGCATATCAAATATGTGCAAACAATTATGTTTCTGTTTGTCAGGAAATTATTTTTCTCAACTGCTTTGTAGTGATTTCAGAATATTGTTATATTTCATAACAGACATACATTGCTGCCATCTACAAATTTTATCAAGTATCACAGAATGCAGCAGTGTTATTAAATATCTGGTGTAACACCCAAGAATAAAAATGAAATCTGAAATAAGACCTGCTTTATTAGATACATTAAGACAATTAATACCTAACCAATTAAATCAGATCACTTTAAATTATCCACCTTCTCCGTTCCCCACAAAATATATGACACTATTATATTTTATTTAGGTTTTTTTAGTATTTTTTCATAAATGTATTGGTGTTTACTGCAAATAGTTCATAAATCCATCACAGTCATATTTAACTTGATGTGATGTTAGAAAAATTCAATATAAAGCATGATTAATATTTCAATGCAGCTTAGAATGTATATGTATTATTTTTAGGAAAATAAATTAATCCTTATGCATCCTTGCAAAGCAGAAATATTTAAACAATGTAGTCAAATATGATATATCAGTAAGAAAAGTTTAATTTACACAATCCAAAAATGTGTATGTTTCTGCCATATACCCAACTTCAGTAGATAAATCGTTTTTCTATATACTGTATTTTTATTTCACACACAACTAGCAGCTTGCTTTCAGAAAAAAAAATATACAGCTTTTTATGTCTAGGCACAAATTTGCCCATGTTTGAACAAATAGGAATGTTTGATCATTCATCTGTTAACTTGTGAAATCATAGCCTAGGGCCTGGAAATCAGTAAAAACGTGTTATTCAGAATAGTTCAAGGGCAATCATAAGACAGTAAAGTATCCTTAGTAAACATCAATCGATGTTTAATGATGGCTAATGACCGTATTTTTTTATATTTTAAGATGGGGAGGGGGGCTCCTCCAATAACAGACATAATAAGATTGGAACAAATTCTGGCTAAAAAACACCAGCAAAGAAGTCCCGTAAAACCAAACATCTTTTGGTATGTATATTTTTCATTTGGGAATACTAGGTGTATCAGTTACTGTGTAGTCATTAACTACCATTGGTTGACACTTTTACAAAGTGTTATAAAGGAATTCAGCTCTGAGCCAAGGCTTACTTGTTGTGCCAAGGGACTCTTAATATACGTCAGCCTACATCCTAATCAGACCGCAACCTGCTGGTGTGGGTGTACACCTGCAGAACTTCTACACAGCGCAGAGAGAAGGCCCATCAGTCCTAGTGTCTAGAATTTCAGGATATAAATACACCTGAGTGTTTTTATCAGCTGTAAGAGAGAGGTTTGGTGAGGACCATTGTTGAAACAGGCAAAGTGCCATAATTTGGGTAATAACATAAATTAGGTATTCCAAATTTGACTATTTTAAAGAATTTTTATTTTTTAAGAATAATAACAAAGTTAAATATCTTTGCAAAAGCATTCAGCTAATTGAACATAGTTTATCAATATCTGGAATGAGCAAAGTTATATGTTAGAATTTTATTTTTTAATTTTCCTCTGACTTTGAATAATTCAACCACATAAACTGGTGAATAAACTCTCAAATTTATAGTTATGAATTTTGTAAAAACTACTTATTTGATTAGATGGGTTTAAGATTTTGTTAACAAACAGATTTCTTCTTCTATTGGATTATCACAGCTTGGTATCTTGTCCCCTTAATTGAATAATAATGATTGTAAGATTGAACACAGAGATAGACATCCTACTTAATTTGCAAATGACACATCCCTGGTTAGCTTACTGAAGAATCTGGAATATCATCATGAGCACATTCTAAATGATTTTACTGAATAGTGTGGAGCTCTCTTTGAACTTAAATATTTTGAAAAAACAAACTCCTCAATGAGTTAACATTAAAGATAAAGCCCCCCTTATCCCACTGTAATAAATGTTCAGACAGCAGAGGTTGTCAATGATTATTAATATCTGGGACTTGCCATAGATAAAAATATAAAATAGTACAAATGTTGTGAGATAATTTATAATAAAAGCCAATAGAGAATGTTTTCTAAGGATGCTTGGCTCCTTTAAGGTGGACAGATTATTTTAGTATTTTTGTAGAAGTTATATATTGAAAGGATCGTAATCTACTGTCTTATATCTTGGTTTGGAAACCAAATTTGGAGCAGCAAAATCATTGGCTTAAATCAAATCTATCTTAATGTTCTTTCTTTACATGGGATTTGAAAGAATGGCAATATGGAGTGTATGGCAAATCCCCTCTACTGTGAATCTGCAAACTGGGAAATGCTTCTGTGTCCTGAGGTATAACAGAAATAAACTTCAATTTCACTCTTGAATAATGTAAAATAATTCATTTATTTCCTGAAATGTTGTTTGTTCTGAACCCTTTGTTGGTGATGGTTGCCTTTGATGTATTATTGTACTGGACTCTGTCGCAAAACAAATTTCCCCTAGGGGATAATAAAGCTTGAATTGAATTGAATCTGCAATATGCATCTTACATTTTTATTTAGTCTCTTTATTTGATTTGTATTTTGCTTTTGAGATAAAATTATTTGAAAAAAAGATTTTTTTAGCATAGAAAACATTATTGTTTTTTTCTGGAGATTGACACATTGTGCAAGATCATGTTCATTTAATTCTATTTGTCCAATCTGATACTTGTCAAGATTACTTTGTATTTTCCTAGTTCTAACCAGGGTGTTGGCTATGTTAGAAACACAAAATTTTGAATTATACAGTTATTGGTGTATACTGTGTATAGAGTGACTAAAGGACTTTTTCACATTTTATTGTGTTACAATATAATATATGTAACATAATTAACATAATTAATTTAAGAGGATCTGTAGAATTGTTTATAGGGTGTTTTGTATGGCAAAACATACCTATTAAACACATTATGATTCAAGACCAAGGGGCATGAATACTTTTGATAGCCACTGTATTACACAATGTATTCAGACCCTTGCACTGTTTTCCCATTTTGTCAATTTAAAGTTTGCTATCATGACACTGTGAAGTAACAAATAATTTATTTAAAACAAAAGAAGAAAAATTTAAAAAAACATGTTTGCATAAGTATTTTAACCTTTTGCCATGGTAAACATTAAATTAGGACACAAAAACATCCAAAAGAACCACAAAATAAGTTGGGTGTCATCTGAGTGTATGCAATAATGGTTTATATGATCTTGATGAGCATGGTCCTTCAGTTAGGTCATGAATTTCAAGTTAGTATTCAACCATGAAGACCAAGGAGATTTCAAAACAATTTATAGATAAAATTTAATAATTTTACGAAATCACAAATCAGGAGAAAGCTATAAAATAATTTAAAAAACCTTAATACCTCTTTGAACATGGTTAAGTTGATCATTAAGTATTGGGTGGCACCTAGACACTGCCTTAGTGGCCCTCCAAAGTGTACATGGGTCAACAATTCCACTTCACAAGGGGGGGCTTGTATGGAACTGAAAAAAAACATCTCAAATCTTGTCTAACAAAGGTCTAGAAAAACACCTACAGATGCAGCCATTCAAAATGTGTGGCAAAACCCCGTACTGCACAAAATTATCTGCAGAACAGTGCAGAATACCGCAATATGCCATTGGCTGGCCAAAATTACTGACAGATGGCACTCGTGATGCATTGGTTGTTAGTGAAATGAGTGATTCATTTAATCTCATTACTGTGCATGTTTAAATTTGCTTATTATTGAATAGTAATATTGAATTTTACAACTAAAGGGAAATTTGGAGGCTGAGCATAAAAATAAAAGGAGCATAATGTCACTGAACGTCATAAACGATATTAATTTCATATATGTAAATATATTATACAAACTATTGCTGGTAGTGGTCGTTTAAATAAAAAATACACAACAGTATTCCACTTTCTTCATAAACATTTTATGCATCAAAATCTTTCACTCCGTCACTTACTGTGGTTATTTTGGAAAAGTTTTTACATGCTCATTCTGACTATATTAAGTTTATATTCTTTAATAAAAGCTGTATCTTTTAATCTTTTCCATAAATATTTGCGCTCGTTATCGCAGTAAAAAACCTCATATTTTTTAGAATCCGCTAAATAGGGACTATAATATGGAATCTCTTATCTAAAGAAATTAATAACGATATTAATTTAAGGGTCTAAATATATGTTTTTATTTAGCTGGTAGTACTACTGTAATCCACTTTCATTGTAAACGTGTTTCATTTTTAATTTGACTCATTCACGCATTCTAAACATTTTTAAGCTGTCTGTCTCAGCTGTGTTTCTGAGCAGCCCGTTGGTACAGCGGGTTTGTCAATAGGGCTTCTGTCTAGGTGACCCGAGTACAATACCTCCTTAGGGCCCAAGTTTTTCTTCTAACAAAGACTTTAAAAAAAATAAAATAGTAAATATTATGTACACTGTATTATTATTTTTTGCTTTTTATATATATATATATTATAACATATTAAATGGTAAGTGATATTAATGATAAAATAAAGACATGAATTCGCAAATGTGAATATTGTCAACAGTTGGAGTAAAAACCAATTCAACCAGTTTAATTCAATTCAATTCAAAACACTTTATTCAGTGTGGCAATTTAACAGACACCTTTACAACAAGCTTTTAAACTAAATTGTATATATTGTAATTACTGTAGAATTGATAATAACAAAGCGGTATTAAAAATACCACTGAAACTATAATAATGTGTCCAGTCATTATTAACAGTATTAATAATTTCAAGCTTCTTGTTTCTTTTTCAGAGTCATTTTTTTCTTCTGTGTTCATAACCTTTGCTTATTAAAACACCTATTTATGAGACACAATGTTTCAGATATCAGTATTTCAGCATTAAAGATCGCAATTTGTCTTTTTATTTAAATAATATCTAGTACTTGGTTGCATTTTTAGAAACCTCAGTTTGAATAAAGTGGATCCCAGTCGAAGCCTTCTGAAGTCTCTCAAAAACAAAAATGTAACATAATATTGTGTGGCATGATAGGCAACTGATTCTTTTAATTTTAAAGAAAAACAAAAATAAGAAACAATAACGTGTCTGCCTAAAACAGACATTGCATGATTTTAAAACCCATAAAAAATGGCTTTAGTTAAAAACATGAAATTCCCAAAAATGGTGGGCTTTCTTCCTTGTGATCAGCTTAGAATCTTTGTGTAAGTTGTACATTTTTAAAAACTTTTTGATTAAACATTTAAAACACTTTAATTAAAAAAAATCAACACACATTTCATACAGATACAGTACAATTATTCTCCTGTCTTCCTGTGGTGTGAAGTACAGTAAATCAGCAGGTGGTTGAGAAAATAGTGTACCGCCCACTGAGCTCAGTCAGAGAAAAGACGGCGCCGTAAGGAGACCATTCTGCAGTTTGCAGTGTTTATGGCACAGACTGTGTCTATCTTTAAAATGTATTAATTGAATGTAAATCATTTCTTTTAACTTGAAATCTTTTAATTATCATTAAACATAGCTTTCTCATCAGTTAGTTTTATATTTGAAACCATCGTTAAACAAAGCAGGGGCTTATTGTACTTTCTAATGACATTACTCATGGAAAGATTATACATTTTAATTGTTTTTAATTTTTTTAAAATAAATTCTAGAAAAGTATAATCTACATAAATATCACAGACTATTTTCTAACTCTTCATTTTACATCTTCTCCTTGGTCATTCATTATTAAAATTGTAACGAACAGCCAGCATACAGATATTATAAGCACGGTGACTGTACAGCCCTCTACTCCCCCACGCATAACAGGGATGTTGGCCGCCTGGGCTGGAGAACATCATTTGTAGCTCAGCCGGCAAAGCCTATTGCATTTAAATTGGAATGTTTTTACAATTATAAGAAGAGGCGATACACAATGTGTGAAAATAACCCGTTTCCCTCCTTTAATTTAAAGAATTCCATTAAGAAATCCTAAATTACAAAACCATCACTAATAATAATTCATCCAGATACACACACTCACGACATGGCCAACAACAAGCTATGATAGTGGACTATTTTTATATATTCGGCTATGTAAGTAAATCTCTGGCCAGGCTTTGAACTTCCTGGGTGCAGCGCACTACATGACAGTTCACTGCTTATAACCACTCTAAGGACAATAATATTAAAAAAAAACCCTTATAAAATGTTAGCTGCTTAGTTACTTGACTGCATATTAATATTACTATCAAGAAGTATTAAATCTTAAAAAAATAAAAACTTATAAATAACAGTAAGTGGTGTTCTTACCACATATTCTTAGAAAAGGATAAAACATTATAACTTTTTATGAAGTACAGTATGTAGCGGCAATGCTTGTTAATAAGACAGAATTAAGTGTTGCTGTGCTTTCCCAAATAAGGCCCCATCTCTCTCTTCATCTCTGTGGTGCAGCCACAGAGAAGCTTTTCATGCAGGCTGATTTAAGGTTTTCTTTTGATAAGGGACAGCTCCCAAATGGGGATTCACTTAGCTAAGCCTGGCTATCATGATCAATGGTCATCCATTGGCGCCTATCTGTCTAGTGAGAGCAAGATGGACATCTGGACTGCATTCCTAAATGTCAGGGGAGAGTGACTCATATCTCACCTTGATCAACCAATCAGGAACTGGTAGGGCCAAGTAATACCATGTGGGTCTCTGATGCCCATGAAACTTTCAGCCAATGAATGACCTGAAGTTCCTCCAGGTAAAAACAGGCAACACAGAGAGCCTGCAGAACAATTCCAGGGCAGGACGGCCCGCAGGCCAGAACAGCTCGGAAGCGGAGAACAGTTCCCAAGGGAACACAGTTCCTAAGGGCAGGACATTCTCGCAGCGCGCTTCCTGAACATCCTCCTGACATCCTCAGCCTGGACCACCACGTAACGACCAGTGTGTCCGAGTGCCAGAACTTTCCTTTGTTCTAAGAGTCTAGAGCGGAGGTTGCCAGCGCGTAAGCAGAGGATCCACCCGAGGCTTGCTAGCATCAGCAGCAAGCCTCGTGAACAGGTCGGAACTGTGGATAGCTGAATCACTATTCAGAACTAACGCTTCATCAGGAAAGAACCGGTCTTCTTCCTGACCTGCTGGGACCCACAGTCATTATTCTCCTGTGCACAAACTCTTGCTAGTTTCAGCCAACACTAACTAGCTGGTTTTCAGAGAGTATCAGCAGTGAATTGACACAGGAATCTTCCACCACGTCGCAAGCAGCACCACTGCTTGGCACCAAGTCAGAGAGCGCCGATTGGACAACAACAAGCCTGCCTTTGCTTCTGCGGGAGATCTGAATCCCCAGAGATGGGATGAGTATTCAACATTCTGCATTACCGCTCGAGAATTCAATTGTTATCTCAACCAGTTGATATCAATTTAATTCCTAAGAGTTATGTACTTGTTTTGAGTATCTAGTGTAGAAGTTGTAACCAAGTTCATATACAAAACGGTCTAAATGAATGATATACTGAATGTATGTCCTCTTGGTATGTGTAACTCTTGGTGATTGAATATATACCTTCTGTATTCTGCTAACCCTCACTATAAGATCTGTTATGTTTATATGCACATTCTATGTATTAATAAATGTATTCTTGTGTATTAGTACCCGTGTATGTGCGCTGGTTGATTTATCCCGCAAAGTTGGATTCTAATGCCATCAAAAAGAATCATTTTGTGACTTACTGCCACAATTAATAATTGTCCCAGTAAATGCCCAAACCCCTACAGAACTGGTGCCTTATGAGAGGATACTACAAGTATATAAGCTTTATAATGTTAGAACAAGCATGTTAAAACCACATGTGTAAGTTACCAAGTTAAAGATTTTGATGCATAAAATATTTATGCATAATTAAAATATTTACAGTATGAAGAAGGTGGAAGGGTGTGTACTTTTGTCCAATTAAGCAATCTTGCTTTTATAAAATATACCTACTTTTTAATCAATTTAATGTTTAACATGCTGTAATACACAGTTTGAAATTATTAAAAGTCTCAAGTATACAATTTAAATTCTGTAATTGGCAAACGATTGTCCCTCAGCATTGACTGAGGGATTCAAAACCGGGCGTTTTCTGCCAACAACCCAAATGCTGCACATGAAATGTTCAGCTCATTTCGGCTTAACCCAGCTCCACCTGGTGGTATTACAAGTAATTAAAAAAGTAACATGCTGTACTCTGCAGCTTGTTGCGGAATGTCCACCGTGTTTTAGCGCAGCATACCTCTCGCATTTTGAATGGCTGGAACCATAAGTGATACTGCAAATGTGGCAAAGGGATTTGTGTTCTGAGAAAATGGAAAGGTTTTGATCTAGATGCAAAACATTATATCTGATGCAAATACAACATACAGTACTGCATCACTTACCATTAACCATTAACTTAGATAAGTTCAAATCATGATTATTTTCATAAAGGCCATTAAATTTCTGCCTTGATTCATATTCACATTCAAATTTACATAATCATAGGCAATGCAGTTGAAATATATTCATTGTTTAGTTATATTCACTAATTGAGAACATACTGTATCTTATATAAACAAAGAATTATTTACTTCAGAGTATTCATATGTAATACCATTATTTCTGCGGATTCTGCACAATTTAAGTAACTTTAAAATGTAATGTCAGAAAGCTGAAATATGCATGGCGACAATAAGAAAATCTATTAGCTAAAGCAACCTTATTTTATTTATTGTTATAAATGCAAATACAATTAACCCTTTGATGGAACATAAAGTATGATGTCTGATATTATTAAAAAAAACATGTTTCTGGGTGTGATCTCACAGTACGTTTGACCTTATGTCAAACATAAGTTGAATTTGAACGAAAGTGATGTGTAGAATATGTCCAAAAATGATGTGATAGGAGTCTGCACTGCACTCTCAAAGACCTCTTGTCAGTAAGTTTAGAAAATTAAGACCAAACCTGAGTGATGAAATCCTGGTTTTCTGATTTCCATTTCTAAGAAGTTTGAATTATTAAAATGAAGTGCAAACTTTTACATCCTCTATATGGAGTAAATAGAACAGGGGAGAAGCATCTTGGTCACTCATATTTTCTTTTATTAGGCAGGCCTGTAAGGTCTGATGGCTTTATGTTTTTAAAGATGGCAGGAAAAGAGGCTTCTTGTTTGCACCATTTATAAATAATTGGTCGGAAAATCTCTTACTTTGCAAATTCAAGCATATAACCGTGAGGAACTGTTATAGGAGAGGGAAAAAGTCAATTTCTTGAAGCAAAACCAACAGTGCACAGAGGAGAACTGTATTAGTAGGCACATTGATTTGAAGCTTCTGGTGGTTAGCATTGGTTTTCCTTTTTTGTTTCTCTGGGTTTGCTTGAAGTCTTCCTTGAGGAAAATCACGTATTTGAGTTCCATTAAAATTCATTTTATATTTCTGTGACTTCACCTGTCATGTCTAATCTCATACTTGTCAGGCAAAGGCCGTAAAAACACTGTGTATATTTTATTTTTAATGGCTGAACTCTTATATACTGCTAAAGGCATTATTTTTTGTGAAAGCAAAATCTTGCATGCATATGGAAAAAATAATATTAATTGGTTGACAAAAACAATAAAGGTAGATATATTTAGTAGTTAATCCCATAACTAGCATAGTCACGTATTTGTTCAACTAACATAGGGTCAGAGGTCACATTTTATACATAAGATATAGATATAAGATATAGATATTGTATTCAACATACTGTATATATAATGCTGTGCAAATAGATATAATGCTGGTGTTTATTCTATAATAATACTAAGTGTTGTAGTAGTTAAAGTGTATTCATTTACCAGTCAAATATACTGTAATTGATAGTAATTGCAATTCAGCCAGGTGTTCCAAGTCCTTAACATCATTTTCTGCTCTTTTCATATTCGAAGAGCTAAAAGCATAAGCAATAGATACACATCCATCAGGCAAGATTAACTGTTATGTTAAAAAAAATCTAATTTTCTAGTGGATTGCCTCTGAGTTTTGTAGAGCACTGTGCATATATACAAACATTCATTTCTGTATTATCAAGATCAGCATTGCAAGTGTTTACACCCAGCCCTGGTGTTTGATGATTTATTACAAATATGTAAGATCTCTGTCAAGAGTATTTATTCACTTTTCATTCTCTCATTTAAAATAAAATGATAGTACACAGTATGCATCAACATACTTAGAACTAGGTAAACATATTATTCATAAGGCAAATTAAAATGACACAACTATACTGTACATAATTAATATTGCAGGTCAAATTGGTGTAGGTGCACATATTTTACGATACAAAATTTTATTTTAGTTTATATATTGTTATGATTATTGGAAGCGGCTATTGAGGTGTCTTAAGAATCTAGATACAACACCTGGCTATTGTCAACATTGGTCATTTTCAGGAGATTCAAAGCAAGAAAGGAACTTAGGTGCTTAATTACAGTATGTGTGCTGGGTGTGAGACACATTGATCAAGAAATCGTCTGGTTTACCTTGGTTAATTAAGTTTTGTATAAATGATTAAGGCTCATCAACAGTCAAGGAGAAGATGCCAAAACAGGGATGGAAGGAGAGAGAGAACACAGTTAAAGAAGAAGGACATGAGAGGACAGACATGAAATCACAAGGGAAAAGGTAGAGTGCCAACTAGGGGAGGGGCCTGCTCCAATCATCCTTTAACACCAGATTTAAGGTATTTGAACCTTGTTAAGAGAGCTCACTATTCTGTTGTTTTAAGGAAACTCTGATTTCCTGTATAGAGAATCCCTAGGTTAAAACGATCTCTCCTGGATAGTGGATACATTTTTAGAATAGGGAGATAGGTCCCCATTCATTTTGTAGAATCCTGGTTTATAAAGAGAAGTTTAACTAAAGGTTGCATTCTGTTTGGTGTAGAAGGCAGGTTTATCTCTATTTGTGGGCCTGATAGGCATTATATAAGATTCAAATATTTGGTAGCATTCTGTGGTCTTTCTGGTTGGTCAGGTTGTAGGCCTTTGAGATGTCTTGTTTCTAAAAAGTATAATTGTATGTTGTATGTTTATGTTGTTTATTTTGTGTCGTAACAATATCAATCAATTGTTTTACTCAGTGTGCCTAATTTATTATTCTTTTCACTAAAGCTGTGCTGGAGACCAAAGAACTCAGGTACCTGTAATTGTACCAACCTCTCGGGTATATTCTAGGCAAAATCTTTACATTTTGGAGGTTATAATTATTTAATTTACGTATTGATTAATCCATTCAGTCATTTATTGTATTTTCTATTTTTGTAACCCCTTATTTGTATCAATATATTTAATATTCATGTGAATTTAATTGAGTATTGTTTTTCCATTATATAGTAGACATTTTAACCTTGCTAGAACTAAAGTTCTTTATGAAGGATTCACCTTGTACTAGACTGAACTAGTATGAATACTCTTTGGTGCCACTGTGTCAGTACAATTTTTATGTTTCACAAAATTTTAAAAAATAACCTGCTTTAAATATGCTCACTAAAATGCATGTTTTCAATAGTCCCATTTTTATTGCAGTGCTGAAAGGTTGAGTACTTTTTTGCTGGAGCATGCAGTTCTTGAATGTTTAAATATGTTAAAGAGGAACAACCTTAAACTGTGTAAGGTCTCTATAATCTGTTATTACCAACATTTCCAAAACAAAGAACTACCCTGATGAATCCTTGTTACACAGCTCAGTATTAGTATTAACAAATGCTAAAAATGTAATCATGGAAGAATTAAATTTTGATAATTGTGCAAGTGCAAGACTGGATTTCTCTTAGAAGACTGCAGAAAAATAATCTATTTTTTATTATGTGGAATATAATAAAAATAAGTAATAACTTTTACTGTATGAATGTAGGATAAAGTATTTATACTACCAAATTTGTTTCAATCTTCAATATACAGTATTTGTTGACAAATATAGCGACTCTACATCAGGACAAGAAATGTAAATTATGTCAATTGTTTCAAGAATCATACAGTTTTAATAAAGAAACAAATTTTGTTTAATTTAAATCAAACACTTATGCTACAGTACATATCAGTACAGTACATAGAAATGTATCCAGGAACCACTTAGTTTGAAATAAATTAATAAAACCAAAATATGTGGATTAGCATACATTTAGATACACATGACATTTTTTGTCTGAAACATAGCTAGCCTTATGTCTTTGAACAGATTTTTCTTCCTTTGTAAAAACAAAGGCTTGTTGATTTGCATTTAGATGTATCTTGCTTAGCTTCTTAAACTTGATACATAAATGTTTCAGCACATTGTTGTGTTTTTTTAAAACTAATTAAATTGATTCCTAATTAATTAACATCATTTTTTTTAATGTGGAGGTTTGTGAATTAGTTCTTGAGCATTAAAGGTGTCTGGATCTAGAGCTAGATTTGAATTTGAGATCTTCTCTTTTTAAAAAGCAAAATACAGTACCCTGCATGGAAAATGGTCCCTTAGACTCGAAGTGTTTGAAACCATATGGTTTTATTCACCAGTATTTTTCTACCTTCAAGCTTAAAATAAGGAAGTCAATTCTGAGCTCTGAATGGAGTTACAGAAGGAAGACATTTATGGTTCTGTACAGTAAACAACCACAGATGGAACAGAATTCCCACAAGTGAACCAGGATAGATATAACCTGTTTACTATACTGGTTGTGCCAATGTAGAATATTCCACAGTCTATTCCAAAAGGGGATGGATAAATAACAACAGCAACATCTTTGACAAATGCAACTTTATCCAAATGAAAACAATGTAACTCCAGTGCCTAGTACTTGTGGCTATGTTTAAGTTACTGTATTTGAATTTGGGAACACTTCCAGATTTAATGTATATTTTGGTTCTCATCTACAATTTGTGCTGGACTAAAAACTTTCAGGAAAAAAACGGTGGAAATTTGCATATTTGTTTATGTTTTGGTTCATATCCAAACAGTCTGTATCGACAATATTACGAATTTCAGTACATACAAGACAAAGGTGTTCACTCCAATTGTTTGATAGATGCAAAATAATCAATATCAAGTCCTTTGTCCCTACAATTTCAAGAAACAAGTTTTAATTTTTGCAAAGTGAACTATTCCCCCCATTATGTTATAATTCTTTAGCAATGTCTTCAAGAACAGGACAACTGAAGGACTGGGCATGAGCTACAGTATGGTCTAGTAAAAGGAAAGCAAAGCTTTTGCTCTCAGACACCAAGCAGACCAATGGAAGAATAAAAATGACAGATTTTTCCAAACTGTGAGAAAAGATGGACAGTAACCATCAGCAGGAAAAAAGCAGTCTTTCAAACTGATGGAATATGAGTATATTATTGATAAAAAAATAATACAGTAGGTTTGCTTGTTTAATTATCATATTAAACTGTAATCCTGTCTTCAATAAACCAAACTTTAGTTCTAGAATTGGATTTTTGTGAATTTTTACTTTGATCTTGTTAAATTTTAGATAAGTACTATTTCAGTACTCTTGAACTGAGAAAGATAATAGTTTTCTCTATTCTGAAGCTTTTGCCATCTCTAGACTCAGAGATTGGAACTGATAAGGCTCCGTATTTTTCACTTTCATTCTGTATTTATTTGGTTTAAAAGGTAAAATCAAGACAACAGAAGAGAATCACATAACTATACTCTGTTGTTTGTTAGCACAAAATCCAATCACTTCATTGAAATTTTAAGTTTATTAAAACATGCTAGGAGTTGGAAACTTACAATCAATCCCATTCCAGGTACTGTAACTATATTTCACAATGAATTATATAAGAGGAAACCTTAGGAAAATAAGCAACCTTTTGCAAAATGATTGAAAGGGAGAAAGTATATTGAAAACAATAAATAAAATGAATTCTTCACTATAAATGTCACTTGGATGCTGTATCTGCTAATGATAAAATTTATTTAGGTTAAGTAAATTTATGAAGCCTTTGATGGATGAACAGCAATAATGGAGATTGGATAATTCTATCCACCAAAGCTAATTGCGGTCTTCAGAACATTAGGCTAACATTTACCACAAGGTAGTTCATCTATGGATCTTTGGCTTTTATCTGTAATTTCGAGGGTAGAAGAAGTGATAGATGGAGAAGATACAGTATTTACAGTTAAAAGTTGTACTGTAGGAGTATGGGAGAAGTTACTTAGCCATATTGTTGAAGCAGACACTGTACCATGTCTTCTTTAAATAAACAGATGAAATACTCTGATAAAGTAATTACTTTATCGGCAAATATGCCGATTGTTAAGAACCTGTTCTTATTTTCTTCCATTTGAACGCACAAGCTCAATTAGTTCAGTGTACTCTTCAAGCTCAAGATATACAGTAAGTAGCAAAGCAAAATATGTAAGAAACGGTCATGCTATGGACATACAATACTATTTTTGATACCTTTAGCCTGGCATGTAAATATTGCCATGCCTCATGAACATTCACAAGCCAAAACCTTAAGTTGGAGGAAAAAGTGTAATATCTCACAACAACCCACATAAAGGAGTCCAGCATTGTGAATACACGAATCTGTTTATTGATTCTAAAGAGGTATGTCTTAAGTAAATATCGATGGGATAAAATTCTCTCCAAAAATAGTTATTGGAATAAAAAATAACATAACATCTCTTTGTTTAAATTCTATGCTTTTAAACATATATCCTAGCATTTACTTGCCTTTTTGGTTATTCACATTGTCTTGATGATGTGTCAACATAAACACCTCAGTATTTTCCATAAGGAGCTTTTGCTCAGCATTTCCCATTTTGGATGAATACTTTCCCACCTGCATTCAAAATCCTGCACTTGTCTACATTTATTGTCTACTGCCAGATGCTTGCCTATTGAATTATATATAAATCGTATTGGATTGGGCATTGATATAAATTATGAAGAGCAGTGGTGGTAGTGCAAATCCCTAGCCTATGGTACTTCACTAATTACTGTACATCAATCCAGTTTGAATTCTCACCCCTTTTTCTATTTAACAACCAATGCATAGTCAAAATGTTCATGTTTCCTAAATCACCTGCAAACAGAAAATTGATCATTTTTGAAGAACAAAAGCCATCAAAGTAATCAGTCTGAATAATTCAAATATACCCTATTTGTATCACTTACAGCTGATACTTGTTCAAAGAAACATATGTTGACATAACATATGTTGTAAATACATGTTGAATATTTACTAGTATGTTATTTGTATATACAGTAGCTGAACCCTTAGTATAGTTTTTATAATCATGTCTACAACCTTACATGTAATAGAAGTCCAACATATGGGTTTATAATTACTGTACTTGATTCAGTCTTCACACCCTTTCTATATATGTGTACTACATTAATAATTCTCTCTGGGTACTATCCCTGTTTCATCACTCAAGTGCTAAGTGATACAGTAAACCTGGGGGAATATGTATTGTGGTCAGACAAGACAAAACTGGAACTTTTTGGTGTAATGCAAAGTGTTACACCTCATGCAAATTATCATTGTGCAGACTACAAAGCTGGTCAAGACCAATGGTAACACAGATGCAAACTTTCAGAAACTACAGAAAACAAATTCACCTTTAAGCAGGAGAAGGATCCAAAACACAAGGCCAAAGCTACACTGGAGTAGCTTAAAAATAAGAAAATGAATTTCCTTGAAGTTCCCTGACATAAATACTATTGAAGAACTGTGGAAAAATTTAAAAACTGCTGTCCATAAATGATCCCCCAACAAGTTAACAGAGCATACACAAGTTAGCAAGAATGGGATCAAACTGTACAAAGTACAAAGTTAGAGGAGCCCTCTTTAAATATTGATGGCTGTAATTGCTGCCAAAGGTGCTTATACAAAATATAGTATTCAGTAATCATCACATTTCATTTGCTGACATTTTGACATTGACTTTAATTTATCTTACCCTTAGAAGTCTTCAGTACTGTATAAGCATTCAAGTATATAATAAAATATTAAGTTTATAAGAGTGTGTATTTACAATTCAGTAATTTCACAAAATGGGACACCATAGGAAGGATCTGAATACTTCTGAAAGGGACTATATGCTACATATACACTGCATTAAATATTGTACATTTGATAAAGACAAAAGTAGAAATAATAATTTAATTGGCATAATCTGTATTTTGAATACTGGAGAAATATCCTGTCCAATTTTAGATGAAATCAGAGCTTATTATAAAGAACTTCTAGGCAGTATTTCTTGCATACACACAATTTTCATTGAGAATTCAAAAGCTTAATTCCTGGAACATTCCTCCCTGAAAGGAATGTGTGAAGGTTACAAAACCACACATTAATATGATTTTAAATCCTTTCTGCTTAATTGCCAGAGAACATTATGATACTGGCAAAAAGACACTGGTATAAGGACTGTTTATTGTTCTAGATCTGGAATATGACTCACAAAAATGATAGTGACTCTTTTCATCTGAACTTGAGGTAAAATTTTGGATTACGCTTTCCCCAGAGTAGAATCATGCGTAATTAGCTGGTGCCTCACGATTATTTTTGAAAACTATTCCTCCATTGGCTGAACTCCCAGCCACCAGAGTAAACACAAATTTCACTAGGTGAAGCATGTATATTCTTATTTACAGCATTTCATTCAAAGTACAGTATTCTTTTTGTTAAAAGTCCTTGGATGTGTTCCAAAACAGAAATTAAAAATATATCTGCTATGTAAATGTTTCAGCCTTTAATTCTTCGCATTTTTTTCCAAAAACAATTTTCATTAAGTTAGCATTAATTTAAATCCTGTTTGCTTTGAGAAACATTAACTTACAGATTGAAACATAATCCTTCTTCTCAAGGAAGTCATTTTATTAATGTTGAATGACGTGTCTCTAGGTCTAGGTCACAGACAGAACAGTGCCCATAGGCCAAACTGAACCTACAGTATATGGGTATGGTTGTATATCCACAGTACACAGTCAAAATAGTTTTTCTACCTAAGCCAAACAAACCTGCTTCATACTAGACATTCCTGAAGTGTAATAGTTCATATTAATGTTTATTACGACTACAACAGTGATCTACAGTATCTGTACACTATCTGCCTAAATGTGGATTGATGGAAGCCTAAGTCTTTAGAAATGCTCAGGGCACAGATCCTACTGTAAGTAATAAGTAGTAAGTAAGTGATGTGTTATATATTATAAATGTGTCCATTGTAAATAATTTCTTAATTTTATTGCAGTCATTAATTTTTATTATTGGTTATCATTAGCTTTAATGTGAAAAAAATGAAATTGACTATTTTAAGCTATACCATGGTTTCACTGAGATTCCAAATAATTTTAAAGAAGATTTTGAATCAGATGAATAATTTTGAATTTGAATAATATTTTGCAATATTATTTGGTCTATACAAACAGCTATATTAAAAAAAGGCATAATTGAACAATGAAATATGATGCACATTGACACAGGACATCAAACCTGTAAGAAAGTAGAAATAATGAATGAATTCAAATAGAAAATAATGCAAACCTTGAAATTATATAAGAGATGAATGACCTTACTGTATGCAGCTCGATGTGAAAAAGTGCTGTTTTGCATAATTTCTGATTGCATTCACAGTGCTTTAAATGAAAACCATAAAAAACGTATTTACAGGACTAGCATAATGTTTTACTATTTTAGCAGAGAACTCACATTGTGCTTAAGCCTTGAGGAGAGCCTGAATGACAGGCTAATGAGTATTAAAAGAAAACATTCTCTTCTAAGAGTAAAGCAAATGATGTGGGGAAATTTGTTCTCAAATTATAGTGACTATGTCTCAAGTAAATCCAACTACAAAGCATGACAGAAGACTAATGGCCTGCTTTTAATAGAAAGGTCATGATTAAATCACCAATTCACTTGCACAGCTGATTTTCAGCTGTTTGCCTGAAATTGAGAAATGGACATATGTGCCTCTGAATACAAACTTAAATGCACTTAATGAGTAAAATGCTTTTAAAATTAATCTTGATGAAAGGTTTTGATACTTTTACATAGTAACATTTTAATTAATTGGTGGAGAGGAAAAAAGAGATACTTATAGTGTCATCTCTTTTATAATTAAAAGCTCTTCAACCTAAAATAATAATTTAAATAAATGAATGTCTTAGTTGAAATACTGGACATCCACAAAATTATATTTAATATGAACAGAGATCCTATTTTCAAAAATAATATTGAGATTGGCTCAGTCAAAAATATCAAAATAAAGTAGAAGACTCTAATTTCAGGATAAAAGTAAGCCAAAGAATTTACCTTAATTACTTCTAGAAATCCGTCAACCTGTATACTACCATGGAATATGATTTATGAGCACAAGAAAGAATAAACAATAATGTGAAACTTAAAGTGTAGACTATAAACATAGAAAAAATACTTTGCAATTACAATATAGTTGCAGGATTCACAGTTCTACTGTATGATCTGCAGTACTGCTTTTCTTGGCATTAAAATACATTATATTAAACAGCAGAAAAAGTTTTGAATTCACATTATGCTACTCATTATGTTGTTTTTTGTCTTGTACTAGTCTACAGAATTCAAAAGAAGTCACTTTCTTCACTCTGTATGTCTTATTTTACCATTAGAAATTGTACATCACTTCTTCATAGCATTTCTGTCATTGGCAACATACTGTAACCATCATATGAAGGTATCTTATAGTTAAAGCTAAATAAAACTTTTCAATCTAAGAAGATAACTGCATCCGTTTCTATTAGCAATCACTTGATACTAAATTTTACATACTGCAGATTACTAGCTTGATATTTTTTCCTCTCCCACTTTCAAAGCAATGTGTTTTTGACAGGAAACACTGTATTACAGTTTTAATCAACTGAAGTGATTGTAAAAAAATGATAGGGAATGCATGGATGGTTTGATTAGTATTATTCTTTATTATGCACAGAATGAATCCAACTGAAACAACTAGATAAACTAATAGGCTGATAATAACTCCATTTCTAGACATAATCTGACAGACCAAAAGGAACTTAAACTAGAAACTACTGAATACACATTTCTACAGTACATCTGAAATAGGCATGATTTCTCAATAGAAATTCTAAATGAAGCAAGCTATTGTAATATGTAGATTACAGAAGTTTAGTCATTTTTCTCAAATTATTTATCAATTTTGAAGACCAGAGAAGTCACAATTGTTATGTTAAGGTTTTAAGTCAATTTGTTCATGTCGAATGTTGCTGTAATGTATATTTCCCATTATAATAAGCCATTATTATACAGAAACAATAATAATAGCAGAAAGTGGACATGCATTGTCCTGCTATAATTTTGTCACATCAGGATGAGCCTACAGGAAGCACAGCAAGTAAAGTCCCAGGGATTGATCAGTGTAGCACTTGATTACTGGCAACCTGACTGCACAGGTCTGCAGCAACTGGACTTTCTTACACAGACAATCACACTTGGACCTTTCCATTGTTAGACCACTTGTACATCACAACTGTACTGTATTGTTCTACAAATCTGACATTCAGTGTCATCTATTGGGGTGATCTACTCAAAAACCTTGACTCATTGCTAGGGCAGACTTGATTCCAGTGCTGGTGAGTCTATTATATCATGCCACCCTCTCCCAGTACATCCCTGTTAACCTTTTCCATCTCCAGTGGCAGTAATTAGGTAGGTGCCAGTATTTGGGGGCAGGTTTAACAAGGCTTTGATGACATCTAATCCCACAGCAGCTCAGCCTGAAATAGTTCCCTCTCCAATTGTTCCCTATAGAACAATGTAATGGAAATGAATGGCTTCAAGAAAAGAAATGAAATGCAGAATCTGGAAGCACTATGCCACCATCCTCTTGACATAAATAATGTCATCCAACCAAAGCCACCTTTGCTGCACAGAGAAACAATGGAGAATAAATACTATTTTCCCCACAAACAGAGGGAAAAAAAGACCTTCTCCCAAAATACAAATTTCAAATTACTACAAACAGTAAATATCTTCATTAATCAGAGGTATGTCCTTATGTAAATCCATGAATATCCAGTGGTTTATATAGTTATTTTGATAGGTGGGTATCTAGCCATCTAGCCCCAGTTAGTTAGTAGTTAATTAATAAAAGGATGTCATCAAGCCGTTTCTTGAGAGAAGCCAAGGTATCAGCTTCAAAAACATATTTGGGTTTCTTGTTCCATATTCCCAAACAATTTGTGTAAAGAAGTGCCTCTTGTCTTTTTAAATGCACTTCACATACAGTGGGAAGAAAAGTTTTGTGAACCCTTTGGAATTATCTGGATTTGTGCAGTAAAATGTGATCTCTGTCAAAATAATGGATAAATCTAATCCGATTAAGCAAATAATACATAAACAATTGCACTTTTTCATGTCTACATTGAACACATTGTTTAACAATTCACTGTCTATGCTGAATAAAGTATGTGAACCTTTAGATTTAGCAACTGGTGGAACCTCTTCTAGCAGCAATGACCTCAACCAAATGTTTCCAGTAGCCGCTGATCAATTCTGCATATCAGAATTATGACCCATTCCTCTTTACAGAACTGTTTTAATTTTTTTGATATTTTTGGGATGTATTGCAAGCATTCAATTATAGATTTACTCCTGTGTTTAGGATCATTATCGTGCTGTGTGCCCCAACTTCTATTAAGCTTCAGTTCATGGACAGATACCCTGACATTACCTTGTAGAATTTGCTGATACAATTTGGAATTCATTGTTCCCAGATTGCAAGCCATCCAGGTCCTGAGGCAGCAAAGCAGCCCCAAACAATTATGTTCTGTTCACCATGCGTTGTGGTTGTGATAACATCCTAATAGTGCATTTAACCAAAGAAGGCTCCACAGCCGAAATGTGTTACTTTTCTTCTCTTTCAGCACGGAATAAAATAAAAGAAATAGAAGCCACTCTAATGCAACTGGAATCACAGCTTGTGATAAATATTGCATTGATCAATATAAACTATTCAATATTTTTTGAGACAAGAGAGGTGGAAAAGGTGGATTATGTGTACTATACAATAAAAAGAGCACAGAAACATAACCTAGAGGAACCCATATGAATAAAAAATAATAAAATAATGTTAATAATAAATGTTTTTTTTAAATTGTATACAAAACATTCAACTGGCATAGCTCAAAAACTCTGTAGATCATAAAAATGATAAATAAACCCCAAAGCAGTCTTACTGTACATTATGAAATTGGTAAGAATTCTGCAAATACAGAGGCTGATGTTTGATAATTAAAATAAATAATTATGACTCCCAAACTGTAAAGATGTGCCAAGAATATACTCCAGTGATCGGTATAAGTAGAGTCTTTAACACAGTATTGTTTTCATTCTCTGGCAAGGCTCTGGCGAAAGAAATCAGGCAAATTGGGATAAACAAATATTTATTAAGACTAGCACACATTTATTTATTATATTATTAAATTATAATTAGCACACATTTATTTATTAAACACACAACAAAACATACAATATACACATTATCCTATTCACAAATAAGATGTCTTTGAGACCTATGTCCTGACCAGCCAGAGAAAAGCAAAACTGGTACTCAGTATTCAAAAGTCCTAGAGGCCAACAAGAGAGATATGCCTGCTTCCTAAATAAAACAATATACTGTACAATCCAGAGCTAAACCTCTCTTCCAAAATACAGATGATCCAAAGTAAATGGAACCCTATCTCCCTATTCTATACCAATCATCCACTAACGAGGAGAAAATATTTTTAATCTGGAGATTCTTTATAAAGGAAATCAAAAAAGGAAATTTTAGTTTCCTAAAATGAGAAACAGCAAGCTGTCTTAAACAAGTTTCAAATACTAAGATACAATCTGGTTTTGAGCAAGGTCCTCTCTCCTGGCACACTTTCTTTCTCTCTCTGTCTCACTACTTTGTGTTTTCCTCTGTCTCTCTCTCCTGTTTGTTCCTACCTTTCTTTTATCCTTATGTGACTGTGCAAAAATGAATATTATACATTTTATAACAGTAATTTATCATCTGCATTAGATTAGTAGTCTTCTGTTGAAGATCAGGTGTTAGACTATTAGTACAGGTTTGTATTAAATGTATTTATCACTGAATATCTTAACACCATAAGAGGAAGTACCATTTTCTGTATGTTTTCAAATCAGAAGTTTATCAGAAAATGTAAACAAAAACAATAATTTCTCTGCCTAATCTATTTATAAAACATGAGCTGTTTCAGGACATCTAATTTCCTTCAGTACAATTGGGATTTGTTTCTCCTAAATATTTCTAGTACCTGTAACACATTGCATCTTCTACGCTCATATTATTTAATATAGAATTTTGTCAGCCTGAAGAATGATGTTAATTTCCCTTTTTATAAACATCTGACTAATATATTATTTTAATACATCAGCCGTTTCTCTTTTATTATCTAAAAGTTTCCCATTATTGTCTTCATTTTACTTCATCCTTTATCTTTTTTTTTTGCTTTTGTTATAGAATTGAAAAAAATATTTGTTTTAGCCTCATTTGTGTTTGCTATTCATTATACTTAATATTCATCTTAATATGAATTAATATTGAGAAAACAACCATTAACCATGTGTACCATGTGCATTTCTGCTGCTTATCTATTTAAGGTATGTGAAGTCTCCCATGAAAACCATTTCTTCCCTTACACATACAGTACATTACTGATTTCATTATACCTTGCTGAATCATATCTCACTGTTCTGATTTGTTAAGAATTTGGGTATCATTTTTGACTTGATTTGCAGATTATGTTTGTACCTAGAATTACATTGCATCTGTCACAGAATGCCAAAAGGAAAAAGTCAAAAGGATTATGGGCATTAATTGATTTTGCTTGTAATGGCCAGTGATCTGTATGATGGTTTCCTCCTCCCTAATCATAAGTCTTCAAATGTAGACAGAGGGGCAGGAGATAATTAGAAAGGACCAAAGAACTGGTTACTCAGACTTAACACATTTACTGCACCTTAGGTTTTGGTATCTGGAGGTATGTGGGGTTGCTGAGCTAGTTTGTGCCAGACCTTGGGAAGAAGGAGTCAGGAATGGAAAGAAAGAAGTGATATGGACCCAAGACACTTGGAAATCTGCATGCTGACAGTTGTCAAACAACCCATATTGTGTACACCAATCAACTGGACAGACCTGCCCCCGACTGACACAATACCAGGGACTGAGAGCAGAGGAGGAAAGAACCATTTCTACCGCATCGTATTTCTACCACCTCTCCCCAAATGTGGACTTGGAGACAAACAGGGTAGAGGAGGGAACACCAGGGACACATTGTTCTGGATGCCCAGGACTGGGTAGGATGGCTAGAATTTCACTTGTGGTATTGAGGCAGTATCGAGCCAGTATCGAGGTAACGAGGCATGCTAAGATACTGAACAGAGGTTGTTCTGAAGAATAATGCTGCCTAACGTTTCCTCTGTGATGTTGGTTTCTAGTAACTGGAGACCTTGGACTACTCTATGAGTAAGTCCTTTCATGTGTTCACTGCATTATGTGGGCAGTCAGAGAACCTGCTGTGTTACAGGGGTCCTTTAAAATTTCTTACATTTTGTATAGCACTTTTCTGGACACTTCACTACGTTTTACAGATAATGGATCTCCCTTCCACCACCACCAATGTACCGTACCCTCCTGGGTAATGCAACAGCAGCCAGAGTGTGCACAATACACTCACCACACATTAGCTGTCAGTTGACAGGAGAACCGGGTGATGAAGCCAGTTCATAGATTGGGATTATTAGGAGGCAGTGATTGGTAAAGACCAATGGGAAATTTGGCCAGGATGATAGGGTGAACCCCTACTCTTTTCAAGAAACACCTTGGGTTGTTTAATGACCACAGAGACCTCCAGTCCTCAGTTTTACATCTCATCCTAGGACAGAGCCTTTTTACAGTATACTGTAGTATCCCCGTCACTATTAGGCATTAGGATCCACACAGACCACAGGGGGAGTGCCCACCACTGGCCCCACTAACACCACTTCCAACTGCAACCTTAGCTTTCCAGGTACTGGCCAGGCTCACATCTGATTAGCTTCAGTGGGTTGTAAATTGTGAGTTGCAGGGTGATATGGCTGCTTGCCTTTTAATGTGAATGGAAGACCAGTTACTGTAAATAAATAGGATATGACAATGGTTCTCAAACTGTGGTATGTATAGGTGGCATGCCAGATGACCCTGGAAATCTGTTGTTTGCACAGAAAAACTGGGAATTAAAAATTGAATAAAAATGATGTACAGTTTATCTGTAATTTACTTAATAGGTTTCAGAAAGCTTGAGACGGGTTTTCATATTTTCTATTTTAATAAAATTAGTTTGTGTCACGAATACGCAGACTACATACTTAGGTATGTTGCTAATACTCGAGCGTTCAGAGACACAGCTTAGCACCACATTCGCCAACAGAACAAGTGATCGAAAATGAATACCTCACAAAAATCAAGTATTATGTTATGGCTGAAAGGAATAGATGCCAAGAGTACTGATGCCAGCTTCAAATGATTACGCACACCCATTGAGAACGAGGAGGATCATACATCGGCCACTAGGGTTACCATATTTGAACAAACTCCTATTGCCTTGTCTGGGAAGGGGGTCGGGATGGAGAGGTTGTCAAAATATTCGACGTTTTATGTTCATTGGTAAAGTAACTGTGATGATGTTTAACTGTGTGAAATGCATAAGTCCCCTCTGCTGCAATAACAGTACGCTGTGTTATGCTGCCAGATTTTACAAAAGAATTTAATAATTTGGTTAACAAACTCTCTCCTCGAATTGCCTTTCTGTGTTTGTCTGAGTCAACATGAACTTGCAAGTCAAGTACACCTTTATTTGCCATGGAGACAAAAGTACCAGGCTTATACACCATTATTCAGCTTCCCAGTCTTCTCTGCCACTTCAAAACCCCAGAAATTTATTTTTTAATTCTGCTGTGAATTTACACTTTCGCTTTTGCATTGTGCTTGAGGGTAGGAAAACGAGAAACAAAATAGGGAATGCATCTGCACTGCACAGACTGAGCAAAGACACTGATATTGACGCCCGATTTATCTCTCTCATGACATAATCATACACATACAGTACAGGATGAAAACGGAACAACGACGTAGGTTGTGAAGCGAACTAGAGAAGTTAAGAAATTCTCTCTTTCTATCTTTATAACATTTGTTAATTATTTTTCCATGGTGAAAATAATGGGGTCGAAATCCCGGACATTTCTGGTTATTTGGAAATTCCCCCCGGACAGAGATATAAGGATAAAAAAAAGAGGGAACCCTATTGGCCACCGACACTAGCTCCTCTGCTGAACCTGACACAGACAGCACTGCTAGTGTTAGCAAGCGTCGGAAAACAGCTACAAGGCAGTACAATCCAAATTAACTAAGTGCTATTTTTATTATATGTGTGTGTGCCTGCATGTGCCCGTGTGTGTGCTCATGTTGGTCATTGAGATTTTCTGTGGTTTCTATGAGAAGATGACTAGTAGGTTTTACATGGATGCTTTGGTTTGATCAAGGGTGGTACTTGGTCCAAAAGGTTTAAGAACCACTGGAATATGATATATACTAACTGTCTTGTCTGGTCTGTGGATGCTCTGGTGATTCCTGTGGTAGTAGAAAAAGGGCTCTAGCACCCTTTATAATTGCTAGGTGGTATACTGGTGCACAAAGTAGTTCCTATATTTTCAGGTCACCCCATTCCGTGAGTCTGGCTTTTTTGTCATTTTTCTGATAGTGATAAATTGCCTTATTATTGACTAATTTCAATAAAAAAGGATGTAAAGTGGTACAGGGACAAAGAGTACTTGTGTATACCAACCTTAGGCTGATTAGTATTTTTTAATTTTTTGTACAGTTAAAATAAATGAGAGAGGCTATTCATAGGCTAGTTAAAGATAATCTTTCAACATGCACTAAAAGCATATGTTTTTTTTATTTTAATGACTAGAACACTGCAAATCAAATACTGTAAAGATCCCCAAATTGTGGAGACAAAACCTACATGGGTAATAAAGACAAAGAAGCAGAATTGCTTTATTATACAGTATATGGATATATGGAAATACTAACAGTGATTAAAGTACAGCAAGAACCTGAGGTCACAAGTGGAAGTTAGTAAAGCATGTATAATACTTGAAAATAGGAGGCACTTGAGCTGTGGATATCTGAAATAAACTACACAGCCAGTTCATTAGAATTAGTTCTGTGGGCTCTTGGAATTGTCGGAACACAGAAGGGTACAATTCTGTGATCACTGTACTACGAGCAGCCAAAATAAGGCAGATGGGCCAAATGCCTCTTTTGGTTTGTAATTATTCTTATCTTTGTAGTATATGCAAATATATGTAAAATTATAGAAAAATATGTATAAAATGTTATGGTATTCAGGAGAACAGTTGGCATTAATTTAAAAAAACCATCCATCAATCCATTAACAGTACGCCACTTATTCCCTGGTTGTGGTACAGGGCTCAAGGAGGGTTTATGAAGACATATGTCATTTAATTAACTTCAGGTTTTTTTAAAGACACCACAGCAATGGGTACCATTAGAGAATATGTTCTGATATTTTTCCAGTTCCAGATGAAAAAGTTCCACATCAAAGATTAATTCTCAAATTGAAAGTGGTAGGAATTGGGGCTTATACTGTACTGTATATGCACATGGACTGGGGATTAATTATTGTGCAGAAAACAGCAAGTGATATAGAAACAAACTTCAATGCTGCAGGAAAATTATGGAAATTAGTCAAAACTAATCTTTAATAGGCCTAGTGCTCTTTATAATTTATATCAGCAATTGTGATATGTCGAGTTATCAGTCTTGCCGATGAAAAGAAATGTTTTGCCAACACTGTAGGAATGCAAAAGACATGGTTAAAGTCTGGAATAGACTTTAATTTAATACACAGGTACATTATGCTCATAACAGGATTGTGCATTAAGCCAATTGTGCATTAAAATACTAAACGGGTGACTGTAAAAATTGTAAAGAATTTAGTTAAATAGTTAAAAGGAACCTTATCAGCTGGTTTTCATTTCAACTGGGCCCTTAATCACACGTGCTAATTGGTGTAATTGGCAACTTTAACATATCTGCAATATTTATCTCAGTTTTGGTTCTCGTTGTAAAAAATATAGTTGCATTAGAAAGAGTTCAATAAAAAGTTTTAATTTGTGATCTCAGAGGAATAGAATAGACGTGACCTTAACCTTTATAGTTCTGAAAAGAGGTTATTGTAAAGGGTGTTGATTGAAATACTGAAAATTCTAAAATGAATTGAAAAAGGTCCATCATCTACTTTAGGCTCAGGAATAACACGGGGATCTGATTATCACAAGAGGTGCATTTAGGACTTTGGTGACACTTCTCATTACGCAAAGCATTTTTGTGTCCATTGTATCCTTAGCCATATTACTGTTGAAGCTCTTTCTTTAGGACTGTTCAAGAAAGGGCTGGATGTGAATCTGGAATCAATCAAATCGTGGTAACCAAATGAGCAAAGTGACATACACTCCACTATGAACATACCAGTAAGACTTAAATATCATTTACTAAGTAAAGTATTTGAAGTATTTATTCTAGTACTTTTTATATACTGTAATTTCAAACTATTAGATCATCATTGTCTTGACTGGAAAAGCTTATGTGTAAATGTCTGTATAGCGTTTGGCTCTCTCTCACAAGTGCTGTTAAACTTCACAAATCAAAAGCATTTTAAAGATAATGCTAAAGGGATATTAACATAATATTTGGATTATTTAAATACTAATTAAATACTAACTTTATTTACCACATACTGTATTAATATTGCATTATATTTATTTATCTGTATAAAGGGCTAATAGAATTCAGAAAAAAATATTAAAGATGCTATGTAAAGACTGCCCTGTATACTGTATGTGTGAGTGTATTGTATACAGTGAAACATCACAATCCATATATACAGTACATACAGTAATTATTAATCAGATTGTAGATGTCTAAATATATTTTAATTATATTTTGCAATAACAAATTTCTTTACTCGTGATTATTTGACTTTCTCAACACTGTTAGAAGATTTCCTTCCTCATTACTGGCTTATTTCCAGTGCATGATCCCATGGGTCTTAAAAAGAGGGGATCTGGTAAATTACAACTCTACAGAGTCCTGTTTTTAATGGCTAATCCACAATCTGGAAAAAAACAGAAATCTGTTACTTTTGACATATTGCACCATATAAATGCTTTTTAACGGATGGAGTTCCTGGATATTATAAACTATATGACTCAGTGCCACTCGTTTTCAACTGTGCAATTTGCATTTGATGACAAAAACCACAAACCACAAGAGTAGTTGTCCTTTGGAAATGCCTGAAAACCACATTTTGAGTAAAGTCAGCGTTCAGTCCCTAATTATACCTTCTCCAAGCCAAATATGTCTAAGGAACAGCACTTTGTTTTGGATGGAAATTATGTGCATCTGTATGCATGTAGAAAATGAAGGGGGTAGGGGTGGGCACTATATGGGGAGTTGTATTCCAGAAGTGCACTGCTCTTTCACACTGCACATTTGGTATCTACTTACACGTATTTTCAAAACCCTAAAAATATCTGTTTTTATTTTTTATAACAACTTTTTTTTGCTGATATTAGTTCTAATATGCATAGATTTTTCAGTGAAGCAATTCTCCAAAATGCATGTTTTTAATTTTCATCAAAGGCTTAAAAAAAGATTGTGATTATATAACATCTGACAAGATGATAAGATTAAGATGGTGGCTCCAAACATGTCAATAAATCCTAGAATAAAAAAAACATGCAGTATCTGACAGTTTTCCTATCTTTCTATCTTGTACAGAGATAATCGGGGATTACAGGCATTTTGAAAAAGCATTGCTAAATTATGCTTTTTGCTTTCCATTCTTAACTGCAGTGCTCCCTGTAGTGAGAAGCTGGGGAAAATCGGTAGAATTATCGTATGATAATATCTATGAATGAGTAAAACGTGTTTTGGCTACTGTGAATGTACCTGCATAAGATTCAACAGCCAGCACCTCTTCTTAGTTCTTATAAGGGAAACTGCTCAGAAAATCTGCTTTAGCTTGGAGCGTCTACTTTAAAAAATCTAAGTAATCAGCTCTGCGAGGGACAGACCATACTTGGTAAAGGTTCATACTAGCCCAACATTGTCACATCCATCAGACATCCATCACGTCCATCTGCATAATTAATTTCAAATCTGTGGCTATAGCACAAGAACTTCCATAACATAATAACCTGCACATCAGCAAAATGACTGTAAAGCAACATAAGCATGAAAGTGTGGACTTCCAAGTGTGACTTGTTAAGTGCTGGGAGAAAAACAAGCATTTTCTATGGGCCAGTAAACATCTTATATCTGACATTTTAATTTTTGACAGACCTGAAGACAATGTGTGTGGAAACACTATGGTGAGTGTTATAATGTATTGCTATACAGAACAGCCAGTGGGGTGGTAATATGATGATATGGAGAAGAATCTCCCTTTACACAAAAGCACCTTTGACATGAATTAAAATAAAATTACCAATTAGAAATACACTGAATGAGCCATACATGAGCCATACATTTTCTACTGCTGTGTGCTAATCTGAAAGTGTTTTTCTTCTAGCAAGACAAGGCCTGACCAAATAGTGATAGGCTTACAGAGATGTGAATTAATTAAAATAATACCAAGGTGTTGCTATACCAATCTTTTTCTCCTGACCCATCTCAAATAATCCATTTGTTACCTAACTTGCCAAGACAATCAGCAAGAGACTATTACTGTCCGACCTTCACCATTTAGCTGCAGATACACAGGAAGGAAAGATTGAGAAAAATCCCATGGCAGTCTCTCCAGTCATCTGTTTAATCAGGACTGTATTAGATCTTAAAATGCTGATACTTATTTTGTAAAGAAAAGAATGGAATAATGCACTGAATAAACAGCATACTTTACTTATTCCTTTGCAGCCTACACATGCTGACGCAGCTACCTACTTGAACTCATTTTGTAATGTTTTTATTTTGACATTTTTCATACTGAATTATTATTTTTTATTCATAATTTTGGTCAGATTTTCACTGGCTTTTACATTTAAGTTTATAGTGTTTGATTAAATTACACACATTATACAGTAAGTGACAGACACTTGTACTCATTTGTACAGCAGCAAAGTTTACTGAAGCAATCTTAGTGAAGTACTTTGCTCAAGGGTACAATAGCTGTGCCCTCCCAGGGATTTAATCCTACAATCTTCCTACCGTATTATGGGTCCACTACTTAAACCACTACTTCACACTAATGTCTATGATGCAAGGTATAATTTTAATGCATCTATTTAATTTAATGTGCAACAGAAATGGAAACTTCCTATTACAAAAAGGGTTTGCTTTGGTATTTTTTATAAATCTTTCTGAAAGAGAAAAACATATTTATATTCCTGTTAGATCCTAAGAGGATGGGTATTTATAGGCTTATCAGTTCATGCATAAAACACACAGTCCATTAACCTCTATCTGGAGCATTTTTTAACCTGATAAGATTAATTTATATCATTCTAATGATCAAATATTAAACAAGCAGGGCATTTCAGTTCACTTCAACCACTGCTAATGTACTGAAGATAGTATCACAGAAAACTCCTGGAAAACATATCACAGAGTGATATAGTTTTACAAACTCAGTCACACATTCAAATTACTTTTTTCCCTAAATATTCTTAAATATAATACACAAAAAGTAAAAACAGAAGCAACAGAAACAGAAGACTCTTTATTCAAGAATCTAGCACATAGTTTAGATTAGCATTATTTTTCTGAGGGATAGCTCAGATTTAGCTTTCCTGAACGTAACTATTTTTCTTTCTCTCATCTATGTGTGATGTATTTGTCTGCGGTTAAGGACAAGACTTTTCACTTAAGACTTTCTGGTGAGAGTTAATAAAAACAGTTATTTCATCCACTATTAAATCCAGCTCTAATGTCTTGCCTTTTCCTTTCTGCCATTAAAATACCCATAGCAGGTACCTTGGCACACACTTGTCAGCCTGCAGTCTTCTTAGTAATTTCAGGGGCTCGTGGCTGGCAGGAAAAAGTACAGAAATACATAATTTGACTCCCTCAATTGATAAACCCGTAATAAACCAGCTTCACCCACTATCAATTTTGAGACATTTAACAAAACTAGGTGTTCCATGCTGAAGTCCTGAAATTCTGTGAAAACGTCGGATAAAATGTGCTTTGTCCATTCATCTTCTTTGTGTTTTGGATACCTTTAGATTCATCCAATTGAACAGTTTGCCAGCTGTTAATAAAGGTTTAACTGAGTTCCACCTAGAAAGTCCTGGTGAGGTTGGATTGGCCTGAGGAAAAACACATTTGCCAGAACATCATATTAACCATAACATATATGCTCTAAACAAACACCTTTTTAATGAGGAAAAATAATTTAGATCTTTGTTTTGAAGATTCAAAGTAAAACCATAAATGTATTTAACCAATGCAATGTATTTCTTTTAGTAGGATGTACATTAGAAATTAATCCAATGCAATACATATAAATACCATTTTATTTGTGAATCATAATAAAATGAGCTACTAGTTCTATGAAAATGCCTCTCAGAAAATTACACTGTGAACTAGATGATTGATTGTTGTGAAGTACAGAATTGCTTTTCTGATATAATATAAACACAAAAATTTAATTAATGTAATTAAAGAACTGCTAAAAAAGTCAGCATGAGGCAGTACCTTCAACTTACAATTTCAAACATTATATTTGATCTCACAGTCATTTTATTCCAGAACAAATACTTCAGATGTAAAGCCTTTTAAATTATTTCTTGGTAGACCTAATAGTTTAAAGCACAGCCAAAAATATCTGTAAACCAGCCTCCAAATTGCAGCAATACATCTGGGATCATTTGGAGAAGTGGATGAACTAGATTTGAAATTTAAAAGCCAGCGCTCATCTTGAAAATTTTCAAAATTTAATAAGTTGAGATTTATGTTGTTTGAACCTAAATGTGTAATTATTGGCAGTTTGCTATTTTGCCACATGCCTGAGTTTGGAGTCACTAGTGGGAATGCTGTTTTTTTCTTTAAACCACCAATTAATGAAAGTTTAGTCTAAAAAACATCAAAGGGATGGTTGCAAATACTTGGAGGGCATAATGCCTATCTAAATTGTTTTGATGATAGCAATAATTAGATCTAAAAATCTCATCCAGCTGTGTGTTTTATTTTGAACAATTCCATTGGATTTTTTATAACAATATTGAGACACTAAGTATTTAGTCTTCTCCATTCAAGACTGAAGAAAATCCTTACACTTACTGTATATAGTGATTTTCTGGACACTCCACTCAAAGTGCTTTACAAGTAATGGGGACTCCCCTCCAAAACAACAAATGTGTAGAACCACCTGGATGATGTGATGGCAGCCAAAGTGTACCAGCATTCTTATTACACATCAGCTATCAGTGTGCAAGAGAACAGAGTAATGAAACCAGTTCATACCGTACTAGGCCGTGATTGGTAATGGCCAGGAGGAGATGTGGTGAGGACACTACGGTTACAACTTTACTCTTTTCAAAAAAAAATATTTTAACTACATATCCTGAAAATGTTTACCTTTCTTATTCAATTTCCATATTGTCTACAAGAGAACATACAGTAGTGCCCACATCAATGCCAAAGTATTTTCATGGGTAGGCTCTTTACGCTTGTCTCCATGTTACCCATCTTATATCTGCAGTGTTTTTTAGCATCTGATTTGCTAAATTAAAAAAAAAAACACTCCATACTTGTCATCGTTGAATGTTATCTGCCTGGTGTTTGGCCAGTCCTGAATTTTCTCTTGCTGCTTCTCAAGTTCAACTTTACTAACCCTACCAAAATCTACAGTAGATTATTTCTATAAATTGGAATTGCTAACAGAAATCCCCATGAAACTCCACTACTTTCATTTCCTTATTTGAGCATTCATCCCTTTCTGTACTCTTTTCCATCCATTAACCAACTCTCAATCTGAATATATGCAACAACTTGAATGCCTACCACCTTAAAATTAAGAATTAATATTTTATGTAGAAAGACATTTGAAATCTAAATATATAATATCATATATGTTGTTTTTATCCATTGCTGCTGTTGCCTGTTCAAAGATGACTAAAACTTTAGAACCTAGACCTGACTATGAATAAATGCTGAGTATCCACTACAATAATTTTACCATATAATTAATCCTCTGATTTAATTAAAATATCATCTTCATATCCTTACATCCAGCAGATGCATGCTTTATCAGCCCATAGTAATGTGGCTGGGATTTATCTCCCTGCTTCTTGGTGGTGCTACTCCTGCAATCTTTCATTGCAAATTTTAATGGATGTTAATCTCGTCTTGAATGACTGTTCAATGAGTTCTATCAGCAGCCTATAAATCACATTCCTAATTTTAACTTTCTTTAGTACAATTGGCAGAATACCATTACTGAAAAATGTGCTAAATATCTTTTAAAGCACTGTGGAGTATGTGTTGTTTTAAATGACAAATGTCTCTGTCATTTAGGCTTGTTGGAGGAGTGTGTGCACAAGTCTTCACTCTCCCATGAGTTAAGCACTTCTTTAGAGATGAACTGGTAGAGCACAAATGTATAACAATCAATAACACACATCTTAAAAATGCCTTTCAACAACTCCAGCTCTAGACACATTAACATGTTAGCATATGTGTAATAAAGAATCAGGAGCCTATTTCCCAATGTGTGTTTTCAGAAATGATTTCAAAATTGCTACCCATTTTTGAGAGTGTACTAAACTATGGTAGTTTTTTGTAGAAATTACAAAACTAAGTGAAATCATAATAAAAAAGCTTTTCTAATTAAGCACTCTTCTCATAAACAATAAAGTATTCAACGGCAGTCACTAAAAGTACTTTTACTGTAGAATTGCAAATATGCATACTGTAGAATAAAATTAAAACACATACTGTTACATTTAAGTAAAATAGATTAAGTTGAGGTTCGTGAAACTAAAAACGATACAGTAAAAGGAAATAAAGAGAAAAGGCATATACATTGTGGAATAGACTAAATGTGTAAAACATTTATCATCACATCTACTGTAGTACTTATTGATTCTTTCCAGCTCACAGAACTGATTCATCTATTGTGTGAAGCGAATTAGGAAAGACACCAAAAATGTCTAACTTAAGTGCCAATTGAACCAGTCTTATTTTGGCAAATCTTTATAGTGTCCTGTAGGCAATTTAGTGCCAATTTCAGAAGTGGTATGTGCATCTTTAACATCACCATAAGCCTGCAGGTGCCTTTAGCGAGTGCCATTTTCTACGCAGTGGTGTGCTGGGGCTCTGGGATTAGAGCAGTAGATTCCAAAAGGCTGAACAAGCTCATCAGGAGAGCAAGCTCTGTCATTGAGTCTGACCTGGACTCCTTGGAGGTAGTGGCTGAGAGGAGAATGATGTCCAAACTAGAGGCCATCATGGACAACTTCTCCCATCCCCTCTATGACAGGCTTGCAGGAATGAAGAGCACGTTCAGCAATAGACTGATTCATCCACGGTGCGACAGGGAGCGCTACAGGAGGTCATTCTTGCCGTCTGCCATAAGACTGTACAACGCATCCACCTTGCGTCTTGGCAGAGGCAACATCGACAGTGACCTGTTTCTGGACTAAACGAATCTACACATCTACTGCTACATCTGTTCTCTTTCTTTTTCTTTTTCCCGTTTACAACCACTTTTTGTGCAATATATGCCAGGGACCTGTGCAATACATTTATATTTATATCTATAGTTACATCTATATTTATATTCATATGTGTGATATGAGTGTGATACGATTTTCTGTGTACTGTTCTGTTCTAGTTTGTTCTTGTGCGTCCGGACTGTGAGTAACTCTTGTATTGTATTGTATGTATTGTACTATTATTATATAATTCGTTACACTGTGGCTGTGTTGTGTGTGTTAAGCTGCTGTTCCACTGCAATTTCCCTCACGGGATCAATAAAGTATCTATCTATCTAGAGAATAACAGAAGTTGCTGTTCCAGCTGTTTCTGTTCCACAGATGCTTCAAGAAACTCCTATAGCTAGATATTGTACCATATTATAATATTATATTTAGTCTAACATAAAAAAGATTGCTGTTGTTGCTGTATATGTGGCACTGACGTTAACAGTTTTGAAGTTGTCCTCTTACGGTCTCCATTGAATTCAAAAACCATAACCAATAGTTATAACAAATAGTTATATTTGTTTTCATTGAACAAACTGAAATATTCTTGTATTGGAACAAGTAATAGGTTTATTCCATGCTGAAAAGAGAAGAAAACACAACGTTTCAGCCATGTTCCTTTGCAGCCTACGCGTGCTGATGCAGCTACCCACCTGAATATGTTCTTGAAATGTTTCTTTTACTAAATGTTATCATTTGGTAGCTAATAGCTTCTGTAAGGCTTTTGTTCTGTCATTTCTGATTCTGTCATTTCATGTTCTGTCAGAATTAACGGGTAAACATATAGATGCCTCTATAATAGGTCAGGTAATTAAGAGAGTGTTCATTTAACTGATGTTTTTATCCAAAACAACATATAATTTTACAATTTTTACTGTGGGGTATTTTATTAAAGCAATAAAAGTGAAAAATGCAGCTCAAGGGTGTAAAAGTGGTATGTCACCTGTCATTTGAACCCACAGCCTTCCAGTTCACTGTCTGAAGCCCTTACCACACCTCCCACAGTGCTGAGCATTACACTGTGGTCCACATGGTGTTTAGAAATCAAATTCTTTGATGAATGATCAAACTTTTATTGGAGATCAAATAAAAGGATAATGAGTTTTTAATATCAGAAAAAAATAACAGCATGCAATCTCCTTTCCTTTAAAAAACTAAAAAAAAAATAATGAGAAGAATGTCACAAGAAACTAGAGCATTACACCTTGAAGAAATCCTTGAATACATGTTCTGACTCATTGCCACAATATACAAATAAATATGGTTAGCTTTATTTATTTCACCAAAGAAATAAAGCTAACCATGAATTAGAGGGAGTTAACCTTGGCCCTGTCAGTCATTACATGAAAGCCATTTGATGCCTGGAGATATACAGTACTGATGTTTTAGCCTTGTCAGTGTTTTTCTGACTGAAGCCAGCATGAAGAATTTTGCTTTTGCATATCCCTAAATAACAGGTATTTCTGTATTTGCATCCACTTATTTTATAGAACTAAGATGCTTCTGCTTATATAAATTATGTTTTTTTCAAATTCAGGCCACTTCTGTGTGACGTTAGCGTGTTCCCCCCATGTTAGTGTGTGTTTTCTCAAAGGCTTCCAGCCTCCTCCCACATTCCAAAGATACACTGGCTGGGTTATTTGGGGTCTATAAATGGGTGTTGTGTGCTTATAAATGCACCCTACAATAGATTATTGTTCTATCCAGTGTGTAGTTCTTCCTTGCACTCTGTCATACAGTAGGCTGTCATGACCCTTACCAGCTATAAGCAGATTTCAGATAATAAATGGAGGGATATTTATTAATCCCTCTTAATGCCTTGGCTTGAGAAGGGGATGCAGTTACATCCAACCTGCCACTAGAGTCAAATATACAGTACAGCCTCTAATTAGTTGTAAATAGGTGCACTAAGGGAAAACTTTACTAGGAAACTTATTAACACGTCATTGAAAATCAAATGTAATACAGTAAATATGCAATAGAATCTTCAAAAGATGGGCACTAAACACTATGGGACTGTTCATAGAAAAAAAATCCTTTCTTAAAAACATCCTTTCCATTTTCATCAGGCAAGCTTCTTTTTAGAACATTACTTTGAAAAAACAAAAGCTGGATTACAATTATTTAAAAAAAGAAATCCAAAATGATAATGTCCAATTCAAACAGTTTGCATTCACACAGCAGCATGAACATTTTATATTGCATCTTGGCTCCATCTTTTCTAGAGAGACTAGACTCGCTTCTCTTTTCTTGTTTTGCTGCATAGCAGTTTTTTATAACATGTCCTCAGTATTAAGAGATGAGACATTAAAACCAAAGTCCATTTAAAGTAAGAGTCAATTTATTCAGATGAATATTTATACTGAGAATCCCATTTATCAGAGCCTGTTATCCATAGCCTAGCTGCAGCAATGGAAAAAACATCATAATCCATCTTCATGGCTACTTTCATAGTGCCAGTTCCACTGTACCCAAAATACCAGCTCTCAACAATTTATTGATGGCAACTTGATTCTACGGGGCTACATTGATCAAGTCTTCAACCTCATTTACTGCTTTTGTGGCAGGCTCATCCTGATGTTGCAACACTCGTCCTCATGTTACTCAAGTAACAACAGCTTTCTAGCAGTAGAGAATGTGTTATGTGTTATGCATTATGTGTTATGGATGCCTTACTAGACATACCTGACAGCAGTTAACAGGCATGTACTTGTCCAGGTTCTAAACAAAGGCGACAGAATCTCATGTGACACCGGCAACCTGGCACTAAGATATGTCACAGATGTACAACTTGTATTTCTTCAGTAGTCAGTCATGCTAATAGCCTTCAACATTCACAGCAGACCCCCTATGACCTTTGTTAATGACAAAATATTATTAAACATGATGAAGTTACCTACTGTAAACTATTCAGAAGTCACAAGATTACCATCAGGAAAATGGCAATTATTTTAATTCTAACTTAACATTTAATGCTTACTACCGTTTGTATATTTTCTTGTAATGTTTAGTTTTTGGACTAAAAAAATATTTTTTCAATATATTATCTGGAAAATGGATATTACTCCACTTTTCACTTTGACACCCTGAGTTTAAAATGCTCTAGAAACAGATCATATGATTCTAAAAGTAGCAAATTTAATAAAAATGGCAAACACCCAAAATCATTTCCCAGGTTAGCATACCCCCAGACTGGATCTAATATAAATTGGATTTCATAGCCGTCTTGCTCCAGTTGCTATAATAAACCAATCTTGTTGCTAAATAACAGAAATTAGCACTCCTATTGGACTGAAAGTTACATTATAAATAGGGAAATTTCAAGGTATATATACTAATAATCTGTTTATTAAACAAATCATCATGCAGCACCTGTGCAAAGCAAATATCTCATCACAAAATATGAGAAAGCAAATCTCACCACCCAATGCTAAGACAAATATATAAAATCAAGGGTAAAAATCCAATCACCTACAGTAGGATTATGAAGTGTGATATGGGTAAATATGGGTAAGCCGTGATGCTAATGACAGTCCCAAATCTGATTTGAAATCAAATAGCTGTTTGAAGTTACTATTTCTCATGAACGCAAGAATTTTAAAACTCAACGATTAATAAAGAGCACCAAATTCAAAAGGCTAATTAACACTTCCAAAAACGAAACACTGTTTTTTTTAACATAGACCTATGTCAAGATAATAGGAAATTGAATGACATTTTGACATGCTGTCTACCAGAGATTACAACAAATAGGCAATCGCATTCATGTTTTAAAGTTATCTGTTATTTATGATGCTCGAAAGAACCAAAATAAAACATAGACCATCTGTGTGTGTTTCTCTTCTAGCAATGACAGCCATTGAAGTAATCACACTGTTTATGTTAAAAGGAAATATGAGAATCCTATATTTGTATCACAAGAAAATTCAAATATAAATGTTGAAGAATATTAACCACTGTTCAGCCCTGAGATTTTTTTATATAGTAAAAAAAATATTAACTTAATTATTTCAAGAATTTTAGACCCTATAGCAAAGCAGAACATCAACAAGTTAAAAAGTTTAGCTTTTAGCATACAATTTGTCCAGCCTTGTTGTTCTTGAATGACCATCTGACCTAGTTCTCAGTTGAAACACATCTAGACATTAATCAAGACACTCTAGTAAAACCAATGGAGGAACACTTGAGCAATCAGAACATATTTTGCAGAGCAATTACAAAATGCACCCTACTAATAAGAAAAGAAAAAAAATCGATAACAATATTAAAATTTATACAATACGGTCAACATTTCAGTGTTATGTTGTCTCATAAAAACAAATAAAGAAATGCATGCTAATCTGAACTAAAGGCCATTCCTGAATACTTAGCACTACAAATATATGCTGCAATCATAAACTGTATACAGTATATATTTAATCATGAAAGGTGTACCTTCTAAAATGTACTGCTATTATACATAAATAAAGCTATATATATTTAGAAAAGAAGTATGGTAATAGGAATTTTATTTAGCATTGGTCAATCTGAGTAATCTAAACAGCTTGTAAAAAGAACGATAATAAATAATTCCATACTATAAGACTTAACATAAACTATATAAAAGGAATCTGAATTTGATTGCTCCAAATACTGTTATACAAATACTGTCTTACTTGAAAATCCCCCATTCATCACCTTGAAAGTAGGAAGTCTTTTGTTTATTTTATATTTCCATTGCTTATTCCAAAACTTTGCAATAATCAAATTGAATTCAAAGTGTCAAAAATTTGTGCCCATTATTTTAGAAGATAAAACTCTATGGATTTTCCAATCATTCTTGTTTAATTTATGCTCTCTCACAATACCTGACAATAATGATCTAATAAAAATCTGATTTTTAATATAAAAAACATAATTATAACCATATTTTAAACAAATGTGCTGGATGGATGAAAAGATAGCTGTCACTATGAACAAAAATATAAGTGTTCATTTTTGATTGGTTTAAGAAACATCCTCAATTGAAATTATCAGCAGAGGAAAGATTCAGTGAATTGTGCTGTATATTTCCAATGTTCTTCATTCAAGATTGCTGATTTGATCTGCATTAGCAGAGAAGCTTGATCTGTACAGAACATAATCAGAAGATAGTTAATTGTAAAGGAAGTGGGGGCTCTTTAATCAAAAGGCCCATCAATTTTGATTAGATTGTTAAAAGGTAATTTGTAGGGGAGCCTTGATGTGAAGGTCACACTCATTTGTAAGTTAGAATGTTCTGAGAGACTATTTCTCTCAAATTAATTTTGTTAAATCAATAATGGATTGTTAAAACAAGCTTTTAAATAGTCTCCCTCCATCTCAATGCAGAATAGTGTACAGAATTAGACAAGTTAATACAGGGAGCAGTTAAGTAAGACTGAGAAGAAAAGACACTGTTTTGACTTTGAATTATGCTGAAGATAGACACTTGAACACATTTATCAACATTGAATCATGCTGAAGAGAAACATTTAAAACATTTATTTAACAGGCCTGTATGCAATCTTTGTTAGCTTCCCTTCAGAAGTGTGTTCTTCAAACATACAGACATCTTATGTACCAGATAAACATGAAAAAATATAACCCAATATACTTACAGATATTTAAATTGACTAAGATATTTAGCAACAGTCCTTAATGGTTTCAGTAATTACAGTAGCTTAAAAACGTACTATAATGTGTAGCATGGTAGTGCAGTGGTTAGCATTGCCACCTTGCAATGCTCAGGTCCATACAGGTGCTATCTGTATGGAGTTTGTATTCTCTCCCTGTGTTTGTGTGGGTTTCCACCTTGTGCTCCAGTTTCTACCGAAAACACATACTGGTAAGTTAATTGACTTCTGGAAAAACTGGCCATGATGCAAAGTGTTTCTGTGTGAGTGCATATGCTCTGCACTAGACTAGCGTCTTATCCGTGTTGGAACTTGACTTGTACTCTTTCTTGCTAAGATGGGCTCTGGAGATGGATGGATGTAATAGGGCATAGTTTCCTGTGTAAAATTACATCTATCATGAAGTGAAGTACAACATACTGTACACATCTTTGTAGTAGAGGAATGGTGCTTATATGAACATTTAACTTATTAAAGGTCAAATGGGTAACCAATGGAAAAAGTTAAATATTAATATTTTTAATGTTAGTTTGCTTTTGTGTTTTATGATATGTATTGCCTATGCAGAAAAGAGTGTTCTAGGCATATGATTCATGAATTAACACATTTCTAAAAGTCTTAACAACTTACTTCTGCAAAATTTCAACTTATGAAAAATACCATCTCATTGGTTTTTTTTTCAGCAACTGAGTTTAAGATATTTAATAAGAAAACATCATAATTGTTTGGAGACAACATAAGGCACACTGCACTACATGCAAAACCTCATTATGAAGAGGAAACGTACTACTATATTTCCTCTCTCTTAAAATCCCATTCCCTTCCTACACAATCTGCATTTCTGCTCTTCTATCAACCTTGACAAGTGAAATGACTTTATATCCTACCTCTCACAGCAGGACTATTTCTGTATTCCACTGACTTTTTTTCTGGCCTGATAGAAATACACTTTTTCTTCTGTACTAAACCTATGCTTTATAGTTCTACATTGGAATCCTCAGTGTAAAAAGACTATATGTTTTAAATCTGAGGTTATCAGGCCAGTTGAATATTATATGAATATATTTTTGTTATATATAGTACTATGAAAGTAACGTTAAAAAAACATTCACAGACTATTAAGTGAACACAAGGAGGAGCCACAGTTTCAAAACCAGAATCAAGCTAAGGTTTTAAAAAAGTGAAAAACCCATGGACAGACACAGAAATGAATTATATTTTAAAATGCCAACATTTTGATAGATTACAGAAGTACGTCATAACAGTCAAATCATTGTACTGTTGCTGTTGAACCATGTTCAGTTTGAATGCCTTGTTATGGGTTTCTAGTCCTACCTGTTTTGCATTTTTTTACTTCTGTGAGAGTAGGTAGCATTGTATAAACAATTCCTTCCTGCTTGGTAAATATTTACAGTCCTATCTACAGTTTAGACTAGGCAGACTGGAGCCCTCTGGAAACCTTCAAGTTTTGGTATCTTGATAAAACATACTAAGTGAAAGTGCAAAAACTGTGATATAACATTGTCCAAACAGATATTCTTTTGATTCAGCATGATCTGTCCTCAGTTAGTGACAGCTAAAGTCAATAATGTCAGATACATGAAAACTTCAGACAAAGAAGATATTAACTTCTGATACAAACAATTGTGTTTCTAAAGCAAACATAATATACCATTTATACAAGCTGAAAAAACAAAAACATCAATAAATGCCAGGAATTAATTCTCAAATTGGATGCCTGTTCTGGGTGTAGTAGATGCACAGTGTTATTCAAAAGAATTGGAACAGTGATTTCTAAACTGGGATTTCTTACTATGTCAAAAAATATTATTTTCTATGACAAATAATAACTATTAAGCTCAATTCCTAAGTGTTTCCTTTAAAAAGATGTCAATTCAGACCTATCCTGAGCTTAGGAACATTTGGCTGATGAGCGTCTCTTGTTGGACAGTGTTTGTTGTTGGTAACTGGGCACCCATAAAAACTGTGAAATCATATCAATCTGTCTCGCTTTGACAGTGTTTTGAGTCAAAGGTGAAAATCAAAAACAGAGGACTTTTTTGTTGACGAAAAGCAGACAATTATAAAGCTGAAAGGAAAAGAAAACCTCCATCAGACCCACAGTGCAGAGATTTGTCATACCAAAATCAACAACTTGTAATATATAAAAGAAACCACAAGTATAATTACCAATCAACTTAAAGTGAGTCAGCAAAGAAAATCAACAGCATTTGATGACAGACTCATTAACAGAACTGTCAATGAAAACTGTAAACAACTGTCAGTGAAAATGTCAGCACCCTCCAGAGTTCAGGGGTGAAAGTATCAAAATCCACAGTTTGCAGAATACTGAAATGTTTAATTATAAAGGCTACACCACAAAATGTAAACCTGTCATCAGCACTTAAAACAGAATGGTCAGATTAGAATTTTCTCGCCAGTACAAGGATGAGCCAGAATAGTTTTGAAACAAAAGTGTGGATAAAGAGTGGAGAAAGAAAGGAATTGCAGATATTCTAAACAACACCGTCTTATCCTTGAAACATGCCAGAGGTAAATGTTATGCATGGTATCCTCTGGAACTGACACACTTGTCATTATTGATGGCCTAATTAATCATGCCAGTAGCATAATTATTTTTGTTGTCTTGTAAGAATAGTAAGGTATGTATTTATGTTCTCAGCAAAACAATTCATTTTCAGTTCAAAATAAATCATACATACATTGACTGTATTTCTGCCTACCGAGCTTTTTTCTGTTATATATAATGCAGCAACATTAACCACTGGGTTTCTCTATTCTCTTTTTTATTGCTTTTTCTTACTTATACTTAGTCTTGCTGCTGCAGAGTCAGCAGTAGGTGACTGAATGAAAGTGCACTGAAAAAAACGCTTCGGGACATGACAGAGTAAATTACCTGGCATTGATAGCAACCCTCCTAAATTTAATCTGGATCTTTAGCGGTAGTTAAGTCCTCTTTTGTTTATAATCTATGAAAAAGTCATTTTTCAAAGAGATGTTAATATTACTGTTGTATCCTTATTATTGAAAAAAAGACAAGGATCCCATACCAGAAGAGAACTAGTGTCCTGTCTCACTGTTTAAATCTGACGCCAAAATCTATAGTAAAGTATTTTCACACCAGCTAGAAGTTTAGAAGACCAAATTAGTTTAACATGATTAAATAGGTTTTATTAATGGGTATCTGGATTCTAATAAAATTTATCATTTTCTCCACATATATATATATATGGAGTGTGTGACTACAGTCATTGTCTGCTCCCATGCGATTCTGTAACTAGATAAAGAGGACGTTTCAGAATCGGATTATGTATGGTTCGTCCTGGATTATATGGTCTTGGGATCAGGTTTCATTACTTTATCTTTTTATTTACTGATGATTAAATTCTTCAATATGCAGCTTAAATGTTCTGTCCAGAGAGCTACATTTGTTGGAATTTTGGTTTTACGCTGTTCTTTTCCATTCATTGTAAACTTTCACACTCCTGTATATTGATGGACACTTCAAGAAAGTCTAGTCTGACCATACAGTCTTCAAGATTTGCATTATACTAAGGGTACGTCATAGACATTGTAGATTACATTTCTGCCCCATAAATATGCAATATAGCTAAGCATTTAGTAGAACAATATGGCATACTCAGTTCTTGTTTCTACTTTGAAGTGAAGACTGGATTCACATTATAGCAAATATTATTTTTAATGGGGATTGTCTTGGCTCATTCCAGAACGTACAGACACAATACAAGCTTTCAGGTTCCTCTTCCTTTTTGTACTTATGTCTCAATTCTGTAACACATGTCTATGTCATCCCCTTGGCAGTGGGAATAATATGTTTGCGTACTATGTTTGATCTCAGTAGCAAAACAAAGGAATTGGTTTCCTCTATTTATATATTTTGCTCCAGCCTTCATATAAACTCATAGCAATGGTTTCCATCTGGAAGAGGATTTTCAATGTTGCAGATGAAGCTTCATTGGACACTATTTGGCACAGTACCAGTTGAGTATTTGTTGTGTTTTTCTAATAAGTATTAGAAACACAATAAGTGAGATACAAGCTACCACATTAGCAAGCTATCAGGATGTAATTAGAAACGCAGAAACACGGCTAAGTGAAAACAATGAAGATAATCGAATTTTAATGGGTCCACATTGTTCAGAAGAGATAGGAAAGAAAGTGTAGCAGTATATATCACATACGTATTCAGGCTCAGGAGTTAATATAAGAATTAATATGGCTCAGACCATTCAAAAACATCCTTAAAGCATAGTGCTAGGAGTATGATATGGATCACTGTATGAAGAAATGTATTTTAATTAATTTATTTTAATTCAAAACCACATAACAGTGAAAGAACCATAAATGATAAAGTAAAATGTATCTGGATAATAATATGGAAGCTTCTAGATAATGAAAGGAAGTGGCTGATGTAATAAATGAGTATTTAAACAGCTGTTTACCAAGTCAACAAAGGCATTGACTAAGTCACCCCAGTGGACTTAATTGGAATTAAAGGTAAAACACAACACAGCTGGATAAGATGATTGGATCAATTGGATTTCAATCAAATGTGCTAGATGGGCTGAAAGGCCTCTCACTTGTAACCCTCTTATGTTCTTAAATCCATCCTCCACAAAATTCTCATCATTGAATAATTTGACCACATGACCATATGAGGTTACTTCCTAATCCCTTCTTCATTATTCAGTCCAGGAGTAACTGTGCACAATTTTTATATGTTTTGGGAGTGTTCATTTCTGGAAATAGCCGCCTTCTTTGTCTATTATTCTATATAGTGATATTCCTTGTACTCCACTGGTACTTGATATTTGATGATGACTTTAATTTAGATGGTTTTGTCAGTGTCAGAAACAGATGTGATTGGCTGATCTGATTGCAGCTAAAAAGATGCTGGTGCCACATTTGAAGCCTTTGTATTACCTCCCCTAGAGTCATAATCTAGCATTCAGCTATAGAATGCCAGAACACTCTTAAACAAAGTTCATTGGAATATAGATATTATCGAGGGAGTGTGGGCCAAATCAATTGAGTAGGCATATACAGTATCTTACTGCATTGTTAGGTTTATGCTAGTGCTGCAATTGTTTACTACAATGTTCTTTGTGCTTGATTTATTAGTGGTTACAATATAGTGCTAAATGGACAGATTCCAGAAAGATAATAGAATAATATGATGTGTATTTGTCCATTTTTGTTTCATCTCTGTATTCTTTTTATTATTGATGACTTATTTCAATATTTAGTGTAATAAATATAATAAACAGTACATACAGCATTAATGTAATAACTTCAACATAATACATTATAAGAACTGCTCTAAAACTGCATTTCATATATAAATATATATATTTACAAAGCAGAGCATCTTTAATGTTAGTTGTTAGTTTGAAAAGAAAATCCAGATTCCTTAGCTAAGATTTACATAATTTAAAATAAACGCACAAATGTGACTGGAAGTTTTACATTTCCAGTGTTACATTTCCAGAAAAAAGCCAATGATGTCACTGAATCAGTACATGACTGTATGAGTCCAATCACAGTCTAGATAGACTGAAATTGTGAATGGTGAATTGTGAATGGGATTTACAGATTGAAAGCAATATGCATAAAATAAATAATGAAAGTGCTGAAACAAAATAAATATTTAAGGCATGGAAAGATTTTATAAGCCATACTGTGCCAAAAAAGCAACAGAACATGATGATACTATGGACTTGTGATTGTATCACTTTAAGCATTACTTATTTCCTTATTATTCTTATCTGGTTTGAAAACACAAACCCATGTAGACACCTGAACTACTGTATGAACTGATCTGTTGCCAGCCTTATTTCTTGTTTAAACTGTGTAGTTCAGTCTCTCAGAGTTGTGCGTGATATTGGTGTCTGAATTTGAGGTCAAAATGCATAGGTTACAATTATGCCATCACAGCACACTGTCAACTGTCAACACACTGTCAGTATATGATTCTCAAGAGCATTCAAATCCCTTCCAAAATGAGATCAGCAATTTCCAGTATTCATATGGGCTGTGCAGTTTGTGCTCCTAAATATATGCCTGTAATGGAGTTTTAAAGTTGTGACCTACAGGATAATCTCCAGTACTTTTTCCTATAAACTCTGGTGGACTATATTAACTGTTATACTGTAAGTTACATTTATGGGGGTATTGGGTTCAAAACCTCAGTGAAACACTTCTTTTGTACCCATAAGCAAGGTACTGTACATCACTTGCATCACTTTAATGAATGACCAGATGTATAACTGGGTACACCAGGTTGTCATTGTAGACCATAATTTGTTCTAAAATGATTGATCAGATTAAATACAGAATTATATTTTTTAAAGATGTAGATTCATCTCAATTGCGAAAGTGACAAGCAATCAGTGTTTAGCACACTGACAGTGTCAGCACTGTCCCTAGAAGTTACTCCATGAATACCTAATATATTCTCCAATGACTGACATACCGTACTGTACAGTGTAATATATTTTGCTACTTTAGTTGATGGCACTGTATTTCTTGATTTATCTATCTTACACAGGAGTTTTTATGTAATAAACAATTTAAAATACAGCATTTTTAACGTGTTCACGCATTTCTGCAGATAAAAGAGAAGTTAATTATTAGAAAGGAACTTCGATATCATTCATTGTTAGAAAGCCTCTTATTTTTGCTAAATGTTACAGTAACCTGGAACCTATCCTGGAACTCATTCCCAAGTAACAATTCAGAGACCAATTAAACTAAGCAGCATGCTTTTGGAATGTGAGAGGAAAGTACAGCACCTGGCAAAAATCCACATGAACACAAAAAAGGACATGTAAACTCCACAAAGGGCATGAATTTAATCCAGGACTCAGGAATAATAAATTAGTGTTGCAGACCTCATATTAGTTTTATTAAATTCACTAATTTGCTTACAGTTCAGTTATACATTATAAATGCACTTATATTTTAAAAAATATTTTGAAAGTTTAATACAAAATAAAAAAAATATTTTTAATACCTATACCTTTCTATATTTATGTTCGATAATGATTATTGTGCTGGAGGAGAGGTATTTAAATCTTTAAGGTTTGTAATAATACATACTGTACAGTATAGTACATGCCATTTCAATGTTTGTTCCAAACATACCTATGCAGGTACAGTATGTATTTGAAACAAACACAAATACATACAGTATTTACAAAGTACATGCACGTAAATGTGTAGAAAGAGTGAAAAGTAGCACTATCTACTGTACCTACAGTATACTTGTAAAACTTAAATGCAAAAGGCACTAGAATTTGGGGAAACACATCATTAAAAAAATAACTGTGGTAGAAAAATCAATCTTACACGCAAACCAAATCCTGCATTATACACATGAGCCCCTGTTCTGCAAGGGTTCAAGGTCAGCAACTGATCAATGCCCTATCCCCTATCCATTACATGACATTATTTTGCCTGAAGTTAATTTCAAACCTTTCAGAACAGGTTCTCTAGAAACTTTTTTATGGCAAGTCTCCATACTACAAGACATTTTAACTAGGATAAAATAGGGATTTTACAAGAAAAGAGCCCTCAGGAGATGAAGATTTGACTGAAAATAAAACTAAGTCCTAAGAATGTAACGAAGCGCTATATACAGATGCAGCCATTCAAAATGCGCGGTACAAACCCGCGGTACGGTAACCTACCCACAAGCCACCGGTAAGTGATTGGCTGGCCAAAATGACCAACAGGGGCACTCGTGGTGCATTGGATGGTAGTGAAAAGATTTAATCATTTAATGTCTTTACTGTGCACATTTTAATCCGCTTAGTTTTGAATATTTATATGGAATTGTACCACTAAAGGGAAATTTTATTAGCTGAGCATAAAAAGAAGAGGAGCATAACGCATCTGAAGGTCATAAACGATATTAATTTAGGAACATAAACATTACTGTATGTACGTAAACTGTACTGTGTATGGCTGGTCTTGGTAGTTTAAAGAAAAAATACACACCAGTCTTCCATTTCTCCCTAAACATTTTAAGCATGAAAGTTTTATGAAACGGTACCCAAATATGCGATTGCTGTATAGAATGAATTTTAATTAAAAAAAATTATTTAACACGTGTTAAATTAAGCTGTTTACATCTTCCGCCTGAGAACAGTCACCCGTTGCTACCCAACGCAGAAACACAGCCACTAACTAGCAAAGAGAGGACATTAGCTAGCCAATATGATAAAGAAATAAATGATTATTTTATTTATTTCTTTTGCACATTTATTTGAACATTTCCATCGATTGTACAAGCACTTGGAAACTGTCCAATCCCTAGTTCATCGGGAATTTTCTTTTACGCTGCAGGCATTCTCCCGGTCTGGCGCCGGTCTGTGTCTTCTAGGATATAATGCCAGCGAACTCTTGTTTTTATGTCCACTATAACAGACAATCTCCTTTGCTTTTAACCGAGCATTTAATAATTTCCTAAAATGAAAATGATTTACTTTATTTCCCTCACGGGATCAATACAAGTATCTATCACCTGTCTAAACTATGGGACAGAATTCTGGGGTCTCCCCATACCAGAGATTATGGTAGGGCTTCAGAATGGTGATTGGCTGACACCATCTGACACCCCTCTGCTTGGAGAAAAAAGACGTGCTGGTTTGCTTTACATACAGTACTGTACCAGGAAGAGGATTTCTTTCTATTCGAAACGTGTATTTTAAAAGTTTAAGAAGTAAAAACCTTACAGCGTACACAGATTTCTAAACTGATCAGGATCGTTATCTTTGTCTTATGCATAATAATGTTCACCGCTCTGTCCAGCAAATTAATAATAAACTTTATTTTATATAGCGTTTTAAACGAATAAGTAATTAGATTGCTCATAAACCTAATCACTTATTCTACATAAACACAGCGTAATTGCTCTCTGAAAAGGTTTTTTCTTTTTATTTAGGCTCAGATTTCAACTATAGATCGTATTATTATAAACTTTCTTGGAAAAATGTCTTTTATGTAAACCATGTTTGCTATTAATTCATTTAGGACTAGAATATGTTCATTGTCTTCCAATCGAGTCGAGTTGACATTAGAAGCTTGCCACGCCCGGACTGTTACACCAACGCATTAGCATGTTAAAGCGATTTCATTGAGGAGGTAGCTTTCTTAACTAATAAGTACTGTACTTCCTTGGTTTTGGAGGGGGGAGGTGTCTTTTGCTGGAAATCTCGCCCCCTTCTACTTTGAAAATACCTGTGAAACTGGTTTAATTCGTCACAGCCAGCACTCCCGCAGAGAGGGGGGTTGTACTCGTTAATGTCTTAGCCGGAACACATCAATATATCTCATTTTGTATTTCTATAAAAAAAATCGTTTGCCCAGCCACTATTGTTGTTATTGTTTTTATCCTGTAAAGCGCTTTGAGGAGCACAGCTTTCTCACCACTTAGATGACTTTTTGATACCATCCTTACACAAAGCAGAAACTTCTTGTATTTTCCGATGACATACAAGTGGAAAGATTACAGATTTTAATCGTCTTTTTTCTGAACCAGGGAAAATCTGATCATGTTTCTCTATAACAATAATAAAAAACTTTATTTTACATATCACCTTTAAAAGTGGCATCTCAAAACAATACAGTAGATGTAAACCACAGATTACAAAGTAAATACCCAGACAAACGCAAACGCGTTTTTAATGAAATGCTTTTATTCATTCAGCAGAGAGAGAGCGTAAAACCTGGGCGTAACAGCTGTTCCTTTTTCTGATCACTCGCTCTCTGGATAAACGTCTCACCTGTCCTGTTCTTTGTTTTCGTAATTTGCTGATTATGCCTTCTACGATCCACTCCTGCCCTCACACCTAAAGAAGACTATTTTACATTTCTTTGCGCGGTCCATTGTGCAATTAACCCTTGTATGTGCTGTCCTTAAGGTGATATCACATAAAGGTGATATGTAAAATAATGTTTTTTATTATTGTTATAGAGAAACATGATCAGATTTTCCCCGGTTCAGAAAAAAAGATCTAAAGTATACCAGTTAAGAAAAATAAATCTAAACGGGGAGAAAGCTATGCTGAAAGTTTATTAAGATACTTAGAAGACAAATATATCAATTTATGTTGCATTTGTCTGATTGTGAATCAAAAAACATATATTTAAACCTGCGTTTGCGATTTAAATCAAAATGCGATTTAAATCAATATAAATGTTTATATTGTAACGCCTAGGTGACTATTCATTGTTATTAAAATGACTTAAATTCGATCATGTTGTGATATTTAGAAATATACATTTGTTTGGTGCGAGTGAAGTTTTATTTAATCTCTGAGCCATACTGATTCTTATGGAAGCCAGTTTCCGCCACGGAGTAAAAAAAAAAACACACTATGGTATTCTCTCCGATGCAGTGCAGTTAAAAACATATCTCTGATGCTGTTCCTAAATGAATATCGTTTATGACCATCAGACGCTTTATGCTCCTTTTCTTTTTTCCAGTGGATTGAACAGGGAGAGGCATTTCATGATGTACTTTTCACTGATGAAACAACAGTGGCTCTGGAACAGTTTTCAACCATGTCGTTTTATAAAGAGGGGAGATATGTACGCGTTACTGAAGCTAAAAGTTTAGCCTTTGTCACTAATGTAACCACTAAATAAAGACATATAGAAATCCCTATGTTACAGACTGTATATGGCTGGTATTGGTAGTTCAAAGAAAAAATACACACCAGTATTCCACTTTCTCCCTAAACATTTTAAGCATCAGAGTCTTACATGTGGTTATTTTGGAAACGTTTGTATGTGCTCCTTCTGACCATGTTACTGTTTACTGTTACTGACCATATTAAGTTTAAGTGCCTGTGGGCACTTTTCCTGTCCGTGGGGGGTGGACCGTCTTTCATTAGAAGGTTAGTCTGTTCTACTCTGAGAATGTAGAGGGGGTGGAAAGTAATTCCGTGTCGCATTAACTAACCTCTTCAGTTTATTCCGCCAGACAGTACATGAATATAATTATATCGTTATTAATTTGTTTAGATACGCAATTCCATATTATATTCCCTGTTAATCAAATTCTAAAAGTATGCATTTGTTAGATAACAAGCAAATTCACAGAAAAGGTTAAAAGACTATCAAAATGCAATTTAGAGCTTTCTGGCAAGAGGAGACACCCAAATTAATAATGTAACATGCCACTGTTTGTGCATGAACAAGGTTATACTTGTTCCCCGGCGGAACACATTCCATAAGAATCAGCGCTTGTATATATCGCCTTTAAAGGTGGCTTCTCAAAACGCTTTACAGGATAAAAACAACAATAACAGCAACAACAACAATATTGTATTTCATTGCACTTTGACAGATCGTCCTTAAATCAATTGTTGACTTTTCTCTCTTTACTACTGTACTTGTCTGGATTGACTGAGCTCCGCTCTGTACCACACAATGATCCCCCCAGAGTTTCTGCCCCGGGTGATTTGGGTTTTTTTGACAGAGGGTAAAAAACTCTCTCTCTCGCTTGCCGTCCCCCCCCTGTGTATTGTCTGTTTTTTTTGTGCTGTCCTTTGACAAAACAAGGCTCGCCAGATAATGTGAATCGAAACCTGTTTTTCTAGCTTTTAAAGTCGTGCGATGTGTAAGCGGGAACACATCATTATATCTTACATATGAAAAATACATAATATAGCACCCAAACAAACGCAAACGCGTTTTTAATAAGATGCTTTTATTCACTCATAATCCGACAATTTCAGGAAGACTAAGGAAGGACTAAGGGAATTGTCATCTGTTGTTGAAGCTCTGTGAGCTCGGTGACTTTGAGACCACTTGTTATCCCAGGTTGTTTGAATCGCCACAATTCAAATAGAGAAAAAAGATGCTGACTGACAAGATTTAAGATGTGGCTGTCAATGTTGGATTAAAAAAAAACACATTGCCCGACGTTTGTTGCATTGCTTGAAAAATAACTTTATTTAAAGAGACTGGATAAGTAATTCAAGTGTTTTTTTAACTTCCTGAAAAACAACTAATAATTTAAATAATAGGGAATATAATATAAAAATATAGTACTAAAAATAAGATACACTCTACAGACATTCACAACAGCGACTGTCAGAAGATAGGACACAGCGGCTCAGACACCCGCTGAATGGAAAGGGGCAGTTTAATGTTCTGTATGGCTAATACTAAAGCCAATACTTTAATATTCTTTTCTGTATATTTAACAATAGTGGGTACTGGCCTAATTCGGCCCTGCTCCCGTTGTTAGGTGTTAATGTGTTGTTGTTAAGTGTGAATTTGTACCTGTTTCCCTGAGGTCTGGCTTTTTTTCTGGAAAACCATAACTCTGGTCTTGTCCAGACTGACTGTCAGCGCCCAGGTCTGACAGTGCTGCTCCAGCAGTGCCAGGTTCTGCCGCAGCCTCTGTTCTGTGGGCGACAGCAGGACCAGGTCGTCTGCAAAGAGCAGGAACTCGATTTCTGTAATTAATGCAGATCAGTAAATCAAGGGACAAAACAATTATTGTGCCCGGCTCCTCAATGGGGTTTGACGTGCTAATGCGTTGGTTTAACAGTCCGGGTGTGGCAAGCCTCTATAACTCCCGACTTCGGCAAAAGGAACCTGCCTTTCATTGGACAGGAAAGCAAGAGCCGACCGCTACGCCGCCCCCGTGTTTCGAAATCTTGTGACTTTTGAAATTTACTGGGGGTGGACCATGTCTGTAAATTTCGATGGGTCCAGAAGCAAAAGTGCCTTGCCTTGCAATCTCCGGGAAACCATTAGTAGCATGGTGAATCGGAGATTCTCAACCCTTACTTCGTGCGACTGGAAAAGAATTCGTGATCGGATCAACGAAATGCTTCGTAGAAGGAGGCGCTCTTTTCCTCTAGTCTAACAGTCTGTCCACAAACAAAACACAAGAGGAATGTAAAAAAACAATTACTTTTTGTCAATGAAAACCGGTGTGTGTGTGTCTCTCTCTGCTGGATGTTCCTCTCACTCTCTGCTGAATGAATAAAAGCATTTTATTAAAAACGCGTTTGCGTTTGTCTGGTATTTACTTTGGTCCTTTTAACTGTTTTTCCATCTACTGTATTGCTTTGAGATGCCACTTTTAAAGGTGATATGTAAAATAATGTTTTTTATCATTGTTATAGAGAAACATGATCAGATTTTCCCCGGTTCAGAAAAAAAGATCTAAAGTATACTAGTTTGTCACTCTTCTCATCCCCTCTTTGCTAAATGGCTTTTGAATAGAGTCACATGAAGAGAGAGGTGAAACAGCCCTACACAGCCCTGTCGCAGTACACGAATATAATTATATCTTATTAATTTCTTTAGATACGCAATTCTTTTAATACAGTCTTTGCTGTGCTCTAGAGGATCCTTGTGATATTTCGAGCTCTGGTTGAATGATAAGTGTCGCAGTTTAAATAATTTTCGTAGTTAGAAATTATGAAACGCTCTGTTAAAAGCAAGGGAGTTTTTATGTCCGTTGCAGTAAAAGAAAATGCCTGACAAAGTAGGGCTTGGACAGATTCCAAGTGCTTGTACAAATGTGCTAAAGAAATTATACTTTGAGTTTACAGCTTGTCCAAAGTCATTCATTATTAATACTATTAGTAATATCTTCGGTAAAGGCTTTGATGCATAAATATTTCTGATAAAGGTAGGTTGTGTACTTTTGTCCAACTGAGCAATCTTGCTTTCATAAAATATACCAACTTTTTATTGACTGATGATTAACATGCTGTAATACACAGTTTAAATTTAAAAGCTCAAATGCTGTACATGAGAGGTTAAGCTTTATTGGCTCCTCCTGGCGGTTTTACAATGTGATGCCGGATACTTTCCGGCATGACGTCAAATGACGCGATTTACCCCGTGATACTGCGTGATACTGCGACACGCCCACCGGGGTATACCGCGAAATACCCCACCCATTTTGAATGGCTGCATTTGTATAGTGTTTATATATATATAAAAGCATGTTTTCTGACAAATGAAGCCCAACATTTATATATAATAACAAATGATTATTCTAATTACAGTCACTATTTCATTCTTAAAATATGTTTTACAAACATTAAAACATTTTGGCTGGTTGTAATTCTGTTTTCAACTATCTTCTTCCAGCCTGATTTTACAAATGAATTAATCCATCTTGTCGTCTTACAGGACATCATATTCTTGATTGTTTTTTGTCTCTTGGAATCAAGTTTTTAATAAAGTCTACCCCTTCTAAGCATATACTGTATATTGTAGCGCATTCACCCCGGGCAGCGCCCGAAGAGCACCCGGCTGGGGTGTGCTGGAAGTGGTCAGGACGGGTTTAGGAAGGCCGCTGACCAGTGCAGCTGTCCCACAGTGAAACGGGCGTGCAATCTGGGGAGACCGCCTGTTTTTCATGCAAATAGCTCCCTGGTTCCGCACCCCTGGGTGTTACACTTGCTCTCGCTCTCTCGCTCTCTCGCTCTCTCGCTCTCTCGCTCTCTCGCTGTCTGGTTGTCTGGTTGTCTGGTTGTCTGGTTGTCTGGGCGCGGGAGAGTGGCTGGCAGGTGGTGAAGGAGAAGGAATAAAGCGCAGTTTTTAAACTCCACAAGTCTGAGTCTCTTTGTTCATCCTCACCGAACCCGAAATCGTTACAATATAATTTAAAAGGTGCAGTGAGTATTTTATGTTTCTTACCCAAAACAATATTGCTGCTCTAAAATCTGTCCAGAGAAGAGTGACCAGACACATTCCAAGGTTGAAAGGAATTTCCTACGGTAACAGATTGAAAGAACTCAACCTTTTTAGTCTTGAACTGAGAAGACTATGAGTGAACCTTATTCAAGTATTTAAAATCTTCAAAGGCATTGAAGCACAAACCAGAGAACACAAGTGAAAACTACATGAATGTGCACTTGAAACCAAAAACAAGAGGAATTTGTTTAGGCAAAAGATCGAGAGAACAAGCTAACCACCTATGCTGTTGAAGTTAGTACCCTGAATTTCTATAATGATGTTAATAATAATGATGTTAATACTGTATGTGTGATCAAGGGTTGTATATCTTACAGTGATGCCACATACTGTACTTTTGTCTTTTCTGTAATCCATTAATTTTCATATTTTTTTGTCCGAAAGTTCTCAAAAAGTACAAGCCAATTTGTTTTGTAAACAGATTTATGTTGATATATAAAAAATCAAATACAAGAAAAAAAAAACATTTCCTCACCCCACAAACCCATTTTTTTCCCATTCCCATCCTTATAAGAAAATCACTACCTAAGGATCAATAAAATACAGTCAAACAACTACAAAACTTCGTGGAATAAAGATTTACTACTTCAGCAGAAGGGATCTACTAGCCTGCACTGTCCCCACCACTGGCACCAGGGGATCTAGCAGGCAACATTTGTATAAATGATTTCAAGATAAATAAGACTGATTTTCCCAATCTTTTCACAAGACACTATAACAAAAATGTACATGTCTTCAGCTAACTGACAAAACAGGGATTAGAAGCAACCTGTCAAAAGTTTAACTCAAACACACAACATGTACAGTATGGCCTGCCATTATATACAGTCTTCATTCATTACGAGAAAAAAAATCTGACACTATAATGTTTGTTTTAGAAGCTTTGAGAAACCAAAGGATTGAGAAAGTCCTTCACTGACATGATCAGATACGTTTATAACTCTGTACTGGCCATCAGTCAGCCCAAGAACAATGAGGAAAAAAAGGAAGAACTGAACTGTCAATTTGGAGAAGGTTTTAAGGCACTCATTTTAGGAGAGAAGGACCTCAATTAATGGATACTACTAATATAATCAATAAAATTATAACAGTTTCAGTATCATTTTAAAGAGCCCAAGGAATTACAGTTTCATGTTCACGAACCACACAAAATTAGCATCAAAGTGAGTCTGAAACTACAAAAAACTGTCTGTCCCAAGATGATAAAGTGTCTTTCCCCATGTTGATTGACAAAAATTGCATTTAACTAATTTAGGTCACCAATTAAGAATATAATGATTAGATGATATTACAAGTGAAAATCAGCTGCCTGATATAAAGAAAAGGTAATGACTTGAAATGCTTTGAGGATATTTCACTGATGAGGTCTTTGTGTTAAAACAAGTCTATTGCTTATACTGTATGTACTACCTGTACAAATATATGTACATAAAACATCACATCTGAATGGTCCTTAATTAATCTTGTCACATAAAAACATATTTGTAATCTAAGCTTTGTAGCTGTGGTCAATATTAATAAATTGTAATACTACTGGACTAGGATTTCTTCTCACATCTCAGACAGCAGAGTATTGCACAAGATGCAGAGTATTTTGTGGACTAAGAAGGTGTTCTGTGCTCATTTTACATATCTTAAACTCATAGTGAGATATATTTGAAAAATGAAATGTATGAAAATGCTTTTAAAGTATAAATACAAAATAAATGTGTTGTGCTTTACTTAGGGAAGCACAGAGATTTTTTTTGACAACAAAACACCCGTCACTTCTCATTTACGAAGAAAATGAGAAATCCATCAATTTTGCACTTAATATTACGAAACTGGTTTAAAAACCTGCCTTAAGCTTCACTGCTATTGGAGTCAAATGTGATTACACTCTGAAAAACACACTGGCCTGGATATTCTGTCACCGCTGGAAAATCTGGAGTTGTGAACTGCATACTTACAAACCAGAAAGCCCTAGAGGTTTCCAATGAAACTAATAAAGGTTCTTTTAAGAAATTCTGTCCTGTGTACATTTTGTTTACTTATAAGTTTTACTCCACCATATTCAAAACTATAGCTATATAGCTATAGATCATGTCACAAGTTCTAAAATATCATTAAAAAAAATTAAAGATTGTGCCAATTGAGACACACACAGATAAAGTTAAAAACTGGTCTTTTATTGCTGCTTTAAAATGCATTAAACTGTGTTTACTGCCTCCACAACAGCCCAGCTGCTGTAACACATCTCAGTTACAGAAGGGGCCTGTTATTTCTGGGTGAGAGAAAGGGAAAGATTTAACAAGCCCCATGTCTTACTGAAAAGTAGTGACTTGCTTGATTAATTGAATCTAATGAAATTTTATTTATTTGGGAGGAAGGAAATTGCTTGACATTCCCATCTTATGTAAAAGTGAATCGCATGGTTCGTCGATTAGCATATGACAATATACTTAGAAGAATTGTTTTACTTTTTAGATTCTTGCACTTTATGTACACTGCAACCTGAATATAAAACAGCTGTCGTTTCCTACGGTTACAAACATTTGTTTTTGCCATTTATGTCTTAACAGTCTACCAGCTTTTAAAGTTAAAATCAGCCATTATTAACTATTTATATTCCCTAGGTAATGGTTTATTAGGAACAACAGAAATATATTTTGCATCATGACCTACATGATCTGCTTTGATTTATATTTTGTCTGGTTAGACATGTAAAATCTGCTTTAGATTAAACAAAGTAATGAATGGCTTTGTTTAAAACATACCTAATTACTATATTATAGTAACTTTCTAATACAATTTCTTTTTATAAAATGATTACTAAGAACATTTCCTTCTACAACTAACAGGTTTCTCATATGTTTTCTTTAAAAAACACATTGGAAGAATATCTGTGAAAATGCAGGTTTGTAAAACAGTGATCTCTGAAATACAGTATCCAACCTGCTCTCTGAACATGGGTTACAACATGTGCTTTTCACTGCTTAGCTCCCCAGGACTCTTATAATAGACTAACAAACAAAACTGCTCATAAATTAAACTACCTGCTATTAATCACTAAATGTATAAAATAACTTGTATTTTGATCTCTCTGATATGTTCTAATATGTCCATTATTTTTTTTTAAATAACTTGGTTCTATTCAAGCTTTATTATACCCCAGGAGATATTTGTTTGACCCCAGATTCCAATATAACAATGCAAAATAAGCAAGGATTACTGACTAAATTCAGGACAACATTTTTTCAGAAGATTAATGTTGATTAATGTTGCATTATTTAAGAATGAGATTTCCTAAATTTATTTGTGTTAGACTTTGAGCATAGAGGTGTCTCCTAGATGGGAGCAGTATACATTATCAGAGGAGGGGCTGAGCCAAGAATTCTATAATGCTGTTAGCCTTCTGTAGGTCATTATGTTTGTAGCGTATGTTTAGGTTGATCTGATTTATTCCAATGATTCTGTTGCAATTTTACAACTAGTGGATGATAAATGCACAATAATGACCACTAATATTAATCTAATGAGGTATTTCACGCTCATGTAGAGAAAAAATAATGTCGCCAATGGAATCAAATGAAGTCCATGTTCCTCTGAAACCACATCACCACATCAGAAGAATCCGGCTGATCCAAGCTTCAGTCAATCATGGAAAGCACTTGGTTATAATGCTCCCAAGACAGTAAGCAGGCAATGGAACATAAGGACCACAGTCCAGTTGTATTGTTGAAGGGCAGGAAAAAAGGTTTTTTCTTGCATCCTTGTGAATAAGAATGTGAACAGAGACCAAAAAGACAAGATCATGATTACCTTACCTACAGTAGGCATGGAAGTTAACATCAGAAGAGGGTGTATGTTTTGAACTTTGAAAGCAGTGAAATGTGGTTGTGGGGGTCAATAATCAAATAGGCCTGATGTCATTCTGGATCAAACTGAAGGATAGTTAGGAGTTTTTTGGGACTAAGATCACCAGATGGCTAGTTTTGAAAATGAACTCTTATTGGCAAACCCAGTATAAAAAAGTTAAATAGGGATGTGCCTAAAGTGACAGCGTCTGATCTGCTTAAATCAAGTCCACAGACATGGTCTACCCCAGACGACATTACAGACACATTAGCAGCACTATGGCACCATGTCACAAAGCTGACCAAGAATTATTATGGCCTTGCCAGGACCCCAGTGCAGGGATGAACTTAGAATGGGTCCGTAAAACCTCTCAGTGTGGAGGCTATTAAGTAATCAAGTTAAGTGTTCACCTTACTGAAGAGAAATGTTGTACGTTGAAAATTAAAAACTAATGTTAGTAGACAAAGTTGCTTTAAGATGAAAAGATGCATGGCAGTTTTAGGTTACTTGTGAATTTAAACCATAGAAGGGAGCTGATGTTGCAAAAATTAATATTTTGCATTAATCCTGCATCTTCACGTAAGGAAGGAAATGTGACACACTGTATAATGTTCAGTTGTAAATACTGTATTCTGTATTTAGTGATCCAAGGAGGTTCCTGAGCAAACTTTAATTCCTGGTGAATCCACAGAAAATGGTACATGAAGTGCTACATGAACTGAGGGTCCCAAATAAAGCATAGTTCCATACTCCTTGCTGAGAAACCTCCAAATCCAATCAATGGTCTTCCTCGCTACCAACTGGAAGTCAAGAAGTGGACAAAGACCAGGTGGGGATTACTGTTATAAATGAGCAAAGGAGTTTGCCGAGGACATGAATACATCCTGTAACTTTCAGCGATATGGCAGAGAAGTTCCAGGAAAAAAAAAAACAGCTGACAGCTGACCAAGATAGAACTCAAACCCAGTAATTATATTACATTGAAAAGTTTGCATAGTTGAAAAGTTGAAAAGTAAAGAGTAAAAAAAGCAACAGGATACCAACACTCCATGGGGAAAAACTGTGTCACAATTATACACCACTTTATTCTTTTTAGTCATACGTTTCTTGCCACTGGCTGCGACTGCCACTGACCATCCAATGTCAGCAGAAATTCTTTTTGCATGTTCCTAAGTTCTGTTGGTTTAATACGAGACTCGCAGCACAGTTAATTGCAGTGCTTTGCAGAAGTATTCAGACCTGTCCTACAGAGTCCCATTTGGGGAAATCACAAAATGACGCATGCACATAAACAATTTTTTTTTCAAAACCTGAATTCTCAAACAGAAGAATTCTAAGAGTAAGATACAATACAGTAAATATTGGCATATACAAAAAAGAAAAACTTGATATATGTGGATTGCATAAGTATTCAGACCCATGAGCTCAATATTTGTTGGAAGCAACTTGGGCAACAATTACAGATGCTGGTCATTTAAGTCTGTTCTAGCTTTGCACAGTAGCATGACACAATTTTGCCCATTCTCCTTGGCAGGATTTACTTAAGCTCTCTCAAGTTGCTTTGGAATCACTTATGGAGAGTCTTCAAGTCTTTCAAGTCTTTCCATTGATTCTACAAAGGGTGTAATTCAGGACTTTGACTGGGTGACTCAAGGACCACTCAAGAATGTTCACTTTCTTATTCTTAAATAACTCCAGTGTAGCTTTGACTTTGTGCTGTGGATAGCATTGAACTACAGAATGGTAACATTCTGTCTAAATAGCCAGCTTTGCATATAACCAAGTCCACCCTTATATTGATGAATAATGTACTACAGTATATAGTATGTACTGTATTGTTAAAATATGTAAGTTACTCCCTTATATGATAATTAAAAGTACTAATACATCGTACTTTTAGTTAAATAAAATTACACTTATCAACTAAAACAAACACTAGTAATTACAAACGTATACTAATCAGCTAGAATAAACAACATGAATCACTCCTCTGCCTCCGGCGGATGTCTGCACTTTCTCTCTCAGCCTCCATGATTAGCATGCCCCACTATAATGAAAAGAGCAATAAAACTGCCAGTGAGCCTATAAAATCGTCTCCAGCCTATCATTCCCCTCACTTCCGACACAACTAGGAATGGCTGTTACAAAAATAAGACAACAAGACCAAGTTAAGATGCAGATGATAAGCTATGGGATTGTGGGCTAGGGTCAGGGAGAGGGCTCATTCACTATCTAGATTTGTCTCGCGATTCTAGTCTGTTGCACAGCTAATTTGAAAGGTGCGCTTAACAACCTTCAGCTCGATTTCATTCCGCTTTGCTCTTCTTCCATGCAAGACCATGTTGGGCAGACCGAATAGTGAATAAGTGAATTTGTGAATGTTATATTAGCAGATGTTGAGACCTTACTGTATTTACTTTTTTTGTTTTTGTTTCTATTGCCTTGAATATACAGTATAGAGAAGATTGTACTGAATATAACACATTTTAATACAATGTCATTTCACAGTGTCATGACATCAAGCTCTAAAGCAAAAAAATGTGCAAACTATACAAGGGTCTGAATAATATTGCAAGGCACTATATTACCACAAAAACATGTTTTAACCTGACTTCTGAATTTTTCTCATGTGATTTTAAATGTCTTATACTATTGTAGCGGCGAGGCTTATTAATAAGACAGAATTAAGTGTTGCTGTGCTTTCCCAAATGAGGCCCCATCTCTCTCTTCATCTCTGTGGTGCAGCCACAGAGAAGCTATTCATGCAGGCTGATTTAAAGATGTTTTCTTTTGATAAGGGACAGCTCCCAAATGGGGATGCACTTAGCTAAGCCTGGCTATCATGATCAATGGTCATCCATTGGCGCCTATCTGTCTAGGGAGTGCCAGATGGACATCTGGACTGCATTCCTAAGTGTCAGGAGTAAGTGACTCATATCTCACCTTGATCAACCAATCAGGGACTGGTAGGGCCGAGTAACCCACGTGGGTCTCTGATGCCCATGAAACTTTCAGCCAATGAACGAGCTGAAGTTCCTCCAGGTAAAAACAGGCAACACAGAGGGCCTGAGTAGGACAATTCCAAAAAAAGAACAATTCCAGGGCAGGACGGCCCGCAGGCCAGAACAGTTGGGAAGAGCAGGACATTCTCGCAGCGTGCCTCCTGAACATCCTCAGACTCAGCCTGGACCAACACGTAACGGCCAGTGTGTCCGAGTGCCAGAACTTTCCTTTGTTCTAAGAGTCGAGAGCGGAGGTTGCCACGAGTAACCAAAGGATCCACCCAAGGTTAGCACCAGCAGCAAGCCTCATGAACAGGTCAGAAATGTGGACAGCTGAATCAGTATTCAGAACTAGCGCTTCATCAGGAACGAACCGGTCCTCTTCCTGACCCGCTGGGACCCACAGTCACTTTTCTCCTGAGCACAAACTCTTGCTAGTTTCAGCCAACACTAACTAGCTGGTCTTCAGAGAGCATCAGCAGCGCACCGTCGCAAGCCGCACAGCACAGCCTGGCACCGAGCCAGAAAGCGCGGATTGGACAGCAACAAGCCTGCAACTGTTTCTTTGCTTGTGTCTGCAGGAGATCTGAATCCCCAGAGATTGGATGAGTATTCAACTTACTGCATTACAGCTCGAGAATTCAATTGTTATCCCAACCAGTTGATATCAATTTAATTCCTAAGAGTTATGTACTTGTTTTGAGTATCTAATGTAGAAGTTGTAACCAAGTTCACTTACGAAACGGTCTAAATGAATGATATACCGAACTTATGTCCTCTTGATATGTGTAACTCTTCGTAACTGAATGAATATATATCTTTTGTATTCTGATAACCCTCACGATAAGATCTGTTAGGTTTACATGCATATTCTATGTATTAATGAATGTATCCTCATGTATTAGTACCTGTGTGTGTGCGTTGTTTGAGTTATATCGCATGGTTGGATTCTAAAGCCATTAAAAGAATCATTTTGTGATTTACGGCTACAATTAATAATTGTCCCCGTAAATGCCCAAACCCCTACAGAACTGGTGCCTCGTGAGAGCACACTACACTATATATATTAGAGAGCTCTTCTGGTTACTCATGAATGCATTTACAGATGTGGAGTATATAAATAAAAAAAACACATCACACTCTTATACTGAACTTCCTATTTACTTATGACTACCAAATAATCAATCCATCCAAAAGAAGGAAGCATGGGTAATGGCAGGGAAGACTACATCCTGCCTTAGAACTAATCATCTCTTAAATTAAATTTGTTCGAAAGATATTTACTGCAGTTTTCCTTTATTTCTAAAAACAAATTTTACTTGCATTTGATGAATTGAAATTAATTATGAACATAATATTGAATTATGTTGAGAACCTCCACATTTCCCTTACCAGTTCAGCTACAATAATAGGCCTATTACCACTGAGAACCTTTTTTTTTTAAAAAAATAAAGAATCAAAGCTTAGTAAATCTGACCTCTAATCACTGGTTCGTATTACTGAAAGAAAATGAAGTCATGTCTGTTTTATACCACAACAACATTTATACTGAACACATTAACTTTTTTTCCTGTAGAGCTATTTACCAACCTATATCTTTGAATACATAATATTGGGAACATTCTGAACCATTCTAATACTTAGTTGTACTAGAAGTACTTAGAACCTGAGCTATTTCAAAGAAAAGACCCATTTAATCTGCATGGTTTCACAATTTCAATGATGGAAATTTTCAGTAAAGAGACTCAATATAATTCTACAGGTCACAAAAAAATCGAATTTAAAGATATACATAATTTAGATTTTTCCCCTCATAACACAAGTACATTGGATAATAATAAAGTAACAGTTTGTTATTCTTTGAATCAACTATACCATTTGCCTTTTTATAACATACACATCGTGAAGATGTCTAGCTGAAACATTTCAGTTCACTTAAGTTAGTTAAGATATAAACTTGCAAATGATACAGGGTAGTGTGCAAAACTAGTACCTTCTTGTCTAAACTTAAATCACGACCTAAATGAGAGTTATACATTTATTCCACAAATACATTTTAACCATTCCTTTGTTCAGTTATGCTTTAGAATAAAAGACTAATGTAAATTATCTTTCTAAACACCCACTTTCGGAACTGATGTATGCTCTAATAACAATTAATGATAACTAGAGGGTGTGTTTAATTGTGCAGAGTCTATTCTGCAGTAATGAGCTCAATGTGGAGGTCTGTGATAACTGTTATGAATTGTTATTTTATATTTTGCAGATGTTAACTTTTGCTTTCAAACTTTATTTGTTGCAGCTGTGAAGAATTTCATTCTTGTTGAAAGCAGCATATTTTTCCCCCTTAAAGCTTGTTTGTTAAGACCCAGTGCTAATCTGGAGGTAACACAAAATAACAGCCTTGCCAATCACTTGATTAAAACCAGCATTTTGCCTGTGTTTCTGGCTTTTCAACTTTACTCTCACAAGGGCTAAAGAATGTTCACTTCTCTTGAAAAATATTGATAATTTTAATCCAACTTTGTTTTGTTTTTTTCTACCTGAAATCCATGGTGCACTACATGAATTAGATAGCCTTGTGATCCTCAGGTAAATGGATTAAGAGAGAGATAAGATAAAATAAGACTATTGTCCTATACAACCAAACACACAATGTATTGTGTAAACAATGTATTGTTTTGGAGTTTTCAGTTTGAGACCCTTGTTAATGTTTTTTATCAATATTTCTTCAGACATTTATAATCAACATAAAAGTGAAGGAGGTTGGCTATATAGTATTCTCCAAACTCAGAGCTTAGACAGGCATGCTTTTCATCCAGTGGACCTACAGAGGACATTCTGTTGAGCCATTTAGTACTGAGCTGAACGAAAGTAGCTGTTGCCACACCTCGCCAGGCACACTCCAGAGTTTGTTGTAGTAAAATCCTAGCTGATTCTTCCTCTATACGACCTAATTAGGGAATTCAATCAATCTTTCTTTGATAGCAACCTTGATTTCTTTACCACATAGTCATTTACTATTGTTTCATTACAAAAAACATTTACACTGTATGGAATTAATTAAAACACATTACAAAGTAAAATGAGATGAAAATACATAATTGACTAAAATAGTTACCCCATGGAACATGAGAATTAAATGCAAATTATCATATGTATGGTAGCATGCACAGTTCCACAAAAAAAATAACCCCTTGGTGTTTTCACTCAAATAAATGTATGTATATTAAAGTTGATTCTAAAGTTATTAGAAATGGAAGGACATAGAAAAAAAGAATGAATGTAAAAGATTGCCATTTTGCCTAAACAATTCAAGTGTTCTCAAATATGCTTTTTGTTTGTTTTAAATTTATTTTAAATTCACTTTTAACAACTGATCTTTTTTTCTAATTATATTGGGATGATTGGGAATGTCATTTAGATGACGAAATGCCAGTAATGCTTTACCAAATAAAATCAAGAGTTCTCACTAGTATCTCCAGTGTGACCTGCTTTCATTGTGTCAGAACTCTTTACTTACAGACACCCACACACTAGAGAAACAGAAGTGTCTAAATCCATAAGCTATCTTAAATGTGAAATTAATAATGCCTTGATGGATTGCTTTGGAAAGAAATGGAAATAAGCTTTCTAAACGTACTGTAATTAAGTAGCAGAAAATGTAATTAAGTGAACTCTTAGCGCTTAAGTGGCTATAATGAAGCTTGAAAACTGCACTAGACTTTCAAGGTGTGATTGTCACTTTCCCCATTTTATGCTTAATTCATATGTGGACAGCACAGTGGCATTGAGGTTACTGCTGCTAACTCACAAACTCACTTAAATCTTGAGTTGAGTGCCAAGTTGGGGATCCTTCTGTGTTGACTACGTTTGCTCTCACAGTGTTCACACAGGTTTTTTGTTGGTGCTCTTATTTCTTCCCACCTCACAGAAGCATGCTGGCTAGGTTAATTGGTGTCTCTAAATTGTCTTTGTTTATCTGACAAGTGAATGAATAATTCATCATCCAGGGTGTGAACAACATATCCCACTGAACAACACATTCCCCTAGGGTAGACTTTACAGGAGGGATAAGAATGCTTTCAGATGGATTGATCATGCAAAAATATTACATTTTAGGTGTCTAAATCTTATAAGATCTAATAAGATAAAGTAATGTAATGTAAAAAAGATGGTGTTTTTTTAACTGGAGCAGTGGACAGGGGTGGAGATTGTAAATTAAATATTACAGGATAAGTGTTTTCAGTGTGTGACCACAGTCTATTAAGTATAAAAAGATCTCTTATCACAATAATAATTGTGTTCTGTAATAATTTACTTCAGTGGAGGATCACACCATTTAAAGTTCCAATGAAGGGATTCTGGTGAGAAAACATTACCATAGTCTCAGATATTAAGATTTTCAGCCACTAATTTATTCATGTCATTATCAGTAGTGCAGAATAACCCCATTTAAAAGTTTAAATTGCAAACATCCTCCACATCTAATAGCACTGCTTAGAATTTCAGTCCCTTAAAAATATTCTCAATGTATTGGTCTTTATTTTGGCCTTTTGGCAATTTACAAATGCCATATTGTGTGTATGTAAAAACCCATGAGTAAAGTTACATTTCAAGAAGAAGGACACATACTGTATCAAACTATTGCTTCCTTTTACCCGGATACATGCACTGCTTTCTAGTTTATACAGTAGATGACATTGTCAAAAGTGGGGATCTTCAAAATAAGATCTACAAAAGTTTGGAATCATCATTTAAATCTCATTTTAATTATGTTTAGGATTGAACACAAGAATCTATGCTGTATTTGATATTATTTTAATGTACTTTTGCCCCTTCCAACTCAGTATTTTAGTATTTTTACTAGCTTAATTTTAAGACATGAACCAGGTCTCTGCTGTGTTCTGCTGCAGAGATATAACAAAAAGTTGAAGGGGAGAAAATTCTAGACGGAAATGGACTCTGGGGCCAATATCACCAAAGGGTTAGGTTTTTACTGTCAAATACAGATTTTGTTCCACTCCTCTCCTTTCTTGATTCTCTTTATTATGTTAAGAGGAGGCAAAATCTTTCACTTGTCCTCATTAGGATGAGCAGAAGTAACGTGATTCACAAAGTTTTTCAGACATTTAATTCACTTTACACTAAAAATGAATATAAAAAATCATATATATACTGTATACAGTATAGTCATTGTATTTCAAAATCAATGCAACTCTTTAATAGTCAAATATGGTGCAAAAATACTTGCATAAATTGTTGGTGTGTGCACTTCACTTTTTTTTCCCAACCACTCAAAAGAGTGAAATAAGTAATTTTGAAGTAGTTTCTTCCAAGTTGTTTAACCTGCTAAAACTACTTTACAGAAACAAAAAGTACCATCTCTTCCATAACCTATGGAGGAAAATGGCTTCTAAAACATACAGTAGCTATCCAGGTAGTGGACAGAGAGAACAAAATGGAGAGCTAACCATGCATCCCCCCATGTCAAATTACTGAGCAACTACATCTGTAACCCATCTAACTTCTACTCATACTGTATACATGATTTACCAGTCTTAACCAAGAGCCTGCTCCTGTCATGATGTCCAAAATATTCTGGTAACCTAGAATAACCTATTTAAGGAGCAACCTGTAACCTATTTGAAGAGACCTAATTTGTAAAAACCTGCACTCAGCATGCAAATGTCTGCACTAATTTCTCTTCCATGGCCTATGGACCTCCAGTTATAGAATGAACTTGACAGAAAAGTAAAACAAGAAAATATCTTGCGCAAGATGATTCTGAAAGAATAGGTAAAATTAGACAGTGTTAAACTGATGAAGCTGTGTGACAGAATAATTAGAGTATTTGTTGCAAAGAATATTAAAGAAAATCAACATACTTGTTGATCACAAGTTACATTTGTTTTATTTTTGGAAGGTCAATCTCATTTAAAACAACAATGTATGTTCTTTCTTCCTGTACCAGTTACTGCATATTACAGAAAAAAAAACTGTCAGGGTAATTAAATAATGTAATGTTGACTGTCAGGATGTGTTTACTTTATTGTGATACTCATGAATCAGTAGTTTCTTATAGCAAATATATACTGTAATAATGTGAATATTAGATGTTTTATTAATATTATTCATACATTGTAATAGTTCATTGTGTAATACTGTGATACTATAAGTATGTAGGGTATAGACAGCAGGTACACTTGCTTAGTTTTTGAAGCACAAATTTTCAAAATACTTTGATAGTAATACGTACCCTGGAATTTTTTAGTTGACCTAGTATTTTTGTAGCTCTTGCCCAAATACTGTAACTTTAAGCAGCACTGTTCATTCCAGGTGGCAGGGTTTCACTTACTCTACTCATTGTTTCATTTGAATTTTTTTTTCAGATACACATGCATTAATTCTAAAGAATAAGAGACTATACTTTTAACACCACACTTTCTGAAGGAATTCCCTTACAAACTGTTCTAGAAATTTACAGATAATTTAGACTGCAACATATTTTAATATTTACAATACCACTTAAGTAATGGACAAAAATATGAGAGATACATTACTTTTTTATGAAAATAAACTCATTTTTCAATATATAGTAAAATATACTGTATGCTGTACAATATATATTTACTTCAATTTTTAGTTCATTTTTTAACTATTACTTTTAAACCTACAATTTGATCAAAGGAATATAGAAATAAAAAAGGACAAATGTATAATCATATGGTTTACAATGCAGTGATTTGTGTTATAACTACAAACACATGAAACACATTTTTCTCAGGTTTCTATGTTCACTATACTTGAACCTGAGCCAACATAAACTTGAAGCGCCTGCAGATTTTAAGCCAGCTTCCCCAAAATTAGCTTGGTTTGGACCCAATCTGTTTTTAAAACCACTGCTAAGTTTAGAATGAAACACTAAGGATGGGCTTTGGGATAGACTACAGGCTTTTATATGAACATTTTTTTTTGCACAGCAATGCTAAATGTCACAGGTTCTTTTCACTATGTGATCTCAAAGACATCAGAAGGAGCAGAGGAAAATGTAAACACTACTTGTCTTGTTCTAAAGGAAGAAAACATGTTTCTCTAGAAAATGTCATCAGTAAAAGATCTCAGTATTGACATTGCCTCTATCCTTTCACCTTTAAAGTCTGAAACAAGCCTGAACAGCTACACAGCAAGAAATTTTGAATTTTACAGAAATGTAATTTTGAATAAGCAGTATCTCTTACACATACTGCAAAAAGAAAGTGAACAAATTGCTGGAATATACTCTCTTTAGTGGAAAAAAAATAACATAAAAACATAGAATGCACAAAAGCTTCATAATTACTTCAATCAAAAACACTCAACAGTGAATGTAATGTCACATACAATATAAATGTTCAGAAATGAAATACAATTAAATAAAAATATTTGTTGAAAGCTTCTTATTTTTTGCATGCCCTAGTTTTTTTTAAAGTGTGTTGGCACTCAATAGAAACATTCTTGTAAAAAATGGTGTGTAATCCTTAATTGTAATGAATACCTTTACATACATAATCGACTTGATTCTATACAGAATATTTATAATGGTTATTGTGAAATGACTTCATATTTCCGATGGTGTCAAACAAAACCTGAACCTTTTAATACAAAAATTGTTTAAATTATTGTTCCCTTATTTCTTATCATGTGACTGGCAAAAGTCATTTTCATTCTATACTTACCATTATACAGTATATGGTTTAAAATGGCCAAAGGGAACACCTTAAAATAGAACAAAAGAATTTACAAATGAAGATTATTTCATCCACCTTGTTGTTAGCTATTGTTCAGCTGCTATATGACAAGACATACTGTATATCAAGATTGGAGAATCCCATATTGTTGAGACTGTCAAGTAAAAAAATGGGATGGGGGAATTCCTTTCAGCTATGAGAAAATATAAATCAAGTCTGTTCTTTAATAAAACAACTTTATCTCCAGCACTAATTTTCATTGTTAACAAAGTTATTAACTTAAGCAGTACATGTTTAGAAATTCAATTCTCTTTATGTAATGTAATGTTAAAAATCAATACTTGTTTGAAAGAACCAGAATACTCATTGAGGCATTAAAAATATCCATCCCCATAGAACAGTTATGGAATACTGCCAACTACTCAGAAACTGAAAAGCTAGGAACCCATTCATAGACAGACAGCAAAAATATTTATCATCAGTCTGGCTGTGTTAATACTGTTACCAATTTACCTCAGTGTAAAAGAAGTATTAAATTTCTTCTGCTACCACATACTTGCATGGCAAAAAATGAAAAACAGAAAAGGTCAAGAAAAGTCAAGAAAACATTTTAGTTGAATACAGACATGGTAAAACCTTAGAATGAAACTAAAGACTACACTATTGACATACAGTGTAAGTCATAAGACTTCAAGTTGTGAACTTTCTCAAAAGCCCACTATGAGTCAGCAGTCTTAAAATAAATACGTTTTTAATAGTCTTGAAAGAATTTCTGACTGTAGCTCACAGAAATTATGATAGGTTGTGGAGAGTCTAAAAGTTTCACAACAGTATTTTTAAATATCAGTCATAAATGTGTGTACAACTTTGCTAAGAAGTGAAAATCTTTGTTTGTTGCAATTATTTAGATTTATCATAGCTGGTGCTATATAAACAGTAGTCAATTTAGGACCTAACTGATACATTACAGGAAAGACAACATATGCGTATTGGACAAGTACTGCAGACTATCTTAACTACTTAAAAAAACTAAATACTATAATACATGTTTAACTCCTTAGCACTACAGTATTGCCCCAGCTAGCAGGGGAAATGAGGCCTTCATCTTCTCTGTTTGTTCAGTAACCTTCTCAAGGTTGACCTGTTCAGATGTATGATCCACTGCTGTTCTCAGCAGCTCTCAAAAGTCTGCAGTAATTTTTAAATGTTGTAAATATAATATAGTGGAGCCCTTTATAAAATATCATACCTTACTCCCGCATCTTGGATTTTATACATTTAATCACAGCTACAGTAGTAGAAATCATGACATTAAAGGTATTAAATTGCAAAGGTAGGATACAGTATATACAGTATTTAACACCAAAGCCAAACCACATGTCCATAGTTCATGTTTCCAGCAATATTTTACTTTCTAGTTCATTATATCTATAATAACAACAACATAATATTATCACACTGGGGCCCAGATTAAATCAAAACTTTGTCCAATCTGCCAACTGCAAATTCCAAAATCAGTCATGAATGGCAGGATTCCATTGAGTATAAGCAAAAAGCTTCTGGCAAACAAAAACCAGCAATCAAGTGCTGCATTTTGTAATTTGCAATTAGCAGGTACAGTAGGTGTAAGTATAGATTTAATGCGAATCAAGATCTGCTATTCTGAATGCAATGTATCTGGAACACGTTTAGCATTCATACAATATGTAATGAAGATATAATTTTCATATTCAACATTTGAAATTAATAGAATCTGTTATACTAAAAAGTCTCTCTATGTAACATTAAAATGTTTTAATCTAAATTAGTGCTAAAGAACTTTTTTTTCCTGTTGAAAGTCAGTAGCTATAATGAGGTAATGAATTCATACCCATTCAAACAAAAAAAATTAGAAAAGCCTAAATATATCACCCTAAGTAGTATCCTTGCTCTATTTTTTAATGCAAACAAGATCTACACTGTTTTATTTTCTTTCAGGAAAATCAGAGACATATGTGGCCAAAGCCTTTCCCAGCGTCTCTAAAATTCTGCCAAACATCATTACTTTATAGGGAGTCTATATTTTAGGGACTTATGTCATTGTCTTGTTATTGGGTCATTAAATTGCTCTAGACTGTTTTTTCTTTCTGGATGCTGGAAAATAACATGAATATAAGCTTTTGATAAGCATTTGGAATTGTCCATTTTTTGTCTGCATGATATTATATATATTTAAATAATTTATATATTTAAAGCAGTTTATAAAGTAAGCAGTTAAAAATTATTTTGCCATTTTTATTTCACCAACTCAACTCACACATTTATCCTCCAGCTTTATTATATTGTGAACATATTTGATTACAAAGGAAAGTCAATCTTCTTGCTTGGTGACAAATATTTTTAGCCTTCTATCAAAACCTAAATAAAAGACTAAGAATATCAAGAGACACTGATAGCAGTAAGCTAAAAATAATACCAAATAGTATATAAGAAATATTATGAGTAGAAACAATAATATTGTAATGAATATTAAAACTAATACAAAACAGATTTTTCTCTTATTCTAAAACATTCTTAGTCAGAAATAATCTGTCAGGACTAAGTAGGCATAAAACAAAACAAAACCACTTGTAGTTAAAACAATAAAGGACGTTACAAAAAGAACAAGGCAGTATTTCTAATACAAGAAATAAACGCTTCAGATATTTTAGGTACTTAAGAACAAGAACGTCTCTAGTGTAATTGAAAAATATTATGGGAATTATTATTATTAGACTGGGGGCAGTGATTATGAAGAAAATTGATAATTTATGGTAGACATACTGTAATACCTTAGGGCCTCAACATTAGTGAGGGTTCAGTGCAGAGAACCGCTGCAAAAAGCCAAATTCACATATAACCAAGTCCACCTCTATACTATTGCATAATGTCCTACAGTATGTACAGTAGCATCTATAGTTTAAAGACTTAAGTAACCTTTTCTTATGTGATAAAATAATGCGTTGGATTTAAGTAAATTAAACCATCATTGATCAAAAAACACAGATCCCTCCTCTACATCTAGAGGATACCCTTCTCTTTCTGGTGCTATGATTAGCGCACCCCATTGTAATGAAAAAAGCAATAAAACTGTCAGTCAGCCTCTAATGTCGTCTCCAACCTCAAATTCCCCATGCTGCCGACACAGACCTGGGAGCATTTGTTACAATACAAAGATAAGACCACATTCAGATGCTAGGGGGTGGGTTCAGACATGCTGGTACATAGGTAGGTGTAGGTGAACTTGCACCCTTCTATAAAAAGGGTGCGAGTGTGTACATGTTTCTGTCTGTGTGCTCCTTGTGACAGACTGGCTTCCCATCTGGGGTGTATCTTGCCTTGTGTCCGTTGCTTGCTGGGTTAGGCTCCGGCTACCTCCTGCAATCCTGTACTGGATGAGGAGATGAGAAAATGGACAAATAGACAGGTAGCTGGAATACTGTATAGCATTCACATCACTGTCTTGACAAAAAAAAAATATTCTGCCCTATACGAATTTCGAAAAAGAAGAATAAAGGAACCTGCTGTCCAGTTTTGAACAAGATAACCTATCTAAAGAGACCTAAAAGAAGTAATCAATACTCTAATGACAACCCAAAGTCAACTCAAATGATTAATTTAGGTTAATGCATTAAGGACTGTAAGAAAAAGCAGAAATTAACAGGAATAGCATTTAGTTCTGAAAATAAGAGAAAGCTTTTTAAATAAAGAATTACAGGTCTCGAATCAGCCACTTTGTTGAAGCACACTACCTGGGATGTTTCCATAAATTCCTGGATTAGATTCTTGGATCGATAATATATTAAAAGCAAATGACCAAAATGGGCCATACAGCTGCTTTGCATTTACTGTATAACCTTTGTTAATTTCATACAGTACATGGCAACCCATAACCTTGCACACTGACATTCTCTTCTTTAAGGTTTTTTTGTGATTAGTAGTTTTTTAGTGATCAAATGAATGTCATTGTCTTTCCCACAGTGTTTTATTGTATTTTACTTTGCATTTTATTTGGGTGAAGAGTTTTTTTTTAAATGACTTTTGTCTTCTCACTATGGAAGGCAAGGGTCTCCAAACCTGTCTTGAAGGCTTGGCGTGTCTGCAGATTTTCTAGGTCTTTTCTAGCACTAGGACCATAAGAACTGAGAAAGGTGTTAAATTGCTCAGAGTAAAACAAAGACAATCATAGTTAGATCATTAAGAGATTAATTGAAATAAAAGCCTTAAGACACATCAGTTCTCCAAGAGCAGGAGCACAGCAGACTTGTGATCGAAGGTACAGTATGTTTGCATGTTGCTGACATACAGCAAGGGATTTCATGACAGGTTACAAAGAAAGAGATAAATATTGTCACTAATTTTTAAGAAGTCTTTGTATTTCTTAATGTAAATGTAAAGATAATGTTACATTTAAGATGTAAATATACATCTTTTTATGTATATTTTTGTGTATAATCTGGTTAAATATACATGTTTTCAGATCAAGGCATTGGTCCCACAGGTACAGTACAGTACAGTACATACTGTACTGTATAATCGTTCAGCTCAAAACGTTTCATGAATCTACCTCCAAGATATACAGTATATGGTGGTCAGTCAGTCCTGGTGTGGGCTGTAATTTGGATCACTTAACTAACACTAATGCTCTAAGAATGAACTGCAACTTCTGTGTTATATACAATATCAGAATTCTTAAAGGACATCCTGCAGCTTCTCATTTCAGTGGTTACTGCAATTTTGTATTGAGACCGGGGCACCTTCTAAAGTGACCTCTGCAACACAAAGATGGGAAAAGATTCATGGTACTACCTTTGCCAAATTAAAATAAAATCATTGTCAACCAGCTCCAGTGAGGTTGTATAAGATCCCCAACCAATCCCAGCAAATCCATTCCAGTATATGGCCAACACTAATCCTGCATTCTCTTTCTTATCTACAAAATGTGTAAGTTTGTCCTACCCGGGGTATGACAAAGAATGACAACAAAACTATTAAATCAATTCAAAACATTCTGTCAATGCATAATAAAACAGCACACAGACTTAAACTCTGTTGTCTATTCACTCATCATTTACATCCCCAGTAAGAAGTTGCCTAGCCTATAACAGCAAATATTTATATAGTTTTTCAGTCATTATGTCACAAATTACAGCTTTTGTTTACATTGTTTTGAATTTTCTTAATGTAAATTTCACCACACTGCTGCTTTTTATGAATGATGATGTAATATTCCAGTTAAACACCTTTAAAAATAGTTAAATTTGGAAAGGAAGGTTGGTGTGATATAAATTAGAATCATAATTACTTGATTTTTCGTGGTTTCTTCTGCAGTACTGGCAACTTATCACTGTGAAATCATCTGGCATATTTCAATAGAAAACCATGAGATAGTCAATAGCAGTATGTCCAGGGTACACCTGTATGTACGATACTGCTAGGATAGTGTTTCTAAATTAATGCATCAGGGTGACATAAGAGTACACTAGACAGCATATCTTGAAATTCAGCATGCTGAATGACACTGGCACCAACTCTGTCAAAGCAATGTGTCATGAAGCTGAAACAGTGGAAAAAAGAAGAGTTTACACAGTCTCAAGAATGTATGTAATTTCAGACATTGTGATTAGTTCAAATTAGTCTAAAATGAGTCTAAAACCTGACACTGGCTGCACACATAGCAGATTATTGACCACATTCAAAAGTATTGTGCCTTTTGTAAATCTTCATTGATTTCCGAGATTCTTCACTGAGTGTATGAGGAGCTAAATGTCAAAGACAAGGAAGTTCCTGGTGTTTAAAAATACCACAAACCTCTTGCAGCTTTCCTATAATAAGAATAGCAATAGCTAACCAGAAATAATACCCATAACTCCCTAAAATGGGAAGAGATGGTACATTAAGTAAATTTCAAAACTCCTATATAAAAACACTCTACCAAATCAATAACTTTATGTAAACAAATACCTAACCCTAAATAGATTGATCGCTCTGTATTTTGTATTGGGTCTTATAAATAAGCAACAGATAAACATTGTCTGACTAGATTTTTTTGGAAGGAAAAACACCACAAAGGCCCATATGTCAAAAAAAGTCTTATGATAATCAAAAGATGATGCTATTCCTTCATGTAAATCAGCACTGATAACATGCTAATAAAGATTGTTTTATGCATCATATTTTATAAGGTGTTTTATTTCCAAAGTTTTATTTTATATGTTTCTTCTCAGTTGCTCTAATTTCAGTGTGAAACTAAATGTTATAATGAATATAAAAACAGCACCATGTTCTATTATAATCTATAATATATTTCATTCTGCATAATCTAAAACATTAGTGTTTTAAATCAATTTTGCTTCCTTCATATATTTCATAAGCAATATTTTATCTTACCCTTTTGTGTTCTATTCATGCAATAGTAATCACTTTTTATTCTTTAAGTAATGTCTAGCAATTGTATTTCCATTTAAGATCAATCTAATAACTCTACTCATTTTGTATTTGTTTTTAAAGGGTTATAAGGAACAATCGCTGAATACCACATGGAGGCTTAAAATGTACAATTCTCTAAAGCTACAGTTAACCATAAGAGCTGATACTGTGCTGTGTATTAAATATACAGTACATGTAAACATCTTGTGTAACAGTAAATGACTCTATATAGTGAAAAAGACTGAAGTGATCAGAATAATAATTGTGGCAAAATAAACAAAGATAGATATTGTCAGTGTTGTCTCATTCTTAGAGCTCTGTACATTTTGCGATAGCTTTTGGACAGCAAAGTGAAATTAAATATTTTGCAGAAGGATTAAAAAAATCTCAGGTCATGTACATTATTTTGTGAAAGCAGAATGAAGGCAGTTCTTTCGCCCATAAAATATGTCAATAAAGGTTTAATGTTTATTTTTGTGTGTAAACATAATGCATCTTTAAATGAATACACACAATTTTTACTGTAAGACTAATTTATCCATTTATACAGCAGTCTAGTAAAACTCCATTAATTCCTCCATTTTCTGGAGCCAATTCAGGGTTATGAGACAGACAGAGTGTGTCCCTTCAAGCAATGGGCGCAAGTTGAAATACAACCTGGATGGATACAACCTCCTCCATCGCAGGATACATACAGACACACACACACACTGACACTAAGGACAATTTTCCCAGAAGCCAATTAACATACCAGTATGTCTTTGGACTTTGGGAGGAAACCAGAGCACCCAGCAAACACAGGCGGAACATACAAACTCTACGCAGATGGCACCTGAAATCCAGAATTGAAGACGGTGATCCAGTGCTGAAGACAGCAATGCTAATAAGCCAAGTGAGTTAACACCAAAGACTAAAGTATTAGATACACTATCCTTTTATATTTGATGCCTTATGTCATTGTACTGTAATTAGAATTGGACCAAACTACCGAAAAAGGTGTTAGATACTAGTTGCATAGTACAAAGATACAGTATGATGTTAAAGATAAGGATATTTGCACTAGATATTTTCTTTGACAAAGATATTTTTATATGTTCAAAGTATTTTTTATTCATATCCTGACAAATACCTTTCTCTCGTTAGAATTAGAATGCACCTGGAAGTATAACCTGCAGTATATGAATACATTTGTGATTTACATCAAACTATTTTACAGCTGGAGGAGTCCAGGGCCTAGCTTTATACATTTAAATATAAAACAGACCCACATGAGACCCACAGGAGTTCTGATAGGGAGGAGCATTCCTCTGCTTAAAACATAAATCACACTGCTTTGAAGTATATAACAAAAGTCTATTTTATAAATAATTCTATTACAAATGTTGCTTAAAGACATTAGATTTTCCAATGATACAAGTCAAGCAGAAAAGATGAACATTCTTGACTATGCAGGCAATAAATACTCATCTCTCTGCATGTGTATCATAATGAATAGATTATGCAAAGTAACAAAGTCCAGCAAACCATGACAACTTTGACTTGACAAGCAAACAAGAACAAAATGAGAAAATACCATATGTTACTTAAACAGGAAATGCAGGACAAGCTGCAAATTAAATTTCTGTCAATCCTATCATAAAATGGGAATTCCCTTGCTATGCTTTCTTTAAATACTTGTAAGAATGACACAGAGGTGAAAATAAACTACTTTTTGAGATGACTTACTTTTACAAAGAGCATTGCAAACTAAAATTTGTCTCGGTGAAGACGAAAGAGAAATGCAAGTGGTAAATATAATCACCAGGCTCTATTTACTCCACTTACTTTCCAATATGCATCCACTGGAAGATACATTGAAAACAAGAGCTTCACAAATTTGAGGGCAATTTTACATAAATTAAAATAACATGATCTATACTTGTCCTGGAATTTGTACCCATTTGTTCTGAAATCCAACAAAATTAATTTATCTTATAGTCAGATCACTCTTTTTTTAGGAAACCAGAATCAAGTTCATATATTCTAAATGTACAGTAATTGTTCAACTTCTAGTGAACTGCAGAACAATACAATTATAATTATAATGCTAATAGCTGTACCATTGTAATTAGTATAATTGATTACAGATCCAGTAATAAACAGCCCTATTTATTTTTTACATAATTTCATAACTAAACAAGATATTTTGCTAAACAAGAAAAACAACTACCTGCTTGCAAAAGTACACTACTGATATGCTGCATAAATATAGCCATAGTTCTAAGTGAAGTTCCAGGGATATTGAAAAAGCCTCAGTCATGTCTGACTATAGAAAATGTATAAAGAACTCTTCTTCATTCCACTCATTATTCAGAACCAATCAATTCACATCACCTCTGCGCCAGCTCCCTAGTACAATTTGCTTAGTGAGGGAACAGCCTCATCATTATAGCCAGGCTGGTCATTACCTCAGTCAAGCAGGTTAATATTTACCTCGGTCAAGCAGGTCACATTGATTACTCACACACTACACCACTCTATACTAGAGATATACTGTAAATTACTAGACAAAGTTAATTATATGTTTTTTTAGAAATTACTACAATTCCAAAAGATAATAAAAAATAATCCAAACTTACAAAATAGATGGTGATAATGATCGGTTTATTTCTAGAATATAGTAGCGTGCATCTGAACACAAGGAGAATAGGTCATTCTGGTTTTATTAAAAGTAAAAGTAAATTCACAGTAATACTACAATGGATGAGTCAGCAGCCTTTACCGTGCCTCCAAATTGTCCCCATGTATGATTGGCTTGCACTTGCCCTGTGATGGAATGGTGCCCTGTCCAGGGTGTACCCTGCATTGTGCTTGTTGCTTTCTGGGTATGCTCTGTCTTCCCGCGACACCATATGTTATAAAGCAGTTTGGCAAAAGACATGACATGATATGACTACAATTGACATTTTCAGGAAATAAAATGAAATATAATTGTAGACCATAGCAAAACATGAAGGGTGTTTAACCAATCTGACCCATTCTATAAGATTACTGACACGTTCATGAAACGTTTTTAAACATTGCATACTAAAGGGCAATAGCAAAGTGATTATGAATTAGACCACAAAAAATCTACTTAAACGGAACAATGGAATTCATTAGAAAGTAATACAGTAAACTGAAATAAAATCCCAAAACAGAAGATTTAAACTAACGATTTAACTAATTACTCTAAAATTATATCTAACAATTTAGTCAGCAAATTCTTTTTACCTTAGAACTCAAATGTAAAATATACAGTAGATTTGTCTAAAGCTGATGCCTCATGTTCAAGAGAACAGACTATGGGGTTTAATCATCACGTACTAATTCATGAATGTGGTTATCAAATACTCATATTTTTATGTAGCTGAAAAAAAGTTTTTTTAGAAAAAACACGTCTTGTGTGAAAAAAGTAATATTGTTAATAAAAGCTGGAATGAAAATGACACTAAAATAAAAATGTACTGAGAAACCAACAACATTGTATAACAAGAGCAATTTTTTTTGTAAAAATAAAATAAATTCATTAAACAATGACTACATCAAGCCCCAATGATAAGATGTTGACTTAGTGTAAATCACAAAAACTGATGGAATTCGACAATGCAAGATAGGACAGAAGAAATTATTCTGTCACACAGTATGTTAGAACACAGGATATACACTCCAATGTATTATTTTTCAATATTAACACACAATACTTTAATTTTTCTACACTTTCAGGATGCATATGCAATTTTATGTATTTCTTTTTAAAATTAAATTTCTGTATGAGCACTTCATGTCTAAATGAGTACTGCACTGAAGGGTCATTGATCTAATCAGAGTTCAAATCTAACCTTAGGGAATGGCTTTCTATGCTCTGATAAGTTCCTATTCAAGCTGTGCCAGGGTTTAGGTTTAGCTTTGAAGAGCACCAAACTGGAGATCAATGATGTTCCAGAAATCTTGATGAGATTTAGATACTGATTCCTTAGAGAAAAGTATATTAGACCATTGAACACAATCCCAAAGGTTTTGTTGTTAAGTCTATTAAAGTCCCTCTTCAATACCTCTGGGCATAACATGATCACTAAATACAGTAGGTCAACAAACATGGATCCCTCTTTTATATAGATACCTTCTGTACTATTGCTGTTGTTATTTACATGTCCTTATGAAGAAAAGAAAGGATTATACGCTGAGTACTTTGGAAAACATTGTGCAAATGTGTAATTATAATGGAACAGTCTTGGGAAGATGTCTTAACATTTGGTTATCCACTATTTTTAGTGATGCATGGTACAAATATCTACCTGAGAACATAGATGCTTTTGTGTCTTCCAATATCTGAAATTGAGCAGTTAGCCTATATATGTCATCAAATGTTCTGACAATTGTGGTATAGAAATGATAAATTTAAGGATTAGACATTAGACTTAATTTTCCACACATGAATATCTCCAATGAAAGTTGAACTTTCAAGAATCACCTTACCTTGCCTCATCTAACTATAGATCTGAAGAGAGCATAATGTTCATGTGCTAAATGAAACTCTGTCTAGCACTTCATGGCATCTGATGAAGCTCTGTACCAGTTATTAAAACAGATATTTATTTATCAATATTTAATATGCATTTGCACAACAGTGTGTAACAAGGTTTATTTTCCCTAGAGAACAGATGAAGATTCCAAGAGATTGCATTGAATACCATGACAACAGTGATTATAATTACAAAATAAATGTCAATAAATCATAATTATGCAGAACAGGTTATTCTGTAAATTCTAAGATTTGTACTGATATTCTGGGGAGGCCACAAGCAATATTACATGATAGAATGGCAGGTTATAGATTCATCTAATTTTGATTTTTGGTGTTTGTGAAGATGAAGTCACAACCTACTGTACAAATCAAATTAATAACAAAAATATTTAATCAGTGACAAATAACTATCACCCCAATAAAAACCCTAAAACATACATCTATCCTTCAGATTCAAACTTGTTCCTTCTCTTTTAAATGGTTATGCAAAGTAAATCTACAAAGGAGTCTTTTCTCTGAAATTATGCAATGTACAGTATGTGAAGCTGTTGATCTAAGTACTTGGAAAAAATGTCCCAGTCCAATCCCAGTCTTTGGGATTCTTATGCAGATCCAACATGGTTTGGCCAAATGAGTGAGTTGTCAACTTTAATGATATGCAGTGCCTTGCAAAAGTATTCAGACCCTTTCAGTTTTCAAATGTTTTTGGATTACAATTTTTAAAGACAAAATGACTTATTTGTCAGTAGATATCTTAAAGAAAGTCAAAAGCTGAAATATTCTGGTCACATAAGTATTCAGAACTCTGTGATGTGGTAGCTCTAAATCACGGTGAATTCTTTTTTTAGTCCAAGCACATTATTTGGTGTAGGCTTGTAATATTTTTGCCATCAAATCCAGATATGGTGTGATTTCAATTGGACCAAAATGTCTGAGATCAAAAGAAAAAATAATTTATATTATTTATACGTCAGAACTAAAATGCTAAAATGTTAAGACTTATGGTGTCGAGAAAGAAAATGTAAACCCCTCCAGGTTGGTCCATATTGTTGCATATGAATGTTTTCATAAAACAAAAATATAACTTGAGTAAAAAATAACAAAAAACTTAGATATATTTGAAATATTTAATTAAAATGATCCTTATATTCAGTAACTGCTGGCAATTCCATGAGAAGCAATGACTTAGAATAGCTGCTTTTATGATTTTTATGCCCATTCTTCCTTGAATGACTGCTTCCTATCAGTGGCAATTGAGGGTTTCCTTGCATGTCTAGCTCACTTCAGGTCTTGCCATAATATTTTAATGGGGTTTAGGGCCAGACTTTTACTTAGCCAATCCATAATGTAAATCTCCTTCTTCAATTGTTCAGTTCCTGTTGTACTGCAGATATGTTTGTACAGTATGTTTAGGATCATTTTGGAACTCATCTACATTTCATGTGTGGATGATTTCTTCCAGAGTTTGCTTCAAGACCAAATTCATGTTCTTGTGAATGATGCAAGCTGGGCCCTGAGACAGGATGAGGTTCTTCTGTTGGAAGGCAGTGTTTGAGGTAAAAAACTTCTATTTTTGACTTGGCTGTCCAAAGATCATTCTGGAAGATCATTCCAAGGAATCTTCTGAATTGCCCAATTGTTCATTGGCAAACTTGATACTAGTGGTGATTTCATTCAAGCAAATCTGACATGTAAACCTTCCCTTTGAGTCTTTTCCCAGTGACTGAAGCATGAACGCTGATATGTTCCGCCACAAGAGAGTCCTGAAGAATTGAAAACGATTTCCGTTTCTGTGTAACCTGGATTATTCTCTAGACTGCTTTTAGCAAGATGGTGCTTTAAGCAAGATGACCAGTCCTCAACGGAGTCAATGCGGTCTTGGAAATGTTCAATTTTTATACTGTCTGGCAGTGGAAGGATATGGCTCCAAATGTTTAGAAATGTTTTTGTCCCACCAACTATTCTTTTTGTCAAAAAAAAATCATATTTGGATCATGGCTTTATGTTTTTCAGTAACATGTACTGTATACTGAAAACCAAACTCACAATGTTACTGTACTTTATGTACAACAGGGTTACCCAAACGCCTTGGTAACTTTTTGTCCAATTATTTAAAATCCTGATTACTCCCTTAAATATGCTTAGTAATGGCTCACATAAACTGAATCATAATTAATCTTCTTTTTTTCTACTTCATATACCACTGCATCTCATAAAACATTGATTGAGGTTAAATATCAACCCTTTACGTTATTTAAGAAAAGATTGTGTTTGATTCAACAATGGAAGGAAATTATGACTCTCATTATATTTGGGATTCATGAACCTTTTTCTGGTGCTGTAAATCTTACAGTAGCATGGACACCCTCTCAAAATTGAGAAAGGTTACATGAAGAAGAGATATTTTAACCCATCTCTTGAGTAATAAGATGCTATTGTGAATTAAATGTGTTTTTGTTGTAAGGAATTTATTTTTTTCATAGATCACTGAGCAACTGTGTTAGCATGAAATAGGAATTGAATCATCTTATTTACACACTTTGCACTAACTAGCTTAAAGGATTAAACACATAAGGTCTGAGTTTCAACATAGCAAAACAACACCTCTGTCTGAATATAAAGAATTGTACCACAAAATATTATATGGAGCTCTCTCCCATTCATGAATAGAGTAAACACATAGTAGGAGAAGCAGAAAAATACTATTACTGATAAATAGTGATACTTTTATTTTCTCTAAATAATTGTTAGAGTAAAATATCATCCTATGAGCTGAACAGAAAAGACTATTAGAGGACCTGACACAAGTATTCAAAATTCTTAAAGACACTGACAAAGACAGCTCACGTCAGAAATAACAGTGAAACATGGGGGTGCAAGTGGAAAATGTGGCAGTGCATTTAAAACCAAGAACAAGTTGCAATTCTTTAACCGAAGGGCTGTGGGAGTATGGAACAAGCTACCCAGCCATGTTGTTGAAGACAACTTGGCTTCTTTCAACATTTTCAGTATACTGTACATTTAATCATCTACTTACAGTATATGCTTACTACTAAATGGTCACCTTTTGTTTGTAACCTCCCACATTTTTAAAAACATAATCAAATGTGTTTCTTCTCCCTTTCTTCCCTATGATACAAATGTCTTCTTCTGCACAATTTTAATGGACAAATACAGTATATGTGCTTACACAAAATTGAATTGCATAGACACACCTGAAGATGGACAGGCATTATCTTAGTGCATCGCTGAAAACTGACAAGTACCATAAAACCAAAATTTGACTTTTTTTAAAGAAAACCTCACTTGAGTCATGCATTTCATTTTTCCTCAGATACACCTTAAAAACAACAAATCCGTTCTAAAGTTGAAAAAAACATATAATTTTCTAAAACAAATGGAATAGCTTCCAACATTCTCTGTGGCTTCTCTTGACATACATTCTGAAAATATTTTTTGTTTGTTTTGCTTCAGTTATTTCTTTTCTTATGTTAAGAGTGACTGATTGACTGATGTACAGTATTTATTTCTTAGTTTATTTTTATTATTGAAATTTAGTTCTGCCTGGTCCCATTATTAACTGCTACAGGTTCATGAAAGAAACTGTCTAGTACTGTAGTAAAGTATGAATAATTAACAATGTTATATATATAATTTTTGGTGTTTGTTGTACACAGAAAATGTTCAGAGCAAAGTCGCTACAACACAAATTTATTAAATGAACTGTAAGATAGAAACTTAGTAAATTTAAAAATTTGGTAATGCACTATTAAGTTTATATTATATAGTTTGAATACATGAAAAACACAAGAAATGTGTAAAAAAACATCTAGAACGTGTGTCTTTACTGACATACACGTGAATTTGTAATAATGAAAGTGAAGGAAATACTCAGGACAAAAATCACATGCATTATCATCTACAGTATGCTTATGTTTGCTTTACATAGATTAACAATCACATACACATCATTTAATCATATTTCATCAGTTGGAGGCTAACATTTGTAAGTTGTATGGAAGGATTTTGAACAATATAATAAGAAGTGGTGACATTCTTGTACTACTTTATTTAGTATTATTTTAGTTTTCTACAAAAAGCAGAAATGAGTAATTCACTTAAACCCATTACATCTTTATATCTTATAATACTTAGATACATACTTAGTGTATTGACCTTAGTAAGAAGTTACGACGACAAATCAGTAAATTAATGCATTTGAATATGCCAAAGTACTGCCTTTCTTGATATTAATCTCTTGGTCATTTACTACATAAGTAGCCATAAAACTGGCTCAGATGTTTTCAACCAGTGGTCCAGGGACCCCTTGAGGTCCCCAGAAACTTAATAAAACTATTTTAGTGATGTGTGAATTTAACAGACTCTGGATTTTTTTCAACATTTATGGTTGTGATGCTCATCTACTGTACATTTTCATTTTTAATATTAACAATAGCTAAGCTTATAACAAGAAAAGATTGCAATGTGATTTCTTAAGACACTTGTTCTTATTGAGGAGACATTATTGGAAATGGGTCCCCAGGAACAAAAGCACCAAGTTAAACAGCTTCTTTCCAATCCACTTTCTAATTAACAGTGCTCAGCACACAGCTGGTCCCATTACCAACTTAAAAGCGTTAGAGAGAAATAAGTTGTCGTTCTTATAATAAATCATTCCAAGTAAATAAGCTTTGTCTATTCACTACCATTAATATACACTTTTATCTGGATAATCAATCAGAATTTCATCAACATACCACTATTGCTGTTGGTACTGCGTCTGTACAGTAAGTGTCCTACTGTTGATTCATTCCATAAAGAGATGAATAATATTAATTTTCAAACACGAAAACAAACTCAATCAATTTCAAAGGTATACTTTTTATAGAAGTCCACAATAGTTAAATAAAATGCACATAGCTTAGACCATTACCCACGCAGTATTATTCACAGCTCCAATTTAAATGGAAAACTAAAATCACTTCCACAAATACCTTTCCTATACCATTTTCCGGTGACATTTTTTTTCTTTCTGGATTCTGCACTGCTCTAGAATTAACCTTAAAAAAAAAACATGGTTTAAAACCACTTTCATCAAAATTGCCAGGCATATAGTGTCACAGCAAGGCGAGCTATCTGTGGTACACTGTGCATAACAATACGACTGTACTACTGTATATCGTTAAATATATTTTCATAGAAAACAATATTAGTGCTAACAGGCTTTAAAAACATAATGACTTTTTGCTAAATTTCACTCTTTGGAAACCTCACCATGGAGTGCAGCAACGGTCTGAAGCAGATTCCGAGCAGGCAGGTAAATAACTACACACCCCTTCACCCTTGTAGAGATGCATGCCACATGCCAGAATGGGTATTGCAGAAAGAACTTACCAGACCATAGGCGCAGCTCAGGGCTGAACAGCATAGAATAATGCTCAAACTGTGTAGCAGTAGAGTAGATCCCATAACTAAACCAACTAAATCGAACATCCAACAACCGCTGGAATAAAGTAACTTCATATGGTTTGATGGCCACTTAAAAATGTTTTCACTGACGTTTTCATCCACTTAAATCGGAGCCAGAGAACCGGTCATCTTTTTACATCCATTCTGTTTCCCCATAACGTAGACGATCGTGGCTTGTACAATTATTAAAATAATCTCTAGGCTGCTTTTTTTCAAATCTGCAACACATTTAGTCTGCGCTGAGACTCTTTATTTCTCTGCATCTGTCTGTTTTGCAAAAATCACATCCATATGTCAAAACTGTTATTTATTTCCTTCTCGTTCTGCGGTGGGAAGTTCAAATGATTCTTTGTGGAGAAGAAACCAGTACTTTATTTTTAGATCTTTTAATTTTCCTTCTGCCGTACTTTCATTTCAAAGAATGTTACTTTTAAACTTGTTTTCTCTTAAAACAAGAGAGATCAAAATGCGGATCTGCTATTTAGTAAATTGAATACACGTTACAAAAATTATAGGGTTCAAAACTGCATGCTAATTACATGCTGTAGGGATCAGCGTCAAATTTGAAGAAAAAGAAATAAGACCATTTTTGCACATACAAGGTCAATATAAAAACAAAATACATATTACAGCTGGCATCTGTAAAACATTTTAGATCTCGAAAAAAGATTACAGCCTTGCTTTGCATTCTGATCAGCTGTTGAACGAATCACGTTAGCTCATTATCAAAACAATCAATAATTAGTGTCCACTTGAAGATCCGGAACATAGTTCATGTATTCTTTGTACGATAAAAAGACTTTCTTCTTATATTCTGACAGAAAGTCTTCATAACACAAGTTAAAGGTTCTTCACATTAGCCACACTACTTCAAGAAACATAAACCTCTTTCATTCACAATAAATGTTAGGTTCGGGGGCTCTCCAGTTGCAGATGATTTAAAAACAGGAAAAAAAATCTTTTGCAGCAGTATTACATATCCTCAAAAAAAGTAGAAATTGACAAAGATGAAGTTTGCCACTTTCAAACCGAAGTTTAAAACTTAAATCCTTAACCATCAGTAGGAGGCGCTTCCATTTACTGAAGGTACGTGTGCAGTAGTTTTTTTTTTCGGTTTAAACCGTTTTGCAGAGCAGGCAAGGGGATATGCAGCTACATCTTGTTTAATCATACTAGTGTGCATGTGTTGTATTCGTGAGGAAACTCGTTTATCATAATTATCTGCTTGTACTGCAATTAGTTGAACATCTTTTTCATTACTCTATGAAAAAAAAGACAAAGCCCTTTTCCAAAGGAAACACGAAAGTTGAATTTCCAGAGCTTTAAGTCAGAATCCTGCTGCAAATGGTTATAACCCTCCCCCCCAGCTCCGTGTGGTTCTCTGTGCCTTTCTCGAGTAGTAGGGACAGAAAGAGGCAGATATTAAAGGGAAGCATGACAGGACTCGATTGGTTCATAGTGTCTTCCATGTGATTAAGCACTGACTTCAAATGACATCTTTTCCCACCCCTTTGCCACTGACACATCCATACATTGTTACAGAGTTCTGAAAATCTTCATACAGGCTGGTTTTATCGGCTTTTTGCAGATTTTAAGGTTCGAAGGACACATTATTTCAGTGTTACAAAGTGAAAAAATATGCAGAAACCATTTTTCTGTGTTCAACCGAGCGAACGGGTTTATTTTAGGTTGGGTTAATGAAAGAGAAATTTAACGTTAGCCATTCAAGGCTACAATGAAATATAAGGAAATATTAAAATAAGGATAATTGAATAAACATATAATAAAATAATAAGCATATTTTCTACACAGTTAAGTGGATTTAATGTCAGATATTCTCAGCCATTTATATTTTTAAGCCTGTATTTTTTTTCCAGGAGGATAATATACTGTATTGACCCTTAAAAATAACCTTTTTTTTTCACGGAAAAGTCTATAGGTCATCTGTAGGTTATTTTATAAAGGAAATAAACTGTTGGACCACCAATGATACTGATACTGCTTGAATAAGTATTCATATATCAACACAGACACATATTCAGTGTCTTGCATGCAGACCCTTGCAGAGTTTTCACATTTTGATGCTAAAGTTTGCAATCATGTCTGTTTGAAGGAGCAATTCATATTTATTGCAGTAAACTGTATACATAAACTCTTCCACACATTCAAAGCAAAAAAAGAAAAGCAAATAGATAATTTATATGAAAGAAAAAATGAAAACATCATGATTACACAAATCAAAGTAGTTTGCACTTTCAAACCTCAATTAATGAAGCTGAACCTCAGTTAATTAAGGTGCAAATAATTGCTTTAATGAGTGGCAGAATTAGTTAAGTGGCCTTTGTATGCAACAAAAGTCGTTCACATGATTCCAGAATAATTAAACCTATCTATGTAAGGTCCCTCCATCAGGTAGTGAATCTGAATATTGTAATGCAAACATTGAACTATGGAGACCAGGGATCTTTCAAAACAACTCAGAGAAAAAATGGTATATAAAGATACTGATTAAGAGAAGGGTTAAAAAAAGATTAAAAGACCTTAGCAACCAAGGTCGAGTTGTTAGCCATTGTGAGGAATCTAAAATCCTGCTTGGCGTTTACAATAAAGTACCTAAGTAAAGGATACTGCAAACATGATGCAAAACGTTTGTGGTCAGACAGGACAAAAGGGAACTTTTTTATCTAAATGCATTGTGTTACATCTGATACAAACCCAACATAGAACACCAGTCAACACCATCCCTACTGTTAAGTATGGTGGTGGCATGTTTGTGATAAAGTTCTGCTTCTCATCAGCAGGGACTGGGAACATAGATGGAGAAAAATCTTGCAAATCTTAGAGGAAAACCTGGTCCAGACCTAAAAGTGGGGCATAAAAAATTGCATTTCAGCAAAACAATGATCCAAAGCAGAGGGCTAAAACTACTGTACACTGGAATGGATTAAAAATAGTGAATGTTCTTAAGTACCCCAAAAGTCCTGACTTGAATCATGTCCTGAATATGGAATGACTTGAAAACGGCTGTCCATAAGAGATTCCCAAGCAACTTGGGAGACCTTGAGAAAATCTACTAAAGAGGCTGGGTAAAATTGTACTGAACCAATGTGCAAAGCTAGCAGAGACTTACAAAGAGGATCTTCTGGATTTATTTGCTGTGTAGCGGCAAGGCTTATTAAAGTACAGGAATTAAGTTTGCTGCTCCCTTGCCAGTCCCTCTCTCCTTCATCTCAGTGGTGCTTGATACAGAGAGGCCATTCCATTTGGTTCACATTTAAGGTGTTTTTCTAGTCCATAGAGTGTCCTGATAAGGAACAACTCCCAATGCTGAGATTCTCCAGCAAACCTAATCAATGGTCATCTCTGGCGCCTCACGGTTTGGGAGATTGCAAAGGAGAGTCATTTGTTTACATCCCTAAGGTCAGAGTGCATTGTTACTCATCCTGAGCCAATCAGGAACTGGTAGGGCAGGGTAACCCCACGTGGGTCTCGAATGCCCATGAAACTTTCAACCAATGAACGACTGTAGTTCCTCCAGGTAAAACAGGCAGCACAGGGCACCTCAGGGCGCCTCCTGAACATTCTCAGACTCGGCGCCTCCTGGACATTTCTCAGTCTCAAGGCTCCTCCTGGAAATTCTCCGACTCAGCTCGGACCACCACGTAACGGCCAGTGTGTCCGAGTGCCAGGACTTTCCTTTGTTCTAAGAGTCGAGAACAGAGGTCGCCAGCGCATAACCAAAGGATCCACCTGAGGTTAGCCCAGCAGCAAGCCTCGTGAACCCACCGCGAAAGCTCACCTGATCAACAAGTGAACTACAGGCGGAACTGTGGACCGCTGAATCTAAGTATTCAGAACTAGTGCTACATCAGGAACGAACTGGTCTTGTGCAGAAACTCTGCTAGTAAGCCAAAACTAACTAGCCGGTCTTCAGAGAGCCCACTGCTAGAGCATTGCAGCAGGAATCTCTCCCACTTCTCTCCAGCCGCAACACCACTGCTTGGCACAGAGCCAGAGAGTGCCGACTGGACACAGCAACAAGCCTGCCGCTGTTTCTTTGTCTGCAGAGATCTGAATCCACACAGATTGGATGAGTATTCAACATTCTGCAATACAGCTCGAGAATTCAATTGTTACCTCAACCACAGTTTAATTCCTATGAGTGATGTACTTGCTTTTGAGTATCTAGTGTAGAAGTTGTAATCCAAGTTCATTTACGAAACAGTCTAAATGAATTATATACTGAATGTATGTCCCTCTTGGTATTTGTAACTCTTCGTGATTGAATATATACCTTTTGTATTCTGCTAACCCCCACTATAAGATCTGTTATGTTTATATGCACATTTTATGCATTAATAAATGTATTCTTGTGTATTAGTATCCGTGTGTGTGCGTTGTTTGAGTTATCCCGCAAGGTTGATTCTAATAGCCATCAAATAATCATTTTGTGACTTACTGATACAATTAATAATTGTCCCAGTAAAAGCACAAAACCCCTACATTTACTGGTGCCTTGTGAGAGGATGCCTACAGCTGAATAAAGTTGCTTCCAAAAAATCATGATTCTTATCAAATCAACACATTTATTTTTTTCTGTTTAATTTTTGTGAAACAGTTTTTAGATTTTTTCTGTAAATTATATTACACTTAGAAATCTTCAATGATACATGTAGGTTTTGAACTCAATATTATATTTAAAAAATGTGAATCTAATATTTTGTAATTTCGCAAAATTAGATATAGGAAGAGTCTGAAGTCTTTCACAAGGCACTGTATTGATATACTGTAGGTATTTAAATCTTAAAAGAAAACTCTTACATACAAAACTCTTTGTACAGAAGTGATCAAAAATAATGTTCCTGTTTCAGTACTTGAACACTGCAGGCCGTCATACTCTAAAATTATATACCTGTACATGCATACATTCTCATTTTGTTTGTATCTATACATACGGGTGAAAGGGTCTTAATTATCAACCACCTTTAGTGATTATAAGGTATACAAAACCTCAACAGCCAAGAACTGTTACTACTCTTCTCAATACATTTAAATGCAAAATAGGTAATGATATCAGAAAGCACAGACACACATTTGTGCTAAAACAAGCACTTTCACTGAAGTGTTTGCCTTACTTTGAATGGGATTGGGGGATTACTGGAATGGACAGACGTCCCATCCAGGGTGTATCCCACCTTGCGCCAGTTGCTTGCTGGGATAGAAAATAAATGGATGGAATGTAGCTTTAGGAGTTGATAATGTTTCTTAGCTGTTTTGAGTTTGGGAGTGATGCTGGAGAATGGAGTATGGATCGTCTTGACCCGCAGGGTTCATACTGCAGGCTCGGTATTCTGTGAAAAACTATGTAATTTACGAACCAGGCAACAAGGTAGCGTGGTCGGTTATTCCAGGCAGGGTCACGTCCAGCTAGTACACAAAAAGAGAGGCAAACAAATCCGATAAGGGCGATGCAAGAGCAAGAAATCCAAAAACCAAAACCAAAGAGTCGATGTTCAGGGAGTCCAGATGAGGAAGAACAGGTACTACGGAGGAAAGGGAGAGGTGAGCTGAGGAGACGGAAAAGATCCCAATACCAAGCAATGTTATTGGGAGAACTGAGGGTTTAAATAGTGAAGGAAGGGGTGTGTAAGGGAAATTGGATAATCAGGGGTTAATTAAGACCAGCTGCAGCCATAATAACCCGTACGGGCAGCTCCTGAAGTCTGAGATGGATGGTCTGGAAAGGCCCGATGAAAGCCCTGGAGAAGGGAATGGTTAAGGATGTGCCTGTCCGGAACCCAGGATCTCTCTTCAAGACCATAGCCCTCCCAGTCTACAAGATATTGCAAGGTGCCACGAAAACCTCAGAGAATCCAAGATTTTGTTCACTGTGTAAGCGAGGTGACCATCGATAAGTCGGAGGGAGGGGGTCTTTCTAGCTGGAGATAGGGGGGGCGAAAGAAAGGTTTAAGTGCTGAAACATGAAAAGTTGGGTGGAACTTGAGTAGGGGGGCGAAACGACATGGGTGTGATCTGAGAGAGGATTCTAAAAGGTCCGATGTAGTGGGGTCCAAGTATCCATGAGGCTTGTCGCAAGGGCAGGTTTTTGGTTGGTGGAGAACCAGACAAACTTTGGTATTTAGGAGTGGATTGGCGATGGCGGTTGGCTGCAGAGATCTGGCGTTGTGAGGACTTGAGAAAGGATTTCCTGGCAGTTCGCCAAATCTTCCATATGTAGGTAACATGTTCATGCACCAAGGGGACAGCTGCTGGAGGGCAGTCATCTGGGAGGAGGGTGGGTTGATATCCAAGGGAGACGAGAAATGGCGACATACCAGTGGGTGAAGACAAAAGGGAGTTGATGCCATATTCCACCCAGGGAAGGAGAGAAGCCTAGTTGTTTTGTGAGGCTGATGTGTAGGCCCTCAAGAAGGTGAGAAGGTTTTGATTGGTCTGTTCGGCCTGCCCATTAGCCTCAGGGTGATATCCAGAAGTCAAAGAGACCGACGTTCCCAGCGACCTGCAAAAAGCCCTCCAAAAATTATAGAAGAACTAGGGCCACCGGTCAGAAACAATATCCCTGGGATATTGAGGAACTATGTAATTTACTAACCCTGTGCGGGTCTCCAAGTGAGGTCAGGTAGCTGAGGTATCCAAGGCAGGCGACGAGGTAGAGTGGTCAGTTATTCCAGGCAGGGTCAAGTCCAGATAGTACACAAGAAGAGAGGCAAACAAATCCAATAAGGGTGAGACAAGAGCAAGTAATCCAAAAACCAAAACCAAAAAGTCAATGTTCAGGGAGTCCAGACGAGGAAGAACAGGTACTAAGGAGGAAAGGGCGAGGTGAGCCCAGGAGGCGGAAAAGATACCAGTACCAAGCAATATTACCGGGAGAACTGAGGGTTTAAATAGTGAAGGAAGGGGTGTGTAAGGGAAATTGGATAATGAGGGGTTATTTAAGACCAGCTGCAGCCGTAACATTACCATTAAAGAGTAAAATTAAAAATCGCTTTGAACAAATATCTTATGACATAAATAATTTATTTGGACCTACAGCATTTCTTTGAGGTGAAAATAATAAAGATAACTCAAAGAATTGTATGATTCCAGAATTTGTATTTATTCATAAGTGAACTGATTTTTTAAAGATTTGGACAATAATCATCCAGAACATGTGTAATATTACACATTGCTAATGTTATTGGGAATTTCTTATATATTTCCAGACTGATTGTCAATTTTTCTTTGTGGTATGTCCACATAACATTTTTAACAATGTTTTGCCCAATACTGTATATACACAGAAGACAAAATACTGAAAGCAAGGCTGAGGGGTACAATGTAGGACACAATTGTGCTCACACTACTTGTTTACTTCATACTGATAGTTTTTGGAAAGATCCCGTATGTTGTAAGAAGTACAGTACACATGAAGGCACTGTAGTCATTTATGTAACAAAATTGCATCTGTGAGCCTTTTAGGACATCAGCCAGCCTTGAGGCTTTTAGAAACACATACTGTATATTATCCTTAACTTTATGCTTTTATTGTCCAGTTAAAAAATGTCCTGCAAAAAGAAAAGCAAGGAAACTGTTGCAATTTCTATTCTTAAATGAAACTATCTTTTAAAGAAGCAAATCACCAGAGGTATTGTTTACTGTCACTGATTCAAATCGCACATTTAATTATCGAACATTTGAAGGTAACAGTCTCTGAAAGTGATTATCTCCTGTATAGTGTACCTGTTATTGGTTTTGTTTATAGATCTAATCCCTTTTGTAGACATAAAATAGAAATGCTGTACACATTTCAGTTGTTTGAGAGGGAACTTGATAAAACAAGTCAGGGTTATATGAAGATTGCATCTGACAGTCAAGGTTTGATTTCCCCTCACTACTTTAAATTCAAAGTTAACAATGCTGATGGAAATTTCTACTCATAAACGTTAGAATAGGTTCTAGTACAGATGAAGAACAGGAAACTACACTGATGATATCTACATACAGTATGTGTTTCTTTGTCTCATGTCCAGGATGTGTTTTACAAAGCAAGATTACAGAAGCCCTAACTGAAATGAAGCCAGAAGAATACACAACTAGCCCCAATTCTTTTAGTAATAAAGTGTTTTCACCTGAAATGGTGAAGCACAGAAGGAGAGCCACAATCCTGATTGGATCTAAATGTGTTAAGTAGTAAATAATACAGTACCATTATGGAATAAAAATATTTTCAAGATTTATTTTTTGTATCCTAATTAGTTGACCAATCAATAATAAAGAACCCTCAAAAGGATCACTAACCAAAACCCTCAATGTTTTGTGCTCTATTCGCACATGGACAATTAAAGTATTGCATCTTTCTTCAAGTAGGTCACAAAATCAATACAGGCACTGTGAAATTACATATGTATTCTCTTAGGTCAAAGGTTAATTAAGTGTAAATGTGTATCTGCTTAATTAAAAAAAAACTACAAAGTATCCAAAATTTGCAGAATGTTACGATATTTTGTGATGATGTGGCAGTGTGTTAGTAAATTACTTAATACCTCCAATGTATAATAGTTAGATCTGAAGATGAATACTGTGGATGAATACTTAAAATATGCCTAAACATATTTTTTTACTTGTATAAACATAATTATAAATAGAGAACATTGGTAGTTATTTCTAGGTAACTGTCAATACAGGCTTTGGGGGAAAGCAGATGGGGGATTTGCCAGCTGTTGACACACACATTAACCTGACACCAGTGTATCATGTTAGTTTTTCACATTTTAAAAGGTCTGTCTTTGTTTTTCTGAAAACTTCATGTAATCTTTCTCGTTGTTCCCATCTGGGAGAAGACTACATGGTATTCTCCCTTATCCTAGTTTCCTTTATCTCTGTTACTCTAAAGTCATGGCTAATTACACTCATTTGATCTTCTCACTAACTTTTCATTCTCTACTTTCATTGATCACCAGGCATTAGAGCATTTGTTATCCACTCTGTGCCACCCAGCTTCACCTACTCTTCCACTTCTATCTTAATTTTGTTTGTTATTTTTCTCACTCATTTCACACACTCTGTATATCTTCAAATGGTAAAGGCACAGGGGTAGTCAGAACTGAAACTTGTGCCATCTAGCCTCCTCTTACCCTCAGCAGTCAGGAAAAGGTTACACTGTTACCTTGTTAAGTGATTCCCCATTCCTCCAGGTGCTGATGTCTCCTGTCAGGCCTTGTTCAAGAAGTCAATGCTGATCCTCAACAGCACACCTCATCCCTATTAAGCATGGCAAACAAACTACCATACAACCCACTTTCTCAGCACCTGTGATGCTTCCCTATATGGCCTAAGCTGCATTTTTATTAAGCATGTCTAGCTCACTGAGTCCCACAGGCCTATTAGACAGCGCAATATGTTACTTATGAGAAATCCATACTGGAACTTTCCATTCTTCCATGCTGGAGCCTAGATGTAGTCTGAAACCCTTTTCCTCCCAGCTGTTCTTATACAGTGTGCCTTTTAATTAGACCAGAGAAGTAACGAATACCACTTTGAGCCAATCCCAACAGCTCATTTCCTTCATGTGGAATTTTACTCCTTTTGAGTGCCAATTCTCACTACCTCACAGGAAGATTTAAATCAATCAATTTTTATTATTGTATAGCACTTTTCAATCCAGAGCATTGTTGATGCACTTCACATACGTTATACATCTAAAAAAATATAATAAACAGGAAAAAGAAGAGAACAATAATACAAAAATTATGCATATATCAGAAATTAAAAGAAGGAAATAGGTTTGAATTGAAGGGAATCAAAAAGGAGTTCTGATGTTTTAAAACATCAATAGAAGTGACATTTTTAATATGGCCAGGAAGAGAATTCCAAAGCTCAGTGACTATCATTTGAGACTGTGGCCAGAGTTAATGGGACTGAAGAGATCTTACACTTACACTTGATAAGTCAAAAGTTACACTTGATAAGAAGTTCTTTTTTTGAAAATTTAAAAGCTTGAGTCTTGTGGAAATGTTACCTGTGGAGGTGTGACAAATTTGTAATGTAGAATATGCTAAATAAGGCAGGGGCTGTCCAGAGACCTTGTAACCCCCTGTCACTGCCCATAGAGTAACCTTTGAAGAGTTTGAACAAGACTGAGGTGGGAGGAAGGCATCAATGAGGAAACTTCCACTGAGACTATGAAACAGAAACAGTTGGCTCTAGAGCATGTTCAGATACTTTAGTGTTGATTTCTTCTGGGTGACACTGTGGAACAGGTCCAAACTGGTCCAAGGTCCAAAAATGGACTCGTATTATGTTAGTCTAATAAGACCTTTCACACTTAACAGTAAAAAACTTAGACAGAGCTGTGTCAAACATCCTTTTGCAACTATAAATGTTGTCAAATAACTATCTTTTATAACAAATGAACCTTGGGAATTATGATACTAAAACATTGCAGTTTGTACCCTGGCTGCTCTACACAGCAGAATGACAATACTTTATAATGTGTATGTGCATGTTTGTGGATAGAGCACAGGTGTAGATAATGGTATTGGATTTTCAAAACATTTTTGTACCAAAACCTGTAGAGGCAGGCCAAACTTGTCTCCGGCAGCACATTATTGACTTCAGGAACAGCTGCTTTCCTGTGAATTTATGGGAGATTAAAAGTTAAAAGTAGATCTAGTAGAACTGCCTGACCATATCTGTTGTTCATGTGACCAAAAAAAGGCAGTTCTATCAGGACTGTTAGAATCATAAAAGCTCTTAGAGCCTCTCCTAAATTAACAAATTAGTATATGACTGCAACTGGTGCAGCTATTTAGACCTCTATGACTGCTATTTGCAAGTAAAACTAACATTTGAAGACCAAAATGTCTTTTTCACATGATTGTGGTACTTCAAAGTTCACTTCTTAAGGCTGCACTTCACTTCAAAGGCACTTTAGACTGGACTGTGTAGAACCCCAGCCACATTTGTGTTCCTTGTGGGGAAAAAAATAAAAGCCTTCAGTGGAATTCTCTCTCAGAAGCTTATTGTTTACCCTTAATGAGTTGCTTTTAACACACCCACCTTTTGACAAAGTGCTCTGTAGGCTGTGCCTGGTGTAGCTGTATTTATTTGCAGAATGAGTTCCATTTCTATCCTAAAACATCGAAACTGTTCCAATAAGCATTATACCTGATGCCTCTACTACAGTAAGTAACTACAGCTAAGAAATATTTTATTGTTCCTAGTCTAAATTGCATATTCAAGACAGTGCATTCAGAAATGTGCTTTATTTCCTATCTAGTCTCAATATGACCCTTTCATATTTTGTTGCTTTAAAGCCTAGTCATAGATACTTTGAATTAGCGATTAATACGTTATACTGTATACAGAACTGCTTCACACTATATCCATCCATTTTCTAACCGCAAGCAATTCGGCGCACATCACAGAGCGCACTCAAATACAAACACACAAACTCCCCAGGACCAATTTTCCTAGAAACCAATTAGCCTACCAGTATATCTTTGGACTGTGGGAGGAAACCAGAGCACTGAGAGGAAACTCACACAAGCCTAAAGTTTGGGAATTCAACTCAGGGTCCCAGCTCTGTGAGACAGCAATGCTAACTGCTGTGCTGTCCTTAGCCCCCTGGCTGAGTTTTATATATCAACGTCCTGGTCAGAGCTGCAGGATTGAATTGAGTGGCTGGAGTGTTGTGATCAAGGGTAGGTGGGGAGGGGAGGCTGACCCAACAAATGGGGGCTAATAAATGAGCTGATTGTATGCAGTTGACTAGGTCTAATGCTGCATTGTCCCTTGTCTTCCCTGTGTTTCCTCTTTGTCCCCCTGGTCCAGCCTGTTCCACAACCCGCAGCATCAGCACTGACTGTGGGGCAATAAACAGGCATCAAAGTGCCATTCAATCTTCGCTGACTGGCAAATCAAGGCTTAGAGACTTTGATTTAAAAGGGGAACACAAACGGAAGAAAAGGATCACCTCAAAGAAACATAGAAACTTTGGCTGTTATATGCATATTTAAAGTTAATATATCCCCAACACCACTGCCCTATACCCACGTTTGTCACTCATTGACACTTATTTAAGCGATTTCAGAATAAATACACCTCCCTCTGTAAGATCCCTCTGGAAGCTACAGAATTTCAAGCAAAAATGGAACCATTAATGCCAAGGAGCTTTCAAAACAACACAACATTTTTGAAAGCACTGAATATGGACAAGTTTGTCATTTGGAAGTAGAAGATGTACTGTACCAACCAGATATTGCTTAGAGCAGGCTTCCACTCCAACTGAGCAGCCAGGCATAAGAGTAAACTGGTAGGGGTGCTAGCATGAGGCAAACTGCAACTTAGGTGATACTGCAAGCATATACTGTAGTTAAAAGGTGTTGTGGTCAGATTTTTTTTGTCTGAATACAAAACATTACAACTGTTGCAAACTCAATACAACACACTGAGTCAGCACAATCTGTATTGTCAAGCATGGCAATGACTTCATTATTTTATGGTGTTGCTTCTCACCAGGGGCTGGAGAACCTGTCAATATTGAGAGGAACATACAATATTTGGAAGAATGTACAGTGGAACTTTAGAAGAAAACAGGCATGAAATTTTCAGCTGAATAATGACCCAAAGCACAATGCTAAGGTTACATTGGAGAAGGTTAAGAAGTTGAATGTCTTTGAGTTTCCCCAAAGAGAAAACCTGTTTCAGCATTTAACCAATCAACATAGCAGAGCTTGAGTAAGTTTACAAAGAAGAACATCCCAATGTGCAAAATTGGTAGCCAAAAAGACTCCCAGCTCTAATTGCTGCCAAATGTGCTTCCACCAAGAACTGACTCAGAGGGGTAAATAGTTGTACAATCAATAGATTTTAGTTTTTGATTTTTCTTTGCAGTTTTAGCTGATCTTTAACTTATTCCACTCATAATGAAACACCCATGTTCAGTTCAAGCATTCATGAGTAAAAAGAAATGAGTTTCAGTTTGTTCGAATATGAATCCATCATTTGTAATTTAACAAAATAGGACATCATTGGAAGATGTTACTACTTACGTAAGATACAGTATGTCTGCAGCAAAATTAATCAGAATACACATGCATTTCATGCATTATTCATGTTTCTAAGGTAAACATTTACCTGCACATAAAAAAAACTAAAATATCCTGGTTTTCAAACCTATAACCTACAGACTGAAGGAATGCCAGCTTTGCCTGGAGTACAACAAGGCCTTATTGAACAAGGAATGGATTCACCACTATGGAGTCACCACTATAGCCATGATGAGCTTTGCTGTGCTTTGGGAAGCTCAGCCTGCCTGGATTCTTGTGGATGAGGGAATGGTAGCTCCAAGTGAACCACTGCAGCTCACCATCATTCCTCATATGCATGTGTTACCATCCTCATCCTAAATACTTCTATCTCTTCTCATCTCCCCACCTCATTAGGCTATGCATTTTACTGCTGTTGTCATTCTCCAGTATCTAAAAATGCTCGACCGTTCTCCCTGATCTGGTGTCTTCCTAGGAACAATCTCTGAAAGTGGCATCTAGACAGAGTTTCCCACTGCTCACTACTGTCTCATGTCTCTTTTGTAATTTTGGTATTTTTTCACATCCACTATGTTTTGTTCTATATATAATGTATAATCTACAGTATAAATGATTTAATAACAAGTAATAAAGATTAATTTGATTTCCTTGAGCTATCTGGCCTTCTTAAACTATTTTCCTATGTCAGAGAATTTAGAACTAATGATTAATTGAGACATTTATCAGGGAAAACAAACATCCACACACAGCAATAGTCTTAATCAGAGCCAAAGGAAGCATCATCATGACAACTGAGGGATGTATTACATGGTGCTAATCTGCTTTAAGTTGATTTTGTGGCATGTGTTAAGTGGTATGTACTGTAATATAACAGAATTCAAATTATAAATGTCCTCAGGAGCACAGCAGATTAATTTAATCAATGTTCAGACATTTTACTTCTGGAGGCTTAAAACTCAATAAAAAGAGCTTAGGTAACAATTAAACAAGGATGTTTTGTTCTTCTGGTTTGGGTTGTCTAAACCCAACTGTAAGAGTGCACTTCACTGAAACACCATGTTACTTAAATAATAATGTAATAAACTGTAATAAACTACACAAATAATTCTTAGAAGATAATCTTGAGGACAAATTCATAAACAATCAGAATTTTAGAGTCATTCCCATTGGGTAATGTGCCTTCAGAGCAAGAAAAGAGGTACACTGACAGAAAAGAGGTACTGTACAGAGCAAATCTCATTACAAATGTAAAAATTCAGAACATTTTACCATTGCTTTCTGCTAAATAATATACAATAGAATTCAGTATTCATCGTTATGTATTGTACAGTATGTTAATCAGCTCATCTTGATGCTAATATTTATCACATAGAGATGAAATACATACTGTACTACATTTATGTACTGTACCTGTTGAACTTGCAGATAGTACCTTAATCATACAAAAATACATGGCTTTGAACAAAAAAAAGAGTTATTACTTATTTTTAGTAGTAGTAGTAGTAGAATAAAAATAAGTATTATACAATTCATAACATTGCCATTGACCATACAAACTCTAAAACAAAATTTACTCTACCATTCTTAAGAAAATATTTTCTATTTGTTTTCAATACAAATCAAGCATTTTTTTAAACCTTTATTGAAATCAATTTTTAATACAAATCAACAAGACTACTGTATAAGGCAAAAAAGTGTAGTGTTGCATTTTGGAAAAAAACGGCTATTACTTATTTTGGAAAAAAAAAACAAATAAAGAAGATCTAAGGATTTTTAAAACCATGAAAGGGATTTAAACATTAAATACTACCTATTGTACTATTCAGCACAAAAAAAAGGTCTAGACCCCACAACTCAGTAATGAGGAGAACTGGACAAAGGTCACTGGACATAATTTACTTCTTCAAAGAAAGTTTTTTTTCAAATTCTCCTTAGGCAGTGTTTGGTAACAGCATGCATTTTATTTCATATTAAGTTCAAATTAAGAAATCCCTAATCCTTTTGTAACAAACCAGCTTGCAAGCAAGCAAGATTTGTCATGTAGTGAAAAAAGATCTTATCTTCTTATCTTTAAGAAATTGTCTTTTTTATGTAGACCGAATTTACAGTGCAAGTGATTCTGTTCTTGTAAGATGTGTTTTACAAAAAATCACTCTTTAAAATCTCAGTCTTTTGTTGTTTATTCTGTTATCTTATTCCTTTTGCTTTAATTTTATACCCATCTCCCTGAAATTATTTATACTTTTATTTTGACTTAAACTTATTTGGAAATTGTCACCTATGAATTGTGTATTTATTTTTAATGTTTTTAATTTTTTGCATCAGAAGTGGAATTGCCAAGTTAGAGATCAACTTCTTCCTCCCTTTATATTCTTCTACTGTTCCGCACAACTCAGATTCAGAAAACTATTGCAGCTGCTCATTAATTTTCACAAGAAAAATTTAAATCTTCAGCTTTATTTTCTTGTACAAATCTCAGTGTCTCTATGGTTTTCTAAAACATTAACAGAGCTACTAAAATTTTCTATTACAGACATCGATAGCATTTCCACATTGAAGTCTGATATTGTCAGATGTTAGGAGCTACGCAAAGCTTGGAAAGAGACTTCTAAAGAAAATCCAGTCATTTTACTGATATATGTTGTATTTCTGGCACACATCCCTCCAGAATCCCTAACCCAGTGCCCTAGAATTGTAGCCAAAGACATTGTTCCATAGGAGGTGCTATCCTCCAGATGAGATGTCAGATTGAGAGGATCTTCTCTACATGGTCATTGAAAGTCCCTTGGTTCATTCCTTAAGTGTAAGTGTGTTAACTCCAATGCCCCAACTAAATTCAATACTGAGCTTCCTTCTAGTCTTCTAACATTCTTACTTAAATCAATTGGTGAAGACATTTTTCATTTCTCCACCTGATCTGTTGTGTCATGGGACAGTGGCTGCTAAATACTAAATCCCTGTACTTCACTGTATTTTTCTATTTGGATCTTCATTATTTTATAGGATTATAAGAAGTAGGCCATTTGAATTCAGATTATTGGAACTATTTACTGTAAGACAGAAATTATTTAGAAATGTACTGTACCTTTTCTACAAACTGTTATGAGCAAAGCATTATATATATTTTTTTTTATTTGCTTGCTTTACTTTTTAGTTGATAATGACATCTGGTGAACACCTACAGTGTAATCATTGCGAACCCAAACTGGATCTGAGGCAAGGACTGTGTCATAAGAATAGGAGTGTTAACCCCATTCTAATGGCCCCAACAACATATAACATTTCCACTGGTGAAGTCATTTTTTCAGATCTGATGCATTGTGGGACTGCTGGTGTGGAATGGTGGATACTCACCACCTGGGTGTCAGTGCTGGTTGAGGTGCATCCATTCCTATACATAAAACACATTAGGATTCTTTGGGATGAAAAGGAACACATGAACATGAAAATGGTTATAAACTAGAGGAGGCCATTTGGTCCATCTAGCTTGTTTGATACTGAAGCTAGCAGCTACAGTATATGATCCAAGGATCACATCCAGCTTTTCTTTGAAAGACACCAAGGTATCAGCTTCAAAAACACAGCTAGGTACTGTAGCTTGTTCCATACTCCTCATTGGGCAAACAAGTTCTTCCTGTTCTCAGTTTGAAATACACTACATAATTTCCACTTGTGTCCTCTGGATACTAAATAAACTATATATTCATTTAATTAATAATGATATTTTTATATTTTCATCAATCAAAAATCAACCATAGCTTTAAAATGCTGAAAACATGTAAAAATGTAATAAATAGATATTAGATAAATAGATATAAAATGTAAAACTAAAAATGTAAATGTAAATGTAAACATACAAATGTTTAAATGTATTTCATGTATTTCATAGTTTGACATTTCAGTATCTTGCAAATTCACAATTTAGTACTTGTTTTAGTACTAGTCTTGCCTTAGATTTGATGATGGCTGAGAGCACTATCCCTGGGTCAGAACTGTTGTGAGAACAAAATTAGGATTTCATCATCCCTTGATTTTATCAAATATGAATTTGTCACATTTTGCCTATAGGGGGCACCAAATGTGTTCTAATTTTGATTTCTGTACAGTATGTAACAGTTTATTAATACATTACATTATAGCATTAGATAATAGAAAGTAAAGAAAAGGTGACAGATTAACTCAGGTACAGCAGAACATATTAGGCAGTATTGAGTTTTTATTGTTAACTTAAAAGGCATGCTTATGTGTAAACAAAAGTGTTTGTTTCCCTTTGATTGATCCAATATGTTAGGTCAAAAGGTAATAAAAAGACTGGTTTTAACACTAAGATGCATCTGTCCAGTAATTTAAGTACCAGTCTCCAGATGCTATAACATCTGACTATTACCTTTGGGAACATTCTTAGTTTTCTCAAGATACTTCTCCCTTTGAAGTGCACTGTACCTCATATGACATATAAACTGTTCAGAAGCATTTTATTTCCATCTCACCTCTTTAAGAAAGTGCAGTAAGCATGAATAAAAATAATTGTGAACTCAGAACACTCACATGCAAGTGCTAAAGCACTGTCCATACTATCTTCACCCTTTCAACAGCTGGTATTGGCAATCACCTCATATTTACAGACAGGCTGGAAATTAGTATTAGAAATGGAGAAAAAACAATCAACATACTGTAGTTGGTGCATTTGTTCCAGATTGTTCCGGATGAAACACCAAACTGGCTATGTTCATCAATGGCAAAGCTTTCAATAATGCCTGGGATTGTTAAATGTCCATTTTACTGTAAATGCAGGTTTAGAGCACTGGAAATTATTATTAGACATTATTTATAATGTGATATGATAAAATATAATGAAAATACATAGTAGAATGAGATTACATAATTTTCAATTGTTTCTTTTATTGGGTACAATTATCTCTATTTTTTAAACCTAGCTGTTCTCCCTTGTTTATTTCATATTTTATGTCTCTGCCATGTAAAGCTGCAGTACTTTAGGGATGATTTTTATTAAATGCCACAATGTTCATCCTGTCCTTTACAGTACACATCAATCAATACTCAGATGAAAGAAAAACAAAAAAGGTGAAACCTTATTTTTTTGCTTTCAGGTTTTAATTTTTTTTCAAAGCATGAAACAAAAAACATCAGAACCTCCAACACAGCCCACCATCAAAACACAAAAAATGGTATGTATTGAATTTTGATAGCTAGCCAAATTCTCATCTTAAAAACAGGAAAATAACTATTATTTCAAATTAACCACAATACTGTATATATATTTTAAAAAGTACTTACATTGAGAATCAAACACAATGTAGAGTGGTAAAAAATAATTGTATAATGGGATAATGCTTATATAGATACAGCTTATACTGTAGATACTGTACTGTATTTCAGGCTATATAAATTACATCTGAAGTAAAAAGACCATTATGATACAGTATATAAAATACTAGATGAAAACAATTCTCCATTTGGGATTATGTGTGTGACTCAATATGACAAATTTTATGGATAGTACAGTATCTTAAATGGCATTGCAAAATCATTTCTATAAAGTAAAGTAAAATCTGAAAAAAAGTTTAAAGTTAGTACTGTACCTTGAATAATTCAAGTGAATGTATATGATGTTAACATACACAATCTCAGAATAATTTAGTAATTGAGAAAAGATTAAAACTGAACTGCAACTTCACTTAAGACCATCAAACAGGTCATCATAAGGTCATTATTTTTTCATTGTGATGAATGCTCAGGCATGACCTTTGTAAACACTTTCACCTCAGTCATGTTGTTTGACTTGTACGTTATCTGATAGGACTCATAACCTCAACAAAATGTGCTCTTTAAATCTTTCAGTTTCATTTAAAATACTCTTTTTATGGTATTATGCAAACAGAAAAACTATGACTGATTCTTAACCTGCTCAAAGACTAGGGCACTTATGACATCTGTTATCTGGACAACATAAAGTGCTCTTTTAAAGCAGCATTTTTTTTTCCATCCTATGACCTTTTACTCAGCATCACATGGTCTTTTTCACTCTCAAACTATAGCCAAAATGATAGAAATGGTTTCCAGTGAGCACATTCAAAACATGAAATTACCTATTTTTTATATAATATACTGTATCTTTCCTTTGCACTGCCATTTTCTCTTTAGTTTGGTTTGTGCTTCCTAAACACAATAAACTGGACAATTATAGCAAATTTATTTTTGATCTCTCCTTGTATATTAATTTACTGTACATTGAACTACTGAAACTTTTACATTTATTATTTTGTAAATTGACATTAAGATTATATTTTTGTTTTCAACAAGGAATTATTTGCTAAAAAATGAAACAGATCACCTTTAATTTATCTCTTTGAAAATTGGGAAACATTATCCAATGGATTATAAAATGCTTTTGGATACATGTTAATGCTGATGCTTTAAAGAGGAATCTGCAATACATCACGTTGCTTATAATATTACCTGTAATTTAACCCATGTCACAATCTATGAATGTGGGTAAGGGCATTAGGTTGACACCCTAGTCACCATGTGCATGATTAAGACAGTATGAACTCTATAATGAACTGCTGAGATAGGATGTCTGAGAATGAAATGACTTACTGTATCATTCTGAAAATATTAAAACTCTTAGAATGGTATTGTAGAAACTATATGATTTCAAGTAAAAACAGCTGCAAGGAACTGGTGTGTGTTGTGTTCATCATTTCAAAACAGGTATTTATCTCACTTCAATTCACCTATCCAGATCCTGTGCCTAGCAAACAACAGGCACAAGGTGGGATATAACCTGAATGGGATACTAGTCCATCACAGGGCAGACACAGACACAAACACACACAGACTCATAAAAGGACCAATTTTTCTTAAAGACAATTTATATAGTAGTATCTGTATGGATGGTGGGAGGAACATCAGGAACCTGGAGGAAACAGAGGACGTGAACATAGAAAGAACTTATGAACTCCATGCAGATAGCACCTCAGTTTAGAAATTGAACCTAGGGCCCCAGCACAGCAAGGCAGCAATACTAACCACTGTGCCACCCTATTTATTACCTTTGTTAAAGGTAAAAAGGCTAAGTATTCTAAATTCATCACCAGACTTTGTCAGTGTATTTGTTTCTTTATGTGTATAACTATTAGTATTATTATCTCTTGTTATAGAAGGTTCTAGGGAACACTGAGACCAATGTTTACACAGCATATTCTGATATTGCTTGAAAGTTCATTTGATTCTGGTGTTCTTTAGTATTATTTACTACACATTTTGCCTTGCTATATAAGATTCAAATAATAGCAGCACTGATTTCTCAAATATTTATTCTCCAACCAAACTCAAGTGGGTTTTAACTGGTTCCAAGGGTCACGTATCAGCTGGAGGCTTCACTCTGTATTGCACTGATCCCTAGGCTTATTGCACTCAATATATGCATTTCTTTCTTTCTGCCTACACTCTTTTGTTCTGTTACTCTCATTAGGCCTATATACTCAAAGTCGACATTTCTTTGTTTCAACATGATAGGAGGCTGATTGCAAATCACAGTGGAACTTTCACATCCTGGTAAATTCAATCACACTGTGAAAACAGGAGCGTTAACATGGCTAGGTTAGGTAGGTTAACATGGAATGGGAAACACAATACTCTGTTTATCAAATGGTGAATCACAGCCTAACCCATCAAATATGCCACTGCAAAAAAAAAAAATCCACATTCCCTTGAGTCTTAATTTCACTAGAAAGACAGTAGACTAAGATGTATGAGGCAGACAGTATTGAAATACCCAGTATACATACTGTATATATAAGGATTAATAATCCTTGGCATATGCAATAGTAGTACCTTCTCTAGTGTGGAAAATACAATAATTTAAAGAGCAACTAAAATAGGATAAAATAGATAAAATAGGATAATGTGAGTCTAAATGAATAAAGGACCAAAAGAAAATAGGGTATCTCTTATATTACTTAAGAAACTCCTTGAGACAAGCAGGCTGTGCTGGATTCACTCTTTGGTGCTAAGCAAGCTCAGCCATGAGTACAAGCTTTAAATTATTCAATTAAATTCTCAAAGAACAAGCTCCCCCTGATGAAGATATAAAAGAAGTCAGTTAGCGAAGAAAGAAAAGAAAAGAAAGAGAAGAAAATGTAATTAAATTGCAGGAACTAAAATTACTATTACAATGAATGCCCTTTTCCAGACAAAACCAACAAGACAAATTCCAAATCTGGAATTTAAGAAATCAACTGCTCACAAACAAAAAACACACTTCACAGAGAGCATATACAGTACACAGAGCATACAAACTGTTGTTTTTAGATTTTCAAAAGTTTTTCAATGATACCCCTCATAAAAGATTCATTCTCAAATATTGTAGGCATTCAGGCAATTTCATGCAATTGGATTGAGAACTGGTAAATAAAAAGAAAATACAGAGTACAGATAAGCAGTGAATGTACAAATTGAGTTGATGCAATTAGTTGAGTACTATAGGGATACAGATGCAGCCATTCAAAGTGCGCGTTACAGACACGTACCGCAGGTGGCGTCGCTCAGTGTGACGCAAGATGACGCATGGCACCGCAGTACGTGATTGGTTGACCAACAGGGGCACTCGTGGTCCGTTGGTCTGTCGTAGAAAGACTTACAGTAAACGTCTTTGCTGTGCCCGTTGTAGACATTGAATTTTACCACTGAAGGGAAATCTTAGTAGCTGAGCATAAAAAGAATAGGAGCATACTGTAACGCGTGTGAAGGCCATAAACAATATTAATTTTGGAACATAAACATACAGTATATAGCTGGTCTTGGTACTTTAAAGAAAAAAAATACACACCAGTATTCCATTTCTCCCTAAACATTTTAAGCTTTGAAGTCTTTAACTAACGTGATACCGGAGTCAACAAGCATACTTTTAGAATTTGATTAAAAGGGAATATAATATGGAATCGCGTATCTAAAGAATTTAATAACGGTATTCGTGTGCTGCGACAGGGCTGTGTAGGGCTGTTTCGCCTGCCTGTTCATGTGAGCTGTCTTGTAGCCGACTGGTCTAGGTGCGTGACTACCAACTGGCAGGTTGTGTATTCAAATCCAGCTGGTGCCGGACTTTTCTTTTAACAAACATTTCTTCGAAAAAATAGAATAGCGATATTATGGACAATCAATTGACTTTTATATTTCAAAATATCGCAACATGATCGATATTTGCGATATTTTGAACATATCTTCCCTTCTGACAGTGGTTCCTGCTTCTATTGTGTGTGTGTGTGTGCAACAGAGTAAATTTTTATAGAGAAATGGAGGCTGGACAGTATGCGTTACAATATAAACATTTATATTGATTTAAATCGTGTTCTGATTTAAATCGCAAACGCGTGTTTAATTATGTGTGTTTTTTAATCATAATCAGGCTAATGCATTTCTACATTTTCTGTATGAACCAGCTTAGAGGTTCATACAGAAAGACAGCTTGTGTTTAAATTGAGTGTAAGGTAATTTATGCTTCTAAAGTCATGGTCAGCATTTATTATTGTACTGTGCTGTAAACTTTTTCTGTGTCTAGTCACATTATTTTATAGCGTTTTTATTGCGTTATTAAATCCGGTGGCGCTGTGTGTTAGTTTCCTGACTCTCATTATTTAAACTGCGACACTGATCATTCATCTCTAAATAAACTTTATTTTATATAGCGTTTTAAGCGAATAGGTAATTAGATTGCTCATAAACCTAATCGCTTTTTCTACATAAACACAGCGTGATTGCTCTCTGAAAATGCTTTTCCTTTATTTTTAAAGTAGGCTCAGCTTTCAACTATAGATCGTATTATTATAAACTTTCTTGGAAAAATGTATTTTATGTAAACCATGTTTGCTATTAATTCATTTAGGGCTAAAATACGTTCATTGTCTTCCAATCGAGTCGAGTTGACATTGGAAGCCTGCCACACCCGGACTGTTAAACCAACGCATTAGCACGTCAAAGCCCGTATTGGTATTGAGCCAGTATTGGCTTTAGTATTCCCCCCCTCTCCCCTCAATTCAATTCAAATCAAGGTGTTTTATTTGCATGACAGATGGGTACAAGCAGTGTTGGGTATGTATATTGTAACGCTTACGGCAGACAGGCACTGTGTAAGAGCCGGCGCACTAGAGCAGCGCACCGAGGGAGCGTCTGCATTTATAACTTAGTTTTTAAAATTAGTCAAGCAATATGAAGCATCTCCTTTTACGTTTAAGTCCCTTAAATACATTGAGCACAGCTTTCTCACCACTTAAGATTGCTTTTGATACCATCCTTACACAAAGCAGAAGGGAGATCTTAGTGCCTGAGCATAAAAAGAATAGGAGCATACTGCAACGCGTGTGAAGTCCATAAACGATATTAATTTTGGAACTTAAACATACAGTATATGGCTGGTCTCGGTACTTTAAAGAAAACTGACACACCAGTATTTCATTTCTCCCTAAACATTTTAAGCATCGAAGTCTTTAACTAACGCGATACCGGAGTCAACAAGCATACTTTTAGAATTTGATTAAAAGGGAATATAATATGGAATCGCGTATCTCAAGAAATTAATAACGATATAATTATATTCATGTTGCAAAAGAACTGCAACGGACATAAAAACTCCCTTGCTTTTAACAGAGCGTTCCATAATTTCTAACTACGAAAATGCCAGGTGAAAGGATTTGTAAACATATTTTGTTAAAGCGAGTCAGTTTTTTCCGCAACACATAAAAGACATTTTTCCAAGAAAGTTTAGCCTTTGTCACTAATGAAACCACTAAATAAAGACATAAATATAGAAATCTTAAGATTTGTTTTATTTAATGTTGGTAGCAGGATGAACTGTCAGAGTGTATATTTTGTCGCAGAGTTGCTGCAAGATGTTAACAGTGAAAAAGGTATTTAGAAATGAGTTATTTCAAGATGAAAATTTTCAGAATAATTGCAAATCTAGCAGGATAGAGAAAGCACAGAAAACTGGCAGTTAGATTGATCAGATTAGTATGAAAAGTCATTTAGCAAAGGGAATGAGAAGAGTGACAAACTAGTATACTTTAGATGTTTTTTTCTGAACCAGGGAAAATCTGATCATGTTTCCCTATAACAATAATAAAAAACTTTATTTGATATATCACCATTAAAGGTGGCATCTCAAAGCAATGCAGTAGATGTAAAAACAGATAAAAGGACCACAGATTACAAAGTAAATGCATATAAGAAAGACAAGCAGTTAGAGGTGCTACCAAAATTAGAAAATGAAGCAGATACAGACACTAAGTCTTCTGAAAAGAAAGGTTCTGAGGTTAGATTTAAACTGGCCCTGGTGTGTGTGTGTTTGTGTCTGTCTGTCCTGTGATGGACTGGCGCTATGTCCAGGGTGTATTCTGCCTTGTGTCCGTCGCTTACTGGGATAGGCTCCAAATCCTCTGTACTGGATAAAGAGATTAGAAATGGATGGAAGTAAAGGCACTGTGTGGATGGAACTATACACAGTGTTAGAAACCCACTATGAAATGGCAGCATCTCACTGAAAAAACATTTTATAGTGCTGGCTTAAGGAAACAGCCTTTCCACCTCTCTTGCACATCAGTATCCATACCTAGTTATTTAAACAAATTGCCTCTAATTATAAACATCTTAATATGCTGGCTCTGTGGATCCGCATCAGCTATGTTTGCCCATTCCTTCAATTCATGTGCATCCAACACACAGTTCAACGCTAGCAACTACACAAAATCTAAAATATGAGCTCTACTTGCCACTTACAGTACCAACAGTACCAGCTAACTTTAGTAGTGACATTTTCATGGATCTTTTTAACAATAAAATTTACAACATCAGACTTCAGACACAATTAAACAGGCCTCAAAAAAGTCTGGTACAAACATTTTTAGCATGGAATAAACCTTTACTTTAATGGTGTAAACCTTAAATGGATTCATATTCTCAATAAGATTTGGTGCTCAGTAACATGACTTAGAAAATGACAGAAGACATACGTATCATGCTTATCCTTCTATTTTTCATAATCGTAAACTCCTTAAGGCAGTTACATTTTCTCTGTTCTGACCTGGAGTTACAGAGAAATTTAAATTCTAATAAGAGATTTGTAATGAGGAAAGTCATACCAATCACTCATACCAGGATTTGCAATTACAATACCAATACTTTCTTTCTGTATGTGTTTATTTTGCAGTTTGAGTCTATGGCATTCCTTTGGGGGTCTATACTCCAAGGCATGACTTTTTTATGGGAACATGACATTTTTTTAAAGTCTTTTAATGCAAGCTTCATATAAACCCTTAGCAGTGGTTACTGTCTGGAGCAGGTACTTGAATGGCACAGATTCATTGAAATGATTCAATTTCTTTTGAAAATATTTGGGATAATACATATTCCAGAAATCACAGCCGTTGAATTATCCAGAAATTAATTTCTCTCAGGGTGTATTTAACCCCTCATGGATGGCATTGTATGAAATGAGTTTGTAGTTCCCCATTTGCCTCTATTATGAGATGCTGTGGACACTATTTTATACATTTTAGGAGTGTCCATAGGAAGGTATGTTCTAGAAAGAGTGAACTTCTGTTTTGCCATTATTTTTAATAGGGGCGTTACATGTTTACACTTGGTGCTCCTACTAGAGGAGAGGATATGATTAATCTAGGCTTATCACAGAAACTGAAACACATCTGGTTGGTGAGTCTACTGTGGGTAAAATGTTACTGGTACCGCATGTTGTAAAGCTCGGTATTTTCTCTCTTGGCCTGACTTTTTTTAATGTCTGAGTGTTAGAATCCATGTTGTTGCTGGTAAGGGAATGGTAGGTGCTGTGATTGACACAGTCAAAGCCTTGTACAGAGATACCATTGTAGCTGTTTGACAGTATTTTAGATTCCCTTAGTTAAAAGCATGGGAGGAAGTACTGCCAAGGGAAGGGGGGGAGCAAGGATTTTTTCTTTGAGTTTGTGAGGTTATTTTTTGTTATATTGTGTTTCAGAAAGCAAGAAAATAAGATTTACTGTATGATAAAAAGAGAAAGAGCTGGAGTAGATCCTCAGATCAATTTGCTACCAGCAATCAAACAAAAAAATGGAAAGAATTGTCTCCTCCTGATTGGAACCTTTCTTACTGTCTTATTATAATTTATCAGGCTACCTTTTAATTTCCACTGAGAGAAGGAAGTCACTTGTCATGCAGCTATTTTATTCTTCATTGCACAATATGCTCTAAGTTAGCAAATGAAACATGAAATAAATCAAGAATACGATTAACATGAATGTATAAACATCCAAACTATACTTTATCACATTTAATTATTGGGTTAGCAGCTTTTTATTGAGCCAAAATGTTATAAATGTGTGAATGTCTGTAAAATGGAAATATTTATATTTTTCTCTTTTCTGTTACCTGCCTGACAGCATTTTGTATCCCATTCTGTATATTACTGGAAAATATTAGACCCAACCTAAAGAATTCATGGGGGTAGTGGGACACAGTACTGCAAAGAGTCTCCTAAAGGGACAGAGCTATTAGTACTTATGTGTTTGAGTCTGGAGAATATAGTAAACTCTAAACATTAAGGGAATGCATGGAATCGGAAAATATAAATTGCATAGTACACAAGACTTAACTGGTTTTATTCTAGGAAAGCAGACAAGACTGAGTCATGGGACTCAGAGGATCCAAGGCTAGACTGAGTATAATAGGCTTCGGTCTTCTATTGTGACATCTACTGTAAATTACAGAAATGTTAAAAGTAAACAAAATAAAGTAACTAAAATGTGGTCTGAAATCACCCCTTTAGACACCCCTTTTACTTCACTGGTGTCAGATATGAAAGGCAATAGTCTCCCGTTCTGTCTGCTGTGTGTTGCAGCAGAGGGACTCCCTGTAGCTGAAAGGGGCAGAGTAACTTGCATGCCCTCTAGTACAGTTTACACATGCACGACTTTAAAAGCTAGCAAGACAGGTTTCGATTCACATTAGCTGGCGAGCCTTGTTAAAAAAACGAATGATAATGTTCATGAACAGTGGCATGTTACAAAGTTATACTGAGATTTCCTAAGATACGCGATTAAAAAATAAATAAATAAAAATTTGAATCTCCTGCGGAACACATTCCATAAGAATCAGCGGTTTTACAGTATATATCGCCTTTAAAGGTGGCTTCTCAAAACGCTTTACGGGATAAAAACAACCAGAACAGCAGCAACAACAATATTGTATTTCGTTGCACTTTGAAAACCAAGTAATAACTTAACTATACAGTACGTGCAAACTTTTCGTATGTTGCTGTCGTGAATGCCTGCGTACCCATAAGTATCTTATTTGCCTTGAGTCTGTCTACAGTATCTCTGTCCCACTACCCCCCTCTCTCCCTCAATTCAATTCAAGGTGTTTTATTTGCATGACAGATGGGTACAATTCTTGTTGGGAATGTATACTTTGATATTTACACCCGGCGCGGCACCGAGGGAGCGTCTGCATTTATAACTTGGTTTTTAAAATTAGTCAAGCTATATGAAGCATCTCCTTTTACTTTTAAGTCCCTTAAATACATTGAGCACAGCTTTCTCACCATCCTTACACAAAGCAGAAACTGTCCGATGACTCACAGTACAAGTGGAAAGATTACAGATTTTAATCGTCTTTAATTTTGCCTGTGGAGTGTATCTTATTAAGCTATCAATTGTATTTTGAGCGCGGTTTTTGACTTTTTTTTAATTGCATTTTCGTCGCGGACAGCACATACAAGGGTTAATGAACTGTGCCAAGAAATTTAAAATAGTATTCTTTAGGTTTGAGGGTAGGAGTGGACCGCAGCAGGCATAATCAGCAAACAAGGAAAACAAAGAACAGGACAGGTGAGATGTGTATCCAGAAAGCGAGTGATCAGAAAAAGGAAATGGAAAACGCAGAAAAAGGAAACGCTTTACAGGATAAAAACAATAACAACAGTAGTGGCTGGGCAAACAATTTTTTTTATCGAAATACAAATTGAGATACTGTACTGTATAATGATGTGCATGAACAAAGGTATACTGCAATTTTCCTTAGATACGCGATTAATGCTTCGTAGGAGGAGGCGGTCTTTTCCTCTTGTCTAACAGTCTGTCCACAAACAAAACATTCCTGTTAGACAAGAGGAATTGAAAAAAAACAATTTTGTCAATGAAAACCGGTGTGTGTGTCTCTCCCTGCTGGATGTCCCTCTCACAAACTGCTGAATGAATAAAATAATTTTATTGAAAACGCGTTTGCGATTGTCTGGTATTTAATTTGGTCCCTTTTAACTGTTTTTCGATCTACTGTATTGCTTTGAGATGCCACTTTTAAAGGCGATATGTAAAATAAAGTTTTTTATTATTGTTATAGAGAAACATGATCAGATTTTCCCTGGTTCAGAAAAAAGATCTAAAGTGCTACACATAACTTTCTTAATTCGATGTATTTAAAGCAGTGAACTACTGTAGGTGTCACATAACATTCAGAAATACAATCACGTATTTGACAAATAAAAACGATTATAATCTAATCCTTCCACGTTTGATCCCAAAATCCCAAGAAATATAAATCTTGACGGGTAGAAAGCTATGCTGAAAGTTTATTAAGATACTTAGAAGACAAAGATACTGTATCAATTTATGTTGCATTAGCCTGATTATGATTAAAAAACACATATAATTAAACACGCGTTTGCGATTTAAATCAGAACACGATTTAAATCAATATAAATGTTTATATTGTAACGCATACTGTCCAGCCTCCATTTCTCTATAAAAATTTACTCTGTTGCACACACACACACAATAGAAGCAGGAACCGCTGTCAGAAGGGAAGATATGTTCAAAATATCGCAAATATCGATCATGTTGCGATATTTTGAAATATAAAAGTCAATTGATTGTCCATAATATCGCTATTCTATTTTTTCGAAGAAATGTTTGTTAAAAGAAAAGTCCGGCACCAGCTGGATTCGAACACACAACCTACCAGCTGGTAGTCACGCACCTAGACCAGTTGGCTACAAGACAGCTCGCATGAACAGGCAGGCGAAACAGCCCTACACAGCCCTGTCGCAGCACACGAATACCGTTATTAAATTCTTTAGATACGCGATTCCATATTATATTAGCAGAAAAGCTTAAAACTACCACTTTTTCACACGCTATTTCACATGCTAGTTAAATACTTCGATGCTTAAAATCGTTAGGGAGAAATGGAATACCGGTGTGTATTTTTCCTTTAAAGTGCCGATTCCTGGAATCTGACTGGCTGACACCCCTCTGAAGTGGTTCCATAAAATCTGGTATACGGAAAAGAAAGCGTTGATAAATACAAGTGTCTTTTAATACACTCTTTGCTGTGCTCTTGAGGATCCTTGTGATATTTTAAGCTCTAGTTGAATGATAGGTGTCGCATTTTAAATCATTTTCGTAGTTAGAAATTATGAAACGCCCTGTTAAAAGCAAGGAAGTTTTTATGCCCGTTGAAGTAAAACAAAATGCCTGACAAAGTATGGCTTGGACAGATTCCAAGTGCTTGTACAAATGTGCTAAAGAAATATTACTTTGAGTATACAGCTTGTCCAAAGTCATCCATTATTAATACTATTAGTAATATCTTCAGTAAAGGCTTTGATGCATAAATATTTCTGATAAAGGTAGGTTGTGTACTTTTGTCCAACTGAGCAATCTTGCTTTCATAAAATATACCAACATTTTAATGACTGATGATTAACATGCTGTAATACACAGTTCAAAATTAAAGGCTCAAATGCTGTACATGAGAGGTTAAGCTCCCCCTGGCGGTTTTACAAGGCGACGCCGGATAGTTAACCACGTGACACCACGTTAACTGCGTCATACCGCGTGATACTGCGACACGCCCACCGGGGTATGCCGTGAAATACCTCACTCATTTTGAATGGCTGCATCTGTACATACTGTACAGTACTAGGACCACAGACTTTCCTAATTTATATCCTTGATCTATATATTGGTATAGTTAGTAAACTAGTCATGTTTGCAATGACACCAAAATAGGGAAATTAGCAAACACTGCAGAAGTAGCAATTGAAATTCAACAATATTTCAATTAAATTCAAGACTGGATAAAAATATGATGTTGTAAAGTGTAGGGTTTACAAGCAGGTAATATATATTTAGTTATAAATGCAAAATATAAAACTCTTAACTAGGAGAGTATATAAAGGCACTGATAAATTCAATGCAGTGGACTTCTTGAGAAGTGGGGTACAAATCACAGGAAAAAAAGTTGAAATTAATTGTAAGTAAGGAGGCATTTCTTTACGCAAAGGCTGTGGAAATTTGGAATCAACTACCCAGCTACAATGTTGAAGACAATACACCGGGTTCCTATGTTCTTAAAGTACATGATTCAGAATACTTCAGTAACCAACATTTCCAACACAGGCCATGACTAGAGCTTTGTCCCATCCAAAGATGCATTTCAATACAGTAATCAAAGAAATGCATATAACAGGTACATCTTTAGTGTATTAGATCATTTTAATAAGAAAAGAAATTTTAAGCAACTGTTCTAATTGAGCAATGAAAACAGGTTCTATGGTTTTTCTCTTTGAAAGTTAAACTTTTAATGTTTTTTTTTTATTTCATGCGTAAAATGTGAGTTATATTTGTGTCACACACACAGAGCCAGGGGCACGGACTTGAGTCTTTCCAACTATTTCCAGCCCACTGCACATTACCTTGAACACCAAAGGCATTTCAGAGCAGAAGTAGAAGTATGAATATCTTTTTTTTCTGTTGGTGGTGGAACTCAAGTGAAAGGAAAAGTGTTACTTTATTTTTAGTATTTATAAATACTAACAACTTACTTGTTTTAACTGTTTTTGGATTCCCTGGGATCAAAAGTATTGCAAACATAAGGTGTTGTTAGTTTTTATTAAACCCTAAATGGGCCAGTGGGTGATTTACAAACACCCAAAGAAGGCTCCACAGCTGAAATGTTGAGTTTCTTTTCTTCTCTTCCCAGGATGGAATAAACCTTTACTTGTTCCTTTGCAGCCTACACATTCTGATGCAGCTACCTGCTTGAACTGATTTAGGGCTCTACTGAGAAGTTTAAGTGTCAGGAAGAAAAAGTCTAGAGCTGGTTCATTTGTCCACAGTGAAGGGGGCTGCAAAGATATAACCATCATGGATCATCATCACCTAAGATGACACCATGGCAAACATCGAAAACATTGAAAAGGACAGTGAGTTAGACATTCACCTTTTCTAGTGGGTCCCACTAGTTGTGTTTGCTTGCAGTGTCTCAGAAGGTTCTTATTTGAATGTTGATAGCGACAGCACTTAGTGCAAATTATGCTATGTTTGTTCAACTTATTGGTATTGGTATTTTCTTTCTCTCTGCATATTAAAGTACAATATTTGTATACTGTGTGTTCTTTACAACTTTGTCTAGATTTAACCACATTTCACATTACTGTATGTTGTTGTTATGTTAATAACACTGCTTTTCATATGGCTCCATGTACTGTAATTACTGTTAACACATGCTATAACATTTTTAATCCTCTTATTATTACAAATGACATGTTTTATCACAGTGAGATGAATGATGTTCTGTTTTCAACAAATACAAATACAAATATTGGCAACTATCAACAGTCAATAAGATATTCATTATACATAGTCAACATATTGATGTAACTGTAAGTACTATTATTTGCTGTTGCTGACCATGCAAATGTGTTATTGATCATTGATGAGATGCATATGGAGACATCTTCTGTTTCAGAGAGAGGTTCAGAGAAAACAATTTTAATACACATACAGGTACTGTATTTATACAGTACTCTGAAACATGCAGACAATAATTAACAGTCATATAATGAATAGAGGGCCAGAGAAAGCAATAGACCTGAGCAAATGATTGCACTTTCAAGTGCCAACAGCAGTAGCTTCAAGTATATCAAAGTAATGTATCAAATGATGAGATTGATTTAATTTCACATTGTGCTTCAATAAAATCAATAGATTTTGGTACTTAAATTTACAGAAAAAAACATGCAGACCAGATACACTAGAGCCTTCAGCATTTTGAATGTTTTTCCTCTGTCCTCAGTATGCACCAATTAACAAAGTCTAGTAGACTAGAACAGCTACAGTATCTTATCTTAGCCTACCTACTATCTCAAAACAGGATCTGTTTGAGATCAAACTCAGTCATGCAGAAACAAAATCAAGAAATAAAGAAAGGTAAAATGTGAAAAAAACAAACAAATATGAAAATGTTCAAGGCAATAAATGAAAGGAATTATTCAGAATAATCAAACATCATTAAACAATTAATTTCATTTCGTACATGATGCCCACACCACTACCTCCCTCATTACCACTTGAGAATTAAAATTCTTAGCACGACACTTCCAATTACAAAACAGGCATCGGTTAATACAGTTGGACCATACCCTTTGGCCCAGAGTAAAATATATACTGTAGTATTTCAATTCTAAAGGAATGTAATTTCATTAAATATATTCAAGGAAATAAATGAGTCAGACAAAATCCAACTCAATTACACATTTGTTTTAGACGTTGACCCTGTATCCCATTCAGGACCAATCCAGCTTGTCTTCTTTTTATATTACATAAAGGTAATTTTATGGGAGCTGTCTGTAGATAAGAGAAGAAAATCAGAGATACAATACAGAAATCCAAATTGTTTTACTAAGTGTATTAATTGGTCAATTTAGTTATTATGATAACATCAAATTCAGCCTTATAAACCCTTATAAACCTTATAAAATGTGATTAATAATACTTATGGGTATACTACTACCACAATAATGTATAGAAAGCCAGGCCAGCTTCCTTGTTCTAGGAATGGTAATGGGCATTAAGTAAGATCAGAAATTAATACAATAATTTAATTAAGTACTAATACAACAAAGTATGCTTATTTTTTCTCATTTAGATTCTATCATGTAATGTAGATAGTAAAGATCATCAAGTCAAATGTTCTTTAATTGTATTCAGAATGTTTAGCTTGAAATACTGTAATATAAAAATAAACACTTAATATCCACGGATATGACTATCTATACCAAACACTATTGTAAAACATACTGTACTGTACACAATGAGGCACTCTATTCTAATCCTATGTCTTTTTTCTCAATACCACGTTGGTTGTTTTTGTTTAATGCACCCTATTCTCCCCAAAATGGCTCCAATGAAATGATTGAAATCAGTGCCACCACTTCCACTAGTTACTAAGGGCTAGTCTGAGAAGTTTTGGTGATATTTTATTTTTATATTTATTAAGTATTTTTATAAAGTATTTTCAAATTAATCACCATTAACTATTTTTTATAATAGAAGCACAATTTAGACTCTACAATTTAGGGTGAAAGAAGTAATGTTTAAAAACTGCTAATAACTGCATTGTTCTCTTCTGCTGAAAGGTGATTTTATTCCCAGTTTAGTTTTTTGCCTATTTTTTGTCCATTCATGTTCCTCTCAGTTTTTCCTCATTTCACAGGTCAGCTTTGTGGAGTGATTGGGTTACCACTGACTCATTGACAAGTTGCTATTGACCTCACAGTAGTATCCCTAACCAATTTCCTCCTTAACCAACACCTTAGTTCAGAGGCACAGCCTGATCTAAGTACTGTCTGGGTAGTACAAAACACATTTGACTATGTAATAATCAAATGTTTCATGCTTAAAGTAATGTTCTTTGTTTTTCATTTTAATACCCTTCTTCTGATATGTGCCTTTCTTCAAATCTAACTCTGGGTTGTTAGGAAAACTCCTTGATTTTTGTGGTTGAACCTTTAGTTGAAATGTTCTACCTCACTAAGAGACCTTACAGGGGAATGTGTACTTATTCTGAAATCATGTGAACCACTATACCTGCACACGGCTAGAGGCTACTAATTAGGTGATCTTTCAAATTACCTACTGTATGTGCACCTAAACTAATTTAGAAATAGCAAAGCCATAGCAAACAAATTTAGCCATAGCAAAGGGAGTTTAGGTTTTGATTGTCTTATTTTTTTACACTATTTCACCCATAAAAAATGTACATTGTACAATAAACATTCTCTCTCATCCTAGCGTTAATCCCGCATCAGCAGGGTCCGCTTGTCGGCACGCCCGTCTCCATTTGGTGGTTTGAACCAAATCTTTGAGCTGACGTTGCCATTAAATGTGACCGAGAAAACTCCAACTGGCGCGTCGCTTCGCCTGCCGTCGGAGTGGGGTGGGGTGGGGGGGGAGAACAAAGTAATGTAGCGTCAGGACGCCGGGGTTACACCCCTACTCTTTTCGAGAAACACCCTGGGATTTTTAATGACGTACAATGAACATTGACATTTTGATTTATAAATTGTGTATACATCATTTACTGTATAATACAACAAAATGGAACACCACTGGAAGGAGGTAAATACTTCTCTAAGGAATATACTGTATATTGAACAGCTGCCTTTAAGTGTTCAAAGTTATTGAAATACTAAACTCTCAGCCTGCTTAAGATCTGAGGCATTTTCACTAGAATTAGGAATTCTTTGACATCAGGCAAGTTTTTACAGCATTCAAAAATATTAGACAGAAGTTTTTGGATGCTTAATTAACTTGCTCTGTGTTAAAGTGTATTATTCCTTTGATTGCTTTAATAGAAGTTAATCGTGATTTCCTGTAGCAATGCTACCCTGTCTTGCAAAATAGGGATTATTCCCCAGGATTGGTGTGATTGGTATGATTAAATGCACTCATTAGAGTGGCTAGATGTGCCTTTTTTACAGGAAGTTATTTTTGTTCAATTTTAATCTGTATAATCATTGGAATTATCTAAAAAATCAGCTTTGTGCATTTTTGTTTAGAATTAAATGCAGCACAACAGTCCCTATTCATTTATTAATGGCATCCCAGATGTTCTTGTTCTTTAATGTTCTGTCAAGGGGCATAATCTCCCAGAAGCTGATATCAATGTTTCTTATTCTTTGTTTTTACCATGTCTTTGAAACACTTCTTCTGTTATTCTCTGGTGCAATTGCCTTGGCTAAGATAAGAGATGAAGCCCTTCTTTGAGATCCTGAATTCTTACATTCATACAGTATAACCAAACCAAGGTTAGCTGATGGTTGCAAAGATGCACAGTAGACCAGTTTGATTGTATTTTTAATGTCATGTAATGACAGGTTTTAAAAATCATATTGGTTGTGACTCTTTAAGGTCTGAACCCACGCAAGGATTATGGGAAGTGTTTTTTGGTAAGAGGAATAAGATGGTTCAGGACAATTCTTTAAATTATTTCACTCACAATAGACAGCAGAAAACTGTAAAAACCTGTAATTTTCCACATTTGGAATGCTTTATTAATCACAGAATACTTGAAATAATTCTTTGTGGAAGTCTAATGTTAACCACTGTCTACCATTGTTTAAAAATTCAGAATCGAGTTACAAGCTGTAGTGGAAATGAATATACTGTTACTGTCTGTGCATTTGTGTTTTAGGAGATCTGTCATTGACAGCTTCCTTTCCCTTATTCATGTTTACTCCTTCTTTAAGTCTCATAGGGTCAATTGCAATGAATGAAAAACAGCATATTAACTGGGATGGTCCCGTGGGAATGTTAGTAAGCAGCTCCATATGCTAGGTTAATACCTATTGCAACAAACTTGGCTGCTGAAATTAGTACCCAATACCAATTGTAACAAACCCTAAAGTAAAAGCTGCTGATCTCCAGAAGATACTAAAGTACAGTTCTAAGTTAGTACAACTCTTGCTATAGACTAATCAATTTAATACCATACCATTAGCAGAACACTGGATTGCACAGGTAAGTTCCAGATATAGTAGTACTAAAAGTACTACTGAAACAATATTGTTAATACATAATGATTTAAGTGCCCATTGCCCAACATTTATTGTAATAATAAACTAAAATCACATTCCAACCACAATAAAATATACCAATGTCTCATACTCTAATCACGAAGAATGGTGTCATCAATATGCATGCAAAGTTCTAAGATATGTACTGTATTCTCTCGAGGGAGGTGAACTAGGCATATCTTTAAGTAAATGGAATGTGATTCAATAAGTGTGTTCAGTAACATCTTGATGTCACTTTAGTATTTGTTCTGTTTTTTATTGTGCGGAGTGCAGAGACTTCACCCTGGTAGTTCTGAGAGGGCAGAGGGGATATTGAACAACAAAGATGCAGTGTGTTATTTTATGTAGTTCATTGTAAGGGTATACTGTATAAAAGAAAGATTCATTGAATCACAGTCAAGGCTCCAGTAGCTTAATCTTTGGAAAATCAGGGTTATTATTAACATTGTAGAGACCTAGCTGCTCTGAAGATTCACAGACATACATTTAAAAACCTGATGAAGTACAACAAATGTTATATACTGTATGAAATTGCACGACGTTCATCTTTATAGTATTTAGTACACATATATGTTGCCTAAGCCTATCATACAAAACAAATTATGTTTATGTGTTCGTTTTAGTGTCTAAAGTATCTCAGTATTTCTCTTTCATTTGCCAATAAAACTTAAAACCATTATGATTAGCCTCACAATTAAATTCAACCCCAACAGAAGCTGTATTTGTCAGAAACCAGTAGGGCTGATTCTGACCCTGTGCGGAACTGGAGAGAAAGGTAGAGAGAGAGTGCGAGTTCTGTTACCGAAGTCCAAATCGTAAGGCAATACCATGATCAAGAAGGAGGGCAGAGATCTGTAATCCAGAGAGCAGAGTCCAAAAGCCAAATCCGATCCATGAGGCAGGTGTGTAGTCGATGGGGAGGCTAAATCAGTAAACCAAGAGTCGGGAGAGATTTCCAAATTCAAATCGTGAAGCAGGTCCGAGGTCGTTAGTAAGGCAAAATCCATAAACCGAAACGTTGCTAGACAAACAAGCGAAAGGAGTAGCTCTGGTGAGTGAAACTCAATAGTGAGCATGGAAAGGTGCGGCAGAAAGGCTTAAGTGGGGAGAAAGGTTAAAAAGAGGTTGGATAATTGATTAAATCGCGGTGAACAGTGTATGTTGGAATGTGGCAGCGAGTGCGTGGATGTGTGGTGACTCTGACAGTATTTGTCTCCTGGCACATTCAAATTGATAGAGTTCTCATTATAACTGAGATAATAGCACAGGTAGTTACCTGTCCTTATCTGGAGTATACTAAATAGCTAAACCTTGTTGCAGCTGACCCATAAGGACTTGGAAAAATTTGGAAAACCAAGATTTTACTGTATCGTCCTGAGAAGTTGATTAATTTGTTGCAGTTATAACCATGCTCATCATAAATCATAAAACAGTCAGGAACAAATTAAATTGAAAGGAGATTTCAAAAAGTATACAAAATCCTAAGGAATATAGACAGGGTCAACTCAGAGGATTACCTTAGATTAAGTAGTAGACTAAAGACATTGTTATGACAGAAAACTGAAAAGCAAACACATATGACACAGATGAGTAAGCTTCTTTACACAAAGGTATGGGTTTTTAGAGTTGATTTTCCAGCCAGATGATTAAGGCCCAAACTCAAGGCTCCTTAAAGAAGCATCTACTGTACTGTAGATTAAATTTAAGTTTCTTTTATTTACTAGAAGAAACTAGTAAATAACTAGATTCCTCTTACTTGAAATCCTTCTTTTAAAATTATATTATGCAAACAGCTTGCCTTTTTAGTGATTTGACCAATGTATTTATATTAAGGAGATATTAATTGCCAGTTTTATAGCACCAAAAAATCTAATCTAAGCTAATCAAATCTTAGTTATGAAATAAAGACATCCTTTGAGGGGCTCATTAAATTGAGCATAATTTAAATCTCAGTCTGCATTATTATAAGCATTTAGCCTGACCTATTTCATCATGTAACACAAACAGCAATTAGACTGCTTAACATGCACAGAAAAGTTCCATATTACTTATTTCTAGAAATAGATTTGCTGGTCTTAATAAGTGGCAGCGAGATAATTGAAAATAAAGGAATTATGTGCTCAGCTCATCTTAGTTTCCTTTCTTGTTATGCATTTTGAAAAGCTGTTTTCTGATTGAGATAAACAATTGGAAAACTCTGTAGATTAATCATTAACCTGTCAGGGCACTACTGGTTTGCATTGTGTAGTAATGAGTGAGATACACAGTAAATAGTATAATCTGATTCAATTGTGTTAATTGGGAGCTGCATTTATTAGTGAAATGTGGTGTCTGATTTCAATCATGATAAAATAAGTTTTATTTTAAAAGAAGAGCCAGATAATGCATGAAATTTGAATCAAAAGATATCTTTAGCAAATAGTATATAGTTCTGGGTAAAGATCATCAGGTATATGTGAGAACACGTCCAGGTGTAAAAGTCTTTCCACAAATAAACTATAGTTTTCAAGTAATGGTATAACAACAGTAAATACAGTTAACAAGCAATGTACAGTATATTAACATAGGTCAAAAGAAAATTTGCAGTCAAAACATACTTTCATATACCACACTGCATTTTAAAAAGTCAATTAGCTAGCCCCATCATATACCTTGACGAACATAAAAATGTTTATATTTCTTCTGTATCCTTCACCAAGGCCTTCACTGTTTTTCTTAAGTGTATTTTTTTTCTTTCCCATCAACTTTCTTCTTTCCTTTTCCTGCACTACGACACTGTACAACAAACGCCACTCCCAACAGGGAATAAAAGGCTTACAGAAGTTTGGCATGCTCCATTTCCGAACACGGGAACTCATAATTATTCATACTGTAGGTGTGCCTTGTTAAGCTTACAGTATGTATAGAATCAATTGGCCATCTTCTAGCCACCCACAGCTAGCTAGGTAATGTAGTTCAGATTTCTCTTCTGAATGTAAAGGACTACATTTCAGTTCAGAATACTAGATGCAGACATCTTACAATTCTTGGATCAAAGTATACCCTATCTAAAATCTGTCTCCATATTTTGTCATATTAACAATGATTCCTTTTCACTTATATTGTGCTTTTCTGGACACTCCATTCAAAGCACTTTACAGGTAATGGGAACTCCCATCAACCACCACCACCAATGTGCAGAACCCACCTGAATAATATGACATCAACCATACTGCACCAGTACACTCACCACACAGCTATCACTCTGTAGGAGAACAGAGTGATGAAGCCAATTCATAGATGGGGATTATCAGGAGGCCATGATTGGTAAAGGCCAATGGGAAATTTGGCCAGGATACTGGGTGAACACCCCTATATGTTAAAATGTGTTTACACATACAGATGCAGCCATTCAAAGTGCACGTTACAGACACGTACCGCAGGTGGCGTCGCGCAGTGTGACGCAAGATGACGCGCGGCACCGCAGTACGTGATTGGTTGACCGACAGGGGCACTCGTGGTCCGTTGGTCTGTCGTAGAAAGACTTACAGTAAACGTCTTTGCTGTGCCCGTTGTAGATATTGAATTTTACCACTGAAGGGAAATCTTAGTAGCTGAGCATAAAAAGAATAGGAGCATACTGTAACGCGTGTGAAGGCCATAAACGATATTAATTTTGGAACATAAACATACAGTATATGGCTGGTCTTGGTACTTTAAAGAAAAAATACACACCAGTATTCCATTTCTCCCTAAACATTTTAAGCATCGAAGTCTTTAACTAAAGAGATACCGGAGTCAACAAGCATACTTTTAGAATTTGATTAAAAGGGAATATAATATTGAATCGCGTATCTAAAGAATTTAATAACGTTATGATTATATTCGTGTACTGCGACAGGGCTGTGTAGGGCTGTTTCGCCTCTCTCTTCATGCGACTTCCCTTGTAGCCTACTGGTCTACGTGCCCGATTACCAACTCACGGGTTGTGTGTTCAAATCCAGCTGGTGCTAGACTTTTCTTTTAACAAACATTTCTTCGAAAAAATAGAATAGCGATATTATGGACAATCAATTGACTTTTATATTTCAAAATATCACAACATGATCGATTCTAAGTCATTTTTGATAACAATGAATAGTCACCTTCTTCCCTTCTGACAACGGTCCCTGCTTCTGCTTCCTGCTTCTATTGTGTGTGTGTGTAATAGAGTAAATTTTTATAGAGAAATGGAGGCTGGACAGTATGCGATACAATATAAACATTTATATTGATTTAAATCGTGTTTTGATTTAAATCGCAAACGCGTGTTTAATTATATGTGTTTTTTTAATCATAATCAGGCTAATGCAACATAAATTGATACAGTATCTCTGTCTTCTAGGTATCTTAATAAACTTTCAGCATAGCTTTCTACCCGTTTAGATTTATATTTCTTGGGATTTTGGAATCAAACGTGGAAGGATTAGATTGTAATCGTTTTTATTTTTCAAATACGTTTTAGAAAAGTGTAATCTATACCTGCCCAGACTGTACGCCTTCCTAAACCCCGCCTTTCACTAGTGTCCTGCCCTTCCCCGCGCACCCCAGCCGGGCGCTCTTCGGCCTGTGCCCGGGACAAATGTATATTTTGATATTTACACCCGGCGCGGCACCGAGGGAGTGTCTGCATTTATAACTTAGTTTTTAAAATTAGTCAAGCAATATGAAGCATCTCCTTTTACTTTTAAGTCCCTTAAATACATTGAGCACAGCTTTCTCACCACTTAAGATTACTTTTTTGATACCATCCTTACACAAAGCAGAAACTTTCCGATGACATACGGTACAAGTGGAAAGATTACAGATTTTAATCGTCTTTAATTTTGTTACGTTATACGTTTTAGGAACGTTTCATCTAAACAAACACCACAAAACTATTCTCGATTGTATTTCTGAATGTTATGTTACACCTACAGTAGTTCACTGCTTTAAATACATCGAATTAAGAATGTTAGGTGTAGCACTTTAGATCTTTTTTTCTGAACCAGGGAAAATCTGATCATGTTTCTCTATAACAATAATAAAAAAACTTTATTTTACATATCACCTTTAAAAGTGGCATCTCAAAGCAATACAGTAGATCGAAAAACAGTTAAAAGGGACCAAAGTAAATACCAGACAAACGCAAACGCGTTTTTAATAAAATGCTTTTATTCATTCAGCAGAGAGTGAGAGGGACATCCAGCAGAGAGAGACACACACACCGGTTTCCATTCTACAGACATTCACAACGGCGACTGTCAGAAGATAGGACACAGCGGCTCAGGCACCCGCTGAATGGAAAAGGGGCACTTCAATGTTCTGTATGGCTAATACTAAAGCCAATACTAATATTCAATACTTTAATATCCTTTTCTGTATGTTTAACAATAGTGGGTACTGGCCTAATTCGTCCCTGCTCCCGTTGTTAGGTGTTAATGTGTTGTTAAGTGTGAATTTGTACCTGTTTCCCTGAGGTCTGGCTTTTTTCTGGAAAACCATAACTCTGGTCTTGTCCAGATTGACTGTCGGCACCCAGGTCTGACAGTGCTGCTCCAGCAGTGCCAGGTTCTGGCGCAGCCTCTGTTCTGTGGGCGACAGCGGGACCAGGTCGTCTGCACAGAGCAGGAACTCGATTTCCATAATTAATGCAGATCAGTAAATCAAGGGACAAAACAATTATTGCGCCCGGGTCCTCAATGGGCTTTGACGTCCTAATGCGTTGGTTTAACAGTCCTGGTGTGGCAAGCTTCTAATGTCTCCCTACTTCGGCAAAAGGCACCTAGCCTTCCTAGGATTGTTGACCGGGGCGGGGGACATTCGGGAATGTAAGTCTGAGAAAGACAGTCTCACGTTTGTGGACAGTCTGTCCACAAACAAAACATGTAAAAAAAACAATTACTTTTTGTCAATGGAAACCGGTGTGTGTGTCTCTCTCTGCTGGATGTCCCTCTCACTCTCTGCTGAATGAATAAAAGCATTTTATTAAAAACGCGTTTGCGTTTGTCTGGTATTTACTTTGGTCCCTTTTAACTGTTTTTCGATCTACTGTATTGCTTTGAGATGCCACTTTTAAAGGTGATATGTAAAATAAAGTTTTTTTATTATTGTTATAGAGAAACATGATCAGATTTTCCCTGGTTCAGAAAAAAAGATCTAAAGTGCTACACCTAACATTCTTAATTCGATGTATTTAAAGCAGTGAACTACTGTAGGTGTAACATAACATTCAGAAATACAATCGAGAATAGTTTTGTGGTGTTTGTTTAGATGAAACGTTCCTAAAACGTATAACGTAACAAAATTAAAGACGATTAAAATCTGTAATCTTTCCACTTGTACCGTATGTCATCGGAAAGTTTCTGCTTTGTGTAAGGATGGTATCAAAAAAGTAATCTTAAGTGGTGAGAAAGCTGTGCTCAATGTATTTAAGGGACTTAAAAGTAAAAGGAGATGCTTCATATTGCTTGACTAATTTTAAAAACTAAGTTATAAATGCAGACACTCCCTCGGTGCCGCGCCGGGTGTAAATATCAAAATATACATTTGTCCCGGGCACAGGCCGAAGAGCGCCCGGCTGGGGTGCGCGGGGAAGGGCAGGACACTAGTGAAAGGCGGGGTTTAGGAAGGCGTACAGTCTGGGCAGGTATAGATTACACTTTTCTAAAACGTATTTGAAAAATAAAAACGATTACAATCTAATCCTTCCACGTTTGATTCCAAAATCCCAAGAAATATAAATCTAAACGGGTAGAAAGCTATGCTGAAAGTTTATTAAGATACCTAGAAGACAGAGATACTGTATCAATTTATGTTGCATTAGCCTGATTATGATTAAAAAAACACATATAATTAAACACGCGTTTGCGATTTAAATCAAAACACGATTTAAATCAATATAAATGTTTATATTGTGTCGCATACTGTCCAGCCTCCATTTCTCTATAAAAATTTACTCTATTACACACACACACACAATAGAAGCAGGAAGCAGAAGCAGGGACCGTTGTCAGAAGGGAAGAAGGTGACTATTCATTGTTATCAAAAATGACTTAGAATCGATCATGTTGTGATATTTTGAAATATAAAAGTCAATTGATTGTCCATAATATCGCTATTCTATTTTTTCGAAGAAATGTTTGTTAAAAGAAAAGTCCAGCACCAGCTGGATTTGAACACACAACCCGTGAGTTGGTAATCGGGCACGTAGACCAGTAGGCTACAAGAGAAGTCACATGAAGAGAGAGGCGAAACAGCCCTACACAGCCCTGTTGCAGTACACAAATATAATCATAAAGTTATTAAATTCTTTAGATACGCGATTCCATATTATATTAGCAGAAAAGCTTAAAACTACCACTTTTTCACACGCTATTTCACATGCTAGTTAAATACTTCAATGCTTGAAATGTTTAGGGAGAAATGGAATACCGGTGTGTATTTTTCCTTTAAAGTACCGATTCCTGGAATCTGACTGGCTGACACCCTTCTGAAGTGGTTCCATAAAATCTGGTATACGGAAAAGAAAGCATTGATAAAAAAAGCCTGGATTCTCATGTATCTCATACAAGTATCTTTTAATACAGTCTTTGCTGTGCTCTTGAGGATCCTTGTGATATTTTGAGCTCTAGTTGAATGATAAGTGTCGCATTTTAAATCATTTTCGTAGTTAGAAATTATGAAACGCCCTGTTAAAAGCAAGGGAGTTTTTATGCCCGTTGAAGTAAAACAAAATGCCTGACAAAGTATGGCTTGGACAGATTCCAAGTGCTTGTACAAATGTGCTAAAGAAATTATACTTTGAGTATACAGCTTGTCCAAAGTCATCCATTATTAATACTATTAGTAATATCTTCAGTAAAGGCTTTGATGCATAAATATTTCTGATAAAGGTAGGTTGTGTACTTTTGTCCAACTGAGCAATCTTGCTTTCATAAAATATACCAACATTTTAATGACTGATGATTAACATGCTGTAATACACAGTTCAAAATTAAAAGCTCAAATGTTGTACATGAGAGGTTAAGCTCCCCCTGGCGGTTTTACAAGGTGACGCCGGATAGTTTCAGGCATGACGTCAAATGACGTCGATTAACCACGTGATACTGCATGATACCACGTGATACCGCGTGATACCGCGACACGCCCACCGGGGTATGCCGCGAAATACCCCACCCATTTTGAATGGCTGCATCTGTAATAACACATACAGTACTGTACATTCAGTACATCAAATTTAAATCTATTTTAACTTATTACTCTAATATTTATCTTTTACTCTAATAATTATATTTCGTTGTTGAAGGGGCTGATGCGCTAGTGCTCCTGTAAGAGACTCCCTTAATGAACATGTACGATGCAAATTTTGTGCAAGGCAAGGTGAAAGACTACCCACCAAAGACTATATCAGTGTTTTTGAATCTTTAATCAAATGTACTTCCAAACATGTTTCTTTGAAATGCCTTGTGGGATGTTCTGCAGGAAACTTAGGTGCCAGTGCCACTACTACACTCTATAAAGTTTGTTTGTGTCTTGAACTATGTCCATATTCTTGGCATTAAAATGAATATATTCAAACAGACACAGGATTCTGCCAAGGACGCTTGTCTCTAATCTACATTTGTGAGTTTGAAGGACCGGGTTTCAATTATCAGCCAAGGTACAGGGATTATCTGTTTCATGATTTGGAGGTTGCATATGTTCTATAGTATCTTGCCTAAGTATTCATCCCCTTAGAAAATTTCCCATTTTTGAAACAAATGATGTAGACAAATTTTAAATGAATATTTTTCATTTAAACCTGAATGTTCAAACTCATCATTTTATGGTGAGCTTGAATGCCAGTTTTAGCTTAAATGTAAGAAAAAACTGCAAAGAAATGTAAAATTGTAATATTTGATGTTTTATGTAAAAATATTTGCCCAAATTGACTGGAATGAGAATGAAATGCCCTTTCCAGCTGATAGGTTAAGGCAGCTTCCCTTAGTGGTGGAGTTTGTGTACCTTGAATTATGGAAAGTGGGAGCAAAGCTCCAGTCCATCATAAATAACAAGGATTTAAGTTTGTGAATGAAACACTTGTTCAATCTATATCCTTATCTTAACACATGGCCATTAACTTTGTTTAATGACTAAAGAGACAAGATTGTGGGTAGAATTTAGGATTCCTCATTGGATTGCTTGGCTTACTCTCCATGACATGGAGAGGAGCTCAGCTTTCCTGGAGAAATTTACTCATCTGGATTAGCAAAGCTTTCTCACTGGGAGGTTTCTATTGTTACACTAGCAGACATCCAACAGGGAGGAAACTGTGAGGATGTACTGTACAGACTATAGCTCTAAGATGACTGAGGAAAGCTTGAGAGTCTATCCCACAGATTGACTCTCAATTAATCTAAAAATAATCATAAAAAGCTTAAAACTGGTATAATATTTGGTGTTCCATATTCAACATGCTGCAGTCATGACCCTCACGGGAATAAGGAGATTGAAAATAGTTGGATCTAATAGCACTGCTTGGCATCTTGTAAAAACAGCTTCAGTAACATAAGAAGCTATTAAATTTCTGCTGCTTGTTAAATAAACTTCTCTTTAGCTTCTTTAGATCTCTGAAGACATAAAAAAACTCCATTGAACCCAGGGCCACAGAGTTGCAAGCCAGCAATGCTAAACAATGAGCCACCATGCTGCTCTTTATATAAAAATCATTATAGATATACAGTATCACCTTATTATTTTGTAAATGTATGCATTTGAGATTTTTATGTAATTTTTTCATCTTTTCTGTTCCAACTTCATGTCTTCTAAACAAAGAAGTTTAGACTATGTTACTATGTAAGTTAAAATATAAGTAATTTAATTTATACGGTATTACATGTTCCTATCATGTTAATCATGTTACATTGAATGATGTACATTTACAATGTATTATACTGTACATAAAAGTTCATTTTAACGGCATTTTGCTCTGTTGCTTTTATCTTTGCATGTACTGTACTCTACATTTGCAATACAATATGCCATGTTGTGTGTGTACAGCATCTCACACCTTCTGCTGCTTTGCCTCTCAGTGTCATGTATGGTTGTTCACTCACACACAAAATATCTCTCTCACACATAAGCTTTCTCTCATTCATTGTTAATTTTCAAATTACAAGTGTTTCTAAATTGTTTTGACTAAAATTAAATTACATTTAAGGGCTCAGCTTAACAGGTAATTACCGTAATTATTGTGTTTACACACAATTGAATGAAACAGAATGAAAGTTCTGTTTACAAGCAGAAAACATGAATGTAGAGTACTGTAGACAACATTTCGGCTGTGGAACCTTTTTCAGGTTCCTCTGTTCCTTTGCAGCCTATGTTTGCTGACACAGCTACCTAGTTGAATTTCTTCAGTACTGTAGATGTACTCTGTCATGTTCCAGTCCCTATAATTGTTGAAATATACTGATGGAAAAAAGAAAAGCAACACCTCCTCCTCCACACTCTGGCCCTCCAGTTTGCGTGGAACAGGCTGAAGAGTGACTCATCTGTGAAGAGGATCTGATGCCACTGCTGACGAATCCATCACAGCCTCTGTCTGGCCCAAGCCAGTCAGGTGTAATGTCTAGGAGGTGTGAGCAGAGGGCCCCTGACAGGTCACCTTGCTCTAAGGCCAGCAGCATGGAGCCTCATTGTCCTGTCACTGATGCAGCCATTGTGTCTGCCGGCAGTTTCAGCAGCAGTACTGGTGGCAGATCTGAAACGATCTCTCAGATAGACAAGTCTGATGTGTCGTTCCTACTCTGGTGTTGTCACTCGAGAGCGACCGGGTCTTGGATGTTTATTTGTTCTGACGGTCTGCTGAAACCTTGTCTGCAGTAGGAACACAGTAGAGCGGCTTACTCCATAGTGTCTGGCAACACTGGCACATGAAATGCCTGCCTGCAGCATGCCAATGGCCCTCTCCCTTTCATCTGATGACATTCGAGGCATTATGGAATGCACAGAAAACTGACTAAGTATGGCCTTTTCCTTGCAGCGAGCTAAGCTTTGAATTAAGGCCTTTTTAAAGGTGAACTGATCAGGCACTGTTCCACCTGGTCCTCGTTGAGTAAAAGTCCACCTAACGAGCTTTTGTGTGATTGGCCAGTTGCAATGCCTCACTACACAAGCTATATTGCTGGTCAGAGGGCTTAAAACAAATTGATAACTTTTTGTGAAAGTACATAAGCTATAACTAGTATTCCTATTCCAGAGAATGTTGCATTTCTTTTTTCCATCAGTATACATTGATTTTTATTGTAAAATATGTTGCTCTCTGTTATGTTAATGCCCTCTGAGTTAGTAATCATTATGCTAAAAAATAAAGACCCTCTGCAGGGCTCAAGTTGGTGATTTCCCCGCGTTGTTGCAGGAAGTCCTTATAAAAAGTGTTACAATGTCACAGAATCGCAAGTCCTAATAATCAAAAACCAATGGGCAGGCGAAAGTCAAAACTGGGCTGGGACAGTTCAATCAAGACAACAAATCCAAATTGCAAAGGCAGAAATGAGGTCAGAAACAAGCGAGAGTCCAGGAACCAACGAAGAGATCAAACTGAAAGAAAAAGTGTACGCACACTAGGGAGCTTCAAAGAGAATCCAAATTAGAGAGCAACAGTAAGGAAATAGAGAAAGGGTTAAAGTGACGAGAGTGAAAGGAAGATTAGTTGGGGCGTGAGCATCTGTTTAAGTGGGTGCGCATGGGAATGTGAAGGTTCTGGTCTAGAAAGCGAGGATCTGTGGTAAGTTCAAAAGGGAAACATGGAAGGTAGGATAAATCTTAAGGGAGGGAGGAAGGGCGAGACGGTAGGAAACAGGTGTGATCCGGGCAAGAATCCAGAAGGATCCTATGAAACAAGGACCCAGCTTGTGGAACAGTTGTTGGAGGGGAATGTTTTGGTAAATAACCAAACAAATTGTCCTTGTCTTAATCTGGTGAAGGGTCATTGGTATGTATTTGCGGAAGTCTGTTGTCTGCAGACAGTTCCTAACAGTGCGGTTCAAGCCTTTGACCAAAGTTTATGGAGGGAGGAGAAGTACTGTAGGTCTTGACTGCAGGGACATTGGTTTCAGGAATTGTGTGAGGGAAAAGTGAAAGTTGATAACTGAGTGAACAAAGAAAGGGGGGCATCTTGGTGGAAGAAGTGTAGAGGGAGTTATGAGCGTACTCAGCCCATGGAAGAAGGGAGACCCAGTCGTCTTGGGTTGTGGAGACATACGCTCTCAGGAAAGTTAACAGATCCTGGTTTATCCTCTCTGCCTGGCCATTAGCTTCTGGGTGATATCCAGAGGTAAGTGAGGAAGATGCCCCGAAGACCTTGCGGAACGCCTTCCAGAATCTGGAAATAAATTGAGTTCCCCTGTCAGAGATGTCGCCCTTCGGAATGCAATGCAAATGGAACAAACAGGTCAGCCATCTCCCGGGCAGATGGAAGAGAACGAAAAGATGTAAAATGCGTAGCCTTTGAAAATCGGTCAGTTACTACCATGATAGTAGTCTTGTCCTCACTCTTAGGGAGATCTGTAAGAAAGTCGACTGAAAGATGGGACCAAAGATGTGTGGGAACTGGAAGGGGCTGTAAAAGACCTGCTTTCTTCTGCCGGGAGGTTTTGAATCTGGAGCAAGTAGTGCAGGCCCGGACATATTCTGTCATATTGGTCCTCAGGGAAGGCCACCAGAAAACGCTGGAGATTAGGTCAATGGACTGTTTAGTGCCCGGATCTCGAAGAGCACATCTCACCTGGTCCTCGATGTCCCAACGTACAGCTGCGAGAATCTTGGTAGGTGGAATGATGGGTTCAGGGGAAATGTCAGCGTTGGGAGGATTATGTAGGCAGGAAAAGGCATCGGCCTTGATGTTCTTGGGATCTGGGGTGTAAGCGATGAAAAAATTGAATCTGGAGAAGAATATGGAGAAGAATGGAATCTTGCCTGGCGAGAGTTGAGGCGTTTGGCTGATTGCAGATAGGCCAAGTTCTTATGGTCCGTGAGTATGGTGAATGGATGTCGAGCCCCCTCCATCCAGTGTCTCCATTCTTCCAGGGTGAGCTTGATGGCTAGAAGCTCCCTGTTCCCGATATCATAGTTCATCTCTTCCGGAACCAGTTTCCTATTGATGATAAGTGGTTTCACAAAGAAATGTTTTGTTCCTACAGATGCAGCCATTCAAAATGCATGATTAATCATTTAATCTCCTTACTGTGTATGTTTTAATCCACTTAGTATTGAATATTTATATGGAATTTTACAACTAAAGGGAAATTTTAGTAGCTGAGCACAAAAAGAAGTATATATACATATATACACTATCTACACAATACTGCTAACAGCAGGAAAATTCCTATACTTTACTCAGCAGCATCTTAAAAACAGCACCCACGGTGTTCAAATAGATTTTTTTTACACAGAAGACTGACACAGCTTCGCGTTGTGAATCTGTTTTTCTAAGAAAACATGTCAGTGGGGGAAGATGGACTTGCCCTTATTCTACTTTGAAAATACCTGTGAAACCGGTTTGTTTACAAAAAAAATGTAGACACAGAGAGAGATAGAGATGCGATAACCGAGCAGCACCAGGCGAATTTACAACATTAATGTAGGGCTTTCGGGCTCATGTGGATTTGCGTCCTACATCCTGTGGTACCGATGTGTACGTACAGTATGAACATGTGGTGATATTTAGAAATATAAAAAATGCCAATATAATGCTTATAATATTTGCTATTTTAGTTTTTCAAAGAGATGTTTATTTGTTAAAAGAAAACTGATGGCAACAGCTGGGTTTGAACACTCAACCTCACGGTTAAAAGTCAGTCACTTAAGCTATCATGCTACCGAGGTGGTCATGTGACAAGCATATATCAATGGAAATTCTTATACTACTGTTTGTGCAACAGTACATGAATATAGTTATACTGTTATTAATTTGTTTAGATACACGAATCCATCTTATATTCCCTATTAATCCAATTCTAAAAGTATGCTTTTGTTTAATCCGATAACAAGCGTATTCGCAGAAAAGGTTTAAACGATCAATTTTTACAAAGTTCATAAACATACAGTAATATATGATCAGAAGGAGCACATAAAAAACATTTCCAAAATAACCATATGTAAGACTTTGATGCTTAAAATGTTTAGGGAGAAATTGAATACTGGTGTGTATTTTTTCTTTAAACTACCAAGACCAGCAATATACAGTACAGTTTACATATTATGTTTATGTTCCTAAATTAATATCATTTATGAGCATGTGAAAGGCATGGTGAATCGGAGATTCTTAAGACTTACTTTGTATGATTGGAACGAATACGTGATCGGACCAACTAAATGCTGTGGCGTTAGTTTTTGTCAATGAAAAAATAAAGTCTTTTCATTTACAAAGACAATTACAAAGAATGTGGACCAGGGTAATACTTTGAGTTTACAGCTTGTCCAAGGTCATTCATTATTAATACTATTAGTGATATCTTCGGTAAAGACTTATAAGAAAATATTTCTGCATAATTAAAATATTTGTGTTAAAGGTGGTAGGTTGTGTACTTTTGTCAAACAGAACAATCTTGCTTCCATAAAATATACCAACTTTTTAATTTATAATGATTAATATGCTGTAATGCACAGTTTAAATTTAAAAGTCTAAAGAGTACACTACTTAAATTCTTAATTGAATAAAGATTGTCCCTCAGCAGTGATCAGGATTTAAAACTGGGTGTTTTCTGGCGACAGCTCCACCTGCGGGTTTTACAAGGTGATTCTGGATACTATTAACATAATCTAATTTGAATCTAATTTGCATATGGTAATTGCGGTATACTGCAACTGCCCACCGTGTTGTACCGCAGCATACCCCGCTTGTTTTGAATGGCTGCATCTGTATGAACTCTATAACTGAATGGAAGGGCTATTGTAACAAGATTATAAATACCCTTGCACTAGTATTGATAGTAAATTAACTTGGAGCACCAATACAGAAGCAAAGTATTTAAAGGTACAACAAAGGTTGTATTTTATAAGAACATTGAGGAGTTTTAATGTAGAAAGCACAATGCTGACACTTTTTGAGTGTCATTTTTGAAAGCATCAAACCTTTCGTATTCAGAGCTGTGGACTTGCTTTGTCCTTGCACAACAAAAACAAGTTGAACAAGGTGATCAGGATTGGTGGCAAGATTACTGGTGCATCCTTGTACTCAATAACTATGTCTAAAGAAGCGGCATATTTTTAACCTTACACATAAAATCTTAGATGACCCCTCTCATCCAGTCTTTTAAAAAAATACAGAACTCTCTTACCCTCTGGAAGGAGGTACCAGATCCCCTGTATAAAAACTAAGAGACTATTTACTTCATTTATACCTAAAAGCAATTAATTGTTGAAAGATGAAGATTGTTTGCCAATAGGATCCTTATTATTGTTGTTGTTTTAAACACTTTACCAGCTAATGGTCTGTTTTCCATGTTATGATACTGGATTGAGTTCTGACTAAGCAATGTAATTAAACGTTGTTTTGTATCATGGTATTTTTTAGGAAGCGTCTTTCAGGCCCCTCTGCAGACAGCACAATCCGGAAGGGAGTGAACAAACACGGGGAGGAGATGAGGAACTGGGCAGGCAGACGAACAGGGGGCTGTGACGAAGGTGCTCGGGGGGGGGCATGGTCCAGGCAAACAGTCCTAAGGGAAATCCAGTACAGGCAGAAGTCCAGAGCTGAGTGATCCAATCCGAAACAAACAAGACAAAGTTAAAAACTGGATCCGGCAAAGGGTCAGGGAGAAAAAGGTGAACGGGATCAGGAGCTCCAAGTCCCAGACTCGGCTGGTTCGGGACGCCGATAGGAGGCCAATGCCCTCGAGCTGCGGACATAGGGCAACTCGGTGGTAGGCGGGCCTCTGGGCATCCATGTTCCAACGCAGAGCCCGGAACAGAGTGAGCGTCTGGCTTTTGTAGGGAGGCTGGAACAGGGAACAGGTGCACAAAATCAACTAGAATGTGAACGAGCTGGAGCGCCCTTAGGGAGAAGGATTACAATCGTGACAGTATTGTACTGTTGCTGTACTGTATTACTGTCTTATTGTATTACTGTTATATGTAGCATCTTATATGAGCTTGTGATGTGCAAGACAATTATTGGGCTAAGTCGTGGAATAGGCTACTGCACTATTGGAGAGGAATGCCCCTGAAGTTTCCAACCAGAATCTCTTCTTGGATCTTTTTGAGACAATTTTCAATCACCCAGTCCATAGTCAAGATGCAGCCATTCGTGTCCCTGCTTTGTGCACAGTTTCCTAATTGATTAGTTGAACTACTTGGTGTAGTATTTTGTAGCTTTTGATTTACTGACTTTTTAAATAATTTTGCTCTGTGCTTCAAGCAGAATCTGTATAACTCTTGCCATTCATCCCATCCTGATACAAAATTGGGACTCAATGTGCGATTCATAGACAAGTATGTGGTGCTAAGACCTAATCAATAAATGTAACCAATAAATTAACCAATAAATAATAAAGGTAGGACCCTTATTATTGTTGTTGTTTTAGACCTTTTACCAGCTAATTGTCTGTTTTTCATCTTATGCTATAAGATTGAATAAATGTATTAATAATAAATTAAATTAAATAATGAATAATACAAATAAATGTGTTGAATTTGGTCATTTAAGTTGTGAATTTTGTGAAAAGGTGTGCTTTAAATGCTAGGCTTTTGCAGATTTCTGCACAGATTTTACGGATAAAACTTTCTTATTTCACAGAACTATTAGTAAATTGCCAAAGGGAAATATGCTGAGTCAACACTATGAAATCAAGCATGAAGTAAAGATTCTTCTTAATCTACCTTGTAGACATTTCTGAGGCTACCAATAAACTAAATTTGAAAGTTCAAGGAAGAAACACATACATCACTGCTCATTACAATGCCACCAGAGCTTTCACAAAGAAAATTCAGCTCTGAAAGTATTGTTCCCTTATATCAACAAACTCTTAACTCAAAAGGGAGATACAGTATTGATCAGCATTTCCTGGATCAAAAGAAAAATATGTTTCTGATTTGTACTGCCTTTCTGAAGAGTTAATACATTATTTTCCAGATACTGCGTTGGATAATCCTGTTGCAAAATCGAAATGTAATCCGTTCAGTGCTTTTGTGGATTAATTTCCACACCTGTTGCAACAGTAGGCGACAGACCACAGTAGGAAGACAACTGTCACTCAAGTGTAAAAAGAACATCAAAGCCTCAAGTCTGAGGAGTACTGGGTAAAATTTACCCCATTTACCCAAAATGGAAAGAAGTTTTGAGAGAATTTGATCATTTGATCATTCACTTTTATTCTTCTTTTCTCTGAGAATCAGTTATTGTTTTTACTCACACAGTATTTAAAACAAAGAGAGCAGTTGGCTGGAAGGAGAAAGTGACTTACCTTGTGCTTTTTGATCCTTTAGACTTAATTCTGAGCTTGCGAGAGAAAATAATATCCATCTCATTCCATCCCTTTAAATTAATTTAATTTATTATGATAAACTTTTATTTTTTTTGCTTAATTTCTGTTTTATCTTTAAAAGTAAATACCTGGAAGAGTCATGTTTACTACAGTTTAGTCTGGTTTTGGTTTGATTTGAATTGGTTTGAATTTATAATTTATATTTTATGCTGTATTACATACAGTAGGGACAAGTAAAAGTGTGTACACACCCTAAGAAGGCTCCAGAGCTGAAAAGTTGTGTCTCTTTTCTTTTCAGCATGCAATAAACTTGAACTACTGTATTACATTCCTACAACTACATTAAAATGTTAAAAAAAATAAATTTACTGAAAATATGTTTTGTTTGTTTGGAAATGTTCAATAATATATACATATTTAAATATATGATACTTTTGCACCAGATGGGTACAAAGTTATTTTACAAAAATAAAAAATCTGTTTAAAAATCCTTATAGAATGTATCAGAATTACAATACAATATATTATTACATACATTACAAAATCTAAAATAAAAACACCACAAATAAATAAAATGCAAATGAACAATAACTATGCATGAAAGGGGTTAAATTTATTCCAATTAGGTAAGGGTTTGGTGAAAACTAAAATGGAACCATCATGTCAAAATGTTTTTGGAAACACTGGACTAGAAAGCCCAAACAAACCCATGTAACCATTTTTATGGTTCTTAAAATCCTCAAAACAAATACTTGCTTGTTGCCAATTGTGTATGTTATTCTTGTGGAACATCTATCTTGCCTTTAGACATGAAGCTGTCTTTACATTGTAGTGATGAGGGTTTGAATACTTAATGACTGTTAGAAATTAGTCAACCACAATACAGGTAATTTGCAGTCTCACACAAGAATTCTTAATACACAATATACAATTAATTGATGCAACACCAAGACATGCACAGCAAACCAACAAATATATTATATTACTCTTGTGAATCGAACTGCTTTGATAAGAATAATTGATCGTTCACTCAGGTATTACAGTACAATGATAACATCAGAGTTAAAATACAGTATATCAACTATCACATTTTTTATTGTCTAACTCGTAGGTTTCAATCTCATATAGCTAATCACATTAATTATCTTAAAGACTTATTATCATGAATTAAACTAAACTTCTGAAGATTTATAATGTGAATATAGACATTTTATATTCAAAGATCTGTTGGTCAAACATTTCTTTTTGGACTTCCCGTTGAAGATGGAGCTGGGCTGTATTGTCTCCTAGGTCCATTTCATCAGCTGCTGGCTTGTTCTGGAAGTATCTAGTGCAGAGAGAGAGAGCTTTGCTTAGCTACTGCTGATGATGCCTCAGCAAGGAAGTTAGCATTTTGCTGCTGTTTAAAAACAGGCTGTGCACATCTGTCTGGTTGAGCCCGGCCAAAAGTGAGTTGGGTGGGAGAAACTCAGCTCAAACAGACTATAGCTTTTTATTGAATGTGCTTGGATATTCAGAATGTTTTCAAAGAGTGTCCAACTGTCTAAATTTTATTGATCAGGCACAAATAGCAATTGGTTTGTGACACACAAGATTCCTCTGGTTGCAGAAAGAATTCTGTTCTTTATTGACTTGACTCTCTCTGCCTGGCAAGAAAGTTCTTATTTAGACAGCTTGCAGTAACATGGTTTTTAAAGTCAGATTGCCAGGTTAGATGGAGAGAGAAAAGATGAGTGATCCAGTGGGCAAGCAAGCTAAGAAATGAATTTTTCACTATTAATTAAAGCACGAAATGGCAGCTGCTGATTGGTTATGATGTCATCTTGATCTTTATATCCATCCTCTGGATTCATTGGTTTGTTACCCATTTGGGTAATGGACGGTGATTTCTGACCCATTGTCATACTGTAGGTACAAGACCAAGAAGAGGCATGCTACATAATATACTGTACTGTATCATTAGGGAGTTTCAAAATGAATAGCCTTACGATGTCCTTATCTGTGTCACCACAGACCCAGGGTATGATGCTGATCAGATAGGACCTTTTAGCTGTTTTCCTAGTATTGTCTACAGAGGCCCAAGCTTCATAGGCAAGGCAATAGAAAAAATATTTGAAATCTTTAAAACACTTAATTCTTAGTGTAATAATATGCCTGTTATAATTTTACTATTGCAAGTAATTTTGCAAGTTATTGTTTTTGATATGAAACTAAAGTAAAGCCACAGACATGTTATTGTATAAAAAGTATTGTAGTTTTTTAAACATTTTCATAGTTTAATTTATATAAAGCATATTTTAGCCATCACAGACTGCTGAAATATACTTAATGTAAGTTTTATTAAGTGCTGCAATGGAGCTTTTTTGGAATTTGTTTTCCTTGTGTGCATTTCTTGTTTTTTTTTATATGGGTATTTAATACATTTTGATGACTAAAATATATCATAAAGTTGAAAAACTATTTCTTTATTACCTTCTACACTTTTTTCATAATAACATAATGGAGTCTAGGTAATGATTTTCTTGATCCATATACTGTATGAAGAACAGCCAAGTCACATCACCCTGGCATGAGCCTCTAGCTGGACTAAGACCAGTCACGTGGAAAGTTCAGTGTGGTTTGACTCTTATTGAACTAATACTCGCATGGGTTCACACCTGCACATTTGGAGCCACACCACAGAGTTTTGGAAATGCACTGTGAGTTGAGGTGTATATTTATATACAAATATATTTCCAACACATTTAAAAATACAGCTTATATAGACAACATATACATATAAAATATAGACAACAGTGTATTTAAAATATATCTGTATATACTTTGATTATATTGGTTATAAAATTAAATATATTTTATGATTACTAATATTAGTATTATTATATGCATTCTCTGCCATTCTTTCAGTACCATTTTCTGCATGAGGCATCCTAATAACTGTATTTCAATCTGTGTCTTTCTGAAGGTCATGCAGAGGAAACCGACACCCTTTTTGCAGACAGCAATTCTTATAAATCACCTTCTGTTCACACATGCTACATACCAAGTGAACAGTAGTTTAAAACTAAAATAGACAGCTGGACAGGCTCAATGTTTATAAGCTTTCCTTTCTGGTGCTTGTGATCTAAATGTTTTGTGTTGGCCCATTGCAGCCAGATAGAGTCTTTGAAGTGGTTTACATTGCACAGATGGCATTAGCTCAGCTAAGCAACTGACTGAATGGGCTTGCTTAACACTACACTTATCAGACATTTTGCTTTAGAAATTTAATTTAATTTGCAGATTACTGTATATAAACCTATATTTCGTTTTTCAGTGTTCGGTAGAGTACTTCTAAAACATGTTACCGGTCTAAACAGAGTAAAACAGATAGTAACAAGAATGCTGATTCAGCTATCCACTTGAACTAATTCTAGGTACAGTACTGTATATCATACGCTAAGATTTAAACATCTCAATCTTCTTAGCCCATAAATGGGAAACAGGTTAACTTTATTCATACTCATTAGTGACATGAAATATTACTGTTAAGCCTGATTTGCTCTCAATACTGGAAGGGCTCATCAGTAACTGATTTGAAAAAGAACTTTAACCCACATTAACACTTTGAATGAGTGAGAGCACAAAATGTCTTTTCCAGTGTTTTATTTTGTTTTCCAAAATAAAATCAGTAAGATCTTCCGATTCATTTGGATAATTGTAATGGTTTGTAATGTTTAGCAAAAGCCCATGTACAGCTGTAACTGTGTGTTTATAAATGTACATATTGTAAGGTTCTTCTTTCCTGCCTCCTTATTAATTTAAACATTTTTAATCTCTTCCTTTAATTGGCTAATCAACTTTAGTGTTCTCTTTTCTCTTGATCAGGAAGAGGTGTGGGCCACGGGTTCTTACTTTTATCTACTGTACCAGCCATTTACTTAGAGTATGTAGCCAAACGATTATTGATGTGCCAGTTTATAAACACCCCTTTTTACATGCTGTAGCAGCTGTTTTAGTGGAATGCTTCATTTGTTGGTCTTTTTTTTTCATAATTTAATTCTGCAGAAATCCATTGGAAAACGTAAGCAAAAGGGCACCCTTATCATCTAAAACATTTTTCAGTTTATTTTATGATTGGGAAATACTGTACTCTATCAATAATTACTTCTTAATTATTACACATACTATTCATACAGTTTTGAGATACTCATTTTGTGTCTGTATGTTTAACATTGATATTGAACTTTGTGTTCAAACTGTATTGTATGAGCTGCTGTATGCTTTTATTTAAACTAAGTTGTTGCAGTGGATACAGAATATTAATGCTGAAAAATTCATGTTTTTAAGTACATCAAATCCACTGTGAGCATAGTTTTAACTAATAGAAAAAATGTTAATGTCATTTGTAAGATTGACTACTACTGTAGTTAAACTCCAAACCTAAACAGAACTATTTCTGTTTTCTGTTACTAATGTACTTATATGCAGTACTTCCCTATAGGACTTGGTATTTAGTTTTGGACCTTGCCTTTCCATTTTATTTTTCTCTGATCTCTTAAAAAATCCAAAATGAGTAATGCAATATGCTCCTTTACATGTGGGATTCTTTTTCATGTTTTAAAAGTTATTCTTTTAAGGGCTTGTAGAAACTCAAAGAACATTTAACTGTGTTTAAAATATATCTGTATTTGTTACTCTTGCTATTTCTGAAATTATCTAGCATGTTCTACAGACTACAGCTATTTCACTTGAGCAGCACCACACAGCTATTACTATCTTTGCACTTCTCACAAGCTGTAACTAGCAGAATCCCCTGGTTCCTTATAAAGTCTGAACCAGTTGTCTGCCACAAAAGTGAAGTGCCATCCTCAGATAACCCCAGGGGAATTAAATACCACTGTTTACTTAGGACTGGTACATAGCTTTGCTGACGTAGGTTACATTTGTTCATTCAGTATGGCATGGAAAGCAATTGAAATAATGTTAGGGGTCACCTTTGCAGATGTCGTCATCCAGAGAACAAGGCTGGAGATAGACTTGATAAAATCACAATCTCTAAAAATGTAGTAAAGATGAGACCATAGTTACAACCATTTATTTTTCATAACTTTCAGATTTATTTTTTCATGTATTGGACAGCTCTAACTGACGCTTCCTTCTTGAAAGTAGCCAGCAATAAGAGCAGCTAATGCAAAACGAAATATTCAGTCCTAACTAAATATAAATGTCACCTTAGATTTATTTCCTGCCTGGCATTTTTTTTTCTTTCCTGACCGAACAATTGACCCAAGAGTTTCCCAGTTTCACATCAGAATGGCAGATTGAATTCAGCATTTGGATTGATCGGGTAGGATCAGTCAAGCTTGACAGCGTTAACCCTCTTTGACAGGTAAAACCAAATGTTTTGGCCTTTTCAGCTCCTTAAATTTGTTTGTGATTCATTTTAAATATCAGATATTATTAAAGCAGCTGTCACTTACACAGCTGAAATTGAATTATTTACCATCATATATTGTATGTTATTTAATCTAACATTGAGAATTTTTCATTAGTTCTTATTGGCCACATAAATTAAAGGAGACATACAGTATGTACAGTAAGTGAAATGGTAGAAAATGGGATTTACTACCTAACTGTAATGAGCAAGATATCAACAAAACCAATCTTTTGTTAACTATTCCTTGTTTTCTGTAACTGACGTCAGTTTTAAATTAATTATTATAGGAGGTAAGAATATTTCAGCGAGAAGTAAGAAGTGTAATCTCAATTACAACTGCTTTTATGCACAGATACATTAAAATCATATAACAAAATTCTCACAAATTAAATTACACATTACTGAAAGTAATGTGTAAATGGCCTGAGCTCTAGTTTAATCAATAAATAAATGAGGTGTGTGCCTTACTGGATGCATAATTGTGAGTATGGATGTGTCCAGTAATTTTAAATAGCATCACAAATCCAATGTCCTTTTATAGCACTCCACTATTATCAGCAGAGGCATGAAGAAAGTGGGTGTGAGTGACATAAAGGGCACACAATAAAGCCCTTGGTCTGCTGGACTTCTTTACCCATCGAGTGCTCGAACCTCTGAACTCTCAGTTTCTCTCATCCAACTACACAACAGGAGCACCATGGCACCAAAGAAGAAAGAGAAGGAGGAACCTCCCAAGCCAGCCCCTAAGCCTCCTGAACCTGAGCTCCCAAAAGAACCCGAGTTTGAACCCAAAAGTGTGGCGGTATGTAGTGCAGCTGCTTATGAATTCTTTTATACTGTTACCTACCATTGACACATCTACATTTTTTGATTTATCAATACATTATTGGCATGCCTTTTTGATTATGTCTCACATAAGACTTCATTAAAAGGTCTATTGTCCTATAAAATAATGTCATATAACCACTATAAAAAGAAGTTTGAAATACCGGTTGTTTTTTAAGCATTACGTTTTATTAGAGAAATACAGTGGAATGTGCAAAACCAATATTTTCTTTCAAAACTCAATCCACTAGTTCAATATACACACAACTGTATTTATAGTATCTTACATACCTGTATTTAACTTGCATTTTAAAATTCTCTCTAGAGTATCTCATCTGTATCTCATACAGATGTAGCAAAGGCAAAACAAATCCAAATAGTTGTCAGAACATTTTTAAGCATTAAATAAGTAACAAAAAATGAGTTTCCTTAAGTGATTATGAAACAATCACTTAAGGTTTAGAACTTTAAAGCTTCCTCCCCCCATATCTACATTTGCCTCTACAAAGATCTACATACATTATATTTAAAATGCATTTCAAATTTGCAGAAAGGTATCTGTCTATAAAGGTTTCAAATATTTAGTGTACTGGTTTTTGTTTAATATATTCATAGATTTAATCTCATTTTGTAATTTAAGAAGCAGTCACAATGAATTATGGGAATCAATATTTATTTGCAAAATATACACCCTAAATTTTGTATCATTGAAAAGAGAGCAGAAAACAGAAAGTCTTATTAAACACACAACTTCTAGCCAGAAGGGTGGAGTTCGCAATTAAAAGCAGTCAAACAATTGCACAGCAGACCTGTACTGTACATCTCTGTATGACTGTTCAGAGATTCAGCAAATGCAGTTAGTTCATTCTGGCAAAATTATTATTTTCTATTCATGGTTTCTTTTTATGGTCAAGCTGAAAAAATACTAAGTGTTTGATCTTTAAAAGTGTCCACATCTGACACTATGAAATACATTCAAGAAAGGTTTGGCAGTTTTTCCATATTTTCTCCTCCTGCAAAAGTTTGAACAAATGGTTTTGGGAATAACCAGATAAATTACAATGGCATGAGGCATTTGACACTTGAAATATGATGCTTATGATTTTGGTGCAGACCACCCACAATTTACTTCATTTTTTTCCTTTATGAAAACCTGTGGCTTTATATTTTAAGCCAACAACATCATTTGAATTAAATGCTCTCATCCTGTTCTAACTGAACAAAAGAAAATGGAGTGAAAAGAAATGTTAAAATCTCTTAAAAGCTCTTTTGTGAGATTTCTGACCATATTTTGTTTTTATATACATCATTTGTTCTTATAACTAAATTTTATTACTATATTTACTATGTCATGTTTATGGTCTTGTTTTCAAATGTTTTTCTTCCTAGCATAACAATTTCTATTGGACTTGTTGTATGCTTTTATTTCTTTTTAAATGCATTTTAAATCATTTCATACCACCTCTAAAACTATGTACTGTGAAGTGACTTTGTAAAAAAAAGATTTTACAGAAGCTCTAATAGTCAGATGGTACAGTATTAAAACATTCCACATAAACATTGGTACATCTTACGATCTGATAGAAAATTGAAACACTTTTTTTTTGGAACATTCCTTTATTTTTTAACATGGACAGAATGCAAAGTGTCTTCTGGATAAAGCAGATAACTGAACCAATGCAAACATTGCTGGCACCTGGACCTGCTGGTTATTATTAATGTGCATCTTGTGAGCAGTGTAATAGTATTGTGAAATGTTGCTCTATGAAGTGTCCTCACACAAGCTACTGTAAATATTCATATAAAATAAATTATTTCACATACGACATATGGTCAGATGTATATGGTCTCTTGTCCAAGAGGAAAAACATACAGTATATAGAAACAAAAAAGACAAAATACTGAATAGCTGAACATTATAGTTCTATAAGGCGCCATTACTTATCCACTAACCATTCACTTTACTGTTGGTCATCATGCAATTTGTCATCTCTAAGAGAGGTGGTAGCATCAATAATGTACTTTTAAAGAAGGAAGCTTTATATGTTTTTCATTTTAGTATTTTAACATCTTATGGATTAGACATGGAATTAGATTTCTGGCTTTTTCAATACTGTATATACAGTATAGTTGCCCAAAAATGCTTTTAATATTGTATTTAAAAAGTGCCTACAGTATATCTAGTATGATACATGAAATCTACATTTTTCTAGTGTGTATTTTGTATTACTTGTACATTTACTGTAAGTCTCGGTGAGTTCATTGAAAAATATTAATGGCAAGATAAATTCATTTTTTATTTGATTTTTTTATGAGGAATCCTAATAATTAACAAATGTTTGTTTATATATAGGAAGGGTGGCACAATGGTGCAGTGGTTAGCATTGCAGCCTTGCAGCACTAGGGCCTGGGTTACGTTCCTGGGGTACTATCTGCATGGAATTTGTATGTTTTCCACATGTTCATGTGAGTTTCTTCTGAATCCACCAGTTTCCTTCCACAGTCCATAGAGATAATGGTATGTAAATCTGCTTCTAGAAAAACTGGCCCTGGTATACAGTAAGTATGTGGGTAGTTTTGCCTGTTTGCCTTGCAATGGACTGGCATTCCATCCAGGGTGTATCCTGCCTTTCGCCCAGGATAGTCCAGGATAGACTCCGGCTCCCCAGCAACCCTGTAATGGATAAAGCAATTAGAAAATGGATGGATGGTTATATACTGTAAGACCTAACCAAATGAGTATGTCATGACAAAGGCTTGTGAATGCTAAAAGAAGTAAATATGTTCTAATTAAAAACAATGTATAAGAGATTCAGCCCATCTTAATGGTTTTGTCAATAAGAGAAAATCAGAATTGCAAAATTAAAGCTTGTAAAAATACACTAAAGCTTATGAATTTGTATTATTGCATGCAAGCTTACATACAGTAATTATTCAATATTCTGTGACATTGTTGTACAGACATTTGAATTACCCACGTAAATAAAAATCAACAGGTGTATAGCACAAGAAGGTTATTCTACTGAATGTCAGGTTAGTAAATCACAGAACCATTTAACATCATTAGCAACACAAAGTACAAAGATTGTACTGAGTGTGCAGTGTATAGAGCCTCAGGAATCTTAATATTTGCTGTAAGTAAGAGCAACAACACTGGAAACTTCAAACACTCTGGTTAAAGTTAAGAGATTTTTCTGTGGTAGAATTCAAGATCACCTTTGCATACAGGTTCCCTGCACAAAAATGAATTTTGAGAATGGATTATTAAGTATGTTCCTAGACCCATACCACAAAAAAGTGGACTGAAAAAAAAATTGGTTATTATGTACTGTATGTACCTGAAAAGTTTTAATAGTTTTTCACACATTAAACCTGTAGGCACAAATTATTAATTGTATTAGGTTACAGGAATAACAGCCGGTTTTCTTATCCACATCTTCTGAACACTGACGTAGGTTACTATGTAAACCATAATTCTAACCCTTTTCTAAGCATAACCCAAAAATTTCTTCAGATGATCACATGGAAACTGAGATGAAGAATTGTGTTCAGCATTTCTCTTTTCAGTATGAGCTGAGTAATGTGGTATTTTGATACACCATTTGGAAAGCTGGATACTTTTTCTGTACTTTAATAGTAGAGCTGCAAAATTGTTTTTTTTATATGTGATGGACTAAAAGAAACCATCTAAAGAACTTTCTTTAGATTCTACCTTACTGAAAAGCAATATGTCACATAATTTCTTGTGCTTCCACTTTTCTTTTTAATTGTAAAACTGCAGATTCAAATTTTAAACTAATCTACTACATCCTGTTGTTCATATAAAGAAAAAATAACTCCAGCTGATAAGCAAAGATTACGGGACTAATTTAGTAAATGGTGGTAATATATTTTGTACCTGGCAACCACTTAAAATGACACGTTGAGAACACCTCCAAGCAGCTGCACTGCTAGTCTATCATGCAGAACAATAACCTCATGCAGTCCATATTCAAGACCTCTACTTATTCTTTAATGTTAAGGACTGCTGTTCTATGTAATAAGTTTAGAAGAATAGTAAGACTAAGAAACACTGAAACAAGGTGACAAAATTATTGGTTTATGTGGAGAAGATAGAAGTGGTACTATGTCACAAAACAAAGAGAAGAGGACCATTGGATAACACAATGTGCACCACTGCCATTGTTTTGAATTTTAGTTTTGCATTTAGCTCATATATTATGGCTAATGCATTATGTATATTAAAGACAAAACCAATGGGTAATATGTATACTGTATATTGATTAAGTAAATCTTAGTTCTTAATCTTAGTTAATCTATAGTTCACAAACATAAAAATGAAGGGGAAGGGAGTGCAATAAATTATGAGAAGTTAATTAACACAGAATAAGCATTGAGGTGTACTGAATATTACAATGAAAATTGACACAGATTCCATTTATTAAGCTATGTTTTGCAAAACCTTTCTGAAATATAAACATTGATTATTTTAAGTTTGTTAAAAAGATTATAGGGAAGCAAAACCTTAAACAGAAATAATTGGATTTATGAACGATGATCCAAGATATAAATATGTTATTAACAATTATATTCCCTGCTTTGTGCTGTAGAAGAATTATTATCTTTGGAATGCTGTTTAGGTTAATTAGTTTTGAATCATGTTATTTTACATTAATGAACTGTTATTAATTCCTATCACAAACTATTCTTGGAGTGGTAACAGTGCTTAATTTAGTGAACAAACACAATATGATACAGTACTGCTCTAGGCATTTGGAAAGCAAATTTACTAAGCAAACTTATGTATCACAAGTATATGGTACTTTTTGTTTTTATATTGAGTTCTTGTTTTTTGTCATTTCATTTTAAACATTCATTTTTTACATGTCAGTGATTTTCAGTACTTTTACTCTTAATGTATTCTAATTATACATTTCTGTCCCTTCCCATTTTTTCTGTACCCACCGTTAAATTTCTCCTTAATGTAATGTGTCTAAGAAACATTTTCAATTTGTCAAAACCTTGCTTCTATTTTAGCATAGAAGTTCCCATTGGAAAAGATACACATTAAAATATTTTCATATCTGTTAATTGCGGTATACAGGACAGTCAAAAAATACTATTCATTATAAATGTTAATATTTATAATTCTAAAGTTCGGTTGACATTAGATATTCATTGACCCTGTAAACATGAGGAACATATGAGTTGTTATATCACCTGTACGGGAGTCAAGTAGTAATTAGAGTATTGAGTACTGCTGTTGGTTACTGTCTTAGTGTACATTCCAGGGTCCTTATGTGTCTTTACTACAAACCCCATGCTGTTTCCCACATGGTGGATATTTAAAAAAGTATATACTGTACTGACTATACAGTACTGAGAATTGTTTATATCATTAGGCTGATGAATATGGGAGAGACTACTTTGATTTTGCTTGCAGTGTGGCTTCCCTGAAACAGGTGGTAATGAAGAAAATTGACCATATTTGTAAAACTTAGTGGGGCACTATGTCCATGTGCCTTTGTCATAAATCTCACTTGTTATGCTTGCAAAAATGTTTACATCATTTTCTTTTCTGTGTGTTTCTTTGTTTTGAAATTATACAGCTTTTTTAAAAAATCAAGTTTTCAAATCAAAGAAAACAGTTCAGAGACACTGCATGGCCTATACACTGTTTAACAGAAGTTAATTTTTACAACCTTAATTTGTGCTTCTTTCAGATCGAATTTACACCTGAACAAATTGAAGGTAAGTTAATTTTTAAACGGAATATTTTCTATTACATTTCTTTAATTTCTAAAGGTCTGGGAACATTCCTATTTTCAGAGAAGCTCAACTATTTTAAAATAAGGGAAAATAATTTACAAGACTTCAAGGAAAAAGTTTCAATAATGAAGGCAACTATTTAACTACACATTATGCTTAGTGTCTTCAGTATGTTTTTTTTTTCTCTTGTGACATTTTTTCATCATGAAAGCAACCTTCTTCTTCACCTTTGTGACTTAACTCATGATACTGTATACTGTATATGACATTGTTAATCCTTGTGAAGTGATATATATATTGTTAAGGTAATTGTTATTGCTAAGGATTTCATATACAGTATATATACATATATTGTTAAGGAAGTATCATGATAATATTCTTTTCAGCAGAACAGACATGGAAGTTGTGTACTATATTTACAAATTTGATATTTTAAATAATCTTAACTGATAATAACAAACATCCTTAGAGTTTGCATAATATATTGCATGTACAGTGTATATGAATTGGACAAAATGGTTGTGGTCATTTATCACAGAGTTTGCAATGTTGTGCTGAGACTGATTTTATTTGACATCTGAATTATGTGGCGTTACATAGCATAAAATGAAAAAAGCCAAAGTACTCTAAATGCTGAGGCTCATTTCAAAGAGTATGTGCTTCCCTTTTGTGCTGTTTGTGAAAGATTTTAAAGAAGATATTGACGCAGTTAAATACTGTAAATGGCTGTTTCTATATATGATTAACAACTTGTAAACATGCCTAATGCCAACACCTGCAAATAGATTTTCTATAGCATATGATATTTAATAAGAGTTGAATGTTCTGAATGAGGAAGAAGTGAATGCTATATAGCAGAGAGTATCATAAGAAAATAGAAACACCTGCAGGTTTATTTATGTAGAACTACAGATCTTGTCAAATTTTGCACTGGAAGGCCAATTAAGGAGCACATACTGTAGCTTTACATACAGTATAGTATGGCAAAACATAATATTCTACAGTATGTATAATTTACTGTACTATTTAGCATTGATGACTGGAACATTTCCATATAATATATCATATTTACCATATATCTCTATGAAATGTATGTTTCTAATGTAGATTTTTGAGATTCAGAGAAAATCAGAATATTTCATTTATCAAATAATACAAACAATACTTACTTACACAGCAGATGAGCATGAATATTGGAATTTCTTTAACTTTAAAAATGCTTTTCTCCAGAAAACAGGGCATTAAGGATCAATATTAAGGTGAATCTAAGGGTATTGTATCAATTCTTCAGCATTTGGTAAGGTATTTACAGCTCTAAAGGCACAAATACCTTATATTTTACAAATAAAAAGTCTAAGACAGACCCTGTAAGTACAAAATGTGTTTTACAACTTCCACAGTAATAAAAAATCACATCAGAAGAATCAAGAATTGTAACAGGCCTTTCAGCCTATGAGATATATTTATTACTAAAATAAAAATGATTGCTGAAATTGTTAGGCTCCTTAAAGGTGTAAAGGATACCAACTGTATCCAAGGGCCTTGGAAGTCTATTTTCAGTGATAATTGTTCTTTGAATAATAAAAAGGCAGTGCAAATACCAAATCTGTCTGACAGATATAACATAAAATATCTTATATACTGTACAGCATAAGTAGGCAGGTACAATTTTATCATTATTAGGAAAATAGCAAATGAATATGTTACTCATAAATTTGATTCACAGACAGTTTGTGCTTTCATGTTAAATCATCCTTTAATTTTAATGATAATTCTGGCATCAATGTGCCACAACTTCACAAAAACATACAAATTAGTGACAAAACAGTTAAAAGATGTCTGATCTACTATATCGGTCACAGACAAAAGGGAGATGCCATTAACTGGGTTTAATTTGGGCATTGCTGATGGTGGATTCCTTGTGTATCAATTTCAGGGTGAACAGTTTGCAATTTGTTCAACAACATTGGTTTGTTGCAGGAAGAATGATCATTAAGGGTACTATTACTGTTATGTTATAGGCAGAACTTACAATGTAGCGTATGCTTATTGTCTAATATTATTTGGATAACATCTTGTGACCAGTCCTTTTTCCGCAGTTTGGTCAACAATACAGACACAGACAGCTTATTTTCCAAAAACCATGTTCTCGCCCTTACAGACAATTATACAGTCATCTTTTTTTTCTGCACCATAGTGAGAAGAAGTTACAAGTGTATCCATGTGAGGCTTTTAATATACTGTATCAATTATACATTAAAACAGTAAATTGCGAGAGTGCATTGATAAATCTTAGGGATCCATCTCACCAAATAATTTAGAGTCTCACACATGGATTCTGTCACGCCCGACATCCCTCCCTAGAGGGCGCTCCACTGCTCCCATTATTGTCCCTGTGATTTTTAAGCTCCCCAGGTGTACCCTCTTAGCTTAATTATTTAAAGACTAGCTCCTTCAGTCCTTGGGGCTCATCATTAGGGTAAAGATGTCGCGAGGCCCGCCTAGCACCAGGAAACCCTACGTCCGTCTCCTGAGGGCATAGGCCTCATCCCCAACACCTCCTGCTTCCTGAGCCCAGGGTCTGGAGGATCTCGCCCCGTCACCCTTGGACCTCCATGTTTTGTCTGTCCGTGTGTTCCCTTCTCCCAGGGATTTTAACTTTGTCGCGTCCCAGGATGGATTTCTCGTTGATGGACTCTCGGATCCCGTTCTGTCTTCCCCGTTCACTGTCTCACGGATTGTCACTATTATTTTGTGCACTATTAAATCCCTGTGTGTTCCCTTTTACCACGCCTCCTGTTTTCTCCAGCTCTTACCGCATCGCATAGGGTCTACTACAAGACCCGACACGGATCTCAGTCCGTGTTCGTGACAGATTCTAAATATTCAATTTATTGATATTACACTGAAACATGCTTAACAAACCCACACATGAAACATAATATATACAGTACAACAGATTGTTCACTTAGTGATTACAAAGATCAGATCTAACTTCATAGTTAAAATTTATCAACCATAAAGTGCTACAGTATCTCTTAGGTTTTATCAGTCGCATATAATTAAATCATTCATTTTCTCAGATACAAGTAAACTGTCATGAACTAAACTATAAAACATGATTGGAATAATAGCTCAACTGTCAGATATTAAAATATGAATAAATAAACGTTATAGTCAAAGACCTATTGGGCACATGTACTGTACATTGATTAGTTTAAACTTCCAGGTGAGAAGACAGAGTTGGACTGGGTTGGTCTGTAGTCCAACTTGGTAGCTGCTTGCTTTGTGCTTTGCCTAGGGTTGCTGAAAGTAGCTCTGCAGGAAAGTTAGTTCCTTCTACAATATAGCTTTTTACTGAATATACCTGGAATGTACCTGGATATTTAGGATTTTGACAGAAATAGTCCATCTGTCTTATTTGGTTGATCAGGCAAAAGAACAATGTATTTGAGAAGACAAGATTGCTTCTGTTGCAGAAACAACATATTGGGCAAATTTATGTTCCTTACTGACTCATTCTTATTGTGACGTTTGTCAGAAAAATTTACAACCTGACTCGGACTGCATGCAGACGGGGTAAAGTTAGATTGCCAGTTCAGCTGGAAAGAAAAGATAAATAAGATAGTAAGTAGCCAAAAAAAATGAGTTGGGGGCTAGCTTTTAAGGGTTAAATCACAGTTGATGATTGGTTAGGATTTTATCAGGTATACTTCTGGTAGCCCCATCATTTGGGTGATGAATGGTGAAGTAAACTTTGACACCTGGTCTTAGCAGAGGGAGACTGCATGGAGCCAAGCTGCACCACGTATCATTTGAATATACTGTAAAGCTTTATATTGTCCCAGTCTACCTTCCAGACCTGGAAGATCTTTATCTTCTCAGCTACATTCCTCTGCTTTTACAAAGAGGCCTTAGCTGCCTGGTTAAGGTGACAGAAAAATTATTAGAAGTTTAGTAACAGTTAATTTTTAGTGTAATGATAGCCCTTGCCACAACACAAGCCTTCCATGACTTTTACTGCATATTTAGCAAATATGATAAGAATGACACAGCCAATCCATACCAGTTTGGAATCTTAAAACTGTTGCAAGGTCCCGTATATTTACGGTCACTGAGTTTTTGAAGTTTGTAATAAACTATTTCTGAACTGCTTTGTAACCATAGGAATCAGATATTGAATGGGATTTAACTTATACATTATTGTTTCCTTCAAAATATTTTTACTTTAAAATGACTGTTTAGCTGTAGAAAATGTAAAGGAGATACAAGGTAGTCATATTTACTTACTTCAGCTACTGTAAGTGTTTTGTGGAAATGAGGAACAGGATGAACAAACATACTGTACAATCCTATTACTTGCCTGTGAAAAATACAAATCCCTAAGATGCGACAAAGCATTTAAGTGATTTGGTATAAAATTGTATAAAATAATTGTACTGACATAGCCTTAGACCTATAGGTAGCTATTTAAAGCAAACTTCATGTTACAGAAATCATTTTGTCAAGTAAAGTTTTTCAGTTAAATATTCAGCATAATTAGTCAAGGTTGAAATGGTTGTATCAATTTTATCTCCTAAGCTTACAGATGCAATGTTTTATTCAAACTACTGTATCTACTTGAAAGCTAGAATGTGAATGCACAAAAAATATTTTAATTATATGTATATAACTAAAGACAGGTACTTGATTTTTTTCATTAAGACTGTGGTTCCTTTTTAGGTCAGTGTTCTGCTGTTCTAGGCAAGACAAAAAAAAGCCTGTTACTATAAATATCCTGGTACTCATCTGGAAGTAGCTTAGAACCTGTGACCTACCACAGATGATGCCAAGACATACCTTAAACCATGCCAACAAATTCCTCCATATTACCCATGCATATAAATCTGTGAAAGAATCATGTGGTACACGGCAGCCATTATCAAAAATGGGCATGTTCACAGGAGAAGTTAATTATAGGCTTTGATTCTCAGGGATAACAATACACTGATCTTTCTATGTAGAATAATTTCTATTTATAAGTTGTCAGCTGTTGAACCATATGTTGGTAGCACTGCTGACATTCTACAACTGGATAATAAGTAAAGAAAGCCATGTGTGCCAATGTAACTTTGTTTTTTTATTTATTTTAGTTAACACAGACAGAGAAGGGTATTTCAGTAGACACAAAATTATGGATGGTGAGCTATTGCCAGGCAGTGTAGTTTTTTTGCTACTATCTGCCTCCAGTCTTTCTGAATATGTCATAATCAGTGTCTAGGTACTGTATATGGCGTTTATAAAAAAAAATATTTAACTCCAAGTAAAATTCTATTTTTAAAATAAATGTTGACCCAGATGTTACCTTTTACATTTCATGTCTATAAACACTGGGATGTCTGATGAAATAAACTAAAACTGTTTTCAGATGCCCAGAGGAAAAATGGAAATCTCATTATAAAGTTGACAGCTAAGAAAATGTATACCAATTTGAACATTTAGTAACTTCTCTACTGTATTTGTGAAAGTGAAATCCTACATAATATTTTATTTACTGTAAATAAATGATAAAATCACAATTCAATTTTGTAGGCTTTGATTTTCAGTTCATACCAAAGGTATTTTAAAACAACTACATGCCACAAGATGGCATATTTAATCATTCATTACTTAAAGGTTTTATAAGGTTATGATTTTCTATTTGCTATAATATAATATTTTCATGTAACTAGTCTGAAACAGTGCTCCTTTAAAATATATTATATATATTACATTTTTTTCACAGTATTTTGTGTTAAGATATAAAAATATTTACTAAATTGTTCAAAAATGCTTTTTCTCCCCCATACTGCCATTAGACTTCAAGGAGGCTTTCTCCCTGTTCGACAGAACTCCGACTTGTGAAATGAAAATTACTTACGCTCAGTGTGGCGATCTAATGCGAGCACTTGGTCAGAACCCAACAAATGCTGAAGTCATGAAAGTTTTAGGGAAGCCAAAGCCTGAGGGTAAGTGAATCATTATTTTTCAGTTAAGTAAATTTGTTTAAAGTAATATTTAAAAGAGAGCTACAAATACACATTTTCAATACATACCCAATACCTTAGAAAAGTGAATATAATCCTAATTGTAAGTGATGTGCTCTGTTGTTTTCACTAGCATTTTTAAAAGCTTGATTTTCTGTTTAGAGAAACTTCCCAGCATCATGCTAATAAGTATATAGATTTTAAGATTCTCCAATAATAGGTGTCAGTTCTACACTGATTATAGTTTTTATCTGCTTGATGTTTAGAAAGTCAAATTAATACATATATATATCTAAGTAATATAATTGGAAAGGTAGAAAACACAAGGCCACAGGCTGAAGGGACACTTTCTAATATGAATAAATCTAATTGTATTATTAGGTTAGTGGAGTGTTCAATTTTTCATTTTTTATGACTTGTTCTATTAATTTCAAATATGTTTTAAATTACTGTTAGTTCATCTATACAAGTGAGTCCTCTAAACTGCTTCTAGTTAAACTAGAACATCATAGGACTTTAAGTCACACTTGGTATCTAGGAAATTATTGATTCAGGGCCAGGCTTTTTTTGCAGTGATTGCTCATTTAGCTTTAGTACGTGAATGGATTCATGAAAGAGAGATTGCTTGAGTCAAATTGCTTCATTATTGTTGTAAAGCCCATCATTTCAGACTTTGTAACTTGGTAACACCCGTTGATTAGATTCTTTAAGTGTCAAAAGGATCGAACTGCACTTAATATACAAATATATAGTATTTGTTAAGCTCACTTCTGCCCCTTCCCTGCATCACCCAGATTGAAAACATACCACAAAACTCAATGGCACACACACTCTGTTTGATTTTATCTCACTTGATATAACCCACACACAACAATTAATCAAAACATATGATGGCACTGGAAAATCTATAAAATTAAGTTAAAACAACACATAATAACTTCTTGGATTTTACTGTCTAACTTTGATATTTAATGAATTAATCACAAACATCTTCTTAACAGAGATGAATTCCAAGATGCTAGACTTTGAGACCTTCTTGCCAATGCATCAACATATCAGCAAAGTCAAAGATCGAGGAACCTTTGAGGACTTTGTGGAAGGACTGAGGGTTTTCGATAAGGAGGGAAACGGGACTGTCATGGGAGCTGAACTTCGCCATGTGCTGGCTACACTTGGTAAGTACAGTATGAGGACTGCATACTTTGTGCTGATGCTGTACATGCTCTACATCATTGTATATTTATATTTATTTATGTTAAATGGCAGGAAGTACAATGGAACTGAGATTTTCAATACATTTACTAATGCAAAATACAAATGCAGCAGTTAAAAACACAATACTAAAAGAGTATTAGAGAGGCATACAGAATTTGCTGTACAGAATAAATAATGCCAATGATTCTGTTGTGCTACTGTAAGTCATGGGATTGGCAAAAATGCTTGTGTGTGTTGTTGATTTTAAAATCAACACAAATGTCCAAATATGTTGAAGTACAATGTGTATATAAAACTCACAAAAAGACATTTCGCTGAAATAAGAGCAGTTGATCTTTGTTACTGAAACAGAGTGATCATTTCTCATACAATTGAAGGCTGTCTTGAGAGGATATGCAAGTAGAAAAAGAACAGGTTATCTAGCCATGGCTCCAGTCTGATGAAGAAAACAAGAAAATTCCTCATTTAACATAGTTACCCCACTCATCTAGGACCTTAACCATCTTTCCCTATATTTCTGGAATCAATGTTTACCTACAATGGAAAGAATCTCTAGGGCAAAACAATTTGTGAATCAGCAGAATGATGGTAGCACAGTGTCACACATGCTTGTATTTGAAGGCTGTTTGGGAGACATTTCAGGCAGTTGAACATCACAATTATATATTGAGGTGTATGCAACACTTGAATAAATCAATAAAAAGTTTGGTAGGGTATTTCATTCAGTGATGACTAGAATTGTCCATTGTTTGACCTAATGGACGACAGTTAGCAGAAGACAGTATCAACTTGTGATCCTTTTCTAGCTTGACACAACCTCTAAAGAATAGGACAAAATATCACTTGACATTCTATTGATAAAATAATAAAATTAATGTGGTAATAGTGTCACAATTTTGTGAATGCTTTGGGAAGTCACAGCAGATACTGATCTATCATGTTTCATTACAAATATATGTTTTTTCATGGGTAAAACAAAAACTAGAAACAGCTACTGCTGTATTATGTATTCAATTACTTTTTGAAATTTCCTGTTGTATAAACTTTATTTCACATTTGAAAATTTTGTTGAATGTTCCCCACAGAATGAATACTACAGGCTTTGTAGATTAAGTCTACATTGGTATAGCTTTAATGCACACCTCTGCAGACATTAACCAGTATTTTTAAACCTTTTTGAAACATTCTGTAGAATTGAGTATATTGTAGCGCTTTTGGATTTACGTGAGTATGCGCCCCCACCGCTGCCACCTCAGGTCGGTCCCCCACCGCTAAGGGCTCGAACCCAGGCCTCCAGCTTCACTCAACAGGGAACCAGCCAGTTGAGCTTAAGGGAGATCTCCCCTCAACCTGGCGGCTGAGGTCCCTGCTATTCACAGTGAAGGGCGGTGACGTCACCGCGCTGGCAAGCCAGCTCGCACAACCCGTATTGTCGGCCATATGCGTTACAATATATAACTATTTTCAAGGCCTTAAAGGAGATTTTAAAAAAAAGGTTTTAAGACAGCATGTTTTGGTTAAGAAAATACTATGGAAAACACAGGTAAGTGCCCGTGGATATGTTACTGTAGCAATTTCTTGAATATAAAGTGCAGATAACTGCAAACCAAACTCAAGTGAAACACAACCATCCCGTGAGATGCAGCACAACCATCATGTAAGATGATTTAATAATGGAGTGCAATAAAAAGTAACTTTCAATTGAGTGCACAGCAAAAACAAATGCATTCATTAACTACTGTGTTGGTACAGGTGAGAAAATGAGAGAAGATGAGGTTGAGCAACTCATGGCTGGACAAGAAGATGCTAATGGCTGCATAAACTATGAAGGTAATGTCATTTTGAGAGAAAGCTCCAGTTCAGTTTAGTTCAGTTTATTGTCATTTGTACAAGTGCAATGAAATGCGTATTTACATGTATGCTCCAATACAAAGAATACACAACATTAGTGAAACACTAGAAACATAAAAATAGAACAGCAGCAGCAACCACAATAAGTTAGATAACATACAGACAGTATTAGAAAAAAAATGTAACATATAACTAAGGCATAAACATCACTAATGCTATAATATTTGTAATGTGTTTTAAGTTCATACTGTACATGCTAGCCTATGGTAGTTTTACCTCTTTCTGTCCTAAAGTTCTTCTTACCATTTTATTTTTCTGAACAAACCCTTTAAATATTTTAAAAACACATACTGTATCAAATAAAATTTTTAGTTGGAATGAAGAGTGTATATGCAGTTCTGTACATTCTTTTTTAGTTTTCTGTTATGAAGAATATATTTGAAAATGTATACAAATCAGCAACAGCAAAAAGCTTGGTGAAACAGCTGTGAAAACAGCTTGTTTTTACACTTGCTAGAGTCTTATGTTCTGTGCTGCCTTTTTTGATTTTTAATTAAAGTGTGATAAACTGCAGAAATACAGATGTATCCACCTAGAATACAAGAGGTGCTAGTGTGGTCACATCACTTCTGTATATTTTTGAATAATCTGAAGTAAGACTGCATTTCTCTGTAAAACTACCAGGTGATGACGTGAATCCTTAAAGTTACAGCTATGTGTGGGTGTCAGTCTAATTGATACAGTATTAAATATTTATTAACCCATTAGTGCTTATATTCATTAAATACGATGATCACATTGTTGAGACAAGATGTTACCACTTTGCTACCACAACTCCAAATGAGATACAGTATGTCAAAATACTGAATAGAATTATCTTTTTTTTAAATTACAAGCAGTACAGTTATCAGTAATTGTATATAAATAGAAATAAGAAAACAAAAAAATCTAAAAAATCAGAAAATCCTTTATTTTAGATTTTAATTATAAAATACATTATATATGTATAGTGGCTTTAAAACCATATTTAAGAGCAAAAACACATAAAGTTTTGAGTAATAATTTGAATATGTTGCATACTTTAATATAGTAGTTGATACAATTGCAGACTTCAACAGAGTGAGCACTATTATTAGAAAATATATTTAAATTGTTAATTTCACTATTTCTTGTTATATTTTTTAATATACTGTAACAACAAACACCACTTAAAATGTTTTAATATCATTTTTATGATAGCTTGCAAAACAAGTAGTATAAATAATTGCATTTGGAAGGAGGCAGTCTGCAAGAATGGATGTAATAGTTGATGTATTGATATTACTTCAAAGGATTTCTTATCTTTCTAACTATTTTCTTACTCATTTTGACATTGCTTGATCTAACTGATACTATATGTAATAAATGGTAACATTACATATGTGGGAATTCAGGGAAAGTAGTTTTTCATCTATTTGGCTCATGTGCCAAATTAAAAACTACATGCTGTGCTTGGTGACAGATACTGCTCCTCTTCCATTTTAAAGACACTGACCCTAGAATGTTTTATTTAATGGAAATGTAAAATTAATTAATGCCACACACTGAATCCAAATGTACTGTAATTATTTGTCTTTGTGTCCCTTGATGTTGGAGTTAGCAGTCATCATGTATGATAAGGCCTGGGTGGGACCATTTAATTTGCAGATGCATGAAGTTCCATTTGACATCCATCGTCAGACAGAGAAAATGACAGAAAAAACAGACAATGAGACAACTAGAAAAATCAGCAGAAATGACCTTTTGCATGATTTTGACAACAAAGTAAATGGAGAATCATCATATACTGTATCTCGTTTAATACAACATACCCTTTTTGTATTTCTCTCCTCAACAGCTTTCGTCAAACATATCATGGCAGGATAAAAGAGGTATCATATTTATTTATTTTAATTAATTCTAAGTACGTTTTACGATATATTAATCAAATTCATTGTGATTCTTCCTTTCCCAGGGAATTATTATACCAAGAATTCTCCACTGGAAATGACCTGGGAAGTTTCAAGCTTTTATTGTCTGTTCTCTTGTAATGATGCCCTTGATAATAAATGAAATAAAAACAATAACAAGGCTGGAAAATAATGTATATCAGAACAATATTTACAAAAAAGAAAATAAGAAAAACTTTTTTTTACATAAACTGTGAATGATTCACATCATTGAACTAGTTCATGGGGTTCGTTATTCTTTTAATATTTAGGTTATCAAGTACAAGGCAAAATGCACTGCTGAAATGAACAATAACTTATTACCAACTCTGACATGCTAATTTGCAAACTAATGAACACACACAACATTTTAAAATGTTGAAATATTTGTATGAAACTTAATTCTACCACTTAATTATTTGTTTCCAGTTTTCCCTGATCTTTAACAAATAAAATAAGTTGCAGTAATAATGTAATTACAAGAAAATAAAGCAAATATGATAATTGCATGATAAAACATGTCCTTTTTTATGTTATTTGTTCAAACTAGAACAAGTACCTGAAGTCACATATATATATATATTCTGTCGTTCCATCATAGTGTTGTATGAAATCATTAACTAATATTGCCAGAGTAATTTACACAACCGCTCTGCATCCGCACAATCTGTATATGATTTAGTTCTCAGTACTTTCAAATGGCTCTTGTGTTACTCTTCCTATAATAACTTTCAGTATTATTGTCATTTTCTTACATTTATTTATTTATTTTATTACCATTTCAAATAAGATTTGCCTTACATTACCTCAATTAGTGTTATTAATAATGATAAGAAGAATATGAACATTACAGAAGAAATCCACACAAGGTGTTTATTAACTTATCTGACATGACAAAGCATCATAGAAATAAAAGATGATGTACTGAGTAAAATTTTTAAAATGGACCTATAACTGAAAGCATGTGAGCATGGAGCTGGTGGTCACTGAATAGATTTTCAGTACTTGGAATGTGAGGTTTTGTCTCCTGCTGATACAAATAGATTATGCACTTCTGCCAAAACCACAGCTAACTCCCAGGTAGGCTTTTTTAAAAGCCTATGCCATGCCACAGATGTAGCCAAATGCAGCTATTGAGTTTTCATTATGTATATTTAACAGAAAGCAAATAAAAGGAAACCAGAACCAAAATACATAAGTTTACACAGCCAAAAATACACATTAGGTTCTGAATAAAAGGATCTTGTATGTGCATAGTGTTAGTTATTACACATTTTGATTTTATCATATGCTTCTTATTTATAACTAAATAAGGGTAATAAAAAACGTTGACCCAATTAAAATGTGCTGATGTTGTATTTACTATAACATTATTTGTTAGAATAATGAATATATACATATAAACAGTATTGAAACATTATAGTTTATTTTCCAAATTAGCAAATTTAATATTAGGATTTGATCAATTAAGGGGCATCAGGGTCCTCTTTTAAAAAAAATGGATAAATACAGCAGAAGGACACTAAAGAGAATAACAAAAAATACTATACTATAGATCCATGTATCTTTACATTGAAATGTAGCATTTATAATTTTTTTATTAACTTCATCTACAGTACATCTGCAATTGGCACATCATATTATTATGAAATAGTCTGTGTAATGTTGTACATGAATTATATTAACCTGTTACATTCCTTTTATTGATCCAATGAAATTGAAACATCACACTGTACAATGCATAACATTCCCTCTGAAACCAAAACACCACTACAGAAATGCAGTTTTTTGTAAGACAAAAACAATACAATTGGAATATGTTCCTATTTTATTGGTTTATTGATTGAAAACAGATTATTTATTTTAAGCCTCAAAAGTAGTCTTGTATGTGTCACATATAGGCAATTGATTTTATATATGGATGTAATCAGTGTCATGAATTATTTACTAATGTCAAATGCTTGATGTTAACATACAAATAGATTTTTATGTGGTTTGTAATGCTACACAGGAGAATATCTATTCACCTTGGAGTAAAAAGATTCTCAAAGTAGATTACTTTTAGTGTCCTAAATACCAAAACAGAAAAAGGGGAAAAAGTGCTATCAAACATTTTATATCACTATTGCTATGAGGATTTCTGTTATTTTTATACCATTGCAATTTTGTAACTTTATTGAAAATTGATTTACAGATAAATAGACTTGTATTTTAGTTAACACTTCAGCTTGACATTCTGAATATTAAAAATTCAGAAAATGTTGAAAATACAAAATATTTCTTAAGTGAAAAATAAATTAATTGTGCTGGATGTAAAAAATAATGCAGCTGTTCAGTACAGTTTTTTTATCATTTTAAAAGACAAAAAAATGTAGATTTTCTGAATACAGATCTGGATGCAGACTGAGTTTCAAACACACACAAGGACATGATAAGGGAACTAAGACATAAAATTATTTTACAGTGAATACTATTGGTGTATAATCACTTGCACTATTAAAACAGTGCTTTTGTATTGCATAATAAAGTGTAATCTAAACTGTTTTGACTTCTGTAGCTTCTTCACAGTTTGCTCAAAAGCAGTTATTAAATTCTTGGTCATCAAGAATGATTTTTCATGCACATGTACAAGTACCATATTTGTGTTGCTATTAATGTTAATATCAAACTAACTGAAGTGAATTAACTAATTATTCAGTAACTTTGTTATTTAATGTAACAGAGAGAAAAGATATGTAAAGTGTATCTCTCACCTATCTGACAGAATAGCAGCCTAACTAGAACAGCAAGAACACTCGGAACCCTCCTTGCTATAATAAGAATTGAGCCAGAGAGTTGCTGCAAGGGAATAGAGGGGGTGGTGAAAGAAATATGCGATGCAAAGTCTCACATCCAAGACACATAAATAGGTGAATGGAAGTGTGAAATTAGGATCTAGTCTTCCACCTGTAATTTAGGTTGGGAACTCCATTAAGATCCTTGATATTATTTAACATTAATTATACACTGTAACTAATATGAAGGTAATTGTGGTAATTCAAGCCTCCCTGGCACAAACTCTTGTCCTGACCCAGTATGTCACCAGCTTACACTTAATATGCATTTGGGTGGTCTGGCACTTTTGATATGCGGAACCCCTTTAAGCTCCTAGCATGTCCCAAAAAACTAGTCCATCACAGAGGTACAGTGTTAGTGAGCCAAAAGGTCTTCAGTCCCTGTTCTCCTGTGGAAAACCTCCACAGTCATCTATTCCACCAGGAGAGTCAGACCAGACAAATTCCTATCAAAATTTATTTATCTTCCTTGCAAAATAAAAACTCTTTCTTTTAATGCCCTGGAACCTTTGGAATACTAAACTAGCTTCTGACATCTACAACCAGTTTTCCTTTCACTGAAGGGACACAGTCTCTGTCTCATCAGAGATCTACTGGAACATCATACCTGACTTAACCACTGGCACCCAGTTTCTAGCTATAAACACTAGTTTTCTATTCTGTAGAGAGTACATAGATTTCAAGTTAATCCATGAATACATGCAAGCAAAACAAATGCTAAATTCTCTTATTTCTTTACTAAAGGAACTCACAACAAAATCCCTGTAAGTCTTCATTATCTCTTTCTTACTTTTATCAAACCTAAACTGGTTTTAAGAATGCCAGATGCCTGCTGATGGTAACACACAGGAGCTGAATAAACACTCCTGTGCTATCTAAACACTCCACAACTCAGGATGTCACTCATACACGCTCCCTCCCTAGACTACAGGAGCTTAGACACAGCCCCATACCTTCTGCACCTGACTGATGTTATACTAACCCCTGCTACTCCTGAGGAATGTTGAATTATGCAGAGGGTCAATCAGATGTACCCTTTTCTGCCTGTGGAATTCTATTTCACTGGAGGCAAATTAGGTTATCAAGGCAGGTGTGTCCAGTCCCTTACAATACTCATTACATTTATTGTTTAGAGGGGTTTTTTAATTGCTTATTGTTTTGCTTGTGAAATTGACAAACCAATCAGGCAGAGCATGCAGTATGTGTTTATTGAGAGAGACAGGGGCTGGGCATGCAAACATTTGTTGTGTTTGATATTTATAACAAATCATTTATAAGAAGCTGTGCATATTTATTAGGCACTGTTTTATTTACAGCCCATTTCCTGAGGAATTTAATATCACACAAGAAACAGAGCAGGAGCAGGAAAAATGTAATATTCTAACATTTATTAAGGATGTTTTCATAACCCACCACAACATCTATTTCTCGCTTGAAAATGTACATGCAATAATATTTGGAATTATCCGAGACATCACAAAAAACACTACATTGTTTAACAAAAAAGGTTTCAAGTAAAGTTGAAAAATATTGCATTGTGACCTCTCTCCACCACAATACACTTTTCTGCCTATGTTTTATAGATCTCCCAGTGAAAGTTCAATTCTATGTAAAATAATTTATAGAAAATGTATTTTCAATCCTCCTTTACAATAGCCCATCAGGCTGAAGAAAAAAAACTGTAAAGTCCTGAAAACAGTGAAAGACATGCAGCTGAACGTAAAAAAAAAATGAAACTTACTGTTTTGCAGTTGTATTTAGATATAAAACTGAAAATAAATGGAGGTGTTAATTTGAAAATGCAATGAATTTGACAATTTGAGTACGAAGTGTGGAAATGCAATTCTGCAGGTTATAGTAAAACTGTTATTGCATGACAATTCACAAGTTTTGTGCTGTGCTGTTTTCTTTCTGTCCCTCTGTTCAAGTGTCGTTCACATCCAATTAATTGCCCCTGACTATAATGATAATTAATGAGTATCAAGGCAATTTATTATTCATTCTGTAAAGATTACTGCTGCTGTGCTCATAGTATTAGGATGGCAGACTTAAGAGGAGGAGCACCCAGAGAATTAGAAGACAGGGGTTTTCTTCTACAATCTATGAAAGTGGGCACATTGCTTTGTTGTTTGTTTTTTCTTACCCTGGAACAAGCTAGTTTTGCTTCACAGAATTAAGTAGAGTAGTGCAGGGTTCAAAAGGAATATATTTTTTGTTGACTGCTTTGGGTTTATTGAAGTAAGCCTGTGTTAATGTTAAAGATTATTTCCTGCCTTCCTTCTAGCCTGCAAACTCCTACTTGCGTAATGTAATTGAGAGGTCCTAGCCTTCCATAATACAAGGTAGTGAAGTCAGAATAAACATTTTACTTTGTTATTATTTAAACCTTTAGCCACTACAGAAAGGATAAGAGGATGGGACTGTCAAAATGTTGTTAAACAGCTCTGAATTCTTCTGTCATCTTGTTGTGACCACTAGTAATGAATGTATCATCTCCTCCAAAAATGTGTTCTATGATCTTCAAGTGAGTGTACTTGCTTTCCGTGTTAAAAGTGTAAATGAAACTTTTAAACCTCTGTATTCTTTATGCTTTTCATTTAATTCTGTCTTCAGGGCTCTACATCTATTAGTGTGTGCTTATCTCTATCTGCCCATGACCTCTCCTCACCTAAAATCTGTGTGTGAGTGGTTTAATGTATGCTTGCTCAACATTTATAGTGTGTTTTCAGATTTGAGTGTACAGTAACTGTTTTTAGCTGCATTTAACTGACTGCATTTAACTGTTTTAAAGACATTTAACTGCTTTTCAAATGTCAGCAAAGTCTTTGTTTAAATTCTTTTTAAAAAACATAAAGTGTTTTATTAAAACATCAGTCTTTGAATTCTTTTTCAAAGAACATCATACTTCAGAGGTGGGATCTGAACCCACACAGACATACATTCTTTGACTCTTGACACCTTAATCACTTGGCCACCTAAGTTGCAAAGCCATATTTATCTTACCTCCTAATCACAAATCCAATTGACACAAAGATGTCAGTAGGGAGGTTCAAAACTACTATGATTGTGGCCTCCAGGTCACTCCCATGTACATACAACAGACTCACTCAGTACAAACAGTATTCCATTGACTTTTGGTGGGTGGAATTTCCTCAATAATATTTGAAAATCACTAGTTCTTATCACTAATATTTGGACTTGAGGTATTAGCACTATTAATAGTATCTTTATATACTGTACTGTAGACAGAATAAAGGTAATTCCAAAAAAATACCAAACAATATAATATATACAATATAATTATAATACAATATAATTAGATAGATAGTTTAGTTATAATATTGTTACTTACACTATGTGTTAGTAGTAGCATTCACAGAATTAATGTCTTTATGATTAAATACATCATAGATAGAAGATAGAAAGGAAAGACTTCTGTACTTAGAGAATGAACTAATAAATTGTCATTCCAATGTTTATTATTTTTGCCACATTTGCTTCTTAGATGTTTGGGGTACTGTCAATTTAAAGTTTTTGTCTTTAGCTAGTATTAGTTATGGATATGTACTGTCAAACTATTCACATCTATTATTTGTCAAAACTGACACTTGATCCATTTTCATTTGTTTTTACTTATTTTTCTGAGGTGTTCTGTAATACATATATTTTCAGTGTTTTTCTTAATTTTGTTTTGAGTTTTGAATGTCCTGTAGCATTCTAGCCCTCCATCTTGAAATTTCTTAATTTGGGGGGGGGGGTTTGATGGTTCCTGTCTGAGGAGAATAGATGATTACTGTGTAAACTGAATTATATACAGTAGTAGAGAAAAAAGAGGGGAAATGCACTGTATTGTTACAGATCAGAAATGATACCCATATTTAAGAAACATCTTAGAAATTTAGAGACAATAATTAACATCTGGCTGGTGTCAACAATTACAGTTCTTGGGGAGCTTCGAAGCAAGAAAGGAACTGGGGTGTTTACTGAGTTCTGATTTACTTTGGTTAATTAAGTTCTGGGTAAATGATTAAGTGTCATCAACAGTCTAGGAACAAAACATAAAAAAATGTGGATAAGGGGAGAGAGAAAGACAGAAGGGAGACGAAAGAGAGATCAGAAAAGAAAGGAACACAAGGCAGAACCTCTTTGTTCTGATCAGCCTTTAAGGCCAAATTAGAGTTAAGTATTTGAACCTTATAAAGAAAGCTTGCCATTCTGTTATTTTTAGGAAAGTCTGATTTCCTATACAGAGAATCCTGAGGTTTAAAACAGAATCCCCTGATTAGTTGATGGATTTATTAGAATAGGGAGATAGTTTTCAGTTCACTTTGTAACATTGTGATTTATACAGAGTGAGATTTAACTATATTATATATTCATAATTATAACTATAATTTTATGTAAACTTCTTGTTCACAGCTCCCTTGACCACACTCGGCAATCATCCCCACCAGGCACCTTCCCCTGCAAAAGAACTCCCTGCATCACCTGCAAATACATATCTACAGATGCAGCCATTCAAAGTGCGCGTCACAGACACGTACCGCAGGTGACGTCGCTCAGTATGACGCAAGATGACGCGTGGCACCGCAGTACGTGATTGGTTGACCGACAGGGGCACTCGTGGTCCGTTGGTCTGTCGTAGAAAGACTTACAGTAAAAACGTCTTTGCTGTGCCCGTTGTAGATATTGAATTTTACCACTGAAGGGAAATCTTAGTAGCTGAGCATAAAAAGAATAGGAGCATACTGTAACGCGTGTGAAGGCCATAAACGATATTAATTTTGGAACATAAACATACAGTATATACTGTAGCTGGTCTTGGTACTTTAAAGAAAAAAATACACACCAGTATTCCATTTCTCCCTAAACATTTTAAGCTTTGAAGTCTTTAACTAACATGATACCGGAGTCAACAAGCATACTTTTAGAATTTGATTAAAAGGGAATATAATATGGAATCGCGTATCTAAAGAATTTAATAACGGTATTCGTGTGCTGCGACAGGGCTGTGTAGGGCTTTTTCGCCTGCCTGTTCATGCGAGCTGTCTTCTAGCCGACTGGTCTAGGTGCGTGACTAGCAACTGGGAGGTTGTGTGATCGAATCCAGCTGGTGCCGGACTTTTCTTTTAACAAACATTTCTTCGAAAAAATAGAATAGCGATATTATGGACAATAAATTGACTTTTATATTTCAAAATATCGCAACATGAACGATATTTGCGATATTTTGAACATATCTTCCCTTCTGACAGCGGTTCCTCCTTCTATTGTGTGTGTGTGTGCAACAGAGTAAATTTTTATAGAGAAATGGAGGCTGGACAGTATGCGTTACAATATAAACATTTATATTGATTTAAATCGTGTTCTGATTTAAATCGCAAACGCGTGTTTAATTATGTGTTTTTTAATCATAATCAGGCTAATGCATTTCTACATTTTCTGTATGAACCAGCTTAGAGGTTCATACAGAAAGACAGCTTGTGTTTAAATTGAGTGTAAGGTAATTTATGCTTCTAAAGTCATGGTCAGCATTTATTATTGTACTGTGCTGTAAACTTTTTCTGTGCCTAGTCACATTATTTTATAGCGTTTTTATTGCGTTATTAAATCCGGTGGCGCTGTGTGTTAGAGTAGTTTCCTGACTCCCTTGTCACATGGTCTGTGATTGAATCCCATAGAACTATGACTTTATTTTTTAACAAACATTTCTTTGAAAAAATGAAACGTTTCCCTTGGTCAGAGATTAAATAAAACCTCACTCGCACCAAACAAATTTATATTTCTAAATATCACAAAATACGTTCATTGTCTTCCAATCGAGTCGAGTTGACATTGGAAGCCTGCCACACCCGGACTGTTAAACCAACGCATTAGCACGTCAAAGCCCATCGAGGGTATTGAGCCAGTATTGCCTTTAGTATTCCCCCCTCTCCCCTCAATTCAATTCAATTCAAGGTGTTTTATTTGCATGACAGATGGGTACAAGCAGTGTTGGGTATGTATATTGTAACGCTTACGGCAGACAGGCACTGTGTAAGAGCCGGCGCACCAGAGCAGCGCACCGAGGGAGCGTCTGCATTTCTAACTTAGTTTTTAAAATTAGTCAAGCAATATGAAGCATCTCCTTTTACTTAGTGCCTGAGCATAAAAAGAATAGGAGCATACTGCAACGCGTGTGAAGTCCATAAACGATATTAATTTTGGAACTTAAACATACAGTATATGGCTGGTCTCGGTACTTTAAAGAAAACATACACACCAGTATTCCATTTCTCCTAAACATTTTAAGCATCGAAGTCTTTAACTAACGCGATACCGGAGTCAACAAGCATACTTTTAGAATTTGATTAAAAGGGAATATAATATGGAATCGCGTATCTCAAGAAATTAATAACGATATAATTATATTCATGTTGCAAAAGAACTGCAACGGACATAAAAACTCCCTTGCTTTTAACAGAGCGTTCCATAATTTCTAACTACGAAAATGCCAGGTGAAAGGATTTGTAAACATATTTTGTTAAAGCAAGTCAGAACCCATTCAGAGCCTACATTACATTTTAGCGTTTCATTCTGAGCAGAAGACCCTCACACCTGAAGAAGGGGGAGGTGTTTTTCGCTGGAAATCTCGCCTGCTTCTACTTTACAACCGGAGTGCTGGCTGTGACGAATTAAACCGGTATTACAGGTTACAATCACAGACCATGTGACATGGGAGTCAGGAAACTAACACAGCGCCACCAGATTTGATAACGCTATGAAAACGCTATAAAATAATGTGACTAGGCACAGAACAAGTTTACAGCACAGTACAAAAATGCTGACCATGACTTTAGAAGCATAAATTGCCTTACACTCAATTTAAACACAAGCTGTCTTTAGCCCTCTAAGGTGGTTCATACAGAAATGTAGAGATCCAGGCTCAGAACACACAGCTTCATTAGCGAATACATATGCAGGACAACTAGAGAAGACGTTTTACAGAGGATGGATTTTTAGAAACATCCCATCAGTGACATCACTGAAGTCAACTCCTAGGTACTGTAACTGTCGTGTGGATAGTTTCACAAGAATCAGACAAAGGTTTAAGCATCGCTTGTTCTAGATAAAACTGCAAAAAAAAACAACAACCCATAATGTACTTCTTTGCGGCTCTGTTTGCCCAAATCATATATTCACAACGTGAAATCTAGAAAATAATATTACGTAACCAAAATCCGCAATATGGAAACAGAACCTGTGTAATTGTTGATAGATGATGTACTCGTAACATTTTTTCAAGACGAACTACAACATTTAAAAAATGACTTGTATGTACTTGATATCTCTAATCAATCCACGGGTCCCAGCACGAAACGAAAGTAAAACGCATACCGTTTCGCGCTTCTTATTAGTTGCTCAAAAGTAATTTGACCGTATGAAATGCATAATATAAACCTAGAAACATATACGTGAGTAGTACTTAAGCACTGTAGTATCGGTGTTAAGACATACCTCTCAAATACTGTAAATCAAGTTAAAAATATCTCAAGATTCTGGTCATAATGAAACCATGTTTCGTGTATGTTTTCTTTAAAGTACCGAGACCAGCCATATACTGTATGTTTATGTTCCAAAATTAATATCGTTTATGGCCTTCACACGCGTTGCAGTATGCTCCTATTGTTTTTATGCTCAGCTACTAAGATTTCCCTTCAGTGGTAAAATTAGATATGAATATTCAATACTTAAACGGGCACAGTTAAGACATTAAATATACATATACATACTGTATACAGTACAGTTTGCATACGGTAATATGTTTATGTCCCTAAATCAATCTCTTTTATGAGCATGTGAAAGGCATGGTGAATCACTGTACTTTGCATGATTGGAAAAAAATGCGTGATTGCGAAATGCTGTGGCGTTACTTTTACAAAGACGGTCAATGAAAAAAAGAATGTGGACCAGGGCAATACTTTGAGTTTACAGCTTGTCCAAGGTCATTTATTATTAATACTATTATTAATATCTTCGTTAAAGACTTTGATGGCTACAGCTCAAACATGAGAGGTTGAGCTTTATTAGCTCCACCTTGCGGAAATTCCGGATACTATTATTTTGCTAGCGGTATTTACCGGTAACTCGCGGTATTTACCGGTAGCTTGCGGTAGACTGCGTACAGCGTACCGGAAAATAATGCGGTATCGCCCGCGCATTTTGAATGGCTGCATCTGTAACAACACGCTCATTCAGGGCCCATCAGGTCAATTCTGAATCACCCAGACAACATCCTGTACCACCAGCAACCTAATTTACTGTATCTCTTGCAAAAAATGCCCAGCAATCTATGTTAGGGAAACTGGAAAGAGACTAGGAGATCGCTTCAAACAACATGTTAGGGCTGTGAAGATTAAAGATTTCTCCAAACCCATAGTTTCTCATTTCACCTCAGACGGCCATGATCACACTGATCTCTCTGTCTCTGTTCTCAAAGAAGGGTTTCTCAACTCCCACAGCAGAAAGACAACAGAAACCAAACTCATCCTGAAATTAGGTTCACACCTTCCCCCTTCCCTCAATGAAAGACTTATTTTCGACTTATTTTTGTTTAATCTGCTCTATTCTCATGCATGTTTTGACTTCACAACTTTCTCCACTCCTCTCCACTTTGCATTTCCTGAGTGGCTTCACTGCCTCTCCCCTCTCCCTCCTCCTCCACTTTTCCAACTTTTGTTCTCCTGTGCTATTTAATCTTTTCCGTCTACCCTGTTTTTCTCACACCTAAAGAAGGCTCCACAGCCGAAATGTTGTGTTTCCTTTCTTTTCTTTTCAGCATGGAATTAACCTGTTACCTGATCCTTTGCAGCCAATGCATGCTGACGCAGCTACCTACTTGAACTACTATAATTCTATGTTATATAACTAGAATTCTATAACTATATTCACATTCTGTTTAGTTAAGAAGGCAGCTTTATCTCTGTCTTCCTTTGTATGTGTTAGATACGATTTGAATGCTTGGTAGAAATCTGGGGTTTTCAGGTTGGTCAGGATGTAGGCCTTTGAAATGCCTTGTTTGTATGTTTGTAAATAGTATAACATGTGCAGTATGTTGTATGTTAAGTACTGTTCAATGTGTGTATTGTCATTATTAATAAATAATTGTTTAACCCAGTGTACTGTACAGTACCTGACTTATTATTCTGTTCACCAAAGCTGTACCAGAGAACAAAGAATGGATATATGCTTGGCTATCAATCTGGGAGTTATGATTATTTTATTTATTGATTTATCCACATGCTCATTTTCTGGTTTTTCACTATTTTGTAACTTCTATTTTAATCAATATCTATGATTGAATTTAAAGGGGGAGAATATTGGTCTTTTGACTATACAGTGGCTTGCACATGTATTCAGACCCTTTCTATGGCGTTCCATTTTGTGAAATTACTAAATAATTTATAAACAATTTTTAAACTTAATATTTTATTCAAAACCTAAATGGTTAAACTAAAGATATCTAAGAGTAAGTTTCAGTTAAGGGCAGCAAAAACTAAAGAGAAGAAAAATAAAATATGTTGATTCCATTAGTACTTAGTCCGCAAACTCAATATATTTCGCCAGCTGCAGGCCTTTTGGGTTAAGTCTCCATCTTTGCACACCAGCTTGGTGCAAATTTTCACACTCTTCTTGGCATATTTTCTAATTCTTTCTCAAGTTGTTTGAGAATATATAGACTTACAGACAACAGTTTTCAAGCCTTTCCACAGATTGTTTCAGGACTTTGACTGGACCAATTAAGGACATTGACTTCCTTATTCTTAAACCAGTGTACTGAAGCTTAGGCCTTTGCTGTGTCCATGTTTTAAAGTTTTACTATCCCAGCTAAATAGAAACAGCCCTATAATATAATGTTGAACCTGCTGTACCATGTTTGACAGCAAGGATAAAACTCATTAGATGATATGCTGTTGTTTGTACTAGACATAACATTTTTCATTTTTCATTGTTTTGTCCATCTGATGACGAAACAGATTTTGCAGAATAATTACAGTGCCATTCTTCCTTCTTCTCTCATATCAGCATTGAACTCAGCTTTTTAAAGTTGCTGGCCTCACTTTATTTTGTGTTGGCCTCACAGCAACATCACTAATCAGTTTCCTCCTTGTTTGCCTTCTCTGTTTAGAGGAATAGCTTGATCATGGAAAGTGTGGATAGTATTATCATTAAAAAATTATAATACTTTAATTTTTTAATTATCTGCTCTACCATGAATATCTATCTGAATATGGAGTGTATTTTTTATTTTTTTATGCGTTTCTTGATCTTTGCCTTTCTGTAACTTTATTACTGTTTCCTTTATTGTTTTGAAAGCTGCAAAGACTAACTTTGTTTGTCTATACCTGACTGAAGAAGCTTACAGATAGAAATGTGTTTCTTCCTCAGTCATGTGAACCACCATTACTGCACACAGAGGCCACTTACAGTATCTAATGTTGTGGCTGGTTAACAAAATTGTGTGTGCCAGATTTGATTTAAGTTTCCTACAGCATAGGTTTGAAACAGGTTTGAATACTTATTCAATCATCATTTTCCATTTTTCTTTCATATTTAGTATAGATTCACCTCTTTATTTTTGTTTTTTTGCTTGGAATGCAATGTGAATGCTGTGTACTGTACTGTACATGATGATGTTAATTGCTTTTTCAAAGTGTCATGAGCACAAAGTTTTAAAAGAACAAAATGCAAAAAAAAACTGTCCAAGGTTTTGAGTACTTTGCAAAGCACTGTATATCATAATTGCTATATGTAATTTCTATATTGAATAAGGATTAAAAAATAACAGGAAGTGAGGTTGGGACAGTATACTGTACCAGGTGAGGGTATCTTCACACTGGGTATTTTTCTATAGGGCAGGGATGTGTTGGCAGTGATAATGGTAACTTATTTAAGAACAAAATTAAGGATCTCCATTCTATGTCTTGTTATTCTGCCTCTCCATTTTCTTTTAGTATCTATTATATATATATAATTAACTTATTTATATAATATTATATAATATATATATATTCCTTGCTGATATTGGATGTTATCTCTGATACAGATGATTAATGTTTTATTCTTTTCTGTCCAGGACAATATGTGAGTTACAATATATTCTCCCACAAAATGTGCTGCTGGATTATATTTGCATAACATGAGTAAAACAAATTTTGTCATGATATACAGTAGGAGTCTCATATAAAACAACAATATTTCATATATTAGTAAACCCAAGGGGAAGAAAATGCCTTTGATTTAATTCAATCCCCTAGAATGTGATTAATCTCTGCAGAAACACACTGAGATTGATCTGATACAGGGTACAGACATAAATGCTGTTTTGAATATAATATTTGACAGACTTTGAAGACATTTAGGAATTAAATCTGGGTACATGTGTATGAAAAAGGTGAGGAAGAGATTTCAATGTTTTGCTGCTCTGTGTTGACAATAGTCTATCTTTATCAGTCCCTGTCTCATCTGTTAAACATGTCTGACTATTTTAATGCTCTGTCTGCCTTTAAATTTTCAGTGGAACCTACAGTACCTTTGAAGGGGATGCTTGTCAAACACTTTCAATTTTTTTGGTATTGAATTTCATTCCTCTTTTGTTTGAGAACAGTAAATTATTTTAATACAGTTTTAAACAAGTGAACACAGACTTGAAAAAAATAGACAGACACAGTATTTACAATTAATTTCAAACTTGTTTCCATGATAAAAATGCATTTTCTTTCTTGCTAGATTTTATTGGGTTTCTGATGCTTCTCTCCCCTCTTATATCAGAATTGATATCAGAATTGGCAGCATGCAAATATTGTACAAGGTGTACAAGATCGTAAGTCTGTGAAATTAATCATTTTACTGCTTTGTTTTGCAATAGGTTTCTGCTTGATTTAATCCTAACACTCCTGTATCTTAATGTACATTTGAAAAAAGTGTGGGCTCTACATACAGGACTCAAGATTTAATCTGATTTAATTTATACATGTGCTCCCTTTAGACACTAGATTATGCTTTGGTCCTATAAGTACATACATAATTATAAGATGGCATTTAGTGGAACGATTCATGAACTCCCAGAAGACATGGCATTCCTACATATTTTTATGGGCCAATCTCTTTTCCTGATTTCACATTGAAGTGTCAAAGGGATTTACATTATAGCAGATATAGCAGATATTCTTATTCAAAGATTTACTGTACAATTGAAAAAATAACTTAGAAGGCTTCTATTTTTTGTACTTAAGTCTCCATTCATAAAAGAGTATCTACAGTGTCCCCTGGGGTACACGTTTGCCTATGCACTCAATACATATGTTTTACCTCAGGGGAAAAATAAAATGATTGAAATTAAAGGGCTGGAATTAATATGGTTAGAAAATGTTGTTAGCTCTTTGCTAAGAAGATCTACAGTATATTCCCTTTTTGACACCTCTTACAGTTGGGAATTCAGAGATGAAAATTGGGATTTGTGGAGTGGAGTTTTATTTTAATTCAATTTGCTAGGCTCAGAAAAATAAAACAAAAATGTGCTCATAAAAATTTGAACGTTGGAAAGGTTTAATGAAACATAGAGAAGAACCACTGTATCTCAGCTAGAATAAGTCTTATCTCAGTTCTGTGGATTTGACTTTGTATTGATTGTGGATGATTTATATTGTAAATGAGAGAAACCAGATTAAACTTGTAAATAAAAGTTATATTTTAACAGCAGTTTAGCAGAACAATGGTACATAAGCACCACCCAAAAGCACCAGAAAATCTCTCCATATTAGTACAGTAATAAGATGCATCTCAGATTAAGTACTTTATGCAGAGTTAAATTGACACCAACAATACCACCAGCAACATTTTAGAATTAACAGTGAGCACTAATTAAAACATTGAGCTCCAAATATGCAACCATTCCTACTGTAGAGAAAAGCACAAAACAACATGTTTGATGTGAACAATTTTACCTAAAAAGATCTAGTATCTTATAAAAAATAAGTAGGAATATCTGTGTGGATTTCAATGATCATAGGTTAGCATTTTACAGATTGCTTTTTTATGGAGTGTTTTCACTGATGTATTTTTATAAAACTACCTAATAAGCCTTCCTTTCATGCTTCTGATGTGCTATTTTTTAAAGGGATGTGGGCTAGTGTGGGGATGCGGTGACATACTGGACAGACAGCTAATGACTATGGTCTGTTCCTATTTCAAGATATATTTATTTTTTCACTAAATTTAAAACACAGGGAGCATACACAAATAAACATAAAAGTAGCTGGTTTGTGAATTTTAACATAATGTAAATATATTTTAAAATTCTTCATATGCATGAATGCTCCAAATGCAGTTTTATTGATTTTTGTGGTAGAAAAACATGACAATGGTGCCAGCCAAAAATAATGTCAGTAAGCAGATAGTCCTTTATATTTGACTTTAATTGAAAGAGGTTTATTATTTAAATAGATGTTTACGTTTCAACTTTCCACGGTACATGTTGATATATTTTCCAAGTTAACCACATATGAGCATGTGATCCCAAAATAAATATTTTTGAAGGATGAATTTGCAGGTTGGGTTGGTTGAATGAACCAGGGAGAAATCATAAGCTAATATAATTGCTAGGGTTTAATAATTAAGCGCAAATATCAGTGGTCATTCTCATTATTTGTATTCCTCTTGAAGGACTGAAATCTAAAGTAATAATCGAATGAGCTATCTTGAGAACACAAAATAAAATGCTTAAAAGTGATCAGAAGAAATTGTCTTTATTTTTGCTTATGTTGCTAATTTAAACATTCTAAATACAAATTTAAAACTGCCACAGGCCCTACAGAGGGATGTTTTTTTGTAGTTTACCTTGGTTTATTTTGTGAGATCCCAACATTTCAGAGACTTATTCCATTCCACATGACTCTGAATACTTTACTAAAATGATTCAAGGGTTCACCTACTATAACTTAAAATACGGCTTTGTTTTTTATTTGTTTTTCGTGCTTTTTGCAGGTCTTCTTGACAGTTTGTTACAGTATATCTCTTGATTTCCAGTTCTCTCATAATTTATAGTTTTTATTAAAATTACTAAGACAGTAACAGCTCTAAACACTAACAAAAATCGCTTGATAAAAAAACTCCTAATTTATAACTGGCCAGTATCTTGTTTTAGAAAAAAGTGAATTCCAGCAGAGAGCAGGAAATGTCAAATTCTGTTGCAGTTAATGTGGGGCTTACGGTGGCTGCCCAATTATATACTTTTATTCAAGATTCACAGTATGTAAAGATGCTGTTTGCTTTCATGTTGGCTGATTTAACAAGTAATATCCGATACAATTTCTGTATAATACAGAATATACATGGATTGTATATAAAATCAAAATTTTCATCATTGGGATTTCCTATTATATACTACCTCATCATAGCATTTACTTTCATCCTGTGTCAATTTTAGACAGTAGTTTGAAGTTATGATGATTACAATACATTAAAATTTAGTATTATTTTTTGTTATTCCTAAGCACGCTCTATAAAGAATGTACATTCTCGCCTTGAAATTATTTTACATACCAGTCTTGTCATTTAGGGGTAGGATGTTGACCTAGGTTCAATTCCTGATCTGGAGTCAGTGATTCAATAAGTTCTGGTTAAATACAGAATTTTATTTTTTGTAAGAGGTGTCAGAATGCATCTAGGCATATAGAGAACTGTTCTTTTTGCACTGTAATCCATTTCTACTTACAGAAATTTGTCTTGTAAAATGTAGGATGGATGAATTAAAATGCAACATTATCCCTGTCTGGTGGAAAGAGGCTGTGCTTATTCCAATTAATTAACAATTTGAAATGGAAACTTTTGGGAGTAAGTACAGTTGTATTCACCAGAAGTATACTGTATGCCCATACTTCTATACACTCCAAAAGAGTTTTCGAAAATTCCTCATCAGCAGCTGTCTTCTTTGAAATTTAAAATTTGAAAATGTCATTTGAAGAGGAACAATGTTCTCTCTGGGGTCTGGTCAATTTGTTGGTGAGAGCACATTTCCTGGTAAAGCCTCCACTATAGGGAAGAACTGTGATATTTGAGATGCATGGAACGTTCAATTTACACAGCAGATGCCTTCCTGAAAAAAAACAGCATTATTCAAAATCCTGAAAATTAAAAGTAATTTCCCATAAGAATACATGTAAAAAGATTACATATATACTTCTTAATTTACACAGGAGATGCATTCCTGAAAAAACAGCATTATTCAAAATTGTGAAAATGAAAAATAATTCCCAATGGGAATCATTCCAAACCAGAAAGTCAAACTTCCCCTGAAAAAAAATATATAATGACACACATGTATTTATGTAAGATGTTTAAATATTAAGTCATTTTTAACTATATGTGTCTTATTGTTCAGCAATTTCATCTGAATGGAAGGGAAGAATGTTGTTAGTGGTGGGTGGTAAGCAGTGTGGAAAATACATGAGTCACATGCTCATAGACGGACTGCACAACTATATTTGGTTCTTTTATTCTCGGTGAGGCTTTTAAATAGAACTTTAAAAATATATTTTCCTATTTAGAGTTTTAACTGAGTCTTAATTGCAGACTGTATTATTTTATTGTTTTATTAATTTAATATTAAGGTTGACAGTTTTGTCATTGTTTTTAAAATAGTTTTATTTGCAAATTATTTGCACGTAATCATATTGATTTTTTTTTTCACACAGTAGCTTACTGTTTTAGTTTATGGATTTTATTTGAGCTTTTATACAATATAAACTTTGACAAGGTAGGTCTGCCTAAACTGAATTATTCTCCAGTAACCCTAGATCAGGAATTAGAAAAAGAGAACACCTGCATATGAATTCCACTAAATAATATTAATAATTGCTTACACTTATATATTGCTTTTCTGGACACACTTTACAGGTAATGGGGACTCCCCTCCACCACCACCAATGTGCAGCATCCACCTGGATGATGCGACGGCAGCCATAGTGCGCCAGTACGCTCACCACACATCAGCTTTCAGTGGGGAGGAGAGCAGAGTAATGAAGCCAATTCATAGATTCCCCATTCATGGGAAATTTGGCCAGGACAGTGGGGTTACACCCCTACTGTTTTCAAGAAACGCCCTGGGATTTTTAATGACCACAGAGCGTCAGGACCTCGGTTTTTTACGTCTCATCCGAAGGACAGCGCCTGTGTACAGTATAGTGTCCCCGTCACTGTACTGGGGCATTAGGACCCACATGGCCCCGCTAACACCTCTTGCAGCAGCAACCTTAGTTTTGCCCAGGAGGTCTCCCATCCAGGTACTGACCATGCTCACACCTGCTTAGCTTCAGTGGGTTGCCAGTTGTGAGTTGCAGAGTAATATGATTGCTGACAACTGGCTGACTAAAACACAGATGTCCTGGATTTCATACACTGGAAAAATAGCATATCCCTCAGGAAATAGAGCCAGCTTGCATTCAGACTCAGAATTAAGGTGGCTTATTTTTTTATTTTTTTAAGTAAGAGCAGTGATGGTAAAATAGTGTAAGCATGGATGTTAACTAAAGTGACAGGATCCACTTATAACAGGAAACAAGTTTTTATTAGGCCAGGAGTAGGGAAATATATTCCTACAACAAAGAACATTATCTTCGTTAGTTGGTCTTATGCCATCCTCTGTTTAACTAAGCTCAAACAGAAGATAAAGTAATACAAAACATAGACTCAACAATATACTGTTATTACACAGTGATAAGCATACTATATAGGATGGCCACCTAAGGAACAACCACCAGAAAATAATACTTTGTAATTAAATTAAACACTACAGTATATAAACAAAACACATTTTTATTACTGTCCTGCTATAACACAGTACTACCACAAAAAATACTAACAGAGTAATAGAACTGTTGGGTGCATAAATGTAGTCCTTCTACATTTTCAATTGTGAAATTGAGATGATTGTCTTGCCTTCAAAAGCAGGACCATGAAAACTCAATTTTACTTTTCCTTAAGAAATTATATAGAACAGACCTCTGACATGATTTCAGGGTGAGCAGGGCTCATTCTGTAAAAGAAATCCAAACGTGAAATCCTCTTTGTGAAAAATATGTGTTCTGCAAGCCACAAAGGGCAATATTAGAATATTTGGAGACTGATTTTTGCTTGCCTAAGGAAACTCTGGGCAAGATGTTCACTGGCTGGAAGAAAGACTGGAAGATTCCTCAGCTGCCTGTGTTGCCAAAGTGATGCTACTTATCCGGGCATAGTATCTGAGTGCACACAGCATATACAATATTTTCTCAAACAGTATGTCAGGTTGTCTGTTTATGACTATGACCAATAGTGTTAAAGTGAGAACTTTTTTGAGTGTGCAAATAAAAAAATCTGTGTATTTTATATTTGCTTTTTCTTGCTGTTGCCATACATCCCCTCCCTTTTTGATGTATTAAAATTTGATTTTTGCATGTTCAATGTTACAGTTACCACATTTTAAATACAATAGTAATAATAGTGAATTTTGATTTCTTAAATGGCATCCAAACTGTCATTATAAACAGAATTCAGGCTGTTTTTCCTTGACTTTAAACTTTATTAACATAAAACTCTTTAAGTTTAATATTACTTAAAACATTGACAATAAAAAATATTTTAATTTAAAATATACAAAAAGAAGATCCTTTCTAGAGAAAATATTAGCTTTTTGCTTTAATAGCAGTCTCCCAGGATACAAAAGAGGCACCTAATATGGATGTACAATGGAAACTCATAGAATCCAATCATTCATGCATAGAAACCTGTAACAGCCTAAAAGTAAAACAAACAAAAGACAACGTAGATTTTGTAAGAAACTACACTTCAATTGAATTGAATTAACTGCATATTTTTCAGACTTTTTACATGAAAATGTAACCTTGCCTGTGGAACGTACATACCATAGGACCAGGAAATTTGTATTCCTTTAAAGGCCAAGACGTTCCTCTGAAAATAAACCACATTTTTGACCACAGTGGAAAGTGTACTATTCCTGTGTTGTTTTAATTTCTGATTTAGAACATGTGTACAAAAGGGTGTTGAATCGTAACCCTTTGATATGTAAAATGTGTTGCTTCATTTCAGATCCAAGTCATTTGGACACTTAAACTTACCCTAGCCCAGGAAGAAGTCTTAACTCTGAAAGGCAAGAATTCCAAAATAATGAATTCCTTCTGTGTTAAAATATAGAATGTCCCCTCAAAAGTATTTTGGCAGTGCCTTTTAGTATACTCTGTCTTTGCTTAATCAAAATGATTTTTGCTTCATAAAAGATTTGTGTGTTTTTTATTTTAATTTTAATTTCATTGTAATTTTTAAAGTAATTTAATTTCTATGTATCAGCTTTGGTAAATACTAACAATATTAATTATAGGGCAGTTGAATTAAGATGATTTTGTCCCTGGAAGATGTGAGTCTATAATACAATATATGTGTTATTGCAAATCTCAAACGTCATTTACTGTATTTCCCATTCTTGATTTTCATCGAAATCCCAGGTTCAACTGAAGATATTACTATAGGTAGTGCAATACCAAAGGATGCATGCTCAGTTTTAAGATATTGTGAATATGTGATTATTAGATTCTGCAGAATGTTGGGGATCATATGGTTTCGGAGGGTTACCTGAATCTCCAGTCGATCATGTACTGTACATATTCTGAGAGAATAACACATACAGTATGACTAAACCTTAGACCCTGTTGTAAGCACTTTTGACCACAAGACCCAAACCACGTGTCCCCAGATTCCAAAACACCAAGAGCAGGTATAAAACGGGTCTTATGATCTAGTGATAGTCATCACACCAGCCCTTATACAACCATGTCCTCTGAAAACATGGCCAGATTGATGTGATAATTAAGACAATGCTTAACAACCCGAATTCAAGATAGCAGTGAGGTTGATCTGTGTGAATTCAAATCAGGACTGCTTCAGTTAATTGAAATAAGTGAGTTTATTAGAAATAACATTAATACCAACAAAGGCTTATGGATAGAGAAAATAAAGAATTAGAAAAGTGCAAGTTGCAAAGATATAGAACGGTGTTAATAAACTTCAATCGTAATTAGAGGCAAAATGCATAAAGTTACAATAAACTCTCATTGGTAATTATTTTACACTATCAAGCATTGAACCCAAGCATGAGGTGAAAGCAACCTACAGTATTCCTTTAAGAGATGTGCAAATGAGACAGCTTGGTGTGTTCCTATTGCTTAAATTCTGAATAGCTAGGAAGTAGGCATCACCAGATCCATGGAGATTTGTTAGGCGAGTGGTGCTGTGACCCAGCTCAGGAGCTGATCCAGCATTGCTGTGGAGTGCAAGTAGATGGGCTGCTGGTTCAGCACAGGTTGGAGCAGTATATTGCTACTTTGCTACTTCTTCTCCTTTGTATGCTGGCTTCTTTGGGTCTTGACATCCCAATAGAGTTATATATTTTTATTGTATATATTTTTTAAAATAATAAGTATACACATATTTGTCCTTAACTACTGTTTTCTGAAATTGTGCTACAAAAGCAATTTACAAATGTGTGTATAAAGGCTTGATATTTGTTATATTATTATTGCTGTTGCTGTTGTTTTCTGAACATACTGTACTTACAGTATATTTATTTTATTTATAGCAAATGAAGATACTAGGATATGACCCTAAGTAAGTGTACAACACAAAGAACATTTGGACTATTGGCTCCTAGTAGCTAAATGATCTAAGAAGACTTGGTTCTTAGAGCCAGTTCTTGAAAGAATCCAGGGTATTGAAGTACTGTAGCTTTAACAGCATGGTGGTACCTTGTTACAGACTCCCACAGCCCTTTGTTTCAAAACTTCTCTCCTCTTCTCAGTCTTAAATGCACTACCCTGCAGTTTTTCACTTGTGTACTCTGCCTAATATTTCACTGTTGAAAGGGTTAACACAAATATTTGGCTACATCAGGTGCAGTTGTCCTTTCTGAAGTGGAGAAAACGACTTCCTTGAAGGCAATGTTAGTAAAAAATGTAAGGAGTAGAAAACAGAGCACAAGCCATAGAATTGCAGAATTGCATAGAACAGGGCAGAAAACATAGAATTGCAGGATCAGCTGTATATAACCTGTTAATGTAAGTTTGTGTTACTCAAGGCTAAAGAAATAAGCTAGTAATCACTCTGATCTCTAACCAATTGTTACACTTATCACATACAGCCTGTGTGAGCTTTAGTGTATTTTAGAGTATGATACCCTGTGCTTCAGTTGCTAATCTACAGGGTAGCCTCAACATACTGTACATTATGCTTTAATATGTCATCAAGAGAAAGGCACTGTTTCATCAGGAAAGAATTTGTTTTCCATTTTTGATGCTTTTGTCCAACTTCACTGTTCACTGGGGTGATTTTGTCAAAGTCTTTAAGGATTTTGAATACTTGAATCTGGTCCTCATGAAGTCTTATCCTAGTTTGTAGTGTAAGCCAGAAGCTGGCTTATCCATTTCAATTCCCACCATAAAAAACTGAGTTTATTATTAGGAATTTATTACCCTAAAGAAGAGTCTGTGATCCTCCTACAACCAGAGGTCCACTTATTTACTTCATACAACAGTAATGGGGCATGCATTTTGTAGATGAGTTGTTTATTTACTGAACCATTGTTCTTAACATTCAACTTAATGATTCTGGTGTAATACTGCAAACTATTTACTATGGGTATTTACAGTTTAGCAGCATTGCAAATTCTTAAATAAGTGAACTTTCAATTTTGGTGAATTGTGGGTCAGTTGGAGATAGGCACATGAAAAGAGTAGAACTCAATTTATGACTCACTCAGGAAGGTAGTGGTGAAACAGAAATTAAATTTAATTTCACACTCAAATGTGGAACAAATTAATTGGCCTTCATGTTTCAAACAATAATCTTCAACAGCACCACTTTCCCGAGTCATCTCTGTCTGGTAGCCAGGCACTCCTCTTAAAGCTGCATCAAAAAAGGAAACTCCATGTAGTACTTTGATTTTCTCCAGCATCCTCTTTAGTCTTGACAGTCCAAAACTATAAGTTCCATTTTCCCTCTCTTCCCCTCTCCTCCTGCAACAAAACAGAGCACAAGAGGATACCCGAACCTCCATCCCTGACTGAGATTTTTATGGGTGTTTTGTTGCAATCACCACAACTTCATTTAACTTTCCATTTTGGCTGTGGAGCCTTCTTCGGGTGTGAAGAAGGCTCCAAAGACAAAACGTTGTATTTCTGTTCTTCTCTTTTCAGCATGGAATAAACCTTTATTTGTTCCTTTGCAGCTTACGCATGCTATCATGGCTACCTAATTTAACTACTTAATTTAACTTTGATGATATTTGCAAAGTGTCCCAAGTCCTTTACAATTCATGAAGTATACCGGATTCATTTTTACCTGAACATGAGGCTTTAAAATTATTTATACAATATTAACACGATATAAAAAGTCAACATTTCAGGGCATGATATCTTCTAGTACTATCTGGCTAAGAAAATGTGTTCTAGAACATGGTATCCCAATCCAGGTCTTTATGACAGCAGTATCAACTGGTTTTCATTCCAATGAGACTCTTGTTTGCTTAAACTAATCATATGAATGATTAGAGCTTTCTCTTTTTCCTCCTAAATGTTTTTTTTTCCAGTTTTCACAAACTATGTGAATTATTGAATTAAAAATTACTCAACATGTTCTTTTCTTATACAAGTGTATTGTTTTTTTTGTACTGCTTACCATCTAAGAACCACAGTAGCTAAATAGCATTTCGTTATACCATATACAGTACCTGTATATGAGTATAATGACATTAAACTTGAACTTTAACTTATAGGTGAGCATGAAGATTTTGAAGTGTACATGAAACTTGACAGTAAGCCAGTGCCAGGACTCCAGGATAGGAGTAATGTGATCACTTGTACTAGACCTGGTCAGGATTCTGGCTGCCAAAGTTTGGACATACTGTAGTTTGTTCAATGTGGATTTAGAAACCCTAGAGAGTAGAGAATTACAGTAGTCAATTCAGGAGTAGACAAATTTGCTGATCAGCTTTTCTGCCAAAGTTAGCTGTAACATATGTAGCGGCGAGGCTTAATAATAAGGCAGAATTAAGTGTTTCTGAGCTTCCCAAATGAGGCCCCATTTCTCTGTTCATCTCTGTGGTGCAGCCACAGAGAAACTATTCATGCAAGATGATTTAAGGTTTCCTAGGACAGCTCCCAAAGGGGGATGCACTTAGCTAAGTCTGGCTATCATGATCAATGGTCATCCACTGGCGCCTATCAGTCTAGGGAGTGCCGGATGGACATCTGGACTGCATTACTAAGTGTCAGGACTAAGTGACTCATATCTCACCTTGATCAACCAATCAGGGACTGGTAGGGCTGAGTAACCCACGTGGGACTCTGATGCCCATGGAACTTTCAGCCAATCAACAAGCTGAAGTTCCTCCAGGTAAAAACAGGCAACACAGGCCTGGAGATTGAGATTCAACAAGATTCAGATTCAACAAGATTCAGATTCGGGAGATTCAGTAAGATTCTGGAGAGGATTCTGTGGACTGTTCTAAAGGGAATTCAAAGGAGAATTCCAGGGCAGGACGGCCCAGGAGCAGAAGGCTCCCAAGGGCAGGACATTCTCGCAGCGCGCCTCCTGACCATCCCGAGACTCAGCCCGGACAACCACGGAACGGCCAGTGTGTCCGAGTGCCAGAACTTTCCTTTGTTCTAAGAGTCTAGAGTGGAGGTTGCCAGAGAGTAACCAGCAGCAGGCCTCGTGGACAGGCCAGAACTGTGGACAGCTGAATCACTATTCAGAACTAGCTCTTCATCAGGAACGAACCGGTCCTCTTCCTGACTTGCTGGGACCCACAGTCATCTTTTCTCCTGTGCACAAACTTTGCTAGTTAAAGCCAACACTAACTAGCCGGTCAGTGAGCATCTGCAGCGCACCGTCGCAAGCCGCACAGCACAGCCTGGCACCGAGCCAGACAGCGCGGATTGGACAGCAACAGCCTGCAACTGTTTCTTTGTGCCCGCAGGAGATCTGAATCCCAAGAAATTGGATGAGTATTCAACGTCAATGCATTACAGCTCGAGAATTCAATTGTTATCCCAACCAGTTGATATCAATTTAATTCCTAAGAGTTATGTACTTGTTTTGAGTATCTAATGTAGAAGTTGTAACCAAGTTCACTTTACGAAACGGTCTTAATGAATGATATACTGAACGTATGTCCTCTTGATGTGTAACACTTCGTAACTGATTGAATATATACCTTTTGTATTCTGATAACCCTCTCGATAAGATCTGTTAGGTTTACATGCATATTCTATGTATTAATAAATGTATCCTCGTGTATTAGTACCTGTGTGTGTGCATTGTTTGAGTTATGTCGCATGGTTGGATTCTAAAGCCATCAAAAGAATCAATTTTGTGATTTACTGCTACAATTAATAATTGTCTCAGTAAATGCCCAAACCCTACAGAACTGGTGCCTTCAGAGAGCCACTATGATTACATATTTGGCGTCCCTGAACGGCTATGAAACACTACATTTTTGGCGTCCCTGGGTGGGCGTGGCAAGACTGAAATGAATCAACCAAGCGGAATAATTCATATAAAACGCCGCGGGTTTCATACATGACAATACAGTGTGCTGAAAGCCGAAAGAAAAAAAGTTCCCCTTGCTCTTTAAGCAGTGCTTGATTGTTTTGTGATCTTTTGCAATCTACCGGGTTGATTGCATACTTGATCTTGTGGTTTTCTGTGGTAAAACTGTGATTTCGTACTTAAAAGTAATACTCTTTAAGTTTAACGATGGTTGCTAAAAGGTCTGAATTCGAGTCGCTATTAAGCACTCTCTCTAGCAGCAACAAGTCTGACCATGATCTCTTCCATATCTCCGTCAGCGGAGAAGCTAGAAGAATAAATCTCCATTCTCTGAGAGAGCTAGCGAAGGACATAGAGAGATTTGACCCCGCAGTGTCAGAGAATAATATCGAGAGTTATATTCAAGACCTCAGGTATAACCTGCAGTTCCTGCCAAACGCCACAGAACAGGAGAAAGTGTTTCTGGTCAGGAAAACTACCAGCAGAGCTGTACATGAGTGGATGGCTAGGCAGATGAAAGAAGTCTGTAATGACTTTGAACAGCTTTGTCATGCACTTATCGAAGAATACAGTGCGTTTATTGACCCGACTGCTGCGATAGCCGCCGCTCTTAACATTAAGCACGAGAGAGCAGAGTCCCCTCGCGAATATTACGAGAGACTTAGACGAACTTATTTTGCAGGGCGAAATTATGAGGGTTGCGAAGAGAACACACATTTCAAGGGTTTATTCATTGCGAATCTCCACCCGTCAGTCAGAAAGATGATCTTAATGCATACAGATGCACAGACCATGAAAATGACTGATATTAAGAGATTCGCGCAGAAAGCCTGGGAGTATGATGTCCAAAGTCGCTCTGAGCAAAAAGCTGCTAAAGCGACTGTGTTCGCCGTCAGAGCCAGCAGGGTTAATTCCCCCCTGCTCGAAGGAGCACAGGCTCCTGAGCTGGCTAAGCCCCGTTCCAAAGCACTCACACAGGACCGCACCCAGCGTCCTAAGTGCCATGAGAACACCGGGGAAGGGAAAGGGCTAGAAAAGGCTGAACAAAAGGATTCAGTAGCCGCCCGCCTGGCCAGGCTTGAACAAGCTTTATTAGGACAGGGACAACCGCTCCCCAAGGCTGCCGGAAGCGTGAATGAGCTGATACTCTCCACTGGAGGAGGCGGAGACCCGCCCCCTCCCACTCCCTCAGTCTATCTGATTGAGCGGAAGGGTTCCTGCCTGGATGAGGTCAGCCACTCCCAAGCGAGTGCTGACTCCACCCCTGAAGTCACAGAGCAGGCAGTAAAACACAGAGGAAAAGCAGGAAGCTTTTACCTCAAGGCTGCCATGGGAGATGTCTTACCCAGTGAGACACTGATTGACACTGAGGTTGAAAGGTGTTTGATGTCACACGGCAAGCTCAAACGGGTAGAAAAAGAAAAGGGTATGCGACTCAGAGTGGAACCTTTGGTGGATCACCAGAAAGGCAAAGTGTGGAAACAGGTCAAGGCTCCTAAGCCTTCTGTACAGAAGGAAAGGGGGGCCAAGAGGCAGACTGTGCTCACACAGTGCCCACCGAACACAGAAGCCTATGTGGAGATTCCTTCTGTTCCCTCTGGACAAGAAATAAAAATATTTCCTTGTTCCCCGGATATACAGGGAAGTCGTGTCCCGGCTGAGGTCACAACAGCCTCCATGCCACAGGAGCGGTGCTCCAAGCAGCCGCCTGATCCACCAGGTAAAGCACACACCTTTTACATCCCTAAAGAGGAGCAGATCTCCCCACCTGGCGATGAAAAGGAGCTTTCCCTGTGCACCCTGGCACCCAAGAGGGGTCAGGAACACCACCCTGCAGTGGTGGAAGGGATCCAGATGGCAGGAGAGCAGGTTGGTGATGTAGCCCTCACCCTTAGCCCTGAGAGGTCCTCTATTAGTGAGGATCTGCTTGAGCAGCTGTCACAGGGCCACCACCAGGTGCCCCTGGTGCAACATTCACAGGTTAGACAGGAGGTCCAGCTGGACGCTGAGACTACTGCGCTGTGGACACACCTGATCCCAGATGCCGATTCCCTCTGCTGTGACCCAGGGAACCTGCAGTCAGGTAACATTATTTCTCACAACTACCAGGTAGTGAGTGAGACTGACCTGATTGTTCCTGCCTCAACGGCAGGGTTTCCAACACACCCAGTCCCCCAGAAGGGACAGGGAATGAAAGCCGAGCTGGTTTTCTTACAGCCACCAGCTCAGTCTGTCAGTCTGAGTCTGACCAACAGTGGTTCACCCAGACTGGAGCTGGATGGTCAAGCCACCCGCCTGCCAGTGCAGGACATCGCAAAGAGGGGTGTCAGAATCCCCGCCTGTACTGACATGGGCCTGGTGGGTGATAGCGAGTTCGAAGACAGTGAACTAGCTATCCCAGTGCTGGGGCAGCTCCCTGAACCCCTAGCGAGGGAAGGGGGGAGCGAGCAGGTGTCCTACACCCACGCCCAGCGAACGATTGTAAACATGCCGATAGAGGGATTCCTCAATCAGGAAGTGTGCAGGGTGGACCTGAACAGTGAGAATGGGGTAACAATCCCAGATCACTCAGGTGCTCCAGATGACCACTCAGCCGAGGGTCAGGCATGCTCCACCGCTGCACCACCCCCTGCAGGGTTCCTAGAGCACAGGCATGAACAAATCGAAAAAGCAGATGCCCTGGAAATGGAGGAGCAGCATCAGCCGCTGCGTCAGATCTCCCCAGATTTCCAGGATGTTGGTGCCCAAGATGCCACATGGCATACTGAGAAAGACACCATGTACACGCTGCGCCAGCTTAGAAAGGCGACAGTCACTCAGAAGGAGATGACTGGGATCAGCCACCCGAAAAGACTTTTGGGAGGACTGATCGCTGCCGCCACTGTTGCACGTTTGCTTTTTCTGGTAGGTTTGTGTGCTACTGGCACTCTCACCCTGACTGCCCCAAGAAGGCAGGTGTCAGAGATACCAGAGGGTAGTGACAGACTGTATCGACAGCAGCAAAAGTTGGAAAGCTTAGGGAAAACCCTACAGGCAATTTCCTATGCAACAGGGTTAAACCTTATTCCCCAACCAGTGGACATGATTGTTGGTGTTATACAGTGGGTTTATGCTTGTGTGCAACAGGCCAGAATGTTGACACATGACCTGTTAAGGGAGCTTAGTGCCACTGTAGCCAGTCTAACCACGGCACAATTCCCAACCCACTTGATTCCACTCTTCTCAGTAGAGGAGTGTGTGACATTAACCCCATCGTTCATAGCTCACCCAGAAGGCAAACCAAGATTGAATTCGGTTCCATATCTTGAGATGGGTATGGCTACCAAAGCTATCCATTGGCTGTGTCTAAACGATTCACCAATGAAGGGTGTAAAGCTACTAACGAGCAGAGGAAGGTTAATGAACCCCATGAAGAGCAGGTGGGAAGTAAATGGCTGGTCAGCACACCACGTTTAACTGACACTGTGACTTGTGACAGGCATGATGCAGCTACCTAATAAAACAGTTCCTTTAAGTTCCTGAGGAGGCCATAGTACAGCATGGTAACTTAACACTGTACGGTCTAGAACCAGACAACATAAGACCAAACTTGAGGTCATGGATGCCTTCAGATGCCACACTAAGGAATTGGATAGAAATCCAAGAAACAGTAAGCCCTGAAGAGGTACAGGTAGTTTAGTTTGCTTTAATGGAACAAACCTCCAAACCACCCTAGCAGATACCCAACACAGGTGTTGTGGTTTATCGGGGGGCTGGGAACAGGAACTGTTGTTATTGTAACACTACTGCCAGGTAGCTGGATCATGACTGACAGTGTACTCTGAATGATGTACTCTCACATCAAGATGTACTCCGGGTAGCATGAATGAGTCAAAGGTAGCATGTCAAAAGAAAGGAAGTGACTTCTCCCCAAATATCTACCACAGAGGTATCAGATATTGACAGTGAACTTCCTGATGTGTAATTCCTAGACTTAGATAATGTCTCCTACCGTGTTTATACATACTCCAGATGTTATTCATCCTGTTTGTATCCAATGCTGGTTCCGGTATGAATTCTCGAGGAGTAATGTAGACATTTAAGATTAATGTTCTAATGGCAAGGGACATCACTTAACTCTGTTTTGTTTTGAAGGCAACAACGCCTCAGGACCTCGTGACCTTCAAAAAGGGGGGATATGTAGCGGCGAGGCTTAATAATAAGGCAGAATTAAGTGTTTCTGAGCTTCCCAAATGAGGCCCCATTTCTCTGTTCATCTCTGTGGTGCAGCCACAGAGAAACTATTCATGCAAGATGATTTAAGGTTTCCTAGGACAGCTCCCAAAGGGGGATGCACTTAGCTAAGTCTGGCTATCATGATCAATGGTCATCCACTGGCGCCTATCAGTCTAGGGAGTGCCGGATGGACATCTGGACTGCATTACTAAGTGTCAGGACTAAGTGACTCATATCTCACCTTGATCAACCAATCAGGGACTGGTAGGGCTGAGTAACCCACGTGGGACTCTGATGCCCATGGAACTTTCAGCCAATCAACAAGCTGAAGTTCCTCCAGGTAAAAACAGGCAACACAGGCCTGGAGATTGAGATTCAACAAGATTCAGATTCAACAAGATTCAGATTCGGGAGATTCAGTAAGATTCTGGAGAGGATTCTGTGGACTGTTCTAAAGGGAATTCAAAGGAGAATTCCAGGGCAGGACGGCCCAGGAGCAGAAGGCTCCCAAGGGCAGGACATTCTCGCAGCGCGCCTCCTGACCATCCCGAGACTCAGCCCGGACAACCACGGAACGGCCAGTGTGTCCGAGTGCCAGAACTTTCCTTTGTTCTAAGAGTCTAGAGTGGAGGTTGCCAGAGAGTAACCAGCAGCAGGCCTCGTGGACAGGCCAGAACTGTGGACAGCTGAATCACTATTCAGAACTAGCTCTTCATCAGGAACGAACCGGTCCTCTTCCTGACTTGCTGGGACCCACAGTCATCTTTTCTCCTGTGCACAAACTTTGCTAGTTAAAGCCAACACTAACTAGCCGGTCAGTGAGCATCTGCAGCGCACCGTCGCAAGCCGCACAGCACAGCCTGGCACCGAGCCAGACAGCGCGGATTGGACAGCAACAGCCTGCAACTGTTTCTTTGTGCCCGCAGGAGATCTGAATCCCAAGAAATTGGATGAGTATTCAACGTCAATGCATTACAGCTCGAGAATTCAATTGTTATCCCAACCAGTTGATATCAATTTAATTCCTAAGAGTTATGTACTTGTTTTGAGTATCTAATGTAGAAGTTGTAACCAAGTTCACTTTACGAAACGGTCTTAATGAATGATATACTGAACGTATGTCCTCTTGATGTGTAACACTTCGTAACTGATTGAATATATACCTTTTGTATTCTGATAACCCTCTCGATAAGATCTGTTAGGTTTACATGCATATTCTATGTATTAATAAATGTATCCTCGTGTATTAGTACCTGTGTGTGTGCATTGTTTGAGTTATGTCGCATGGTTGGATTCTAAAGCCATCAAAAGAATCAATTTTGTGATTTACTGCTACAATTAATAATTGTCTCAGTAAATGCCCAAACCCTACAGAACTGGTGCCTTCAGAGAGCCACTATGATTACATATTTGGCGTCCCTGAACGGCTATGAAACACTACACATAGGACGTAGTCTAGCGATATTTGTGAGGGGGAAGAAAGATGTTCTGACAATATGTTGCACAACTGGTCGAATGTCAAGCCTGAATCAAATATAACACTCAAGTTTTTCCATTTAGACTGAAGTTCAAGTACAGTACCATCCACAGATAGAGTTACAGCATTGGCTTTACAAAGTTGATTGGTGGTGCCAATAAGCATGACTTCAGTCTTGTCACAGTTTAGATGAAGGAAATTTTGAGTCATCCATATATTAGTGTCGGAGATGCAATTAGATAGAATAGAGACAGCCACATCAGTGTCAGGTTTGGTAGGGATGTAGATTTGAGTATCGTCAGCATAGAAATGGTAGTTGAGGCCATGTGATCTTAAAAGCTGACTGAATAGAAACATGTAAATACTGAAAAGTAGGAGGCCCAGTATCGAGCCCCGAGGAACACCAGATTTAACAAGTCCAGTTTCAGAGACAAAGTGACAGTGATCAGTGAGGTAAGACTTGTACCATTTGAGAGCAGTGTCAGAAGCTCCAAACACAGTCTCAAGATGAGAAAGTAAGATATCATGGTTAACAGTGTTGAAAGCAGTGCTGAGATAAAGAAGAATGAGAACCAGAATCAGAAGCTATTAGAAGATCGTTAGTGACTTTCACCAGGGCAGTTTCTGTGCTGTTAAGTTGTCGGAAACCAGATTGGAGGGGTTTGAAAAGGTTATTTGCAATGAGGTGGTTGTTTAACTGAATTGTAAAATTGTGTTCTAGAATTTTTGCAGTATAATTGTATAATAAGTTTCAGCAGTAAACAACAGCCATCTTTCTAAAAAGGAAGGAAAACTTTGTTTTTTAATCTGCTGATGTTGATTATGAGAATGTCATATTTTTAATGTGTCTTAGCTTGAAGCTGCAGGAAGCATAATGCAAAATAAAGATGGCCAATCTGGAAAAAAAGGTTTTATTTTAAAGCACAAAAAATAAGGCTTGAGGGCAAGAAACAAGCATCAAGGTTTTGTAAATGGAAATTAAGCGTACAAAGTGTCTTCTCTGGGAAAGTGAGATAACTTTGTGAATTTATATCGTCTCCAGCTGAGCTTCCAAATTAAACTGCCTGAGTCTTTTATTGTCTCTTTTTGTGGAGACATCTGCTAGCAAATTGTGTTTATCACATTTGAATAATCATTTGACTATCTTTTAAAAAGACAAATTTGAAACAAGAGAACTGTTTTGAGAAAGATTTGTTAAACCACCAGTATCAACAGTATCATCAGTACCAAATATGGGGTATCGTGATATGTATATAAATATGTTGCCCTACACCAAACAAAAATAATTCATAGTGTTACAAATCAGGGGTGTTAAAATTGTATAATGGCATGACAGCTACAGTATATAAAATAGTCGAGCAAAATAGATACCAGAATTCTATGTAAGCACATAATAAAGATTATAATTTTTACCTCCAAAAGTCATTAAATATCAACTGTTCCATTGCACATGAAACTTTATTTTATGGAACAGTTTGATAATAAAATAAGAAAACCAAAATATTTACATTCATATCCACATAAATAACACACACGTTACCACTTCCACACACATTCCTGCTAGTGTCAAAGCCATACCTACTATAGGCACAGAAAATCAAGACTTCTTTTCCCAGACAATCTACTGTAAATGCAAAAAAAAAAAACTAACATGCCAAAGAAAGAGAAACTGAGTCCTAATAAACAAAATGTATGTTCCCTATCTTCTTCTCTAAATAGTTGCTCACATATTTCCCAATTTTCCTATTCTAAAAAATGGGTTCACTAAAATAGGAGTGATGTTTGAGCTTTTGGATTTCACAATAAAGGAAACTGGAATTTTTAAATAAATAAGGCAGCAAGCTCTCTTACTGTACATAATACAGCTCAGAGTCTACTTTGGAAATAGGCATCTTCTCAAGACATAAGCTTTTGATGAACATGAAGATGATGGATTATAATGATGACAGTCCTTCCTTTTTTGTGCTCTGGTGTGGTCTATGACCTCCCTAAATATGTTGCAGCCACTTATAAATATTTATACTTTAATATAACTGTTTAATGATCTAACAGTGACTTAATAATGGCTTTAATTAATTATTAGGACTAATTTAATCACTTGCCACTTTTATGCTGTTTACATTTCTCAATGCCCCAGAGTTTTTTTTTAAAAACAAAATCAATTTTTCCAAACTTCAGGGAAAGGCAATGAGTCTTAAAAGTGCAAACATTGTAAATGTGAGCTAATACTCAGATCCCCACATTTACTGCAACAATAGCTGCAAAAATAATTTATGCTTAAAGTATTGTAAAACTGTTGGTTGGTCATTTCCTTAATCAAAGAATTATGATAATTCTATCTTCCATTGAAAAGAATTGCACCAATTCCTATCATCAGGATTCTAGATACAACTCCCACAAAAAAAACTTTATTTTTTATCTACTGTAAGTATTCATATTGTGCTTTCAGATAATGATTAGTTAGTTTTCATGTATCAGATGTATACAGATTAAAGAGAAAAAAACGAGATGCTATTATAAGTGGTATGGCAGAATCAATTGTTAACGCATAATTACAGATGCAGCCATTCAAAGTGCGCGTCACAGACACGTACCGCAGGTGACGTCGCTCAGTATGACGCAAGATGACGCGTGGCACCGCAGTAAGTGATTGGTTGACCGACAGGGGCACTCGTGGTCCGGTGGTCTGTCGTAGAAAGACTTACAGTAAAAACGTCTTTGCTGTGCCCGTTGTAGATATTGAATTTTACCACTGAAAGGAAATCTTAGTAGCTGAGCATAAAAAGAATAGGAGCATACTGTAACGCGTGTGAAAGCCATAAACTATATTAATTTTGGAACATAAACATACAGTATATAGCTGGTCTTGGTACTTTAAAGAAAAAAATACACACCGGTATTCCATTTCTCCCTAAACATTGTAAGCTTCGAAGTCTTTAACTAACGTGATACCGGAGTCAACAAGCATACTTTTAGAATTTGATTAAAAGGGAATATAATATGGAATCGCGTATCTCAAGAATTTAATAACGGTATGATTATATCCGTGTTCTGCGGCAGGGCTGTGTAGGGCTGTTTCGCCTGCCTGCTCATGCGAGCTGTCTTGTAGCCGACTGGTCTAGGTGCGTGCCTGCCAACGGGCAGGGTGTGTGCTCGAATCCAGCTGGTGCTGAACCTTCCAGTTTTATTTATTTATTTTTTAATCGCGTAACATAAACATATTACCGTATGCAAACTGTACTGTATACAGTATGTATATGTATATTTAATGTCTTAACTGTGCCCGTTTAATTGAATTTAAAAAAATTTTTTAACACGAACATTAAGCTGTTTACATCTTCCGCCTGAGAACAGTCACCCGTTGCTACCCAACGCAGAATGGTGATTGGCTGACACCATCTGACACCCCTCTGATTGGAGAAAAAAGACGTGCTGGTTTGCTATACGTACTGTAACAGGAAGAGGATTTCTTTCTATTCAAAACGTGTATTTTAAAAGTTTAAGAAGTAAAAACCTTACAGCGTACACAGATTTCTAAACTGATCAGGATCGTTATCTTTGTCTTATGCATAATAATATTCACCGCTCTGTGCAGCAAATTAATAATAAACTTTATTTTATATAGCGTTTTAAACGAATAAGTAATTAGATTGCTCATAAACCTAATCACTTGCTTTTTCTTTTTATTTAGGCTCAGATTTCAACTATAGATCGTATTATTAATAACCATAATAACAACCAACCAACAAAAACAACCATATAAACATAATACCAACCAAAAACATAGATAACAACCACAATACAAAATCAAATATATCAAACCATTTTACTCTCGCAAAGTCCTCCAATTATCATAACCCCGCCCCTTATGCAAAACCAAACCTTCCTCCCATCCCAGTTTATCCTGTTTATCATAAACAAAATCCACCTCAAATTTCAACATAAAGCATTACACAAAATCAATACCTCAACACTCCATACTCAACAACGATAATTCACAAACAGCCAGAACATGTAACTACACATTCCCAAACAGACCTAATTTCCATAGCCCCGCCCCTTATGCAAAACCAACATCCCTCCCCTGTTCTCTCTCTCCCCTGGCGGTTGTAATTGTTTTTATTTTCAAATAAATTTTAGCAAAGTCATGCATTTTAAAAATCTTAAGATTTTTATATTTATGTCTTTATTTAGTGGTTTCATTAGTGACAAAGGCTAAACTTTCTTGGAAAAATGTCTTTTATGTAAACCATGTTTGCTATTTATTCATTCAGGGCTAAAATATGTTCATTGTATTCTAATGAAAGAAGGGTTCCTTTCGCCGTAGTCGGGAGCCTAGCCTTTAACTAGTAAGTACTGTACTTACTGGGTTTTTGAGGGGGGGGGGGAGTGTCTTTCGCTGGAAATCTCGCCTCCTACTTTGAAAATACCCGTGAGACCGGTTCAATTCGTCGCAGCCAGCACTCCTGCAGAGAGGGGGGTTGTACTTGCAGTGTATGCAGTACACGCGTTATGCTCTTCGTTAATGTCTAAGCCGGAACATATCATTATATCTCATTTTGTATTTCTTAAAAAAAATCGTTTTCCCAGCCTAACAGTATTGTTTTTAACCTGTAAATTTGCTGGACAGAGAGGTGAACATTATTACACAGAAGACAAAGATAGCGATTTACGTTGCATTGTGTATCGTGCTGCTTTAATACAGTTTTAAATAATTGGAAGTCTAAACAGTATCAGCTTTATTTATGGGTTTTAAATAAAGGTGATTTAAACGCGATTTAAATCAATATAAATGTTTATATTGTAACGCATAGGTGACTATTCATTGTTATTAAAATGACTTAAATTCGATCATGTTGTGATATTTAGAAATATACATTTGTTTGGTGCGAGTGAAGTTTTATTTAATCTCTGAGCCATACTGATTCTTCTGGAAGCCAGTTTCCGCCAGGGAGTAAAAAAAAAAACACACTATGGTATTCTCTCCAATGCAGTGCAGTTAAAAACATACCTCTGATGCTGCTCCTAAATGAATATCGTTTATGACCATCAGAAGCTTTATGCTCCTTTTCTTTTTTCCAGTGGAATGAACAGGGAGAGGCATTTCATGATGTACTTTTCACTGATGAAACAACAGTGGCTCTGGAACAGTTTTCAACCATGTCGTTTTATAAAAAGGGGAGATATGTACACGTTACTGAAGCTAAAAGTTTAGCCTTTGTCACTAATGTAAACATTAAATAAAGACGTATAGAAATCCCTACGTTACAGACTGTATATGGCTGGTATTGGTAGTTTAAAGAAAAAATACACACCAGTATTCCACTTTCTCCCTAAACATTTTAAGCATCAGAGTCTTACATGTGGTTATTTATTGCATAATTTAATTTTGAAAGCCACTGAGACATCAGGTACTACTGTTGTATTTATGAAAAAGAAACAAAACAAAAAACATACTAACAACTGTGCCATCCTACTCCTTAGTTAATACATTTTATTATTCATAAACAGTTAACATTGTTAGCAAAATATTTTGAATTATATTTAACCCTATTTTTTCTTTAGTTTTGTATTTAACTTATTATATGATAGTCAGACTTAATGTATATTTGAACAATGAAATGAAAATATATTTTTACAAGATTTTACATTAAGCACTTAAAATTAATATGGTTAATAAAAGTAAACTGTAACATGCTGTAACAAGATCGGTTAAACTGCGAAGAAAATGCTTTCAGAGAAAATGTTTCAGGTGTGAAGAACATAGATCTCTAATGCAATTTCAACCAAACCTGTTCCCACACACCCTGCCCCCACTACTATTAGAATATACACAAACATTTTAGCGTTTCATTCTGAGCAGAAGACCCTCACACCTGAAGAGTGCTGGCTGTGACGAATTAAACCGGTCTAACTGGCTTCAATCACAGACCATGTGACATGGGACTCAGTAAACTAACAGCGCCACTGGATTTGATAATACCTAACCAAAATCCGCAATATGGAAACAGAACCTGTGTGATTGTTGATAGATGATGTACTCGTAACATTTTTTCAAGACGAACTACAACATTTAAAAAATGACTTGTATGTACTTGATATCTCTAATCAATCCACGGGTCCCAGCACAAAACGAAAGTAAAATGCATACCGTTTCGCGCTTCTTATTAGTTGCTCAAAAGTAATTTGACCGTATGAAATGCATAATATAAACCTAGAAACATATACGTGAGCAGTACTTAAGCACTGTAGTATCGGTGTTAAGACATACCTCTCAAATACTGTAAATCAAGTTAAAAATATCTCAAGACCGATTCTGGTCGTAATGAAACCATGTTTCGCGTATGTTTTCTTTTTCATCTTGAAATAACTCATTTCTAAATACCTTTTTCACTGTTAACATCTTGCAGCAACTTTGCGAGCAAAATATACACTCTGACAGTTCATCCTGCTACCAACATTAAATAAAACAAATCTTAAGATTTCTATATTTATGTCTTTATTTAGTGGTTTCATAAGTGACAAAGGCTAAACTTTCTTGGAAAAATGTATTTTATGTGTTGCAGAAAAAACTGACTTGCTTTAACAAAATATGTTTACAAATCCTTTCACCTGGCATTTTCGTAGTTAGAAATTATGGAACGCTCTGTTAAAAGCAAGGGAGTTTTTATGTCCGTTGCAGTTCTTTTGCAACATGAATATAATTATATCGTTATTAATTTCTTGAGATACGCGATTCCATATTATATTCCCTTTTAATCAAATTCTAAAAGTATGCTTGTTGACTCCGGTATCACGTTAGTTAAAGACTTCGAAGCTTACAATGTTTAGAGAAATGGAATACTGGTGTGTATGTTTTCTTTAAAGTACCGAGACCAGCCATATACTGTATGTTTATGTTAAGATTTCCCTTCAGTGGTAAAATTAGATATGAATATTCAATACTTAAACGGGCACAGTTAAGACATTAAATATACATATACATACTGTATACAGTACAGTTTGCATACGGTAATATGTTACGCGATTAAAAAATAAATAAATAAAACTGGAAGGTCCAGCACCAGCTGGATTCGAGCACGCAACCTGCCCGTTGGCAGGAACGCACCTAGACCAGTCGGCTACAAGACAGCTCGCATGAGCAGGCAGGCGAAACAGCCCTACACAGCCCTTCCGCAGTACACGGATATAATCATACCGTTATTAAATTCTTGAGACACGCGATTCCATATTATATTCCCTTTTAATCAAATTCTAAAAGTATGCTTGTTGACTCCGGTATCACGTTAAAGACTTCGAAGCTTACAATGTTTAGGGAGAAATGGAATACCGGTGTGTATTTTTCCTTGTGATATTTTAAGCTCTAGTTGAATGATAGGTGTCGCATTTTAAATCATTTTCGTAGTTAGAAATTATGAAACGCCCTGTTAAAAGCAAGGAAGTTTTTATGCCCGTTGAAGTAAAACAAAATGCCTGACAAAGTATGGCTTGGACAGATTCCAAGTGCTTGTACACATGTGCTAAAGAAATTATACTTTGAGTATACAGCTTGTCCAAAGTCATCCATTATTAATACTATTAGTAATATCTTCGGTAAAGGCTTTGATGCATAAATATTTCTGATAAAGGTAGGTTGTGTACTTTTGTCCAACTGAGCAATCTTGCTTTCATAAAATATACCAACATTTTAATGACTGAAGATTAACATTCTGTAATACACTGTTCAAAATTAAAGGCTCGAATGCTGTACATGAGAGGTTAAGCTCCCCCTGGCGGTTTTACAAGGTGACGCCGGATAGTTTCCGGCAGAGCGTCAAATGACGCGCGATTAACCACGTGACACTGCGTGACACTGCGTGACACCGCGACACGCCCACCGGGGTATGCCGCAAAATAACGCACCCATTTTGAATGGCTGCATCTGTAATTCCTCTGTCTGTGCAGGATGCTTATAATGAAAGTGTCTGACAGATGACCCATTATTATTTGCACTTATTTTTCACTGTCGCCTTTCCAAAGAGGGCTCTTTCTTTGCAGTTCTAATTTTGTATCCAAGAACAGTTCTTGGGTGGCAGAAATACTTTAGAAAGGATTTGATGATTTTAGCATACATTCCTAGCAATTAAGCACTTTTCACATTGTGCATTTTCTTTTTTAACTCCTGGAAATTTGATCCATCCTGCATAGCCTTTTTGAACTCACAGAGCTTATCTTCAGAATGAAATTTTAATAAAATCATTGTGCTGAGGTTTCTTCAATATTTTGCCATAGTTTTTTTACAGTAGCTGAACTTCATTAGCATTTTTCAAATAACAGATTTATACAGTAGGTACATTGTTTTTAAATTTTTGTTAGTATCATTAATTTGCCTCAATGAATACATAATGACAAATGTTGTAAGTCTTTGGTTCACACAGTCTTTGTGTTTCTTGTTTTTAATATTTTATCATTTTCTCTGTGCTCAGTATTCATATCAAGAGATAGTAAAATAGTTATGTTAATGCCAGTCTTTCTAGGATTTTCAAGCAGAAACTGTTCTTAAGTTGAATATAGAGGATTTGGTTGTGCACTTCTGGGGTTTGACTACGATGATGTTTCACATCATGGTTCTTTTCACATACATTACAGAAGAAGAAATATGCTTTGCTCATAAAATGTTTGTAACCATCAATTTTCTAATGGTTTTATCCAATGCACGGTCAAAGTGTATTACGGCGAGCAAGAGGCGCAAGGCAGTATACACCCTGGTTAGGATGGCACACACAGACACATAAAAACGGTTACAAACCAGAGAACATTTGGATTATCTTGCTTTTTTGGTTTTGGTAGCTAAGTGATGCCTCTACTCTCCTTGAGCCATGCCCTCACTGTATTTTGTTCTGAAAAATAAATGAATTAATTGCTCCTGCTGATAAATTCACTCCATAAACAAATATATCTAACCAACCTAAAAGCTCAATTTACAGACTCTTTAATGTGCAGCATTAGTACTGACCAAAACCTTTTTCCTCTTGAAGAATTCTGGTAAAAGGTGCTATTTTCACATGTCTTTTTACCATGCGTCATGCATTGTTTATGCATAATTCATTTGTTAAGCACTTGATCAAATGACCTATGCTTTCATTAAGAATAAAAAGAATTAGTGTACTGTACTTGGACTTTTTTTTCTCCAGAGATCAAACCACTGTAACTCCCAAAGCTGTCCAATTTTTCAAATATATTACTGCTCAGCAAATATTTGTAGTATTATAAATTGGCTCTCTTCCTGCACCAAACATACTGACCTCTTTTTAGTTCTTATATGATTGACTTTCTGTCACTTATTCTTTTCCCTGTTGTTCCCTTCTTCTTTACCAACCTTATTTTAGCACCAATGCCTTAGTCTGGTTAACACTTGAGTTTCAATTCTGATTGTTCTATATGTTGCAATCTGTTATTATTTTTCTGTTTCATATGTATCACTCTTATTTTAACCCTCCAGAGTATGTTAATTTATATACTGTATATATAATGCTATTTTAATATGGTCACATGAGCAAAGTATAGAATATGCATTTTTCTAAATTTTCTACAGAAGCTGGAACTTTATGGCAGCTGGAAATTAACAAGTAACAAGTAAACACTTTTATTTGAACAAGTAATAGGTTTATTCCATGCTGAAAAAAAGAAGAAAGAAAACACAACATTTCAGCCATGGAGCCTTCTTCAGGTGTCAGGCAACACTTTTATTTGCTTAGTTAATAAAGATTCTTATTATAAAATAAAGTCTGTTCATTATCTGGTAAAATACGAATCAATAAAGAAGTCTAACACAACATTTCACAATAATGCTAAGCAGCATAAGTAGCATGAAGCATACATAGCACACTTTTTTTACTCCACTATTTTGGGAGGATATATTGAAAGCTGACAATTTGAGCTGATATCCTAAGATCAAGGGAGTCAGTGCCTATGCCGGCAAGCAACAGGTGCAAGGCAGGATACACCTTGGATGGGACACCAGTTCATCACAGAGCATAAACAGACACACAAAACAGACAAATAATCACATTAAGACCAGTTTTCCCTGAAGCCAATCAACCTACCAGTATGTCATCTTTTGACTGTTGGGAGAGAACCGAACACCAATGTAAACCTACGAGAACACAGGGAGAACATACAAACTCCATGGAGACAGCATTCCAAGAATAGAACCCAGGGCCCCAGCACTGTGAGGGAGCAATGCTAAATAATCACTGCACCACCATTCAACCCTCCGAAGATATTATGAGACCAGCTTTTAAAATCATAGTGGGAGTACCATTCCTCATTAACCTAGATATTATGGCTCTTTCCATCCTACTGAATTTCTGATCTTCTGTATATCGGTACATCCATGAAGAACAATTTCCCAGTTCCCCCACTAAGGCATTGCTAACATACAGTACTGTCAAGATGTAGCACTGTGAAAAGCAATTCAGATTGAAATCAGATTGAAAAAGAGTAAATCATCACTTATTAGTCTTGAATTATGTGGGACAATCATGAATGTGCAATGAATTACATTGACAGCCTTTCAATGATTAAACTAAAGATGTAGTAAATTAGTTTATATACTGTGTACATGTTCAGAGATGGTGTAGGTCCTGATGTTCACTAGTAATGTGCTCTGCCCAAGGTGGGCAACGGAAACGTTAGGAGAGTGAGGGCAACAAATGGGCAATTGGTCAACCAAAGTGTATTGGGTGTAAAGAAATATACAGGACTCAGTGAACAGTAAAGAATCCTTTAAGCCCAGAAAACAACTCTGAAATGGGAAGCCAGTGCAGAGTGAAATAAACACAAGGGATACATGTAAGAAGCAGAGCAAAGAGAATGCAGTACAGGTAGTAGAGTTGGTGGTGATGTTCTTCGCCCTGTAGGTTCTTCATTAGTCATCCTTTAGGCACTTCAGTCCAACCCTCCCTCATAATAAAAGTCAATAAAAACTTTTACCATGCTCCAATCCAAGAAAGTCATGCCACTACTGCACAGCACAACACAAAAATGCACAAATGTAGCAAAATAATTCTGGTATGTAGAATGCACTTCTGCAGTCCCAGAACCTAAACCACCTCTTTTTTCTTAGCAGGTTCACTACACAGCACAGGTATACTGAGTTATACTATATACCAGAATCTTGTTAATTACCACAAATTAAGATTAATGTTTCCCATTCCCATTCCCATTGTCACATTTAAATGACTTAAATCTTTAAGTTTCATGAAGAAAATTATTCACATCCAAGAAAGGTGAAAGAGTAGCAGGCTTTTGTTTTCCGAGCGTTCAGCTATTACACCACCTGAAATGAGCTAATTTAGGTAGCAGCCGACACTCCTCCTGTTGGAAGAAACAGAATATTCATACATTTGTGACCAAAGTCTCTCTATACTGCCTTCCAGGATGTCTAAACACAGGCCATTAGTTATTAAGACCTTATATGCATTGGTATGCAGCCAGGACCTTCCAACCATTCCAAGAAGGGGCAGCAAAAAAGGAAAACAAAATCTTCAAGTAAAATTCAATACATTATATAATAACTACAGATACTAAAATGCTATACCCTGTACATCCATCAATACAACTATCTCAACAAACATTAAACCAATATCACTTGTTTTCATGTTAGAAAATTTACAGTCTGTCAGCAGGTGGCACCAACTCAATGTGTTGTTTCTGAATGGCGCTGGAATAGCTGTGGCTCTGTGCACCTTCTGTGGCTTTCCAGAGGCATCTCGCAATGTAACTGTGTTACATACAGTAGATGACAGTAAAATCATCTAACCGGTTTTGATTTTTTTAGTAAGTTGATCCACAGGATGTATGCATCAAAGTTATTCACATCAAAATCAGACTCAAGCTCATTTTATCGATTAGCCTACCAATTTACTGTACAACAGTGAAAATGGCATGTGGTGGTATAGATCCAGATGATATTATGGTGATATTATATGTTCAGTGGGGTCAACCAATGCCAATCCTTACTATTAGTAATTACTAATTCAATGCCAAAGCTTATATGATACTATCGACCTGAGTGGAAATGCTGTCCAAATGGACAAAACCTTGCCTCCTTCCTCAGGAAGTTGGGATTGGTCACCAGCCTCTTGACTGTAATCAGCCAGGGCCTGTTGGCTTATATTTTCAACCTTGAGATTAGCAGCATGCGATGCTCAGTTACTAGTTAATTTTATCGCTATAAAGGCCAGTTTTTCCTGACTGTCTGAACTGCAGGGTTATGGTATTTCTCTGCTGAGAAAAAAAACATTAGTACTCTGTTTTAGGAATTCCTCATTTTGGAGTAGAAAATAATGAAAATGCCTACTTTAAGTACAAATAATTGTTCTAACAGAGAAGAATGCTTAAAAATATATATGTATACTGAATGTTATTAATAAATCTATTATAGTACTATAACTATAGAAAATATTGTTAATAATACTATAGGTTTCAATAAAATGTTAATGCTATACAGTATATATTCCAAAGCAATCTCAATAAAATGTGCTTCTAAATACCATGGCATTGGATATACCAGTTCCTCTAATTCTAAGAGATGACCATTTATTGCTAAGGTCATTCATAAGACAGAGGTGCTGGAGCACTAAAATAAAACAAATGTAAACAGTCAAAGAAAAGTTGAACATTTTAGAAAGAGTTTAAAGCCATGAAACAAAAGGCAGTTTATCCAGCAAGTGCAGAATTCTGAAGGAAAAATACAGTATATGGTTAGATGAAAGAAAAAAATGGAATATGTCTACTTACCAGTGTCTTGTAATTGTGTTATGCAGTTATTTTGTACCAATATACAGTAATAAAAAGGTGATTCCAATATTAGGCACATTCTTAGATAGATGATAGAAGCACAAAGCAATGACTGCAAGCCTATACACTTTTTCCTTCCTCCACAAGCTACTGTATGTATAAAGGTTCTAACAGAAATACAGTAAGGTAATTAGGCATTGTTTTGCCTTTAAAATCCATCACATTTTATTTTGAGTGTGTTGACACCCTAACTCCTAGAGGAAACCATATGAACAGAGAATACATTAAAAAAAACAATGAACAGCCAGGAAACCTATATTGAGATTGCAAGTCCTGTAACAAGTGAAGACCATTCTCATTTAAACATCTGCTAGAATGTGAATCCTTTCATTTCTTCAAAATTAGAGAAGAAAAAAAACATTATCTGCACAGAATTTAAGATCATGGAAATAATGAGAGTGGGAAAGCATTGTCTTCTGGGATTTACAAATGTATCTATCAAAAGACAAGTTACATTAATTGAGTTATTATTAAACTGAAATGCAATCTACAATATCTAAGAAGTTGTGTATATACCCTGGCATTTTGACCATGATTCCACTTAACTAATGCCTATATACTATTCTAGCATTTTCTGGCACTTAATTCTGGATGGCAGATTGGAAAAAAATGGTATCTGTGCTAACTTAAACATCTTGTACAGTACATGTTTTCAGAGAAAATATATGTTCTTGTGACAACACAATGTCTTAATCCCACTTGTAATTTTCTTCTCGCATTATGAGTATCTCAGATTTTTATCTTTCTTATTTAATTTCAACTACTTTTAACAAGAAAAAAGTGATGTACCATCTATTTATTTCCATTTTCCTGCCTTTCTATTTGATGTATGTTTTCTGGTAAAGTGTTGTAAAAATAGATTTTTCTTTTCTGTATGAACTTTTTGTTATTTGTTATTAAATTAGCATACATAGTTTGTATTTTTAATATTCCTATATTAATAATATCATAGATTATATTATTTTGATATGATCTATTATTTCAATATTTTTAAAAAAGAAAACATTTTAATATGTGTTTAAGGTTTGAGTTTTCCACCTCATTAATTTTAGTTTCAATTTCTTTAACAGGTGATTTTTTTATATTTCAGTTTGAGTAGGACTCCAGCTTATGATATTATTAATTTTCCATTCCCATATCAGTTTAAATCTAGGAAAAACAAAATTTCTTAAAATATTAATGCTGCTACAAATTCTCTTTAATTCATTCATACCTACAAATCATCTTTGAAATGTTTTTTTCTCCACGTTTTTGTGAGGATAAAATATGTTAAATATAACGTATACTGTATACTGTATGAAGGTAAAAGGAATAAATATATGTATTACACTCTAAATTAATGTGATTGCTTGTAACAAACTTCAACCCAGATGAATGGAACGTCTAAACCTGATCAACTGTAACTTGTCTTTAAAATGTATTCTTTTAAAAATAAAACAGAACATTTTAAGTTGCTATTCAAGCAATTTAGTGTTACCTTGATACCTTGATAGTGTTACCTTGCTTCTTACTGCATATAAGTGTCTGTTTAGGTGACTGGAATATCATGTTTTAAACAAGAATAAAAAACACATCTTTTGTGACGTAAAAGCAAAAACTGTATACTCTAGTTATGTTATGATTTTTACATGTAAATAGTATGTTGTACTGTTCTACTTTTATTTTACTGTTTACTCGTGAAAACTATATCTACAATCTAGGCCAATTCATTTGAAACACAAAGACTTGGAAGAACTTTTATAAGAAAACAGAATGTATTTTTACAAAAAATTGCACTTGCAATTAACATATGCATTTATCTTTGAGGAAAAAAAAGTATTGTTTTACAGTATGTTTTTTTTTACTTCAGTAAAAGAACAATCCTGAAGACGGGCAACAGAAGAAAAAAAATATTCTCTGATAAGATTCATCACTGTCATTTACATTCATCTATTTCCTAACATGTTTATCCAACACAGGCTCTCTAAAAATGCAATTATAACAGCAAAATACTATTTACTGTAGTTATTATTAGCTAATTATTTTAGTACTAATTATGTATGTCTTCTGTATACTTTACAGTGCATTTATTTTCCCATGTTACATTTGGTTTTAGCCTTTCATAAAAGACCAAAAGACAGGGAGTTACGAAATACAGTATACATTTGGGATCATTTACCTCATAAGTGAAATCAGTCTCCTATAATTAATTACATTCATATTCTCAAAGGTATTAATTTACAGTCATGTAGTAAACGTTATCAAATGTGTTTGAAATAAAAGTTTAACTCTCAATTCGATAATATGAATGTCAGCATTTGCTTATCCAATTGACATGCTAACCAGGATGATCTTCTGAAGAGCATCTTGAAAACAGCCCTGAAAAATGTAGCCTGACCTGGTTTGTCGGAGCTGACCAATCTTTTTAAACAGGCTCTCTGCTAAGGATGTCCTTGGGTACAGGGTACAGAGAAACATACAGCACTGCTTAGTTTGTTTTATATGCACAGAATCACTAACTTTGGGCCTGGCATTTTAAACAAAATTTAAATTGATTTGGACAGCGAAGGTTGCAAGCGTGTGATTGGTGATCTTGTCAGATTGCCAAGGATTGACTGTGAGAGTGGAGCAAAGTAAGTGGTCTGTGCAATACCTTTTAAACCTGGAAATCACAGTAAGTGATTGGTGGTGATGTCATTACTGTATGTGTATCCTTCTCAAACCTGTTGGTTCTTCACTGTTTGGTCATCTTTTGTGTGATTGGCCATGAGTCGTGGCCCATGACCTCTGATCCATGGTCTTTGTCAAGGTTTACTTTGATGAAGCAGTCTCAGAAATGCCAATGCTTAACAATATATAATTTGCGAGACAAAGATAATTCCTTACACTTATAAAGTGGTTTTCTGGACAATCCATTTTTTACAAGTAAATGGGACTACCAATGTGCAGCACCCACCTGGATGATGCAAAGGCAGCCATAGTGCTCACAGTACACTCACCACATGTACAGTAGCTATCAGTGAGTACAGAACAAAGTGATGAAGCCAATTCATAGATGGGAGGATTATTATTATTGCTAAAGGTCAATGGGAAATTTGGCCAGGATGCTGGGGTAACTCCCCTACTCTTTTCGAGAAACACCCTAGGATTTTTAATGACCACAGAGCGTCAGGACCTCGATTTTACAAAGGACAGTGTCCCTATCACTATGCTGGGCCAATAGGACCCATACAAACCATAGGGTGAGCACCCTCAAATGGCCCCACTTACTCCTCTTCCAGCAGCAATCTTAGTTTTTCCCAGGATGTCTCCCATCCAGGTACTGACCAAGCTCACATCTGCTTAGCTTTTGCAGGGTGATAAGGCTGTTGTTTATTGGTGTCACAATACACCTCAGAATGCACCTTAATGATACACATATGAGTTTGTAATTTACGAGATATAATAATTTGATAATATTAATAGCAATTTTTAAGGAGTACCGATCTCCAATTTAAATTAAAAAGTGGCAAAATGAGCATTTTTTAATATAGGTAACCCATTATATGTGAGGCACATAATCAATAAGACCCACAAAAAGGAATTAACATCCATTTTAATCTCAAGGTAATAGACTTCATGCATGAAATATAATAAGCAGGAAGAAAAAATAGATATATTAAATAAAACAAGTATTCCTGCAAATAATACCAGCAATAGATAACAATGTTATTATCATAGATGAAGAATGATTTCAGAAATTTTAGTAGTTATAGCTTTTTGACTTAGTTGGAGGCCAGGTCAGGTAGACAAGGCTGTACAAATCCAACAAAGAGTGAACCTAATTTATTTTAGCTATGGTATAAAAAACAACAACACCTTAATAAAGAAACTGATTAATTACATTAATAACATTTAAAATACAACATTTTATAAAGATAAACATAAACATGCAGTTGCAGCAAAAATACAGCATTTAAACTAGATGGATATTTGGCCTTGATCCAAACTGATTTTAAGGATGACAGCCTGGCCATATGGACGAGGTGGTCAAAACTCTCAAGAGTTTCATGATCAAGCATTATGATATGATAATTAAATGCTAAAAGTATAATAAGCACTTTGAAGATCTTCGTGTCAGAACAGATGTAACATTGACAAGCCAAGGTGCTTAATTATGTGGTCTTGCAGTCCTATTTGACTGGATGAAGCAGCTGCAGACAGGAGATGAAGCTATGAATTGTTCATTGTAATTGTTAACTTGTGGATACACGTCAATGCTGAGGCTCTAAACACCTGGTAGTGCAGAGGGGTACATGACAGTAGTCTACAAGGACAAGTTGGAAATAGCATGAGGTATGGCTGGTATTAAACTGTCACGAAACCAAGCTGAATTCCCTTTACTGAGGCAGCAAAGAAGTACCTGTGACCTGGATGGCACTCCTGTAAGGAACGCAATAGATTATCGCACCAGTCAGAATTAACAGGAGGGCTGAATTTCAAACACAAGGTGAGGAAATAGGGCAGTTAGTCTTTTGGAAGAAAATTATTATACATTACGATATATCAGCATTGGGATGTTACAAGCAAAATATCTTAAAAAGCAGGTCACAGACAATGGTCAGGGGGTGTAAAACCACAGGGGCTAAACCACTGGTATTTTATGTTCATAGTAAGCTTACAAAAAAGAGAAAATTGTCATGTAATAAAGGTTTGCATGTTTTCTTTTTTGCATGTGAAATAGGTTAAAGGAGGTTAAAGAACACAATTGCCTTACCCATGGGGGGGTATGGTGGGGTGGTGGTGTTTGGTAGTGTTACAAAGTCTGACTGAATTGTTGTTTGGATACTTTTTAGATTAACCTATTCTGCCTTTCCTTTTCAGCGATATTTCTGAAGACTGATACAATTATTTTGAGTATACTCTAATTCATTTTTTAAGATTGTGGTACAAGGTGCTGCACTAGACCGTAAGTGATATGTCCTTCTCTGTTTAAACACTATATCATAACTCCAATAAAAAGAATAACAAAGATATCATTCATTACTTTAATGCTATGACAACAATGATAACAACATAACATTCTTAAAATTAACATCAATATGTATTTAAGTGACAATAATTAATTAGGACAAAAAATATCTTGAAATCAGCATAAGGTTACAGCAATAAGCTAAGCTATATATTCTCATGTCATGACATGTTATGTCATGCCTCGTGTCTCATGTAATGAAGACGTGAAAGACTAAAATTGTGATTGTGTTTGTGGGAAACCCAAAAGGGTCGTGCATTAGCAAATATTTTATATCTTCAGACTGAGCCTATATGGATGTCTGAGAGACAAGAGCTACAGTACAACTTCAAAGGGGCTCTAATGCCAAAGGCTTGAGATAATAAATTCAGAACCTGAATTCAGAGTTGTAGGCAAGCAGCTCTACCTGGCATGAGCTTTAGTAAGGATAACAAATGTCAAACTAACTAAAAGTCAAATTAGACAGCTAAAATGCTGGAGGCAGGGGCATAGAGTATTGTGTTGGATATTATTGAAACAGAATTACAAACACCTGATGGGTATACAGTAGATAACACAGAAGAGTTGACAAAATAGTATATTACACAACAAAAAATAGCAGTGTTGAAGGGAGAGGGAATCCTTTTGGACTACGAGTACCTGTGGGCAAGCAAACTATGGATGCAGGTCTGAGTGGAAAGACATCATTATGATAAGAGCAAGAAGCTTTAACATATTGACAACATCCTAGAGTAGCCAAATGTATACTATGTAGAGTAAAAAAGTGAAAAGAAATCATTTATTTGAATTGACCTATTGGGACCAGATGAGATCCTAGAGCTATGGTACATGGGAAGGATGCTAAAGCTGGCTGTATTTGGAGAGCTGAGGATGGATAAACCACACACTGCATCTGTAGGCAAGGACATGGAAAAGCCATTAACTGAACCATACTATCCTGAAACCTGGATTTTGATGAGACATTGATTTATTAAAGAATGTCAACACAGGAATTATTGCACATCAGATCCTTGGCACAGGTAGATCAGATTTTAGATGATTAAGTTTGAGAGCAAGTGCTCCTATATAACATTAGTATAAAACATATTTTTTATAGGAAAATAAAAAATAGAAGTTAATCAAAAAACATTTCAAAGATTACCTGAGAACTGAAATATTTTAAATTAGGAGCATCTATGGGGTGACAAAAATAAATAACTGTGAAAATCTAGACTCCACTAATGTTTAAAACTGAGTGTATCAGATATTTTTAGCAAAGACGATCATTCGTACCAAAACAATCACCTTCTGTTACATCAGCCAGTTTCTTTTCCTCATCCTTATTTCTCTTGGCTCATGCATTGGACTTGCTAGGGGTCTCAGAACTCACCATCACTTGCAGAAATGTTTGATTCTTCAAAGTACAGTATGCTTGTAGAAAAGTTTGTTGCTCCAAAGTATGGGATAGGGCAGTGTGTATGGCAATGGAGATTGCGTCATCTGTGGATCTGTTGGGCCAGTAAGCGAATTGATGCAGGTCCAGTGTGTCTGAAATGGTGTCATTAATGTATCCCATGACCTCTCGAAGTAGTCATTAAGGCATGTCACTGTGGTTTTCTTTGGTATTGGGATGATGGTAGTTGTCTTGAAGCAGGTGGGGACTACAGCTTTTATGGACAGGGATATAGGCCCCCATTTATTTTCTGGCATCCAGGGTGCAGAGGGAGAGATTTAACTGGAGGTTGCTTTACATTTTGTTAGAAGACAGTGATTACAGTCCTAAACATACTGTAAGACACTAACATGGAAGGATGAAACTGTGTTTTGATACTTCATATATTGAGAGATAGATAACTGCATTTGAGTAGGGAGGCTTTTTTTAAAGTCAGATATTTATTTTTTACAGATTATTGAAATGGTAAAATTGATTTAGTATTTAAACAGTTCAGTGTTGGAGTAAGACTAAAAGAAGTATCACTATTTTTCAAATCTATAGCTTATTAGCGTATACCATTTAAATCCCTACCTAACCAGGACATATTGTTCACATTAATAAAGATGATAGTACAGATTACACATTTAGTAACTACTGATGGACAGTTGGATGTAAAAAGCAAATAAGACATTAAATGTTTGTGTACATACAGTAAGAAGTACTGGTAGTGATAGTAGTGGTATTGGAGACTAAGAAATGTGATTCTTCTGCCATGTTCCATTATCACTTACAGACATAGCCACTCAGAACACATGGTATTTCTTCCAAATATGGTAAAAGCAGTGTGGTGCATTATGTTATGTTAATTGACTGGCTAAAGAAAATCAACAGGTGGCACTGTTAGTGAAATGATTGCTTGATTTAATCTGTCTCTCTACTGTCCAAGTTTAAATCCAGTTAATATGGAATATCAATAAGGAATTTTACGACTAAAGGGAAATTTTGGTAGCTAAAAATATAAAACAGAAGTACAAAATAATATATACCTAATGTAATGCAAATTTCAGAAACAAGTAATCATGAAAATTTAACTTTAAATTCCAATTTTGAAAATATATATTTCACACATACAGTACTGTACTGTAGTGGCTTAAAAGCCATACAGTTTCATACATAATGTATACCTAATATACGTGTACATACAGTTTATGGTTGTGGTAGCTAAATACACTGTCTTCATAAATATTTTATGAATCAAAGCCTTTAACTTGGTATCTTACAGTGGTTATTTTTGAAAAGTTTTGATGTTTTTGTTCTAACTAAATGAAGTTTATATACTTTATAAAAAGCTATAATGTTTTATCCTATGCTAGGAATACATAATAAGAACATGTGTTGTTATTATTACTGATATACAGTAATACCACATGATATGGAATATTAGTATGGAATCATGTAACTAAAGAACATTTGGCAGTTAAAAATAGCACTTTTGGATATTTTAGAAACATTTTGACTTTGTTTTTTTTAACACAGGGTGCTATTTAACACAGTGAGATTACTCAGCCAGATACCTTTAGTAAATACGTTGAAAAAAGTCTGGATTTTCAGATTAAAAAAAAAAAACATTTAAATCTAAATTAACCTGACTACTCAGAGCTGAAATTTGCATTAAGACACAATATAGATTTTCTCAATGCAAATGTAAACCTGCGTTCACAACAAGCCACAGTATAATAATGAAATCTTTTTCATATATCAAACTGAGTACTTTTGCTATTGTAAAACAGTCTTACTTTCTTTTTTTATTTAGTTTAATATTTCACACACTGTAATACACAGTTTAAAATTAATTAAAGGTTAATGTTAAGCATTCACTGCGCAACCTGGCTGTTTTACACCGTAGTGTAGTCTGGCAACTGAATATTTTTAAAAATGTGCAATGCTCTGCAGTGCCCGGAGGTCTGTGCAGCGCAATGTACTGAATTATCCTGTACTGCATTATCTTGTGTGCATTCTGAATAGATCTGGATTACAAAATTCTGCAAAATTACAATAATGTTCTCTGTGTGTATTCAAAGTGGTTTAACTTGGCTTAAGAGTAAGTGCTCTAAAGTTCCATATTGCAAGTAGGAAATTGCAACTATAGTGGTTAGGAATACCACTGTGAACCCAATAATGACTTACTGTAGATTTGCAAAGTTCTGTATTAAAGTGATATGATAGTTTCAATTTACTGGGACAATTTGAAACTTATAAGAGTGATTTTTTTAGCTACTAGGAATCAACTGAACAAAATAAAAAGCATTACCAGCAAATGGATTATTTTTTATTTTGATTCTCAAGATTGTTCATATGAACATTGACTTTTTACTCACTCGAACAGCATGCTGGCTAGGTAGTCCAAGGAAGAGGTATTGAGGTATTGATCCTGCCAAAAGACAGGGTTTGTCACAATTGCATCCAATCTCCTAGAACTGGCTTGGTGCCAAGCTGTTCTCTCAACATCGAACAAGACTGCTTAGCTTGGTGCTCAAAATGGCTGGGAAGGAGATGATAGGAGAATTTTGGATGAGCCTTTGTTCTTTGTTTGAATGAATGATATAAAAAATAATAGTTCCCTGCATTTATATAGCACTTTTTATGAAGGTTCTTAGGAGGAAGCCAACATTATTTACCACTGAAAGGTAGAACCCAACTAGTTTTATTCTGATGCCCTTAAAAGATTAAGTGTATTTTCAAGACATACAGTACATCCATCCATCCACATACTGTACCTTCTTATTTAGACATTAGTACAGTACTATCAGCCACATAAAACATTTGCTCTTTTTTTGCATCAAGGCTGCATTGTACAACATTTACCCTGACACTTTGTTCGTCTTAATAAATTAATATGTTATGTCTGCTCCGAAGGCGTTATTATTTACCATGCAAATATAAAATTGGAAGATTACATTCCAAATGTACTCCACCGGTAATAAATCAGTCTTTGGTCGCCCATTACAAATCAATGATAAATACATTTCACGGGAGCAACTGTAAAAAATGGCACAGGCACTCACAATAATCTACTTAATGGAATTTACATAAAGGTTAAATGAAAAATTAAATATGAATCTGTTATAAAGGTTTGGTGGTACAGAATATAATACCAGATTTAAATAACAACAGTGTTGCCTGCAGGAACCTGGACACTTATTTGAATGGTGAGATAAAATAGGTGCATTAATATTTAATTGCCAAAAAAACTATGAAAGAAAACTATAACTACTAGTCTGATCGTACAGTATATTTCATTTTTAGATTAATCAGTCTATCTTGCATGTTCTCTTTCTATTTTCACATTTGATTATGTATTTCATTAAGCAGTCATTAGAAAATAAGTAGGAATTTTGGAGAAAAAAATGACTTGCAATATCCAATTTTCTTCATTTAACATAACACTCTGGCAACTTAAAAACTGTATAAAGTTTTTATAAACCTATCCCAGAGATATAATATATATGGACTTTTTTCTCTGTTTAACACAGCCTACTTGTTTTCATTGAGCTTAGCTAACAAGCCATTCACATACAGAAAAAAATAGGTTCTTAGGTAATAAAGAATGACATAAAGCCTTATTTCAGCTAATTCCTGTTGAACATTTACATTTGCTATATACTGTAACAGTTGTAAAAGAAAAGTTTATTTTGGGCATCAAATTCACAACTGATTTGGAATAAATGCATTGTAATTTCTGTTTGCAGTGTTACAGCTTTCAAGAGTGAATGCAGGAAGATCTGATTTTCTAACCATAACAAATTATGAGGCCGAAGGATGCACTTCACACAATAGTGGCTTCACTCTGTTATGAAGTTTTAAACTGTGGAGACCTGTAAATACTACTATTATTGTGGATTGAGGGTCAGATTTATTTGTATTTGTTCTTGATTTTAATTATGTGAATATTAATAATTGATTCAGCGAAATGATTACTTGATAATGAAGATACAGCAGGTATGTGTATATGGCAGCAAAGGAACAAGTAAAGGTTTATTCCATGTGGAAAAGAGAAGAAAAAAAGCAATGTTTCGTCTGTGGAGACTCCTTCAGGTGTAAATGGCATATTGCAGATGCCCCTTTGCTTTTCACATTCAGCACTCTTATTTGTTTTATTGATAATATTGACACTGATAGTTTAAATGCAATATGTAGACAACATGCAGTAATATTAATTAAATTATATGTAAGGCCTATATACAGATGGCATAGTGGGGCAGTGATTAGCTTTGCTGCCTCACTGGTTGCTGTCCTTGTGGAGTTTGTGGAGTATTTCCTCCTCATGTCTATGTAGTTTTCCTCCTAGTCCAAAGGCACACTGGTAGGTTAGCTGGTTTCTGTACAATTGTTGCTGGTGTGAGTGTACAGTATGTGTACTGTATTTGGTCTGTGTGCTCTGCAATAGCCTGGCTTCTCATCCAGTGTGGATCTTGCCTTGCACTTGGTTTTTCCCTACATAAAGACACACATACAAGCTTTGAATAGCACAAGTGAACTGGTGACGTTTATATTCCTGTTTGTTTCCTCATACATCAGGTGAGTGCAGTCTTGCCATGCTTTTCTATATTCCAGACTCTGTATGACAATACAAAAAATAATAATTATTAATTCATTGAGACTTGCAAGTTCTGCTCCACTAACTAAACTAATGTAACTAAAGTAGTTACAAACTAATGTAGCTACTAAAGTAGCTTTTCCTTTTCAATACGTAATGCATTTATTAATGCTTTACCACAAACTGTCAGGAAATATTTGTCTCAATTGAAGTATGTTTATTCTGTGGTTCTCTATTTCTTTGAACATAATAAAAATAGCAAGTGTGATAGCATTAGGAAAACAATATTGATCTACTACCCATAGTAATGCTTACAAATGAAATACAGTTTGACAGTAATCTTGGATCTAAATAATTCCTACAAATAGGATTTTCATCAAGGTTTAATTGCACACATTATAGAAAGAGTCTTCTTTCAAACAGAAGACAGTAGTGCTTGCTGGTATTTCTAGCTGCACATAATTTTTCTCACAACCTTTAAATGTCATTTTTGACACTTTCATATTGTTCTTGCATTTCAACACTCTCCATGTCTCGATTAAGTGGAACATAATTGAGAGTCGCAATTAAATTTTCAATTTACATCTCTAAGCAAGTTTAATTGAAACCAGAAAAATGTAAAGTAAGAAAGAACAACCTGTTTGGTACAGTGTGACTGTCATTTTGTCACTGTAAGATAATTTTCTTTTAAAAGCTTATTTATAAAAAATCATATTTTTACTTTGTAATTAGTATATATATATATGTATAACGTTTCAAGATAGTAATTGTTGGAATAATGTAGCTCATCCATGATGCAGAAGCAGCCTCGTTTTCTCTTGCTTGTTTTGTGAAATGGCTGTTATTCTAAGCTCCTGAAACAGATAAGATATTTGATTAATAATAAACCTTGCTTTCTGTATAACATCAATTTTTCAAAAATAAAGTTGGTATTTTATAAACTGGAATGACTAAAACTCTTTTTACCATTACCATGAAATCATTTATTTTCAGAATTCCAGAGTCTGTAGATACTATCAAGATGATATTGTGTAATTGTGATAATTTAGAAATATAAATATTATACACTAACATTTATTTTATTACCATTGTATGATAAATGAAACTGTTAAATCTACTGACACCTCAATCCAGTTGAAATTAATTGCATGTGTTTTCATGATCACACTCATAATCCTGTGTTTATAGTGCTCTTTTTTATGTCAAAATTACCTCTTGCTTTAGAGGCTGAAAATTTTTAAAGTCTAAAATTAAAAATAAGATGATGACAAATATCTCAAAACAATAACTTATTGACAAATTTCCTTGTTTACTGTAGAATGACTTGTTATACTGTATGAACTGTACTAGACAGCACATTGCAAGAACTGTATTGCAAGAGCAATGTGTCAAACTATATTTTTATAGTACATTTAAAAAAGGAAGATTAGTAATATTAAAAGCTTATCCCTGACACATGAACAACTAATCTGTTTTGGAAATGTGTACTTACCTTTTATTAGTCACTACTATTGTTACTACTGCTACACTAAATAGAAATAACAAAAACATAATAATTGTAAATAAAATGGGGACATGAAATAAGACTGACTCTCTTTGAGCGAGTATACAGTACCTGAGCAAGTGGTACTGCTAGCTAATATGGCTGAATATGATGCGTTTTTTTTTAGTTAGATTCAAGAGATTAGATTAGACGTCTTCTGTGTTTGGATGACAACAATGCTGGGTTCTTCCTGCACCCTGTTTTTATCAAATTGGGTCTGGAAGGATTTGTTTATGTTTATTATGACTCACAGTAGCTGATGGCTACAGAATACAAAACTATCACACTTGTTTCAGGCAGGTTTACTTCTGACACCAAGAGTCATAGGGAAAATTCATTTCTTTCCTGTGCTCAGATTCGTAAAAAATGTATAAACACATTCCAAGGAAAAACTAACCAGCTACTTTAAACAATGGAAATGAACAGATTCTTGAGGTCAATTACAATGTTTTGATGTCGATAAATGCAAATATGGGATACAATACAAAAGCTGTGGACCTGGCACAGCGAACATAAAATGCAGAGACTGTGGCTAAATTATAATACAAACTCATTGTTATTATTAATATAGTGAAAGTGTCACTCTTTGAGGTGCAAATTAGGTCAATGCATGATAATTTGATCTTCTCCAGGATCCCCCAAGGAACTCCTGATGATGTTAAGGGTGTTTGTCATTTTATGTCTGACATTTTAAAAATTCCTCATGATCAAACCAAATCTTTTATTTTTCATTAGATACAGTACATAGATTTGGCAAAGCTTGTGACAACTTTCCAGACCCAACTGCGAGTAAATGTGAACACTTTTTACACAAAGAGATGGTGATCAGCTTGGAAAGAAGCTAAAAGGCATTTGCTTTGGAATGAACAAATAATATCCACAAGAGATCAACAAGTGCAAAAAGATCTTTCTCACTCTACTTAAACGATGTAGACAGCTGCACCATACCACAGTATGATTCGACATGTGGATTCATATTGCCCAAAGTATCACTGACCAAAGAAGATTGTTAGGTGCCACTTATTGTATGTTAGATGTTAGTAAGATGGTAACTTAATTTCACCTGTTTTTCACCCAAAAAACTACATCTCACAGAAATCTGCTTCCTTCCAGGTTTGACGATTTATAAGTACTTATATAAATTATGTTCACATTTATGTTTATTGTTTTTAATTTGAACCCTGCAAGTGTTCAATGAAAATATAGTTAAAATTGACTCAGAAAATCTTTCCAAAAATAAGGACAGTAAGTGATAGAGGAAAATAATTAAATGCAGAAAATGTTTATGATGAAGGTAAAATACTGTTTTTTATATCAACTCCACTTTGAGCTGCATAAATATATTTCTATTAATAAATTAACATTGTTAATGATGTTCAGGAACATTATTATACTTTGTTTATTTTTATCAGTTACCAAAATCTCCCTTAACTTACATGATTTCAAATTAATATTCCACATTAAGTGGATTTAAGCACCACCTATCTATATTCTTTGACAACTGAAAAGCTAAATTTGGTATGCTGAATAATACTGCGGTACATTGCATGGTGCTTGTGTGGAGTTTCGACACACAGTCATCTGCAGCTGCATCTGTATACTGTTTTTTAACTGAAATCATCTGTAGAACATAACATTTAGAACATAAACATGCAGATATGTAGAAAATGAATATAAATACTACCATAAAGGAAATATATACTAATGTTTTGAGAATGTGATACAAATTGAATGCTAAATTAACAGAAGAAACTAATTTTCTACTTCTAGGACCTGTTTTATGCAGTTTGAATGGGGTGAAACATCAGCCAGAATACTGGCCCAACAACTTAAGAGGAAAATAGACAGAGCTTTATTACTTCATTAATTACAGAGGATGGAAACCTTATCACTAACCTAGATGTGATTAACTCAACTTGTTGACAGTTTTATTCTTAACCTTATAGTTTAGAACATGTGTCTAATAATGCAGATACACAAACATTTCTGAAGAAATTTAAGCTCCGTATCCAGCCAATGAGTAAAAGAAATTAGATTCTCCTTTCTCACTGGATGAATTATGTAAAGCTCTGGATAGCATGCCTAATAGGAAATTATCTGGAATGGATAGTTTTTCAGTAGAATTTTATTAACCTGTTTTGGCATCTCTTATCACCAACCTTATTTCGAACGTGGTGTCACCTCTACAAATATCTCAAATTAATTGTACACGTTCTATGCTTCCCACCTCTCCAAGCCCAAAATGGTTTTTCAAACTGGATAGTGGTCTGAATGAGTGAATAAGCACACTGATTATAGACACAGGTGTCAATATACGAGAAGACATGCAAGAACAGAGACCAATGCAGGTCAGCTGGAGTAAATATGTGGTTTTACAATCTGCACATGCCTGCCTGTATTTATGCTCCTACTATTCAGACCAGAAATAGGTGAGTTTGGTCCAAGAATGTGGATAAAGTGGTCATTAATAATTTTGCAAATAAGCAAAATTGCAAAATTTGACATCATGAATGTTGAAGTTTTACTATATACGAAACAGGCTAGATGAACAGAGAGCCTTCGCTCATTTCTAACCTTAAGAACCTTGTTATGTTCACATGACTCAAACTCACTCCAGTACTTTGTCATGTGACAACTATCTAAACTCACCATACATTACCAGGTTTTACCCACCAGTGCTTGATACCTGATATTGTGACTCAGTGCTCTTTACACAATTAAATATTTGCTTTGGGATTGCAGTCTTGTTGCTGAGGTCTTTCAAATATATGCAGAGGTCAAACAACAGCTCTGCATTGGTGAAAATATTCTTGTGTCTAGCTAAAAGCAAAGTGATTTCAAGTTAAATTAAATTTCTGTGAAACATGTTTTTCTGGCCTTAAGGCCAGCACTGAGTATTTCATTTTTATTTTTTCATAGGTTGGTCCCAGGTGGATATTTATTATTAAAATTCACATGTTTTTTCTGTAACAGTGTTCATGATTGCTGTGCTTGAAAGCAGAAAATGACAAAAACTATAAAGCAGAACATTTTAAAACTAAATAAACTGTCTTTCAATAAACTCATCCATTCATTTATATTGAATGTCTGTTTTCTGCTTCTAAAATATGAACCTTTATTATTTATGCATTTATTATAATTGTTACTTTCATGCTTTGCATTGAAACGCTGTATAATTTTGTCTGTGTAAGGTTTGCTTTTAATGTAATTTGTTCACTACATGTTAAAAAAGGAGACAGATACCTGTCATGAGGACTCTTTGTTTAGCTACTTAGGAAGAACCTGTGACATTTCTGAACAACTGGACATGCGTGGCATTTACAGGGGTTTGAATATATATTTATACCATATATGTCCTTTCACATTCTGTGTAGAGGTTTAAATATACTGTACCAAGCCTGCCCCTTTTCCTGACGTGACATTTATGGTAACACAAGCAGTTTTTCAGGGCTGCATTTGGTTTAAATAATACACTTGGAATGCCCGTAATTGTAGATCTCAATGAGTAAAGATACGCTGGTATCTCTCAGAACTGTAAGTCTTTGTCATAAACCTGTTTTAACATTTTGCATCCAAACAACTCTCTTGAAAACAATGGTTCTATGCAATATTATTATTTTAAATTACATAATTTTTGTACATTTTGTATATTTTTGTATATTTTTGGCAGCATCATGGCTCACAATCCTTACAATAAAAAGCCTTGCTGTACAGATGCAGCCATTCAAAATGCACAGGCGATACCGCATTATTTTGCAGTGCACTTTACGCAGTCTACCGCGAGTTACCGGTAAATACCGCTAGTTACCGTAAATTCTCCTATAATACCGCAAGCAAAATAATAGTATCCGGAATTTCCGCAAGGTAGAGCTAATAAAGCTCAACCTCTCATGTTTGAGCTGTCACCATCAAAGTCTTTAACGAAGATATTAGTAATAGTATTAATAATGAATGACCTTGGACAAGCTGTAAACTCAAAGTATTGCCCTGGTCCACATTCTTTTTTTCATTGACCGTCTTTGTAAAAGTAACACCACAGCATTTTGCAATCACGCATTTGTTTCCAATCATGCAAAGTACAGTAATTTTTGAGAATCGATTCACCATGCCTTTCACATGCTCATAAAAGAGATTGATTTAGGAACATAAACATATTACTGTATGCAAACTGTACTGTGTACAGTATGTATATGTATATTTAATGTCTTAACTGTGCCCGTTTAAGTATTGAATATTTATATGGAATTTTACCACTGAAGGGAAATCTTAGTACCTGAGCATAAAAAGAATAGGAGCATACTGTAACGCGTGTGAAGGCCATAAACGATATTAATTTTGGAACTTAAACATACAGTATATGGCTGGTCTCGGTACTTTAAAGAAAACATACACACCAGTATTCCATTTCTCCCTAAACTGCGACACTTATCATTCAACCAGAGCTCGAAATATCACAAGGATCCCCAAGAGCACAGCAAAGACTGTATTAAAAGAATTGCGTATCTAAAGAAATTAATAAAATATAATTATATTCGTGTACTGCGACAGGGCTGTGTAGGGCTGTTTCACCTCTCTCTTCATGTGACTCTATTCAAAAGCCATTTAGCAAAGAGGGGATGAGAAGAGTGACAAACTAGTATACTTTAGATCTTTTTTTCTGAACCGGGGAAAATCTGATCATGTTTCTCTATAACAATAATAAAAAACATTGCCACACCCGGACTGTTAAACCAACGCATTAGCACGTCAAAGCCCATTGAGGAGCCGGGCGCAATAATTGTTTTGTCCCTTGATTTACTGATCTGCATTAATTACAGAAATCGAGTTCCTGCTCTTTGCAGACGACCTGGTCCTGCTGTCGCCCACAGAACAGAGGCTGCGGCAGAACCTGGCACTGCTGGAGCAGCACTGTCAGACCTGGGCGCTGACAGTCAATCTGGACAAAACCAGAGTTCTGGTTTTCCAGAAAAAAAGCCAGACCTCCCTTAGTCTTCCTGAAATTGTCAGATTATGAGTGAATAAAAGCATCTTATTAAAAACATGTTTGCGTTTGTTTGGGAGTTATATTATGTATTTTTCATATGTAAGATATAATGATGTGTTCCTGCTTACACATCGCACGACTTTAAAAGCTAGAAAAACAGGTTTCGATTCACATTATCTGGTGAGCCTTGTTTTGTCAAAGGACAGGACAAAAAAACAGACAATACACGGGGGAGGGGAGAGCAAGCGAGAGAGAGAGTTTTATACCCTCTGTCAAAAAAACCCAAATCACCCGAGGCAGAGACTCTGGGGGGATCATTGTGAGGTACAGAACGGAGCTCAGTCAATCCAAACAAGTTCAGTTGTAAAGATAGAAAAGTCAACAATTGATTTAAGGATGATCTGTCAAAGTGCAATGAAATAACAATAACAGCAACAACAACAGTATTGTGTTTTTATCCTGTAAAGCGTTTTGAGAAGCCACCTTTAAAGGCGATATATAAAAGCGCTGATTCTTATGGAATGTGTTCCGCCGGGGATTAAAAAAAACTGCAACGGACATAAAAACTCCCTTGCTTTTAACAGAGCGTTTCATAATTTCCAACTACAAAATTTATTTAAACTGCGACACTTATCATTCAACCAGAGCTCGAAATATCACAAGGATCCTCTAGAGCACAGCAAAGACTGTATTAAAAGTATACATTAAAGTTTTTTATTATTGTTATAGAGAAACATGATCAGATTTTCCCTGGTTCAGAAAAAAGACGATTAAAATCTGTAATCTTTCCACTTGTATGTCATCGGAAAATACAAGAAGTTTCTGCTTTGTGTAAGGATGGTATCAAAAAGTCATCTAAGTGGTGAGAAAGCTGTGCTCCTCAAAGCGCTTTACAGGATAAAAACAATAACAACAATAGTGTTAAGCTGGGCAAACGATTTTTTTATAGAAATACAAAATGAGATATAATGATGTGCTCCGGCTAAGACATTAACGAGTACAACCCCCCTCTCTGCGGGAGTGCTGGCTGTGACGAATTAAACCGGTTTCACAGGTATTTTCAAAGTAGAAGGGGGCGAGATTTCCAGCGAAAGACACCTCACCCCTCCAAAGCCAAGGAAGTACAGTACTTACTAGTTAAGAAAGCTAGGCTCCTCAATGAAATTGCTTTAACATGCTAATGCGTTGGTGTAACAGTCCGGGCGTGGCAAGCTTCTAATGTCAACTCGACTCCATTGGAAGACAATGAACATATTCTAGCCCTAAATGAATTAATAGCAAACATGGTTTACATAAAAGACATTTTTCCAAGAAAGTTTATAATAATACGATCTATAGTTGAAATCTGAGCCTAAATAAAAAGAAAAGGCATTTTCAGAGAGCAATTATGCTGTGTTTATGTAGAAAAAGTTATTAGGTTTATGAGCAATCTAATTACTTATTCGTTTAAAACGCTATATAAAATAAAGTTTATTATTAATTTGCTGGACAGAGCAGTGAACATTATTATGGATAAGACAAAGATAACGATTTATGTTAAAAGACATTTAATTAAACACGGGTTTGTGATTTAAATGGGAATGGGGGTGACGGGAACTCTTAATCTAAATAAAAATAAAATAAATAAAACAGGTTTCGATAGTTAATAACCACTTTTTATGCACGAAACATGGGTGATTTTTCTTCCTCCTGATCAGTTTAGAAATTTGTGTACGCTGTAAAGTTTTTACTTCTTAAACTTTTAAAATACACGTTTCGAATAGAAAGAAATCATCTTCCTGGTACAGTATGTATAGCAAACCAGCATGTCTTTTTTCTCCAATCAGAGGGGTTAGACGCTCGGTTAAAAGCAAAGGAGATTGTCTGTTATAGTGGACATAAAAACAAGAGTTCGCTGGCATTATATCCTAGAAGACACAGACCAGTGCCAGACCGGGAGAATGCCCGCAGTGTAAAAGAAAATGCCTGATGAACCAGGGATTGGACAGTTTCCAAGTGCTTGTACAATCGATGAAAATGTTCAAATAAATGTGCAAAAGAAATAAACAAAATAATCATTTATTTCTTTATCATATTGGCTAGCTAATGTCCTCTCTTTGCTAGTTAGTGGCTGTGTTTCTGCGTTGGGTAGCAACGGGTGACTGTTCTCAGGCGGAAGATGTAAACAGCTTAATTTTCGTGTTAAATAATTTTTTTAAAATTAAAATTCAATCTATACAGCAATCGCATATTTGGGTACTGTTTCATAAAACTTTCATGCTTAAAATGTTTAGGGAGAAATGGAAGACTGGTGTGTATTTTTTCTTTAAACTACCAAGACCAGCCATACACAGTACAGTTTACATACAGTAATGTTTATGTTCCTAAATTAATATCGTTTATGACCTTCAGATGCGTTATGCTCCTCTTCTTTTTTTATGCTCAGCTACTAAAATTTCCCTTTAGTGGTAAAATTTCATATAAATATTCAATACTAAGCGGATTAAGATGTGCACAGTAAAGAGATTAAATGATTAAATCTTTTCACTACCAACCAATGCACCCTGTCGGTCATTTTGGCCAGCCAATCACTTACCGCGGTGCCCTGCGGTGGCTTGTGGGTAGTTTACCGTACCGCGGGTTTGTACCGTGCATTTTGAATGGCTGCATCTGTACAAGAGAAAGGATTAAGTAATATTTACAGAGACTGTATTGAAATTATAACCATAATTTTACAAATGGGAGGTTATGAAAATGGAAAAAATCAGAAAATGACCAAGAAGATAAATCAATAAATAAATTAAATAATCATAACCCCCAACTTGTAAATCATTTCTGAAAAGAATATAGCCGATCAGTTGGTATACATAGAGGCACATGAATCATTTGTTCTCTTTCACATCTTTGGTGAAAAGAGAAACAATTCAGGCACACTGGATTAAATAAATATATATTAGCAGTGACAATACACACACACTAAACAACACACAACATAAACATACAACACACAAGTTATAGTACACTATCTACAAACTTTCAAATAAGGCATCCCAGAGGCCTAATGTCCTCACCACCCAGAAAACCCCCAGACTGTTACCAAGTATTCATATCCCTATAAAATGCTGCCTTCTAAACTAAATAACAACAAACGGCTAAATCTTTCTCTCTGTAAACCAAGATGCTATCAAATGAATGGGAGCCTATCACCCTTTTCTAAAACTGCACACACTAACCAAGAGAGTTTTTTTTAACCAAGGAATTCTTTACACAATAAAACAGAGCTCCTTAAAAACCACACAACAGCAAGCTCTCTTGAACAAGGTTCCAACACAGTACTTCAATCCAGTCTAGTCTTTCCATGTAATCTGGAACCAGGAACTCTCACCTTTGATATCTTCCTTTTCCACTTCCACTATGTCCTCACTCTCATTTTCTGTACCTGCCTTCCTGGACATACTGTACTGTCTTCCTGGACAATTGATTGACACCTAATTATTTACCCAGAAGTTAATTAACTAAGGTAAAATATTACAAATGGTTTAATCACTGAATCTAGGACCACTGCATGTCAGCAAACATTCCCTTGTTTTGAAGCTGGATATGTTGATACTATCAAGGTGCTACCCATTGTGTCAATATTCATTTCATAACATTTTTTCTTTATATGCTCATGCTTAGTTCTTATTACACATTTTGTGAATGTTAATTTTTTGTTAATCTTTGTAATTTCAGCATATTGGCTCTGGTTTAACTGCAAATGCAGCGCAACACAAACTTGCAAAATATTCTTTAATCAAATGGAATAAACTGAATTTAATTGCACTTTAGAGACCAGCAGTCAATGTTGGAAACCACTTAATCTCTAAAATATACCGTTGAAGTTGTTCGATCCCGTAGTGTGGACAAATTCAAACAAAAACAAAAAAGTAATATTTCATATAATATACATTCATGCTTATAAACATAATATACATTAATGTTTAAATAAACATAATAAACATTGATTTATGCAAAATTATAATAAGGAGACGACAATGCAAATGTAATTATGAACAGCCATATTCTCAGATACAAGTAAATATGCATTTACTATTGTGAACTAAACATCAAATGTGTTTGAAATAATTAAAATGTGGATAAAGTTAGTTTTATACTCAAAGATCCATTGGCACAACTACCTTGATGAGTTTAACCTTCGAACTGAGATGATGGGGCTAGGTTGGTCGATAGTCCAACTTGGTAGCTGCAAGCTCTGAACTCAGATATTTCCAGGTCCAGAGATAGGACAAAAGGGGAAACACAGCTGGAACAGGATGGGATAACAGACAGGGGGCCGGTGACGGGGAACGAGTCCAAGGGGAGTCCAATTGGGTAAAAACAGAGCACAGTCCAAAATACAATACCAGGAGATCCAAAGCCAAAGACAAAAACAGGGAACAGGAAACCGGGAACACAAAAGATAAAATCATAACGGAGCCAGGCGCTACGAGCCCCAGACTCAGATGTTTAGGAAGCCGTTCTGAAGCCTATGCCGTTGGGTCTCTCCTGGACCTGCTGGTAGGCGGGCTTCCGGGCATCAGTCTTCCAATGCTGAGCATGGAGCTTAGAAGGCATGGAATTTTAATAATACAGGGTAAAACCAGGGACAGGTGTACATAGTAAAACTAAAATACAAAAGGGTCAAAGCGCCCTCAAAAGTAGGGATGACGATTTACCATGAAATGTATTAAGTAAAACACTGCTGCTTTCTTCTTGCACCTCAGCAACCCTGTATATGTTTGTCATTGCTGCTGTGGAGTCTCCAGGGTAGTACATTACTGAACTGACTATCATTAAGAGTAATTCTGCATAGATCTGTGTATAATAAAATTGGTACAACAATTTTAATTCTTTTCTAACAAACATGGTTTTTAAAGCATTAACATCAGAAATGTGTCTACTTCATTAAGCTCTAAAAACAATTGAGGCTAAAACTAGTATAGTAAAACAATATTTATACAGTTAACAGACAAACAATACAATTTTCCTTGAAAAGATTGAACTGTATCCCACTGAGTGTAGCCATCGTTGAGCTTTTTTAAAATAAAAAAAAGCTCAATCAGCTTGAAATTACTATGTAAAACATCTAATTTTACAATGCCACGGTACTAAATGCCATCTGGGGGTATGTGTAAATTTATTTGTGAGAATAAATTTGCAAAAAATAGGCATGCTGATCTGTTGATGACTTAGCCAATACTGTATATTATACTTTATATCTCAAATAAAAGCTTTGGAAGAAGTAATATTTTTTTGGCTGAGGGACCACATGCAGGTTGGTCATACAATTTCTCAATGCTATGCTATTTCAGAGTACTGTACATTTAGAATGATTAAATATATGACTTATAAAAGCAGAATGACATCATAGCAAGAGTACAGTGAGGATTTTTTAACACAATTTAACAATGTACCTCGAACAAACAGAGAATAGATTATTTCAAACAAGATGTAGACATTTGAAGTCCAAGACAGCAAGAACAGAGCAGTAGTTGAAACAGTGTTGTCAGGTATTTGGAGGCTCCAACAACAACAGGCCATTTGTAACAGGCCATTAGCCAGTTTTAAGTCAGTCAAGGATGGAAACAACATTCAGAACAGCTTCTGCTGAGTCTCTGGTACCAGCCACTCCCAACCAAAGAGAATACCTTGGAGGACTAGCGAGTGTATTTTAGCTCTGTAGATAGAGGTTGTTCTTAAAGTCAGATTGGGTTGATCAACAAGCTTACATTGTTCAGTGACCAACACGGTAGCCTGAGAAGAATAGGGGATATAATGTACCGCTGTGCATCACATGCACTCAACAGCTATACTTTAAGCATTTAAAAAACGAGCACAGTTAGAGTGAACTTCACCAAGACTCTCAAGACCCTTGGTATTGCCATTAATGATAACTTCACTATCACTCTCTACACATCATCTGTACATGACCATGTATTAAACTCATCTCATCAATATCATGATTGGACTACTATATTTTCTTTTCAGTAGGACTTTCTACATGCACCATCAGACCACCCCTGGTCATTTAGAAAGCTGCAGCTGATCCTAGTCTTCAACCTCCTGACATACACTGATGTTTCCCCCACTCCTTGTCTCTGTATATTGCCTGCTAGTCAAGGCCCTCATCAGATATTAAACCTCAAGTTCTAGTCTACAGGGCATCCAAGAGAACTGCACCAGTATTATTCTAGACCGCTGCCAAGCCCTATGTTCCTTCTAGGACAGTGATTTCATCAGGTTGATTAGCAATGCCAAGGTTGAGGCATAGCAATTCCCTGACCCGAATGTTCTCCACTCTAGCACCCCAATGACAAACTGACAATCAGAGCCATTGTGGTCTGGAAGAAACTGAAAACATTCCAGGATATATCTTACCCCAGAGGTTGTGGTACTGTCCTGATATTAAACATGCAGTTGAAAGTAAATACAGGAGTAAACTATAACTAAAATACAAAATGCTTAGTGACATTACTTCTAGCACACAGTATATTTTTAGAAGGTTCTGTACTTATATCTATGCGTTTTACAATTTATTTTCACAATGGAACATGTATTATGGGGTCTTTAAGGTTCCATAGCAACTAATAATAAGTACAAAATCTAAAATTGGGAAAAAAATGACAGCAATTACACACTTCTGATTTTCTTTGATAAGGACCAGCTGGGTCCCAAGTCAAGTAATTTGTTCATCAGCAGGTATTGTTTAATCATCTGCAAATACGTCTGACAATGAGTTTTTGACCTTGACAAATTATTAATTAGTGATTAGTGTACTTTTTTATTATATAAATCTGACAGTTTAAGATTTTTTATAAATAAAAAATTATAGTGAGACGGATTCCTATTAAAATGGACAGTATTTTCAAGACATCTACTATTACTTTTCATACTTCCCTGATATTTTTTTAATTTATCTCTTCACTAACTTTCAGAGATAAAGCTTTCTTTATTTTCAAGTATGTTATGTTTTATGGGAAAATGCTGTTAATAACTTCAGCCTTGTTTGCTCAGCGTTTTTCAAAATATTTTGTTATACTTTTGCTTTTACAGATATCTTACAATTTTATCCAGAAGATGTGTGCCATTACTTTGTGAATCTTGAATCAAACCAATTTTTAGAATTATTTTTTCTTTCTTTTCAAATTTAGAATCCCTAGTACTTTTTTGTTTTACCACCTACGGCTACAAACCCTGCAACTGCGCACAGGATATAATGAAGAAATTGTAGGCAGAGTCCACCAATGCAACCTATTTCAAGCTGGTCATCTTTTGACACATCATAGGCTCTGCAGTTCCTTACAGGAGGTTCTGCAACAATTGGAAGAGACACATCTGTAACCAACAGCATCTTAATCCTTTAAACTACAAGGAAGCTGCAGGTCATACTACTGTATGTTGCTGGGAGCCCAAAATACCCTGCCAAACACATAATTGTTGACTAGTATAAAGTAAAAAAAAACTTTTTTTGTGTAGATCACTGTGATGTAATGATGTTTCCTCCTTAGGGAAGCCATTATATTGGCACAAAGTCATGATTTGTTCTTGAGCAAGATGACAGCTGAATAATTAGAAAGAGCTGCACAATTCTACTCAGGACTGAAAGAGTGTAGAGTATCCTGAGTGGGAATGCACTTTGTAAGGGAATATTCTTGTCACTACAGGGTCTCTGTGAAACTGGCCATTTCTCTAGTTGTCATTAAGAGGCATGTAAGAGTGCAGGCTAAAGGGAAAGATTTCATCTGAGACTACACCGTAGCAGGGATGGAACATCAAACCGGCTGCTGTTGAAGCAGGGACATCACTCCATAAATAGGGGTTCTGACCTGCTAGCCAGCCCAATGGGAATCAATGTGCTCTGAAGTATTGCTATAAGAGTCTGCCATACTAAGGTATGTCACAGGTTCTGGACAGACAGCTTGTATGTGTCACAACCGCCCACAATCAGAATCCAACCGTACGCTACTCTCGCAAATGACCCCACATTGTTCCCAGTCAGACTCCAGCTCTCTCCAATTCCAACAATCGCCGTCGCATTAATTAATCAACCAACCAAATCTTTCTTTCATTACCGTACTGTCCACTTTCCGAATTACTTAAGCCCTCACCACCTTGACCTCAATGCTCAGTATTGTTTTTCATCTAGCGGAACTCCCGTTCTCTCTTTCAAGACTTCCTTGTGATTTACCTGAGTCCTGATCCTAATTTTAGGACCCTGTGCTGTGACTGACAGATAATCTCCCAAAAAACTCATGCAAACACAGGAAAAACATGTAAGCTCACACGGAAAATGTTCCAACCAGAATTAAACCCAGGACCCTAAAACTGTGAGGTAGTAACATGCCACCTTCCGTGCCACCTACTTAAATAAATAAAAATATTATAACAAAAATATAAGATGCTAGATGCTGTACTGTATGTTAAATACTCTTTTTTAGAATCTGGAGCTGATGATAATCATAAAGCAAAATCCCAATTTCTTTGTTAGAACAACCACAGTGGTTTAATAAAGAAGAAAAAATAAACTAAATTGTTTCCCAGTTGTCCCGTGAAAGATCATGCACCTTCAACTTTGACTTCATGCAAGAGATTTGCTCTAGAATAAAGATCTGTAACATCATTGTACTTTACACCCTAGTGCAACTACAGAGAATCATTCAGAATGTAAAAATAAATCCTGACATTTTTAAGTATTTAATTTAATAAAATTTGAAATATTAAACAAAACTAGCCATAAGTAAGAAACATATAAAATAACACGAAAAGCATAAAAAACACCTGAAAAAAATAAAAACAAAGAAAACCCAACATCCACACAAAGAAAAAAACAGCTCAAACTTGCTTATGCCTTTTAAAAGCTTTCTTGGTGAGAAATTAATAGAGTTTAAATCTATGATAAAAGTAATCACAGAATGATTGGATGTGTAAAACAATCAGGAATATGTTTAATGCTCAGTTGTTTTTCAAAAAAAAAATAAAAAGGGACTACAGAACCTATTGAATTGCTCCACTGTGCCTGTCCTACAGAAAAAAAAGCCTTTCCATTGTAACTGTGGAGATAATCAAATTGAGTCAGCTACAATAACAGATTGTCTGTTAAGACAAGAAAAATTTAGACAACCATTCTGAACATCAGTGCTGATTATTTTTTCCTAGTTCAAGAATTCAAGAATTGCCTCTTAACAACTGAAGAGTTCTACAGTAGTTCAGGATCTGAGATATATTCTTCCTGCTTACACTTTTCATAACCACTATTTCCACCCAAAATTTATATAACTTGAGACAGCCTGAAACTGTGTGTGAGAGTGGCACCAGAAGACCTGCACCCACCTGTCATATAAATGAGAGACTGAAGGCTATATCTTGTTCGTTTTTTAACAAAGTTTTACAGTAGTGAAGTCAATGCATGACCTTTTATTGTATGATCTAGTATCTAACATTGTTAGGGCTCTGGTGAATATTGCTCAAGCCCTCTTCATAATCTCATTAGAAAGTTTAATATTTAGTTCCTTAAACCAAGCATTTTTAATGTGATAAACGGACACTTCTATGTGCCAGAAAAAATATTACAAACTGTGATATTAAATGTCAGAGTTGAGAAGTTGTTGAACAACATCATAGAACAGATTGGTGCTGGGGAGATTCTTTTTAAATTTAGACATATTCCTTAACGAACTCTCTGACCTGTAAATATGAAAAAAAGCGTGATTATGAGCCGCCAAATTTGTCTTTTAAAAGGCTAAATGATACAAATTGTTCATCTATATACAAATCTTTAGAAGTAACCATCATTCCTTTTTTTCCTTCCATTATGTAAACATTTCATCATTATTACAGTAAATGTATTCTACATGACTACAATATTTGAAACCTAATTATATTTTCTGTCATAATTGATTATAATCATTACATAACTACTTTTTGGTCTAATTCACATTGTATGAATTTGCTCATTGCTAATTAATAAGCTGCTAATGTGGGCTGGCAAAAATGTCAATGTACATTACAGTCAAATGATCAGCAAATAACACATTCAGGCATACAGTGCATATTGCTGAACCTATGCACATTCTAGAACCTGCTCACACTGTTAAGGCAAGTGTTCCATGTGTTCTATGTCAGTTATGATAACCACATCTGAGCTTTGAAGAAAGCAGAAACAGGTAAGACTCTTGCAAGAGTCTTGCAACTAAATTTTTTAGACTTTATCTTTTTACAATTTTCTCACCATTAACAAGCATGGGTTTAAAGGTGTACTCTCTGGGGCATAATAACAGTTTTCTTGTGTGTGTTATTGAATTTCTTTCCCCCACATCTTCACTATTGCCCTGAAAGGAGGCCTTCTGCTTTCAGTTGTGCCAGTAGTCCTGTAAGTTCTGTAGTATATTGGATATCCTGCTGACAGAGACACACTGCTTGCACATAGTTTTCTCTTACCATTAGAAGCCATTTCCAACACAGCGTTTAAGTACTAATAATGCAAAAGGGCAGATATATTGAATCCCAATAGAATTTTGCCTTGGATCCAATGGGAAAATGAATAATGCCAATCACATTCTCATTTTTTCCTGTGTCTTTCTTCACCTTCATTCTTCTCTTATTTAATTGATTACTTGACAGTCAATAAACAAGGGGACCTTTGAATGCTGGAATTGAATTGACATATTCCTGTCATTATTATGTCAGAGACAAGTGAAAAATAGACATCAGAAACAGTAGCAGAATCAACTCATTTGCTCATGCTTTCAATAAATCAAAATGAATTAAAATGTCCTTATAATTATAAATGATTCACTACCCATTTCAGAATTCATGTTTTAAATTTTAAAATATCCTTTTCCCCTTTTAAAAAGGAATAAACACAAAGAACAATAGATTCTGCCAGAACAGTTGCAAGAAATGTCACACTTTAATGTTTCTACTTAGCTTCAGTTATTGTACTTTATAAAACAGTTGGGTTTAAGCATTCCTCAGAAACAGGAAAAAAAAAAACAATAATAAGATTTATATATGATGGAAATTTTTGGAGATTTTATGAAAGCAAGGAATTTCTATGTAATCAAACTCATCAGGGGATAATATACAGATTTACCCATTCAAAACGAGCGAGGTACGCTGCGGTAAAACGCGGTGGGCGTGTCGCATCACAGTGCATCATAATGCATCATATGGTGTCATACCGTATCATACCGCAGCTATGATAATAATATACGGAATCCCCGCCAGGTGGAGCTAATAAAGCTTAACGTCTCATGTATGGCATTTGAGCTGTCGCCAGAAAATGCCTGGTTTCAAATCCCGGTCACTAATGGTCACTAGCAGCCATATCACCCTGCAACTCACAACTGGCAACCCACTAAAGCTGAGCAGGTGTGAGCCTGGTCAGTACCTGGATGGGAGACCTCCTGGGAAAAACTAAGGTTGCTGCTGGAAGAGGTGTTAGTGGGGCCAGCAGGGGGCGCTCACCCTGCAGTCCATGTGGGTCCTAATGCCCCAGTGTAGTGATGGGGACACTATACTGTAAACAGGTGCCGTCCTTCGGATGAGACGTAAAACCGAGGTCCTGACTCTCTGTGGTCATTAAAAATCCCAGGGCGTTTCTTGAAAAGAGTAGGGGTGTAACCCCGGCGTCCTGGCCAAAATTTCCCATCGGCCCTTACCAATCATGGCCTCCTATTAATCCCCATCTATGAATTGGCTACATTTCTCTGCTCTCCTCCCTACTGATAGCTGATGTGTGGTGACCGTTCTGGCACACTATGGCTGCCGTCGCATCATCCAGGTGGATGCTTATCATTGGTGGTGGTGGAGGGGAGTCCCCATTACCTGTAAAGCGCTTTGAGTGGAGTGTCCAGAAAAGCGCTATATAAGTGTAAGCTATTATTGACCATCTGAATGACTAAATGACTTAAATAAGAATTTAAGTTGTATAAACTTTTAATAATTTTAAACTGTGTATTACAGCATGTTAATCATTAAACATTAAAAAGTCGGTATATTTTATAAAAGCACGATTGCTCAGTTTGACAAAAGTACACAACCTACCACCTTTATCATAAATATTTTAATTATGCAGAAATATTTTATGCATCAAAGTCTTTTATGGAAGATATTACTAATAATATTAATAATTAACGACCTTGGACAGGCTGTAAGCTCAAAGTATTACCGTGGTCCACTTTCTTTGTAACCATCTTTGATGGAAAAGACTTTATTTTTTCATTATCAAAAAGTAACTCCGATTCACCATGCCTTTCACATTCTCAAGAACTATATTAATTTAGGAACATAAATATATTATGTAAACTGTATATGGCTGGTATTGGTAGGTTAAAGAAAAAATACACACCAGTATCCTACTTTCTTCCTAATCATTGTAAGCATCAAAGGCTTACATGTGGTTATTTTGGAAACGTTTTTACGTGCTTTTTCTGACTATATTAAATGTATATACTTTGAAAAGGTTATAATGTTTCAACCTTTTCTGTGAATACACTTGTTACCGCAGTAAACAAAAGCATACTTTTCAGAATTTGATTAATAGGGAATATAATATGGAATTGCGTATCTAAAGAAATTAATAACGATATAATTATATTCATGTACTGTAGCTCAAATGATCACAGTATTACACTGTCTTTGGAAATGTCTGGTTCAGTTTCACTTTTTTCCACGTGATTACATATTTTTCCATATTATATTCCCTATTAATGAAATTCTAAAAGTATGATTTTGTTTACTCTGATATCGAGCGTATTCGCAGAAAAGCTTAAAACTATCACTTTTCTCACAAAGAACTGTATATAAACATACAGTAACATGGTCAGAAGGAGCACGTACAAACGTTTCCGAAATAACCACATGTAAGACTTTGATGCTTAAAATGTTTAGGGAGAAATGGAATACTGGTGTGTATTTTTTCTTTAAAATGCCAATACCAGCAATACACAGTTTACATAATATGTTTATGTTCCTAAATTAATATCGTTTATGACCTTCAGATGCATTATGCTCCTATTATTTTTATGCTCAGCTACTAAAAGTTCCCTTTAGTAGTAAACTTCCATATAAATATTCAATACAAAGTGGATTAAAATGTGAACAGTAAAGAGATTAAATGATTAAATCTTTTCACTACCGACCAATGCACCACGAGTGTCCCTGTCGGTCATTTTGGCCAGTCAATCACATACCGCGGTACGCCGAGGTGGTTTGTGGGTAGATGCGTGCGGTACAGGTTTGTACTGCGAACTTTGAATGGCTGCATCTGTACAACTCACTGACCTGTGAGTAATTGCGTGCGGTACGGGTTTGTACCATGCATTTTGAATGGCTGCATCTGTACGTTTAATATATTCATACTATTAGCATTCTGAAAATTAGTATTATATCCACTGAATTACATTTTGTTGTCTTTTGTGAAACAAACTTTCATCATAAGAGTTTCATTACAGATTTCAGGCATTTTAAACACCAGAAATAAAGTCAAATGAGGCAGCAAGTTTCTTCTTCTGGATAAGATTAATCTTTCTTTTAGAGATGCAAGTAGTCATAGCAAAGTTCAATGTAAGTTTGAAATATGTTTATTATGAAAAACCCCTGAGAATCAATCAGAGAGCAATAGCTGAATTGTGAAGAACCCATTGATAAGTACCCTTTAATACAATAAATATAGATGTGCTCCATGTGTTGTGTTACATTATAGAGCAAAGCTAGGAATTTCATGTCAGGAAGAAAGGGTTATTTTCCACAAAATGAATGTCCAGCTGTTAAATATTGCTCAGGATTCCAGGTCACCCTAAATAAAGACTCTAAACTACACTACTCTAACTCTACACTATGAACTCCCTCCTAAGCTTCATATTTTAGTAAATTATTTGACTGAAACTTGCTCATCATTTGCTAGTAAGGTTGACAATTTTTTTTAGAATTCTGTTGGAAGGTAGATGTAAATCACTACAGTAACAGACAAAGAAAAACAGATTAGGAATTAGGTATTCAGGATGCAGACTGATATTCAAATTAGTGGACAAAGGGATCCTGTGAGGCATCATAATCTACCTTTATCTTCCATGATCTATCAGTTTTTGAAATCTATCTGTCATGTTGTCCTTCTTATGATTGGCGTCTTCATTGTGGTATTATATAAAAAGATTTTTGTAAACCCATATATAATTTTCATGTCCTAGTCAATACATAACACTCCAGATAATTGAAATGATCTTATCAGTTAATTTAACAAATGTAACAATATCTTTCTCTACAGATAAATAATGATACACATGAATTTAACACAATGTCTGACTATGTTCACTCAGATCCTTTTGTTAACTGACCACCACTATCAATTTTCATAGGTCAGCTTGTATCTGGTAAATAAATTCCTTTTGAAAGCCCTTTTTTTGGGCTTTGCTTGTTGGAATTAAATTCTGGCAATGAAGGTAAGAAATGTATTTTCATGCATATAAAATAACTGTAAACCAGACAAAAATGTCAGTATAAATTTAAGAATGAGATAAAGTGGCACCCCAGGAAGTCATTGGAATGACAAAGAATATCCATTTTGTTCAGTTTCAAAATATGAAATGTGTTGCGCTTAATTATATATTCAGTGCAGATAGGGACAGTTTTACTCAATAGAACAAATTATTTTAATTATTACTACAGTAAAATAATAAGCAGCAACAGTCCAAATATCTGTTGAAACTTCAATGATCAAATTAATTCTGTTCTTAGAAGAAGTCTGGGGACTCATGATGAATAGTGCTATGGTTTAAAGGAGTAGAAGGAAAATCAAGAGTTTCCTGCTAATCCTTCTACAAATATTTCCTTCTACAAACAAGTTACCGCTAAGGAGGAAGATGCCCAGTGAATATAGGACTGGACCTGCTTTGCTAAACAACTCACTCAAGGGCCTTGTGTTCCCGCTTACACATCGCACGACTTTAAAAGCTAGAAAAACAGGTTTCGATTCACATTATCTGGCGAGCCTTGTTTTGTCAAAGGACAGCACAAAAAAACAGACAATACACGGGGGGGGAGGGCAAGCAAGAGAGAGAGTTTTTTACCCTCTGTCAAAAAAAAACAAATCACCCGGGGCAGAGACTCTGGGGGGATCATTGTGTGGTACAGAACGGAGCTCAGTCAATCCAAACAAGTTCAGTAGTAAAGAGAGAAAAGTCAACAATTGATTTAAGGACAATCTGTCAAAGTGCAATGAAATACAATACTGTTGTTGTTGCTGTTATTGTTGTTTTTATCCTGTAAAGCGTTTTGAGAAGCCACCTTTAACGGCGATATATAAAAGTGCTGATTCTTATGGAATGTGTTCCGCCGGGGATTCAAAAAATCAGTCTACATTGTCAGGCATTTTCTTTTACTGCAACGGACATAAAAACAGACATTTTCTTTTACTGCAAGGGACATAAAAACTCCCTTGCTTTTAACTGAGCGTTCCATAATTTCTAACTACGAAAATTATTTAAACTGCGACACTTATCATTCAACAAGAGCTCGAAATATCACAAGGATCCTCTAGAGCACAGCAAAGACTGTATTAAAAGAATAGCGTATCTAAAGAAATTAATAAGATATAATTATATTCGTGTACTGCGACAGGGCTGTGTAGGGCTGTTTCACCTCTCTCTTCATGTGACTCTATTCAAAAGCCATTTAGCAAAGAGGGGATGAGAAGAGTGACAAACTAGTATACTTTAGATCTTGTTTTCTGAACTGGGGAAAATCTGATCATGTTTCTCTATAACAATAATAAAAAACATTATTTTACATATCACCTTTAAAAGTGGCATCTCAAAGCAATACAGTAGATGGAAAAACAGTTAAAAGGACCAAAGTAAATACCAGACAAACGCAAACGCGTTTCTAATAAAATGCTTTTATTCATTCAGCAGAGAGTGAGAGGGACATCCAGCAGAGAGAGACACACACACCGGTTTTCATTGACAAAAAGTAATTGTTTTTTTACATTCCTCTTGTCTAACAGGAATGTTTTGTTTGTGGACAGACTGTTAAACTAGAGGAAAAGAGCGCCTCCGTCTACGAAGCATTTCGTTGATCCGATCATGAATTCTTTTCCAGTCGCACGAAGTAAGGGTTGAGAATCTCCGATTCACCATGCTACTAATGGTTTCCCGGAGATTGCAAGGCAAGGCACTTTTGCCTCTGGACCCATCGAAATTTACAGATGTGGTCCACCCCCAGTAAATTTCAAAAGTCACAAGATTTCGAAACACGGGGGCGGCGTAGCGGTCGGCTCCTGCTTTCCCGTCCAATGAAAGGCAGGTTCCTTTTGCCGAAGTTGGGAGACATTAGAGGCTTGCCACACCCGGACTGTTAAACCAACGCATTAACACATCAAACCCCATTGAGGAGCCGGGCACAATATTTGTTTTGTCCCTTGATTTACTAATCTGCATTAATTACAGAAATCGAGTTCCTGCTCTTTGCAGATGACCTGGTCCTGCTGTCGCCCACAGAACAGAGGCTGCAGCAGAACCTGACAGCCAATCTGGACAAGACCAGAGTTATGGTTTTCCAGAAAAAAAGCCAGACCTCAGGGAAACAGGTACAAATTCACACTTAACAGCAACACATTAACACCTAACAACGGGAGCAGGGCCGAATTAGGCCAGTACTCACTATTGTTAAACATACAGAAAAGAATATTAAAGTATTGGCTTTAGTATTAGCCATAAGAACATTAAAGTGCCCCTTTCCATTCAGCGGGTGTCTGAGCCGCTGTGTCCTATCTTCTGACAGTCGCTGTTGTGAATGTCTGTAGAGTGTATCTTATTTTTAGTACTATATTTTTATATTATATTCCCTATTAATCAAACTCTAAGAGTATGTATCGGCTTGTCCCCCCCTCCCGCCCCTCTCTGTGTACAGTAGAGCCTCCTGTCCAGCCAGCACATGTCCACAGACATTCACAACAGTGACATATCATAAAACGTTTGCACATATAGTTAAATTATTAGTTGTTTTTCAGGAAGTTAAAAAAAACACTTGAATTACTTATCCAGTCTCTCGAAATAAAGTTATTTTTCAAGCAATGCAACAAACGTCGGGCAATGTGTTTTTTTTTATTCCAACATTGACAGCCACATCTTAAATCTTGTCAGTCAGCTCTTTTTTCTCTATTTGAATTGTGGCGATTCAAACAACCTGGGATAACAAGTGGTCTCAAAGTCACCGAGCTCACAGAGCTTCAACAACAGATGACAATTCCCTTAGTCCTTCCTTAGTCTTCCTGAAATTGTCGGATTATGAAAAAACAGACAATACACCGGGGGGAGGGCAAGCGAGAGAGAGAGTTTTTTACCCTTTGTCAAAAAAACCCAAATCACCCGGGGCAGAGACTCTGGGGGGATCATTGTGTGGTACAGAGCGGAGCTCAGTCAATCCAAACAAGTACAGTAGTGAAGAGAGAAAAGTCAACAATTGATTTAAGGACGATCTGTTAAAGTGCAATGAAATACAATATTGTTGTTGTTGCTGTTATTGTTGTTTTTATCCTGTAAAGCGTTTTGAGAAGCCACCATTAAAGGCGATATATAAAAGCGCTGATTCTTATGGAATGTGTTTCATAAAACATAAAAGGGATTCAAAATTGTTTTTTTTAATCGCGTATCTAAGGAAATAGCAGTATAACCTTGTTCATGCACAAACAGTGGCATGTTACATTATTAATTTGGGTGTCTCCTCTTGCCAGAAAGCTCTAAATTGCATTTTGAGTGCGGTTTTTGACTTTTTAAATTGCAACCCATAAATAAAGCTGATACTGTTTAGACTTATATTAGGATTTAGACTTATATTAGGATTATATACTTTGTGAAAAGTGATAGTCTTTTAACCTTTTCTGTGAATTCGCTTGTTATCTAACAAATGCATACTTTTAGAATTTGATTAACAGGGAATATAATATGGAATTGCGTATCTAAACAAATTAATAACGATATAATTATATTCATGTACTGTCTGGCGGAATAAACTGAAGAGGTTAGTTAATGCGACACGGAATTACTTTCCACCCCCTCTACATTCTCAGAGTAGAACAGACTAACCTTCTAATGAAAGACGGTTCACCCCCCACGGACAGGAAAAGTGCCCACAGGCACTTAAACTTAATATGGTCAGTAACAGTAAACAGTAACATGGTCAGAAGGAGCACGTACAAACGTTTCCGAAATAACCACATGTAAGACTCTGATGCTTAAAATGTTTAGGGAGAAAGTGGAATACTGGTGTGTATTTTTTCTTTGAACTACCAATACCAGCCATATACAGTCTGTAACGTAGGGATTTCTATATGTCTTTATTTAGTGGTTACATTAGTGACAAAGGCTAAACTTTTAGCTTCAGTAACGCGTACATATCTCCCCTTTTTATAAAACAAAATGGTTGAAAACTGTTCCAGAGCCACTGTTGTTTCATCAGTGAAAGGTATATCATGAAATGCCTCTCCCTGTTCAATCCACTGGAAAAAAATAAAGCGTCTGACGGTCATAAACGATATTCATTTAGGAACAGCATCAGAGATATGTTTTTAACTGCACTGCATCGGAGAGAATACCATAGTGTGTTTTTTTTTACTCCCTGGCGGAAACTGGCTTCCATAAGAATCAGTATGGCTCAGAGATTAAATAAAACTTCACTCGCACCAAACAAATGTATATTTCTAAATATCACAACATGATCGAAAATAAGTCATTTTAATAACAATGAATAGTCACCTAGGCGTTACAATATAAACATTTATATTGATTTAAATCGCGTTTTGATTTAAATAGCAAAAGCGGGTTTAAATATATGTGTTTTTTGATTCACAATCAGACAAATGCAACATAAATTGATATCTTTGTCTTCTAAGTATCTTAATAAACTTTCAGCATAGCTTTCTCCCCATTTAGATTTAGTTTTTTTGGGATCTTGGGATCAAACGTGGAAAGATTAGATTTTATTTTTTAAATACATTTTAGAAAAGTGTAATCTATACTAAAAAGCTGTACACCACCTGCTATAAAGATACATATTGAAATACTTTCGGGTTCGCATAGGACAGACACAAGAACTCAGACTTGCGTAGTTAAAGCAAGTTAAAGCCTTGATTTTATATATCACCTTTAAAAGTGGCATCTCAAAGCATAGTAAATACCCAACACTGATTGTACCCATCTGTCATGCTAATAAAGCACCTTGAATTGAATTGAGAGAGAGAGAGAGATTTAAACTGCGACACTTATCATTCAACCAGAGCTCAAAATATCACAAGGATCTCAAGAGCACAGCAAAGACTGTATTAAAAGTATACTAGTGACAAACTAATATACTTTAGATCTTTTTTTCTGAACCGGGGAAAATCTGATCATGTTTCTCTATAACAATAATAAAAAACATTATTTTACATATCACCTTTATGTGATATCACCTTAAGGACAGCACATGCAAGGGTTAATTGCACAATGGACCACGCAAAGAAATTTAAAATAGTCTTCTTTAGGTGTGAGGGCATGAGTGGATCGCAGAAGGCATAATCAGCAAATTAGGAAAACAAAGAACAGGACAGGCGAGACGTTTATCCAGAGAGCGAGTGATCAGAAAAAGGAACAGCTGTTACGCCCAGGTTTTATGCTCTCTCTCTGCTGAATGAATAAAAGCATTTTATTAAAAACGCGTTTGCGTTTGTCTGGGTATTTATTTTGTAATCTGTGGTTTACATCTACTGTATTGCTTTGAGATGCCACTTTTGAAGGTGATATGTAAAATAAAGTTTTTTATTATTGTTATAGAGAAACATGATCAGATTTTCCCTGGTTCAGAAAAAAAGACGATTAAAATCTGTAATCTTTCCACTTGTATGTCATCGGAAAATACAAGAAGTTTCTGCTTTGTGTAAGGATGGTATCAAAAAGTCATCTAAGTGGTGAGAAAGCTGTGCTCCTCAAAGCGCTTTACAGGATAAAAACAATAACAACAATAGTGTTAGGCTGGGCAAACGATTTTTTTATAGAAATACAAAATGAGATATAATGATGTGTTCTGGCTTAGACATTTACGAGTACAACCCCCCTCTCTGCGGGAGTGCTGGCTGTGACGAATTAAACCGGTTTCACAGGTATTTTCAAAGTAGAAGGGGGTGAGATTTCCAGCGAAAGACACCTCCCCCCTCCAAAACCAAGGAAGTACAGTACTTAATAGTTAAGAAAGCTAGGCTCCTCAATGAAATCGCTTTAACATGCTAATGCGTTGGTGTAGAAATTAAAATTCATTCTATACAGCAATCGCATATTTGGGTACCGTTTCATAAAACTTTCATGCTTAAAATGTTTAGGGAGAAATGGAAGACTGGTGTGTATTTTTTCTTTAAACTACCAAGACCAGCCATACACAGTACAGTTTACGTACATACAGTAATGTTTATGTTCCTAAATTAATATCGTTTATGACCTTCAGATGCATTATGCTCCTCTTCTTTTCATGCTCAGCTACTAAAATTTTCCTTTAGTGGTAAAATTCCATATAAATATTCAAAACTAAGCGGATTAAGATGTGCACAGTAAAGACATTAAATGATTAAATCTTTTCACTACCAACCAATGCACCACGAGTGCCCCTGTCGGTCATTTTGGCCAGCCAATCACTTACCGCGGTGCCCTGCGGTGCCCCGCGGTGGCTTGTGGGTAGTTTACCGTACCACGGGTTTGTACCGCGCATTTTGAATGGCTGCATCTGTATACTGGGGTCCCCAAGTTAGAATTTCCTTACGAAACCAGGAAATGTGGGGGTGAGTGGTAGGGGTCAGGGGGTTTGTGCAGCAGGTGGCATGGACGGTGCAGTTGCTCCAGTATTACTTCTATTTTTGCTAGCCGCCGGTATAGCGGACAGGTACGCCGAGATCTGCTGGACAGAAGCCTGTAACTGGATCAAAGCTTGCCAGTATTGATTCAATACTGAGCGAATTTCCTCTTGCTCCGCTGGGTCCATGCTATATAAACCCTTATGCAGGAGCTGGAAAATAAACCTGAATAAAGATCTTTCTGCGATCTGAAAACATAGTCAAAAAGGGAAGCCAGTAATCGAAAAAATCAACAGAGTGTGATGGCCAAATTAAAACACTAATCTGATATAAGCCATTGTTAAGAAGAGAGCCAGAAATCCAAAACTGAGAGGGGTACTTGCCAAAACCGAGTCGTAATCCAGAACCTGTAGTTCGAAGGAGAAAGCCAGGAGTCCGAAACCTAGGACTGTAATCCAAAAGTCCTAAGTCCAAAAAGAAAAGCAGTTCAAAGCCAAAAAAAGTATAACTGAAAAAGTGCAAACCAGTAGTGAAGTTCACATGGATAAACCAATACTAAGCAAGGAGGTTAGGGAAGATTTAATAGAACTTAATAGAACTCTATAATGGAGACAGTATTGGTAGTAAAATACCTAATAGTAAATTAGCTATATTAAATGAAAATCATTCACAACAGAATTAAAAGTACACCGAAATGATTGTTTAAAATCCAAAGCTAGTTTATAGAAATAAAGCAGGAGTAATGTTTTTTTTATGGACACAGGCTGCTTCTCCCTTTCTCTTTACCTAGATTTAGTATGCACAGAAGGTCCCAGCTAGCTAACCTAGTGCATATTGAGGCCTATAGGGAGATACTGTAGCATCACTTTAAGTTAAATTGTTTCCAAATATGCTTTGCATGTAAGATAATTTTTAAATTAATTCTAAAATTATTTGGAAGCAGTGCAGAATAGCCAAAACAGGAACAATATTGTGTTATATATTGTGTTTTTTTTAATAAGAGTTATAGCAACCGTATATTACACTATCAATAACTTTCACACAGATTGACTGGCAGCACCTGCAAATACAGCACCACTGCAGTCAAAACATACAAGTGTGTACTACTTTCTCAGCATATTTCTCAGATGAGAAAGGAGTACTTGATCTTTGCAATTTCTTCTTTTGTATTTGCAATATTTTTAAAATTCTAAGTTACAATGATATTTTAGTAATTACAACATGTGCTGCTGGTAACAACCTATTGCCAAAACATCACAAGTCGATATACAGTAAACTGAAAAAGTATAAATATAACCCATGATGTATAATTGTGTTAGATCAACCTAACAATAAAAGTATACTACGGTTATGGATGACTTGACCTAAAGGTGAGACATACAAATAAAATAAAATCAAGGACAGAGCCAGATAGTCTAATGCAGTTTTAGATGACTTAATAAAATGTCATTGTCCACTGAATGAAAGGCAGTACTGAGGTCCAGCAATACCAGAATGGAAATAGCTTTTGATCATCAATATGACATTATTTGCTTTGACTAAATGTTATAATTTCAATGGAATCTTGACTGAAGAATTCGAAAGAGATCACTGTTAAGTCAGGAACACATGGACTTGTTTTCATACAATGTTTTTAGAAACTGAAGACTTAAAACGGGTCTAAAAGTTCTTTGTAATGTTTACAATATTAATACACACCCCATTCACTTTAGAGACCTCGTGCTGTGTTGGTGTTATCAATTGATGTCTCACAACAGGTTTCACAATACTGGGCAAACTGACAATTCCTTGCAACATTTTTATGTTTTATGTTTTAACATTATTATTTAACAAACCATGTCTCAATATCAGTTCTAGAAACAGGCACCTGTTGTATTTTTATTTAAGTAAACAGTGTTGTAGTCTTAGAAGTAGTTGTCCATCAGCTTCCTACAGATGTGATATCATAGCTACAAGATCATACTGTACCATTACTTGCTCTCATTGATATTATCATTTCTCTGCAGTTGAGTATCCATTGGAAAACATCAGAGAAATAGTGGTGCCTTCATCAGGCTCAGCTGTCATCTTCTCTATTGGTGTGTAATGTGGGTTGTTCATACCCTGAAAGGGATTCAATCGCCATCTTGAAATTGCACTTCATACAGAGTGAAAAAATCTACTGAGCTAAAACTCCAGTCATGTAACATAGCATTTACAATGCTTTTAAAGCTCCAGAAGGTTACTTCACTACAATAGGCTGATAACAAATAAGCCTTATTTCACTTTCACACTCTAAAATTCTTCTTCAGAATCCACAGCAACATCAGAAACTGACATGAATCAATCTCAGTCACGGCACCAGTGTCACTTGTGAGGTTCATTCCTGGAAATTCGTTCCAATGCATCTCAGTTTTTTCCAGTCCCTGACAGCCATATACAGTACCATATTCAGATAGGCAATCCACAGAGCCAAACAAATAGTCATTTGACCTGGTTTTTAATGCCTTTCAGGATCCAAAAAATTACATCTCCATAATAAACTCATATTGAATAAGCCATGTTATTGCCAATGACACGCTGGATTTAGGAGAATTGGAGTACATCAAGTATAACAGACAATGGTAGAATATTGTTTTTTTTTATTAATTATATTCTGTGTGGGAAGAGTTGATGGTCATGGGTAGAAAGCATTTTCATTTTGTTTGTGTTATAATGAAATGTAAAGGGCCTTTCACAATATTGTAAGGATAATGTCATATAGTTATTAAGTGAAGTCAGTTTCAAAACAAGTTAGGGACATGGCAAAGGTAATATACCACAGCCAAATGCTGCAGTATATTGACTAGGCACAAAGAGAATTCAAACCGTCCAGGTCTGTTGTGCTTTACAGTATTAATCCACACAGATCTCTAATGTATTCTAGTGGTCTGTCAAGTGCTTAGCAGTTACCTGTCTAACACAATACAGTCAAAATAAGCTTATATAAACTGCTCAAACACAGAATCTTGTTGATTTCCAAAAACCGTAAATGTGCTCACTTCACCATCAAACACTTCCAAACTGTTTTCCTTCCTAAGAAAAACAGATATGCCCATTATGCCTTCCGGCATGCAGGGGCAGCAACATCATGTTGCTGTTTCGGTAACATTAGTTTTTTTACAGGACAGGGTTAAAAGCAGACATACAGTAGCTAAAATGTTATCTTTGCCAGACTTTAGAGAATTACTTGTTTTTAATTGAACTAGAACAGGGCCAATGAGATGTACCCTTCTTCTGTCTGTGGAATTCCATTTCACAGGAAGAAAATCAGTCTATCCAGGAAGGTGAGTCCAAATTACTCTCTAGAAGAAAGTAACTGCAGCCAAGCCCTACACCATCACAGCCATGAACAAAATTTCTTCCCCTTATATTTAAACGTCCTGATAGAGAGCTGCACTCTCTGTTGGTGGTCGCTTGTTTGTCCCTTCAAAAAGACTATGCAATACCATTATTACTGCTATGCATATACTGTACAGTAGGAGTTGTCTTCCCTATGAATTTGCAAACTGTGAATCTCTATCTGTTTTCAACTTTATCCTTAACATTTATTTGATTTGATTTTGGCGTATATATTGTGTAATATCCATGTTTTGTTTTTTACCAGATTCTTTCTGGTAAGAAATATAAATATAATTTTCCTGGGTTTATATTGTACAGTGCATTCAAATGCAGGGCGAATCTCTTAAAAGCAAATCTTTCCTGGCTCTACAGCTGCTCCCCTTCTTAAGTTCCTCTCTTCATTCTATTGTACTGATTAGACATATGGGGAGGACAGAAAAAAAATCCAATACATAAGATGGCACACCATGGCACCTGCCAAATTAGGTACTGTATGTGAGAGGACAAAGGGTTCAAACAAAATGGAGATCCTTGTCTAAACCACTCTAGATAGAAAGCTGTGGTGAATTGGCTGTTCTTCTCTCCCTCTGGTCAGTCATCTTCTTAGGTGATTTCTAAAAATCAGGAAGCAAAGGCTTACTGAGTCGGTCTGATCTGCTGTCTGCATGCAATTTCACCAGAGGGAGAAGAAAGCATCTGCCCGAACAACTGTGAAACTGTGTGTTTTAGAGAAATGTCTCAGAGACTGTGGAAGAGCTTTGAATAGGTTTTGGAAGATCAAACAGCTTTGTGTGTATGGTGACAGACTGAAGAAGTTAGTAACTCAAAGTGGAGTTTTATTTGCCAGCGCTGTAAATAAACTGCACTGGTTTATACTTTCGAGCTGTGTTTCTGCTTATACCTTACAGCTATGTTTGTTTTTCTGAAAACCTGCTTAAAAAGATAAAAGATCTCTTGCTACAATAACCAAACTCCAAACTCAAATTTAAAATTTCAAAAAGTAATTTTCATACTTATCTCTATGTTTATATCAATTACAATGCTGCTATGGATTAGGAGATTAGTAGGGTGTACAAAAATTGCAAAATTTGAAAAAATGTACATTGTTTCTTACTCTAAAAAACAATATCCATCCATCCGTTTGATAACTAATACATGGTTACAGGGGAGTCAGAGCCCATCCCAGCAAACAATGGGCACAAGGCAGCATACAGTACAGTACCCTGGATGGGATGCCAGACCACTGGAGGGCACACACAAATACACACACACTCACACCATGGCCAGTTTTCCAGAAGCCAATTATCCTACTGTACCAGTATGTCTTTGGACTATGGGAGGAAACTGGAGCACCTAGAGAAAACTCAAGTGATCACTGAGAGAACATACAAACTCCACCCAGATAGCATCACAGAAATTGAACCAAGGGCCCCACCACTGCAAGGCAGCAACGGTAACCACTGCACCTTCATGCCGCTCTGCAATACAATATCCTGCAGCCCTAATAATGAATTAATAGAGTTTATGTTTATGATATACCCATATTTCCACTAGAATCATTATATTTTGTTTTTCATTGAACTTTTGCAAAACATGGGAAGCACTAGTTGTTGGATCCGTTAAACAAAATCAGGAGTTAATGATTAGCATTTGTTATTTGCTACTTTAAATTCTGTAAGAAACTAAAATTATAATTTTTCACTTCTTTGTCATGGCATACAGGATCTGTATTTTTGGAAGATTTTGGATGGCAATTCTAGGGAATTGATTTTTAGCCTTTGGAAGTATATGAAAGATGTTCATTGATTTGTTTTTTTTATTCTCTGGTGGAAGGGTCAAGATTCTCATTAAGACATAACACCTCCTTCAGCTGTGCAGTCTTTCATTTCATTTTAATTTATCTTCTGTTCTTTTGCAAGATCTGTGCCACCTATTGTTAAATCTTTGATAATGTTACAATTGTTCACGAAACATAGGAGGCACTCTTCACAAAGTAATGTTGTTCAACTGTAATAAGAAAATGGGAGAAAACAATCTCCAAATCTAAATTTCTGATACATGCAAAAGATATAACTTTTCCAGAATGAATCTGTTTAGATTTACAATATTTTTTATCTGGAAAGTGAGATCATAAATAAGAAGAAAATTAAAGGACAATGTTATATTATAATATAAACCTATTTATTTATAACATTATTTGTATTGTTTTGAATAAAAAGGCTTCACTGTTATTTAAGAAAGTTTTTCTAGATTATATCCTCCTTACAACCTACTATTTTCATCTAGTAGAATTAATTTTCTGTATGTTGAATGCAAAGGAACAATAGGAACTTGGAGAATATGCAGCATGTAAGATACTGTACAAGTACAAACACCTTTTTGTTATTTTAATAGTATCAATTCAATTCAAATTCCTCACTTAGAAAGAATTCACTTTTTTAATAACTTTTTTTTAATTTTGTTTTGTGTTTTGCTACTTTATGTTTTATTTGCCAACTGGAAATTTTAAAAATGCTTAGTGAGATCTTGACATATTGACACCATGACATGAATCATTTTAAACAATAGAATAATTTTGTTTTACCTTAGTAAATCTCTGTACCAATGTCAACCAAATACATACCTGTAGATCTTGTTTAGCACTATTTGTTAACAACTGAACCCAAATCGATATAAATTCTTAATGAATGTTAAATTGCTGACACATTGATATTACCTGTGCTTCCTCTAAGTTTTATTATTCTTGATATACAGTACTTCAGATTTTAAATACTAATGTCTTCTATCTTCAACTTCCATGGGAAACCTACAAAAATAACATTTTAAAGTATTATGCATAAAATGAATGAATGGTTAGCACACAAAAAATTGCTTAAAAATAAAAGGTCATTATGATGTCAAGCAAATGGATGCTATGTTTCTACACGTTGCTCTAATGGTTGAAAACTGTTTGAGTTTAAACTTGAAACTAGTCAACTCCATTGAACAAGCACATATTTACAAAAGATATTACATCATTAGATCAAGAAATTGAATAGAGAACTGCAGTGTGTCCACTATAAAGAAACCTTTTCAGACACACTGAATGGACAATAGTTTTGTAGTAGAAATTGCCTCATACTGCCACCAAGAGGCCTGAATTTGTTATTACACTATACATCGAATTGTGATTGCTCAAGTAAGTGGTATTTAGTATTAAAGATTTCTTTCCAGACAAAGGATGCCCTAAGTTTGAAATGTAGTTACCCTTAGTATCCTTGTGATATCTACTGTAAATGTCATAACGTCATCATATCAAATGTAAGAGCTGAGAAATACAGCTGCTGTCTAACAATGTCTGAAGAAGGTGTTGAAAAGATGTTCAGAAACTGAAAAGTTCTGATTTCTCTGCGTTGTTCATTCTAGTGTCTGGTGAAAGCCGAGGAGCACCAATAACGAAAGAGGTTGTAAGGAGTGAAACAAATTCTAAAACCTGAAGGCATTGTTTTACAAAATTGATTCTGGCTATTATATTGAGTAAAATTATTCCTCTTTATGGTCACTTTATCTTACATGTACATCACATTGTTTTTATTACCATATGTCAGTAGTTTGTTGTTTGTTTTATATTGAAGATCTCTTCATACAGTACATAACACAAGTTTGTACTGTATTTCTGTCTATCCAACTCTGTGGATTCTTTATAACCCACACAGTTATTGTCTTTATAAAATGTCAATATTCAAACGATATTCAGTGAATATAGCTTGGCTTAGTGCTGTCTGATACTTAGATTTTTGTTGTTGACAAAAAACTGTATTATGTTTTTTTTTTATTGTGGTATTTAAAATTCACGTTGTAAAGTTAATTATTTCATTTCAGCCTTAAACTGTGTTAAAAGGGGAGTAGGCTTACTAAACTTACTTTATTTGCAACTTGTAATGCTTTATCTTAATTTTAAAAGATTTATAGCATGTTTAGCATTGCTATGCACTGAAATAGTTTGGTTTAACTGATTAAAAATCGTTAATTTAAAAGGCTGATGCTTTATTAAAATTTTATGTGTATAAATATTCTAAAAATCATAATATATCAAATCTAAACTTACAACTTTAGAATATGAAGGAAGTTTAGTTCATTTAAAATAATACTGAATATCATTACACTGTCTGCACTTTCTGTGTGGAATTTGAGTCTCCATATGTTTGCATGGGATTTTGATCGGTATTATCGCTTCCTCACACATTTCAAAGACATGCTGTCTATATTATTTGGCGTTTTCAAAGTATCCCTGTATGGTACAGTATGCATCCTGAAATGGAATGGCATTCCATCCAGAGATTAATGCCATGTTGTGCCCTGTATTTCTGGGATAGATTCCAGGTAGCCTTGCCTCATAAGAGGAATAAACATCATTCTGAAATTGGTTGAACAGATGGATTACACAGCCTTTGCAAAACTGTTTTTAAAATAATATATGCAAAGTGTTTCAGAGATTCTAACCAGATCTCTAGCACTTTTCTGCAGTAATTTTTTCAATGTAAAAGAAATTGTTTCATTTAAAATTTTAATGTTTGACCTTGCCTGCAATGCAATGTATTACATCTTTTTATTATCTAAATATTTTGGTAAGAAAATACAGCTTTGTTAAAGGAGGCGTCTGCACTAGAATTACATTTTTCTACAGATATAAAGTACATTCAGCATGCATACTGTACTTTCTCTCTTTTCTACAGGAAATAATTTGGTCTATATAAAAACAGGTATAACTGGATTGTCTAAATAAGTAGAAGGGATGCTACAAACCCAAATGGTAATACTAAAATGTTACGGCTTTTCTAAGCTGCAACATTTTTTTATCTTAGAGTCTGTGGTGCCTCCGGGGGAAAGTTTATGTAAATGAGAGAAGTACTCACACCACACTTTTCTTTCCTGAGTTTCGTGGCGTTTCTTCCTCCAATTATCTTCCAAATCCAGTCCCTAATCCGTTCTCTTAATCCTGTTCCGATCCGAGTTCCAAAAGTCCGTAATAAAGCCAATCCATGATGTATCCTTATCCACTATCCGCAATCCAAAAACCATAAACCTTTTCTCCTTCCAGTAGTCCGTTATTCCTTAGTCCGATCTTTAACATAAACCTCTTTCCTCTCTCTTCCTCCAAACCGCATTCACCTTATCGGCTTCCGCCCTGTTCACTGCCTCCGGGGCACTTATATTTCGGTTCCTGATGCGGCTCAGCTGTGTCTCATTGTTTCTCAGGGTAGACCCTTTCCATATACGGGTCAGCTGATTCTTTTTGGCAGCCATTTTGCTTAGGTCCATATCTAGTATTTTAAGTAGGTCATTCCGAAAATACCTGTTATGAATGACCCTTTCCCTGGTCATCTCACATACCCTCCCCCTGAGATCAGCCCGTCTGGAACTGAAACCTTTGAAGACCAAGGCCCCATCGGGTGATTTGATCATTTTTGTCCATATTTTTCAACATCCAGGTTAATGGTGCATGATCGGTATACAGAACAAACTGTCTTCCCAACAAATAATATCTTAAATAGTCAAGAGCCCATTTTATTGCAAGACATTCTTTTTCTATCGTCGAATAATGTTTTTCCGCGGGGTGTAACTTACGGCTAATATATAAAATAGGGTGCTCTAGTCCATCAATTTCTTGTGACAGTATGGCTCCAACCCCAGTATCGGAAGCATCCGTTTGAACCATGAATGTCTTGTTAAAGTCCGGCGCCTGTAATACCGGTTGAGAAGATAACGTTGCTTTTAAGTCCTGAAAGGCCCTCTCTTCCATTTCTGTCCATTTTACCTTTTCAGGACAGCTTGTTTTTGTCAAGTCATGCAGAGGGGCGGCAATGGAGGCAAATCCTGGAATGAAGCGGCGATAATAACTCGCCAGTCCCAAAAATGTTCGTATCTGCTTTTTCGTAGACGACTTAGGCCAGTTTTTGATTAACTGTACCTTTCGATCTTAAGGCATAATCATTCCCCTCCCAATCGTATAGCCAAGATAATTGGCTTCCGGGGCCCCCAGACAACATTTATTGGGCTTGGCCGTTAATCCTGCTTCTCGTAAAGCTCCTGTTACTGCTTCCAGGTGTTGTAGGTGTTGTTCCCAGGTCGTACTACGGATTACAATATCATCTAAGTAGGCGGCCGCAAAATCACGATATGGTCTAAGTATTCGGTCCATTAATCGTTGAAAAGTAGCTGGGGCTCCGTGTAAACCAAACGGTAGGACCCGATACTGGTACAGCCCCTTACAGTAGGGGTGGCAAAAGCTGTCTTGGCTTTAGCTTCTTCAGCCAGTGGCACCTGCCAATACCCCTCCGTAAGATCCAGCGTACTGATATATCGGGCATTACCTAATCGCTCGATTAACTCATCGATACGAGGCATAGGGTATGCATCAAACAGCGAGATCTCATTTAACCTTTTGAAATTATTACAGAATCTAATAGTCCCGTCCGGCTTGGGTATCAAAACTATAGGACTAGCCCACTCGCTATGGGATTCCTCTATTATTCCCATACTTAACATTTTTTCTACCTCTTCTTTAATTAATTTCCTTTTGGCTTCCGGTATTCGATAGGGAGGCAATCTTACCCTTTTCCCTGGTTCTGTAATAATCTTATGCTGGATGAGGTGAGTTCGACCCGGTGTCCTGGAAAAAACATCTTTGTTCTGCGATAGGAATTCTTCTAATTCCTGCTTCTGTGGTGGAGCCAGGTCCCCTACGGCTACAGCACCTGTTTCTTCTTCCAAAGGGTCAGGGGAGAAGTGGGTGAGCAGAACTTCTGCCCCATGCCATTTTTTTAATAAATTGACATGGTAGATCTGGTGTGGACGCCGTTTGTCATGTTGCTTGACTTTGTAGTTGATCGGACCCACCTTTTCAACCACCTCATAAGGTCCCTGCCAGGAGGCCAGGAATTTACATTCCGGGGTCGGAACCAATACTAAAACTTTGTCCCCAGGCTGAAATTCTCGTACAATAGCTCCCCTATTGTAAATCTGCTTTTGTTTGACCTGGGCTTTTTCCAGGTTTTCTTTCACAATGGGCACAACAATGTTGATTCTTTCTCTCATTTGTTCGACATGTTCGATGACCGTCTGGAAAGGTGAAGGCTGATGCTCCCAAGATTCTTTAACCAGATCTAATGACCTTGTGGTCTCCGAGCGTATAGTAACTCAAAGGGAGAAAACCTGGTCGAGGCCTGCGGTACTTATCGAATCACAAACATTAGATAAGGGAGCAGTTGATCCCAATTTTTACCATCTTTCTGCATGGCCTTCCTCAGCATGCCTTTGAGGGTCTTATTAAAACGCTCCACCAGTCCATCTGTTTGTGGGAGATACTGTATACTGAGGTTCTGATCTGATGAATTCCCAATAGTTTACTTAAGTCTCGCATGACTTTGGACATAAAAGGAGTTCCCTGATCTGTTAAGATCTCCTTGAGGATTCCCACCCTAGAAAAAACCTGTACTAGCTCCCTAGCTATATTTTTGGTGGTGGCGGCTCTCAAGGGAATGGCTTCGGGGTACCTTGTGGCGTATTCCACTATTACCAGTATATACTGATGTCCTTTGGCGGTTCTGATCAGGGGTCCCACCAAATCCATCCCAATCCATTCAAACAGAGTTTCAATAATTGGGAGAGGAATCGAAGGATTCCTATAATAAGGTTGCGGGGCAGTTTTCTGACATTCTGGGCATTCCTGACAATATTTCTCGATGGTCTTATATATACCTGGCCAAAAGAGGCGAGCGAGCAGTCTCTCGGTTGTCTTTTTCACCCCCAGTTGTCCTCCCAGGAGGTGGCTATGGGCCAAGTTGAGGAGTTTCGACTGGTAGGCCCGTGAATTAGAAGTTGTTCTACTTCTTCTTGATCTCTCCTCTGCACCTGATATAGGAGGTTGTTTTTCACCATGAAATATGGGTAACTAAGGGCACCATTGGTATTACACAGCTTCACCTCGATTTTCCTCACATGTCCCCATGCATGTCTCAAATTTCCATCTTCCAACTGGGCCGTCCCGAACCTACCTCGATGTTCTGGTGTCTCCCAGTCCGGTATATCCATATCCAGGAATTCATCTCCTAGTCCGGAGCCTTCTTCCTGTGGGTCGGCTTCTCCCGGGGTGTCTACAGCGTTCTTGACAGGGTCTCAAGTACACGGGAGGGGACTTTGCCTAGCTGACTGAACATTACTCCAAATTTGGAGGAAGTAGGGACAGTCTCTTCCCAACACCGCCGGGTAAGGTAATTGGTCCACCACCCCGACCATTGATTTATATGTTCCCCTTTCTGTAGTGATGTTAATTTCTGCCGAGGGATACATCTTTGTGTCCCAGTGAATGCAAGTAATAGGGATCCCCTCCATGCCCCTGATTTCCGTTTCTTCAGGTAGCACTGTAGGGATCACCAGGGTCACCATACTTCCCAAGTCTAGCAAGGCCTCCACAGGTCCTTCCCCTATCTTAATTTTAGTAACGTGGGGTTCCTCACAGGTCGGAATGTTCGCCGTGAGGTAGTCACACCTTGCTTCATCTCTGGTGTCCTCTTGCCTGGGTTCAGACCGGCTAAGACAGTGGCTGGCTACATGACCCTCTTCATGACAGTTATAGCATCGACAGGTTGCTCTCCCTTGCCGTGGCCTCGGTTCTGACCTTTCTTGAAGGGATTTCTTAAATTGGGGCGGGCCCTGATAATTACTGTACTTTAGTAACCGATACTTAATTTCAGTTTCCGAACTCTTGGGGCTTCTTCTCTCCTCTTTTTCAACTTCCCCATTTTCTTCCCCCATCAAGGCTGCAGTGGCATGCTGTCTGTCCACTAAGTCAATTGCCTGGTCCAGTGTCTGGGGAGCCCCATCACTCACTTTCCTTTTCAGATGAACAGGCAGATTCCTCACAAATCCAACACCACCCTTTCTACCACCTGTCCTGGGTTTAATTCTTCTGGATGGAGCCATTTCTTTGCCAGATGTACCAGGTCAAACATCTGAGACCTCGTAGGCTTGTCTTTTTGGTATCTCCAATTGTGAAACCGGACCACTCGTATTGCCATTGTTACCCCCAGTCTTGCCAAAATCTCCTTTTTCAGAGTCTCATAATTCTCTGCATCTTCTTTTAAGTCATAATAGGCCTTTTGGGCTTCTCCAATTAAATAAGGGGCTACTCTCCCGGCCCATCGCTCTTTGGGCCATGCATTGCGAGAGGCAGTTCTTTCAAAGGTGGTTAAATATGCTTCCATATCATCAAGCTCTGTCATCTTTTGTAGCGCAGTTTGTTCAGCCTGAACGGTGTCTCTCCCCGCTACCGGGGTCTGCCGGATTTCTTCCCCCAATCTGTGCAATTCTTCCTGTACTAATTTTTGCTCCTCTATAATTCGTGCATTAGTTTCGCTTTGAATTTGATTTGCCTCCCACTGCGCTTGGATAGCTTCTTACTGTCCTTTTAAAGCCTGAAATTGGGCGAGGGTGGCCTGGGACAATTGCTGTATTAATTGTTCCATTGTTTTTCTCCGCACACGCAAAGCGAAACCCACACCCACACACAAAAAGAAAACTTGCTTTCTTCGATTCTCAAACCTGAGCGGGAGCTGCCCGCATCCTCCACCAATTGTGGTGCCTCTGGGGGAAAGTTTATGTAAATGAGAGAAGTACTCACACCACACTTTTCTTTCCTGAGTTTCGTGGCGTTTCTTCCTCCAATTATCTTCCAAATCCAGTCCGTAATCCGTTCTCTTAATCCTGTTCCGATCCGAGTTCCAAAAGTCCGTAATAAAGCCAATCCGTGATGTATCCTTATCCACTATCCGCAATCCAAAAACCATAAACCTTTTCTCCTTCCAGTAGTCCGTTATTCCTTAGTCCGATCTTTAACATAAACCTCTTCCCTCTCTCTTCCTCCAAACCGCATTCACCTTATCGGCTTCCGCCCTGTTCACTGCCTCCGCCGCACTTATATTTCGGTTCCTGATGCGGCTCAACTGTGTCTCACTGTTTCTCAGGGTAGACCCTTTCCATATACGGGTCAGCTGATTCTTTTTGGCAGCCATTTTGCTTAGGTCCATATTTAGTATTTTAAGTAGGTAATTCCGAAAATACCTGTTATGAATGATCTTTCCCCTGGTCATCTTACAAGTCTTAGAATTCAACATACAAAAAGTTTTTTTTTAGATAAATTATTTTTCTTCCATACAAGGCCAGATAGCAAGAAGTATGGCTATCAATGAATAAAAGTATTTCTCTAGAAAACTAAGGGCTAAAGCAACATACTCAAAAAATAAACATTTCTGCTCTAATGGTTCTTATTTTAATCTACAGTTTCCATTCTCTAGGACCACATCTGACCTCTGGCTGGCAATACATCTAATGATGTCTAACTGTCTGCTATTAATAGTTGGCCTTGTGAAAACTTGGTGTATTAAAGAGAAAGAGAAGTTTTTTAAAGAGTATTACAATACTTCATCCACAAATTCTACATTCGTCTTTGTACAGTTATCATTTCAAGAGACTAACCTATAATACATATAAAATTATTATATTGACCTATTTATTTCAGTCTTTACTTTTTTTAGAAATAACCTTTGTACCCATGAAAGCATGATAATCACCAAAGAAATTGTTTTGTTGGCAAACTGAAACTGTTCACCTCTGAGCCAGTCCTACACTTCTGTCATATTTTATTTCTTTTTCCATGCTTATCTTCTCTCTTTCTGTGTAATATTTTTTGGAGAGAAAATAATGAATAGATATTTTCTTTGAACATAGGGCATTCACTCCCTTTCTTAGAGGAAGGTTTTATGGCAGGACCATCTGTCTTGTTAGATAGCGCCTTTGATTTAATAATTACTTGCCAAGTGATGGCAGGTCAGTTAGTAAGCGATCAGCTATTCTGAAACATCAAACATTCTCATGTGAATTTTATTAATGGTGAGATGTCTGGAAAGAAATCACATCTGGAATATAATTTGACATTGAATGACAGTGAGCAACAGTGATGAAAACATGTTTTATGATCTGTTTATATGGAGCATATCAAAAAGAATTGAGTTAAACCAGAGTACTCAGTAAAGACCCTAAAATATGTTTTATTAATTCTTCAAGGTCACGGGTCCACTGGGGTGTTTCAAATGAACGTTAAGCACACAATTGAATAAGGCAATTTACAACTCAGAAAAAATGCTTTTTATCTTAGTCCTATTTATTTCTCTACCAACTACGAAGGATTTTTAAATTCATTTCTGTTTATTATGATTAAAACCCCACATTTTTTAAAGTGTCTTTCGTTTCAGTTATATTTTGGATGACAGTCATCAAATACTTAATAAAGTTATTTTATTAAGGCTAGTGGGTAAACCTTTTAGGCTCATATCATTCAGGTTCAGGGTTCAAGTCCCTTTTGCAGACACGACTGTTGTACCCTTGAATGAGTAAACATTTATACCACTTATATACTGTAGCTAGGTAATCATTGCAATCAGGGGTAATTCCTGTGATACTGTAAATCATAATTACAGTACATTCAGGGGGAATCACATGCTCTCTAGTTTGCTTGACTTGTTTGTTCATAAAAAAACAGGATAAGCACTGAGTAAATGAGCCTTTCTTTTACCAACAGCTTTGGAATGGACTATTGAACCTTTAAGATTTCCAGGTAATGAACCAGATAGTTTTGTTTCAGACACTCATGTCTCTTTTTCTATTATTGGTAAACCAATAATAGGTCCAGGTTGGTCCGCCTGCTAGTTCATCTGTCTCCCTTTCAATCAGGGACTCGTCCTGTCAATCAATCCTCCAGTTGGGCATCACATTTAGGTCCCAAAACCCAGCTGAATCAGTGCTCTGCCAGTGATCTACCTAGAGTTGTGCAATTCCCTTGTTTGCTTTAGAAACCTGTCTTTGTGTGAAGTCAGCACTGAAGTCAGTGGTGTGCCTGTCCAGTCAGCCATGTTTTTCTCCTGCCTTCCCAGTGAGTCTGCCTGCATCAACCTGAGTCTTGTGCTTAAATCTCTGCCTGTCATTCTGACCGTGGCAGTGCACTACAGCCAACTGCAGGATAACAGAAGTTACTTTTTTTTATGATGTAAATACTGTATGTTCCAGGATTTTGAATTTCCCATTTGAATCCCTTCATCATTTTTATATTTATAATGTAATATTAAGATTTCAACAAAATCTGCATAAGATATTGTAATATAACATATATTACAATTTAAGTATAGGGTGGAAATTATTTAATTTCACCTACCCTATAGCTTCAATTTGTTTCTGTCAGAGCCAAACGGGGGGAAAAAAACTACCCATGGTACTTATAACTTAATTATAGGCCTATTTCAAAGTTTATTACTTGTTCTAGATTCTTGAAAATGTTGTTGCCCAACAAGACCCATCTTCTTAAATTGTCTTCTGTTAAACTGTCCAAACCTCTTCAGTCAGCTTTACAATGCTTTTGATGTTATAAAACATAATATTATTTTGTAATCAGATGGAGAATTTCTGGTACTGACCTCAGCTGGATTAGCACTCATCTCAAGAGACATCTCTATGGGTGAACTCAGCTCTGTTACTTCATTGGTTTCCTTTAGTGTCCTACAGGGCTCCATACCATCTGTTTAGTGAATATTTTGACTTTGCCAAATTTGTCAATGTCATGGAATTAATACCCACTTTTAAGATGATAAATCTCAGATTTACTTGCACTAATTACTTTTGTAATGGGAAATTAAAATATTGTGCAGGCTTCAGTCATTGTAATTGAATATTGTGCAGGCTAGGTCATTAGTACACTTTAATAAATTATTATTCAATTGTAAAGTCTAAATATTTAGATTATGTTTAAGACAATACAAAGGTGTTTTTTTTCATTTTCAGAGCTTGCTAAGTTATGTTCTGTAATGCACACTGCAGAAAAAAAAACTGTCTACTTGTCAGGTGTTAAATGAGAACATTTCCAGGAAAACTTAATAGCTACAGCTCAGACTAGGTCTAGTTATAGGAAACTACTATGTTTTGAGATCCCTTCACTGGCTCAATTTTGAATTTTTTTCAATTCTTTCATGAAGGAAATTGTTCCTTTTTATATTTTGGCATGTTTCTATTTCATAAATAATAAATCGTCAAGGACTTACCATTAACAGTCACTGTCTTTAGAAAATGTACCTGTTAAAATATTCCTCATCTGGTTCTCTGGTGTGGGTCTCTTTTTTGTTCTTCTAGCAAGACTATAGAATGTGAATCATAGAGCCATCTCCTGTTATAACTCCAGACTTTGAAATGCTCTTCCCTACAGTAGTTCTTAAATTTAAATGATGAATATTGTCTACTTTACACTTGTCTTGATTTTTTAGTTTATATTTTCTCCTCTGCATTTTTGTACAGCTTTTATTTAATTATTTTTTGCTATGCACTTAATGAAATAAATTGTATTGTTAACAATACAAATATTGTTGTTGTTTCACTTCATATATTTGAAGCTTAACATAAGCTAGTGATGCTTGCTGGGAAAGGCTCACCCATGACCCTTAATAAAGTGGTTAGAAAATGGATGAATGGATAAGATAGTGTTGCACTTTTACATTTTGAACACCAGATGGTGCACCGGAGGAACAATAGTTATTTTTGTAAAATTGGTGATGGATAATTGGTAAAGAATATCAAAGAAATATGAGGGTTGGGTTACTGCACACACTTACATTCAAACTTTTATTGATAGATTTGGTATTTGTTAAAACCACCTTTGGCATCAATTACAACCAGAAGTGTATTTGGGTAAGTCTCTAACAGCTTTGAATATTATCCTGATTAATTTTTTGCCCATTGCTCTTGGCAGATTGCCTCAGGCTCTCTTAGGTTTACTGAGGATCACTTATGGATAGTGGGTTTAAGGTTTTTCCTTAATTTCTCAATATGATTTATGTCAGGACTTTGACTGGGCCACTCAAAGACATTCGCTTTCTCAAGCCACTGCAGAGTTGTGCTTCAGATCAGAGCCCTGCTGAAATGTTAATTTTTGTCCCAGTTTTAGGTCTTAAGCAGATTTTCCTTCATCAGTGTTCCCATCAGTAACAAGCTTCCCAGCCCCTTCTGATGAGAAGCTACAACATAATATTGTCATCACCGTGTTTGAAAGTAGGAATGATATTGGCCGAGTGATACTGGATTTGCGTCAAGAGTAACACTTTGAATTTAGACAGATAAAGTTCCAATTTTCTCTTGTCTGACCACAAAACCTCTTGCTACATGGTTGCAGTTTCACATACTGTAGGTGCTATATTGTTAATTCCATGCATGGATTTTGGATGTTTTATTTTGAGTTCCATACAAGACACCTTGTGTTTGGGATATTGTTGACTCATGGAAATTTTCTTCCATCTCAGACATTTAATTCTATAACTCTATTCAAAGTTGCCTTTGGCCTCTCAGTAGATTTCCTAACCAGTTGTCTCCTTGCCAGGCTGCTTATTTTGCAGGGACAACATAATCTACACAGTGTTTCACTGGTAGAATATATCTTCTATTGCAGAGCACACTCAAATAATTTTGTGGCTCATTAAGATCATTTTGTGCATCTGAATTTATTTGGTTTGAACAACAGAGGGTTTCAATCCTTATGCAATCACAATTTTATTTTTTTCTTTCATTTGATCTATTTAGTTTTTCTTTTTGTTTTGATTGAGTTGAGTAGATTGTGTATAAACGGTACCAAATATTAATGGATACTTCATACTTTTTCAAGGCACTCCAGAATAATAATAAAGTAAAAAGCTGTATTGATTTCTGAACAGTAGGTGGCAGAAGAGTATTACATAAAATTCAGTTAGAATTACCCCAACATATGCAACAAGATTGAAACCAATGAACATTTAAAGACAAGAATGATTTTAAAGTAAGATATTCTGTCCATATACATACTGTACAGAGAGAAAGAATCTTTGACACATTGAAGTTTCATTAAAAACCTTATACAATATCTGCTGTAAAGGCACAAGTTGAGGTTAATTCTGTGCTGGAAAACAAAAAAAAAGCTATTTCAGCTGTGGAACCTTCTTCATTATGTGAGAGAATGAGAGAGGCTGCAGGAATATGAACCAAGAGGGTGGTAAGGATGACAAAAAAGACAATGAGAACAGGAGGTGAGAAAGGGAAACCGAAGAATTGGAGATCTAGGAGATATATTACAAAGAAAAGGCCAAAGTATGTGATTTAGAAAGAAATTACTTGACCATTGAGATATGGCATAAGGTGTGAATCTACTTTAAAGTTAATTCTGACTTGTGATATCTTGACTAATATTTAATTACTTGCAATGTTCTTGTTATAACTTTGGAAAATATTCATTAGATAAAGAAAGATATAGTATAATAAAAGCTTAAGTTGAGCCGGCGGTCAGCAGCTGTATATTTCAACTATTTCACTGCTGAATTATTCAGTTAATTCAAAATGTGAATAAAATCTCTTAAATCTTAAATATGCCTCACTTACTTGAGTTCCCTTCCGTATTGTTTTCAGTTCAAACACTGAAAAATGAATGCAATTTGTACATAATATCTATCTAGTAGTATCAATTTAATCTGCACAGCCTGTAAGGATATTATGGAGTTCTACTGAACCTGCAGTGTAATTTGTTATAAAATATAGCATGTTGACTTCTGACTTGTGGCTGGTGTTATACTAGATATGTCTTTTATTCACTTGTATCAGGCATGGGTACAATTTTCAAATGATATTTATTGTCCCCATCACATTGATATCTTATCCTGAATATGATATATCTAAAGTCCTTTTAGAATTCATCATTAGAATTCTTCCAGATGATCCCCAACACAAATATTCACTAAGTAATTTTAACAAAAATAAATAAAAAAGGAAAAACAATAAAAAGGCAACACTTTACAAAATCCAGGATTGCCTATTTTATGTTTTTTTTTCAGATTAACATACTGAAAGTTTCCATGTTATGTGATAGCTCTACTTTAAGAAACCTTACAGTTTTTATTTTTTATATGAATAATCACAGAATAACCCTACCCTGGACGGGACAGTGGTGTAGTGGTTAACATTTCTGCCTTACGGCACTGAGGCCCTTGGTTCAGTTCTTCTGGTGCAACCTGTGTGAAGTTTGTATGTTATTCCAGTGTTTGTGTGGGTTTCCTCCAGGTGCTCCACTTTTTACCCACAGTCCAAAGACATACTGTAATGTCAATTGGCTTCTGGGAAAACTGGCCCTGGGGTGAGTGTGTGCGTGTCTGTGTCTGTGCGTGCCCTATGATGGACTGTTGTTTCTCCTCCTTTGTGCCTGTTGCTTGCCACAACCTTTATTGTACATAACAAAAGTGGTGAGTTAACGAATGGATGTAAATCTACCTTACCGTAGCTGAAATATACATTGCGGTTTTTATTTTAAAAACCCTAAATGTTTACTTTATATATCAATAGTATGTTTCTAGAACTTATAGCATTAATTATCAACAGGAATAAACGTGGAATAAATTACTAGTCATTTTGTATTTAAATCAGATTATAGGAATTAGAAGTTTTCCTTTGCCTTGTGGTTTAAAAAAGGTGATGTTATCTACCTACTTAAAAATCACTGTAGATGAAAAGGGAGGGGGGTGAGTGTTAATAGCATATACTGCATGCCTCTAAGTGGAGGATATAAGCAGCAGCTAGCTGCAGAGTGGGCAGCAAGAGTGTTCATGCTTCTGAAGGATGCAGACTCATTAGACTTTGTTTGTTGAATATTGAGTGCAGGATGAGGACTACACTTTTTACCCCATACTGTCAACTTTCACTATTTTAGACCTCTGCATTAATAGGGAGGAATGCTACTTGAGTCCAAAGCAGTTCTGTTCATTTCCTTCAGCCATCAATGACTTATTCATATCTATTTAATGAATATGAATACATAAGATATGAATACATCTTAGTGGACGTACAGTATGTGGAAATGAATGTTTTGGACTACTATACACAAAACCTTGTTATCAATGCAAAGCTTTCTGCATTGGCACTGCCATTATCAATATCTAAGTAAACAGTTAATGATCACTACTGTTTGGATTTCTTAACTTTTGTAGGTATTCTTTATTTTACATCTTCCAGTAGTAATGTCTCTGAAATGACTTCTTTAATCCACATATACTGGAGTTTTACATTAACTTTCTTCTTGGTTTTCAAAATAGCCCTCCAGGCCCATGATGTCAGTTTCCAAAACAAGTATTTTAAAATGTTAATATACAAATATTAACATAAATATTACATCATATTATCTTTTTGAGGGTATGCTGGTACCTTGGAGAATCTCAACACATTCATGTCCATGTATTCATATACACTATAAAGCATTAACAGCATTATATAAGCAACTATAATGCAAATAAGCATAACAATATTGTTTAAATAACTGTATACTAGGATTCTAAATTCCATTAACAATTGACAAGTTACAAAAATGAAATGGGTTATGTTCCACCAATTGTCTTTAATATACCTGAGTATGAAACTCCAGAGAACTTGAACAACATTTCTGAATGTTGCTGAACAACAACTTTGTGAAGGCATTAGTCCAGCTACAGTATGTTTAATAAGTATTCAAATGAAAAGCTGCGGTTTAAAATTGCCTACATACTGCATTTTTGTGTAAATAAAATATATTGTGGATATATTTTTAAACTGCAAAGAAACAATAAATAGGTTTATTCTATGCTGAAAAGAGAAGAAAGAAAACAACGTTTCGGCCATGGAGCCTTCTTCAGGTGTGAGAAAGACAGGGCAGTAAGCAAAGGTAAGGTAGCAGGAGGACAAAAGCGGGGAGAGAGGAGGAGCGAGAGGTGGGAGCAGGGGACAGAAAGAGAGGCCAATCAGGAAGTGTGAAGTCAGAATAGGTGAAATGAGGTGTGAAGTGAAACCTACAATGAATAGAGAGAATTTAGAAGAAAAGTAGTCTGTCGTTGAGAGAAGGGGGAAGGTGTGATCCTAGCTGCAGGATAATTTTAGTTTCTGTAGTCTTTCTGATGTATGAGTTAGGAAAACCATCTTTGAGAACACAGATGGGGAGATTATTTTTAAACTGCTGTCGATACTTGTGCCTTATGGAGTTTTTAAACAGAAGTTTTGGAAGAGGTCAAATTGTAATCTTTCATTTCTGCTGAGCAAATCTTGCGTGTATAATTTTTTTTCTGCCTCTCTCTCCAACCAATTTTCACCTTTGTGGCAGCCTCTCTGGTTCATTCCTCACAATTGAGGGAGAGTTTAGCCAGGGCTGTCATTTCTTCAGCCAGGCATGTTAATGCAAAAATCTAAAATATAAGTATGCATCCCCTTTAGATTTAAAATTTATTGTGTTAAATAGTTTATATGCCAGGTACTGCATGGACAATTATGATTTTGCTGTACAATAATACCACAACAAAACCTTATACATTAATTAGATTTATTTTATAATATAATATTTTTAAAAAGGAAAATGTACATAATTTTACATACAGTATGTACATTTGTGTTTTGCATAGTTTGCATATTTAAAATCAGTACTTTTACTCAATAATTGTGTTTTATTACAGTACATTGTTTTGTGCTTAGAAAATGTGAGGATACATTTTAATTAATTCAATTTTATTTTAGACAATTCAAAAGGGCACACTTTTTAAATGTATCAAATACTTCTTTACCAAATATCCATTCACTTCCTATTTGGTTTATATTTGGACTGCTCCGGGAACAATTCCATAAAGCTATTCGCTTAAAAAGAACATTAATTGATCTATTCACACACACATTTTCAATAATCGGTAATTCATTTCAGGGTCATGGTGGCCTATTGCCAATTCCAGGAAGCATTGGGCATAAGGGAGGATACATCTTGAACCAGACAGCAGTCCAACACAGGGCACAAAAAAAACAAATATGAAAACAAAAAAAACAGACTCAAATATGTACACACTCTGTTAGCATTCAACCAACTAAATACATTAATAAATTAATATGAACATAAATACCTACAGTATTATCTATAGTTATAATTATTCACATAACCCATAAAGATCATGTCTTTTAAAACAAATATGATTAGATCATTATAAGTATGGTTTTGATGCTGTGGCAGAACCTAAAGTGAGCTGGCATACAAGAAAGTCCTCTAAAATCACAGAGACGTAGCAGTTCTACAAGGAAAACAGGACAAAATTCCGCTCAATAAAAGATTTTGCTACTATAATTGGGTGTTTCAAGTTACTGACTCAAGGGGTACACTTACGTTTTCACACAAAGATATTAAGTACTGGTGTTTTTTTTTGTTTAATAAATAACATTTTGCATGTGTTATTTGTCAAATGAGGTTTGCTTCTATGATGGATTTGGTGAGGACTACATTAGGTGAAGGTCAAACATGTCTAAATATGTTAAACATAAGGGAATGTTCTTACTTTTTCCCCACGCTGTACTGTATTCTAATAAAAGTCAAATAAGCAAAAAGGTTTATATAGTATGCATGACTTACCTTTGAAACTATTTTTTTGTATTGAAAGAAACATGTTTAATGTAGTGGAGGGATAGATCCATTCAGTATTGCACTTAGTTCAATCTTTTACTATGAAACAAGGGCAGTTTCTATTTAATTGCATTTATTTAACAGATGTTCAGGTGGTGGTCAAATTCTAATGTCACACTTCTGCTCCCTTATGTATAAGTACTCTCTGGCTGCACATTGCACTGCATGTATCATTTCTAGTACCCCTCTCTCCACATCAAGGTCACCTTTGCAGCATTTTCTTCCTGACTCATCCCTTATAAGAGGGAATATGGCAGCACCAATCAGGATAAGAGTAGAGAAACATTTCAAAGGCAATTAAAATTACTTTGAGCATGGTGAAGTTGGTCAGAAGTAGAAGGCACCAAGGCACTGTCAAGCAAGAGGAAACTCATGCAGGATGCCATTTTAAGACCAGAAACAACTTTAAAGATAGCTATAGATTTCAGTGTCATTATTGTAAAATGTCTTTACATTACACCCACTTCTATGTTTTTTTTTTAAATACACACACCCTATTTCAGTCTTCTCCATGTTTATTTTATTGTTGCAGATTGCAGTTCTTTACCATAAACATACTTTGTTTTCATTTATGTCACAAACAGTTCTTTCAGGGCCCTATGCAGACAACACGATCTGGAGGGAAGTGAGGAATACACGAGGAAAGAGGCATGCTAGGGGCTGGAAGGAAAACAGGGGGGCGTGTCCATGGTGCGCTGGTGTTTGGGGGAGGTGTGGTCGAGGCGAACAGTCCAAGGGAGTCTGATGCAAATCCAAGAATGAAGCGAAAGTCCAAAGCCGGGTAATCCATCCTGACAGACACACAGAAGAATTAAAAACCGGAGCGGGATCTGGTGGAGGGTCAGGGGAATACCCTGATCCCGGACCCAGATAGTCAGGATGCCGTAGTGAAGCCTATGCTGTCGAGCAGCTCCTGGACTCGCGGGTAGGCAGGCTTCCGGGCATCCATGTTCCAAAGCTGAGCCCCGATAGGCAGGAACATCTGGATTATATAACACAGGGGCTGGAACTGGAGACAGGTGCTAGAGATGATTGAAAACAAGGTAGGGCTGGAGCTTCCTTAAGATAGATAGATAGATTAGATTAGATAGATAGATACTTTATTGATCCCGTGAGGGAAATTGCAGTGCAACAGCAGCTTTACACAGACAACACAGCCACAGTGTAACAAATGATACAATAATAATAATAGTACAATACATACAATACAATCAGTACAGTGAGGGGTGCACTAAAAGAGTTACTCACAGTCCGGACACACAAAGAACAAACTAGAACAGAACAGTACACAGAAAAATCGTATCACACATATGAATATAAATATAGATGTAAATATAGATATAGATATAAATATAAATGTATTGCACGGGTCCCTGACATATATTGCACAAAAAATGGTTGTAAACGGGAAAAGAAAAGAAAGAGAACAGATGTAGCAGTAGATGTGTAGATGCGTTCAGTCCAGAAACAGGTCACTGTCGATGTTGCCTCTGCCCAGATGCAAGGTAGATGCGTTGTACAGTCTTATGGCAGAAGGCAAGAATGACCTCCTGTAGCGCTCCCTGTCGCACCGTGGATGAATCAGTCTATTGCTGAACGTGCTCTTCATTTCTACAAGCCTGTCATAGAGGGGATGGGAGATGTTGTCCATGATGGCCTCTAGTTTGGACACCATTCTCCTCTCAGCCACTACCTCCAAGGGGTCCAGGTCAGACCCAATGACAGAGCTTGCTTTCCTGATGAGCTTGTTCAGCCTTTTAGAATCCACTGCTCTAATCCCAGGGCCCCAGCATACCACTGCGTAGAAAATGGTGCTCGCTACCACCGACTGATAGAACATATGTTGCATCTTACTACAGATGCAGCCATTCAAAGTGCGCGGTACAGACACGTACCGGAGGTAATTGGCTACGGCCTCACGCATCATGACGCGCATTGACGCAAAATACCGCGGTACGTGATTGGTTGACCGACAGGGGCACTCATGGTGCGTTGGTCAGTCGTAGAAAGATTTAAATGTCTTTACTGTGCCCGTTTAAGTATTGAATATTTATATGGAATTTTACCACTGAAGGGAAATCTTAGTAGCTGAGCATAAAAAGAATAGGAGCATACTGTAACGCATGTGAAGGCCATAAACGATATTAATTTTGGAACACAAACATACAGTATATGGCGGGTCTCGGAAAACATACACACCAGTATTCCATTTCTCCCTAAACATTTTAAGCATCGAAGTCTTTAACAAACGTGATACCGGAGTCAACAAGCATACTTTTAGAATTTGATTAAAAGGGAAAATAATATGGAATCGCGTATCTAACGAAATTAATAACGATATAATTATATTCATGTACCGCTGTGGGTTAGGTTCCCGACTACCATCTCACACGCTGGGTGTTCGAATCCCGCTGGAGCCGTGACTTTTTTTTAACAAACATTTCTTTGAAAAAATAAAACGTTTCCCTGGCTCTGAGATTAAATAAAACTTCACTCGCACCAAACAAATTTATATTTCTAAATATCACAACATGATCGAATTTAAGTCATTTTAATAACAATGAATACTCACCTATGCGTTACAATATAAACATTTATATTGATTTAAATCGCGTTTAAATCGCCTTTATTTAAAACCCATAAATAAAGCTGATACTGTTTAGACTTTTAAATATTTAAAAATGTATTACAGCAGCACAATGCACAATGCAACGTAAATCGCTATCTTTGTCTTCTGCGTAATAATGTTCACCTCTCTGTCCAGCAAATTAACAATAGTAATAATAATGAACTTTATTGTATATGGCGCCTTTAAAGCGTGGCAAGCTTCTAATGTCAACCTGACTACGGCGAAAGGAACCCTTCTTTCATTGGAAGACAATGAACATATTCTAGCCCTAAATGAATTAATAGCAAACATGGTTTACATAAAATACATTTTTCCAAGAAAGTTTAGCCTTTGTCACTAATGAAACCACTTAATAAATACATAAATATAGAAATCTTAAGATTTTTAAAATACATGACTTTGCTAAAATTTATTTAAAAATAAAAACGATTACAAACGCCAGCGGAGAGAGAGAACAGGGGAGGAATGTTGGTTTTGCATAAGGGGCGGGGCTATGGAAATGAGGTCTATTTGGGAATGTGGAGTTACATGTTCTGTCTGTTTGTGAATTATCATTGTTGAGTATGTCCGTGAGAACTGTATCCTGGGGTTGGACTGGTTCCCGCTCCGGTCATCCCACACACCCCGGACACCTCCCATCACACCCACCGCGAAGCTGATTCGTTCCCCCTGCCCCACCAACTCTCGCCGGCCCAAGTCAAGGCAACCACCCACCTTCTGCAACCAGTCCAATCCCAGGATACAGTCCACTTGGACTGGGGCAAGGTAGAAGGGGTGTTTCATCCTTGCAGCCCCAAAGTGCACGGTGAGCATCCTGGGGGTCCGGCTGCCTCAGTACCCGGCAGGACACCAGCCCGCAGCAGGGTGATGGTCAAACCGGTGTCGACGAGGGCCTGGCAGGGTCTGCCCTCCATGAGGTAAGGAAGGAATAAGCCAACTCTTCCCCCAGCAGGCAGGGTGAAGCGCTCCTTGCTTAGAATAGCAATATTATGGAAAATAATTAAAAGTTTAAACAGTATCAACTAAACTTCATTAATATAAGTATTGAGTGGTATTAAATAAATACAGCTTTTTAGTATAGATTACACTTTTCTAAAATGTATTTAAAAAATAAAAATGATTACTAATCTAATCTTTCCACATTTGATCCCAAAATCCCAAGAAAAATAAATCTAAATGGGGAGAAAGCTATACTGAAAGTTTATTAATATACTTAGAAGACAAAGTAAAAAAACTTTACTTTGAAAAAAAAATGACACAATAAACATAATAACCATAATAACGACCAACCAACAAAAACAACCATATAAACATAATACCAACCGAAAACATAGATAACAACCACAATCCAAAATCAAATATATCAAACCATTAAAGCAAAACCGTCCTCCAATTATCAACAAATCTCAATATCTTGTACGAATTATTCGTAATACAAACCAAAAATAGCCCGCAAACTCTCTCAAATTCCTCCAATTATCATAATCCCACCCCTTATGCAAAACCAAACCCTCCTCCCATCCCAGTTTATCCTCTTTTTCATAAACAAAATCCACCTCAATTTTCAACATAAAGCATTACACAAAATCAATACCTCAACACTCCATACTCAACAACGATAATTCACAAACAGCCAGAACATGTAACTCCACATTCCCAAATAGACCTAATTTCCATAGTCCCGCCCCTTATGCAAAACCAACATCCCTCCCCTGTTCTCTCTCTCCGCTGGTGTTTGTAATCGTTTTTATTTTTAAATAAATTTTAGCAAAGTCATGTATTTTAAAAATCTTAAGATTTCTATATGTATGTCTTTATTTAGTGGTTTCATAAGTGACAAAGGCTAAACTTTCTTGGAAAAATGTCTTTTATGTAAACCATGTTTGCTATTAATTCATTTAGGGCTAGAATATGTTCATTGTCTTCCAATGAAAGAAGGGTTCCTTTCGCCGTAGTCAGGTTGACATTAGAAGCTTGCCACGCTTTAAAGGCGCCATATACAATAAAGTTCATTATTATTACTATTGTAAATTTGCTGGACAGAGAGGTGAACATTATTACGCAGAAGACAAAGATAGCGATTTACGTTGCATTGTGCATTGTGCAGCTGTAATACAGTTTTAAATATTTAAAAGTCTAAACAGTATCAGCTTTATTTATGGGTTTTAAATAAAGGCGATTTAAACGCGATTTAAATCAATATAAAGTTTATATTGTAACGCATAGGTGAGTATTCATTGTTATTAAAATGACTTAAATTCGATCATGTTGTGATATTTAGAAATATAAATTTGTTTGGTGCGAGTGAAGTTTTATTTAATCTCAGAGCCAGGGAACCGTTTTATTTTTTCAAAGAAATGTTTGTTAAAAAAAAGTCACGGCTCCAGCGGGATTCGAACACCCAGCGTGTGAGATGGTAGTCGGGAACCTAACCCACAGCGGTACATGAATATAATTATATCGTTATTAATTTCGTTAGATACGCGATTCCATATTATTTTCCCTTTTAATCAAATTTAAAAGTATGCTTGTTGACTCCGGTATCACGTTTGTTAAAGACTTCGATGCTTAAAATGTTTAGGGAGAAATGGAATACTGGTGTGTATGTTTTCCGAGACCCGCCATATACTGTATGTTTATGTTCCAAAATTAATATCGTTTATGGCCTTCACATGCGTTACAGTATGCTCCTATTCTTTTTATGGTCAGCTACTAAGATTTCCCTTCAGTGGTAAAATTCCATATAAATATTCAATACTTAAACGGGCACAGTAAAGACATTAAATATACATATACATACTGTATACAGTACAGTTTGCATACAGTAATATGTTTATGTTCCTAAATCAATCTCTTTTATGAGCATGTGAAAGGCATGGTGAATCAGAGATTCTCAAAAATTACTGTACTTTGCATGATTGGAAACAAATGCATGATGGCGAAATGCTGTGGTGTTACTTTTACAAAGACGGTAGTAGTTCAGGTGGGTAGCTGCGTCAGCATGCGTAGGCTGCAAAGGAACAAGTAATAGGTTTATTCCATGCTGAAATAAAAAAGAAAGAGAACACAACGTTTCGGCCGTGGAGCCTTCTTCAGGTGTGAGAGAGACAGGGCAGTAGGCAAAGGTAAAGTAGCGGGAGAACAAAGGTTGGGAGGGAGGAAGAGTGAGAGGCGGGAGCAGGGGACAGAAAGAGAGGCCAATCAAGAGGTGTGAAGTCAGAATGGGTGCAAAGAGGTGTGAAATGAAACTTCCAATGAATGGAGAAAATTTAAAAGAACAGTAGTCTGTCGTTAAGGGAAGGGAGAATGTGTGATCCTAGCTGCAGAATAATTTTAGTTTCGGTGGTCTTTCTGATGTATGAGTTTGGAAAACCGTCTTTGAGAACACAGACGGAGAGATTAGAGTGGTCGTGGCCGTCAGAGGTGAAATGAGAAACAATGGGCTTGGAGAGATCTTTAATCTTCACAGCCCTGACGTGTTCTCTGAAGCGGTCTCCGAGTCTCCTTCCTGTTTCTCCAATGTAGATGGCTGGGCATTTACTGCAAGAGATACAGTAAATAAGGTTGCTGGAGGTACAAGATGCTGTCTGGGTGACCCGGAATTGTCCTGAGGGGCCTTGAATGAGTGTGGTGGTGGCTGTGTACTTGCAGGTGATACAGTGAGTTCTGTTGCAAGGGAAAGTGCCAGGTGTGGATGGCTGTTGAGGGCGGTCAAGGGAGCTGTGAACAAGGAGGTTACGCAGATTAGGTGGTCGGCGATATGAGATGATAGGGCAATCAGAAAAGAGGGCCCCAATGGAGGGATCATCCTGTAGGATGGAAAAGTTGTGGTTAATGGTCCTGGGGATAGGAAGTGTGTTGGGGTGGTAAGGAAGCACCAAAGGAATGCGGTTGTTATGGCAGGAGTTCCTGATCGGGTTGATGGTCCGGGGGGTGTTTTTGGCTCGGGCAAGGGCCCTGTCAATCACACTGCTGGGGTATCCTCTGTTGATGAAAAATGAGTACATTTCGAGGGCTTGGTTCTCGAAGTCGATGTCGTCGCTGCATAATCGTCGTAACCTAAGGAACTGTGAAAAAGGAAGAGAGTTTTTAGTGTGGTTGGGGTGAAATGAGCTGTACAGGAGGTAGCTGTGTGAATCCGTGGGTTTGTAATAAACTGAAGTGGACAGTTGGTGGTAGTTGATAGAGAAGTTGATGTCTAGAAACGGAAGAGTGGTGGAAGATATGTTAACCATATATTTGAGGGACGGGTGGAAGTTGGTGAAATGGTGCAGGAAGAACTCAAGCTGATTGTTGGAGCATGTGGTGGCACCGACGCAGTCATCAATATATCGTTTGTAGAGGTCAGGGACATAACCAGTGTAGGAAGCGAAGAAGCATTCTTCTACCCAGCCGACAAAAATATTGGCATAGCTGGGTCCCATTCTGGTGCCCATGGCAACTCCACTGACCTGTTGGTAAAAAAGATTATTGAAAGAGAATGCGTTCAGTGTGAAGACCAATTCTGCAAGGCGTACCAGGGTGTGGGTGGGTGGATCAAGCACTGTGCGTTTGTCCAGCGTGTGCTTGAGTGCTGTAAGGCCGTCATTATGGGGAATGACGGTGTACAGAGATGTGATGTCCATGGTAAAAATGTAGCATTCGGTACCTTGAAATTGGAAATCATTAAAAAGTTGGAGCGCGTGGTTGGTGTCTTTGATGTATGAGGGAAGATCTTCAACCAGCGGTCTCATGAGGCTGTCGAGAAAGGCTGAGATGTAAGTAGTTGGACAGTTACATGCTGATACGATGGGGCGTCCAGGGGTGTCCGGTTTGTGGATTTTGGGGAGGAGGTAAAATTGAGATACCTGTGGATGTTCCATGATGAGCCGGTTTGCCTCCTGGGGGAGCTCATTACTGCTGATAAGAAGAGAAATGGTGGATACCACTTCCTTTTGGTAGTCAGTGGTAGGGTCCTGTTGGAGAGGGAGGTAGGCAGAAGTGTCACTTAGTTGTCTAGAGGCTTCAAAGATATATAGATCCTTACGCCACACCACAACAGCACCTCCTTTGTCTGCTGGTTTGATGACGATATCATCCCTGTTGCGGAGAGACTGGAGCGCCTGATTTTCTCCTTGGGTGAGGTTAGACCTATGTTTACTGGGTATAGAGAGTGCCTTGGGAGCTTGATTAGTGCATTGGTTGATGAAATAATCAACTGGTGGAAAACGGCCAGAGGGGGGAGTCAAACAGCTCTGTTTGGGATTAATGTTGTTAATGACATCAATAACCGGGTTGTTATCAGCTGCCTGTGAAAAGGAATTGTCGGCAAAATGTGCTCTGAGACGAATCCTGCGGTAAAAGCGGTTAAGGTCAACATTGGTCTGGGGGATGTCCAGCTTCCTCGGAACTGGTACAAAACTGAGCCCTTTGCTGAGGAGGGATCGCTCATCCTGTGAAAGGGAAAGGTCAGAAGGTATGGTGACAACAAGGTTAGGGTTGGTGAGGGTGTTCGGGGTGTTGATGGTTTTCTTCTGTAGAAGATGACTGAGTTTTTTGTCCTTCTCTGTAGTGAGAAACTGGTAGAGTTTAGAGTTGAGAGATCTAATGAGGTTAGTTATGAAGGGAAGATGATACCTTTTCTTTTGACTCTGATACCACCCAGAGTAACACGCAGAGACTTCTAAAACAATTTTCTAGGAAACTAATGCTCTCTACCATTTTCTCCCTCAAAAAACAGATTATTCTTTCCGACAACAACATCAAAGAGGCTAAGGAATTTCTACGGCTGACAGCTCCACATCATCTTCCCTTCATAACTAACCTCATTAGATCTCTCAACTCTAAACTCTACCAGTTTCTCACTACAGAGAAGGACAAAAAACTCAGTCATCTTCTACAGAAGAAAACCATCAACACCCCGAACACCCTCACCAACCCTAACCTTGTTGTCACCTTCGCTTCCTACACTGGCTATGTCCCTGACCTCTACAAACGATATATTGATGACTGCGTCGGTGCCGCCACATGCTCCAACGATCAGCTTGAGTTCTTCCTGCACCATTTCACCAACTTCCACCCGTCCCTCAAATATACGGTTAACATATCTTCCAACACTCTTCCATTTCTAGACATCAACTTCTCTATCAACTACCCCCGACTGTCCACTTCAGTTTATTACAAACCCACGGATTCACACAGCTACCTCCTGTACAGCTCATTTCACCCCAACCACACTAAAAACTCTCTTCCTTTTTCACAGTTCCTTAGGTTACGACGATTATGCAGCGACGACATCGACTTCGAGAACCAAGCCCTCGAAATGTACTCATTTTTCATCAACAGAGGATACCCGAGCAGTGTGATTGACAGGGCCCTTGCCCGAGCCAAAAACACCCCCCCTGACCATCAACCCGATCAGGAACTCCCGCCATAACAACCGCATTCCTTTGGTGCTTCCTTACCACCCCAACACACTTCCTATCCCCAGGACCATTAACCACAACTTTTCCATCCTACAGGATGATCCCTCCATTGGGGCCCTCTTTTCTGATTGCCCTATCATCTCATATCGCCGACCACCTAATCTGCGTAACCTCCTTGTTCACAGCTCCCTTGACCGCCCTCAACAGCCATCCACACCTGGCACTTTCCCTTGCAACAGAACTCACTGTATCACCTGCAAGTACACAGCCACCACCACACTCATTCAAGGCCCCTCAGGACAATTCCGGGTCACCCAGACAGCATCTTGTACCTCCAGCAACCTTATTTACTGTATCTCTTGCAGTAAATGCCCAGCCATCTACATTGGAGAAACAGGAAGGAGACTCGGAGACCGCTTCAGAGAACACGTCAGGGCTGTGAAGATTAAAGATCTCTCCAAGCCCATTGTTTCTCATTTCACCTCTGACGGCCACGACCACTCTAATCTCTCCGTCTGTCAAAGACGGTTTTCCAAACTCATACATCAGAAAGACCACCGAAACTAAAATTATTCTGCAGCTAGGATCACACATTCTCCCTTCCCTTAACGACAGACTACTGTTCTTTTAAATTTTCTCCATTCATTGGAAGTTTCATTTCACACCTCTTTGCACCCATTCTGACTTCACACCTCTTGATTGGCCTCTCTTTCTGTCCCCTGCTCCCGCCTCTCATTCCTCCTCCCTCCCAACCTTTGTTCTCCCGCTACTTTACCTTTGCCTACTGCCCTGTCTCTCTCACACCTGAAGAAGGCTCCACGGCGGAAACGTTGTGTTCTCTTTCTTTTTTATTTCAGCATGGAATAAACCTATTACTTGTTCTTTTACAAAGACGGTCAATGAAAAAAAGAATGTGGACCAGGGCAATACTTTGAGTTTACAGCTTGTCCAAGGTCATTCATTATTAATACTATTAGTAATATCTTCGTTAAAGACTTTGATGGTGACAGCTCAAACATGAGAGGTTGAGCTTTATTAGCTCCACCTTGCGGAAATTCCGGATACTATTATTTTAATTGCGGTACTATAGGAGAATTTCCGCTAACTCGCGGTAGACTGCGTAAAGCGCACCACAAAATAATGCGGTATCGCCTGCTTGTTTTGAATGGCTGCATCTGTACATACATACAAAAAGCTGCTATTTGTTTGAAATTATATGACATTTGATCTTTGAAATGTACAGTAAAACAAGATAGTAAAAGTATCTTGTATCAGCCTCATGGACTGGCCGGGCAGCTTTACTTTTCACTTTGTAGTCCTCAAAAGTGCCTGTTTTTTTCTCTATTCACTCTTCATTATTATTCTTCTTAATCTTTTTTTTACCAAAAAGATATGGTTACTTGCAGTTTAGTAATTCCCAAACATTTCCTGGAGTTAAGCTAAGGATTTTTGAAATTAAGGACACCTCCCTCCATCTGCCTTTAAAATCTGCCTTTAAACCTTTAAAGATTCCCATCTACACTGTTTTAGCAAATGAAGAAAACATTTGAATAAAAGACAACTTAATATTTCTTATGGTATTGTGTTACCTTTATTGATTGCGCTGATGCAATTGATTACTATACATATTATGAGTGTAGTTCAGGTGGGTAGCTGCGTCAGCATGCGTAGGCTGCAAAGGAACAAGTAATAGGTTTATTCCATGCTGAAAAAAAGAAGAAAGAGAACACAACGTTTCGGCCGTGGAGCCTTCTTCAGGTGTGAGAGAGACAGGGCAGTAGGCAAAGGTAAAGTAGCGGGAGAACAAAGGTTGGGAGGGAGGAGGAGTGAGAGGCGGGAGCAGGGGACAGAAAGAGAGGCCAATCAAGAGGTGTGAAGTCAGAATGGGTGCAGAGAGGTGTGAAATGAAACTTCCAATGAATGGAGAAAATTTAAAAGAACATTAGTCTGTCGTTAAGGGAAGGGAGAAGGTGTGATCCTAGCTGCAGAATAATTTTAGTTTCGGTGGTCTTTCTGATGTATGAGTTTGGAAAACCGTCTTTGAGAACACAGACGGAGAGATTAGAGTGGTCGTGGCCGTCAGAGGTGAAATGAGAAACAATGGGCTTGGAGAGATCTTTAATCTTTACAGCCCTGACGTGTTCTCTGAAACGGTCTCCGAGTCTCCTTCCTGTTTCTCCAATGTAGATGGCTGGGCATTTACTGCAAGAGATACAGTAAACAAGGTTGCTGGAGGTACAAGATGCTGTCTGGGTGATCCGGAATTGTCCTGAGGGGCCTTGAATGAGTGTGGTGGTGGCTGTGTATTTGCAGGTGATACAGCGAGCTCTGTTGCAAGGGAAAGTGCCTGGTGTGGATGGTTGTTGAGGGCGGTCAAGGGAGCTGTGAACAAGGAGGTTACGCAGATTAGGTGGTCGGCGATATGAGATAATAGGGCGATCAGAAAAGAGGGCCCCAATGGAGGGATCATCCTGTAGGATGGAAAAGTTGTGGTTAATGGTCCTGGGGATAGGAAGTGTGTTAGGGTGGTAAGGAAGCACCAGAGGAATGCGGTTGTTACGGCGGGAGTTCCTGATCGGGTTGATGGTCCGGGGGGTGTTTTTGGCTCGGGCAAGGGCCCTGTCAATCACACTGCTGGGGTATCCTCTGTTGATGAAAAATGAGTACATTTCGAGGGCTTGGTTCTCGAAGTCGATGTCGTCGCTGCATAATCGTCGTAACCTAAGGAACTGTGAAAAAGGAAGAGAGTTTTTAGTGTGGTTGGGGTGAAATGAGCTGTACAGGAGGTAGCTGTGTGAATCCGTGGGTTTGTAATAAACTGAAGTGGACAGTCGGGGGTAGTTGATAGACAAGTGGATGTCTAGAAACGGAAGAGTAGTGGAAGATATGTTAATCGTATATTTGAGGGACGGGTGGAAGTTGGTGAAATGGTGCAGGAAGAACTCAAGCTGATCGTTGGAGCATGTGGCGGCACCGACGCAGTCATCAATATATCGTTTGTAGAGGTCAGGGACATAGCCAGTGTAGGAAGCGAAGAAGCGTCAGGAACTCCCGCCGTAACAACCGCATTCCTCTGGTGCTTCCTTACCACCCTAACACACTTCCTATCCCCAGGACCATTAACCACAACTTTTCCATCCTACAGGATGATCCCTCCATTGGGGCCCTCTTTTCTGATCGCCCTATTATCTCATATCGCCGACCACCTAATCTGCGTAACCTCCTTGTTCACAGCTCCCTTGACCGCCCTCAACAACCATCCACACCAGGCACTTTCCCTTGCAACAGAGCTCGCTGTATCACCTGCAAATACACAGCCACCACCACACTCATTCAAGGCCCCTCAGGACAATTCCGGATCACCCAGACAGCATCTTGTACCTCCAGCAACCTTGTTTACTGTATCTCTTGCAGTAAATGCCCAGCCATCTACATTGGAGAAACAGGAAGGAGACTCGGAGACCGTTTCAGAGAACATGTCAGGGCTGTAAAGATTAAAGATCTCTCCAAGCCCATTGTTTCTCATTTCACCTCTGACGGCCACGACCACTCTAATCTCTCCGTCTGTGTTCTCAAAGACGGTTTTCCAAACTCATACATCAGAAAGACCACCGAAACTAAAATTATTCTGCAGCTAGGATCACACCTTCTCCCTTCCCTTAACGACAGACTAATGTTCTTTTAAATTTTCTCCATTCATTGGAAGTTTCATTTCACACCTCTCTGCACCCATTCTGACTTCACACCTCTTGATTGGCCTCTCTTTCTGTCCCCTGCTCCCGCCTCTCACTCCTCCTCCCTCCCAACCTTTGTTCTCCCGCTACTTTACCTTTGCCTACTGCCCTGTCTCTCTCACACCTGAAGAAGGCTCCACGGCCGAAACGTTGTGTTCTCTTTCTTCTTTTTTTCAGCATGGAATAAACCTATTACTTGTTCCTTTGCATATTATGAGTGTGTCTGTTTGGAAAACCATAATCTGCTGGAAGAAAGTTCAATGTCCTTGACAATGTTATGTATCTGATACATACAACTTCCTAATAACAATTAGCAAATCAAGCAGACTTCATAGAGATGTATTTATTCATGGTTACTAATGAAACATTTTGATTTACTCACGTACTAATATTAAGTAATTCTAAAACCCTGGGATCTGAATTAGAGTACTGAAATTCAGTGCAATGGTTCTGAATTTAATGCAGGAAATGATACCTAAATTACAAAACAGAGTGAACATGAGGAACAAACCATCATGCAAAACAAAAAATTCAAAATAGCTTAAGAACAAATTGCTAACCTTTTAAAAAACTTTACAGACATTATCACAATGTATATACAAAATGTAGGAGACATTTTGACAGTACAAACTCTGGGTAAAGTATTTATCATCTGTGCTACAGACACCCCAGGGAGTGTTTTAATTATACCCATTTGGCAATTTGTTTTACAGCAGCAGACAATATACAATACTGTACAGTAAAACACACAAACAAATATGACATATAAACATGAACAAGACAATCAGCTCTTGAGTGAGGTTATGTCCATAGGTATGAATGAGAACTTCAAACTGTTTGATTCTAAATTCTGTAATTCTGATATCTGTATCAGCATTCAGAGAGGGGTAGTTGGAATTCATTAAAAAAAGGGTGTGCAGGTTCATCAAGGAGGGAATATGCTTTACACAAGACTTGTAACTGATTAACTTAGGGAAGGATTGAAAGATCAGTACAAATTACTTTCTGACATAGTTTGATAGTCCGAGTTTGGTCTTACCTCTCGGATTCAAATTCCCCAAACCAGCAGATCAGGGCAAGTTTAAGCAGATTAATTAAAACATGATCAACAATGAACTATCTACCTTAAAATGTTTTATGTCTTAAAATGCTGGATGTCCTTTTGTGGATGGAGGTGTGGGAGAAGGAGGGAGATATTCCTGCTGCGGCACGCTGACAGTGCCTCTCTGAGGACCTGGCTAGTTAGTCCTGGCTGAAGTAGTACAGTTTGTGCGCATAATAAGTGACTGCGGGTTCGAGCAAGTCACACTCTTTAGACAGAAAGAAGACTGGTTTGCTCCCGATGTAGCACTTTTCCTAAATACTAAGATTCAGCTGTTGATATTTCAGACTGTAGTTCACTCGTTGATCAGGCGAGCACTTACTGTGGGTTACCGGAGGTTCACAAGGTTTGCTGCTAGGAAAATCTCGGGCAGATCCTTTGGTTACACGTGGGCTACCTCCGGTCTCGGCTCTTAGAACAAGGTAAAGTCCTGGCACTCAGACACCCTGGCCGTCATGTGATTGTCCGAGCTGAGTCTGAGAATGTCTTGGAGGGGGCCCTCTGGGCCCTGTGCTGCCTCTTTTCTCTGGTGGAACTACGGTCGTTCATTGATTGAAAGTTTCGTGGGCATTCGAGACCCACGTGGGGTTACTCCACTCTACCAGTTACTGATTGGTTGATCAAGGTGGAGGATGAGTAACAATGTTTTCTGAACTTAGGGTTGTAAAGAACTTGGGATGAGGCTCTCCCTTGGAATCTCCCAAACAGAAAGGCACCAGAGATTACCATTCATTAAGGTGGCTGGAGAATCTCAGCACTGAGAGCTGTTCCTTATTAGAAAACTCTATCAGACAGAAAAACACCTTAAATCTGAACCACATGGAATGGCCTCTCTGTGTCCAGCACCACAGAGATGAGGGAGAGAGACTGGCGGTGGGGACAGCAAACTTAAATCCTGCATTATTAATAAGCATTGCTGCTACAACAGCAAATAATACACTTTGAGTCCCCCCCACCACTATTTACAAACCCCGTTCCCTAATAAAATTAAAATGAAAAAACTAATACTAATTGAAACAACACCTTCCCAACATCCATAGTATTTGTAATTGAAAATAAACTTCCTATTTATAACTTTACAAAAAACATTTTTTCTGTATTACCCTTCAATTCACCAGTGGCAACCCACTGAGGCTAAGCAGGTTTGAATCTGGTCAGTGCCTGGATGTGAGACCTCCTGGAAAAGCTTCTGGAAGAGGTGTTAGTAGGATCACTAGGGAACACTTACCATGCGGTCTGTGTAGGTCCTAATGTCCCAGTATAGTGACGGGGACGTTATACTGTGAGAAAGACACCATCATTTGGATGATAGGTAAAACCAAGGTTTTTGTTTCGCAAAAAGAGTAGGGGGATTAACCTTGGTGTCCTGGCCAAATTTCCCCCAGGACTTTAGCAATCAAGGCCTCCTGCAATCAGCCATTCAAAATGAGTGAGGTACGCAGCGGTACAACGTGGTGGGTGTGTCGCATCAAAACGCGTCATAACATGTCATATTGCGTCATACCGCATGCAAATTAGATTATGTTAATAGTATCCGGAATCACCTTGTAAAACAGCCAGGTGGAGCTAATAAAGCTTAACCTCTCATGTACAGTATTTGAGCTGTCACCAGAAAACACTTAATTTCGAATCCCGATCACTGCTGAGGGACAATCTTTATTTAATTAAGAATTTAAGTTGTACTGTATACTCTTTAGACTTTTAATTTTAAACATGAAAATCATTAAACATTAAAATGTTGGTATATTTTATAAAAGCAAGATTGCTCAGCTGGACAAAAGTACACAACCTACCACCTCTATAATAAATATTTTAATTAAGATATTACTAATAGTATTAATAATGAATGACCTTGTACAAGCTGTAAACTCAAAGTATTACCCTGGTCCACTTTCTTTGTAACCATCTTTGTAAATGAAAAGACTATTTTTTCATTGACAAAAAGTAACACCACAGCATTTCGTTGATCCGATCACATATTCGTTTCCAATCATAGAAAGTAAGTTTTGAGAATCTCCGTTTCACTATGCACGTAAAAACGTTTCCAAAATAACCACATGTAAGACTTTGATGCTTAAAATGTTTAGGGAGAAAGTGGAATACTGGGGTGTATTTTTTCTTTAAACTACTGTAGCGGCAATGCTTGTAATAAGACAGAGTTAAGCGTTGGTATGCTCCTAAAGGAGGCCCCATCTCACCCTCCATCTCTGTGGTGCAACCACAGAGAAAGAATTCATGCAAGTTGATTTAAGATGTTTTTCTTTTGATAAGAAGCAAGCTCCCAGACGGGGATGCCATTAGCTAAGCCTGGCTATCATGATCAATGGTCATACACTGGCGCCTATCAGTCTAGGGAGTGCCGAATGGACATCTGGACTGCATTTCTAAGTGTCAAGAGTAAGTGACTTATATCTCACCTTGACCAACCAATCAGGGACTGGTAATACCACGTGGGTCTCCAATGCCCGCCAAACTCTCAACCAATCAGCACACATCTGGGTCTTGATCAAAAAGGGAGCGCAAGCTCAGTTCTGGGCTCTCCTTGGCCATTTTCGCGCATCCTCAGAGACAATCACGTGACAACTGCTGTTGTCTGCAAAAGGACTTGGACTTTGTTCTAAGCGCGAGGCCGAGGATCCCGTACGTACTCAGAATTCTACCAACGTGAATGCTCCGCTTGATCAACGGCAGCCTACAGTTGGACCCTCGTCGACAACCTGAATAGCTTATTCAGAAGCAGCGCTGGACCGGGAACGAACCAGTTTCTTCCCAGGCAAAAGAGTGACTTGTGAGGACTCGCGGTCACACTCTGTGCATAGAGACTTTCTACTAGCCAGCCGGACTGCTGGTAGATCCCCTCGGAGCAACGACTGCTCTGCGCGCCGCAGTCAGATTCCTCCGCCCGTCCTACTCCGAGCTGCACCTCGACTGGTTGGCCGGTAGCCAGAGGACGCCGACACAACGCCCATTGGACAACCGCTGCAACAGAGGCTGCAACAGAGCCTGTCAGCTGGTTTGGTGTTCGTGCCGGGAAATTCCAAATCCAAACACAGTGGATAAGTAAACCCCATGTTCTACATTGCGTCTCGAGAATTTAATTGTACCTCAACACAAGTTGTTATCAATTTAATTCATGAGTAATGTATTTACTTCCGAGTTTAGAGTAACAGTGGGTAATAACACTGATTAGCGATTTGGTAACCGAACGATATATATTGACATATATTCTCTGTTGTGTATCTCTTTGTGTTTGCATCTCTTCGAGATTATATACCTTGTATATTGATAACCCTCACAGTAAGGTCTGCCGCTCGTATCCAGGCAGACTAGTATATGTTTGGTGCACAGTTTATATTAATAAATGTATCTCGTGTATTGAACCCGTGTGTGTGCGTTGTTAGTTGTTCTGACGATTGATTTTCTAAAAGCCCCAACGAACAACCTCGTGGTTACTGCTACAATTGATAATTGTCTCAGTAAACCCATCAAACCACTACATTTAATGGCGTCCCTGGGCGGGCAGTTTAGAATGAAATGAGAATCAATCGCACAGAATAACTGATATTGCTGTGAGTTCAAGTTCAGCACAGCACCGTGGCTTCTATACGCGAATACCGGGTGTGCTGATAACTGCGTAAAGAAATCCCCCTGTTTTCTAGCGTTTAGTGTAGCGTGTGCTGATTGGAAATCCATCTGCTCGGGTGTTTAGATTCCATACCGTATTTTGGTAAAAGAAAAAAAAAGTAATACTCTTAAAGTTTCTCTGACGTAATGACAATGGCTGCTAAAATGTCTGAAGTGGAGTCGCTTATAAGTACTATTTCTAGCGACGACAATCCTGGTTACTGGAGCGGTATCGAAAAGTTGAACTTTGATGATATTGAGAAGCTGCAAGTAGATTTAGTAGCTAAGGTAGCGAACCAGCTTAACACAGGAGGGTCCGTGAACGCAGTTCAGGTCCTATCGAGTTTCGCCTTAAATCTAGCTAAACAGCTGGAACTGTCTTTGTCCGAGCTGACAAAGTTTCAAAAGCTTCAGGGAAAGCTAGAAAGATATAAGGCGGAGCGAGTTGAGTTGTTGGATATAATCAGAGAAAAGAGAGTGAAAAATGAGGAAAGTGAAGACAGACTCAGGGAAGTTTTAGGTAAATTAGATGACCTGTCTGCTAGAGAAACTGCGGCTGAGGTAGCTAGGAGAGACCTGGAAGCGAGCTTGAAAGAAAAAGAAAAAGAAATTGAGCGTTTAAATGATCTCAGCCAGGAAAGGCAAAAGGAGTTAGATGCTGCCGTACTGGAAGCAAAACAGGCTAGATTCCACTTGCATGCCAGCCCATCTAGCAGCCCGGAGCGCTCACCCAGCGCGCCGGGGGGAGGTTTCTCCCGGCCAGGGTCTGTGGTCGGATCGGCATGGGGGAGACTGCCGAGTCCTGCGCGAGACGCAAGGGCGATGCAATTCAGGCAGAGACCCCCTGCTCCTGATCACGGCCGTCCCCCTGCCCGCGGAGAAACCGTAAAAATTAACCTCCACTCCCTGAGGCAGTTAGCCAAAGATGTAGAAAGGTTTGACCCGTCAGTGTCACGGAATAATGTGGAAACCTACATCGATGAGCTGAGACACACTTTGCAGTTTATGCCCGGAGCGTCCGAACAGGAAAAGGCTATGTTAGTAAGGAAAACTACTAGCCGAGCGGTCCACGAGTGGATGTCTAGACAAGGACCGGAGGTCTGTAATAGCTTTGAGGAGCTGTGTCAGGCAATGATCGGAGAATTTTCGGCTTTTATCGATCCCATAGCTGCCGTGGCCGCTGCGCACCATATTAAGCACGAAAAAGCTGAAGCCCCTCGCGACTATTATGAGAGGCTTAGGCGCACTTATTTTGCAGGGCGGAATGAAGAGGGTTGCGAAGAGAACGTGAATTTCAAAGGTTTATTCATTGCTAATCTGCATCCCTCAATCAGGAAAATGATTGTGATGCACACTGATGCAAAAGCGATGAAAATGGCTGACATTAGAAGGTTGGCTCAAAAAGCCTGGGGAGCTGAAGTCTCTGCTTCCTCAGAGCGAAAACCTGCTAAAACAGCCGTGTTCGCCACTAAAGCCAGCAGGGTTGACGACTCGCCTCAGCTCGAGGGAGCTGAGGTTCCTGAGCCCGCTAAGCCCCGGCGCAAAATAGGCAGGCAGGACCGCACTAAGCGTCAGAGCCGCCGTGAGCGCTACGGGGAAGGCAAGGGCACAGGCAGAGCCTATCAGAAGGCTGGACGAAGGGAGTCGACTGCAACCCGCCTGGCCAGGCTTGAACAAGCCCTGCTTGAGAGATCAGGACAGGGTAAACCTTCCGCACCGAATGCCGGAAGCGTGAATGAGCTTAGGGGGACCACGCCCCTTCTCACTGGAGGAGGCGGGGATCCATCTCAAACCCCTCCCTCAGTCTATCTGATTGGGTGGGAGGGTTCCTGCCTGGAAGAAGGCTGTGACTCTGAGTTGGGCGCTGACCCCGCCCCTGAAGTCAAAGAAAAGGCAGGCTTCCAACAATTCTTAGGGAATCTCAGCCAGAAAGGCAAAGCAAGGCGTATTTATATCAAGGTTTCTCTTGAAAACGTCTTAGATAGAGAAGCACTGATTGACACTGGGGCTGAAATTAGTTTGATGTCAGCCGATCTACTCAGCGAGCTCAAACGAGTAGCGAAAGGAAAAGGCATCAGACTTAAGGTAGAACCGTGTAAGATAGATATTTCCAGCTATACCCAGGATCATGCCAGGATCACACACCGAGTGTGGGTGGCACTTAGGTTCGGGCCAATGAACGTGGTGCATCCTGTTTACATCTCTAGGTTTAAAACAGAGCCACTACTCATTGGCCAAGACCTGCTTGACAGGCTGGAGCCTCTGGTGGACTGCCAGCGTGGAAAATTGTGGGCTCAGGTCAAAAACCCTAAGCCTGTCGTACAGCAAAAAGGGGGGTTCAGTGGTTATGCTGTGATCACACAGTGCCCACTGAACACTATAGCTGAGTTGGAGGATCCTCCTGGTTCCTCTGGACGAGAAATAAATGTCTCTTCTTGCTTTCCAAAACTACAGGGAAGTCCTGCCCAGGCCAGCACTCCCACGGTCTCCCAACTACAGGAGCAGTGCTCCGAGCAGCTGCTTGACCCGCCAGGTAAAGCACACCCCTTTTTCATCCCTGAAGAAGAGTGGATCTCCCTGTCCGGTAATGAATGGGAGTCCTTTCTGTGCGCCCTGGTACCTCAGGGGGACCAGGACTACCACCCCATGGTGGTGGGAGGGGTCCAGGTGGCAGAAGTGCAGGTTGATGATGTAATTCTCAGCCTCAGCTCTGAGAAGTCCATAATCAGTGAAGTTCTGTTCGAGGACCTGTCGCGAAGCCGTCAGGTGACCCTGGTGACGCAATCACAGGTTCTGTGGTGGGCACCCCCACCTCATAGGTCTATTTGGAGCAAAGGAAGCTGTGCAGCTTCCATCTCCATCGGAAAAAGGAAGTTTGCTCACTACTTCCAGGTAGCACCTCAGCTGACCCATTCGGTCTGTATTGGTGCAGACCTGTTGGTTCGACTGGGCGCCCAACTGGACACAGTAAACAGTGTGCTGTGGACACGGGTGAACCCAGATGCCCACTCTCTAAGCGGCGACCCCGAGAACATTCGGTCAGGTCAGACGATTCCTCAGGCCTGCCAGGTAGTAAACGAATCGGATCTGATCGTTCCTGCGTCAACAGCAGGGTTTCCGGTACGCCTTGTCCTAAAGAGGGGACAGAGAATGGATGCTGAGATGGTTTTCTTCCAACCATCAGCTCAGTTTATCAGACTGAACCTAGCAGTCTGTGGTACCCCCAGACTGGAAAGGAATGGCCGAGCCACCTGCCTGTTGGTGCAAAACATAGCAAAACAAGATGTCAAAATCCCTGCTCGCACTGACATGGGACTGGTAATTGACAATGGTTTCTATGATTTCGAACTGGCCATCCCAGTACTGGGGCAGCTCCCTGGTCCCTTGGCCAGGGAGGGGGGAAACGAGCAGGTGTACTACACCTACCCCCGGCGGATGATTGCAATTATGCCAATAGAGGGATTCTGCAACCAGGAAGTGTGCAGAGTGGACCTCAGCGATAAGGATGAGATGGTTGTGTATACAGTACACGCAGGGGTTCCGACGGACCACTCAGCCGAGAGTGCGACCCGGGACACCGCCATGCCGTCAAAAGCGGGGTTCCTAGAGCAGGTACAGGAACAGGTTGGTAAGGCAGATGCCCTGGAAACGGAAAGCCAGCGTCAGCAGCTGCGTCAGATCTTCCAGGATTTCCAGGAAGTGTTTGCACGGGACGCCTATGACTGCGGGGTGACGGATTTGCACACAGTGCGCATTCCTACGGCCCCTGGCGCCCGCCCAACCTATGTCAGGCAGTATCGCATTCCCCTCACGGCATACGAGTCCATAAAGCAGACGTTGGATGCTCTATTAGAGCGTCAGATCATAAGGGAGTGTAACTCCACTTATAACTCCCCACTGTGGCCGGTGCTGAAACCCAATGGTAAGTGGCGTCTGACCATTGACTACCGGCAGCTGAATAAACAGGTTCCTTTGTCACGATGGCCAATGATCTACCTAGATCAGGAGTTAGCCAAGGTGACAACAGCGAAATATTTCACCACAGTGGATGTGGCCAATGGGTTCTGGACCCTTAAGGTAGAACCGACAGACCAGTACAAACTGGCCTTTTCCTTTGGAAACAGGCAGTTCACCTGGAATCGATGCCCCTTTGGGTATTCCAACTCCCCAGCGGAGTTCAACATATTTCTGCACAAAGCCATGAGTGATGCAGCCGCCAGGGGCAACTTGGTCTATGTGGACGATATTCTGATGCGGAGTCAGACCTGGGAAGAACACATGGCCGAGATCAGGCATGTGTTGACCCAGCTCTCCCGTGCAGGGGCCAAACTGTCTCTGGCTAAGGGACAGTGGTGTAGGACCCAAGTGGAGTACGTGGGACTATTGGTTGGAGCCCAAGGCATACAGCCACAGTCCAGCAGAGTCCAAGCTATCCAGAATATGAAGTCGCCCACTAACCTGTCTGAACTGCGCAGCTTTCTGGGAGTATGTAATTATTCCCGGCAGTTCATTGAGGATTACGCTGAAATAGCAAGGCCCCTCCACAAGCTGTTGCAGAAAGACGTGCCCTTTGAGTGGGGACCTTCCTCAGAACAGGCTGTAATGGAGCTGAAGCGCAGACTCGGTAGTGCGCCGTGCTTGGCCTACCCTGACAAAAATAAGGTCTTCTACCTTGAAGCAGGGTTCTCAGAGCACTGCCTTGGGGCTGCTCTGAGTCAGGAATATGACCAAGAGCGAAGGGTGGTGGCGTATGCCAGTCGAGCCCTGAGCCCAGTGGAGCAAAAGTTCTTGGACTGCGAGAAGGCCCTGTTGTCTACGGTCTGGTCGGTAGAACACTTCCGTAGTTATGTAGGGGGACAAAAGATCATCATCGAAACCTGCCACCAACCTGTGACATTCCTGCATAGCCAGAGACTGAAAGCGGGCAGGGTGTCAAATAGCAGGATTGTGGCATGGATGATGGCCCTACAAGGCTATGAGATAGAGGTACGTTATGCACAGAGCAAGAAAATGTACCTGGGACAGGGCCTGGCTTTGGGCCAAGTGTGTCACGGTTGTGACACTGACATGGAAGCTCCAGAAACAATTCCCGCTGCTGAGCTACCGAACAATCACCGGTACTACGATGAAAACGTGGGCCAGGGCTTACCCATGGCCTATGTTGACGGTTGCTCTTTTCGCCTTGAACAGCAGGTGCTAGCAGGGGTAGGAGTAGTCTGGCAAGACAATACTCCCTGTGGGCCGACCCGCTATAAGCTAGGACCAAAGACTAGTCAGTATGCGGAAGTAGCTGGGGTGCTGATCACCCTCCAGCAGGCCCTGACAAATGGCCTTAAACAATTTGTCATCTGTAGTGACTCGAACTACGCCCGACATAGCTTCGTGTCCCACCTTCCGTATTGGAAGGGTAACGGCATGAAAAATGCCCGGGGCAAGGAAGTAAAGAACAAAGAGTTGTTCCTGGCCAGTGACAAGCTCACGACCGAGGCTGGAATGATGGTTTACTGGAGGAAGGTAAAGGGACACTCCCAGGTGAAGGGACCCGACAAAGACGGGAATGATGAGGCCGACCGGCTGGCCAAGTCTGGCGCCTTAGAGGGTGAACCCTGGCAGTTCCAGCAGGAATGGCTACCCCCAGAAACCGTGGCTGAGGTCAAGGCGGTCACCCGAAGCAGGGCTAGACAGGATGTCGGAGCTGACCCTCAATCTGTAGTGCTTGGGTCACAGGGTTTTAACACCGATCTTGCGGAAATGCAGAAACAGGACCCAGCAATTGGGCTAATGTATCAGCATATCGTTGACCCAGTGCGTCAACCTCTTTCGGAGCAGGTGCTGAGCCAGTCTCCAGAGCTGAAGGAGCTGGCAGAGGTGAAAGACAACCTAAAAATTATAAAGGGGTTGTTGGTTTGTGTACCAGTTGCAAAAGGTGTCCCAAAGTGGGTAGTTCCCCGCTGCCATCGGGGGGTCATGATCCAACACGCTCATGACGAGCCCTGTGGGGGTCACCGGGGAATCAAGGCCACATACGACACTATCCAGCAGGTGGCATTCTGGCCTCACATGGGCCAAGACATCGCCACGTATGTAAAGGGGTGTCTGACGTGTAGCCAGTTCCAACCATCACGGCCCTTGCACCGTGCACCACTCCAGAAAAAGGGCATGACATTCCCCTGGTCCAATCTACAAATGGATTGGGTGGGGCCGCTGGTGAGGTCATCCAGAGGGAACAAATATTTCCTCACGGTTACGTGTGCATTCACAAAATGGATTGAGTGCCTCCCAGCGCCCAACGACACGGCAGAGACAACTGCAGTGCTGTTGGTGAACCATGTGTTCAGTCGATGGGGACTCCCCCTGACCGTGGACTCGGATCGGGGAACCCATTTCACAGCTACAGTAATGGCAACCCTGTGGAATATGCTTGGGGTCAAGGCCCAGTTGCATATCTCCTACCACCCTCAATCCTCGGGCCAGGCAGAAAGGGCAAACCGAACGGTGGTTAGTATGCTCAAAAAGTTTGTCTCCACCAGCAGTAGGGACTGGGACATTAAGCTGCCCCTGGTTCTGATGGCCATCCGAGCCACGCCCCATTGCTCTACGGGGGTCCCACCTTTTGAGATGATGACAGGTCGGAAGATGACTCTTCCCCTACACTGTCTTTATGGGGTGGAGGACCTGAGCACAACGGGGGCTGCTACGGCCCATCAGTATGTGTCAGACCTGCGAGCACATCTGCAGGCAACCTTTGCTTTTGCCCAGAACAATCTGGGAAGGAGTGCAGAGGGTAGGAAAGCATACTATGACCGAAAGGCAGTTAACCAGGAACTCCAGGTAGGAGACAAGGTCCTGTACTTCCAATTTGCCAAACCCGCAGGGGTGGCCCGGAAGTTCTTACCCAGTTGGACAGGACCCCACGAGATTGTCGATAAGGTATCACCGGTAGCTTATCGAATTCGGATTGAAAAAGGAAGACAATCTCTGGTCTATAAGTGGGTGCATCGCAACCACCTCCGGTTGTATCGCCCACCTCAAATGGCGCCGGAGGACACAGAATAGGGTTAAAAATCTAAACCCGATCAAGAGGGGGGTGCCCCTTTGTAGCTGCAGGTAGTTAGGTATTGTAGTGTAGGTCCTCCTAGGAAAATATATTCAAAATTATAGTGGAACTGTACCATGTGCCTCATCTGTGTTCCAGAATGGGAATCCTAAAACTGCCACGGCTGGTCCTGACAGTGCTGTGGATCGCCTCGTCACAGCCCCTTGAAGTTGTGGAACCCGGTCCTCCTACCGGCATAGTCCTGCAGGACGCTCCCGGATTGTTGTTAACAAATTGCAGAACATATACTCAGCGAGTGTATGTGCGGCTGGACCCAGGTGATGTGTTTCGGAAGCACATCAACATGAACAGTAGGGTGTCCCATCATGGCAGGCAGTGGGCTAAGGATGCTGTATGGCATGCCCAGCTAGACACTATACACATGCTCCGCCAGCTGAGAAAGGCAACAGTCAGCCAGGAGGAGATGACAGGCCTCAGCCGCCCCAAAAGGTTCTTGGGGGGTCTGATTGCTGCGGCCTCCGCCGTGGGCTCGCTATTTTCAGCTGGTCTGTTTGCTGCTAACACTGTCACCCTGACCACCCTGAGAAGGCAGGTGTCTGGGTTACTTAAGGAAATGCCAGAAATTCAGGACAGGCTGTATCAACAGCAGCAGCGGCTGGAAAGCCTAGGGAAAACCTTACAGGGCACAATATTAGCAGTAAACCTTCATGCAGCAGTGTTAAATAACACCCTCCACACCGTGGGCAGGATTGTCGACGTGTTACAGTGGGATTATGCTTACGTGCAACAGGTCAGGATGCTGATGCAGGATTTGCTTAGGGAGCTTAGTGCCACGATAACTAGCCTAGCCATGGGACAGATTCCAACTTATTTGGTTCCACTGTCCTTAGTAGAAGAAGTACTTAGGACAACCACTTCTGAGATGGTACAGCCATTACAGGTACATCTTGCATACAGTCTAGGCAGTGCCATTCCTATACATGTCAACCCCGAAGCCAAGGAAATAGGTTTCCTGTTGAACCTTCCCATCGTGAGTGGCAAGGATATCTATAGACTCAAGTCTATATCGAACGTTGGCTTCTGGAGGGGGGACATGCATGTGAAGTTGACCACCCCACCGCTCGTAGCTTACCAGGAGGATGATCCAAATTTGTATCTTGCTCCAAACCTGGAACTGTGTATGTCAACCAAGGATATCCACTGGGTATGTCCAAGTAAGCCTTTCCTTAGGGACACAACTCAGAGGTTGTGTGGTATCAGAAAGGGGGCTGCCACTGAAAAGTGTAAAGCCACAGTGACGAGCAAAAGAGAGGTTAACGAACCCCAGGTTGAGCAGGTGGGAAAGAAATGGCTGGTCAGCACACCACAGTTAATGGTTACAATAACATATGACAGGCATGATACAGCTACCAAAGTGCAGCTACCCAACCAAACAGTTTTTCTACAAGTTCCTGAAGGAGCGATAGTGCATCTCAACGATTTAGCACTGTATCACCTGGAGTCAGAACTGTATGAAACGGAACTCGAGATTGTGGACGCTTTCAGAGGACACGGCGTTGACTTGGATGAGAGAATCCAAGAGACAGTAAGTCTTGAGGGTGTACAGGTAGTCGAATTTGTTCTTAATGACACAAACTTAAAAACTACACTGGTAGGTCCCAAGCACAGTCGTTGTGGATCCTCTGGGGCGCTAAGAACAATAAACGTGGTCATCTTGACACTGCTGCTGGGTAGCTGGATCATGGCTGGGGTAATGTGTTGGATGTTGTTCTCTTGTATCAAAGCCTTGCGGGGTAGTTTGAATGAGACAAAGGGAGCAATGGTTTATCACCGAAATCAGGTAACCACTCCCAAACGTCTGCCTGCTGCAGAGCTATCCGATACTGATAGTGAATTGCCGGAAGTTTAAGGTCTAGGGCTAATGATGATGCCCAATGCCTCATTCCTAGGTACCTTATAACTGAGAGCAGGTATACGCAATGTTCTTTCCAACACTATTTCCTGTACAAATTCTCGAGAGGTAATGTGAATATTGGGTGGTAGAATCCACCGTGGTACAACAAACATCACTTAACACTGTTTTTGTTTTGAAGGCAACAACGCCTCAGGACCTCGTGACCTTCAAAAAGGGGGGATATGTAGCGGCAATGCTTGTAATAAGACAGAGTTAAGCGTTGGTATGCTCCTAAAGGAGGCCCCATCTCACCCTCCATCTCTGTGGTGCAACCACAGAGAAAGAATTCATGCAAGTTGATTTAAGATGTTTTTCTTTTGATAAGAAGCAAGCTCCCAGACGGGGATGCCATTAGCTAAGCCTGGCTATCATGATCAATGGTCATACACTGGCGCCTATCAGTCTAGGGAGTGCCGAATGGACATCTGGACTGCATTTCTAAGTGTCAAGAGTAAGTGACTTATATCTCACCTTGACCAACCAATCAGGGACTGGTAATACCACGTGGGTCTCCAATGCCCGCCAAACTCTCAACCAATCAGCACACATCTGGGTCTTGATCAAAAAGGGAGCGCAAGCTCAGTTCTGGGCTCTCCTTGGCCATTTTCGCGCATCCTCAGAGACAATCACGTGACAACTGCTGTTGTCTGCAAAAGGACTTGGACTTTGTTCTAAGCGCGAGGCCGAGGATCCCGTACGTACTCAGAATTCTACCAACGTGAATGCTCCGCTTGATCAACGGCAGCCTACAGTTGGACCCTCGTCGACAACCTGAATAGCTTATTCAGAAGCAGCGCTGGACCGGGAACGAACCAGTTTCTTCCCAGGCAAAAGAGTGACTTGTGAGGACTCGCGGTCACACTCTGTGCATAGAGACTTTCTACTAGCCAGCCGGACTGCTGGTAGATCCCCTCGGAGCAACGACTGCTCTGCGCGCCGCAGTCAGATTCCTCCGCCCGTCCTACTCCGAGCTGCACCTCGACTGGTTGGCCGGTAGCCAGAGGACGCCGACACAACGCCCATTGGACAACCGCTGCAACAGAGGCTGCAACAGAGCCTGTCAGCTGGTTTGGTGTTCGTGCCGGGAAATTCCAAATCCAAACACAGTGGATAAGTAAACCCCATGTTCTACATTGCGTCTCGAGAATTTAATTGTACCTCAACACAAGTTGTTATCAATTTAATTCATGAGTAATGTATTTACTTCCGAGTTTAGAGTAACAGTGGGTAATAACACTGATTAGCGATTTGGTAACCGAACGATATATATTGACATATATTCTCTGTTGTGTATCTCTTTGTGTTTGCATCTCTTCGAGATTATATACCTTGTATATTGATAACCCTCACAGTAAGGTCTGCCGCTCGTATCCAGGCAGACTAGTATATGTTTGGTGCACAGTTTATATTAATAAATGTATCTCGTGTATTGAACCCGTGTGTGTGCGTTGTTAGTTGTTCTGACGATTGATTTTCTAAAAGCCCCAACGAACAACCTCGTGGTTACTGCTACAATTGATAATTGTCTCAGTAAACCCATCAAACCACTACACTACCAATACCAGCCATATACAGTTTACATAATATGTTTATGTTCCTAAATGAATATCGTTTATGACCATCAGATGCATTATGCTCCTCTTCTTTTTATGCTCAGCTACTAAAATTTCCCTTTAGTTGTAAAATTCCATATAAACATTCAATACTAAGCGGATTAAAACGTGCACAGTAAAGAAATTAAATGATTAAATCTTTTCACTAACGACCAATGCACCACGAGTGCCTTGTCGGTCGTTTTGGCCAGCCAATCGTGTACCGTGGTACGCTGCGGTGGCTTATGGGTAGTTGCGTGCAGTATGGGTTTGTACTGTGCATTTTGAAAGGCTGCATCTATATGATGTTTAGTGAGTGTACCAGTACTCTTTGGATGGTTGTGGAGGGGAGTCTCCATTACTTCTAAAGCACTTTGAGGTGAGACTCCACAAAAGTGCAATATAAGTGTAAGAATTCTTCTTATTATTATTTTTATTATTATATAACTCTTTCAGTCATTTATGATACATTAACTCTAAACTGATCCTGCTATTCACCAAATAAGAAAAGATAAGCACCAGAGAGAGATGGTAGCAGAGTGATGAAGAAAGCTGTAGTTGAAGACAAAGAACTTAAACTAGTCACAATTAGAGACATGGAACCACAAACACCACTGTGGTGCTCCTCACACATTGCAGTTTACTGAAACCAGATACCTAGAAGAATCAGAACTGCACTATCTTTGGCACGATGTTACTTTCTTAAAGGCCCATTTTCTCAGATTATACCTTTAAATCCTATCATTTCTTCCATCTTTCTGAAGCTTGCTCACAATTGAGTAGATCCTATGAGTCATCCCAGTATTGCAATACTTTCTTTACCTTTTGTTATACTGTTTCAAATATTGTATTATGTGGAATATTGCTTGATAGCTGAATCATTTTAACTTTATTCATAGGACATACTGTATCTAACTCCTCAGCAAAAAAATTTAATGCAAATTACTGATCCTTTAAAGTGTACTCTGTGTTCCCTGGGAGCCACAGGGGCTTTCTTTCATGCTATTTGGGTATGCACAGGTGTTTTAGAGTATGGGAAAAGTTATGTACAACATTATCGACAATGTTAGAGCAGAGTATTCCTTGCTCCCCTTTGGTATCACCTATCAATGTCAACTCCTCTGTTAACTAAACAGCATTTCAAAAAATGTGTTAATTGGCTGGCATTACTGCCTTCAAAAGAATGATTGCACTTTGCTTTCTTCCATGGCGTCAACGGAACCTTTATTGATGTACAAATGAAATTATGTACTGCTGAAGTTTTTGGTGCCAAGCAAGAAATATAAAAATACAGAAAGAAAATATATTTTTGATCATTTTTCAAGGAAAAATTGCCTTCAGTTACCTTACATTCCATTTTTGAACTGTTTCATTATTTCAGATCACACATATTTAATGGGATTGAGTCCTGAAAATGAAATGGCCAATAGAGGACATTTAATTTGTGTGCAGTTAAACACTTTTGTAAATACAGATATATGCTTGTTATGTTGAAATGTCCATTTTTGTTCAAGCATCAGAATGTCAAAATGTCCTGGCACGTGTTTGAATTCACGAGCATGTCCAAAAAGAACTACAGTATTATCACTGAATCTGACCATAAAACATGGTTCTAGCTGCTACAGAAATATAGTAAAACCAGCCATAAATAATACATTCATTCATATGATATGGTAGTTTGTGACAGTTTTTTTACCTTGAAACCACCAGCTTACAGTATGTTGGAGATCCCCAGTTGTTGCATTTCTATTTACTGTATACTGGCCACTCACAGTCCATGGTGGCCAAGAATACTTGTATGTTCTTCTTGCCAGGCTTATCACTATCAGGAGCCTTAATTTTCTTGATAATGAAAACTACCATGGAAAGTAATAGATTCAGCATTTTTGGCTTTTTTTATAGCCAATCCCCAACTTGTAGAGATCAGTGACTATTTGCCCACAGACTACAGAGAGCTACTGTATCTAACCTTAACCATGATGATGCATCCTACTACTCAGTTTCTTCTGTCTAGTACCTCATTTTATACACCAGGGTATAAGCAAACCTAAGGATATCAAGAAATTTTCAGAGTCCTATAATTATGGATCCTTCCATTGGAATTCTAAAGAGATGAATGTTATTTAGATTTGTTTTTGTTGATCTGTACTAGAAGGGATGTAGAGAAAGAGATGTAGTCATTTGTGATTTCTGGAACTCAGTTATTTATGACATACAGTGTATAGTGTACTACTGTATATAAGATGCAAGTATGATTGCACTAAAATATTCAGATATATTACAATATATAATATATATATATTACTATAGATTTGGGTTCCATAAATACTCCATGTCACATTTATACAACTATGGCAAATAATTAATACAATTTTAAATCACGTTAGCTTACTTTTTGACTTCAGCTCAGTGCACTCATTTACAAGAACCATATTTTTTTTTATTCAAAAGGATGTGGATTCATTCAAGATGTGGTACTCTCTAAATCAATATACTAGATGACTTGCAAAATATTTTAAGCTGTTCTTTTCTTAAATTTGGCTTATCATTCTGGCAAATTTTATTTATAACAGTGGTGTTAATTGCATTCACAACTTTAATTTGCACATATCCATTCTCAGATGCAAAAGTGTTAGATTATACACTGTATATTGGGAAAGCATAAGCTTTTCCACAGTATCTGGTTCATCACATTTCTACTGATTCTTAAATTAAACCTGTAATAGCATTGATTAAAAAAACTAAGAAGTCTGAGAAATGCAGAATAACTAAAATGTTTATTAAACCAAGAACTGTTTCACTGAAATTGCAACAAGTGTATTTTTAAAAAAAATGTGTGTACCCAGGAGAACCATCTACAGTATGTAGCAATTTGGTCATACAGTACATTTAAGAAAAAGAAGAGGTGTGATTCAAATCATCAGGGGGTAGCTCACCTCGCTGTTGGACCACCCCCTTTAATGATAAAAGTATTAGGGAGCTACTTCAAGAACAAAGATAAGGTGGAGTGGCAGATACAAAAAGAAAGCAAGCAAGTAAGCAAGTATAAATATTTTTATACATTGGAAGGCATATGTGACAGATTAAGGTATGACCTCCTCCCTAATTTTTAGTAAAATCTTTATAAGGGGCAAAGTAATTCTTAGGGATTTCATTGTCATTTACAAGAAAATAAATTAGCTCTTTTGGGAAGAAGATACTGAACTCTATGCACTTAGCCCTAAAGTTGAACCTAGGGAGATGTAAAGCCAGCATTTTTACCGATGTGTCTACAAATTATCATTTTCTGTCTTTAAAAATAATCATTATAGATTGTATAGTTATAATTGTAATATGCAGCACTTAGTTGCCTTAAGGAAAGAATATTTGCCTTTCCTCTGTAAAGTTAAAAAGTCAGGAGTCTCTGCAAGACATATCATCAATAGTCAGTGCTGTGATCTTGCCTTCTGCTGTTGTCTTTGTCTCCTTTCTTTGCCAGATGTAATATAGATCATGACAGGTTAGAGTGGGGTGCTGTGGAAGAAGGAAGAAATCTGTATATAAATGGAGAAATAATGAAATTCTATCTATTCTGTATTACATGTACATATTACTCAGTCAAAAGAGTACTGTATATGACATTCTCAATTTAGGTGATCATAAAATATATGCTCAGTTTTACCATGGCGTTAAAGTCTGTTATTGTTTTACTGCACCATTTCCCAATTAATTAATAATTTATAATGTTTACTTTTACAAAAGTTGCTTTACTGTCAAAGCACCCCAAATTCTTTATTTCATTACACGAAAAGTGATTCATGTAAAAATTAGAAATGTACATTTCCTAAGATATTACATACTGTATATAAATGTAAAAAAACAACACAAACAATGGTATTTTGGCAGGAATGTACAGTATAGTGAAATTGTATAGGTATATAGTGAAATCTGGGAGTAATTTGCATTCCTCCCAGTAATACACAGTTTCTAGCAAAAACTGTGGTGTCCCATTTAAAGAAATTACAAAATGATGCATCCACATTATTTTAATTAAGATTTTATATTATATATATTATATTATTATATTAAAGCTGGAACTATACCAGTTCCAGGTGGAAGCACCTCTGGTAGGTATTATAGTCACAGTTCTTTTTGGATACAATGACAATTTGTCTTCCTGGCAGGTTTCCTAAAGCTTTCAAGTTGATTTGGGGATTGTTTATAGACTACAGTGTTCAAGCCTTTCCACAGTATATCAGTGAGTTTAAAGACTTTAACTGGACTACTTAAGGATGTTCATTTCCTTATTTTTAAGCCGCTCTTGTATAGCTTTTGTCTTATGCTTTGGTTCATCGACCTGTTGAAAAGTGAATTTTTGTTCCAGATTTAGTGTAAAGATTTTCCAGGTTTTCCTGGAAGATTGGCCAATGCTTTACCTCATCTATGGTCTCATCTTTCTTGAAAAATGTCATGGTCCCTGCTGATTTGATTCAGAACTATAATATAATGCCAATAGGAAATTTGGTAACAGCCCTACTCTTTTCGAGAAATGCCCTGGGATTTTTAATGACCACAGAGACTCAGGACCTTGGTTTTATGTCTCATCCAAAGGACGGCGCCTTTTTACAGTAGGGTATATGGTCCCTGTCACTATACTGGGGCGTTAGGATACACACAGATGGACTCACCGCAAGGTGAGCACCTTTTACTGGCCTCTCTAATACCTCTTCCAGCAGCAACCTTCATTTTTCATTTGGAGGTCTCCCATCTGCTAAGCTTCAGTGCATTGTCAGTTGTGAGTTGCCGGGTGATATAATAGTGGCTTTTGTCAGATACAGTATATCACTTTGCATTTTGACCAAAAAGTTCCAAACCTTTTTGCCACATGTTTGCAGTATAACCCAGAGGTTTTGTTATAAATGGCATGTAAGTTATGTTCATTTGTTTTCTGTTCCATACAGTACAAGTCCTCTTTGTTGAGTGACTGGGATATTGTTGGTCCATTGTCATTTTCTGCCATCACAGCCACTGAATTCTTTAACATTACCCAGTGTTATACTGTACCTAGCTTAGATATACCTAAGCTAGGCTGCTTACATTTGCAGTAACAACCCAGTATAAGCTGTATTTGATTAGTACAATACACCATCCAGTTTGTATTGATCAACTTTACCATGGTCAAAGGGTCATTCAGTAAAATAAAAAGCTTTATTCTGTGAAACAATTCATTAAACACACCTATGAGAGCTAGTTAGTAAGCCTATACAGTCATCTCTCAACAGTAAGTTTACTGTTTTTATACTTATAGCTAATATCTTGAATTACCATAAGGGGTTTTTAGAGGTTATAGGGTAAAATTTGACTATACATGAATTTGACTTTACATGCTACTCAAAATCACTAACCTCGGCTTAAGTCAACTGTTTTCTGAAATCATGTGAATCGCTATTATTGTACACAAAGACCATTCAACTAATTGCATGACTCATTAAAGTAATTTTAAGGTTTGCCACTGGAAACAGTTAAAATATTTATGGAATCATGACTTTTTCTTTTTTAATTTTATTTTTTGTTTTCCTTTGGAATGTGTACAGTAGTTTGTGTATTTAAAAATATTGAGATCTGAAAGTGCCATGGCAACATTATACAGGTAGATAAATTTGACTGAGATAGCTAAGGCTGTCAGAAAAAAAAACAGGGATTGATCTTTCAGGTTTGTTTTGTTCAATGTACCTCGAAGCTACAAAAGTATTTTTTTTTGGTTCCGACATGAATCATAACACAAGACAAAGGTTTCAGCTGAAAGCAAAAAAAACAAAAACATCTGTATTTCATTGTCAAAAGATGAACAGAAAGAGAAAAACTTTGGGAAATCCCTAGATTTCCTTGTTCTGTGATATTTACAGTAACATGGGATTACATATTGAGATGAACCATTTGTCAATGTTCATTTTATTAATTTTCAAAAAAAAGCATTTGCCACCACAATCTACCCATCGGTCATACAGTATAAACTCATTTCATTTGTCAATCTTTTTAATTTCACAAAAATATTATAGTATTTTTTACAATTTCCATTATAATCATTGTTATTTTTGGCACATTCATGTGGCTTTTTTCAAAAGAAATTTGAGTCTATAATTAAAACAAATCACTAATTATATCTCTTCACTACATTGCTGTAATGTGCTGATGCGCTTGGGTTTTTTCACATTCATCGTTTGTCTCACAAAAATAGAAAAATATCCCATAAAGTATTAATTATGAATTAATTATTGTTAGTTGTTGTTGTGCAGAAAGCAAACTACAGTGTGATCAACTTAATTTTAATTTCCTTTTAACTAGTAAAGATGTCCAATTGTGACTGTCACATATTAACAAGAGTATTTGCTATCCTGTATATATATACTGTAATTTGTCTTTTCCACAAGCTTTTCTCTTAGAATCTAGTTCGATTAGAGAATTTCAGATAGGTCTGTCATACTAAATTTAAGTTTGTATATTCCTCCTGTGTTTACATGGGTTTCCTCTGGATACTGTGGCTTCCTCAAATAGTCACTATAGGACACTATACCAAAGATTACTTATGTCCACTATTTTTCAGTTTCTACAGAATCTGGCTAGTTGTTGTTGTTGCACAAAAAGCAAACTACAGTGTGATCAACTTTTACTATACACAAAAAACAGGTTATTTTGGAGACAATGTTTTGCAGTTCTTTGAGTATTCTAGATAACATAGCTGCAATGAAGAGAAAGAACATAAAAATAATGTAATGGGGGTTGCTAAGAATCATGGTTTCAGTCTTGCAGTATAAATGGAGGAAACTGAGTCATCCAGGATTTTATGTCAGAGATGCAATTCAAAGGTACAGAAACAGACACCTCCATGTCAGGTTTAGTATGGATGTATATTTGAGCATCATCAATATAGAAATAATAATTCAGACCATGGGATCTTAATAGCTGGATCTTAAAAGTGGAAACATGTAAATGCTGAATAATAGGAGCCCAGTATTCAGCCGTGGAGAACACCAGACTTAAGAAACCCAACTTCAGAGCTGAAACTCACAATGGGAAAAAGCATTGGAGATCAGTAAGGGCTGAACCATTACAGAGCAGTGTCAGAAACACAGTCTGAAGACAAGAAAGTAAGATGTTATGGTTAACAATGTCAAAAGCAGCACTAACGTCTAGGAGAATAAGGACAGAGAACTGGAATGAGAGGTTATAAGAAGATTGTTAGTGACTTTAACCATTGCTTTTTCCGTGCTGTGTAATTGTCAAAAACCAGACTGTGCAGCTCATTCTTTTTGTTGTCATTCCGATTAACTTTGGAAGCATACTTCATTAAAAAGCAATGCTACAAAGTTAAACTCAATGAAAGCTGTTAAAAATGTTCATTTCTTGTACTGTTATATATATATATATTTAACACTGATGTTTTCTATTATGTACTGTAGGTTTTTATGGATTTTCTAACTTTTAAAACTTAATGCATTCTCAGAATTTTCTTATTTTCTCCCAGATCATAAAACCTAACCTTTGTGATTTAAAAGAGTGCCAAATTTAAAATGACTGTCAAAGCCTTATTTAATCATGAAAATCAGTTTTCAAGAATTAATTGGTACCGTACCAATTTGGAGAATAATACAGAATAGAAAGAAGAATAAGCACAAAGCCATTAAACTTTAATTTATCTTGCTGAATTCCTCTGTTAGATATCTTGTTTCTATCACATCACAAGCAGTGATGACTAATCCTTTCTGTTTCCATAGCTATATGCTCAATAACATGAAGCAATAATCTTTAAAACCCAGACTTAATGAAGTTCAAACAACAGAAAGCTGTTCTTCTTATAAGTGACAATTAGCTTTTAAAAACATTTCCAGAACTGTAATACAAATTAAAATACCACATGGGCATGTGTAAGGGTCTCCCAGGTGATAGCAAATTAGGCTAACACATGTCCGCATGTACACTCTGCATAGACAAAATAAAGGATTTCTGTTCTGTGTACTTTTTTCTACTTTTTTTCTATTTGAAACATTTTATGTAAATAAAATTAAATCTGGTACAGTTTAGAGGCTTTTTATTACAGTATATTAACTGAAATTATATTTTGAAAGTCATTATTACTTAAACAGCTTTTTTAGACTCTTCAGTTTTTATGAATAAAATAAATGTACCTTTTTTTAACCTACATACTGTAGTTCACTGCAGAAATACCTGTAACCGAGGTTGAGGTTCATGCCAATCAATTGTTTTTAATATATTTTATATACATTTTTAAATTAATGAAACATTTTTCACATTGCAAGTTCCATAGCACCTGCTGGAGAGTGTGTGCTGTGGCTAAGATTATACTTTTCCTAAATTTAATATCCTATTTTAAAGGCAGCACAGTGGTTAGCATTGATGCTTTACAGCAGTGGGGCCCTGGATTGAATTCCTAGGGTACTATCTGCATGGAGTTTGTATGTTCTCACCATGTTTGTGTAGGTTTCTTCCAGATGCTCCAATTTCCTCCTACAGTCAAAAGACATTCTGGGAAAGACGTCTGGGAAAATTGGGTCTGGTTTGAATGTGTGAATGTTTGTGTATACTGTACATCCTGTCCAGGGTATACTGTATCTTGCCTCATGCCCAGTGATTGCTGGGATAAGCTCTGGCTCCCCCATTCCCCAGATAAAGTGGTTAGAAAATGGATGAATATTTTTAGAGAAAACCATACAGAGAATCCTGGGGATCTGAAATCTTTAAAACTGTTTTGGATCTTTCATTAATAAACACAAATTTCCAGGAGATGTAACCTTCTTGGACACAACAACCTGAGTGCAGAAAATGGGATTAATGTTTAAACCAATTTAAAAAAGGACACATTAGGACTTACAGTTTGGAGAATACAGTAACTATATGTTTTCCTGTGGTTACCTTCATATCTAGTGGGAATATGAAGATCCACACTAGAATTCCTCAGTACTGAAATGAACTGTAAGTTAAAGAAAATGAAATCAACCAGATCAATCACATCAAACAAGGATTCTAAATTTGCATTTATTCCGGGCGAAACTATAAATCTCTCCCAAATTAATCTTCTTGTTTATGAACTGTTAACAAATTATGCGGATAGCATAATAAATTATTTCTATTTTTGAAAACTTTTTTCTAATGATTCACTGCCCTTAGCCAATAACCCAAGACAAGTTATTTGATAATTAATTGTATCATATTTAGGACTCTTTAGGAAAGGAAAATTACTTGTTTTATTAGTACTTTAAACCACTGTTTCTTCTATTGCAGCACCTTTTGTAAAGTAATACATTTTCTCTCAGGTAAACACAAGACATTACTATCTTGGCAACATCTCTTTCATTTTCTTATTGCATGTTTGTTTCAGCGATTACACAAGATAATTAACAAACGATTCTTCATCTACAAAGAACTCATATTTTTACAATAAAAGAATAGACTTGCAAAGTTAATACATGCAGTTCTACAGTATCTCATCACTAAACTGAAAATGTTAGTAGGCTAATTATAATGGTAATTGTGATACCATTCTGATAACTCATAGGACATAATTGTTGTGGGTTGTATAAATAATTACAACTAGATCATAGAACATGTTTTGAATATTTAATTTCTACATCTTTGTTTAGAAATGTAATTTGTGTAAAAATTCATATGGAAGTCTCTATATTACAAGTTCTATGCCATATGTCCAGTGTTTTAAAAACAAAGTTAGGTATCCAAAATTCATACAGAGATAAAGACAAGATGTCTGTCCCCCACCTAATAAAGTTGATGCAAATGAAAGGAACTGATACATATATTATAGTATACATTGTATTCTAGTTTTGCATTCCACACACGCTTCTGACCAGTCTCACGTTCCCACGCACACTGTGTTTAACAAACGCTCACGCCGCAACTAATGTCCCTATCACCGTTCATTCTCGTCACTATTTCTGTTCCCCTTTTTCCTTACTTCCCCACTCACTATTGCAGTTTCTTCTCTAGCTCCCTAGTGTGTGTTATATCCTCTTGGTGTCTAGTCGTTATCAGACCTTCCTGCTTGTCCCCTCGTTCACGATTTAGTCTTGTGGTCCAGATTGTTACTCTCCTGCTGTCTGACCGTTATCAGACCTTTTTGCTTGTTTACTGGTTTACGTTTTAGCCTTGTGATTTGGATTGGAACTCTTTGTGTTCTCTCTCTTTCTCCTGAGTCCTGCACAGGATTCATACTCCCTTTCCTGCCTCCTGTTAAAATGCTGTATTCAGAGAATTGCAGCTAAATCACTGTAAGGTTTTTTTTCCTATTTCAGTAGAACATCCTTGTACTGTATGCAAAACTTGAAATGGCCTGTGAGCCAAGGTAGATTTAGTAAGAAGTAATTTCAATATCTTCACTTCTGTAGTTATTAATTAGCACAAATATTTTCTGGGTAATACAATGCAAATGTAGCATTGGGTGATGAAAGTTGTCTGTTTTCTGACCATACTAGGATCCGAGTCAGTTGTTAGAGAAAATGTTTTTCTGTTATCAATTATCTCCCCTTGTTGCTGTGCTATGGCTTTTAGCACTTACTGGAGCTCCTTTCAAAATTACTTTGTCAGAATAAGAATCACTCATAAGAATGCCTAAACAAAGTATAACATACACCCCACAGTATTTTAATGACAGCATTTGTTGTTAGTCAATTCACTTAGTGTAATAGTAGACATACAGTAGGTGCTTCTTTTATTCTGGAGATGACTGACTTACTGGACAAACCATAGAACAAAACAATCTAAAGGTTTTTATACTGTATGAATCCCATCTGTCAATGGCTCACACCATTATGGTCGCTTCACTATGGTCTGTTAATGCCGCCTTGTCTGCCTGATCATTGATTCATCTTGAATGACAATGTCTTTGGACATGAAGTGGCACTCACAACATAGAACACAAACAGCTGGTCTTTATCATTTGCCAATAGCCATATCACCCTGCAACCCACTGAAGCTAAGCATTTGTGAGCCTGGTCAGTACCTGGATGGGAGACCTGGGAAAAGCTAAGGTTGCTGCTGGAAGAGGAGGTAGAGGGCCAAGTAGGGGGTACTCACCCTGCGGTCCATGTGGGTCCTAATGCCCCAGTATAGTGATGGGTACACTATACTGTAAAAAGGTGCCGTCCTTTGGATGAGACGTAAAACTGAGGTCCTGACTCTCTGTGGTCATTAAAAATCCCAGGGTGCTTCTTGAAAAGAGTAAGAGTGTTACCCTGGTGTCCTGGCCAAATTTCCAATTAGTAGGAGGCCACAATCATGGCCTCCTAATAATCCCCATTTATGAATTGGCTTCATTACTCTGTTCTCCTCCCCACTAATAGCTGGTGTGTGGTGAGCATACTGTACCTATGGCTGCTGTTGCATTATCCAGGTGGTGCTACACATTGGTAGTGGTGGAGGGGTGTCCCCATTACCTGTAAAGCACTTTATAAGTGAAGGAATTATTACTATTATTATGTGTGATAATGGCAATTAAAAAGGTAAGCAAAGTTTATAAGAGCAAAAGAAGTAAATGCTCATTTTGTAAAAGGTACACTTAAAAGTGCTAATGTTGCTTAACTTTGCCCACTTTAACTAAGGCTTAAATCCCTGTTACCAAGACAATAAAATACTGCAAACAAGATTTGCTGCTACCTCTTAATTTATAAATGTACAATTAGACAAATGTCATCCCCCTATATTTAAAAGGTCAATTAGAATTTAATTTCAACTCGGCTGGCGTGTTTCAAAAACCTTAATTAGCAATAAACCAGACTGACCTTATATTGAAAAGGATGTTGCAAATAAGCAACACTGGTAGCTGCAAAACCTCATCTGGCCATGCTTGTGGATATTGCCTGTCAATGCATTCAAGCACCTCAATAATAGATGCTTAACGTTTTTTCTAAACCACTTAATTACATATCTACTGAACAATGTTTACTCTCGAGTAACATAATTCATAAATGCATCTTCAGAAATACTGTATGTGAAAGATATACAATCTACAATGTGTCATATTGGTCTTTTTTATTGGTCTTTTTAAAAAGTCTTTTTTGGTGTTTCCCAAGTAAAAATGGTTAAAGCTGTGACCTCATTACCAATATTTTTGGCTACAATTGAAGGGACAACTCTCCTTTAAATACTTAGAATTAATTATAATTGTACAGTATAAAGCTCAGTTTCCATATACCTTACATGAATAAGTTCCCATGAGTAATTAGATATTTATTAAATATTAATGAAGTCATCTGTAACCTCTGACAAAGACAGAAAGCTTATTGAAATGCTAAGTTTTTCTTTCCACCATTTGTTCCTGGGAACTATGTAGTACAATGGACACAATGGGAAAATGAAATTCAATAAAATAATAAACACCCTATTCCATGGAAGTGAAAAATGTTTCTTTACCATCAAGCTATTATTCACAAAATTAGAACAATTTTTTATCTACAGAATGCAAAAGTACAAAATCTGATGTTACCCTGAGATTCATTTCTTATATTTAATCAAGTAGAAATAACATGGATGCAAAACAAGCCATTTTAGTGCTGTATATTTTTGCTGCCTTTACTGATTTAGAGTTTTTTTCTTTCCTTTGGGGCAATAATATATGATTAACCAGATTCTAAGGGCACACATGTGTGAGGTTCTTACTTACTCACTGGAGACACAGATATAGTTTTTTTTGTAAAATCTCAAATATTAAATTTAATATACAGTACTCCTGTTTTAATTGCTGCTGTGTTTCATTTGGTTCCATGGAAGAGGCTACCTTTCAGGCTTTCCTCTTTATTGTTTTTTCTTAAATGACAGCACAATAAATTTAGAGAGTCAAGTTAGCAGATTTAGATTAAGGTGCCATCTATTCTGATACACAATAGTGTAATAGTCAAAACTATGTGACACCATGGGCAATCTTACTGTAATACAATTCAGAAGCTCAGATTTACAGTACAATATAAATTCTTTTGAAAAGAAAAAAAATGCCTAAGGTAATACTGAAAAATAGAAAAAAAATATCTGACATATTTAGCAACTAAAGGTTATTAACAATTAAAGTTAATTTTACTCTGAAAAGTAGAAAAATATATTATTTTGGATGTTAAGCCTTCTTCAGTCTTGAGGGAAAAAGAAGAAAGTAGCATACAGTATAAGGCAGAGGAGAACAAGGGACAGAGCAGATATATTTAGACAAATAGTAAGTTAGTGCCAAATGAATGAAGATCTGGGAGAGAGGTGTGAAAGCTGAAATCTGTAAATATATTGAGCGGTACTAAAGATAAATAATGTGGTATTATTTATATTTATTAAGTTGGTCATGCCTTTACCCAAAGCAACCTACAATTGTATTTGATAAAGAAGATGAAAAGGGTGCCTATAACAGTAGCATAAAACAACATAACCACATAAAACAATTAACCATTAATGTTGAGTACTAGCATTTTGCACAGTATTAAGTTCTAGTGATCTTTGACCCTTACAATGAGTAAGCAAGTGTAATTAATTCTAGTGGCCAGTGGAGAGAACAGTCAGGTCAGCTTTAGTATTGCCAACTTGCCTGTTGAAGCAGGTCTTAGTGCCCTAGTGGGAACTTGGTGGCCTGAAGGTATGCTGGTGCAGTCTTCCTAGAAGGTTTTGAATCTGATACGGACCACAACCAGATGTCAATGTAGAGAGACAAAGATGGGGGGAAAATGAATGTGTTTTAGTAGCTTGTTGACTAGATGGACTACAGCATTCTGAATGAGCTGGAGTAGTCTGATGGTACACACCATGATGCCTGCAAAAAGGGGAGTTTTTGGGTGTTCTCTTGGTTCATTTGAAATGACAAATTGGAGGTTTTTGTACACTCTATGCAAAATATACAGTATTTTATTTAGACATACAGTATTTATATAGGACTCTGCATTGGATGAAGCAGCTAGAAAATGGATGGATGGATATGTACTGTATACAGTATGTTGAGAAAGAGATTGTAATAATAACAACTGCAGCAATACTGCAACAATATCATGATCTGATGTAATGAACTCTGATCTTACTGAGCATTGATATTGAGGGCAGTACATCAGATAATAATAACTGCAAAATAAACTTTCTGTTGTTTTGGATATAATGCTCATTTATTTACACTCTCTGCCTTAAGTTCTTGATTTATTTTGCTTGCTGCTTCCTCTTCTTTGTTATTGAGTTTCCTATATTAGCAACAGGGAATTTGGAGTTCAAGGTATTGCAAAATGACTTGCAATCTAGTTAAAGAAAAAAAAGTGCAAAGCTAAAGCATGGAGGCAGCTGTTTTGCTTTGGAAGACTGCTCTGAATAGCTGTTTAGGAAAAAAAGACTGCTGAACAGCTGAGAAACTGAGTGTCATAAGTGGTAGAACATGGAGCAGATCCAAAAGGCTCTAATGAAACACCAAAAGCTAGGTGTCCAACATTCGTGATGCTGCTCAACATTTTAAAATGTGCTTGATGACAAAGCATTGTACATAAACAATTCCCATATATTTTAGCTCTGAAGCTTTGTAAAGTGCCTCTACACACACTTCAGTAGATGGAATCCATCAGGGCTTACAATTTGCTATAATAGATCTAATTTCAGATACATGTTCTTTAATAGTGTGTAGGTATTCAGTTCAGGCAATTACATAATATGCTAATGAATCTGAGTCATTTTAAGCATTTTGTGCAATGTAGAAATATTTAATCCCATGAAAAAAGGATTATTTTCTATTCAGTAAGACAATCTAATTTTCTTAATTTGGCTAACTAGATTCTTATCAGAAAATTAGTTTTATTGTTTTGTTTTTTTCCAAATCACTTTAACTCTGGGATAAATGCCTTTTTCTGTTGTAAGCAACACAGCAATACAAGAGCTCTATTTTAAGGTTAGTTGTAACTGACTGTGAATTAGTCTTTTAGGTAAATATATAAATATAATCTGATTGACCTGTAATTGGGCAGCATGGAAGCACATTTGTTAACACTGCTGCCTTATAGCACTGGGGCCCTGGGTTCAATTCATGGACTGCCATCTGCATGGTGTTTGTTTGTTCTCCCTGTCCTCATGTGGGTTTATTCTGGATGCTCTGGGTTTCGTCCTGTAGTCCAAAGACATGCTAGTAGGTTAACTGGCTTCTGGGAAACCTGGCCCTGTTGTGAGTGTGTCTGTACTTGTGTGTGCCTTGTGATGGACTGGCATCCTATTCAGAGTGTATCCTGTCTTGCGCTTGGTGCTTTCCCGGTTATGCTTTAGCTTCCTTGAGACCCCATATTAGATAAAGTGATTAGAAAAAGGATGGAGAGATGATTTGTAATGAAATAAATACCAAACCAGGAAATACTTTAATATTCTCATTCATGCAGATTCATGCTCACTGCACAACAAAGATGTCCTAATAGACTCTTTTGTTTTAATATTAGTTTCACAAAAAATGAAGGATTCGTAATTTACACATTGTGTAATTCTTTGACAGAAAGTCAATGAATAAAACCCCAAGCTAATTTTATTTGTTATCATTTAGTTTTATTTATAAAGTTATTATAATTTTATTTGCTTGCAATAATTTCCGTATAGATTTGTTAACAAATTTAAGTTTTATTGTGAAAGACAAAAGACCACTTAACTGAATGTGTCTTCCTAATCACTGTATGATGTAAATATCTGAAAAATGTATTTGAACTTTTTGGACCTCTGTAACTAAAGAAACTGTTGGTGTTGCATCAGGAGCCTGTCCATTCAATCTCCTGGCATTATTGGATCTAGTACTTTCCTTTCATTGTCTTATTTTGAAATCTAAAACTAGTTCATAAAAAATTGGGATTTGAAAAGCTCACCAGAAATGTTGAAGTATTGTCATTGCAATGCTTATCTGGTACCCTGTTATATTGTTCAGGCTTTTACCACTGCCCCAGTTTTAGACTGCAGTATGGAGTTGCAGTTAGGGGCTTTAAAACTATAACAGGAAGGCCGTGGGTCCAAAACCCAGGAAAAGCACTGATTTGTGTCCATGATCAAACTACTGTACTTCACTCAGGTTGCACCACTTAAATGTACAGTAAGTTGCATTGGGGGTAAGCCTCAACCAAATAAATCAATAATAACAATATACCTGTAACAGTGGATTATTTTCAGTAAATTAAAAATGTTTTTATCATAATGTGATCATTATGTTTCTTGAATAAGGAGTGTAACATACATTTCAAGTTTATTAAAATATTTACTCCAAATTTGCCATGAGCTAAAATAAAATCGATATACTGTATGCAAGTATACGTTCTTATTAAAAATAAATACATGTATTATATTATATATCTTATAACATCGTATTGTAATTTTGTAAGGCAGCACTGTTTTTTTCAAATATCTTACTTTTAAAGTAAACATGTGTTTGTCAGCAAAGATACAATAAATACATTACCACATTATCACGTAAGACACCCAAAGAAGGCTCCACAGCTGAAACATTGTGTTTCCTTTCTTCTCTTTTCAGCATGGAATAAACCTTTACTTGTTCCTTTGCAGCCTATGCATGCTGACGCAGCTACCTACTTGACATACTTATGCATAGGTGAGCTAAAGTGGACAAGATTAGAATTAGTCCTTCACATCTACACATTGCCATGGGATAGTACTGTAATGTACCTTCTTAAACAGTGAAGTACTGGGGCAAGCTGGATTTTTAGTCCTGAGTGGAATGCAATCTGGCATCAAATTTTCTCTTATGAAAAGTTCAGCATACCAGTTAACCTATTTTATAACATCACTTAGGATGTATGCAACACCATTCTGGTGGTTCCAGATAAAGGTAGTTCCGTAACCTATATAGGTCGATTTAGGACCTAAAATATAGGTTGATTTTTTTTCCTCTTTCTTGTCCCACCTGTCAGCCTCAAACTCTTCTCTCATATGAACAAAGTTGGAGGCCAGTAGGACAGATCAGTTGTCAAACCACTTGACCTGATGGATTTTTCCATCCCAACTGGTAGCAGGGAGTAGTGATAGGGCTGAATGGGTAATGGCACCACTGGATTTAGTTTTTTCTGTTAATGTCAGCATAGGTGTCTTTCCAAAATTCCAAACATGATGGGTTTTCAAAGACTTGAAACTTAAAAATAAAGTTCAACGAACTCGATTCCAGTTGTCAGATCACGTATGGCACTCTCCATTTCTATTTGGAATTTCATCCCTATCTGCTCACTAAAAAAACTATTCACAGTATATACTGTACCTTGCTCTCACTTTTTATTTGTTAATGAAAATGTCACTAATACTAATAATATCAAACACTATATCAGCAATGATGCTGTGAAACATTTCTTCTGCACACTTTTGCTTACTTTATTCCATGTAGTGTTCATAAATGAGAAAAATAACTTACCATATAGTGATAATAAAAATATAGAATACGTTTCACATTATTTCACATTAGTAGTGTTTTACTTTTACTGTCTCAAATATGATACTATCTGCAGTCTCTTCACCAGTATTCAAATTTTCAGTTTCTCAAAGATATCTATCAGACAGACATTCCAGACATGTAAAGCAGTGTAGTCCATATGAATTAATAAATAAATAAACATATGAATTTATAAATATTAACATTTCATAATTAATTGAAGGTTTTAGGAATGTTGGGATACTGTACATCCAAGTCATAGATTATATTGCCTCTCTTGAGATCCAATGTCCATTGTAATGGACAACATTTTTTTTAAATCCAACATAAAATCTTAAAATGTTGCAAATAATGCCTGAATACATAAATATAAGGACTAAATATTATTTTTATTGCATTATATTATGGTCTCACTGTTAATAATCACATCTAAAAATATTCCATACTCAGGACCAAAGGACGCTGTCCTGACATGCTGACACCATAATATAATGCAATACAAATAATATTTATTCCTTATATTTATCTATTCAGGTATTACTTGCAACAGATGGTGAAGAGTCTGCATACAGGGAGGAAGTTGAAACCCTGGCAGCATGATGCCAGGAGAACAACCTTTCTCTGAACATCAGTAAGACTAAGGAGATGATTGTGGATTATAGGAAACACCAGGGAGGAGATCACATACCTATGTAAATCAATGGGACTGCAGTGGAGAGGGTCAGCAGTTTTAAGTTCCTGGAAGCTAACATCACAGAGGATTTAACCTTGACCCACCAAACCAACATTGTGGTAAACAAAGCACGGCAGCGCCTATTCTTTCTCTGCAGGCTAAAGAAGTTCGGCATGCCATCACATATTGAGGCCAGCTTCTACAGGTGCACTATTAAGAGTATCCTGACTGGTTGCATCATTGCCTGGTGCGGGGACTGCTCTGCCCGGAATTGCAAAGTACTGTAGAGGGTGGTGAAGTCAGCTCAGCTCATTACCGGCTATGAGGTACTGTACCAAACATCCAGGATATCTACTCAGCTAGATGTCTTAAGAAGTCCAGGTCCATTCTCAAGGACCCCAGTCATTCCAGTCAAACTGTTTTCTCTCCTACTGTCTGGTAAACGGTACCGAAGCATTCAAAGTCCAAGAGATTACACAACAGCTTCTACCTCCAGGCAATAAGACTGCTAAACAGCCAACCTGCAATTCCTTCAGCAAATCAACCGTAATGGCTACATGGTCATACAGTTTTCATTGTATTCGGCATACTGCACTACTTGGACATAATGTATTGCATACACCCTGGACACATAGCAGCTCTATTTATACAGAGTTTTGTCTGAGTTTATTTAATTCAATTTCTATTGCACTGTTATCTATTATTATGTAACATTATTTCGTAAGTTTAATTTTATTATTCCCCCCCCCCCCCCCCCGGTGAGCAGTGATACTGCTGTACGCTGTATTGTTGTGCATTTGATAAATAAACTTTGATTGATTGATTAAAGATGAATGCGAAATGTTACTCTTAAAACTTCACAGACATGTGATTGCTTGATGCTGATTGGTGTGTTAGACCAATATATCAACCAATTAGAAGTCAGTGATGCAATGTGCTGTAATATGAGAAAAAAAATACTCTTAACAATTGATGTCCATTATAATTAACTCTAGGTCTGAATGGAAGCTAGTAAAATGTTGTTATGTTTTTACATCTCTGATCAATGGATGTAATAAGAAATACTCTAGTAGTTGAACATTTATCTACAGCTATGTCTGAGAATGTTTTTTTTCTTAAATATGAGCACGTTAATACTGTAGGGGATAGGTCAATGACAAAATCTTTACTCCATACTATAATTATTATAATGATCATATTGTAAATTTAGACAAAGTCATTGTCAAAGACAGAGGAAAAATTGAAATGTATAGCTACGGAAGTATCACAGTATGTTTTACTTCATTATGCACATAGAGACATAGCATTTTCAGATAACACAAAAAAGGCACAAAATCTTAAAATCAATCCATTAAAATTTTCATTTGGGAAGCTATCAAACATATATGTTTTATTTACTTGTATCTGAATGTATTAATAATAGTTACAATCAAACAGGAATACTGTTTAGTAACTGCTGGTCTAATGTTACTCTTTTTCAAAATATTTTAATTCCAATGAAATGTAAATTAATAACAATTCACCAGTTAGTCATGTGTTAACAATATGAATATTTCTAAAATGGGGACACAGAAGGTGAAACAGTAGCCAAATACATGGAATTGTGAAAAGTAAAGCAACAAAATAGTTAAATTAAATGTTTGTAACTGTTTATATCTCATTAAAATAATTTATACATACACTTCAACGATGTATTAAAATTTTCTCTTTTGGCTCATACATCAATTAATAATAAATGTTATTTTAAAACTCTGTCTAATAATTTGTCATGTTCATTTTTCAGGTAATAAAATAATAATTTACATCTATTTATAATATTACATTTAATTTTTAATTCTGAATATTCCTGAACTCCTCAAATGGACTCCAAAAGGGAAAAAAAAGGTTTAAGTTTAATTAGAATAACACATTGTGCCCTAAATTGATTTATGTGTTTTTATTTTATTACATTTACCTGACTCTAGCTAGTTCAGGCTTTACATTAAAGTTAGTTCAATAAGTTTCTCTCCAGAAGATATGCTCAACAGTCACTTCTTGAAACTATTTTACCTAAGATTTACTGTATAAAACTAAAAAAGTTATTAAATGGTTTACTCTATAATCCTGTATTGAATTGTGAAAGGTACAATGCATTCCTTGAGAAATTATTTTGAATAATGCTCTGGACTAAAAAGGTCCAAAAAGTCTAGATTTTTTTTTTGTGAACACAATGCCACATCATCACTATTTTCAGTATAAAGAATAGTTTAAAGAAAATACTGATTTACTTTGTCTGCCTTTCTTTTTCTAGGTTTTGTAGTTGTTAAAATACAGTATATATATACAGTGTTAACAAAGTACATCCCACCATTTTCAGTCTTCTTGAACTGCTGAGGGCTAAGACAATTTATGTATTTTGCCTTATATTACTCAATATATTTCAATATATTTGCCTTATATTACTCAATATATTTCTTTAAAAAATAAAAAAAATAAAGTTGAAGGATTTTATATGTAGTGCACACGGTTCATATGCTCAGTACTATCAACATGAACTTTCATATTTTGCATTAAAAAACTGGTATTTTCAAAACTACAATGGTTTTTGGTTTATTTTGCCATAAATGTATGCCTGCATCAAATGCCAGGGAGAAACCTTCCACGGAATGTTTTAAGATTTTAAATAATGTTGAAAAATTATTGGAATCCTACAGAATTATAAAACCTGGCTGATTGTTTTGTCTTAAATGATATACTGTATTAGCAAAACCTACTGTATTTTGAAGTTTTACTGAACTGGAAATGGTTTAGGTAACAGAGACCATCAAATTCTACTTGTACTGCAATACAGTATAGTATATGTGAAGTACTTATAAGTAATATATGCAAACATGTTTTCTCGATTTAATAGTTACAAATATTAGTAATCGGTGAACAATAATTAATTGCTTCAGTCAGATTACCAAACAATATCCAAATTCTGTTCAGTATTTGTAAAACTGTGAATGACCCTGACATTCAATCATATGTTTTAGATGTATTACTAACTCAAGAACAGCTTTTCTATGGCCAAAAATAAAAACTAGCACTGACAATAAAAAAAATAAAATTTATCTTAAAGAAACTCTCCATGTTTTTGTCATTGTTTCTTCATGCTGACTTTCCATGAAACAACCCTACAGCAGGGGTCATTCACAATATATTGTATGCACAGAATTATCACAGCATGCTAAAATCCAAAGACATACTGTACGATACATATATATGAATCAAATTCAATTCCCTTGGATAGGGAACTGAACTTGATTTCAAAAACTTACAAAGGCAACATTTCTTAGTGTAAAAGACACCATAACCATAACACTTACTGTAGCTTTCACACGTTGATAGGCATACCTCAGCATTAACATGGTAGTTGAAATAACCCTAGGCCGGCAGGGTTTCTCAAATTGTGATTTACTAAATCTATAACATATTGTTTGGGGTTTTTATCATACAAAACTCACACCAGTTCACAAAACATAAAAGCTAACCTGCGCTCTTAATAATAAAATAGATATAATCAAAACAGAATGCAAAAATGTTCTAAAGGCCACTCCTGATTCAGAGGGTCACACAGCTGTTGTTTGCTTTATACTGTGAAAGCTGATTCTTGTTGGTGAGGTGGGAATGGACATTGCCCTGGCCACTCGCACCCTCAAAGCATGGTTATCTTGCCAGCGGTGCCACCTTTTTCTTGCAGCAGAACGCACCTGAAAGAAAAAAAAAGTATCCGTATTTTCCATCGTGTTAATATTAGCAGGAGAGAAAGTTATTGTATCATCCTGTGTTATGGTACTATTTTTTATGGATGTGATAGAACAATAATTTATAACTTGGAACAGTAAATTGTGAGGGTACTTTTATAGCTACTAGTAATCAGACAAAATAAAAAAAGCAATAATGGCACGGAGATTGAACAGACTGAACATACAAACTAAACCAACAAGAGCAGCAGTATATACTGTATATGAATGAGTCTGCCTTAATTAAAAAGGTTAATCAATTCCTCAGGAAATCCCAATGTAGTAAAAACATCAGTGTATCTACTATACCATTTGATATGGTCAGCCTCTTAAGTTATTTTTTTTAATTAGTCACATTCATATTCTCCTACAAGTAGGAGTTATTGTTGTGAAATATAGTATAAGTCTAGAAAAAAAAAACTCTGCCCAGGTGGTACTAGGTGGAGATTTGAAAATGTGAAAATCCTTCTGAGTAAGGGAAGTGGACTGGGCTCATCACAGCTGTGATCCAATCTCCTTCTCAGCAACAAGCTGTACTCTTGGCATTGGCAGAGAAAGAGAACTTGGTGCTAAAGACAGCTCCCAGAGAAGGTTAGTGTTGCACGCAGCTCAGCTGTGTAACACTATGCACAAGGTATGATCCGGTTACAATCGAGTGAGATGGCATGGGGTAGAAACTGTTCATTTCAAGGTGTACCGCAACTACTACTGTATATATACTCTGCTAGTCAGGCTTGTTGACAAAAGTTCAACCATATCAGTTTAGTTCTATAAGCAAAATTATACTTGGTTCTTGAGTTTTTTTTTCTTGTTGCAGAGACATTTTTGCTTACACACATACTCACTCTTTCTTGACCTGGTGTCTCGAACTAAAAATTAGTTTTCTTACTTGTACAAAGGTGGTTGCAGTCATAGAGATCATTCTTTTGTCATGTTGCATTCAGGAGAGCAGATCAGTGAGAGTGAACTATGTAGTATCTTTTGAACCCAGTAATCATAGTCAGTGATTGCTTGGAATTTCAATAAGTAAATTGTCCTCCACCCATCAAGTTTCTCTTGGTTTGGTTATCCTTGGATGATTGACAAGTGACCTTCAACTAGTGTTCAACTCAAATAAGCCCCCCCACACTTTGATGGGCTCCCAACTAGAACTTAAGCTACAGTTGTGCTTGGCATTAATCATATTTATGCCAGTTTATCAGTCTTTTAAGTAATACATTTTAGTAATACATCTATCAATTTTCTAACAATGGGATGCTTGAGTCTATCCTGGTAAGAAACAGGCAAAATGCAGGATACAGCCTGGATGGCATTTAAAACCCCTAAACTAATTGGTTAGTGAAAATCATGACACTTATTTCCTCAATTATAAAAGTTTCAGATCTAGCAACCCTGTTAAGTAATTAACACAATGCATTATAGGATCAACACGGATCTGTAATTATGTGACATGCTTATCTCAGGAATAACACACTGGTGATAATGTTTCATATTATCATAAACATAAAACATAAAAATAGAACATTAAAAATGATTAACACAAACAATGATTTTTTTCAGTAATTGTAAAGCAAAAATGTATTACAATATGAGCCACACTTAGTTGTACAGTATGTTAATAATTCAATTACAGTGCTGCATGAGATGTTTTCTTTGAACTGTTACACAAAAAAAGTATTGTTTCATTTTTGTTAATGCTGAAAATAACTCACTCTCTCTTCTTTACATGTAATACCTAAAATATATTATTTATTCTTGGATCTCTGTTCATGGTACTCAAATAAAATGTGTTTATTGTCTGTAAAATACACTAAGAAACATTAAGAAATATATTATCTGAACTCCCACTTTACAAATGGCAAAGTGTGTTCTGTTGGGTTGTAGTCTTCATTACTCTGATTTTAGAAAATACATTGCTGTTGGGTTTAATTACATCTGTTTGATGTTGAAAAATTACCTGGAAAAGATGTTCCTAAATATAGACTACAGTTAAATAACCGTATGATTTTTTAGAACTTAAGATATTTAATCAATATTTTAATTTAATATGAAACAATAATGTGTATAAGTTAAAAATGGGGGACTTGATTTAAACCTTAAAAATCTTTGTGTGGCTCTCAATGACATTTACCTAATGGACTTTAAATAATAAATCTTGTAAATGAATGCAAAATGTAGAATATGATCTTTACAAGTCTGTTATACATTAGGTACTATTCTGAGGTGAAACAATATTTGACATTTCATTGTGTATGCGATGATAAAACATGAAGCATATTGGTATAAGTTATTATTTCTGCAAATTGAACTCAGAATCCAGAAGTCAAAAGGTGTTTCATGTTGTAGTCTTTTAATGCAATGTGTAATTTATTAAATGTTAATACTTTGTAGGTGAATTTGGTATCTATTCCCAGATGATCTGCATTCTATGGAAAGCAAGTTGTAGGTTGACTAATTATCTTGTTTAAAATAAATATGAGGAGGGAATTTTTATGTTTTGTAACTTACATTTCAGGATTCCGTGCAATTACAGTATAGTGTTATAACCAGTAAAATGTATTTTTGTGCTGTAGGTTTCAGGTTCTAATTATCACATTTGATTTCTTGCAGTGAGTTAATGTTAGAAAAAAATTTGGCAGTTGGATGTTGTCCAACTGTTGTCAGCCTGTATATTGTCTATGTCCTTTGCATATGATTATTGTTTTGAGTAATCAATTAGAGAAACTAAAAGTGTGGGATAAAATTGGTGTTTTTGTTACAGCATCTAGTTATTCATTGTTTAAATGTGGAGCTCTTCTGTATTATTGATTCATACTGTATGTGCAAATTCAACAAACTAATTATGGAATTCCAAAGTATCTAAACACTGATTAAAAGCTGTGTTAATCTGCTGTATATGAGAAATGAAAATAAATAAACTTTTTTCTATTAAGTGTGATGGATATTAGCAAGGTAAAGCTTGCTTGATTTTTACACAGTTGAGGTAAAACTCTACAAACGATGTGTGGCACATTGTTTTTATTGTCACAACATCTTTGCTCCACCAGACCACTCCCTTAACATCCTTGCCCAGGAATGCCTCACTATAACAAACCTAACATATTGTAGCATTTCTGACATACTGTAGCAGCAGCTGGATTTGCTGTTTCCTCACTCTTATCTTATTCTCTGAGAAACACTATCTGTCTGCAGATGTTAAGACAGTGTATCCTCAAGTCTCAATCTGGGCCATGAAGACTCCTTTCTGAGGAAAATATACTGTACACTGCTATTTTGCCAATCAATGCTATGCTCCATTTGGGTGCTAATGTTTTCCATCAGGCCTAGTTTAGGAAGCTATACCTGCTTCTCAGCTTCTTTTGCGTAAGCTGTATCTATCTCCTACTTCAACACATCATACAGGCCAATCCATTGTGAATAACTTTATTTTTTCTCTCTATCCTGACATCTCCTTTCTCTCATGTGGAATCACACTGGATTCAGACCAGCTGTGCCTCATTCTGCAGCTTTTACCACTTAGCAGATATTTATTATGGCACTATACCACTCCTTTGGAGCAGACATTTGTGCCAAGATGGTGGCTTCATTAAACTGCTACATCTGGGTACCTCACACGAAGATGTTGAATTTAAATAACAAAAACCAGAATTGAAGCATATGGATCTTTTAATATTTATAAATGAAAAGAAAATGTATGCAATAAAACACACAACACAACATGTTGCGCTTGTGCGATTTTGGAAGATTAAGTTCTTTCAGCTAATGAGTGAAGCCTATATTAACACATGGGTGTGAAGAGGCTTTAACCTGAATAAATTCTGTCAAAAATTGAGAGCACTGAGAAATGTGTATGACTGAAACAACATGAGACATAAAAAATGGAAAATGTATAAATTTGTGAGGAAACAAGCAAAAGCATGCAACACAGTTGTAAGAGTTAAGAGTTTAAAATAGCATGAGCAAACACATCAAGGAAATTACAAGTGTATCATGGTCAGTCATGAAATAATAAACATGGTCACTTAACACTTTTTAATAATTATCTGTATCTCCTTTTCTACAAACGTACATGCACAAAGAGAGTGATATTTTAGGATTTTGCTTTCATTTGACTACAAGCATTTCTGATGAAAATAGATTCTATAAACTCTAATCTCACTTCTCTCAGATAGGAAATGTTATTGCAGATGCCTTAAGGATTCAATCACACAATTTAGTCGCCTCTACTTTTTACTTCTGTCCATTCAGAGGTAATTAACTGCCATAAGAATCTGTGAATTCCACTAATAAAGTTGAAATAAAGGGGGCTTGGGATACCATCCGAATTTTCACCTAATAGTCATCTTCATCTGGTTAAAGTTTTTTCTTACTAAGCTGCTTTTTTTTTACTATTTCTCTGTTTGATGCAGCTCTCCCCATCATACCAACTCCATTTAATGTAAATGTGTCTTTGATAACAAAAGCTCTGATGTGTAATCGGGTTCAGCGGCTAATTGTGAAATGGTAAGAAAGTTATTAATTTAAACCTGCAAACAACACTTTCATTTCTTTCTATCTTGCCTTATACGAAACATTTACAGCTCTAACAATTGCCTACTCAGTTTGGCCTTCCTTGTGAAGGGTAGTGAATCATCATCTTTTTATGTAATTCATTATACAGATACATGAATTACTGCACTTTTCTCATTCAGGCTCCCTGTTTAACCCCCTCCCCGGTTGAAGCTGCTAATCCTACCTATCATTTTTTTTTTTGCAGGTTCATAAGACTTTCTTACGTCAACTAGTGCAGACAGCTGTTTCCAACTTTAAGGTTTATACAAATCATAATTTCTTCAGGATTGACACTTTTGAGGTATAATCGAATTAAGCCATAGTTGATAATGCTATTCCATCTCAGAGCAGAAAGACACAGACATACATGCCCTCATACAAGGGATAATTTTCTCAGAAGGTAGTTAACCTACTTTTTTACAAGTGTGTTTTTCGACTGTGGGAAGAAACCTGAGCACCTTGAGGAAATCCACACAAACATGGGGAGAACATACAAACTCCACGCAGATAGTGCCCCAGGAGTACAAACCCAGGACACCAGCACTACAAGGCAGTAATGTTAAGCAATGTGGCACTGTACTACCGTAAAATGTATTGTAATGCCATCCAGGGTGATGTATCCTTCAGGGGTGGAGCCCTCATTGAGAAATGACACATTGCCTAGTTAACCACGGTTGAGCTGAGTCGGAATAATCATGAGATACAGTTGTGAGTGAGTTTTAAGAGTAGGTGAATTACTGCCCTCAGCAGAGACCAAGCAAGACCTAAGTCTTGTGTAAGCTGTAGATCAAGATGGGCGGCCGAGTGATATCAGGTCTCCTGTTTGCAGAAGCTTGGCAGTGAGAGAGCCAGGCTGAAGCAGGTCAGCAACAAATGAGAAACGCTGTTGCAATCGGCATTGTCTACATTTGAAGATAAAGAGAAAGTAGACTAGTGGCTGCAGCTATACCCCTATATGGGGGTGGAAGATGAGTGACAGTATCAGAGGAGACAGTGGAAACAACAGAGAGACAAACCCCAATGAGGGAAACAAAGAGTGAATGGCAATTCCAGAGGATTCATGTTAGCCTTCAAAATGGAGCCTTAAAGAATTGGGAGATTTAAAGGGACAGCAGCCTGTTATAAAATGAGAGCAGCACTGTCAGGGAGTCCGTTGTATGAGTGTATTTGTGAGTTAGAATGTGAGTACAAGTGTGATTGGAGTTTTGGGGGTAGTAGGCTCCTCCAAGACATATGGAGTATTGTATAGTAGGGCTGCAGACCTCTGGTGATTAGCATACAGTGGCGACGAGGTGGGGATGCCAACAGTGCTGCACAGTATGAGAGGCACAGTGGTGGCTGGTTACAGAGAAGAAGCACTATCAGCTGCACGAACTGGTTGGGGTTTGGCATTGGGAAGGTGCACTGACAGCTGCGTGTGTGAAGAAGCAGTGGTGGTTGGACAAGTGAGAAGATATGCCCACAGCCATGTTTTGAGTTAGCAGCAGGGGCCATGTGAAGAATGTGAGCTGGGAGCTGGGAGCTGGTAGTTGCGGGGACACAGCCTAGGGCATGAGAGTGAGGTGCCAGAGAGGTTGTGTGGGTGTGTGTTATTTTAATTAGGGAAAGTGTGATGAGTCTCGACATGGAGTGAGGTGTGGAAGTGACTCGATGTTGTTAATGTAGGAAAGTATGAGGCGAGTATGAGGCACTGGAAGCTGTATGTTTGAGACTCAGCCTGGTGGTACTGGGAGATGTGCCAACAGCTGGAAGAGGATCCTTGAAATCCAAGGGCTGTGCTCAGTAGAGGAGCCTATTGCCCTGACAAAATGTGTAACAGTACAGAAGAACATCCAACAGTGAGGAAGAGAGAAGCTCCAATGTAAGAGCAAAGGTGAAGGAAGCTAGAAGTAGAGAGGGAAGTAGGGAGGCCCCTTGCAAAACATTGTCATTGAAGGGTGAAGCTCATCAAGCCTGGGAAACCTTGTGTGAAGGGACCTAGAGACTTCTTCCTGGAAGGGACTAGCCAGAGAGTGAGAACAGAAGGTGAAACACATCGAGCCTGGAAAACCATGAGCGAATGGACCTTAGTAAACAGTCTCAGAGGAGATTGTGAAGGAGAGTGGAGTGAAAGAGATGTAGACTCTGGGCCTGAGATGTGAGCATTACCTGTGGTCCGACAAGGGGCCCATAGTCAACACCATACTCAGAGGAAAGTTCATATAAAGAAAGAGTGAATGCATGCAGAGGGGAGGGCATGTAAAGCAAGAGCGAGTGCACGCAGAATAGAGACAGTGTGTAATGCACACAAAAAGTTCCCCATCAGGCTAAAAAGGAGCATGTTCAGGTGGGTAGTTCAGGTGGGTAGTAGTTCAGGTGGGCTCACACCTGAAGAAGGCTCCATGGCCGAAACGTTGTGTTCTCTTTCTTCCTTTTTTTTCAGCATGGAATAAACCTATTACTTGCTCCTAAAAAGGAGCATGTCTGGAGAGGTGAACACATCTGTTCCATGCCCACAGTGTTGGCCATTACCCCCTGTTGTAATATCTGTGTGTGTCAGCAGTGAAACTGCATGTTGATTGGTGGAGGGCTGAGTGGGAATAACGGTTGCTCAGGGTCACAGCTCATAGTGAATGTAGGAGCTAACGGGTTTGGACCTACAGGTTAAGTAATAAAGAGTTTGTTCGAGTGTCACATTGTCGTCCTGGGTTGTTCATTTCTACACTATACGTGTACGAGAAACAAGACACCCGTGACATCACAGTATCCATTAATAACTTTTATATATATACAGTGGTGTGAAAAAGTGTTTGCCCCCTTCCTGATTTCTTATTTTTTTGCATGTTTGTCACACTGAAATGTTTCAGATCATCAAACAAATTGAAATATTAGACAAAGATAACACAAGTAAACACAAAATGCAGTTTTTAAATGAAGGTTTTTATTATTAAGGGAAAAAAAAATCCAAACCTACATGGCCCTGTGTGAAAAAGTGATTGCCCCCTAAACCTAATAACTGGTTGGGCCACCCTTAGCAGCAACAGCTGCAATCAAGCGTTTGCGATAACTGGCAATGAGTCTTTTACAGCGCTGTGGAGTAATTTTGGCCCACTCATTTTTGCAGAATTGTTGTAATTCAGCCACATTGGAGGGTTTTCGAGCCTTAACCGCTTTTTTAAGGTCATGCCACAACATCTCAATCGGATTCAGGTCAGGACTTTGACTAGGCCACTCCAAAGTCTTCATTTTGTTTTTCTTAAGCCATTCAGAGGTGGACTTGCTAGTGTGTTTTGGATCATTGTCCTGCTGCAGAACCCAAGTGCGCTTCAGCTTGAGGTCACGAACAGATGGCCGGACATTCTCCTTCAGGATTTTTTGGTAGACAGCAGAATTCATGGTTCCATTTACCACAGCAAGTCTTCCAGGTCCTGAAGCAGCAAAACAGCCCCAGACCATCACACTACCACCACCATATTTTACTGTTGGTATGATGTTCCTTTTCTGAAATGCTGTGTTACTTTTACGCCAGATGTAATGGGACACACACCTTCCAAAAAGTTCAACTTTTGTCTCATCAGTCCACAGAGTATTTTCCCAAAAGTCTTGGGGATTATCAAGATGTTTTCTGGCAAAACTGAGACGAGCCTTTATGTTCTTTTTGCTCAGCAGTGGTTTTCGTCTTGGAACTCTGCCATGCAGGCCATTTTTGCCCAGTCTCTTTCTTATGGTGGAGTCATGAACACTGACCTTAACTGAGGCAAGTGAAGCCTGCAGTTCTTTGGATGTTGTTGTGGGGTTTTTTGTGACCTCTTGGATGAGTCGTCGCTGCGCTCTTGGGGTAATTTTGGTCGGCCGGCCACTCCTGGGAAGGTTCACCACTGTTCCATGTTTTTGCCATTTGTGGATAATGGCTCTCACTGTGGTTCGCTGGAGTCCCAAAGCTTTGATAAATCTCTGATAAATCTCAATACTCTGTTTCTCATTTGTTCCTGAATTTCTTTGGATCGCAGCATGATGTCTAGCTTTTGAGGACCTTTTGGTCTACTTCACTTTGTCAGGCAGGTCCTATTTAAGTGATTGCTTGATTGAGAACAGGTGTGGCAGTAATCAGGCCTGGGTGTGGCTAGAGAAATTGAACTCAGCTTTCCAAAGATGTAATAAACCACAGTTGATTTATGTTTTAACAGGGGGGGCAATCACTTTTTCACACAGGGCCATGTAGGTTTGGATTTTTTTTCCCTTAATAATAAAAACCTACATTTAAAAACTGCATTTTGTGTTTACTTGTGTTATCTTTGTCTAATATTTCAATTTGTTTGATGATCTGAAACATTTCAGTGTGACAAACATGCAAAAAAATAAGAAATCAGGAAGGGGGCAAACACTTTTTCACACCACTGTATATGTTCTATGTTGTTGCAGTAGTCAATTGCTTTAACAATTTCTATCAATTATTATGATAATTTTAACAAGATTTCAAGCCGGATAATATGTACAGTATATGCATAGATAAAGTTATGAGTAGATAAACATTTTTGAATGTAATCTGCATCTTAACATAATGCACTAAAATTACATAACAATTATGTCCCCTCCAATGAAACTTTTTTTTTGTTCACAAATCATTTTAAGTAAGGATAAATTTGGCATGTTCCCTTTACCCATGACTTACATTAATTTGTGCATGATTGTAACTCTTCATAATTTGCAGTATATATTAAAATAGATTTATAATATTTATATAATTAAATAGTATATATTAAAGTATGTATTATTTTTTTCATATTCTGGTTTCCAATTGGTAATAATATTTTCATTATTGGAAAGGTTTCATTTACATTAGTTCCTTGACAGTTTTTTTTCCTTAGTTTTCCATCTAGGTTAAAATACACTGCAACATCTATTATGTCTGTAAATGTAAACTGTTATAAAGGTATAACACTTTGATAAACTCTGTGTCAAATGTGCTACTGGTCTATCAGTTAAGCTAACTGCTCATTATGCATGAAATTATGTGCAATGTGGACTCACCTCTCCATTAAGAAAACAGTAAAATACTGAGACAAAAAAGCCCTGGAAAACATCAAGAATGACACATTTGAATATTCATTTACTAAGTTCACATTTTCCTGCCAATTCCACATTTTTACCTTTACAAAATAAAAAAAAATGCTAACTTATTGTTTTAAACACATTAAAATATAATGGTCTGGTTTGTTTTAACACATTCCTAGTACAGTATTCCTGAAAACTTACACATACCGTAACTCATTGGATTTACAGAATACCATTTATCATTTCATGTGAATGTCGTTAATTATTGTATTCATCTGTATTAAATGTATGAAGTAAAACGGAAGCACACCTAATTCACTTTCTGTTTTTTTACTAATGTATTATAAAGCAGGAAATTTGTATTTCTTGGTTGTTTAATTTCTTCTCTTGTTACAGATTTAGATTTCTTTATGTCTAGATATGTGATTTAATTTTCAATAGAAACAAGATTACAAATTACAAAGTTAATAAACCTTTATTAATAAAAACAAATGTCAATTGCAATATTATTTTTGAATAATTTATTTAAACATTATAGAAAAAGCAAAAGTAGTTTGTAGTTTCTTGCTGTACATACAAAATGGATCATGTTTAATGAGCTTTTTCTTGATTTGGGGATTGCCACCAAAAAAAAAATGTTCTTACCTGAAATGATTGAAGAAAAGAATTAAAATAAATAAAAACTATTTGGGAGATGTCATCTTCCCCAGGATTCACAAAGAACAGCATGTAAGTGATTCCCAGCAGAGGCAATAAAACTAATGTGGCTTTTACTGCCTTTCTGTGAAAGAAAGATACATTGATACAGGTCATGCAGAATATAAAATGATTTATTCTTATAAAGACAGACACACAGATCAAATACTGAAATAAAATGGATAATATGCTGGAAAATATAACCAGAATTTTATATTACCCAGACAGATGAGGTTAGCTTTGCAGGCAGGTGTCACACGTGAACTTTAGAGATATATTTTCTCCAATATAAATCTACATAGATAATAGATGAAAAAAATAAAAAAGTAACAAAAGTGTAATATTAGGTAAGTCTGACTTTGTGCACAGACATCCAAACACATACATCTTCTAGAATCTTGAAAAAGTATGAAAATAGATTTATTAAGTACATATTTTAAACACGGTGGGCAGGAATCATGGATCCATTTTTGAAACAATTCCTCTGAACCGCCATCCATCCATCTTCTAACCACCTCTAACAGGCAAGCAATGGGTACAAGGCAAGGTACACCCTCAAAGCCACAGACAGACACAAACACAGACGCTAACACCAGAGTCAATTTTCTCTGAAGCCAATTTCTCTGAACATAGCAGTATGTTTTGGGACTGTGGGAGGAAACCAGAGTACCTGGATGCAACCCATGTGAATATGGGGACAACTTAGTCTGAAGGTGGGAGTGATATTAGCTGTGATTAAGTTTGTGGCATCAAAGGAAAAAATCTTAGTGAATGGGGGATGCATCTACAATGTTAGATGATGTATGTTAACAAGTGCATACAATCTGCCATTATAATCTGATTAAAATCCTGTTTATTTACTCCCTTCCAATTATGCACCATTTTGTTCAATTACAAATGATGTTTGCATTATGTGAAAATGAATACTTTAATCAAACTTGATTTCTCAAACTGAACACATTTATTGTTGAAATAAGCTCAGTGCTAGAAATAAATGCAATGATAAAACACTAAAGTAATTGATATAACTAAAGTTATTGATAAGTATCCCCCCCCCTTTGCTAGGGTAAATGTAAATTAGTTCAGTGCATAAAATTAATTTGGTATGTTGCACATTTAGTTGAAAGTATGTCTGAATTATCACTTCTAACAGAAAATAAGCGGCAAGACTTGAAACTTGCTTTTGACAGAGACAGCATGACAGAGTTTGAGCACATTTGCAAAGAAAAACGGGTAATACTTGCACAATTAGAGTGTGCAAAGTTAGTAGAGACTTATGCAAAAAGACTCACAGCTGCTTTCATTACAGGCTTCCATCAAGAACTGACTCAGGGAGTAAATACCTACAGTATGCAATCAGTATACTTTATATTAGTTTTGGATTTTCATTAGCAGTTTTTAAGTTTATTCATCTTATTTCTCTCATATACTGTATGTGTTCAGTTTCAGTATTACATGTAGATTCAAAGTATTCTTTTTAAAAAAGTGTATATCTATCCATCTATTTTAAAACCACTTTATCTGATACAGGTTTACAGGGATCTCCAGAGGGAGCCAGAGCCTATCCTGGCAAGCAACAGGTGCAGGGCAGGATACACCCTGCTGGGTGTTCATCACGGAGCACACACTGACACAGACAAATAAACTAACAGCAGGGCCAATTTTTCCAGAAGCCAATTAACCTAATAGCATGTGTTTGGACAGGGGGAGGAAACCAGAGCACTCGGAGGAAACCCATGTGAACATAAGGAAAATGCAGTATACAAACTCCACACAGATACTGTAGTACCCCAGGTCCAGAATTTAACCCAGGGTCCCAGTGCTACAAGTCAGCAACTCTAACCACCATGCCGCCATGCTGCACCAAATGTATACTGTACATTTCATTGCAATTGAACAAAATGGGATACTACTGGAAGGGCGATACTTTTGAAAGGTACTGTTCACCTTCATGCAATTTTCCAATTCTTTAACTACTGTAGTTTGGTTTCTTCTTCTTTAATTAAAACATTACTTTTTCACATATACAGTATACAGTATATACTGTATATACAGTAAGAGCATATGCTGAGTAAATAATACTATTCGTACATCTATTTTCAGTAAACATCCTGTCTTGGTGAGGATCATGGTCAGCTTGAAACTATCGTGGACTCACAGGTGTAGAGTCTAAATTCTGTGTAGATCCACACACCATTTACTGTAACTACATTAATTATCTTCACTATTCACATGCCAGTTTCTGACATGCAATGTTATTAATTTTGCGAGTATGTCCTAAGCATCAAAAGAAAAGTACTACTAATTAATACAAGGTCACTAAATTATAACAAAATCTTTTTTTTTTTCCTAGCAGGTGTGCTTGCATTTTATTGACTGAATTACATAGGCAAATTAACTATGGTTCTTTTGCTTTAAGATCCTGTTACCGATGCTGTTTTGTGGAATACTGTCCCATTCTTCTCTTAGAGCCTGTTCAGTGGTCTCTGAGCTCTAGGTGTTACACATTATAGCATTTTTTCCCAAAACTTTCAATGTTCTGGCAAGTAGGGCATCCATATCACATCTGTCACATTCTGTTACATTCTGTTAAAAATGTAGCATTACAAGTAGAGTTCTGTAATTTCTGGACACACTTGAACCTTGAAAAGCATCATTATGATTTTGTAATAAATATGATTACACAACACATTTTTCACTTAGCATAATATTTGCATTGCAAATTACTATGTTATTTTTAGTATTATTTAATATTGTTTGGTGTTTTGGGTATTGTATTAGTCAAGGACTAATTAAAACAGATTGAACCTCTGAACAAAAAACTAAACTGTGCCTATGTCATTTCAGACAAAAATAGCCTTAAGGCTTAACTCAACCAATAATGTTAAGAGAAAATCTAAAAAATACATCAGGCTGATTTTAAGATTTGGATACCTTTTAAAATTACAAATATACACCATAATGGAAAATTAGTGATAAAACTAACAGAACATACCATACACTATATTGTTTTTCTGTGGTTCTAAAGAAAGACAACAGTCAAAAAATATTAGTTATGTGTAATTTAGGGCCTTTAGTCCCTCACATACCATGGATTATAAAATGTACAGTTTATACTGACATTATGACATTATGACTGACGTTATGACATTAAAATCTGAAGGTTTGTCAGACACACCAGAGGAATAGAATTCTACAGTTAAGAAACTTACACAGAAAAAAAAGAGCACAATGGACACAAAGCAGAGCAGAAAAGAATATGACGCCAAGAGTTAGCAAAGATACTGGGATACATTTCTGAGTTCTTCTGCTTTTGAGTTTATAGCAATAAATGTAACCAAAATGATCTGTGAAACTGATTCAATGAATTTGATGTGAAGTGTGTGTCAGGGAACATGAAGGTTTATGAACCTAAAGGAATTGTTGTTTATGTGGACTGTGCAAAAGTATAATTAAACAATGAAAGCAAGGTTACCAGCTTTTTAACACTGATCCCCTCTCTTCATCTCAAGAAAAGCTGAAAATATGAATTATTCTAGGTTTCTAAATGACAACCAACCATTAGCTTTTCCAATATTTTGGATACTTATCTTAAGTATTTGCCCAAATCTGAAATCTATTAATGCGTTTGCAGTATGTGAACATGGCCTGTTTGCATACCAAATAAGCCATACGATTTGGCTTAAAAGTTATGCATAGAAATGTGTTTGCAGTAGTATCATCTGGATTAGGTTAGTAAGAGTTTTTGGGTGTTTAATTATAAATGCCAGGGCTCTGGATTCCTACTTATTTATTCTGTGACTCAGCATAAATATTTTCAGGAGTCTGCATTTATAAAATTGTTACATAATTTGGAAGAACTGCAGGCTTTCGTTTAAAGAAAAAACTTTTTTTATTTACTATTTAAGCAATTTTGAATCTAAATAGATTTCAGACAAAACATAACAAATAAGTACCACTTTATTATGACAATGTTATTATTCAGTAGTCCAGGATGAACTTTTGAACATTATTTGCGTGGTTTATAACATTATTACTTACCTATATTGTATTGTTTCAGATGTGGTAGATGCTCTCAGCTTTGTCATAAGGATCCTCACAATGTTAAAGAGGAAAACAAAATTTATCTAGAACAGAAAAAGAAGATAAGCTTGAAAGTTAAACATTAAAGTTAAACAGTAGTGTTAGCTGTTAAATATTGTAGATTAATGTAATTGAATGAAGAGAGTGATTAATTGTCATATTGTCAACCTTGTTCTTACTTTTTCCAATTCATACTCAGTGCTCTGTGTTTACTACATGACCGATTCTTTTGCACAAGTTAAAACACAAAACTTCTGCAATTAATACATCTCAACGGTAAGGTAAAATAAAATTATTCTGTTCATTATTATTTTATTATTATACTGTATATGTTTGGAAAACCATGTCATTTTTTACTTGTCAGAGAAACGGCGAAAACAATACGCATTTAACTTGGGAATGCTTACTGACGGTGTTGTACTTCATGTACAGTATATAAAAAACAGAACATGTGCTCTTTCAGATTATTTTTTTTCCAAAAAAAGAGTGTGGCGATATTCTACTGTTGTTAAAGTCAATGCTACTTTGCATGTGACAATATTATTGTATATACAGTACAAAGCAATATACAGTATTAATATTGTAACGCAACGGGGGCTCAGGCGGGCGCCCTTGCCGCATCAGGTCGGCCCCACACCGTCCGGAGCTCGAACCCGGGACTTCCGCTTCTCTCTGCAGCGACCCAGCCCCGTGAGCTAAAGAGAGATCTCTCTACAGCCCAGTAGCTGTAGTCCTGCTATCACAGGGAAGGGCGGTGACGTCACCTGCTCTGGTACGCCGGCTCTTACACAGTACCTGTCGGCCGTAAGCGTTACACTCTCCCCCGCTTAAATCGCCGTCCCCGGCGAAGGGCTATCCCACCCCGCTTCTGACACCAATGTAACGCAACGGGGGCTCAGGCGGGCGCCCTTGCCGCATCAGGTCGGCCCCACACCGTCTGGGGCTCGAACCCGGGACTTCCGCGTCTCTCTGCAGCGACCCAGCCCCGTGAGCTAAAGAGAGATCTCTCTACAGCCCAGTAGCTGTAGTCCTGCTATCACAGGGAAGGGCAGTGACGTCACCTGCTCTGGTACGCCGGCTCTTACACAGTACCTGTCGGCCGTAAGCGTTACAATATTGTAGGCAACATTGTTTACAAAATAACTTTTGTGTTTAAATGCAATATGTTTTCTTGTATGAACGAGATACTTTTCTCCTATAAACGCAAACATTTTCTTGTATAAACAAGATACTATCTCGTACAGTATAAACAAGTTAATTTTTTTCTCTGTGGCACTAATAAGCTTCCATACATTAAGGGTGTTGTTTTTAAATGCTAGGGGACTTCACCATTGATAGCTGAATAATGTCAGATTGATAGTTCTATTAAGTGGAGTGATTTTTGCATTCAGATGGAAAAAAATATACAGTAATTTCAATGAGGATATTATTTCTGTGCTTTTATTTATGGCTGCGGAGAGCACTGATATTCCATGTCATGCATATGCACGATTATGTTATTATATTATCACAATTATGATATTCTTTGGTACAGATTTTCCAGCTGGGTCTTCCTCATGGTAACTTACTGTGCAAGGTTGTGCCTGTGAACTAACATTTTAAAACTTTATTTCTTGGCTCTAGTGCAGGATCTGTGGGACCTGCAATGTGGAAAATTGTAGATATTGTAGCCTCTGTGCAGAGTACGTAGCTCTATGAAGGCCACATCAAGATCCACATGCACTGGGAAAACACTGTATCACACAAAATACCTTACAACAAGGTTTAATTTCTGATATGTGAATAATTTGACTATCTTACTACTGACTATGCTATCCATTGCAAATACATGGAAGATAAAATATAAATAATATAATTAATTATACAGTGCCTTACAAAATATTCATACCCTTACTTTGGTGACTGATTTAGTAAAATTACCTCTAAGGGTACAGTAAACTACAGTAAATGTCAACAAATACTAAAGAGAAATAAATTAAATGTGATTAACGGTATTGTTTTGCCCTAGATGTAATTTTTTGCATTCAGACAAAAATGTTTCTACTGTATTTGTCTCACCCCACCACAAAACAATGTTTGCTATTATCACTCTAGTGATTTGACACAGCCAGTATCAGTTAAATGCTTTGTTGAAAGATTTAAGTTTTTTACTATTGACTACTTTCTTGACTCTTGGAATTTTTCTCCTGTCTTTACCATGGAATCCCTTACCAGTTTTCCTTCTTGCTTCCTTCCACTTACTGTATTAATTATCAACTTCACCGTGAATATCCATACAGATATTCGGTGTTATTGAAACGTGTTATACCATTCTCCTGAACTGTAACTTTTTATAACATTATCCCTGTATTGTTTTGAAATATACTCATGGATCATTGAGGATCCATGATCTTCATCTTTTAATGTTTGCTTGAAATTCAGTGCTTGACTAAGGGAACTAACAGAGACAGGTCTGTGTTTTCAGTATATGAACCACAATTATTGCACAAAGAGGTCATTCAACTAATTGTGTGAAATGATGTGCACCTGAACTATTTTAGGTTTGCTATAGTAAAAAGGGTGAAGACTTATGTCACCAACTAATTTTAGGTTGTGTACTTTTCTTCACTTATAAAATTGATCAGTTTGAACCTCCCAGTTTTGATTATAAAAATTCAGTTTTAAAATATATAGAGAGATTATTTGTAATTCAACGAAATGTAAAATCATTGGAAGGGGTTGCATACTTTTGAAAGGTACTGAATGTATAGGAACCTGCCTTTACTGTGCCTTGGGAGATTGGTAACAACTGCTTTATCATGACAAATTAGGCAGATAGATGGACAGAATACTTCAATGCATACTGTACATACATTGTTTTTTGAGACAAAAAGTTAAACAAAGCAATTGGTTTCAAAATAAATTTGCTTCCAAATATCTCGGTATGACCTAAATCCTAATGCATTAATGATTATACTTGTCAAGTGCAGTAAAAGGTCATATACAGTAATTAAAGATAAAATAATATAGCATCTTAAGGCATCTTTCATTTTATGACATCATTACTACTTTAGTTCCATGTATAACTCAAAGAACAAAGACTGTAATTATGTTGTTCCACTTATCTTATCAAGATCCCTAACAATTCAGATTTGAAGAAGCCATATAATCTGTGTCATCATTAAACACTCATTCAGGCTTAGTTAAGATCCATTTTTATGGAGGAAAATCATCTGAGGTGCAAGTGTGTTTATTTTATACTTATATTATATACAATATACAGTAATTGTGCAGTACAAACGATAGTACTACAGCATTAATACGTAACATTCATACAACATATGTAATATATCCTAGAAAATAAATATGAAAATAAATTAAATAAATAACAGTTGCATTAACTCATTTCTCTTCGTTTTGCAGAATTAGCTTTAGAAATACTTCAGAAAAATAATTTAAAATGTGTATATCTTTAAGGGTAAAGAGTTAAGTAAAATGTACTTTAATCAGTAACTACTTAATCATTTACAGTACATGATGAGTATGCTATAAGTAATATTTCTATTGTCTTTTACTGTGCTTTTTTGTAAATACTCCTTTTAGGAAGCCTTTCTCAGCTTTTAAATGACATATTTCACAGAGTTCAATGACCTAGTTATCTTAGCCTTGCATATTCTGTATCTGGCATTTTCATACAAAACGTTCATGTATAACTTGACAGGGGATTATTAAAACATATTTTACTATGGGGCAAAGTGTCTTCTGGAAATTATATTTGAAAATGTAAAAAGCAGCCAATACAGGGCACTTGTAATATTTATCAAACAGTATATAAGAATTCACTTTTACTTACCAAAAGTACAAGAATTACTGGTCCCTGATAGATGTAGTCAATATATTTCCCAGGTTCTTTACCAAACCAGCATCTGTGAATATTTTCAAATAACAACAGTGTTTCTGAATTTCTACAATGTACTGTATGTTAATTCCCCTTTTCATCTCATATACTGTAGATACTGTTGTTTTAGAGAAAAAACATTAATAATTTACAGAATGTTAGAAATAACAAGCTCAAGTAACAGATGTACAAGTAATGAGCAGCATTTTTAAAAAAAATAAAAAATAGCTTTTATGCAGTGACCCAATTCAAAGAAACCTCAAGTGTTGTCCTTGTAGAAATCATTAAAGACATCAGACTTCAGGTTTCCATTGCCTATTTTTTTTATTAAAATAACATGAAATGGTGAGTTTCAATGTAAAAAAATATTATTTATATATTTTTCTTGTTTATTTCTAAGGTGTATTAGGGAAATGTGGTGGATCAGACACAGAGATTAAATGCTTCCTGTAATTTTATATAACTGACAGGTAGCACTGTTACACTACTGAATACTCTTTTCCATATAAGTTTTGTGATCTTTTGTTCCTTTTTGTAATTTATCAGTAAAATGGAAAGACAGTAGCCATTTAGTTTTGGCTACAATTACAAAAACTGTTTTGATATTAACATAAAGTGTTGTTTTGTTCAAAAAAAGAATCATCTGGACACCACACAAATAATTTTTTATTATTACTGTTTTGAAACAATGTCACCTACTGTTAATTCAGCAATATTTTTTGTAACAATATTTGTTAAATATGCAGCTGATAACAATACATTGTTCTTTACTTTTATTTACTGAGCATCAAATGGACTTATCACTTTATATATAATCATGTATATTTCTAGGAACATAAAATACACAAATGGATTCAAAATGGATTAAAAGTTTTGGAATTATTTTAATTAATCATTCATGGCAGATCATGAGTGACTTTGTCAATCAATTTTCTTTAACTCATTTATCCAGTGTAGGATTGTAGGGGAGCGCAAGGTGGGAGCTACCCTGGATGGGATGCCAGTCCATCACAGGACACACAAAGACACAAATACACACACAATCACACCAGGGACTAGCTTTCCCTGCAGCCAATTAACCTATCAATATGTCTTTGATCTGCAGGAGGAAACCAGAGTACACAGAGGAAACCAACACAAACATGGAGAGAACATGCAAATCCCAAGTAGATAGCACCCCAGGGCCTGAATCCAGGGATCCAGCTTTGTGAAGCAGCAATGCTAACCACTGTGCCACCATGCCACCCTTGACAGTTCCACCTGCACTAAATTATCTCATTAGTAAGAGAGCTGTTTGGACACAAGTAATGACATAATTTTGTGATGCATACTGTAGTATCAATGATGCACAACTTGTCTCGCTTTTTTTGCTGACTACATACAATATGATACTAGCCACTGACTGTCACAGCAGACTCTCTGTTGATCATTAATTATCCTATGTCTTATTTCTTAAATAAAACGGCAGTATATCTACTACAGAAAAAGTGATTTTATTAATAAAAATCTATCAAGTAAATGTGAATATGTTAATTTGTTGCAGTTATGAAAAGTCAGTTTTTTTAAGTTTAGTATATTATAATGTTGAACATATGAAATATCTTTCTGTTTTGCTATGCAAAAGCAGAACACGCAAAATATGTTTAGCCCTTTAAGCATATTGTTGGGATTTCAAATGGAATGAATTCTTATAGGGATTTAATTTTGTCACAGAGGACTTTTAGCAAAGACATTTCATGTATATGAATGAAAAAGAATGAAGGCAAAAGAAACCATCTTGCTTCCTGTCAAGAGAATTTAAATTAAATTCAGTATTATTTCTACGTTTTCTTATGTTCAGCTTCAAATAAACAATGGTCTACTTCCTTAGCATACTGTAAATACAAAGAATGTGTTTTATATACAAGACTAACATTACTGTATGTATACTACATTTCAGAAATGTTACATTCTTCATATGGCTGAAGTACATCAATGAATATTTTAATTTAAGATGCAAAATTTAAATACATTGTGTTGCGATCAAACATAAATACAATATATAACCTAACATATTGTACCAAAGTTGACTTACATTTCCTACTTTTAAATGAACATTAATAAACATCAGTTTGATTCAGATCCTGTATATTGATTATGTGAAGAGTATCCCAGGAGGCACAAATGCCCCTCAGGTAATAATGTTTTTTTTAATAATAAAGAAAGATTAAAGGGATCTTTAAGTCAGAAAACATACTTTTTATTATAGTCATCTGTAAAGAATCAAAAGTGTGTTTCAAAGATATCTGAGGTGTAGTAGAACTCCTTGCACAAAGTGGCTACTGTACAGTATGTCACCCAGTTGATGGTTTCACCATAGTGGTAGATAAATAAATAAGTTGCATCCTAGCTCTTTAGGATGAAAAAACACAAAAGAAAGAAAAAGAGAAAGGGTGGGAGCAGCGAGGGCACAAGCCCTAGAACCTGAATCCGTTACAATAACAAGGACAGGCAATGAAATGTGGGCAATTTCGAAGTCACAAATGTGAGATATAAAGTTGCAATTCTGAGTTTTTAAGTCGGAATTCTGAGTTTTTAAGTCGCAATTCTGAGATATAAAGTCACAATTCTGAGATATAAAGTCGGAATTTTGAGTTTTTAAATCGCAATTCTGAGATATGAAATCGCAATTGCAAGATATAAAGTCGCAATTCTGAGACATAAAGTCGAAATTGCTAGATATAAAGTCGGAATTCTGAGATACAAAGTCGCAATTGCGATATAAAGTACCATAGCGTGTTTTTTGTTTTACTCCCTGGCGGAAATGGGCTTCCATAGACTTGTGTAATCAGTTTGAAATAAAGATAAACTTCAAGAAATTTCCATTTTCTCATGTTTATAGATTCAAGAGATACCTAAAGACATTAGGGAATTCTTAATACTTGGAATTTGAATATTTACATTTTATTGTTTCAGTGGCCATAACAAATGAATGATTGTAGTTCTCAGGCTTTAAGAAAGAGTTGAATAGGAGTCATGTTTACTATGCTGTGGGAGGAGGGAGAAAAAGAGAGATAGGTAGAAGCAGAAGGAAAATAAAGACAGAGGCAGAACAGAAAGAGAAAGAAGAAACGTGCCAGGCAAGAGAACCTTGTTTGGATCAACCTTAATAAAAGACCAGATTGTAGCAAAGTAATTGAACCTTGTTTAAGGGAGTTCTGTTATATTGGGTAACTGATTTCCTAAAATAACTGAGAATCCACAGGCTAAAGACATTCTCTCCAGGTTAGTGATACTAGAGGGAGATAGATTCTCATTCAATTTGGAGCATCCAGATTAAAAAAAGGGAGATATCTGTATGACTCTGTTGTTGGCCTGTTTAGGCATACTATATATAATTTCTGAATACTGCATTAGTGGTCTGGGTTTATGGGTCCATCAGGATGTAGGCCTCTGAGACACCTTGTTTCATAAAAAAAGTTAGTTACGTTTTTGTAATAGTCATTGTTAATTAATATTTATCTATCCTAGTTTGCTGCTAATCTGTCACTCTTTGCCAGAGCTTTGCCACTGGACAAAGGTCAAGTGCCTCAAAATTTGATCAACCACTGAGGTATATTCTTGGCACATGTTTGGGAATTGGGGGTTATAACTGTTATTTAATTAGTGTTTATTCCATTCTATATTTTTGTATTATCCAAAATTTTACATGAAATTACCAACAAAATAGTTCTTCAAATGAGAAACTTGTAAACATTTAACAAAAAAAACACTACAGAGTCTGTATTAAAAGAAGGGAGCTAAACTTGTTTAGTGTTTCCACAACACTGCCATGCTGTAAACAACAATATTCTAATACTGCTAGCTACTGCTATTGCTATTTTCTGTTCTTGTTAATGTATCACTTGCAATCCAAAATTTGACTTGCACCCTTGCACAGTCTTCACAAGGGTTGCAGTCATGACATTTATTAACAACAGTTAATACTTTTGTTCACACATTCAAACCAAATAAACTTAAAGCAATTTATGTACACACAATTACCTTAACAAGTCACAAGAAGTAGAGTAACCTTGTGTGCAATAATAGCGGTTCTTGTAATTTCATAATAAAAGTGAATTAGTACATTTCAAGCAAAGACTTAAGCATGAAGACTAGGGAGCTTTCAAAACAACCAAGGAATAAAGTCATTAAAAGGCAAAGTCATCCATAGGTTACAAAAATCTAGAGGTCTCTGAATATCCCTGTGAGCATTATTTATTTAGTTATGAAGAAAAGGAAGGTTAATTTTACAGTATCACCCAGACACTTCCAAGATCAGTCTATTGTTCCAAAGTGAGCAGCCAAGCTAACAGAAAACTGATGAGGCAATACACTATGATGCCAATAACAATTCTGAAAGAGCTACAGAGCACAATGGCTGAAATAAGAAAAAAATGTGCTTCAGTCAATAATATCCCAGTCATCCCAAAAAGCTGCAGTTTGTAACAAAACACTTGAGTGGTGTTGAGGCAAAAGATGAGGCCAAACTGGTCTAAATGCCAAGCATTACATTTGGCACAGACACAGCACAGCATTACTCCCAGCAAACACCACCCCGAAAGTCAAGTGAGGTGGCAGGAGCAACATGCAATGGACTGAGGATTCTAAAGCTAGTTTAGATTGAAGGAAAATGGATAGAGTAAAGTACAGACAGATACTAGAGGAAAACCTTTTTCAGTCAATGAAAGTGAATGTCTTTGAGTAGTCCTGACTTGAATACTTGAATACAGCCAGCAGCCATATCACTTTGCAACTCACAACTGGCAACCCACTGAAGCTAAGCAGGTGTGAGCCTGGTCAGTACCTGGATGGGAGATCTCCTGGGAAAGCTAAGGTTACTGCTGGAAGAGGTGTTTGTGGGGCCAGCAGGAGGCGCTCCCCCTGGGGTCCATGTGGGTCCTAATGCCCCAGTATAGTGACGGGGACACTATACTGTAAAAAGGTGCCGTCCTTCGGATGAGACGTAAAACCGAGGTCCTGACTCTCTGTGGTTTCTCGAAAAGAGTAGGGGTGTAACCCCGGTGTCCTGACCAAATTGCCCATTGGCCCTTACCAATCATGGCCTCCTAATAATCCCCATCTATGAATTGGCTTCATTACCCTGCTCTCCTCCCCACTGATAGCTGATGTGTGGTGAGTGTTCTGGTGCACTATGGCTGCCGTCGCATCATCGAGGTGGATGCTGCACATTGGTGGTGGTGGAGGGGAGTCCCCATTACCTGTAAAGCGCTTTGAGTGGAGTGTCCAAAAAAGCGCTATATAAGTATAAGCAATTATTATCACTTCACAAGTCCAAATACTTATGCAATCAGCATATTTCATGCTTTATTGTTAAACAACAATAGAATATGGTTACCTTAATATTTAATTAAGATATATGTAGCTACTGTATATGATTTTTTTAAAATCTTACAAAAATATTTGAAAATACTTACTGTTCATTTTCATTATAGAGCTTGCCTATAGCCCAAGCCACTATTATTGGACATGGAATACCTGTAAAGGACATATGACAGAAAACATGCAATTATTTTCTGAATGCCAGATATGTTATAAATTAACATTATGTAGAATAATTGAATCAGGTACAATAAATATCAAGTGAAGATTTTTGTGTCTCTAACTTGGTGCAACTGAGTAATTGTAGATTTGTAATATTTTGTAAAATCTTAATATATCAGTGTATTTTATAGTAAAGCAATGTAGCACATTTGTGTCTTAACAATAGTAAGTCACTGGTACAGATATTACAAGAAAGTGACTGTATATGTCTGATCTGATCTTTGTTTTGTTTAATAATATCAAGTTCCTTAATAAAATGTACTAAATTTGAGAGATGTTTCGGAAAAAAACTAAACAAACTAAATTATTACTTAAATATGGGAAATAGGAGGAATGTCAATCTGAATGTTTCTACAAAACAAATTAGCAAATATATATCCACAGAAATTTGCTTCTGAAAACCTGGAAAAATAATTCTTTAAATGCAAATGCAACCTATGCTGAAGTACTTCCAGTCCTATTCCATATTAATATGACTGTCGTGAAGAATTTAAGTAATATTTGTTTTCATGTATCTAGTAATATTAGAGCTTGCACATCTCTGAAGGTCTCTCTGATGTCTGATTAAGAAATTATATGCAGTAGAATTAACAGTGTTTATCGTCCTGAAAGTTGTTTGTCAGTTAAATAAAATCCTGTTATTAATGCTGTAAAAGTGAATATAATGACTTTATAATTAAAGTTCATTCTAAATATTTGGTTGAATAGTCCTTATAATAACGGCATTCTCTTTATGGTTCTAGCTTTCAGGAGAGTTGGAAATATGCTTTACATGATTATTGAGCTTTTCTTTCTTTTTTTAAAGGAAAATACTATACAAGAATTTCATTTTCAATCTTCAAACTTCAAATTGAGATCCTTCTTCTCCAGGACTTCTGAAACCATGCTGAGCCCCTGCAAATATTGTATAATTCAATCTTTGAGAATTCTTGAGTCACTGTGGTGCCCTCCCAGGTTGGGATATTTTAAAGTGTTATTCCCAAGTTTAATAGGATCTACTGTACCTTGGATCCCTGGTTCTGTTGCATATTGTTTTGGGCACAGGATACTTTGATTATTATGAAGATATAGACTTGTGTATCATGTAATGGAGACCACTGTCTCAAATGCCTGGGGCTCCAGCATGCATGCGGGATCCTAGAGGGTAGTTTATTGTACTATGTTTGTACAGTTTCCAGAACAACGATACCAGTGAAGTGGAAGTGAGCTGAAAGGCTCGAATCTTCCAGTGTTATAGTTAAGAAGATCCTACTTCTTTGCAACATCCAGGAAGATGTTTTGCTCAACTGCCATTCTATACTCCAGGCATTGCTCCTCAACCCACAGTGGTTAACTGTGGCTGGCCCCACTTGCACAGCCCCTTCAGTGTGACAGCTGCCACACCAGATGTTGCTGGATGAGCACCACTCTCAGGAGAACTCCTCCAGATGCCCTACCTACTTCTTGCTGGAGATGCCTGACAAATGAAGCAATAACCACTCTTCCCCTGTTGCACAATCTACAGCCTCCCAACCCCTTGGCAGTACAGAAATACTCCTGGGTATTGTCTTGTACAAGGGTATCATGCTGATCAGAAATCACAGCCTACATTCAGACTTTGAAATTTCAGTGCAAGCAAATGTTTAACTTCAATGAGTTATTTTGTCTTGTGTTCTCCCAATGTGTCTTTTGCACACTCATCCCTACCAGGCTTGAACAGGCTTGCCCTTATTCAGAAGGGCAACAATCTAGTATGCAAAGGTGACCTATTTTTGGTCCAACTTCCAGGGACTACAGCCCCACAGTGAAATTTTATCTAGGTGTTCCAGACAGGGCTGTTTGGCAGTTCCATCTGGCAATGGTGAAGGAGCATTATCCAACAAACTACATGCTACATTATGAATTTGTAAAGACAACTACTGTAACAACAAACTACAAACCACTATGCATCGTTTATTGTTGGCATAGTCCAAGCAGATGTCTTCAGTATTAAGTACATTCTCAGAATAAGCTCATTACTGTAGCACTTTTAGTGAAGAAAATATTGCATTCCTTCTAGGTTGTGACAACAACAACTTTGTAATGACTATTGTAGTAAACAAATTAACGACTTTGCAAATAAGCTAATCACACACAGAAATGATTATACCCTTGAGAATTTACTGCAATTATTACATGGACTGTATAGGAGCAGAACTAATAGCATTATGCCTTTGCACATTTGATCTTCAGGAAGGTCATTGTAAATAACACGGAAAAAAAAGCCATTGAAAGCATCCAGTGAATGGAGTGAATAGTCTTTTCCACACAGACAGTTCTTCCCTTCTAAAACAAATACTTCTGTAAAACCAACCAACTAGTTCAGTTAAATTGAATATACTGTATTTCAGTCATGAACAGTCCATTTTTCTCATCAGCATATTAACTATTGTAGGAATACTGGAATATTTAAATGGAGAATTAGCAGTTGCTAAAAAAATGGAAAGTTTAATCTTTAACAAGTATAATTCTTTATATAGTTTTTCTTCTGATAAATGTGTATGTGTAACTAAAAAATGTAAGGTGTTAAAACAAACTAAATAATAAAGCCTTTACCAATTGTGATTTTTTTCTTCCTTGATTAAAATGTTTAATGTTACATACTTAAATGTGAACAACTAAAAAGTATATTTTATCCTTCACATAGGATATTGTAAATATAATTCAGAAAATTATTTTATTTCTCAGCATATGAAACATAAGACCATAAGAAAGTTTGAAAACAAAAGAAAACTATTCAGCTTGTGAAGTGTAATAAACTAATGTACTGTAACACATTTTATTTATTTTAATATTTTATGACAATTAGTATAATTTAGTATCAAAAAGTAATATTCATAGTACTCTCTAATGATCTTAAATATTTTTCACAACAACGTCATGAAACAGATAAAAATCCACTTACACCAACCAATGAAAAGGAAGACCCATTTTCTCAGCTTGTCTGTGGAATAGGTCATTACTATAGCTGTGTGGAGGTAACATCCTTCAACAAACATCCAAAAGAAATTGGTCACTACAAAGTAATTATATATTGTCGTAATAAGGCGACACCAGGGCTGAAAAATAAAACAAAAAAAGTGTTACACTACAACGTTTGATATAAATCAAATTGACCAAAATTAATATCACAATATTATATTAAATTTATAATTATATTTATAATTGTTTTGAAATTATTACACTTTTTCTGTTTTAAATGTATAATCAGTAAATGAAAAGCAACTTATTTTGTTTTTCTTGTATTGATACTGTAGCTATAGCTTTTCCATCTAAAATGATTTCTCTCACATGCAATCACATAATTCTTGGATGTCATGAAAATCATATCTAATTTTTGTTGTAGATGGTATTGTAACAGATCTCCTCCAGACAAGGAAGATTATTGTTGAAGTGGTCTAGCTCCTGCTCCTCATGGAGAGCATAATTAAGTACACAGACAGTCAACCAAACAGGATATATTTGGAAGGGAGGAGGAAACTGGAGTTACCAGTGAAAACCTACACAGGCAAGTGAAGAACAAACAACTCCACTCATAAAGGTGCTCCAGGACCTGAATCAAACCCAGGACCCTTGGGCTAGAAGGCAGCCATACTAACTACCACACCTCTGTGTTGCCCAAACAATCACATAATTGAACCATTGATTGCTTTTTATTTAAAAAAAAACACCTTAATATGCTTCTTAAGACTTCCAAATAGTGGAAAACTGTGCGGAACATTTCCATAATAATGTAAATGTTACAGAATATTGGCCAGCAGCCATATCACTCTGCAACTCACAACTGGCAACCCACTGAAGCTAAGCAGGTGTAAGCCTGGTCAGTACCTGGATGGGAGACCTCCTGGGAAAAACTAAGGTTGCTGCTGGAAGAGGTGTTAGTAGGGCCAGCAGGGGGCGTTCACCCTGAGGTCCATGTGGGTCCTAATGCCCCAGTATAGTGTCAGGGACACTGTACTGTAAACAGGTGCCGTCCTTCGGATGAGATGTAAAAACCAAGGTCCTGACTCTCTGTGGTCATTAAAAATCCCAGGGCGTTTCTCGAAAAGAGTAGGGGTGTAACCCTGGCGTCCTGGCCAAATTTCCCATTGGCCTTTACCAATCATGGCCTCCTAATAATAATCCCCATCTATGAATTGGCTTCATTACTCTGCTCTGCTCTCCTCACTGATAGCTGGTGTGTGGTGAGCGTTCTGGCGCACAATGGTGGATGCTGCACATTGGTGTTGGTGGAGGGGAGTCCCCATTACCTGTAAAGCACTTTGAGTGGAGTGTCCAGAAAAGCACTATATAAGTGTAAGCAATTATTATTATTATTATTAATATAACCATATAGCCATAACAGTTTATAGCCATAACCTGGCTTAAAATGCTTTAAATGTGTTGCACTACAGTATAACAATATTAAACAAAGACAGGTCCATATACTGTACTGTATATATATTATATACTGTACATTAGTGAGATTCCATACTGTATATTGACTACAGATATTTTCCAGCTCCCACAGTCTGTAAAGTTTCCTGTTCAAGAGGTGTTGTCAAAGAGAAAAAAAAAATTGGCCATGTTTGTAGTACATTTTTATTACTTCTGTGTGTGTTTTATCCAATACCTATCAAGAATCAGTGTTTTCAAAATTATTGTAAAATTATAAAACTCAATTGTATAAATTATGTGATTGGACAATTTATGATGAATCATTTAAATGTTGTCAATCAAAACAAGGTGTTAAGTAATGCAGTTAGGTTAAACAAGTTTTTTTATTGTTTTAACCCTTTACCTTTATCCTTGTACCTGATGGGTATGGGTGGAGATTTGTAGCACATGAATTATGTATGAGTATGAAGTATGAGTGTATTAATAGTGATTAAAGTATTTTATGACATTAAACTACAGATGATAATTATTTGGTTTTAATTATTTTTGCTAATATTTTAAATAATGCATGTTTATTATCCTGATGAAGGCACTTTTTGGGCGAAACTGGTTCACGTTTGGGAATAGCTTCACTGAAATCGGTTAATAAAGAATTTTATAAAGCATGCTTTAAAATTTCAACAAATTAATTGTATAACTTTTTCATGATATAAAGTGTTGAACATAGTAGTTTCAGTGTGTTCTCAGAAGCTTTAGGCAAACTAAAGAAGTGCTTCTTAGCTCTAGACACAATGAATAGCTCAGAAAGTTAATAAAGAATATACTAAATAATGGGTGCCTAAAAAGAGAAGAACATTAACAAAGGTCACTGTAACAATATTCCTATTCCAGCAATAAATCTGCTGAACCGTGTTACAGTATCTTTCACTGTTGGCAGTGAAAGATGACATGAGATCTGCCTTCTGGTGGAAACTGGATGCCAAATCTCCTGCTAGCAGAGACAAACATTTCCTGAAAGAAGTCCACCTTGCACCATCCTACACATATTTGCACCCTTACAATCAACCCAGCCCCAATGTTTTGCACCCCAATGTCCTATCCTGGGCATATGAATGCTAAATTGTATAGATTTCTATAAATAAAACATCAAGATTTTATAGTGGGGTGCTGTGCAATCAAAAATTGCATGATGCAAAGTAAGAAGAAAAAACACTTCAGCCGAGGAGCTTTCTTCAGGTTGATAGAGGAAAAGGGGAGAGAACAGTAACACAAATCAAAGGAATGGGACAGAGAAGACTAATGTGAGAAAGTGTAGAGCTAGGTGAAAATGAGTTTAGGAAATGGAAAGCACAAATTTTAGAGCAAGCCTGGAAAGTAGGATTTTGTAAATTGAGAAACAGAAAGATTACATTTCGCAGCTAGTGTCTATATCAGAAAGAAATCAAAAGCTACAATTATCCTTAAAAGTGGCAATTTACTGTACTCTAGATATAAATGAAGCTGGACAGAAATTGTTTGAGAGATGCACTGTATTTAATTATTAATATAGTTTAATAATTTGCAGATTTGATGGAAGAAACCTAGAAAAATACAGGACATGTCTGGGAAAGCAAGAAGCAGCACTGTCACTGATCAGGTCCATCACATTCTGAAATTACATCTAGAGTACAAATGGCATCTGCTCCTGGAGATAAAAGCATTTTCAGAAACCTTATAACAAACTTGTATCATGCTGTGTCATTTATTGACTTGTTCTAATGTGATTGTAGAGCTTAACTCTTTGTCCCTCAGCTCAGCCAAGTTGTTTAACCATTCAGTGTATTGTTATTATAAAAGAAAATAAGAATTCTTTTTTACCATTTTTTTTGCTCAATTTAGAGTCATCTGGTAAAGTCTGTTGTTATTTTATTTAATTTAAAATCTCTCAATAAGTGACAAGTGATGGATTAAACTATGGAACATGCATAAGCAAATATTCATAAATGTCCATAATTTGCATATTCTAAGAAGTTAATACCTGTAGTTTTGCTCTTGTGCATTGACATATATATTTTCATAAGTAGTTCAGGTAGGTAGCTACGTCAGCATGCGTAGGCTGCAAAGGAACAAGTAATAGGTTTATTCCATGCTGAAAAAAAGAAGAAAGAAAACACAACGTTTCGGCCGTGTGGCCTTCTTCACAACTTTTTTCAGCATGGAATAAACCTATTACTTGTATATTTTCATAAGACATATGATAAAATATGAAATGTCATATATATCTCCTGAAAACAATCATGGCAACATGGAAGCTGATCACATTTTTGGTAAAGGCACATCTAGTTTCTTCAGAGCTGAATTCTATTGGATGGAACTGCTGTCTTCTGTAGCAGGTCTAAGATGTGATGAAACACACAAGATTTTGGAAATGCATTAGTTGATATTTTATTAAATGTATCTCATTAAACTGTATTGAATAGATACTACTGTATAAAAAATTATAGAGAGTTCAGCAATCACATTCAGGCCTGTTCAGCACAGTCTCTAAGGATTCCTGAGAACAGTCTACAGAAAGCCAGAGAAAATATATGAATGTATATTTCTTGTGATAGTAGAGAAAGATTCTGTTATATGTGGGTAATGTCTGAATATAAAGAATGGTGTTTTTTGTCTAGGCAAGTAACAATTTAAAAAATTTAGTTTTGGGCAGCTAATTTTAACATGCAAAAAATGATACTAGGTGAATAAGAAATATCTGTTATCTACTGTATAGCTTGTAAATTCTTTATTCAGTACATAAAGTTGCAATAACATTTACCTTCTCCACACAAGTGTTACACGTTAGTTAACGTTAATCATAGACACTGCATATTACAATCATACTGAGTTTAGTTATTTAAAGAAAAGTAGGAGTTCTTGTTCTGTTACCTCATTGCTCTCATGTATATTATGGTCAATCAACTGAAGCAGAAACCACATAACATTCCTCAAGATGAAAGTTGTGATCAAGTTCCAATGGATTATATTACGAAGGCATCTAATGCTCCTAGAATTAAAAAAAAATATGTTTAAGGTTAAATTTAAGCCTCTAAATCTGCCCCCTGTGTTCATAGAATGTTTTTTCAACATGTATTCTTCAGCTAGTGCCTTCTTACTGCATAAGAACATTTTCACTTAATGTAAGTTTTTTGTTTTGAAATCTTAAGTAAAAAACATTTATCAAATGTAACAAATGCATACCACTCCAAAAATACGTTTCCTGCAAAATCCATATGAATCACACAAAACTCTTATAAAGGAGAATTTCACACTTTCCTCCATGTAATACCTGTTGTATGTGAACACTGATGTACAGTATGAAATGAGTGTATATTTAGCAAATGTTTTGAGTGAACACCCCAAAGAAAACAAAACAGTTACTTTGAAAGAAAAAAGTAAATTGCATTACTGTGAACTGGAGTAGTCTTCATAAAATCCATCTGGCCTTGACTGAAATTTAATACACATTAAAATTTAATCTCATTAACCTTATGTTTTGAATGTTTTATAATAATCAGAAAAAATGTATAGATTGGGACCTAGTCATTTCCATATCAAAGTTTGGGTTTCTTGGGTTTCTAGAGATATAAAACAAAAAGTGACTTATAAAGTGTGTCCAGGTGTTGAGGTCTGTATTAATTCCAATACTCATTTCTGGTCCTGCAATTCCACAAGAGTGAGTGTTTCTAATGGCTTGTTGATGCTTACAATAATGTTTTTATATTTTATATTTGTTCATTTTTAGGATGGAGTAAATCTCTTTTGAGCATTAAAAAAGAAATGTTACATTGTTAAGTATATTCTGGCACTGATGCTCCTGTAAAGATTTGTGACCCTTTGCATAATCAGTTCATTATCTGATACCCCTGGGTAGGACACAGGTTGTGTAACAGGTGGCATCAAGTCCTTTGCTCTGTGCGTGTTTAGGGAAAATATTGTCTGTGAGTTGCTTGACTCTGGGTAATGCCAGGCTATGTCAGATCAGAAGCTCAAAGGCAAAAAGCTTTGCCTTCTTGTGTTATTCTAGCTAATATAAGCTAATAGAGAACATATGTTTTTGGCTGACTGTGATATTGCTAGAACTCTGCCTACTGTTTATAAGTGCTACAATTTTAAGATGCTTTAGTAAGCTGTATATTAAGTACTAATCTACATATTAAATTATATTTCTTATCATGCCTAAGTAAACTAATGTTATTTCAGTCGTGTCCTTACCTTAAGCACAAAAAAAGCATGAATGCCACAATGAGAGCCCCAACTGATATACAGTGCCCTAGGTAGTTGATAATCAGGGCAATCTTGTAGTGCATGGGGTACTTCCTCTGAAAAAGAAAAAATAAATAAACTCATTACATCAAATACAATACATTTAATTTTAATTATATAAAAGCACTTTAGAAACACAACCCTGTGATCAAACATTAAATGGGAAAACTATAACATGTGTCAACTATATAAATACATTTTTGACAGAGGCATGTAGAATTGGTTATTTGCAAAATTTGTGCTAAATAACCCTAAAGTAGTAGTGTGCTATTCACTGTCAGTTTGGTCAGAAGCAGCTGGCAGAAATAGGAACATTCTTACATTTGATTTGTAAAGCAACACCAGATCATCATCATTATAAGATGGTACTTTATTCTAATATTAAGTACTAAACTTGTATCACAGATCCTCAGTTAGGTGGATAAGGCCAGAATAATCTAGAAAGGCTTGAATGACCTACAGTATATCATGTAGAGACACACATTTTCATAGACTAAGGTATTATGCTGACTTACAAATTATACAGTAGCAATATATGTTGAACATACTGTAGGTCTCAAATTATGTTCAGCATAAAACCCTGCAGTGAAATTAACATCAATAACAATAATCCACATCCCCTCTCTTAAATTTGACAGTGATAGGACCCATGACATTGCAGTATGTTACTACTACCAAATCAAAATGTATTCCTTGACACAGTTCTGGCTTCTGCTACTTATTTATTCCATCACTATCAAATGATACCCAGGGTTGTGATTCATCAGAAAACACAGGCCTTTACTAATAAATTGGAGTTTTGTATTGTTGTATTGCCTGGTGGTATCTCAGTTTATAACAATAAGAAACAACTCTATGCCAACCTTGTGAAGACAGAGGATATAAACAGAGAGTTTAGTTAGCTCTTACAACAACATCATCTGAAGGCTGGTCATCTCCCCACAAAATGAGCAACATACCCATTAACTTTGTTGATAAAAGCTCTTGCTATGTTTTAACTTTACAAAATAATATATCTGTCTGATATGGGGATAATCCAAGAAACTAGACCCTGTACTAAGTGACAGTGGTCATAGAATAACAGGAAACCTGAAACTAAACTTCACCTGAAACTAACCACAAAGGATACCCTAGATTAGCTGCCTGAAATTGCTGAACCTTTTTCAGGAGAAAGATACTGTAACAAACCAAAAGCAAAAGGATATTACAGATGATGGGCTCAAGATATCAAAGGTCACACAGAAAAAAAAGAGTTTGTTTTTATCAATGTTACTCCTTTAAATAAAACTCCAAGAGAGACAAGATTTCTGTTATGGAATGAAAGATTATCAGATGCATTGAAATAGGACTGAAAATACAGGAGGGCTTTCTCTCAAGGAAAACTAAAGACCTATTAATGTGGAAAAGGCTGAACTATTTGTGAACACTCAAGCAGATCAAACACCAACAAAATGAAATGGGGCTATTCAAAATCCAAATATAACAAAGTGCAGTGAAACACTGTGGACCATGTGACCATTGTGACATTGCAGAGCCTAATCATTTGCTGACATTTGAATTATTGTGGACATGAAGGAGGACATTGTTGTTTTATAAGAACATTTGAAGAAGCAGAACAGAACTGAAAACTACTGTATGTGCTATGACTAGCTCCTCACGTTTTGTGTTGGGGCTGCTTTTTCCTGGCTGCCTGATCTCTTGCCTTTGTTGCCTGTTTAAATTAGTGACCAACTATGCTGTCTATTCCCAATAGCTGCTAAATCCTTTTTTTTTTTTGCTGCAAGCCTATGCTTGAAACAATTAGCCGTGGTTCATTGGGTCTGCTGTCTCCTTCCTCACCTTCTCACTTGATACGCCAGTTAAAATTCTCCCTGTCTTTGTTTTCTGAATTGATCCCATACACTCTGGAAAATTTGATTTTTTTGGTCACCTTGCAAGCCAATATTTATGGCCTACAGTGAGTCAAACCGAGGTGTTCTTGATACTGGAGTGACCTAGCCAGGTTTTTCTGTGCTGTTCAGGAATCTGGACCTGTATTGCCATATTATACTCTCTTGTTAATGTTTCAGAGGTATTTATTTTCCCAAATGTTGTAAAGCTTGGCATTTTCTCCAAATAAAATGGTTTTTTATCAAAGTTTGTCATACTGCACAAAATCACACCAGATTATTACATAGATCTTCTAATTGTACATTTACTTCCAACACATAGTCTAAAAGAAAAAAAAATCAGTATTTGGTGCTACTCTGACAAAATCTAGTTTTCTTTAATCATATTGTCTTATATTTATAATTTGTGGCATATATCAATTATATCGTTTCCTTATATGCCTGTATACCACAAATCCCTGTTTCAACACCAGCACTTGTGGGAAAGGAGCTAGAAGTAGTGGAGAATATAATTCAACAGTAATAACAGAGCAAACACATTAATTTCCCTAAAACTAAAAATATATAAATGTGAGTTTTGTTTCCATCAATTAATCAATATCTTATAGTTTCTTAGTTTGATTGGCAAATTATATCTAATCTTGAGTAACAATGTTAAAAAATGTGGTCATTCCACAAAGCTGTTATGACAAGAGTGTCTGTTTGACAGAGTGGAAAACCCATCTCAAAACCAATGTGGAGTCAGAAAACATTTTTCTGGTCAATAGACAAAATTAGAAAGTTTTGACATAATTGCAAGGTACTACAATTAGTGCAAAACCAACATACCCAATCACCCAATCAACACCATCCCTATTTTCAGGAATGGGTGGAGAGCTTATTAGAACTATACAAATTATATACAGAGCAAAGTTAAGAGGAATACTAGAGAAAAAAAACATATTTCAGCTTGTTAAAGACTTAAACCTGGGGTGTAAATTCACCTACTGTCTAAGCAGGACAAGGACTTTGTGCTTGGACAAGGATCCAAAGAACAAAGAAGGGACACTTGGATTGAACATTGCTTTGGTTTATGCATAAATAGGATAATGTCCTTGAGTGTCCCAAATTCTGACTTGACTTCTATTGTCTTCTATTCTGTTCTACAAGATATTGAGTTTACATGTCTGTATACGTAACACAATCAATGTATTTGTTTTTTCTCTTTAGTTTCTTTAATTACATTTACTATAACTTATCTTACTATTTTAAGTTTCAGTTTAAACATTCAGGTTTCAAATAAAATAGAATATTTAAAAAATGTATAGAAATCATTTCATAAAATGGTACATGGTACAAAGTGATACAAATATTATGATTGGAAAATCTTATTATTTCTTGCAAGGAACTGTACATGGGTGCAATTGCATTGATTTTAAAGAACTGAAATCAAAAGGAAATGGATGGAATCTGAATTGAACTGAAAAGGGGTGGTATTGAATTAGAATTGAATTAGTTGCTTTAAGCCATTGGTTTTTCTGGTTCTGCAAGTCAATCCAGATGTCTTTATTTTCTATCATGACCACACAGAGCTAGAATTACAATAGTAGGACAGCAAGAAAACAATGTTAAGATGTACTGTAGCTAGTGATAGTTTTTTTTTCTTCTAACCAAGATAACATCCATATAATCAATGTCACAAGTAATACCTTGCTGTAGCTACACAGGAAGGGTGTCAGGACATCTAATTGTCTTTTGTTTTTCAGAAGTACTTATCTTCCCAAATGTTGTAAAACTTCACATTTTATCCAGATAAAATGGTTTTGTATCAAAATTATATATATTATAATTATATATATTATAATATTGCACAACATATATATATATACGCTATATCAACACTGCTAGCATTGTTAATGCATACTGTAGGGAGATCATTCCTGATACTAGGTTTTTAATGTTTCCACTTTGATAGTGAGTTGCAATTCATGATGAAAAAATATAATTCTTTGATCTAAATACTGTACTGTATATAAAGTATATGTTGTCTAAAGTACTGAAGTGCTATAATGACTTTCATTTTTCACCCTATCTGTAAAGATTAGTAGGTAAAGAAAAAAATAAAATGTGAATTTAACACAAAATGCAGTTTTTCTTGTTATGCGACTGTAAAAGCTAAATATTGCTGAAACACTACAGTACATAACACTCAATAAAAAATTTATAGCACCAAATGTTTCCATTTTTTCCTGCATGAATGAAAGCACAAGTTATTGTGCAACTTCAGTACTGCTGCATTCTGTATGCATTTATTTAAAGAGTTTCATCTCTGTGATCTGTGGCTTGGAACAATAGTATTATAGAACAAATCATGGATTTTGCTGCAGACTGTTAAAGAGGGTGGTGTTTGAAGTGATGTTCTGTTTAAAATAGTGTTACAAGGTTACATCAGGTTTACACACTAATTGCAAACTGTGATGATGTTGTCTCTTGAGATTCTTTAAGAAGGTTGGGTAGATATAAGCTAAGTATAAAACTTGAGGATTTCAGGCCTGAGTCTCATATTTATTAGACTACAGACCTAAAGCATTCATCATGAAGATCAATTTGACTTTCACCCCCAAATGACACATTGTCACAGATGATAAATCATGTGTTTCATCACAGAATACAAAATAATAAAAAAGATTAGGCAAGCCCAATGGAGTCTGTCACAGGGCATAATCAGCAGTGTAATGGCCTAAGACTTTAAACACATTTATACCTGGGAACAAGTGATACTGTAGGTTTATTCCATGCTGAAAAAAGAAGAAAGGAAACACAAGGCCAAAATGTTCCTTTGCAGCCTATGCATGCTGACGCAGCTACCCACCTGAACATTTATACTGTACCTAGATTATTGGAAAGCAATGTGAAAGGTAGGTGTTTGTGTCAGTTGTCTGTTAGCACTAATATTGACAGACATTCACCACAAAAACAGGCATTGGCATTCAACAATGAATTCATTTTCCATTTATTTGGATTGTTGCCAGAATAAAATGAAAAATAATCCTGAGCACATTCTCTTGGGCATGTTTGTATAATAGCAGCTAGCTTTCCCTGCTAAAATGAGGATAATGAATAATTCTGTCAATAACAGCATCATGAATATTCAGTCAATATACATTAACAACTTACACTTTAAAATACAGTATATATATAATGGACAGTAGATCATAGTATATCATAGGCAATTAAACATTTCCTAATGCGATATTTCCAAACAGGGTCAAAGTAAAATATCCACAGTTTTATTTATTTCCACATTTTATTTATTTTACAATTGTCTCAGCACAGAAAAAAACAACTTATCTTTATATTGAACTGACATTTTGAAAATGTCTAACAAGAGCTTGAATAGGTTCAAATCAATGGTAAATTGGGCAAAACAAAAGATGTGTCAAGGGAGGGATCTTAAATAAACAAATGCAGGGCATTGAGCCATATGCCCTCAGAGACAACAAATTGTTAAGTGGACAATCAGGAAAAAGCCCAAATAAATTATTTAACTTCTGCTTTCTTATGTATAAAATCTTTCTGCCTTGCAGCAGCCTCACTGGTTTTTCGTTATAAATGAGAGAGGGTTAAAGGGGAACTATATTCCCAATATCTCAAACTGGTTATAAAATCTCAGTAACAAAATAAATGAATTGATAGTAAGATAAATTATGCAATCTCAAATTAAATGTGAAATTGTGAACTTTGTGAAAGTATTGTACGGTTGCCATGTTGCCACAGACAGATGGGAAACCACTGGTCTCACCACAGGTGAGAGTAAGAGTTTGCATGAATCATGATGTGAAAGCAGCTCTTTCTGCTCACTAATCACTGTAAGCAAATGAGAAACATGTTCTCCTGATAATGCTAATTATTTTGAGTGTATTTTACAGTTGTTTGACAGGATGGTCTTTATTTGTAATACCTACAAGTATCTAAACTTTAGCTAATGAAAATATTTAGTATTAATGTACCAGCAAAATTCACTTGGTCTGAAAGCTTGTTAACAATATAATTGGGCCAAGGGAAGATTAGGCATGATCAGAAGTGTTGCCTTCTTCTGATTCGCTGATAATGATGGCAATATGGCTCTATGCATACATGGAAACTTTGTTTCTTTTGTGATATAATTTGGAAGTTGTACGCGTTATCATGTACACTACTTACAGTAGTAGTTTTAGTAGTTTTGTGGCATGAAATGCAGTCAAAATTGCTGATTCATTATTATACAGTAACCCCAAAAAGTAAAAACAGCACTGCAAGTTCCCCTTTAAAGCTGTGACTGTCGTTTCCTCAGCCAGGTGAGTTAACACCAAACACAAAACACTACTGTACATCAAGTATGTCACCCTTTTATATTCATTGTAAACTATTGAAATCACAATATGAAATGTGTTGTATGAGAAGTACACCATGTTGCTGTGTAAAGACAGCTTTTAATGCAGAATGTAAAGAATTGATTTTGTTCTAGGGATTTATTTTAATAAGAGGAAGCAAGAAAGTGGAGTTAACTGTGGGAAAAAAAGATGTTTCAGGAAATTAATTTCAATTTCTTCATCTGGCCATTATTTGAAAATGTGTACAGTCATACAGTTGATTTTAAGTTTATACAGTGATAGTATGGTGGAGTAAAAAGTGGTCATGAATATTTCAAAAATGAAAAATGCCTACCTTTTCTTCCAAGATTGCTTCACAGTTGGAGTAGTTGCTCTTAAAAGCCCATGTCCCATTTTCTAAGCATTCCCTGTATGCATTTCCTGCAAAAGAAAAAATATACTTATTTTGGTATTTTGTGCTTTGTCTGATAAATGTACTGTACAATGAACTACATAGTAAAAGAAAATTTGATATGTTTTTTTTTAAAATGTGTTTTTTCAAAGTAGCTCGATCAAATGTGTGCAATTTCAAAAAGATTAAATAAATTGCTAACTTCCAAGGAAGCATTTTTGGTTACTGTTCATTGTTCACAATAAATGTAATTTGTGGAGTATTAAATTCTGAATAATGGCCATTTTTGTATATTTCACTTGCTAAATGTTCAAACCTCCTTTTTGTGTTTAATTTACAAATTTCACAAGTATAGCAATTCTACAAAATCAAAACTATCAATATAAAGTAAATATAGCAGAATAGTAGGCCTAATATATATATCCTTTATATTACACTAATTATATGACCCAAATATAAACTTAATGTACTGGCACTGTTTTCATGCAGATTAATTCTCAATCCATATGCAGCTTGGACTGTGATAGATTTATCTATAGCAACCTCTTCAAAAAAGTCTAGAACAACTGTTGAACAAATACTGTGATTTTTAAATCCTTGATGCCTATTCTCTATAATCCTGATATCATCAGCAAATCTAGTTTAACTCTCTTTATAACAATATGTATCAGAAGTAATATATTTTTGGATGGTTCCAGTTTTGTTGCCCTTTTTTGGAATGGTCAATGCACTTTCAATTTTCCAAATGCTAGGTACAACTTCATGTGTGTAATAATTTCAGAAAGGTGAAGATAAAAGTGCTTTCTTTAAGAATATTTTACTTAAGACACATAAAGAGACACATTCAGCTTTCAAGAGACACTCAGAAGGTAATGCTTGTATTTTCTCAATATATCTGAAATACTCAAAAACATATATCAGACTGTTCAATAATTACAAAATGGTATTCGGTAAAATATCTGTTTCAGATTCCTAAGATTAATACCCTCAAAATGACAATGGATCAATAGACCCCCAAAGAGTTTATCTCCCATTTACTTTGTGGCATCTAGGTTGACAGAGAGAATTAACTGAGGGATTTAACTGCATGTTGTATTATTTTGGCCTCTGTAGGCATTACTTAAGAGTTTAATATTTAGTAGTAGTGTGGGTTTTTTTTAGGACGGTAGGCCTCTGAAATGCCTTGTCTGTACTATTCATTCTGTAAATATAGTAACTTGCATGTTGTATGTTTTGTTGTGTGTAGTGTAGTGTTCATATTGTTCTTGTTATAAACATTTGTTTAACCATGTGTGCCTGAATTATTACACTTTTCACCAAAGCTGTGCCAGACAACAAAGAATTCATGTGCCTCTAATTATACCAACCGCTCTGGTATATTCTGAAGAAATTTTTACAAGTTGGGTGTTATGAATATTTATTTTACTTATTGACTAAACCTCTCAGTCAGTTCGTACATATTAACCACTGTAACAATATGCTATAGTTCTGCGTTTGAATTATGTTCCAGCATTGCATCCAAAATAATATCTTATCATGACTCTACCAATGTATTAAAATCCTTTGCAAAACTCAAAGTAAATTAATAAATGAAATAAAAAATATAATATATTTTCATATAATGTAATATAAGCAAGAGATGTAGATTACATATTTCAAATCCCATGGTAGTTACGACAAACATGTCAAACCATTAAGCATGTTCTAACTCCATTCATTTCTCTCCCAAACATTTAAAATATTCAGTGCAACAGCCAGTATATAATTCTAAATTACAGAAGAGTGCAGATAATGAGTGGGCAATGACAGTTCTACAATTATGTATCAAGAGAGCTTTGTTCTGTGCATCACTTCTAAATGTACATCTTTCAATGCGTTGAAAGATGTTTTCAACATTTAAAGAATGAAGAATTCACAAAAAACTTTAACATTTAGAAATTTACTTGGCCACTTATATTATTTTAAAAGGTTAAAACATAACCTTTTAAGTGTAGTGGTGGTGTTTAATAATAACAACATATAAAGACTATACTACTGAAATAGATTATTGAATTGCACACAACTATCTTAAGGCTCCAAAGTCTTATCATTTATTTCATTCTTTTTTACATGTCAGCATGGAATTAACTTCTACTTGTTCCTTTGGAGCTCACACTTTGACACTGTTCTCTATTCTAAACAGAAGGTACAGTAGATGAAAGGGAATGCAGTTGCAACCAATCTGCCACTATAGGCCACTAAAAGGCCTCTACTTTTTGGTAAATAGACACAGCAGGTTATAAAATAAGATAGATAGAGGAGTTTATTTGCCATATGTACATGTTCGATGGTATTCTTTTTCGCGCTGTGCTCTCCGGACATGCACAGTATGACAGACAACACAGTACAACAGATAACACCACACAATGTATATTACATAGTATATTACAGAACTGTAAATAATAATGACAGTATGTACAGAGCAATAAATATGTGGTAGCCAAAGCGCAGAGTGCAGAGGTGTATTGAATTAGGAGGAATTGCATAGTTAACTGTTGAGGATGCACACTTCCGTAAGGTAGAAGCTGTTCTTAGGTCTAATAGTCAGTGCTTTAATGGTGCGGTACCACTTGCCAAGGGCAGGGCAGAGAACAGCTTGTGACCGGGATGGTTGGGATTCTAAGTAATGGATTGGGCTTTATTACGACAGTGGATGATGCAAATTTATTACGGCTTTATTACGACAGTGAATGGTGCAAATTTCATTGATTGATGGTAAGACACATCCTATAATCCTACTGTATGTGCCCTTTGTACAGCGTCTTTGTCATTTTGGTAGTATTGCCTTACCATGCAATGATGCCACTAGTGAGGACAGTTTGTGTGGTGCCGCGTTCAAAGGTCATGAGTTGTTGCTTCCCCATACCACATTTCTTTATGTACCACAAAAGTGGAATTGTTGTTGTGCCTTTTCAAAACTGGCTACAGTGTTGTGAGACCAGGTCAAGTTGGGGGAAATATGCAGTCTGAGGAATCTGAAGCAGCTGACAATTTCCACTCCTGTGCCATTGATGCTGATTGGGGTATGACTACCTTTGTGTCTCCTAAAGTCCACAATGAGTTATTTGGTCTTGTTCACATTCAGAGCCAGATTGTTGTCAAAGCATCATCTTGTAAGATGCTCTACCTTACTCCTATATGCAGTCATTGTTGCTGCTGATCAGCCTGATAACTGCGGTGTCATCAGTGAACTTACTGTAACAATGTGATTACTGCTGTAAATGGTTGTACAGTCATAGGTCTTGCATTCTTGTCCCTGTTTGCTCTGTGCATGAGAAGCAAAGTCATATACATTTGTTTCCACTGAAGTCAATCCAGTGCTCTAAATCTCAAGTTCAAGAGTGTTTCTTGATAGTGGGTGATGGCTGCACATGTACTGTATGTTTTACATAAAAAACAAGACATAACACAAAAATAAACAACAGAAACAAGAGAGCTACTGTACATGCAAGATGTGACCAAGGAATGGCACCATCTTGCCAACAGTTATCACATTATTGGTTGTAGAAATGCATATTCACACATGAGTGTAATTAGTTTTGTTTAGTATAAACAAAGTTTATTTAGTATACGTATTTAGTATTTAGTATAGGTTTGAATAGTGCTATTAATGGTTGTTTTTTGTAGATTATTCTTTGTTTCAAGACACTGCAATAAAATAATCTTTAAACCTTTTAATGTTCATTGTGGGGGTTTTATGTCTGCAGTTCTCTGGGATGTTTTAGCCAAGGGGGGTTTGACACAAACCTGCACATACAGTATATTACTGTGTATTTTATTTGTAAGAAGGCTGTTATTCTCTAGAGGGGTGATACACAGAGATGTCACAATTCACTTTATTTGAATGGACTCCCTTTTCTTGAGATGCAGTAGATAAGTTTTTGTATTACTAAAGTAGAACTTTCTGAAAATATATTGAAGAACTGGGACCTGCTGTCACAATTCCCCTGGAGCTGGGGCATTGAAAGATAGGTCTTGTTACCATGGACACAAGAGCTGCATTATATAACTCATTACGACACTAAAACCAAAACCATTTTACAAAGTTTACAGTTTTGTTTTGTTTTTTTTGTTGAGGTTACCTCTCCTTGTTTAGTTAACACTGTTACAAACTCTTTGTTTGTACTACCATTTCCACAGACTTTTCCTGGACATGTTTTGTTGCATGGTGGTGTTACATCTCAATATTCATGTTCTCCTTATGACTAAGAATCAAGAAATTTCAAAAGTAACACTTTATACAAGAAACTAATGCCTGTAGAATCCACTAATCCATTACAATAGAAATTTCTGCAAAACACCAGAATGTCTACTGTTCATGGTTTTCTGAATTTTGTGTACATTACCTACATTTGCTCTAGTATACTGTATATGTGTATGGATCTCTACCACATAATCTTACTTACTGTATATCAAGGTGAAACAAATCCTCTGTATAATGAAATTCATTTGCTATATATTTCACTTTCATTTGAGGCTTTGAAAGTGCTGGCACCCACACATGAGTTAGTTCCTTTTGTGTTTGAAAATCAAAAGATTCCAATTGAGGCGGGGGAGGACTGAAACATAAGCAAACTAGATGCATGTACAGTATAGAGCCCAGCTCCAATAAAGTTACTTTTTATTGTGTAAATCAAATATGTTTTGTATCCTAACTTGTAAGCTTCTACTAGACATATTTTTTCCTTCATACAGGACAAATTTAATGAAGTGTAAGGTGGTATCTACATTAGTGACAAGTTGTTAAATTTCTGTTTTTCAGATGCTGTAAAACAAAAAAATGGAGGGCTGCACATTGACCCAGTGGTTAGCATTTCTGCCAATGTTGGGACTCTGGGTTCAATTCCACTGTCTACATGGAGTTTATATGTTCTTCCTGTATTTGTGTGGGTTTCCTCCTCAGTCCAGAGACATACAGGTAGGTTAATTGGCTTTCGGAAAAATCGGTCCTGGTGTGAGTGTGTGCATCTCTGTGTTTGTGTCTATGTCTCCCCTAAGATTGACTGGTGTCCCATTCAGGGTGTATCCTGTCTTCTGTCTGTTTCTTGATGGGATAGGCTCTGGCCCCCTGTGACCCCAGATTGGATTAAGTTTTATGGTTGCAATCTGGTTATTGTGCAAGGAAATCCCTGTGTTGCAGACCATTGCAGGCAATTTTGAATTCTGGTGAATGCATTTAATAATTATACCAGTTTGTTCCTTTAACTGCAAGAAACCCTTTGCTATTGGTGCTGTTATTATGTAGATAATTATTGAAATGTTCCACCCTGTTCATCAATAGTTTCATTTATAACTGATAATTTACTTTTTCACATACTGAACTTTTACTAGTGTAAATAACATTAATGTCCTTGCACAAGCCAGAAAATTATGATTAGTTATGATTAAAAGTAAAACTGGTAAGCAGTTTATTTTTGAATGTGTTGAGAATACAAAATATATTCACAAGTTAAAATAACACCCAATCAAAAAATGTTTTGTGAATGTTTATTTGAAAAGTTAGGCATATAGAGGTTTTGGAAAACCCACTTGGCTGAGGGATAACTGCCTGGTTGTACAATAGGGCAAGGAAGTAAGGACCCCCAAAAGAACCAAGCAGAACTACCAAAGCAATTAAAAAAAAGAGACTGACAGCTCAAAGCTGGTGTAAAATATTCCAGGCAGCTGAATAGAAAAATGTTTTCCAGTTTGATAAAGTTTGTTTAGGATTTTGATTTTGTCTTTCATGTTGTGAGAGCACAGCCTTGTGAGGACCACATTCCCCATACTCCCTGAGGGTAATGAGCTGCTGCTCTCTCATCTTTGGAGTTGCTGGAAGACAGTTGCTCAGGTGACTATTTAAAAAACAGGAAGAGGAAACTTCCTGGTTCAGTCGGTGAATGGAAGGATCTCTGTTGTCTGATTGACATAAGAACTGACAAGGGACAAAAGGAACTTGTGAATTTTGAACTTTTCAAAGTTGTTCTGAAAAGTCTACGAGAGATTTTGTTTGTATGGAGGCCGGTAAGTGGTGTAGCCGCTCGGCCATGTTAATGACTTTGTTAAGACGTTTACTTAGTAGCTCAAAAAGGAGCACAGGCTTTTGTTATGGGTTTTTGGTTATGGTGTTTTGAATTCCCTCCAATGTAAAAAAAGGCACTAGGGTCTTATCTCATTTCAATTGAAAATACTTTATTCATCCCCACGGAGGCAATTTAAGAACTTCACAGCTGTTGTGTTTGTTAATCTGGACCCGTCTGTTTTTTAAAGATCCCATTATTACACACCCAATGGCTTGACACATGCGTACGCACAGTATGCTTCTCTTCTCAATCCTCTATGGGCTGCTGAGAAGGATGTGACTATTTAAAAAGAATGGTCAGTAAATTGTTTATTGAGAAATCATGTTTCATGGAAGTGAAAGAGACTTTTCAGTTTCGGGCATGATGGCAAAGAAGCTACAGTATGAATTCACAGCATCTCATGCAGACAAAGAAGGCTAACAGGAAGAGGATTTCTAGAGATTTATCAACCAAAGGGAAATGGCAACCAGACTAATAGTCTGTATAGACGTGCACAATATTGTAGAATTTTGAACACACGTGTCGGACGCCTTTATTGGGAAGATAATTTGTGGATAAGAGATGAGAGACGCATGATAGCAATTTATGAAAAAAGGAATTTCAGTCAGGTATACCTTACAGTAATTGTAAATAACTTGACTTTAAGCAAATCCTTGCTATGACAGATGAAAGAGTTAAGAGGAAAACAATTTTTCAACATGCAACTTTCTATTTGAAACACTTTCAAACAGTCCAGTGTGAACTGAAAGTATGTTAGGTATTTCCCTATAAAATGGTATTTGGGGAATCTGGAGGTTTTGTTCATAGGATGCTTTACATGAATATGAGCTCAAAATAAGGAGTAAAAGGCAAAGATCTGGACTGACATTTGGAGCCAAATTCTTGAACTTTTGAAAATGGAAAGGAGAAAGTGTAGACATTACTATTAAGGTCATGTGAAATGTAAGCTGTGATGATCAGAAACTGATAAGTTAGAGCCATTTGAGATGCCTGGGAAAGTTCAGGATACACTGAAAATTAGGGAATGATTCCAATTAATTTTAGAGTTATAGAAGTAGCTGAAGACTTTTCCTTAGCAAAAGATCAGGTTTGACAAGCCTCTTGCTGTATGAGCAATCATCAAGGAGATGAAGAAAAAATGGAAACTTGTTCAGCAGAATCCAACAGGGGGCTTTAAGAAGGTTTACTATGTTTTTTTATTGCAGTTTGGAAGTGACGTCACTTCCAGAGCAGCAGAGGTGAAAGCAAAATAGGTTGCTGTCATTCCTCTTTAACCTTTGTTAAATACTCCTTTTATTACATTTACAGCAATAGAATACCAATAAAATCATTTGAACAGTGACAGTTCTACAATGAAATACTACCCACAGGGCAGATGTTATGTATACAGTAAGTGTGCCCATGAAAATGTTTCAAATCCAAAGTATGTTTCTGTACTCTGAAATGTATTGAATAATGTACAGTATTAAAATTAAACTTGTTGAAAAGTTATTTGACCATAGCAGGGCAAGTTTTGTAGTCCTCAGATTATCTCCCTGGTACTGTACATTGAAAATGGATATTTAAGGTTAAAAGGTACAACTCTTACTTACTAACCCAGTTTTTCTAAACTACAGTTTTAATAACCCTTTCCTATTGTCTTTTATACTCTTGGGTCTGTGGCACACTCATCATCTGAATGTCACTTGAGGGCATGCTAAGACAAAGAATTCAGCTCTGTCATTGCCTCCCTGACAGCTGGGTGGGCATAATAACATCGCTGCCGGCAGCTGCTCCCCTTAATAGAGGCAGCTACAGTATTAGATGCTCATGGGTACGGATGTGGATGTTTAGGGTTTGTCTCAGAACTTCATCCAGCATCATAGCTAAGGCACGAACTCTTAACTTATCTTTTTCTACAAATTTACCAACTGTTTTTCAAGGAATTTAAAGATCTCAGAGAGGACCCCTCATTGGCCTTCTATCTCCAGTAAGAGAGTCATGGTTCACCGCATATCCACCTTTAACACCATCCTGACAAGTGCCCTGTTGAAGGTCATATTTACATTAGGCTGTTTGTGTGATCGAGAACTTTTAAAGCACATAATGATCATAGGTTCAAACAGTGTCAAGACTATTAAGTGACAATGTTAATGTTCCGAAAAAAAAGACATATGTAGGTGAGTATACCATAAAATAAGACATGGATTCTAGAGCGCCACTATCCAAAACATAGGCTAATCTCTATATACTGTATATACTATATATACTTATACAGTATATACTGTATACTGTATATGTGCATAGCTATGCACAAATTAAAAATTAAACCTGTGACATCTTGGTCATTTTCATTATTAAATTTTTAAAGTTCTGCACCCTATATCTACAGATGTAAAACTGTGAGTGTGGAATTCAGAAATTTGGGTAGGAAAGTGTAATAGTGAAAGGAAATATTGTAGCTGTAATTCAAATATTTGAAAAAAATTAAGGATGACTGCAATAAATTAACTGCTTATATAGATGTTTATGACTGCCATCTGAAACAGGATTGCATAGAGTATAGGGTAAGCCTTTGTAACAATTGACTGTTCCAAGTCCCTACAGTTGCCCCTGTTTTATCCCCTTATCCCAGTTAAACCAATCCAGACAGATGTATAAATGAGGACCAGCACTGCTGAAGGTAATCCATGCAATGGACTGACATTCAATTCAGGAAGTGATATAATAATAATAATAATAATTGCTTACACTTATATAGCACTTTTCTGGACACTCCACTCAAAGCGCTTTACAGGTAATGGGGACTCCCCTCAACCACCACCAATGTGCAGCAACCACCTAGATGATACAAAGGCAGCCATAGTGCGCCAGAACGCTCACCACACATCAGCTATTAGTGGGGAGTAGCCAATTCATAGAGGGGGATTATTAGGATTGGTAAGGACCAATGGGAAATTTGGCCAGGATGCCAGGGTTACACCCCTACTTTTCGAGAACCGCCCTGGGATTTTTAATGACCACAGAGAGTCAGGACCTCGGTCTCATCTGAAGTTTGGCGCCTGTTTACAGTATAGTGTCCCCGTCACCATACTGGGACATTAGGACCCACATGGACCGCAGGGTGAGCACCCCCTGCTGGCCTCACTATCACCTCTTCCAGCAGCAACCTTAGTTTTTCCCAGGAGGTCTCCCATCCAGGTACTGACCAGGCTCACATCTGCTTAGCTTCAGTAAAATAAACTAAAGAAAAATAAATTAGTTTACCACAGTTTACCACAAATTTGTAAACAAATACACCTCTTAAGAAATACTTAAACCATACATCCAGCCATTTTCTAATCGCTTCTTTTAATTCAGGGTCACGGGGGAGTTGGAGCCTACCCTGGCAAGTAATGGGTGTAAGACTGAGTACTCCCTGGTTGAGATGCCAGTCCATCTCAGGTCACACACAGATACGCACACTCTCACCAGAGTCCATTTTTCCAGAAAATTCTAATACTGTATAATTAACCTACCAGTATGTTTTTGGACTGTAGGAAGAAACCAGAGCACCCAGAGGAGACCCACGTGAACACAAAAAAACATGCAGACACTGAGAGAATATGCAAAATCCACACAGATAGCACCCCAGGTCCAGAATTGTACCCAGGGCCCCATAACACTGTGAGGTAGCAATGTTAATCATTCTGTCACCATGCCCCCTATAGTTAAACCAACAAAATGTATGTGTTTTCCTGATACAACTTTATCATATATACATGCAGTGTTTAAAACGTAGATTTTAATGATGAACCATAATGGATTTATTTTGGAATAAACATCTGACCTAGTGATAAACGTTTTCCTTGTAGTTTATACCATTCCATACCATACCATTCAGGCAACATAGTCTTTTGAGAAAGATAGAATGGAAGCATATAGCACAAAAACATTGCCTAAATTTTAGAAGCTTTAAAATAATGTTTGGAGAGTGTAACAAAACATCTGCAGCAGGAATGTCAAGACTGGGTTAAGTTACTGAGGGCCAACGACAAGACAAGAAACAGAGAAAAGGTTTTTCTAAATATATGCGTGAGTTTATTAGGGAATTAGGATCAACTTTTGGGAGCAGCAGGTTTTCTCTATATTAGGTTTCAGTGAGTTTATGATAGTCGTCAGCTCAGGTTTGAGTTAGACATCATTGTCTGGTTTGGCAGTGAGAAATGGAGTCTAATGGTGAGACTCTTAAAGGATGAAAGATCAACCCTAGAAGTGGGAGTGTCTAAAACTGCAATTTTGAGAGGATTGAGAACAATATCAAGTTTTGCCGTAAGGCTCCTGGTTGATTGGGTCTTGTGGGGAGACCCTTGTAGCATGATGAGCACAGTCATGCTATGAAATTGCTCATTAACAGAGCCCTGCAGTGAGACTCTGGGTTCACAAATCTTACTGTGAGGCTACTGGCCTCAAGGGGAGAGCTCACGTTACAGCTATTAGTCTCGGGGCGAGAGTTTAGGCTTCAGGGTTATTGAGAGCAGGGGAAGGTTCTCAAGTATCAGCCTCAGTCATTCCAACGTCGGTAAGAATGACACCAGCCAAATGAAAATGACTGAGCTGAGAAAGGTTTCCACTGCTACTACTCGTAGGGACGAGAAGGTTAATGGTTCAAGTGACAGTCTAGTCACTACCTAATTTAGATTTAAAGGGTGTTAATCTGTAAAGGTTCCACAATCTCAGCTACCATTCAAAGGGGAATCTGTCACAGAAAGAAAGACTTTAATGATAAAATGTTAAAAAATTATGCACATGCACTTTTTTAGCAGGTTCTTAAGGATGTAGAAAAACAATTAAACTGCTAATAAAGAAAGCATATGCCCAATAGTATACTGCAAGTCAGACAAATATGTATTAAAATCAAATATTCCAAACATATAAATTGACTAAACTACAGTACAAGTTATAAATGTGATGTACCTGTATATGAAAACTTTGAATTCTCCATATGAAATATTTTTATACTACAGACAATGGCTACTTATCAGAAACAGAGAACACCAAAACAGGAATAAGGACTCCAGTGTTTATTGGTCAATTCAGATAGAACAATAGAATAAGGTTTTCGTTTTTTTTTTTCAATTCAGAAAAATCTTCACCTTTGTGCCTTTTGAAGATGATTTCAAGACAGCCATTCCCTTCTCATATATACACAGGTTGTGAATTTAATTTCTGAAACTAAGTATCTTTTTGTCAAGTTCACAATAAAACATGGAAAGGTACAAATTGCTTTCACAGCTCACAACTCTGATACCAACCATGCAAGAAATTCAAATGAATTACAGGTGTATTCATATCATTTGATAGCAGTATCATATTTAATCTCTTAAAAACTACTTATTTCACAATTATAATTTCAGCAGTGAAGAAATATTTAAGGTTTGCCAGTTAGAATACATGAATGAAATGAATGAACATCATGTAGTGTATCACTATGCTGCTACAAATGCTAGCTATCTTCCATGTCTAGGAAAAGCAACATAATACCTTTAATAAAGATGAAATATGTGTTAGATACACAGTAACAGTGATGTAAACAGAGGATAATACACACAATCTTATCTGTTCTTAAGTTATAAGTGCAAATGCCATCATCTTGTAACCTACTAAGTTCTTTTGAGATTTCTGCCAAGCGTTCAGAACATTTTCCAGATTGCTTGTAATTTGCAAATGTTGAACCTTTATAATTTTGTAAAACGATTTTTTTTCTAAAAGAAAACACTATTTACACTTTTATAAAGAAAAATACAAAACTAGACTATTCAAATACAGAAACAAGTTTTAAGGTTTTTTTAACATGCTGATGTTTATCTCTACAAACTCTTGACATAGCTGGTTTTGATCTTACATAAAAGGTGAAACTTCAATTGTGCAAGTGAGCACTTACACTAAATTGAAATGTCAACATATTTGACCATTTCCAAAGATTAGTGAACTAGAACCCTAAGTATTGCACATTATCCCAGTAGAGCACTGACAAACTTTAATTGTACAAACTTATTTAAAAGCCATTCAAACAGTTCAACAGTGTGATCATTAGCATTTCTTATAGCATGTATAATTCTTAATTGGCTTCATATTCATGTATTTAAAATTCATGTATAAAAAAAACAATGTTTTTTATGGTTACAAAAGCTTGTAATCGATTTATAATATACTGTATATCAATAAAATGGTTAATCACTTTACTGTAATTCCATATACAGTATACAATACAGTCTAAAGACTATAGAACTAGAAGGTTACAATTCAGAGAAGGATATTTAACCCTTCAAGTAGTCAGCATTAAAATGAAATTTTGGTCCACAGAAGTGATGTTTATTTCATTCCATTTATGCATAACAGTTATATTAATCATACATTTTAAACAATGTTTTCTGCAGTAAAAACAAAAATATGTTGCATTTTCCCAGAACAAAATCAGTATATGTAAGCTTACTCAACGCATTATGTTGTAAATGTGGTAGGCGGCAGCATAAACACAATAGAGATTCAAATGCCAGATGTGACTCTGCTGTTGAACCCCTGAGCAAGGTACTTCACTGAAATTGTTCCAGTAAAATGTTAAATGGGTCGCTTTGGCTAAAAGTGTCAGCTAAATTAATAAAAATATGGAAAGATGAATTGTCAGGGACTAGGGGGAAGAGGACTGGAAAGATGTACAACCTATACAACTATTTCAATTGAACAAAAGAGTAAAAATTCTCTTTTTCCTATTTACGACAGTTGATCTGCATACCACTATACTTTCAATGGCTTCTTTTCAGCACCCCACGATCAGTATTGTAGCTGTAAAGGTATTTTTGTTACTGTTGTGTTTACCCACTGGTAGAGCTTTGATTTTAACAGGAAACTGTTATGTCTCACAGTTCTCCAGCATAACTGTTGGTTTAACTTGAAATGTGAGATACATTTCTTCATTCATAAACAGTTTGAAGCAATCAGTTTCAGTAAGATTGGAAGGGGCAGGAAACCTGATGCTGAACTGTGAAAGATCAAACCAGAAAGATTTTGGTGAATGAAGTGTCCTTCATTCATGCTACTGTACATTTTTATAATATCTTCATTGGTACTTATAATCTGTCTCTACTCCATTTATCTACAGTAATTAATATACTGTATATATACTGTATATCACCATTTGTTTGACCTTAATAGCTTAGAAATCTTATACAGTATATATATATTTTTTTCTGTTTATGTTTAAATTACCACTATTTAGGACTGTATATTAGGCTTTCCCCTTAGCTGAAAATATTTAAAAGAAGTCATTAGGTGAATGAAGGAAAGGTACCATTTTCAACGAGATGATCAGTGTGACTGATTTATTTCCATCTCCATAAATGAAATGTAAATGATTTGCTTGCAATGATAAAGTCAGAAGTACTGTACTGTATGTCAGATACTATACAGTATGTGAGAGAAGGAAAGGAGTTCTTAAGTCAAGTAATGTCTTTATTCACTATATAATCTCCATAAATCTTCTAAAATGACAAGTATGCATGAAAATAATTAAGGACATTTGGATTACAGAGGTCTCCTTCCTGTATTTTTCTTTGGAGAGTGCTTAGTTTAATTAGAGGTTTATTTTCCAAAACAAATATTGCAAGTTCTGTCAAAGGAAGTGAACCATTTTATTTTGGGGAAGACTAGCATTGTGGAAAACAAATACAGTATCTAAGCCTTCAAAGAACATAAATTGTTGTAAATTCTGCAACATTAAAGACAGAAAGCGGCCCTTTCATCCCAAAGAAACCCCTTTGAAGTTGAATCACATTTTCACCTCCCAATTTGTGAACTATGTATTTGTTTTTTGCTTCAAAAAGAACTTTTGAAATATGTCCGTCTATTCTCTATTACTTCCATTGTATATAGTATGTGTTTGTGTATGTGTTTGACCACTCATTTGGTTCTGGTCTTCAACTTGATAGACCCCTAAAATAGGTATATTAGGACTCTGGAGTTCCTTTCCTAATTGTATTTGTACTCACATGAACCACCAATACAGGGGCCTAACCCACACTGGCTAGGAGCTTGGAGGCTTTAAGGTAGCTCTTAGTAGCATATCACTGTGGATTCAGAGGTTCTGCTATACATAAAAAAATCTGCTTTCCAAGATAGAATGCCTAATGACTACCACTACCCTATTTCTAGATTTCATTGGGAATGGGATTTTAGAACTTTGAATATATATCTATCATCCAACTAGTAGTTTTTGTTTTAAATAATTGTCTTAACAGTATCTGGCTTTTCATTATCTGGGGTTTTGTTTACTGTGCTCCTGATGTGTCTGTGGGTGGACAGTGACTCTTATATTCTAATTTTCAGATTCCATGTCCTGGAGTGGTTAAAATCTATTAAATGATATATAGTAATATAAAGTGATAACGGTCATACAAAAGGGACCTTATTTGTGACACTGACAAATTGTGCTCAGCTTCACTGGTATTTGGTGCATTTGATGTGCACAAATTAAAACTGTTGTAATAGTCTTGCTGTAAATGCTACTAATGTCACAGATGTCACACTTTAAATTTATGAATACTATGATTGAAGTGGTTTGTTATTTTGTTGCTAGCTGTGGTGTAATAATGATTTACTGTGTCCTTCTCTTAGAACTCGCCTATATTTCTTTTTGAACACAATTTTTCTGATGTGTAAAATCAAGCTAAAATACCAACAGCAACTACAGTAACAAATACAAACAGAAATCCTGATAATACACTTGTTTTACATTACTGTACATACAGTATGTATAGTTATTAAACAGATAATACAACAAGATAAGGGGTGAATTCTCAAATTGGGATCATATAATTAATTAAGTTAATTAATTCAAACTCAGGATTTACCGATTTGGATTTGCTGTTTATTTTTGCTACCTTCATGTAATACTCTCCGCATACAGTATCTAAAGTAAATTTCATTTATCAGGTTTCTTGAATTTTATCTAAATCTATTTATTTCATATGTTGTTTCTTTGGTGTTTGACTATCCTCCTATTTCTGAACAATCTTTAAACTTGACTACTTAACTAAATGTACTGGAACCTGGATCATTAATATAAATTAGGAAAATAATTACCTGGTTTATTTTGTCACACGTTTTAAGAACGGGCACTACAACAGCAATTTTCTAGTTTACAATTTCTACCCTTGTTTTTGAATGCCTGTTTGAAGGGTTGTGTCAGTAGCCTATAAATAACATCTCCTTTTTTTAAATGCACTTGGTAGCATGCCATCAGACCCAGGAGGTTTGTTCATCTTAAGTGCTTTGCGTAGCTGAAAAAGTTTTGCATCTTCTACACTAATGTTATTTTATAGATAACTTTATCATTCCATTGCCTGAGGCATGTTGTTGACTAATATTTTTAGCCTTCATTGCCATATTCTTCTGATACCTACTTTAACCTGTGTTTGAATGTATTTTAATCCTTTTTATTAACTTTCTCAATTTATTATATTATCCATCCAGCCATTTTCTAACTATTTTATCTAATTCAGGGTTACAGGTGAGCCAAAACTTACCCCTGCAAGCAACAGGCACAAAGCATGATTCACCATGGATCAGATGCCAGTCCATATCAGGGCAGACACAGACACAAACACATGCACACACTCATACCAGGGCCAATTTCCCCAGAAACTTGTCTTGTCTTACAGTATATCCTTTTCCTCTTTGGTCTTTTCTTCAACTTTCTCCTTATTTTTATTTGGGCCACTGCTGTGTAGTCTTTGATGTGTTTACTCAAGGGATAATTCTTAAGCAAAATGTCTCTAAATCATTGACAATCATTCACCACCAATTTAATCTATCCCGTCTCATTCCTTCAAAATATGTTTTCCTAAAATTTTTAACCTTTGTCCTGTACTCAGCCTGTGCAGTTTTTAAGTATAATTCAATACACATGCTTTATAATTATCATATTTCCCAAATGGTTCTCTCATCTCCATTTGCCTCACTCTGTTGATTGTCAATTGTTTAAAAAACTCTAGACAAGTATTGCCTCTAATAGGTATTCTAAAAACTCAGTACGAAAGCATAATCCAGTCTACTATTTATTTTGTTTCTGCTGCTGACATTCCTAAATTTGACCCATATAGATTCAGAAACTATTCCTGTAGACATTCTTGTGGAATATCCCACTTTTCTTTCAAAACAGTGTGTATCCACTATTGTTACATTAATCTCCATCACTTTCTGTTATCCATGTTTTTATAATTCCAATATGGTAATAATGTAACTTAAAGAGCATGCCTTTTGTTTCTATAAGTCCTAGAATTTAGATAAACATTTAATGACCTAGTCAAATAAAATCTCAACACCCCAAATGTCACAGACAGCTTTTAGAATAGGTTAAAATATATTTGTATCTTTATGCCCTACCTTTTATGAATGTGTAATTTTGACATTTCAGTTTGAAATTAAGTAATTTTATGAATATATATCTGAATAATATATAGTTTAGCTCTATATATTACAAGCCTGCCCATGAAAGTGTTTCATGTTTTTTTTTAAATTAATGCTGTAAATGACAAAATTGAAATGGCTAGATATTGCTTTATGTCTAATGAAAACACCCATTATATTGGTAAAATGTACAATATACTTAAAAGTATAAGTATTTTATGAGAAAAAAGTAGCACTAATGTAACTTTTCATTCTTAAATTTGGAAAAAAAAATGAAAAGAAAGGGTACATCCAGTAAGGGCAAAAGTCAGGAAATCTGTATTAATACAATGGCACTTGGTTAATGTGAAATTGGTTATGTGCCGTATGATGAAAGAAAGAGTCTGATATGACATTATAGGCTCATATGTTGCAGAACACAGGACTAATTCATGGTTGCTTTAATTGAATATTGAATAATTTAAAATATGTATATACAGTACCTTCTTTGAGTTACTTTTAATAATAATAATGATTGGCTTGTGAAAAACTGTTAAGCAAAACTGTCACAGTCACAGGTAAATCAAACATCAAAGGCATGAAAACACCTTGTGTAGATAATCAAAAAGTCACTGAAGCAGAAAATGAAGTCACTGAAGCACCAGCCTGCAAATTGCTGCCATTAACAGCAGACAGCAATGCCTTTTTGCTTTTGAGCAAATCATTTCCATAATTAAGTAGGATGGTCTTCATGTTATCATTGAGAACTTCGTATTTCACACTAAAAGCTTGTAATTTTATTCAGAGTATTGCAGCAATGCTTTTTTTACAGAGATAAGTGCTTTAAGTATTTATCATTGATCTACAGAGTTACATTAAAAGAAAAATAGATGGTTGTAACCCCAGTAAGTCACTTTGTATAAAAGGAACGCAGCAAATTAAATATGCATCAAGATCTCTGAGTCAATAACAGTATGTACCCTCCCAAAGCTGAAGGGACTGACACACCCATAGAGTGGACAGTATCCCAGCAATGGCAGGTGAAACCCATTTCATGGTGACATAGCCTAAATGACAGGCATTGAATAAGAAATTAAAAAGCCTTTCAAACAAACTGAAGAGCTGAATGAAATCAGATGTCTTCTCTGGAGTCCTACTGTAAATGTACTATGCAAAGGTGAACAAGTACAAATTTCCAGCCATTAACATAACACACGGCAGAGAACATGATGTACTAAAGTAGATTTAAAAGGTTGTGTTATGCAACTTATCTATGACAAAGGTTAATTATAGAGACAGAGTTCCATCTGAATGAGATGGACACCAGTAGGCTTTAGACAATGATTTACAAAGAAAATCTAGAACAAAAGGAAATAAAGGAAACAAAGAGAATCATGAGAAATCCCTGAATTTATTAAGAATATACTGTATATACTGTTTAAAATCCAAGAAAATGTTCTCATTTGTTTACCATCCCTTTTAGACAGCAATTTAATGCTACGTAGGGTGTTGTATCATAAAGTAACCAGTTTCTCTTTTTCCATGTTGGTATTTGTGCACCTGTTACAGGGCTGAGTTCTGTGTATTTTGTGATTTTCTAGATGTCACTGCCCTATTACTCACAGTCCATAGTATTTGTAGTCTGTTTGTAGTAGTAGTAAATGTTATGTGTTTATGAACTTAGGGTGACATTGCTAACACTTATAATTTGATGGTAAGTCATGCTGGGGTTAGAATTTTCTGATTTCACACAGGCATTTAGCAAAGAAAACACTGACAGCTTGCATTGGGCTGAGCAAAGACAAAATTATTTATGAAGTATCATTAGCATGGAAGCAGCAGATCTACTACAGGTATTAGAACCAAATTCTCTAAACTAGCTGATTATCTGTATGATAAAAGACACTTAGTGAAAATCAAAATGCAATGAGAATGGGCTAACTTAACTTAAAAAAATACAAAGGCTTAACTAACTTGATCAAGTTTTCTGAGTGAGTAACAGCAGAAATTGATACAAGCAGAGCATTTAATGAATTAATAATTCTGCTGTCCTGGGTTTTGACCTTCCCGTGACCTCTCCCCTTTCCCCTTTACTAGCCTCACTTTTTCCTCTTCCTCTCCTGTAAAAAAACGTGTGGAGGTCTCTACTGTGCCTCTTTTGTCTCATGTCTGTCTAGCGCAGTGGTTCCCGATCTTGGTCCTGGTGAACCCACATGCCTGTTAGTTTTTGTTTCAGCCAAGTCCTCAGTTACAAAATCAAACCCTTCATTGATTTAATAATACTAAAAATAAATGTAATCATTTGTTCTGAGATCTTAAACATGTTGGAGCTTTAACCATTGTATTTTGTAAATGAAATAAAATCCCATGTTGATGAATGCAAACAAAATTCAAATATTCAGTTGAAGCAACTTCTTATATTAAGTAAGGCTTCGGTTGTCTGATTTAAGGTGAATGAAAATGAAATGGTTATATAGTGAAATCCAGCAGATGTGAGGGTCACCATGGATTGGGAACCACAAGCCAGATGCTGAAGGCTTTCAGTCATCTCCCTGCAGGAACTAGCATGCCTCTTTGTAAGCAATAAACTAGTGTGAGCCTGATTCACATTCTCCAGCCTCTCTTTCCACACTACCTGCATTAATTAACAGCGGAGCTTATTAAAATAATAAATATGAGAAGAAACATACTATTATAAAATGCCTTTAAAAGTCTTAATCTCAAAGCACTTTGGAAAACATAGAATGTGTTTCACAAAATAAAATACAAAGCCAAAAAACAAAGGAGATACAAAAGATAAAATGATCACTTTCAATAGCAATAAAGGACCTCTCACCCACAGTGTAGATGAAGAGTGAGAAGACAAAGTAAACCAACATCAATTGAGTGAAGCTCATCTGAGAGAAGATAAAACAAATTAAATATCAGCTTGATATTGAGAAGACAAGCCTTGTAGGAGTGCAAGGCCCCCAAGAGAAGAGGGGTGTGATCTTTGGAGCAGCTGAATCATGCAAAATATTGTACCTTATTAAATAAGTTTCAGAGATACCACTGTCTCTAAACAAAAAGAAAAGTAATACAGAAACATTTAAATGATAATTTATGGGGGGAGAGACCAGATACAAATCTAAACAGATGATAATTAGGGTGGAAAAAGCATGGAAAAAAATAAACAAAAGGGCCAAGTAATTAAGTGTTTATACAGTACATAAATGCTATCAGTATTAGAAACAAAATGAATGAGAGAGAATTTACCCTATCAATTGGGGCCCCAATGCTACTAGGCAACATTTCTAACCACTGCACCACTATGACAGCTAAATATGAAAGTGACAAGATTGAACTTTGGTGAAATGTCTTACTACACTGTAATGCAGATATACATTTACAAAATATAGAGTGGGCTTTTTCTCAATATGCCTTTTGAAGAATTCATTCTGAGCCCTCTAAAACTTTCTGTCCTGCTAAAACGAAAAAGGGAACCTTCTCTTTTCTCTTTAGACACCACACTCTGGAACCTGTTCTGGAACACATGGGACTGACCCTAGATTCCCCAGGTAACATTTCTAATGATACTGATATTTACAAACTGAGACAAACATAACGTTCTAATGATGAATTCTCTCCACTGAGAAATCAAAAATAGCTATAAAGGTGTGAGAGGAATGATGATCTTTTTCACTGCATGGTTTGTCAAACTGCATATAATAAGTGTGCTGTCACAATGTGAGGAATTTTTAAGATTAGAATGTGGTATTTTGTTGAGGAAAATTATATTATTGGTTTATAATGAATTGAAGAGAGACACTAAAAGGAATGGAATAAGCAGAGCAGAAAGATCCTTTAAATGAAAGAATAGGAATTTAGACATTATAATTGTCTCTGCTCCTTCAGTTGAGATTTAGGAACATCCAGCATTATAATGTACTAAATTAGAGAATTGTCTTTTCTCTCACTTTATGCTCTTGTTAGGTTATGTCCGAAATCATGTTTTTTTTTCTCAAAGTACAGTATCTATCTGGTTGACTGGATTCACCATAGCTGAAAAGAAGTTGGTACAGTATAGCTAAAATCTCTCTTGTTTCTTATTAGCTGGAATAGATGGAAGTTCACAGGGGGTACCACTGATGGTAATGGGTGCTGGGTTTTCAAATACTAAAATGAATTAGGACTGTTTTGTAGAATTTCATATCAAGTTCATAATGCAATGTGGAATTAAATGCAGTATAAATACTAACTGTATTGTTGTTTTTATTGTTTATTGCTCGTTGCAGTGTTGTCTTGTTGCCATAAGAGGTTTTCAGGGCCTTCTTCTTTCCTTTTCTCATCAAACGTTCTTACTGTCATTCAAGCTTGCACGAATTGTCCTACAGTACTGACCTTTCTAAATTACAGTAAATATGTACAGTTTTGTAGTTATATGTAGTTTTGCATTATACAATAAAAAAACATTCACTTATAATGGCAGGGGGGATCTAAAATATATATGTGTTTATGTATTTTTAATCTGCATATGTTTGTATTTACTTTTGAACAGAGATTGTCAATATTAACATTCATGGTGTATCCTATCAGATCCTACCAGATCCCATCAGTGTATCACTTCTTGCTAAACTTAATGCTGGTTATGCTTTTTCTTTCCCTTTCCTTATGCCCACGTCTAGGTCATATGAAGGTCTTTGCCCACTTTGTGACAAATGCAAGTCAACACCTATTCTGCTGTCAAGGTCATCGAAGAAATGGTGGTCTGTTGTTGCTTTTAACATGTCAGAAACACTTAGGGAGACATTTTATCTTCATTTGTTTACTGAAAGGTGGACATTTTTTGTATTCCGTCTTGCCAAATAAAAGATTAGTTTATGCCATTCATTCATTCATTCATTTTTAAAGTGCAAGTTTCACTCAGATTCACCAGTTTTTTTCAAGCAACCCACCTTGATATAAGCACATTATATTAACAATTCATATCAGGATCCATCTCATGTTTAATTTTAAGTAATTATCAATTGTGCTAAGAGAGATTTTTTAATCACGTGATATCCAAAAAGCATATGAAATGATATTTTATTCAATAACTCAACAGTGAAATGGTTCAGTACAAGTGTACTCTGCATTAATAAAACTACCCTCCTGAATTAATAAAACTAATACTTTTTTAGGCTGTAACAGATCTGCAGCTGTGATCATGTGTACTCTGATACATATTCATTACATATGAATGTTAATAGTAATAGCATAGCTGGATTTTTTCCTTCAAACCAATGTACAGTAGATAATTCAGTCTTAAAACATATCTAGAAATAATATTTATAATGACAACAATAAAGGTTTGAAATTAAATTTTAAATATTTGATGAAAAGAAAAAAAAACTACTACATTAAATCTTAACCTTTGTATCTTTTTCCAAATTTCCCCCTGGCCTTTACCAGACATGGCCTCCTAATAATTCCCATCTACTGTATGAATTGGCTTCATCACTCTGTTCTCCTTCCCACTAACAGCTGATGTGTAATGAACATACTGGTGCTCTTTGGCTGCTGTGCCGCCCGGGGGGGGGGGGGGGTGGCTACACAATGGAGTCCCCATTACCTGTAGAGCCCTTAGAGTGGAGTGTCCAGAACAGTTCTACAGCATATATAGTAATTGTACGGGATTATTATTAATTATTAAAATTGAAATAAGGTCATGATAAAGATTAACAATAATTTGCTTAAAAAACATTGGTACTTATTGATGGCCTCCAGTTCATGACCTTTTCTCAGTGTGTGTAGAAACACTTTTGGCTGATTGATTGATGAAACTGTTTTTTCTTCATGTTGCAGGTTACCTGTAGCTAATGTTTTACACACAATTTCTGACCTACAATTTGGTATAATGTGGTATAATTCATGCTTGATGTTTTGGCACCAGCGTTCCCCTTTAAATATGATGGAGGTCGTCTGATGATATGGGCTAGTTTTTTTTTCTTTCTCAGGGACTAACTTTTGTATTGCACAAGGATCAATGGGAGTTTTAACTGATAAAGGTAGTTTGGGTCTCATTGTTTTCCAATGTTACAAACATTTGTTTGCTGAAGAATGAGCTAAAACATCACTAGAACGATGACAGGGACTAATTTAAAAACAAAAAGAAGGGAAGCTCTTAAGGAGGCAAAGGGTGGACAGTCAATAGTTAAGTTGATTGAACATTGTTACTCAATATTGTTTTATTACTGTGAATCTTTAATACTGTAAATATACTTTAATCCTGTATATCTTTGTTTTTTTTCAGTTTTATATATACAGTATATATGGATACCTACTGTAAGTTATGTTATAGCAATTTTCCATATTGAGGAGACTATCATACTCCAATTGCTCTGATTATTTCCGAATATTTGACACATTTCATACTTAAAACTGATTTATGTTAAAAGACTTATTGTTCAAAGAATATTATAAGTTATTTTGATGTATGTACAGTATGTACAGATCTCTTAATTTTGTTAAAGCATTGCTTTTACAGTATAGTGTAGTTATAAGAATCGAGGGACATAAAAATAATATCAAGAACGATCATTTAAGCCATTTTAAATGTGTATGAAGGGGTGTAAAGAAAAAAAATATTCTATGTGCTTTTCAAGACAAAAGATTTTTAAGACTGAATAAACAATGCCAAGGTGTATCTATCTACATCTAACACAATTTCAATGTGTAAAATAATTTTTTATAAAGGAATATATTGTAGTTATCATCCTTTTTTTCCCTTAAAATATTAAAGCAAGTGGGAAAGGAAGCAGCCAGGACAGCAGGTTGAAAGCTTATAGGGGTTTATTGCCTTTAATCTTTAACAGGTGCATGTTAATCACAGGGGGAGAGTGTATTTGCGCCAACACCCCGTGTGGTAAAGTCAGTAAGACATGTATCTCCACCCTTTATATAGGTGGAGAGGGGGGGTGAAGGTGATCATGCATGGGAGATAGGGGGTAGGTCAAAGATATAGTGACAGCCATCCATCAGTGGGGGACAGGATGCTATACTTTCACATTGTAAATTATTGTATTTTTTTAATTATTCTGTTTTGAGAAGCTAAAATGAATAAACATATTCATAAGAAGCATTCTGTTTTATATGGTTTTCTAAAATTTTAGCTAATAAATTAGTGTATCTAGATTATTCCATACATATTTTTTAAGTGTATAACTGTTTCATGGGTTTTAGAGAAAACATGTACTGTAAGCTGGGAATTGTGACTAAAATATTTTCAAGATGTTTCTTCAGTAGAAATATGATTACTAACACAGTATGATTTGTATGAACTTTGACATACCATATATTGCCATTTTATGTGAGCTCATTCTTGTAGTGCTCACAGACGTAATATAGGAATAAACAGCTACAGTGCCTTTTTTCATTGCTCATTTGTAAAATAAAATCTAATAGCTATGGATTACATAAAATGTGGAAATAAGGACGAAACTAATGTATAGCTAAAATACGCACAAACTCCCCTCAGGGTCTTACATACACCACTGGGTAAAATGTTGAATTGCCATCTGTCAATAGGAGCAGCCTTCAACAGCTAATATTTGATTCTGTGCCTTTGTCATGAGATTTCCAGGAGCTATTCTTTTTACCACATATGTAAAACTCTACAATAATATTATAAACCATGAGGTGATGTGGCACTTTTAGATGTAATGTCTGAATGCCAGTGCCATTCGTAGCACATTTAACATTGGATTAATCATTGTACTTAAATATCACATTGTATCAGGCAACACACACACAAAATGCTATTTTAAATCATTTATTTTGCATTATATAACCTCTTTTACATTTGGTTCCATAATTATTTCTAATACTGCACAAAACTGCTACAAGACCAATTTTTTTTTGGGGGGGGTGAGTCCAAAAAAACTATTGTGAGAGAATTTGGGACAATATTGTAGAGTTAATGTATTTTGGGACTAGAGCAGGGAGTGGCAATCTTTCAGAAAAGGCATACCAAGAATTAGCTCATGCACTTAGTTTTTATGGATTTGTGTCCCATTGATACTTTTGTGGTGTCATTAATAGGCCTACTTAGTGTACATTTTAATGAATAAAAAATATTAAAATATTATAATACTGGTAAGCTGGTGCAGTCAAAACAGTCTCTATCTCAATGTTAGTAAAACCAAATAAGTAATCTTTGCTTGGCACAACAATGTCCTCCACCTTGAAATAGAAGACCGATGTACAACAGATAGTGAAAAAAGCCATCAGAGACTCATTTTTGTCAAGCACCTCCAGAAAGTTGAGAGTGTGTTAACTTTTTCTGTGACAGTCTGGTTTGGGAACTTAGTCAACAATAGACAAGCATTGTTTTTATTGTTCAATTAACTTAATTTCTACATGGTATATTGGACTTTTATTGCACAAATTATTTTGCGTTCCCTTACCAAGCAGTACTAATAATTTATAGCGATTGCAAAGGTTGTATGTGTAGCTAGAGCTCCAAAGATGGAGTTAAGTTCTGTTTTGCATTTTTTGTTAGGAAAAGTTAATTTATTTTTCCAACTAGCAGTAAGATGTTGGCAACTTGTGAACTGGCAGCTCTGAGTCTCACACTATATATTATTTAATGTATTGTAAATAATGAGATCTCTGAGTTACATTATGGGTTCTATTATTGGTCTGTTCAAGTTGTTTCCTATTTTAATTTAAGCACCTATATGTTTTGAATTTGTATTTTACCATTGTAAATTACATACTGTAGGTCTTGGATTGTGTATCCAATACTAATGCTAAGTAATAGATCACATGTACAGTATTATTGAAGTTATTGAGTGTCAACCCATTATTTTTAATGTTTGGAAATATTGATTATATTTCTAGAAGTCACTAAATTCTACATTAAGCTTTTAACTAGAGGTAAAATATTGTATTGTTCTTTTTATGTCTTTGCAAATAAGAGTAATATTTCTTAAATTGGTCTCTGCTTGTCTTATATTCCATGTGAATCTGCTGTTGTTTTCCAACCTATTTATGTCACCTTGGATAAGAACATCTGTTAAGCAAACAAGTAATTATAACAACATCATTGGAATGAGAGTGGACAGTAGAGTGCTACAGAGAGTAGCACTGTCATGTTTATAAAGTATGAAGAATTCCTTGGTAGAGATAAAATGATAAGACACTGATGATATCTTAATCTATAATTATCTTATGGAGTAAATGGGTTGGGCAAATAAACAAACAAACTGTGGCAAGAATAGTATAATAAATTATTAACAGAGAATACATTTTTGCAGCTCAATAGAGAACTTGTTGGAAGTCCAGGTTCAATTGTTTCCTAACCATCACTCAGTTTGCTACTGATATCAAGTCCACATAAGTTTTTTCTCTACTTATCAAAGGGAACTAGTGCATAAAATTGCCCCCTGGCATAGGCCCTATGTCATTCAGGAACAAACCAAACACAACCCCAGTTTTATGGACAGATGTATTAATATTTGAACTCTGCAGGGGACAGATTATTAGAATGAAGTGTCTTGCTGTGATGGTTACAAAGGGCTTGTGAAGTGCAATTGCAATGCACAAAAACTATACTAAAACTATATAACAAAAAATAGATGTTACATTATTAAAGAGAAAACATAACTTCATGCATTAGTGTAATACATTTTGGAAACTATGCTGTGGTCAAAATGTTTTTCAACATGATCATGAACTCAAATCCAAATTAGTACAACGGATGTTGAAACTGAAACAATGACCTTCCCAGAACCAGGACCTTAACCTTTGTGAGAAAGGGTAAAAAAGACCATTCCAAAACAGAAACTAAAATATCATCTGTAAAATGATTAAAATGAAGAGAAAAAAGTAATAAACACTAACACTGAGTAATAGAATCTCAGGAGTATGTGCTGCTGACTGAAAAAAAAAGTGTTGATATTTTAATGGAAAAAGCCTGCAATAAAATAACAGCAAAGTATGCTTCTGTTGTGCCCTGCAAGAATATCAATGCTCAATAGTTTTTGCAAATATTTTGTAATATTTGGCTGTAAAATGTAAAATTCCAGGTTTTCTCACAATTTTAACCTACAGTTATACAAAACTTAAAGCTACTCCCAAATTAATCTTATAAATTTTGGAAGCTGTACTTAAAGGAATATGATTAGAAATAATCGTTTGTGTAGAGCTATTCATATCATTATGAGTTCTGACTTAAGCTTTATGAGAATTCTTTTTCAAGCAAAGTTACGGTTATGTGTGCGTCAAATACCAGAAATAGACCACTTCAGCTCTATTAATCAATATATTCCATGATTTCAGTGGAAATAAAGGAAAGGGAAACTTCTGTAAAAAAAAATCTAGATTACATACATGTAAGTCTGTATTAACTCGTGTGTTAAGTTTTTTCTATTTCATAAAACATTATATGTTTGAAAAAAAACAGACTACTAAAACACTGCTTGAATTATGGGATTCTAACATATTCACTCAGAAGAAGTAGTTAAATTAATCTTTGTAACACATAGCCTGAAAACCTACATCAGTTATTAATTAGCATCTTTGCAGGAATTTTAATTGAATAAAAATGAAATATCCATAGATAGAGCATTATTCCCTGGAAACAGTAAAAATAAGAAATTTGTGCTATTGATTATAACCCAAAAGTGTTACATGTAATGTAACTAGTGCTTTTAAAATAGAAGCAATTAATTTTTTTTATAACGCACTCAAGCACAAAGAAGTGGAAGTTGCAACACATTTTCACACTATATCCCATCTTTTGGAAGCCTAGGCCACTAATATATTTTCATACCTAAAAGGAGCTAAATGTAATTTAATACAATAATCTTTCAGTTTTTTAGATAATAATCTCACCAAACCCCCCACATATCCATTCATTACAGAACAACTTTTACAAACATTTCTAAACATCTTTAAACTTTCAGCAACCTACTGTATAAGCCACACAGTGTAAATAATGGTTGTCCCCATTCAATGATCTGGATCATTTTCTATTATTCTATGAGAAATAAAATATATTAATATTTATTAAACAGTAATTCTTAATACAGTAGTGTGAGTGAACCTGTGCTTGCTGCTAAATAATTATTTGGAAGTTCCACTAGATGTAATTTGATATTTAAAATTGAGCTCCCAGTATACTGGTGTGGTTGTAAGAAGTTCAAACGTTTTGCACTTAAAAGCTAGCTGAGAAGCCTTCTTATTTATTGCAATTTATGACGAGGAAATACATCATCTAATGCTGTTTCCTTTTGTAATGATCTGCCTCCTTAAATAGCCACAGCTGCTTAGCTACATTTATGTCATCTTATGCTCAGGGGATCTTTTACAAGATGCATATACTGCACTGTAGAGTACACCATAAAATTATCAAAAAAGAATGTGATTGTAATCTTTTAGAAAATAATTCTATTGGGTTCTGTCATTGAACTAACTTGAATAAATTGAAGTAATGGGCAACATTCTAAACTCTGTCGAATACATTCAAAGCCTCTAATTTGCTGAAGTACTTTATGTGAAATTTTTCTTGCCATTTTTAACTCGATGTACAAAAAATATGCAAATTAATCTCACACTAAAAACTTCCTGTTATCCCAGTCACTACCTGAAATTACTCTTTAGTATAATTAAGAATTATTTTTGGGTTATCTTCCTTTAATGATATACAGTATACAGTATGTGATTCCAGTAATGTCAGACAATCTGTTTTTCTTAGAGCCAGAAAAAAACATGATTTTGCTTTGAGTAACACCATCTGAATAAGGGTAAAATATTGAGAATACATCATAAAAGGCCTTCCTTAAAAGAAATCGTATTATTCCAAATTCCTTTTATGGTCTATGGTCCAAAAAATGGAAAATTAAATGATGTTGTTTAATATGCATCAAAAACTTTACAACTTGATTTTAAAGTTGGTGAAAAATATGGTGCTACAGTACCCAACATGTTGCTCAAGCTGTTTAAGTCATAAAATAGATATTTTTTTCTTTTTCAGTGTACAAGGTTGAAGTCAGCACCCCTCATTCCTTGTTTCACAAGCTTCAATCATAAGTTATTTTTGCTCCTTTTTATTTTATTATCAGTTCAGGGATATAGGTTGAATAATGTTATATCTGTCATGATTGATTCACTACATTATCATTTTAAATTTAGTTGAATTATGGAAAATTAGATTGGTCTGCTGACAGTTATTTTGAAAGACTTTAGTCTTTAGTAGTAAAAAAACTTTTACTACTGTATATGAGAAATTTATTTGGTTTTCAAGACAAGCACATTTGTAGAAGTGTATTCTCATGTGCATCACATCATGCCACATTTTTATTCTTGGCAACAATTGGGAATAGAAATTTTCAGAATAAGTTATCTACTTACTCTATAACAATTTATATTTCCAGTAGATCTTGCTAAAATACCACAAAATATTTTAGCGTGATCTAAAGTAATTTACTAATGAAATCCATTGGTGTCAGAAGAAAGTAAATACTGTATCCCAGATATGACCACTCTGTACAATACATAGAACTTTCTGAGATATTGTGTACAGAATTATAGTTATTTCTTTAACTTTGATACTCCATACTATTTAAGGGTTAAAAGCAATTATAAATCCTTTTTATGACACAATTTATATCAATTAAGGCTTCAATTAGGTAACTGGGGGCTGAATAGGATTAGAAATAGCATACGTTTCCAGGGACTGAGTTTGAAAGGCTGTGCTCTAATTAAATGTTTGAGTTATCCTGAAAATGTAGAAAATATGGTATGTGCCATTTTGGCATGCATTAATTTCCTCATCAAAGCCTCTGGATATGGACCTAAAGATATATGCACAATATTTTGTCAAACATTGGTATCTTTAAGTGATTTTCTTTTCCTGTGGAGGAGCTGGAAAAAAAAAGATTTGGGTAAAACTTTCATGCCAAAGTACAGTAAGTGCACTTGCATACAGTTATGTTACCACCAGAAAATTCTAAAACTTGTGAAACGCATGTGATTACAGTATCTTAGATGCAGAGATAACCATTTTCAATATCATGCCTTACAAATTACAGACATTTTACAGTTGTGAGAAAAAGTTTGTGAACCCTTAGGATTTAGTAAACACTAATTTACAGCTAGTTTCTAAATATAAGGGTTCACATACAGTACGTTTTCCATCAATAACCTTGATTGTTTAAACCATTTGTTCAATAAAGATATGACAATGTAAATGTCTTGTTTGTGAAATAAGACGGTCTTTATTTATCATTATGACTATCACATTTTAGGAGCCATCCATGCAGAATATAATATAATTCTATATATTATATAATTCATATAATTCCAAAGGGTTCACAAACTTTTTCTCACAACTGCATATATAGCTAGAGCATCTATTGAAGAACAGAAATCTGTGTTTGGGGCTGTGGCTGGAAGGTCGCTGGTTCAAATCCTGCAGCTGGCAGAGGAATCCTACTCTGTTGGGCCCCTGAGCAAGGCCCTTAACCCCAACTGTTCCAGGGGTGCTGTACAATGGCTGACCCTTTGCTCTGACCCCAAGTGTCTTTCTCCCTGTCTGTGTCTCATGAAGAGCAAGCTGGGGTATGCAAAAAGACGAATTCCTAATGCAAGAAATTGTATAGGGCTGATAAAGTGATGTTATGTTATGTTTTGAAAGGGAATGTTTAAAATAAGAAATTACAGGTTTCAAATGGAAATAATAAAGACACAAACAAGCTGAACAATAAACTAGGGATTTTCATACAAGTTTGTAAGTTTGAAGATACTTTGGAACATTGAAGCACAAATAAATCAGCAACCAAATAGTTTTGATTATTAAGCTTCCTGCACCAACTGTACTACTGAAATTGGAGGGATTGTGATAGAGATGGAAAATTAAAATGGAGAAGGAAATTGACTTACTGTAGCATTAGAATGTTTGTGATAACTTGAAGATTGATGGCTGCTGATCACAAGTACTGCCAGATACAATTAAGGAAGAAAAATGATTTTCAGCATCATCAGAACATGCATATTAGAAAAAGACCATTTCTAAAAAAGCTGCTAAAATGTTAAGGTACAGTAGATAAGGAGACAGAAAAAAGTGAGATTTTTCATGGACATTAACATATTGTTATACTTAGTTCCATGAAGTCACTCTATTCAATGTGCAAAATCTTATTTGTGAGAATTGAACTAGAGAGGGAACAAGCACACAATTCAATGCCATTTAGCAATAAAGTTTGAGGTAAGTGTACATTGGTTCAAAATATCTTGGATGAACATACAGAACGAGGTAATTATTTGTTTCTATAAGAAATAATTAGAACAAGAAGCCATTCAACCCACCTGGCTAATTTAGTAGTTAGTAGCTTATTGATCCAAGGATCAATCAGCTGTTTCTGAAAGGGCATCCAAAGTATCCACTTTCACCATGTGGTTGGGTAGCTTTTTCTTATATGTACACAATCCACTGGGTAAAGAAGTACCTACTAGTCTTGTTTATAAAGGCACTTCCATTTAGTTTCAACTTATGTCCTCTGCTTTCTGCTTCACTATGTATCTCAAAGAAGTCCATTGCATTGACTTTGCTATATCATATATCTAAATTAAGTCATGGGTAAATGCATATAATGCACAGAAATGAGAATATTGTAGCGCTTTCGGGTTCACGTGGGTATGTGCCCTTGCCGCTGCTGCTTCAGTTCGGTCCCCCACCACTGGGGACTCAAACCTGGGCCTCCAGCGTCACTCAACAGGGAACCAGCCAGCTGAGCTAAAGGGAGATCTCCCTTCAGCGCAACGGCTGAGGTCCCTGCTATTCACAGGGAAGGGCAGTGATGTCGCCGCGCTGGCAAGCTGGGTTCCACAACCTGTAATGTCGGACATATGTGTTACAATATATACAAAAGTGCAGACAGTTATCTGGAGTTGCAGTCTGCAGCTGCTGTTGCCATCAGAGTTTCATTAGAATTTTCATTCCTTGTGTATTAGTTGCCGTACAATGTCTATGTCAACAATTTTTATGTTATGTTTAATGTCAAACAGTGAAAAAACATTTTCTTATCAACTTTTGTGCAACCTTCTGTGTGAAAAACCTCACAGATCTTGTGACCTAATCACTGCATAATGACTACCTGGCTATATAAAATGAGGTGTCCAAATCCCCACCCCACCCCCCAGCCCCAACCGTCACTTTGAGTAGATGGATTTTAAGAAATTAAAGCGAGGACAGCTGTATATAACAGCACTCAGTACACCTGTACCCCTTTTTACAAACGTAATTTGTTTAAAGAAACCCATTTGTACTGTATAGCGAAAATTTGTAAAAAGAAAAAACATTTTCCAAAACAAAATCTTTTTCGGACCCCAAAAATGTCACCTCTACTTTAACATTTTTCAAAAAATGACAAAAGAAACACACAAAAAATAACATTTATACTATGGTTTGTGTTTTTTAATAATAAAAACACTGCTGACCTCGTTAGACATCATTAACCATACCTACAGTAAGTACAGTAATGTACAGTAACAAATGTATTTGCTTTTGGTGTAATTAAACACACACGCACACTTTTTTCACACCTTTAAGGTCCTTGATAAAGTCTAAGGGAAAGTAACCACCAACACTATAGAAATAGTACATAACAGACACAGTAGAAGTAGAAGGGAGGAATGACAGCCACAATGGCAGCAGGTATGAACTTTTATGACCTAGGAAGAGCAGAAGATGAAAGCATAGAAGACCGACTGGGGATAGTAGATACTGTATGTGAAATGGCATTTGCAGGAACAGGGCATAGTGATACAGCAAATGGGAGAGGAGAATTTGCAGAGACTGTGGGAATGAGGAAGAATACTTGGGCCAACAAAAGATAGAGCCTTCTAGATGGGGATTTGCTGATATCTGTTTTGCGTAAAACAGTTCTTGAATTGGATTGCTCATTAGGGGGACAAAAAATGGGGTACATTCTCCTCACCCTTAAGAAAAAACAAAAACTCTTGAGAACAGACTCTTGTTTTTTAATTAACTGTGATCAATTAAACATACTGTATCTCCTTTTGCTATAATCAATAATTCATGTCTGTACAATCCCAGTTTGAACCTCTTTAAAACCAAGAGCCTTAATCTCAAGCAAGCAGTTATGATCATTATGGCGTGCTAAACCCAATTTCAGAGAAGATGAACACGGTGGAGGGGAAATCAAAGAAGGCAACAGGACAAGTATAAACTATCACCAAATATCACAGATATATACCAGACACTTTCTCATATTTCTGAAAAATAACAATAGGTTTATTACATGCTGAAAAGAAAATAAAGAAAACGCAACGTTTCGGCTGTGGAGCCTTCTTCAGGTGTGGTTATGTGTTTTTTCTTCTCTTTTCAGCATGGAATAAACCTATTACTTGTTCCTTTACAGGCTATGCTGACCAGCTACCCACCTGAACTACATTCTGTAAAATATTATGAAATTATGAAATTTTATGAAGTTATGAAATTGCAGACTTGAAAATGCTGATTTTTCTCAAATTTTGTTACAGATAAATTTATATGCATCAGTAAAGCAAGCATTTCACCACAAAATTAAATATACATATGGGAGATATCATTATAACTCTATGGCAGTTGCTTTACATACCTGTATCCCTTCTGAATCTGTGCTCTGTTAACCTACAGTATAACAAGTTTAATAAATGAATTGTGCTTGAAGATCTAAAACTTTGATCAAATCAATTTAAACTGTCTATTGTATTGTGCATAATCACACTTGATGGAGGAAAACTAAATATGAAAAAAAACACATTTTTCATGGCCATGTCTGTAATAAAAAAAGAAAACTGACTAGTTGGGTTTTTAAATACTGTATATTTGAAGTATAGGAAAAGGCATGGGTTCTGCTAAGGATTTACTTCTATTCTGAGCTACTTTCTCATTTTTATAAAAATGGATGCTCATACAAAAAATCAATAGTTGTTTATTTTTTGGTAGGGACATTTCGTGTAAAAGGCTCATAAACTGCACAGTAAGATGGTACAGTACTGTATATTGCCTAAAATCCAAATGCAAAATACATTTAGGAGATTTGACGTTGGGCTTTGATTCTTGTTTTTTCTAAGTCTTCTGTGTTTGCTTGTTGGTAAACAATTTCTAATTGTCCTGCTGTTAGAGTTTTATTGAAGAAATAAGTTAGTTATCTGACAGAATGAGTTTTTGTTAGTGGTTTAAATGTCAAACAAAACACTCTGCAATTAACTAATAAAATAACACAGTATCCTCTGTTTTATCTCCTGTGCCTGTTCTTAAATTGGATCAGCCTATTACAACATTCTGTAAAAGTAGAGACCCATTTTATTCACCTATTTTACAGTAGTTAAATGCAAATATTATATGTAAGGAATTGATCAAAGATGGAATATTTTTTAAAAGGATAAATTTAGGTTTTCACTGTGCTTTGATTGGAATTGTTAGAGACATCCACATCAATTTAGGAACCCTGAATGCATTTTCAAGTCCTGGTAGTAACCGAAGTAAAATGCCAATATTTCATCTTATAACACTAATCAACTGTTTGAACTAAGTTTCTCAATTGGATTTTTGCATGATTTCGAAGTGTCAACACACAATATTCATCACCATTACATGTAGAAAGCTAAAAAATCAGCTCAATAGGTTCAATGTTGTTAATAACGTAATACAATAGAAGGGTTTTCAATCCCAAACACACTATGATACTAATAGGGGAATCACTGGATATAAACATTTTTGTTGCACTTGATTGCACATTTAGGTGCTTTAGGTATTTCATGCACATTGTCAAAAAAATATGAAAAATATTCAATTTACTAAGTAATGAGCTGTAACAAAAATAATCTCAACAAATTTAAAAACATTGTTTTTGTGCTGTTTTTGTTCAGATCCAATTAGCACTACCAAACTATTTTGCCATGTGAATTGTTATCAGTAAAATGAAGATATTGTGCGTAGATTTCAGTGCCGATGTGGTATTGTCAACCCCAGAAGACAGTGAAAATGGGTATTAAGACAAATGTGAGGGTAAAACACAAATAGGTACTGTATATTTTTAAGCTTTCGGTGTTTTGGCAGAAAACTTGACAGATCAAATTCGAACACAGTCAGACTTGTAATTCAATATTTCAATGTCAGAAGATATTCTGGTTTAAGAAAAGCATAAGAATGTGGCTCACTACATTTGTTGAAGTACTAAACATTGCAGCTTGACTGACAAAATGATCCATAATGTGGAGCTAAAATGCTCCATTACCACAGAAGTCCAAATCTAAAATTAGGTAGGTATTCTTTCTTTTAAACGTATCTAATTTATTATTGACTTCCAGCTATATACCAGTTACGAGTAAACATACTGTATATTTTGACTTTGAATCTTTGAAGCTTAACTCAAAAAAAGTTTTCTCTTTCTCAGGTAAACCAATAATGCATTTACAGTGCATAATACAAATAGGATGAACATGCTTTAAAGATCCCTTTTCAATCAATAGATATATGCTAATATATGCTAATAAATATTGATTTTAATTAGTGCAGTTTTTCATGTTTTTAAATCAAGTTGTCTTTCCAGCAAAAAACAGAATAAAGAGAACAAAATAGACTCATACTTGTCCCTGTAAAATCTAACTAAAGTAGTGCATGTGGCAAAACAATTGCAGACAATGACAGTACAGTATATTAAATGATTAGATGTGTAAGACAGCAATGCAACGAAGAAGCTGATTTTCTGAATGCCGGCTGATTTTTTAATGAATAACGACAAAGTAAAATGTGTGTGTTTAATTTGTCACATGAGGTTAGATTTACCTACTGTTAGGACTTGGTGAGGACTAGATGAATGTCAGATATGTCTTTATGTGCAAAACCATAGAATCTTAAGAGGGTGTACTTTCTTTTGCACATCACTGTACAGGTATATGAACTTTTAAACATTAGTTTAGGAAGAGGCCAAACCCTTATCTTTCTACTTCAAGTAAATATCATGTTTCTACCTAGTATGCTTGCATATTTAATTTGCCTTCCTTCACCCTTGTAGCAATTCTTTGGCTCATACATTATAAAGGGTTCCTCACAATCACATCGCTCTTCTCTTCAGCCAGGGTTGTTATGCCAAGTAATGATACCAATTCAAATCATGCATCTGCTATACTTTAAATTAAGGTTTGGATGAAATACTGAAAAGTAAATAACCGTAAAAATGTTTTGTTTTATGGCATCCTTTTTTACATGTTAAAAGGCACAGAAATTATATTGTAAATCAATATGGGCAAAAGAAGATTGTTTTCAAAATGCTAATAAGGACATAAGCATTCAATTTACTGAGGACTTTAATCAGGGAAGTGCATTATGAGATGTATCATTGTTTGACATATCCCTGTCCTAGTTACTTCACAAATTATTTTAAAGTCCTGTGTACCTTCTTGTGAAAATGGGATTGAATTTGCCGGGATAAGATCTGGCTCCCCCCTTGCCCGTGGTGAAAAAGCAGTTAGAAAATAGATGGATGGAAATGGGATTGCTGCAGACTATTAACTTAAGTGTACACTATTAACACAAAACCTTGGCTAATACACCTTGCTGATATGGAAATTGCATTTGCAACCAATGTATTGGAATGTAAAATATGTAGTATTTTGGCATTTGGTATTTTAAGATTTGATGTGAATATAAATATTAATTTTGATATGAATATAAAGTGTTTGATATTAATATAAAATGCCAAGCAAAAACTTCATAGTTTTTAGAGTCATATTAGATGTCATTCCTTGAAAGTTATTTAAGTCAGTTCTAACCTTTTTATTTGTTTTTACATGCTTTTTTTGCTTTTGAATACAATGTTTTTAAACCCACTATATATTTTTAACAATCAAAATCTATAATAAAATTATTTGTTTTCTACAGTAATTGCTATTTATACACAATTACTAATAATTTGTATACTTTATGTAATAAAAAACTCTGTTACTGTACAGTATGATAAGTACAGGAAAGCACTAATGGGTTGATAAACATTTATTTTTTATTATTAAAGTAAACTTTGTGTGACAGCCACATGGTCCACTAAGGTTTAACTGCACCACCTTGTAGTTTTACAGAGAAGTGAAGCCCTGCATCAGATTATTTGAAAAAATAAAAGTGGTGTTACACATTGCTAAACATATTTACTGTTCAAGCCACTAGTAATGTGTTGTACTTGAAAACTTGTGCTACGCAGGAGTTTGTAGAGAGGTCACTACAACTGTCTCAATACCACAGGAAGTGTAGGACAGAATAATAATAATAAAAATAATAAAAAAGTGTGGAAAATGAAAAACATCAGCAAATATACTGTACAAGATACACATCTGAAATCCTTGGGGATAGTATTCCAGAACTTTGAGACATAGCAAGAAAATGAAGGCTGACAGGAGGGGAGGAAAAAGATAAGAAGTCAGACAGGTACTGAGGTCCAAGCGATGTAGAGCCTTAAAGGTGAACATGAGGATTTTGAAGTCAACACAAAACCTGATAAAAATCCAGTCCAAGGACTCCAAGACAGGACTAATGTGATCATTTGCACATGACCTGGTCAGGATTCTGGCTGCTGAATTCTGGACATACTGAAGTTTTTTTAGAGTGGAGAAGGGTATTGCAGTAATCTTTTCTAAAGAAGTGTTGATCAGCTATAGTCAGAGACAATATAGGATGTAGTCTTGCAATATTTTTGAAATGGAAGAATTATGTTTTTACATGTGGGTCAGACTTTAAGCCTGAATCAAATATCACCCACAAGTTCTTCAATTTTGACTGACATTCAACTACAGTGCCATGTACAGAATGGGTTATTACAGTACATTGGCTTTACAGAGTTGATAAGAGGTGCCAAGAAGGATGATTTTAGTCTTATTACAATATAAATGAAGGAAATTTTGAGTCATCCAGGTTTATATGTCAGATATACAATCAGAGTGCAGAGACAGCCACCTTAGTGTCAGGTTTAGTATGGATCTAGGTTTGAGTATAATCAGCTTTGAAATGATAATTCAGACCATGTGCCCTTAATAGCTGACCAAGTGGGAACATGTAAATAGTAGCTGAATAGTAGGGGGCCCAGTATCAAGCCCTGAGGAGCAGCAGACTTAACAAACTCAACTTCAGAACTGAAACTCCAAAGGGAGTGTCCGTGATCGGTTAGGTAAGAGTTGAACCGTTTAAGAGCAGATAGCCTAAACACAGTCTCAAGATGGGAAAGATGTCAAATTCTTGTTAGTGTCAAAAGGAGCACTGAAGTCGATAAGAATAGATGAGGTCTATTCTATAAGAATAGATAGAGAACAGGAATCAGAAGCCATAAGAAAAATATTAGTGACATTAGCCAGGGCTGTATTGTTTAACTATCTGGAATGATTTGAAGAGGTTATTTGTAGTAAGATGATTACTTAATTTTGTTACAATAGTACATTCTAAAATTGAATACACCATAATAGGGAGAGATCAACCCAATTTACCATTCAATACTATTTTTTGGAATGTTACAACAAATGATGCTGAAAAATATCCATTCCTGCAATACCATATTAGTAAAGGACAACAAAACACCTCTATCTTAATTATTACTTTATAAATTAATGGTTTTGTTTTGTGTATGTATTCACAATACTCTTGGCTTTATGATCTGCATTCTTGTTATCGTCATATTTTAAAACTGCAACCACAATTGTTAATGAATATGATAAAGTTATAACATTCACATTAATAATTTATATCAATTTTGAATTTTGATTGGACTTGCTAGGGAAGTATTTACTTGGAAACCATCAAGAAATGAAATGCTAATCAGATGTCATTACTCTACAATCTCATTTATTTGCATGAAAGAGCTGATGAGGAATTTGTGTAGGCATCCTGCAGGCACATTATTCTGATGTCTTTCGTAACTTCCCACTTTGGTAGCCTGCTCGCCTGGCTTTTAGAATCTCTTCTATATGCTTCCCTGATCATTACTCACAATTTCCACTTGGAGCTGTTTAATCAGCAGTATTCTCTGTGTGGCATTCATCACATGGTAACAACAAATTAATTACAGTACATATGTAGACATCATTTGCTTCAACAGAATTTGAGATGCCTCGGAGAAATACTTTAACTCTTTCTCCACCAGATACCCACATTGCCTAGGAGAATTCAGTACAGAAGTCTGATCTTGTAAGTTGAACTAAAGTCCAGATGCTTCACTTAGAAACTTTGGAGTGCTTTTTGATTGGGCTTGTAAGAGTGCATTAATAAATAATGTAATCTTAAGTAAAGCAAATATACTTAAGAGTACCATTAAGAGTACTTTCCCTTTTTCATTTCCACAATATTGTTTGAATCAGATCTTTTTTCAATGTTAAATGTTAAAAAATTGTCCAAGAAATTGTTTTTTTTTCTATGATTGAGTACATTATTATGTTTTGGTGGTCAGCATCTCCAAAAAATTCATTGAAATACATCAGTTTGTATAAAACAATAATGTATCCACCTAAGAATAAGTTAAGTTTCTCACTTCTGAGAAATCATTATACAGGGGTACTTGTTTATAGTAAAATACAGAATGGATTTCAGGATTTTACATTTAACTTACAAAGCATTATATTACCTTATCCAACTGTATCTAAGGGTTATTTTTGTCACCCTCCTTTTGTGCCTTACATTCAATAGATGCTAGTCTGCTGTTTATGCTTTTATGCCACAAAACAGGTTGAATAGTATGGCTGAATGAGCTTGTTCTGTCTGTGCACCTACAGTAAGCCATTAAATTCTTTATCTCCTAACGGTGTTCTCGGATCAGCCCCTGGCTTTGTTAACTGTGTGTCTCTCAGCTTCAACCGTGGCTTTGAACTTGGACTGGACCTTGACCTATATCCGGGACATCACTTTGTGCATTACTATAGTGTCTCCTTGGTTACAACCCTTCCTTGGTTTGGATTTCAACCCTGGACGGTGTTTGCTTGAACCACCCTTTGGGTCCCTAGCTAGCCACAGCTCCATGGCTGCTTGTGTGCATGGGTACTTGGCTTGGTCTTAACTGTAATGAACCCCTGAACACATCTATAGGGGGTAGTGGTCCTTTTGCACAAAAATGATTGTTCTGAGATTGTGCAGGGAATATGGAATGAGGCAACAAGCCTATGGGAGAATGCAGACAGGCAGGCTCACAGACAAGCACACAGAGCCAGCAGATGAGAGAGAAAGACTACGTTTTGCAGTTTGGGTTTTGGGTGGACTTCGCCTTTGGATCTTGACCATTCGGAGTAGCTGGTTTTCTACAAATTTGATAATTCGTGATTAATTAGATAAGCCTGATTTTCTAAACAATAAACTACTGGAGCCTCAACTATGATCCAAAGGATCTTACTTTATATACCCCTTAATTAAACTACATGAAATAGCACATTGTACCTGCTATACTCCTGTTCCTCAATATCCCTGCTGCCCTCTAAGAACAATCAGTGTGGATTCCCTTCTTGATAAATAGCACAATAAATACTCAAGTGACACCCAGATGTGACTGAGCACACTTTTTTTTGTGTGATGTCCTGTTTAATTATATGTATTTGTATAGATCTAAATTCACTTCCATCCCCAGAATATTTATCTCAGTGTATATCACAGAACTCTCTATGACTGATAGTCCTGGCCAAATTTCCCAGTGGCCCTTACCAATCTTGGCCTCCTAATAATCCCCATCTATGAATTGGCTTCATTACTCTGCTCTCCTCCCCACTAATAGCTGATGTGTGGTGAGCGTTCTGGTGCACTATGGCTGCTGTCGCATCATCCAGGTGGATGCTGTACATTGGTGGTGGTGGAGGGGAGTCCCCATTACCTGTAAAGCGTCCAGAAAAGCACTATACAAGTGTAAGAAATTATTATTATTATTATTATAATTTTGTAATTCTGACCTATGGTAGTTTTTATCTTTTTTAAAATACCATTTCTTTATGTGTTTGTAACGTCTTAAGAACATTTTTAAGTGCTTATCTGTCATTTGTTTGCTGAAACTAATTGCAATATGATAACAATATCTCTTCTGGGTTTATTAACGGTCATTCATTCTAACTATTGGTAACTGAGTTTTAGAAATAGGTATTCACGCCCTCTTTCATAATTAATTGACTTGAATTAAATAATCACAAAAATCACTTTGGTGTGAAACTTGTCAGGTTTTATTATACACAGACTTGCTACAGATCTTTGCCTCACGCATTCCATGTTCCATGCTTCCACCTGCTTGGCAAAACACATCCCATAATGCTGGCTGCTCTTCTTAATTTTTCTTTGGCTAATTAACTCCAGGCTTGGTAAGTATCAGTCTAGTTACAATAAAGCTAATAAATGAAAAAAGGGTTCCTGTGTACAGTAAACCCCAATGGCCATCTGACCACCAATCTGTCCACAGAATTCAAACTGTCATTGTCTGTGAAACTGCTGCACCAATTAACTTGAAACTTGTCAGGTTGCATCACGCTAAAACCTGTTTCACCTTCTTCATACTTTAGTTTCACAAGTTTCAGAATTGCTTTTTTTTACCTATAACATTTCATCACCTGTCTCGTAAAACAACCAATGCCACTAATTGTTCTTAATGAAAAGCTATTAAACCAATAATCTGTTTCAATCCATTACAAAATACATGTCCTGTGTAGAAGAGCCCATCTTAAATCTTTAAACCAACAGTGAAGGGGCATACAAAATAACATGATTTAAATTTATTTGGCTGATGTTTTATCATTCATTTCTTGTGTGCCCATTCTACTGAAGCAATCTAAGTGAAGTACCTCACACAAGGGTTTAACAGCAATGCCCCCCAGGGGATTTGGGCCCACAATTTTCCACTTTATAAGCCTAGAGACCTAATCACTACTCCACTTTGCTGCCTTAAATAAAGTAGTAAGCATAATCCATCCATTTTCTAACCGCTTTAACCAATAAAGTGGGGTAGCCAGACAATATCTCAGCAAGCAACGGGTGCAAGGCAGGATACAACCTGGACAGGATGCCAGTCCATTGCAGGGAACACACTCAGACAAAGACACATACACTCTAAAACCGGGGCTAATTTTCCAAAAAAGCCAATTAACCTTTTAGTATGTCTTTGGATGGTGGAAGTAAACCGGAGGACCCTTGCAGAAACCCACTCAAACAGGAAGTGAACTTACAAACTCCATACAGACAGTTCACCAGGAATTTTACACAGGACCCCAGTGCTGCAAGGCAGCAATGCTAACCACTTTGCCACCATGCCACCTTAGTGAGCTTAATACAGCACTGAACATTATCTGACATTATTAAAGTGGAATACATTAGTCTTGTCACTGATCTCAAGGTTTAGCTAAAGTCTGTCTTATGTCAACAACCTTCTGGGACACAGCATGACCCTTGATACAATTGTTTCAAGAACATGCAATCTGATTCTGTTTCAGTACTACATCTGCCTATGTTTTCCTCCTTAGAGTGGTATTTGGATTTTCTCCCTAAATTAATATATTATCACTTAGAAATATGGCTCACCTACATTCACATTTAATCTGCATAAAACTCTTGTCAAGTGTTGACCATTTCCATATTTGTCAATACTAATGTTTACAAATATGTGATTAATTAATAGTACCATTACAAAGCAAGCATATGAAATCATCCTAGATTTGAATGTTGTATGACAAAGGTTCTTTCAAAAAAAGCTTCCCATGTAAATGGCAAGAGGCATGTATGGCTCCTAATACAAACCATAGTGGGTGTTTTCTGTTAAAATAATCTACTATTACCCTGGAGAAGATTGTAAAAAAGAACAGGACTTACACTTAAAGCATAATGCATAGGGTGACTCATGCTTTTACTTAAGAAAAGAAATATCAGGACAAAGGCATCCAGATAATTCAACTTGAAAAAATCTGTTACATGTCATTAAAAAGTGAAATACATTCAATAAAAGAAAAACCAAAAGAATTTTGAAACCAGTCAATGTTAAAGCAAAAACTGAAACATTCAAACATATTTCAGAAGTCATGGGGATCACTTAAAGGCAAAGTCTATTTTATACAGTATATGAAACATGTTGATATTTATATATTCAATTTATTATTTTGATGATTTTTAAAATTAATTTAGTAATGTGAGTAGGGAGACAGTAGACCATGAAATATTCTTGTCACACTTAATAGTATTTTAAATGACCTAATTATTTTCAATGTTCCAAATGCTGTAGTGGTCCCTTCCAATTCTGTTAATGATAAATAGTAGCATGTTTAGAGTAATATGAAATGTTGGTGCAACAGACATGTTCATAGTAACTTGCTGAACAGTGAAACATTTTCATTCTAAAAATCAAGCAATCATACAAACGTAAATGTATAATATGCATCTGCTACATTCAATGTAATAGTAGCTGGAACTAGTAACAAATGTTCTAATGTGTAGCTAACAGGGTTGCTAATGATGTTGTGTATAAGAGGGTACTAAATATGTTTATAAAAAAATATTGTCCCTATTTTTAACCCCCCGAGTTCGGATTCCAGTATGTCTGGGACAGCTAGATAAAAGGACTATAAGATGTTTGCAGAACTGAAGTGATATCTGTCAGATCCATCTGGGAAACAGGTGGCTGGACCATATCAGGCTGGAACTTTCCATTTCCAGAACTTCGAAAATGTCACCTCATGTGACCAAGTTATATAACAAGTAAAGACAACAAGAAAGAGAAGAGAGAAAACAAGAAAGCAAGCAAGGTACAACCTACAGTACAGCCTACCTTGACCACCGTCTAACTTAAAAACTGTTTAAAAAAACAGATTAAAGAAACCTCGTTTACTTTCTCAATATTATCTGAAAAGTGAGGTTTTATAACCTTCTGTATTTAAGCTGGTCTGAAGACTGACTTTATTTTAAAACAATTAACTATTACATAATGGCCTCTTTAGTCCATGTCTACCAACTTTATTGCAATAGTACTGTAAAACACTAACTATTACATGACCACAATGAATGGAGTGTCTATTCAAATTGTCAGTTATAATGAAATATATTACAATTATTTGTATGGGAAGAATTTTAGCTAGATAAAATATATACTCAGTTTACAAGTGCTTACACCGAGTTTTAGAAAACTCAATTCTTTCTTAATTTGTCTTTAATTCATTTAATTATTATTTTTATTATTATAATTTCTTCCTCTCACCGGATATTTTTTGGATGTATCTTTTAAATCTAGACCTCAACAAGAGATTGAAGCGATTTACTCTAGCACCTTATGAAGGATGTGTGCAGTGCCCATTAGTGCGATCTTTGCCTGCTGATGGATGGCCTGGGAGCAACAAAAGGTTATGATCAAATCCATTGTTGAGTGTCCCTAGCGCTCCAACTATGACTGGCACAACTCTTGTCTTCACATTACACATCCTGCTGATTTCAATTTCCAAGTCCTTGTATTTGCTCAGTTTCTCATTTTCTTTCATCATGATATTCGAGTTGTCTGGAATGGCTATATTGATCAACAGGCATGTTTTCTCTTTCTTGTCATGCAACACAATGCTAGTATTGCTAGTATTTTTTGATCTGTGACTATAGGCACGTCCCACATGATGTTGATATTGGTGGTGTTGACAACATTTGATGTAGTCACTTAGGCCGACGATTGCTGAGTTGTAAGCGGATTCTAGTTCAACTAGTCCGCGCCAACCGTTTTGTCTCTTGATGTAAAGTTTTTCAACATCAATGTTTGGGTGATGGATGCCTCCGATTGTAAGGAGCTTTCTTGTCTTCCGATCCATCTTCTCAATGTCTGTCCTCAACCAGTTGACTATTCCAAAGCTGTAAGCTACGACTGGCACAGCCAAGGTGTTGATAGCTGTGATTTTGTTCTTTGAGCTCAGCTGTGTCTTGAGTATTTGACAGACTTTATTATTATTATTATGATTATTGTTATTATTATCATCATCATCATAACATAATATATATATATAATTAACATTATTATTAACACATTCTAAGGGCCAGTTCACGAGGAATGACATCAGCCGAAAGGTTGGGAGAAAATAGAATTGTTTATTGGGATGCGAAAACTTGGCTTAACCCTCTTGGCTGAAGGCCAACCTCCCAGCCGTGGGACGGGGAGGATAGGACCCCCATGTGACCAATTGGGCAGCTGCAAAGGTGGAGAGGGGGTGGATGAGGGTTGCAGAAAATGAATGAGGAAGAAGAGAGGGTGACGTTTGATATATATGGAAACCGGTTGCTTACGTCAGAATTAGTGGGAATTGCAGCAGCTGTGTCGAATGAGCTCGGCTGCCTTTATTCCTCCCGAACTTTCATTAAAAACTCCATTACATGATGAGTGGTTATCTGGTAAGGCTATCTGACCCATATTCTCCTGTGATTTTAAAGACACACAGGGATTCAAACACCAAATATTACATAATTTTATTTTGACAGTTCAAAAGCCTCATTGCATATCTTGGCGTTTAAAAGAAAATTAAGTTACTGGGTATTGTTTTGTTAATGAAGTCATAACCATAAGCATAGAAATAAATACTTTAATTACATGGAATTACTATTTTTAATCTAGAATTCCAGTGAAAACTGTGATCTTTTATATCGTTTGGTGCTATTCATAAAAAAAACTTAGTGCTGAAATGGTCATCTTTCACACCATAGTATATGTAAATTTGTAAATTGATATAAGTATTTGCATAGTTAATATAGTGATTAATACAAAAAAAAATATTTTTTACAAATTGTAGCCTTCCTTTGTCTTAAAGAGTTTCTACACAAAATGCTAGACAGGGTATATTAATATACTGTAGAAAGCATTCAATTTAATATTTTTTTCATGTAAAATAATTGTGACAACCTTTAAAAATCTAGGACTGAATATTTTATCATTCAATATAAACCAACAATTCAGTCATTGGCCACCATATTAGCAAATTAATCTTATTTAAATTATATAAACTTTTGATAATTTTGTTCCTTCACTGAAACTGTTCAAGTAAAGTATAATCTGTAACCCACCAATAGTCTTGCAAATCATAAAGTAAAAAATTATTCAAATGATTTCTCATCTGTTTCTGCTTTGTTAGCTGATTGCATTATTTAATTTGTGTGTGCAGTGTATACCACATCAAATTTTCTAATCATGTGAAGAAGAGATTAGAAGTGCAGTGTGCTATGCAAAAATAATACACAAATACCTTAAAATTTGAAGAACACTAAAGAGCTTTATACAGTACATATGCTAATGACCATTTCATTTTCTTTCAACTATAAAATTAAAATCGTGTAAGCTGCACAATGTTTGGATCTTAACAGTTTTACAAACCAGTCAAACGTATAGTTAAATTACACTATATGGTATCATTGCTATCCTGGAGTTTCAAAACTCTACTTATTAAATTAAAAAAACCTCAAATACTGCCTAACATCCTTCTTGTATAATACAAATAAACAAGACCTGGATCATTTGTCTGTTACTATCCCAAATGTCTTAGAATATTACTGGAGAAAACTACTGTGACATTTTTCTCATTCCTTTTCTGATCTGGTAATTCTACTTTTTGCACAGATTTTTGGAGCAGAAAATACAAATTATTGATTGCATGGATTTATCAGAGGGACTGTCATAAAGTGGAAAAAAGAAGACTCCAGGAACAACACATAGCTGAAATCCATTGAGATATACAGTAAATCACTTAACATCTTCTAAAATCAATCCTGGTTTGAGTAGCATTTCCACACGTGACTGACACAGTTGTGTTAGAAAAAAGGCAACTATAATTGTGTACTCGTTGAAATATAGTGCCGGTGTCATCTGGATTAATCTAGAAACCCTCTTGCTCTGAATGAAGAAGAAATAAACTAAAATGTATTCTTTTAAAATTGTTTCACAAAGGAATAAATACAAAACTAAGCTAAATATTAAGATAAATACCAATCTGATGTATTACAGCTTTGGTATTATATGTTATAATGTCATCCAGGGTTTGGGAACATTGGGCTTCTGAGCAGTGACCACAGCTGAAGGCAATCTCTATTCTGATAAGACACAACTGTGGGAGGGTTAATAAGACCAAAATGGATATGCCCCTACTAGTAGTCAATCCTGGGCTAGTCTCAGTACTGAAAGGTAGTAAAACTGAGATGCTTCCATTTAATATGCATAGTAGTGAGCACTAGACCCGGCACAGCGGGGTTAGGCAGGAGAGCTAGCCGAACCAGAGCATATGTGGTGTAGTCATATAAATGCAGCCATCTGGCTACTCATGCTGAGGGACAGAAGAGAGGACTGTGAAATAGACAAAAAACAGGTCACTGTCTGCCTGTATGGTAGCAGCAGGTTTGAGATGCTGCTGTTGTGTGTATTGAGAGAATAGGAGAATGTGTTGTGAATGACCTGGGAGTCTCTGTGTAAATACAACAGTTGTTTTATATCAGCAGACTGCAAACTATATATTGCAAATGGGCTGATCTTTCCTGAAAAGCAGGCAGCTGTACTGTAAGTATTTGAGTAATAACCGCTTTTAAGATGGACTTAAAACAGAAGGCTAGCGGGTGTGTGCAAGAGCTGAAAAAGATATTCAACAAACGATGCAGTTCAAAACTGCCGTGAGGGGACAGATGAGAGTGACAATTCCGGAAGGAACTGGAAGCATATTAAATGTGTGCACCATTGTGTGACTACCTCCCTGAGGTAACTGGTGAGAGCTGCAGAGAAGACTAAGGATTTATAGAAATCCATTATATTTAAAGAAACAGCCTGATCAAAAGTGGAGAGGGAACAGGGCTGTCTGTGCGAGGTTGAAAGATCTTCCCCCAGAAGGTGCAGTGAGTAAATTCCAAAGGAGAATTTAAAAGATAAAGCGAACAACCTGTTCTAGAGTGAGAAAGAACAGGGCTGTCTGAGTAGAGAGATGTCTGCAGGGAGAGTGGTTTTTGAATTATATAAGATCTGTGAGCATTAAATGTGAGTCTGTGTAAGAACAGATTACAGGGTGTAGCAGAGAGGCCTTCACTCTGTGTGGAGGACAGAGTGATGGAAAGGACACTCTCTCTCTACCGGTCTTTAGTTGACTTCAAGGAAGGTAGATGTCCTACGCAAGGGTGTTACTGGTGCTCAAAGCATGAAATGGCAGCAGAAATGAGGACACCACTGATTTAGTCAAGAGTTGTGAGTGAAACAGCTAAGGCTCATAAGTGATGAGCTCATAACTCATGATGCATGAGTTATTGTTAAAATTGGTGGTGCATGTGGAGAAATCAACAGCTGGAGGTGTACACCAAATCTGAGGACTGACTGGCAGAAAGTGAGCAAGCCAGCAGTCACGGAGCTGAAGGCTCCAGGAGTGGGAGTCCAAGAGAGACCATATGTTGACTCAGGTGTGAGATCGAGGAACATGAAAGGGCCATATCTGAGAACAAGAAACAGGATAGGCTCCAGGAGATAGAGGAGATGCAGAGAGAGAATGGGACCAAGAGAGAGAAAGTCCTGCAAACCAGGAAAGCAATTTAAGAGAAAAATAGGAAAACGGAAACACAGAGAAACCTGGAAACGACAATGGAAGGAAAAAGAACATAAATAGGACAATGAGTTGAAACAGGAACAAGAGTAAGGAAAAAAGCAAGAAACAGGATACAAGAATCAGGAAAAGTAATCAGGAAAGTAATATTCCAGAGTTCAAATAAGAGGTCACACGATTGTGCACTGAAGTGAATAGGAGCACTGAGTATACAGTATAGAGCTGAGGAAATGAGGAGTGGAGTCCTAGGTACTGTACACTCGTCACTCTGCAATTGGCTAAGGCTTCACAAAGCTGTCTGTGTGGGATGTGTCTCTTGTGAAGTCCCGCTCTCAATCAGTGCTTCTGGTGGCGAGGTACTGGAACCATAACGGGAAACCCCTAGGCACAACATTGAGATGCAGGGAAGATTCACGATGAGTAGCAGCGCTGGTTGTTGCCATGTCGGCCCACTGGTAAGGTAAAGAAGGTAGTAGAGTCAGTCCTGCCAAACTGGAAAGACCAAGTTCAGGATCTACCACTGTGACTCTCAGAAATGGACAAGCTGGTGAGAGTGAGAACCAGGGATGCAAGATTTGCTGAATCTAAGAGTCTGCAAGCCAAGGACTCGGACCTTGAGTGACATGACCTTGGATGAGGTCACAGAAAGGACTAAGGGGTGTGCCGGGGAGAATGTTTGAGTGTTTTAGGAGAATCAGTGCAAGAGATAATGTCAAGGAGGGAGTTATGTTAGAAGTACGAGGCTCTAAGACTGAGGCTCAGAGAATGTTGAGAGTAGACAAGCTCAAACAGATTGAGTATTAAAAATAAGTGAGTTTATGTCTCAAGTCCTAGTTGCACCATCGAGGGGGCTGAACAACTACACAATTCTCTGAGTGTGAGAGGGAAAACTGCAGTAAAACTGTAGCAAAATGTTTCCTCAACAGACTGTGAGTGCCTGTTCCATGCCCAAAGTGGTGCCCAGATTCCTGGAGCATCAAAATGTATTATAGTAATTTGGCATTTTATCTCATTATGTAATGTTTCTAAACAGACATCTCAATATGTTATAAGGAAGAATTTTAAAATGTTTATGCTGATCTCAACTCATAAAGGCACATACTCCAAGCATGGGCTGAACTCTAAATAAATCATTGATAAATTAATATAAATAATATGAGTTTGATTTTGGTTCATTTAGCTAGTTGTGACTGGGATACCCAGTCTGTGTGAAAAAAAAAAACTGCTTTCTGGATTTTGTGTTCATAAAACAGTGACTCCTGCATAGATATCACTGCAAGTTCAAATGTGGGATATCTATCCTCCAATCAGCACTAAACCCTCCCTTACGTCATTTTGGTATGTGGTTATTACAGATCCAGCCATTCAAAAAATGCAGAGTACGCTGCGTTAAAAAGCGGTAGGCGTGCTGCGTCATAACACATCATAACGCACCATACAATTTCATACCACAGTTATGATAATAGTATCCAGAATTACCTTGTAAAACCGCCAGATGGAGCTAATAAAGCTTAACGTCTCATGTACAGCATTTGAGCTGTCATTAGAAAATGCCCAGTTTCGGATCCCGGTCACTGCTGAGGAACAATCTTTTTCCAATTAAGAATTGAAGTTGTATATTCTTTAGACTTTTAATAATTTAAACTGTGTATTACAGCATGTTAATCATTATATATTAAAAAGTCAGTATATTTTATTAAAAAAAAGATTGCTCAGATGGACAAAAGTACACAACCTTCTACCTTCATCATAAATATTATAATTATGCAGAAATATTTTATGCATCAAAGTCTTTACAGAAGATATTACTAATAGTATTAATATTGAATGACCTTGGACAGGTTGTAAGCTCAAAGTATTATCGTGGTTCACTTTCTTTGTAACCGTCTGCATAAGTTTAACTGTTATGACACAAGAAGACAAAAAGTAACACCACTCTCTTGTTTAAACGGATTGTTTTGTTGCTGCACAGACTGTTAAACCAGAGGAAAAGAGCGCTTCTTTCTTCTAAGCATTTCATTGATCTGATCACGTATTTGTTTCCAATCATACAAAGTAAGTTTTGAGAATGTCCGATTCACCATGCCTATAATGGTTTCCCGGAGATTTCTCATAAACTATATTAATTCAGGAACATAAACATATTAACATATTAATAATTATTATATAAATATTTGAGCTTCATGAATATAATTGTATTGTTATTAATTTCTTTAGATACGCGATTTCATATTATATTCCCTATAATCAAATTCTAAAAAATATGCGTTTTTTTACTGAGATTGCAAGCGTAAGTATTCACAGAAAAAGTTAAAACATTATAACTTTTTACAAAGTATATAAACTTAATATAGTAAGAAGGAGCACGTAAAAACTTTTCCAAAATAACCACAGTATTTAACCGAATGAAAGACTTTGCTTAAAATGTTTAAGAAGAAAGTGGGATACTGGTGTGTACCAATACCAGCCATATACAGTTTACATAATATGTTTATGTTCCTAAATTAATATCGTTTATGACCTTCAGACACGTTTTGCTCCTCTTCTTTTTATGCTCAGCTACTAAAATGTCCCTTTAGTTGTATAAATCCATATTAATATTCAATACTAAGCAGATTAAAACATGTACAGTAAAGAGATTAAATGATTAAATCTTTTCACTAATGACTAATGCACCACGAGTGCCCCTGTCAGTCATTTTGGCCAGCCAAATCACATACCGCTGTACACCGCAGTGAACTGTGGGTAATTTCGCATGGTACGGGGTTGTACCGTGCATTTTGAATAGTTGCATCTGTACATGCTGAAAGGCATCTGTACATGCTGAAAAATGTATTGCTCAGTGTGGGACTGTGTACCATCCTTATTCTACAGGTATAGTGCATTAAGTTTGTGTAAACAAGCAAATATGTCCAGCAGTTATTTTTTCAAAGATCTGTGTTTTTGATCCTTTAAAAAAATAACTCCATAATTTAGATGATGCCTTATGTTGTACTTCTATGGCAGATTTAAGATTTTTTAAAAACTGTTATGATGTGTAAAATAAATCTGAAATGTTCACAAATATTTTATCCATAACAACTCAATTTCCACTGCATTAAAATGAAACTGTATAACAATACAAGCAGATTGAAAATTACAGTTATGTAGCACGACAGTAAGACTGAAGCAAAACTACTATAGTGTTAATTATCCATTGTTTAGAAAATCTTCTCCATAGTTTTTCACACAAATCTATTTTTTGGCAGCTTGAAGTGTTGCACATGTACTTGTACACACTCAAAAAACACAATGGGGCTCAAATTTATAGGGAAACCATAAATCTTTTTCTTCATATTTAAATTTTTAATTATAAAACTGGTAACTCAACTTGCTAATTGCACTGTAATTCACTGTATATAGAGTACACACCAGCAGAATGTTTAGATTCCATAGTAATGAATCCACATTACCTTATTTCATTTTGAATGGCACTAACAAACCTTGTTTGTTCACTTTTACGCATTCTGAATACCTCAAAGGCTAAAGCTGTCACATTCCATAAACCTCTAAAATAAATAAAAGTCCAACAGCTAAGTAAAGGAAAATGCTGCTGACTTTGACCTCTAAACCTGTGTGTGACAAACATTCTAAAATTACATTCAAAAGAAAATATTATTTTTTATAAGCATCACTCTTTATAGTATTCACTATATGTCATGTCATGTCATTTGCCAAACCGCTTTATACCATACAGTGTTGCGGGAAGCTGGAGCCTACCCAGCAAGCAATGAGCACAAGGCAGGGTACATCTTGGATGGGGTGCATACATTGGGACAGTTTGGAGGCCACAGTAAAGGCCGAGGGGTGAAATTTGGCCTCAACACCAGGATAACTACCTACAGTACCTAATTACCTACTCTTATTGAGAAATGCCTGAGGATCTTTAATGACCACTGAGAGTCGGGACCTGTTTAATGTCTCAACTGAAAGATGGCAACCATTACAGTATAGTGTCCCTGCCACTATACCAGGATATTAGGACCCACACAGACCGCAGGGTGGGCTCCCCACACTAGTCCCACTATGGTTGCTGCTGCCACTTCCAGCAGCAACCATAGCTTCCCAGGAGGTACTGGTAAATCCAGGTACTGACCAGCCTCAACCCTACTTTACTTCAGTGGGTAGCCAGTTGAGTGCTGCAGGGTGATATGGCTGCTGGCATTAACTATACTGTATAAGAAGCCTTATTTTAAATTTGAGAAATTAAGTAATATAAACAGGAGTTCATATTGCTATATTTCATGATATCTATTAAAAAATAAAGATATGACACGTTAAACTTATAAAACATTTTTTTTTTTGTCCAGGGGCAGAGACTATTGTCATTTAATGATAAATGTTGTCATGTACCATGGAATGATCATTAAGTTATTTTGTTAGCCAATCTTATAGTGAATGTAAAACTGGCAACTTTGACTGTATTTTAGAAAAGTTGAAAGAGCTGAAAACAGCCAATTCTGTATCAAACTTTTTTCCAGATTTTTCTATAACATCCCTCAGTTGCTGCAGATAAAATACTGTGCTCTTTTTACACCCACCCCCTTTTCCTCTTTTCCTCCCTCTGATATCCATAGATCATCTCCTATCTCACAGCCATTCACAAGTGTCTTATCAATTTAAACTCAACCTCTCAACACATTACCTCCTTTTCACTCTTTATCTTATTCTGCCTTCAAAGACGTATTTCTCCCTCATCCTATGCTAAACCTTTGTGTCACTTCTGCACCCTCCCTCACCTACTCTCAACACATTTATTACCTGACCCATTCCTTCTTGTGTAACACTCACAGAATCTACCTCATCCTGCCCAACTGTTCTGTTGGTAAGGGCACATTATCTTATATAGAGAAAGTACTAAATATAGTGTTTTTTTTAATCTATAAATACTGTGCAGAGTGTTTTTGTTGGGAAGGTGTTTGGTTCATTTACAGTATGTTCGATTATTTTTTTCTTGGGTGTAGGGATTTGTATACAGAGGTTACAATGTTTTTTGTTGTTTTGTTTTTCCTTATTTATTATGTTTCCAATTTTGTTTTTTTCTTCTATTCATTAAAGCATATTTAAAAGTCTTATCCACATTACCCACTGTCACACAATTCCTTGTTCAGACCTAGCCTACCTCCTTCTTGTTTGGAGTCCCTGTACTCCAGATCAAGGAAAATTCTGTGTCTTAACTTGTCTTTTCTATTCTTTGCATTTCCAAGATTCATCCAATTCAAAACTATTCTTGCCTACCATTTCTGGATTATCCCATATGTATAGAGTCATAGATGTCATTCACCTCTGGAGACTTAATAATTAATAGATTATATTTGATGAGTATTTGAGAGTTACAAGAACATTACACTAAGTTTTAAAAATTGTTCAAATCTGTTTACTGTATATTCACAATTTAGATAGAGACACAGATTGAGACTCACAAATTAAGTTTATAACTATATTTAAACATAACACATAATAGTGGCAAAATATTCCACACTATCATTTCATGAATTTAGCTTCTCTTTGGGAATCACCAATCACCAAAGGATTAACCCATTTTACTGGATGTAAGGTGATGAAATTCAAGTTATATGCAGAAGATGACTGGTTACAAATAGCACTGGTTTAGACATTAGATTAAATTCTATGAAGGAAGTGATCAATGATTTAACTACCACACAGAAAACATTCGATATTTGTTGTTTTAAATTTGTTTTAACTGTTTTGGTAATCTCTTCATATTTACCATATTTTCTGTATCATTTGTTCTTTTGTGTATAACATATACAGTATGTGAATTATCAAGAGAAACTATCAAGTTGAAAGATTCATTTAAGAGGTGGTGTTCAAATATAACAAAGATTGATTTTTGAAGAATTTTTATTTATCTAATTGACTTAGTTTAAAAAATGTATTCACTCTGTAAAGGAACACAAAGTATTTAAGTAGCTTTAGAAAAAATAGGACCATTCCACAGATTAATGAGTTGGCATCCCAGATCATCCTTTTTAAAATGTTTTCTGGATCCCTTTACCTAAAACCTGCCAATATTCAATTTCACACAAGAAAAGACAAGAACTATATGTAGCCTACTAATAAGGGGATTTATACTGTACTATATGTACACTGGAAAATAAGAGGAAATTAAGTGGCTCATTTTGTCATATAAATTGTATTTTTAAGGGACTAAGCATTTCTTTTTTGTAGACAGCTATTCCTCTCATTACATACTCTCATTACAGACTGTCAATTGTTACTTATTATGCAGGAGAGGTCAGGTTTTGCCATAAAATTAAAAGAAAATACACAACAGGATATACTGGTATGTTATTATTATTAGGATTATTAGGAGGCCATGATTGGTAAGGGCCAATTGAAAATTTGGCCAGGATGCCAGGGTTACACCCCTACTCTTTTCGAGAAACGCCCTGGGATTTTTAATGACCACAGAGAGCCAGGACATCGGTTTTACGTCTCATCCAAAGGACGGCGCCTTTTTACAGTATAGTGTCCCTGTCACTATACTGGGGCATTAGGACCCACATGGACCGCAGGGAGAGCGCCCCCTGCTGGCCCCACTAACACCTCTTCCAGCAAAACCTTAGTTTTTCCCCAGGAGGTCTCCCATCCAGGTACTGACCAGGCTCACACTTGCTTAGCTTTAGTGGGTTGGCAGTTGTGAGTTGCAGGGTGATATGGCTGCTGGTTAGCTTAAATTGGAGAGGTTATCATATCAATAACTAAATCATTTACTGGTGCCAGTTTGACATGCATGCAAACAATAAAGATTAATATGTCAACCCCCTAAACTCAGGTATTATTGAGAATTATTTATCACATAGAATAATAATCTGGCCTAAACAGACAAGATAAACAGAACAGATAAAGGAGTCCCTCAATACTCTATCCTAGAACCTATTTTGTATTTCAATATTTATTATTTTATATTTATAATAAATATATATTTATATTTATAATATTTAATATTTTATTCCAACTAGGAAGAAAATTATGCAAAAAAAGTGTGTGTGTGTGTGTACACTTTCATTTTTATGCTGAAATCATTCAGATTTACATCTCTATTTTGTCTAATCCTTTCAAGTCTGTCAAATGGTGTGTGCAAAACTCAGATCAAGTGGAACTCAAATTTCCTTAATTAAGTATGATTAAAACTGAGGAGGTATTGTACACATAAATCCCATGGATCTAATTTATTACATTTAGTACAACTTGGAAACAGTAGCCAACAATTATACCTTATTATAGGAAATCTGGGGACCTTTGTTTGGTCTTGAGCTCTGATTTGATGCACAAATAAAAGACATTTCTAAAGTCTTTTACTTTCTCCTTAGAAACACGTCTACATTCAGTCTTTTCTTAATATTGCTGCTTTAGAACCCCTAGTTCATGCCTTCATCACATCTCAGCTGGATTACTGGAATAGTCTTTACAGTGGTCTCCCTACCCACTGCATGGCTCCATGACCACATCAGCTCAGTCCTAATGTGTCTTCCAGCACATTCAGTTCAAAATTTTACTTGTAGCTTTTAATACTCTTCACACCAAATCCCTGCAATACTTAGCATCTCTCATGACTTCCTATGTACCAAGCAGGGTTTTATGCTCGATAATGGGGCACACCTTTTACTCATACATTTAGAAGTAAAAGCATCTTGGGCATGTGCTTTTAGCTATCTTGCTACACAGTTATGGAATTCACTCTCTGCCAATTTAAGAAATATAAACTCTATAACAGGCTTTAAATGTAGACAAAAAATTATCCACAACTGCAGACAGCTATTCTCCCAGCTTTTATTCAATGGTTTATTCATTTTAATAGCTGTAAGCAAATGGTTATTATGAAGGCAAGTGGTTTCATATGATATATTACTATAAAACCACATCTAAACTTCCACCCATCCATTTTCTAACTGCTCAAGCCAATAAAAGGTCACAGGGGAGCTGGAACTTATCCCGGTAAGCAACAGGAGCAGGGCAGGATACACCTGGATGGGATACTAGTCCATCACAGGGCCCACACAGACACAAACACACACAATCACACCAGGGCTAGTTTTCCCAGAAGCCAATTAACCTACCAGCATGTCTTTGGAAATCCAAAGGAAACCCTTATGAACATGGGTAGAACATACAAACTCCATGCAAATATCAGCCAGATATTAAACCCAGGGCCCCAGCACTGCAAGGCAGCAAAGCTAAACACTGCACTATCATGCCACCCACATCTAAACATACAATCATCAAAAGTACCATACCCTCTATTATTTACTGTATGATCTTTAAAGTATTTTTAAAAATGCAAGCATGCATCTTTAGTACATAAGTAAATACAGTATGCTCTCTCTGGAATGGAATGCCTGTAGTTACTCCATAGACAGAGCCATAACCATAGACACTCTTCACTCACTCATAGAGTATCTGTTAAACCTTTATAATGGGCACAGAATGGCATCGTTGGCCAATGTTTTATAAGAATAAAAGCCTGGTAAGAGATAAAACACACATTCTCAAGTTTTAAATAAAAAATGTGAAAGACACCAACATAAAAGGAAGTTGGAGTGTTAAGAATTTATAAGCCCCCTATGGAAATGCTTTTTGCATCCATTAATATTTATGCAGTAAATGATGACACAAAGCAGTTTACCACAGGTGAAATGCATTTTATAAAGATTTATGTGGCAGTCAATTTCAGATTATAGCCTTAAGTAAATTGTTGTTATAGCTAAAAAATAGGTCACCACCTGAAAAACAAATCACTGCATTTGTTTTCTAATTCTACTTTTTGTGAACAGTACCTTTTCTGAATGAAATGAACACCACTGAAAAAAATGGAGCTGCCCATTACCCATACTATTTTGTTTATAAAATGAAGAGTAAATGGAAAATTTAACTTGCATAAGCCTTAACTAAGGCACATGTAATAGGTTTATTCCATGCTGAAAAGGGAAGAAAGAAAACACAATGTTTCGGCCATGGTGCCTTCTTCACCTGATTGTTCATTGTGATTGTCAGAGGTGCAAATAATTCAAGATCTCCAATGTTGTTTATATACTGTACTGTACATACATAAACATTTGGGTTTAAATAGTGACTATACAAAAGCAACCTTGGCTATATAATTGTTGTTGTTTTTTTAAGTCCAGCTGGAGGTGTTGCCTTTTCTATAGCAATTTGTAATTTAGAAATTTTTAGGAACTACAGTAAGTGCCATATTTAGTTTTAGTATTTTTAAGAACAAAAATGAAATCTACTAATATTAAGCACCAGCAACAGTATAGATAGTTCATTACAAATAGCTTTGTAAGCCTTTAGGTAGAAAATGGTTGCAGAGATTCAAAAAGTTTCAAAATTTTCACTTAAGCATATAGAGGTGAATGTGAACTTAGGTCTCGCGAAAAATACCTAAGTATTAGACAAGAAGTACTAAAGTGTGTTGATGTAGACATGACTGATTACTTATATTGTAAATCTTCCCAAAACTGAGCTCCAGATGACACAGGAGTAAAATAAAAGATTTTTAACCAGCCGTGCTAAAATTGATGATTGAGATATCTTATAGATTTTACTCCATCAGATTTTTCCTTCATCAGGACTGTGACAGAAATGTTAAAAATAATGAAATATTCCATCCAGCATAAGAGGGGTAATTGTTTGCTTAGCAATAAGCCTTTTAGCCTTAAAGCAAAATAAATGTGCTTGTCTTAATGCCTTAATAAGAAGGCAACAGAAAAATAGAAGTAAGTTGTGGATATAATATATCTATTATCCTCATCTAACATGAAATATTGCTTTGAAAACAGCCAAAGGATTAAGGCTTTGCAGTAGAATGGAATGCTTCTGCCATGCAATGTGACATTTCATTGTCCATAGCTTAGCAAATTCTGCTGCAAAAGAATTAGTTTCATCAGACACAAAAAATGAAAAAGCTGTCAGAAAGAGGTTCTCATTATTTCTTTTCACACATAAGTGGAAGTGTGAATAGAAATAAATATGCTTTATGCATTAAGTTTTTTTTATTTTCAGGCAGGGATAAACCCTCTTGAAATGGTTGAAAAACAAGACAGATGCCCACAACCACATTAGCCTGTAAAGTTCAGTTTAATACTACATTAAACACAACAAAAATAATTTAAAAAGATACTGATATTTCAATTATATTTCTGCATTTAAATATCTTAACTGACAGTTTGTGAAGGCTATGTTCCACTATATAAAATGTATACATTTTTGTTTATCATACTTATGCACATTTGAATATGAAATGAAAATCTTAAGACGTACCATAAAACATTTTGGATTGAAAATACAAATGGACTGATTTATTTAATTTGATGTGAAAATTCTTCTAGTACATTGTCAATCATTTAACATCCAAATCATTCAGTAAAACAAACATTTAAAATGTAAGACATTGGGGTTTACCTCCTGGAGTCATTTTTTTCCATATAATATAGTTAAGTGTGTTTGAGGCAGTGCTTAGAGTCCTGTTCACACAACTGCAAGTGTAAGTTGCTTTGAATAAAAATGTCATCCAAATAAAAAAAAAAGTTAGTGTGCTAAATTATAAAAACAAATAACTGACTTGTATCTTTGTCATGACAACCATATACTGTAAGTCTCAGCTACATGGCAGAGGAGTGATAGAATCTCACTACTGCGTTCCTTGTCACTACAAAAACACTATGTAAAACTTCAGGTGCTATCCTGAACATGTTATGTTAACTATTTTTTTTTACCTAAGACAAATGTTATGATATGGACAGACTCTGATCATTACTGTTTTTATCTCAGAATTAAATTCAAATTCTATTCATGTACAATTTAGAATTTTGTATTTGAAATTAGATGTCCCCAGATTTAGTACTCCATAAGTGAAAACAAAATAATGTTATGTATATAGACACAAACACTGCTGTTTTAATTTAACAGTTAATCAAGATAGATCTGTGCACAAAACAAATTTTGTACTACAAAAAGTAGCTTTCCAGCTTTATGGAGCCCATGGTTGTAGCTGCTACACTGAATATCCATTGACATTCAGTGGTGGTGTCAAACTGTCCAACTGTATTATTTAGTTGCTAAAAAGTTTTCTGAGGTGACATTTCAAGAATTAACCCTTACAATTTTCCTAATATAAAACAGTACTTCTACAGTGCATATATTAGCTTAATATAACAAGTATGCTTTTAAATAAATCATTAATTTTTCATTTGTACAAAAAATGAAAGTAACATTCTGAAGTCTTGTTAAGTAAAACATTTTTTCAGATTTCAAACATACAGTAGTACTTTCCTGTAATAAAACTGTCACGCAGTGAGAGTATATTGAAAGGCAACCTATACTTTCTTTGAATGTTAAGTTTTTTCCTGCAATGTACATCATCATAACCAGTTATACACTAATTATTTTTTATAAATGTATATTTGAAGGCATTTAAAAAATCATTAAATTAATAGAAAACAACTTTTTGTCTGTCATTTTGTGCTGAAAAGTAGTGCTGGCGGGGTAAATACATAGGCCTAATATTTGGTGCTTAATGCAAAGAGGTGGTACTCTATGAATCTTAGGCTGACTACTGTTTCATTTTTTTTAACTTTAGAGTAAAGGATATAAGCCTATAATTAAGGGTACACATACTGTAAGAGGAGGCCATTCGGCTGATGTAGCCCATTTGGTACTTAGTATCTTATTGATCTAATGTCCTCTTCCAAACATTTCTTGAAAGAAGCCAGAGTTTTGACTTCAACAACAAACAGTAGCTGGGTACTGTAGTTTGTTACATATTCCCACAATCCTTTCTGTAAATGCATGCTTTGTGTTCTCAGTGTAATGTCCATTAATGGCAGATAAACCAATGTAAATGTACTTTTTCATAACAAGTTTACGAGACCAAAGCAGATATGTAAAAAAAAAAACAACAGTCTCAGTGGATGTAACATAATAGATGCATCTTTTCCCACAGCAAGACTACTGTATATGTCAACACTTTACAGTATATGACAGGTGGATCCTTAGAAACAAAAATAATTATATACAGACATGGTGCACAATATCTGACATTATAAGACACAGCTGTAGAAGCTGATATGTTTTCTGACATTTATTTAGTATCTCAATGCTAAAAAGATATTATCATAGTAACAGATGTCTAAAAATGCATGTGGGCATTTCACAATCTCCCAGCACATTAAATCATTAAATATACAAATGAATTATATACAAATGAAGTGCTATAACACATGTTTAAAAAACAAAGCTTAAAAGTATTTGCATAAAACCTTATTTAGCAAACACACTCTACAGTTTTAATAAAAAAAAACTAAATTCTGAGAAAATCTGGAGAAAATAGAGAGTATTTCATCTTAGGCTGAGTATTTGGTACTCTTCTCTTTTTTGCTGAGAACAGTATACCATATGTCTGTAGGTAACGTCACATCTAGAATTATCAGGACAGATGGTAAAACATGAAAAGAAAATTTCCAAGTAAAATATACTGAAGGTAGGAAAGAATATCTGCTGGACAAAATCCTTTAATTAAAACTTGCTTACAGTATATGTTTTCTCAGTTACTGCATCTGAAAAAAACTGAACTTTGCAGTTTTCTTATAAAAGTCCAGTAACATTCACATTGGCCTCAAACTATATGCTACACTCAAGTACTAAGATTTGAAGATTTGAAGGCATTAATTGCAATCCATGGATATAGGACTATGTTACCACCACAAACTTAGGACATCATCACTTTTCACACTTGTAACACTTGCATTCTGTGCATTCTACATAATGAACTCATTTAGCAGGAAATAAATATGGTTTCTACACAGTTCACACCTGACTGATATACAGTATGACAACCACAACACAAGACTTTAAAACTGTCAGATTAGTGTGGACATATATATTTATTGTAAATCATTACAAAAAACTGATTACATTTCTGGTTAATCTCTTATATATATATACAAAACCTTAGCCTATTTAGATTTCAGGTTAGTAATGTACAGATGCCACATCATTCCTATTTTGTTTTGCAAAATAGTGAAGTGAATCACCTCCAGTGATGCTGAATGTTATAATGCACATTAGCATTTGTCCCCCTGTTGTCTTTCTTCTGTAGAATTTTTAATTATTCCAAGTTAGAAAGTTTATCTTTAATGGACGTTTTTTACCACAATTTATTAGAATGACCAACGGGATCTTGCTTTAAACTGAATAGTATTTTGTATTAGGAATTTAAAGTGAAGTCAGGAAGGATTGTCTGATTCACGTCTGGAAAAAAGTGTAATGCAACTTGTTTTTCCTACCTTTCTAAAGGTTTTTGAACTTTCCATACGAACAGTTACACTGTTACTTAATCACTCACTGTTGAACGCAATTGCCTTGTTGTTGCTACAAAAAACTAAATGTAAAATGTAAAAAAGGTGGTTTTCAAACAAAAGTTGCAGTGCATTTTAAAAACATAAAGAAAAACTTTGAAGTCGTGTTACCTCACTAATATGCAATTAAGACTGTCTTGTATTTTTAAAAATACCAATACCCTTTTAAAAAGGGTATTGGTATACATTCAACTGTCTCCTCTCTCCTTTTAGGGGTTTTGGTCCAAGTACTGGAAAATGGACAGCTCCTCGTGTTTTTTTTTTCCTGTCTAAAGCAGCTGTAAACACGTGAAGACAAATTTGACAATATCGCATTCAAAGTGTATGGTACACTTGAAGTATTTTCCAAAGCCGAATGGCAATACCTGACTTCATTTGATAACAAAATTAATCACAACGATGTTACATTTACCAGTTAACATCTACTGTTGTCTGAAATTGTTTAGTTATCGAACATAAGTTCAACATTTTAAGGAATTTGAAATTCTTTTAAAAATAGCAAAAAATGAACTTCGCAAGTTTCAAGTCAGCATTAAAAATTTAAATTACAATATATAGATCTGTTTTTAATTATAACCATTTTCAATACCATAATTTAAGACGTTTGCGCAAAACAAGCAGCTGTCCTACCGATGTAGGACTAAATAAACAGATACGGTAATTTGAAACGTAGTGAAGACTTACTCGTCGTGTTGTATTTGACCCCATTAATATACTCCGGACATGGTCTTTCTACGATTCGACCCGTACTACTCTTTGGCCAGCAAGTTCCAATTTCATCAGTCGTCGCATTGCAATAGAGACCTTGAGAAATAAAGAAAAACATATATGTTGCGTCAGTCCTTATAATTAACAAAGCTAGGGGGAAAAACACACCTTTAAAAAAAAGGTTTTACCCCCCCCTACCATCAAAATCCGGTAAGGAAAAAGACGCGTTTTCATAGAAAGTGTCCTGAAAGGCATCAATGAGGCTGCAGTTAGGATCGAATTCACCAATAAACATTTGGAAAATTGAAGCATCCATAGTTAAAAGTGGAGTGTAAAATTTAAAATGATATGAAAAAAAACTCTTTTTATAAACCCAGGATGTTTTCGTATAGTTTCTGTCCGCTGAGAAAACCCTTTAGTGTCTCTTTTGTCACTATAGATATACACTGCTAAGTGCTTCAGCTGTAAGCACTACAAATGTTTCATCCAATAGAAACACGCAATGGTTATTGCCTTGCCCCATCATTACTTTCATTTATTCACTCCAGGAATTTGATGTAATTTCACATGAACCCGTTCTGTTCTACTAGGCATTATTATCATTCATAGTAGCGGCTTCACAAATTGTCAGAACAAGAGCGATTTAAGATCCTGTTCAGGTTGTGGGAGTCTCGTGAAGACGCCATGCTTTTATATTCCCCGTCTCTCAAATGATATGACAGCTTTGGTGAAATTTGGTTAAACTCGTAAAACTGGGTACCACAGTCTTTAAATTACGTGTCATTGTCTTTAATGTGTAACAGACAAAGTTTGCACATTGTAATCCAAATAATATAGAAAATATAAATAACGGCTAATCAGAAAACGTTACTTATGTCACTACAGTATACAGTAGATTGTGTGAGAGCGTTCGAACTACTTATTATTATTGTTTATAAGGTAATTCAGTAGTACTGCATTGTACAGACTAAAAATGCAACGCGTCCTTTACTTTTGAAAATAAAAAAAGAACTTCTTTATGAGTTGTTAAGATGATGTACAGTATACACAAAGGGGGACACCCGGACATCTAAGTCAGACGTTTTTCTTTGGGACTACCCGAGGGAAATGGGGAAGTTTTCAACCGTAGTCCGTCCTGTGTTAATTCTGTACTATTGTATAATATAACAGCTCATACAACTCTTACGGTGCATTTTCTGACATTAGGTTCTCCTTTTAATATTCTCCAAATTGCAATACTTTCTTCAAATAATAATAGCACTACACTTTTTATTTCTACTGCTATAAATGTTGGGCTCCAGTTTGGTTCCAGGGGAGATAGGGGAATGATAGGGGAGACCTATCACTGCAGCAGCCTAGGTTGCCTGTGATAGGTACAGTGTGGGGATTACTGAGGGTGCTTGGATCCAGTGCAGACTGACTCCTGTGTGTTTGCATTCACAGTGGGTCACAGTGGCAGTCAGCGACCAGTTGGATCCAGTGGGCTGTGGACATAGACGAGATGGATTGGATGTTTGACCAGAAACGGTGAGAAAAAAGGGGAAAGTAGAGAGCAGAGAAAGCGGGATTAGGAAGAGAGAGAAGGGAAGGCAAGGGGAAGACAAGCTGCGGGAGTGTCTGGAAGGCTTGCTGACATCAGAAAAACTGAAGGAAATACACAAATGGCATAGGAGAAAAGGGTCGCTTGTTTTCAATGGAGGGTTGATAAGGGGAGAAAGTGACTCTGATTCTAGATGGACATGAGGAAAGTAAGGTCCCAGCAATGCACGCAGGGAAAAAGTGCAAAGTTAGAATTAGACATCCACCTGTACTTCTGTTCAATAAAACCAAGAAACCACTGAAAAACTAAAAAGAAATATGTGTACAGTATATTGTAGCGTATTCAGGTTCCTTCAGGACAAAGGACTAGTGGAGACGTGATTACTTAACCAAGTGACTGTTTTATTCTTTTATCAAAACCACACAAAACCAAACACAGGATGTACACACACATGAGGAGACTGATGGAACACATACGGTACACATCTTTAGGGTGGTAATTACTTAACAACAGGCTATACACTTATAAGGCTACACAGGACACTAAAACTACTACAACACTATTTACTGTATATATGCAGGGTCAGCTGCTGGTCATCGAGCTGACCCTCAGACTCTCCCCAGCTACAACTCCCAGCCTGCTCCGCGGTACTATGAGCGCCCAGGTGCGCTTCCTCCTCACCACCGGGCAAGGGCGTTTCAATATTATGATGAACTCTTAATCATCATGTTGTATGTGATATGAATCACAGTGAGCCATTAATAAATACTTTAATTTATATAATCTAACACTTCAAAAAAGTAATCATTCAGAACATAAGTGCAAAGTTTATCAGAACAATTTCACATTTACAATTTCTTGTCATAAGAATATAAGAACAATACAAATAACACAGTATGTGGAAATCATGCTTACCAGATTATTGGTTGTTCATTTATCTGAGAATGTCATCTGATTTTGGATTCTTTATCCTAAGGATCATTCCCTAAAAGAGCTGAGGAATAAATTTATGAATAATCCTAAGGAATTTAGCTTGACCTAAGCAACTATATTGAGAAGTTCTCACTGTTTTCAATTCTAAATGTACTGCCTCTTAATTTCCATTTCTGTGTTAAAAGATGAATGATTGAAAGGTACTGTAGATGGGTGGGCCAGCAGTTTGCCTACACATTCTCAATCCTCCTTGTCTGGGCATAAGGATTTTAGCTACAGGAAGAGCTGTGAAAAAAAAACTGTAATTGGCTATTCCAAATCAAGTGACTATAATGAGAATAATCTGTAATTGTATAGGGTCACACGATGTCTCAGCGGTTAGCATTGTTGCCTCACAGCACTGGGACCCTGGGTTCAATTCCTGGGATGCTATCTGTGTGGCCTTTTAATGTTCTCTTTGTATTCACGTGAGTTTCCGTTAGGTTCTCTTGTTTCCTCCCACGGTCTGAAAATATACTAGTAGGTTAATTGACTTCTGGAAAATTTGGCCCTGGTGTGAGTGCGTGCATGTCTGTGTCTGTGTGCCCTGTAATGGACTGGCATGCAATCCTGGGTGTATCCTGCAATGTGTCCATTGCTTGCTGGTACAGGCTCCGTGTTTAGAATAAGGATGGATGAATCGAAGGATGCATACTGTATATTGGCATTTCTTTAAAACACATTAACTTGGTTACCATTCTCTGAACTCTTTCCAGTACATCGAGACCCTTTTTGTAACACAGTATCCAAAGCTGTACCTGATATAATAAGTGTGGTTATTAAAGAATTGTAAGATCAACCAACAACCTTAGATCTCTTTCATTTTAACACATTTGTCTTCTCCTGAATTGACTAATGTAACGCTCTACTTGTTGGGGTTTCAAAATCCACATTCAATAAACTCCAATATGTCCAAAATTTGGCAGCCAGAATCCTGACCAGGTCTAGTGCAAATGATCACATTACTTCTATCCTGGAGTTCTTGCACTGGCTTCCTGTCAGGCATTGTGTCAACTTCCTCATGCTCACCTCATACAGATGCAGCCATTCAAAATGCGCGGGCGATACCGCATTATTTTGCGGTACGCTGTACGCAGTCTAACGCAAGCTACCGGTAAATACCGCGAGTTACCGTAAATTCTCCTATAATACGACAAGCAAAATAATAGTATCCGGAATTTCCGCAAGGTGGAGCTAATAAAGCTCAACCTCTCATGTTTGAGCTGTGGCCATCAAAGTCTTTAACGAAGATATTACTAATAGTATTAATAATGAATGACCTTGGACAAGCTGTAAGTGTAAACTCAAAGTATTGCCCTGGTCAACATTCTTTTTTTCATTGACCGTCTTTGTAAAAGTAACACCACAGCATTTCGCAATCACGCATTTGTTTCCAATCATGCAAAGTACAGTGATTCACCATGCCTTTCACATGCTCATAAAAGAGATTGATTTAGGAACATAAACATATTACCGTATGCAAACTGTACTGTATACAGTATGTATATGTATATTTAATGTCTTAACTGTGCCCGTTTAAGTATTGAATATTCATATCTAATTTTACTACTGAAGGGAAATCTTAGTAGCTGAGCATAAAAAGAATAGGAGCATACTGCAACGCGTGTGAAGGCCATAAACGATATTAATTTTGGAACATAAACATACAGTGTATGGCTGGTCTCGGTACTTTAAAGAAAACATACACGAAACATGGTTTCATTATGACCAGAATCGGTCTTGAGATATTTTTAACTTGATTTACAGTATTTGAGAGGTATGTCTTAACACCGATACTACAGTGCTTAAGTACTGCTCACGTATATGTTTCTAGGTTTATATTATGCATTTCATACGGTCAAATTACTTTTGAGCAACTAATAAGAAGCGCGAAATGGTATGCGTTTTAGTTTCGTTTTGTGCTGGGACCCGTGGATTGATTAGAGATATCAAGTACATACAAGTCATTTTTTAAATGTTGTAGTTCGTCTTGAAAAAATGTTACGAGTACATCATCTATCAACAATTACACAGGTTCTGTTTCCATATTGCGGATTTTGGTTACGTAATATTATTTTCTAGATTTCACGTTGTGAATATATGATTTGGGCAAACAGAGCCGCAAAGAAGTACATTATGGGTTGTTGTTTTTTTTTTGCAGTTTTATCTAGAACAAGCGATGCTTAAACCTTTGTCTGATTCTTGTGAAACTATCCACACGACAGTTACAGTACCTAGGAGTTGACTTCAGTGATGTCACTGATGGGATGTTTCTAAAAATCCATCCTCTGTAAAACGTCTTCTCTAGTTGTCCTGCATATGTATTCGCTAATGAAGCTGTGTGTTCTGAGCCTGGATCTCTACATTTCTGTATGAACCAGCTTAGAGGGCTAAAGACAGCTTGTGTTTAAATTGAGTGTAAGGCAATTTATGCTTCTAAAGTCATGGTCAGCATTTATTATTGTACTGTGCTGTAAACTTGTTCTGTGCCAAGTCACATTATTTTATAGCGTTTTTATAGTGTTATCAAATCCGGTGGCGCTGTGTGTTAGTTTCCTGACTCCCATGTCACATGGTCTGTGATTGAAACCTGTGAAACCGGTTTAATTCGTCACAGCCAGCACTCCGGTTGTAAAGTAGAAGCAGGCGAGATTTCCAGCGAAAGACACCTCCCCCTTCTTCAGGTGTGAGGGTCTTCTGCTCAGAATGAAACGCTAAAATGTAATGTAGGCTCTGAATGGGTTCAATTATGATTTGGGCTTGATTAAGGTCGCTGCCTTTCATCTAAAACCCTACTTGAATCCTTCTAAACTAAAAATCAGTGTTAGTGAGTTCTAAATAAAGAGGTATCCAGGTAACAGTGAAACGGGCGGACAGTCTCGGGAGATCGCCCGTTTTCCATGTAAATAGTTCCCTGGTTCCGCACCCCTTGGTGTTTCTCTCGCTCTCTCTCGGGTCATCTGATCATTAGCTCGAAAGATTTGAGTGCTTTGTGTATATTCTAATGGTAGTGGGGGCAGGGTGTGTGGGAACAGGTTTGGTTGAAATTGCATTGGAGATCTATGTTCTTCACACCTGAAACATTTTCTCTGAAAGCATTTTCTTCGCAGTTTAACCGATCTTGTTACAGCATGTTACAGTTTACTATTATTAACCATATTAATTTTAAGTGCTTAATGTAAAATCTTGTAAAAATATATTTTCATTGTTCAAATATACATTAAGTCTGACTATCATATAATAAGTTAAATACAAAACTAAAGAAAAAATAGGGTTAAATATAATTCAAAATATTTTGCTAACAATGTTAACTGTTTATGAATAATAAAATGTATTAACTAAGGAGTAGGATGGCACAGTTGTTAGTATGTTTTTTGTTTTGTTTCTTTTTCATAAATACAACAGTAGTACCTGATGTCTCAGTGGCTTTCAAAATTAAATTATGTATGCAAACCTGTGAACTAGAAAGATAACTAAGATATCCATCCATTTATAATGGTGGCAAAGTGGTTAGCATTGCTATCTTGCAGCACTGGGGTCCTAGGTTCAATTCCTGCCATCCTGTGTGTGTGGGGTTTACATGTTCTCTCTGGGTTACATGGTTTTTCTCCATATGTGTGATATGACTCCCTCTCGCACTCCAAAACATACTGGTAAGTTAATTGGTTTATGGGAAAACTGGCCCTGGTGTGTGTGTGTTTGTGTCTGTCTGTCCTGTGATGGACTGGCGCTATGTCCAGGGTGTATTCTGCCTTGTGTCCGTTGCTTACTGGGATAGGCTCCAAATCCTCTGTACTGGATAAAGAGATTAGAAATGGAAGTAAAGGCACTGTGTGGATGGAACTATACACAGTGTTAGAAACCCACTATGAAATGGCAGCATCTCACTGAGAATAAAATATTTTATAGTGCTGGCTTAAGGAAACAGCCTTTCCACCTCTCTTGCACATCAGTATCCATACCTAGTTATTTAAACAAATTGCCTCTAATTATAAACATCTTAATATGCTGGCTCTGTGGATCCGCATCAGCTATGTTTGCCCATTCCTTCAATTCATGTGCATCCAACACACAGTTCAATGCCAGCAACTACACATAATCTAAAATGCAATCCTTATTTCAGTATCTATGTAAACATATAGTCTGTTAACTTCATCATCTTCATCAAAAGTATGCCTAACCCCATTAGGAAGTGTTCTTGTTATAAGTGTATTCCTCAGCTTTCCCCAAATTATCTTCTTCTTGCCAACATCTCTAGTCTTTTATCCTGCAATAACTCAGCCAACACTTAAATCTCCAAAAGCTGCTTGTGGAATAATAGTTTATTTTAAAGGGAACTAGAGAAACTAAGAACTAGAGAAATCAAGAAAGGCTTTTTTTCTAGAATTAATAAATGCACATCCTGTTCACTGGGGAAATTAAATCCACACTGAGCAATCTTCAATATGTTCAGAATATGACAGCAAGAATCCTATCAGGGATGCATTACACCTGTTTTCAAGTCCTTGCACTGGTTACCTATCAGATTTCGAGTCAACTTCAAAATCCTTATCCTCCTTATATACTGTCCTACAACTGTTATTATTGATCACCGAATTATTGTACTTGACATGACTTCATTCAGCCTTTCCTGAACGTCTATGACAGGCAGAGAGAGTGCTGTTTCTGGTGCGATCTTTTGCAGCTGACATTTCACTGTTTTAAATGAACAAGAAATTAGATTGCTCATAAATCACTTATTCTATATAAACACAGCGTAATTGCCCTCCGAAAATCCTCTTTTTCTTGTTCGTTTTAGAGACCTTGATCGAAACTGATTTTAGATGTCAGAAAGGATTTATTTTCTCTGTATTTCCTACATTGCTTTGTCGAGATTTTAACTTTATATCTAACTTTATATCTAGGCTCAGATTTCAACTATAAATCGTACAGTAATTAATAGCAGTAATTACTGATGTTTATACATAAAAAAGTCATGCCTTGGAGTATAGACCCCCAAAGGAATGCCATAGACTCAAACTGCAAAATAAACACATACAGAAAGAAAGTATTTGTATTGTAATTGCAAATCCTGGTACTGTATGAGTGATTGGTATGACTTTCCTCATTACAAATCTCTTATTAGAATTTAAATTTCTCTGTAACTCCAGGTCAGAACAGAGAAAATGTAACTGCCTTAAGGAGTTTACGATTATGAAAAATAGAAGGATAAGCATGATACGTATGTCTTCTGTCATTTTCTAAGTCATGTTACTGAGCACCAAATCTTATTGAGAATATGAATCCATTTAAGGTTTATACCATTAAAGTAACGGTTTATTCCATGCTGAAAATGTTTGTACCAGACTTTTTTGAGGCCTGTTTAATTGTGTCTGAAGTCTGATGTTGTAAATTTTATTGTTAAAAAGATCCATGAAAATGTCACTACTAAAGTTAGCTGGTACTGTTGGTATTGTAAGTGGCAAGTAGAGCTCATATTTTAGATTTTGTGTAGTTGCTAGCGTTGAACTGTGTGTTGGATGCACATGAATTGAAGGAATGGGCAAACATAGCTGATGCGGATCCACAGAGCCAGCATATTAAGATGTTTATAATTAGAGGCAATTTGTTTAAATAACTAGGTATGGATACTGATGTGCAAGAGAGGTGGAAAGGCTGTTTCCTTAAGCCAGCACTATAAAATGTTTTATTCTCAGTGAGATGCTGCCATTTCATAGTGGGTTTCTAACACTGTGTATAGTTCCATCCACACAGTGCCTTTACTTCCATCCATTTCTAATCTCTTTATCCAGTACAGAGGATTTGGAGCCTATCCCAGTAAGTGACGGACACAAGGCAGAATACACCCTGGACATAGCGCCAGTCCATCACAGGACAGACAGACTCAAACACACACACACCAGGGCCAGTTTAAATCTAACCTCAGAACCTTTCTTTTCAGAAGACTTAGTGTCTGTATCTGCTTCATTTTCTAATTTTGGTAGCACCTCTAACTGCTTGTCTTTCTTATATACATTTACTTTGTAATCTGTGGTCCTTTTATCTGTTTTTACATCTACTGTATTGCTTTGAGATGCCACCTTTAATGGTGATATATCAAATAAAGTTTTTTATTATTGTTATAGGGAAACATGATCAGATTTTCCCTGGTTCAGAAATAAAGATCTAAAGTATACTAGTTTGTCACTCTTCTCATTCCCTTTGCTAAATGACTTTTCATACTAATCTGATCAATCTAACTGCCAGTTTTCTGTGCTTTCTCTATCCTGCTAGATTTGCAATTATTCTGAAAATTTTCATCTTGAAATAACTCATTTCTAAATACCTTTTTCACTGTTAACATCTTGCAGCAACTCTGCGACAAAATATACACTCTGACAGTTCATCCTGCTACCAACATTAAATAAAACAAATCTTAAGATTTCTATATTTATGTCTTTATTTAGTGGTTTCATTAGTGACAAAGGCTAAACTTTCTTGGAAAAATGTCTTTTATGTGTTGCGGAAAAAACTGACTTGCTTTAACAAAATATGTTTACAAATCCTTTCACCTGGCATTTTCGTAGTTAGAAATTATGGAACGCTCTGTTAAAAGCAAGGGAGTTCTTATGTCCGTTGCAGTTCCTTTGCAACATGAATATAATTATATAGTTATTAATTTCCTGAGATACGCGATTCCATATTATGTTCCCTTTTAATCAAATTCTAAAAGTATGCTTGTTGACTCCGGTATCGCGTTAGTTAAAGACTTCGATGCTTAAAATGTTTAGGGAGAAATGGAATATTGGTGTGTATGTTTTCTTTAAAGTACCGAGACCAGCCATATACTGTATGTTTAAGTTCCAAAATTAATATCGTTTATGGACTTCACACGCGTTGCAGTATGCTCCTATTCTTTTTATGCTCAGGCACTAAGTAAAAGGAGATGCTTCATATTGCTTGACTAATTTTAAAAACTAAGTTAGAAATGCAGACGCTCCCTCGGTGCGCTGCTCTGGTGCGCCGGCTCTTACACAGTGCCTGTCTGCCGTAAGCGTTACAATATACATACCCAACACTGCTTGTACCCATCTGTCATGCAAATAAAACACCTTGAATTGAATTGAATTGAGGGGAGAGGGGGGGAATACTAAAGCCAATACTGGCTCAATACCCTCAATGGGCTTTGACGTGCTAATGCGTTGGTTTAACAGTCCGGGTGTGGCAGGCTTCCAATGTCAACTCGACTCGATTGGAAGACAATGAACGTATTTTGTGATATTTAGAAATATAAATTTGTTTGGTGCGAGTGAGGTTTTATTTAATCTCTGACCAAGGGAAACGTTTCATTTTTTCAAAGAAATGTTTGTTAAAAAATAAAGTCATAGTTCCATGGGATTCAATCACAGACCATGTGACATGGGAGTCAGGAAACTAACACACAGCGCCACCGGATTTAATAATGCAATAAAAACACTATAAAATAATGTGACTAGGCACAGAAAAAGTTTACAGCACAGTACAATAATAAATGCTGACCATGACTTTAGAAGCATAAATTACCTTACACTCAATTTAAACACAAGCTGTCTTTCTGTATAAACCTCTAAGCTGGTTCATACAGAAAATGTAGAAATGCATTAGCCTGATTATGATTAAAAAACACATAATTAAACACGCGTTTGCGATTTAAATCAGAACCACGAGTGCCCCTGTCGGTCATTTTGGCCAGCCAATCACTTACCGCGGTGCCCTGCGGGTTGGTTACTGTACCGCGGGTTTTTACCGCTCATTTTGAATGGCTGCATCTGTACATAAGGCTTTGCATGGCTTGGTACTGTACCTCAGCACCTGTCTGAGCTACTATTGTCCTACTTCCCACCTTGCAACCTTTGCTCTTCTAATTCTGGTCTTCTGTCTGTCCCCCAAACCCGTCTACACTCTATGGGTGACTGGAACTCTCTCCCTAAGGATATCAGAGAGTCACCTTTCCAAAACTCTTTCAAATCTAGACTCAGAACCTTCTTCTTTAGAAGGGGCTTTCCGTAACTGTTTTTTACATACCCCTTTGCTCCTACTGTATTCAGTACCTCCATCTACTTTCTGCTCTCATTGTGTATTTTCATTGTGCATATATTGTGTATTGTTGTTGTCTTTCTGTAAAGTGTTATGAAAAGCCACCTTTAAAGGCGCTATATAAAATCACGTTTATTATTATAGTCCAGACATCAGTGGTTCAAACCAAGGACATAAGCAAACTCTCATTGGAGTTCTCCAAGTGCCCATGCACAAATCAGCCAGGGTTTGCTTGGCTTTATACAAAACAGCAATACCTGGGACTTTTTAGGTGCCTATAGGCTAGTGCTATTATATAAAGATGAATGGAAAACCCTGTATTTCATAATTGCTCTAAGGCACTGAGGAGGCTTTAACATATGGAATGGAGAGTGCTCAACAATACTGTGTAGAGCACATATATGGTATATTTTTAACCAAGATTTATTAATTTGTAGGAAATCAACTTTGTTTGCTATTCAGATCATGCTCATGTGGTCAGTTAACAGTAGAATGGTTGTTTTCCAGAGTGTTTTTATGTGGTAGTGAACTTGTATTTGTGTTTGTATCAAGATAAATATAAAGGGAGTATTTTGAAAAGAGGTCTGCTGCAGCACAATGTTTTAAGTTATTATTTTACTTCTTTTTTAAGTTATTATTTTATTTCTCAACATGGGGTATTTTCAGAAGGAGTGGGGAACAAATGAGCAATCAATCTTTGAGACAAGGTCATTAGCCATAGTGACTGCATCATGTGAAGAAATCCATAAAGAAGCAATTCTGGTACTTTCAAAATAAAAGTGTGGAATATTGTATTTATAAGAAAATTTGTTTTCTGTCTGAATTAGACTGATTACAACACATATCTACAAACATAAAAATGAAAACGGCAGTTCAGAAAACAGGTTAAGGCAACATTCAATTGCAAGTAAAATTCTTTGTTTTAAATTAGTTATATAAATATTAACTGTCGTACACCAGTAAACAGGTTATTCTGCTGAGGTTCACGGTAAGCTAGTGTCCATCCATGGCTTCAGGTGGAATAAGGTGGGACTGAAAGCACATGACTTTACTCTCCCTGGACTGGCAGATCCACAGAATAAGGGCAAGTTAAATTAACCCATAAAATTTAAACTAACTCAAGAAAATACAGTGCAGTTAATGAAATATGTAAATGAAAATATATAAGATGAAAAAAACCTGTTGAAAAAGAAAAATATAATGTAAACCCTTTGTTATGTGTTTAATTTATTGGTTAAGCATTTGAAGGTGTATTATAGCTTATATTGGTTGTCTACCAATTTATTCATCTCCAAGACTTCATGCACTGCTAATAACATTCAGAATGCTAATAACTTAAGAACATTTGATTTTTGTATCCTACTTAGTTGAGTGGTGCTGGATTAGAGAAAACCTGCATAAATGTCATTTTAATCATAAGTCTTTAACCCATCCTTTTGTATTATGTATTAAAGAGGTCCCTAGTTTGTGTTACACTCAATAAATATTTTAATGCAATCTGAAGTAAATGTACATTTATTATGATTTTTGCATCCAAAATGCTTGCAAAAGAAGAATTTAAGCATTATAAGAAAAGCAATATAAATCTTTTAAGAGCAATACATGTGTGGTTGTGGATTAATCTTAATTTCTTATTTTTTTTAAGTTTTAAAATTATGTTTTATTGTTTTCAGCTTTGTTAAATCCTCAGCCAGGTGATATTTCATCTGATGAATGAAAAACTAGCTGGGGCACAAAGACAGTCATCTTCTGAGAAACACTAGTCAGCAAACACCCTGCTGACTGAAACCAAAGATGTTTTCTTCTAACTCTGCCTGAGCCATGCAATATCGACTTGAATATTGAAGTCTGCTGAACACAGCTCTCTAAAAAGAAGAAGAAAATGAAAAGATAAGTAGGAAGATCTACTTTGTTTCAGGTGTAAGGGAAGGATTCTGGACAGGATAACTCTTATTGTTCTGTTAAATCAACAGAGGAATTATTAAGAAAGAGGCACAAAAGGTAGCTGATTTAATCTTAGGTTAATTACTGCTTAAGAAAAGTAAAAACAAAAAACATGGTAGTATAATAACTAGGTTTTCCAGACTGCACAAAGAACACTGAAATTATATGTTATGTTTGCTTCTTAAAAAATCTTATTTAATTGATGTAAAAACTAAAGTAATATTTTTTTCATTTGCTGTTTTCTTACAGTCTTTTAGAGAAATCAATTGATTTAACAGAAGCAGTGAAAAGTCTTTGTATATAGTCCAAATTCTTATTGCCTTTTTTCCAAGAGACTACACTGGGAAATTAAAAAGTACTAAATGAAAACAAGTAGGCACTAGGTATTTATATTTTGATATCATTAAAGGTTCCTCCTTTTACAGAATAGTTTTTCTCTTAGACCTTAAACTTATTTGTATTGATTATTTGTTTCTGTATGGGTATAGTATCTGTAGAATACCAACTCAAAAGCAATATTATACTGTATGTCAGTTTGTGGTCTTCTCCAGTCCTTCAGCTTGTCTCCTCTCAGTTGCTTTAAATGCTATAGTGCAGCAGACAAAAAATCACATCTGAAGTTTCTGCTCCAGTGTTTTAATAACTAGAACCACCAATTTTTGTCTCTGATGTCCATGCACATAAGCATCACTCCCTCTGCTAATGCTACTCTTGGTTCAGCTAGAAAAGTAGTTTAACTTGCCAGAAATAAAAGCAAATAAGTATGATTTACATAAGCTACTTTATTTAACTGTGAATAAAGCTCGGTTTCCTACATTTGTAGAGCTAAATAGAACACAGCTCCTATGACCCTGTACTGGAAAAAAGCAATTAGAAAATGGATGAATGAATGGAACACACTTATGGTATGGGTGTTATTTAACAGAACTTCAGGAGGAGATCAAATTTTAATCTTGCCTATTAGCTCTACTTAATATAAGTACTCCTGCGATGGACAGGTGTTCCATCCATGGGTATGTCCCACCTTGCGCCCAGTGCTTCCAGTGATGTGGACCACAGTGCCCCTGAATTCCAATATAATGCATTTATTTTCAAAAGGTTGTGTGAAATACAATATAAATAAATCTTGGCACATTCATTTCAGTAGTACAGTTAAATACTAATAATGACATAACAAGCTGCCAAATATAAAGGGATAGTGTACATAACACTGCAGCAGACATGATTAAGATAAGGTCCTAGCAACGCTGAGTGCAAGAGACATTTGCCTCTGATGAGATTGAAATGCTCAGTTTGAGAAAAGACGCATGCAGAGTTGTGGGCAGCCAGTGAGTTTTTATACACCATCACATCATGTCACTTTCAATAGCCACTTATCCAATTCAGGGTCACTGTGACCCAGAGCCTATCCCTGGAAGCACTGGGCGCAAGGTGGGACACACCCTGAATGGGACATACTGTACTGTTAGTCAGCCATGTTGTAAACAAGAACAAAGTTTTCTTGTTTTTTCTTTACTATCCTAATTGAACTTGTGGTCATGAATGCATTCATGTACTGTACATAGATTGGTCCTAGCGTTTTAATAGTGCCATTCCACTTAAATATTAAAGCCTGGATGCGCCTGGCCCCGTTAAGGTTTTAGTTTCTGTTCCTGTTCCCATTTCCCCCACGGGTCCTGACCTGGTTCTGGTTTTAATCATCTGTCTTCGATGGATCGCCTGGTTTTGGACTTTTGCCCTGTTTTGAATTTCCCTTGTTGACTCATCTCTGGATTGTTTGCCTCGGCCACACCTCCCCCAACCACCAGTACTCCATGGACACGCCCCCCTGTTTTCATTCCCATCTCCTGCATGCCTTTTTCCCCGTGTTTTCTTCACTTTCCCTGGACTGTGTCGTCTGCATTTTATTTCTAATGAAAATTCAAATTTAATTATAGATAGAAAACTGATATCAAGTGACCTATATGGAATAATTTGTAAACAGGTGGGTTATTTGCTTTAATTGATTTCAGACTTACTCATTTAGTTTATTTAAATTCATTCCACACCCTACCCAGCCCTGTTATTCTATGGATATACCACTTCTGAATCTACACAGCTCACTGCTAAAAAAACAATTGCATCAGTACAGGGGAGATTGCAACAATGTGTACACTTCTCTGTTCCACTAACACCACTTCCAGTAGCGACCATAGCTTCCCAGGAGTTCTCCCATCCAGGTACTGACCAGGATCAACCCTGTTTAGTTTCAGTGGGTAGCCAGTTGACAGCTGCAGGGTGATATAGCTGCTGGCATTTTGTATATACTACAAATCTAATGAATATGATATTTTAGATATGGGCAGACAAATGTCATTTTCTGAAACTATCATATGCTTAAACATTATAAGAGGCTTTTGTAAGTGATGCATAATGTTAGGATTATGTTAAAAACTCACTTTATTTTAAATATACTTTAACTTGCTAAATATGTGTAAACAGACTCAAAATGATAAAATTAAGTTCATTTGTTTTAGTTCTGATTTTGTGTTTATTTTTGGAATTGCACTTGAATAAATGTGGTACTGTTGGAATTAAAATAGCAAACGTTTATTGACCTAATGCTCCTTAAAATGGCAAAACAGTGAAAAGGAACATTAGAAAGGTTACCAAACAAGGGGGTCATTAAGACCGTCTAGATGATCTAGTAGTTATACTTAATTGTTCCAAGGATTTCATCCAGCCATTCCTTGAAAGATGCCAGGGTATTGGGTTCACATGACTGGGTAGCTTGTTCCACATACCTATAATCCTTTGGGTAACCCTGAATAAAGAAGAGCCTCCTGTTCAAGCACAGGAATGAAGTTTTTTGACCAATCAGCCATTAACATACACTTTGAGACCATTTACTACAGAAAATTATGGAAGCCCATTTCCGCCAGGGAATAAAAAAAAACGTGCTATGGTATCTCAGAATTGCGACTTAGTATCTCAGAATTGTGACTTTATATCAGATATAAAGTCACAATTGCAACTTCGAAGCCCACATTTCATTGTCCTTTTGTTATTGTAATGATTTCGGGTTCTAGGGCTTGTGCCCTCACCGCTCCCACCCTAGATCGTGCCTCACTGCATTGGCTCAAACCCAGGTCTTGCCAGCTTCAGACCTTCTTTTTTAAGTAAAAAGGACATACAATGGAAATATGTAAAAAGTTTCAGCTTTTATAATTGTGAATTGCTCTGGATATGAAGTGTCTACTTCTGTATCTTTTTCATCTTTCTCCTTTTTTGTATTTCTGGTGTTTAAATAAAAACTTTTTTAAAAAGCCCACCGTCCACTATTCCATTCGGGTTACTACGGAAGCCTCACTGGCGGAAATGGTATTCCATAAAAATTAGTGTAATTAATTTGAGTTTATCAGGGCACTGTACAAGACAGGTCTTCAGGCCCATAGATCCTATGATCCTGTACGATTTATGAATATAGTGTAACGGAACAGCCGACATACAGGTTGTACGATCTGGTTGCAGTGTGGCGATGGCACCGCCCTCCCCTGCGCATAACAGAGATGCTGGCCGCCGGGGCTAAAGAAAGTGTTCTTTAGCTCAGCTGGCAAGACCTGGGTTCGAGCCAATGCAGTGAGGCATGAACTAGGGTGGGAGCGGCAAGGGGCACAAGCCCTAGGACCTGAATCCGTTACAATAAAAGAAGGACAGACAATGAAATGTGGGCTATTTTGAAGTCACAAATGTGAGATAAAAAGTCACAATTGCAAGATATAAAGTTGCAATTCTGAGTTTTTAAGTCGCAATTCTGAGATATGAAGTTGCAATTCTGAGAAATAAAGTCACAATTGCGAGATATAAAGTCGGAATTCTGAGATACAAAGTCGCAATTGCGAGATACCATAGAGCGTTTTTTTTACTACCTGGCAGAAACAGGCTTCCATAGAAAATGGACATTCAACAATTTGGAAAGAAAAAAATTCTGCTTTCCAAATTCTGCATTTTTTGTTGAACCAACACTTTCACTGCTGCAAGAATTGCATATTTTTCATATAAACCCAACTGTACTGTATGTTTCAGCCTACATGAGCTGGGCTGTCAAACAGGAGCTTAAAGCAAGACAGATATACTGTATCAGTATGTGATGATACACATCCATAGCAAAAAGTCAAAGCACCATTGTCATTACCATCATTATGATGAAATAATTATTAAATGACTCCTCTATATTTCTGTCATAATGTTAGTTGGATATTTAGAAAACTTAAGTAATTTATGCCACAGATGCATGAGATAATGATTAAATCCGTGCCAAATTTTCATTAGGTCTGGTCAAGCTTGAAAAGACTGATATGAAGTTGAAAGAAGTTTGAAAGGAGGTCAAATTGAAATAACATACTTAAGCTCTCTAATAAATATTGTACATCTTTTCTAGCACAACCTTTTAGATTCATCAGACACAGACATCTCTTGCACTCAGGATTGCTAGACCTTAACTTAATTACTCCTGTGCCTCTCTTACCTCATCATCCCCTCACGCTTGGCAGTTTTGCAACTCAGCAATCCAACCACATTTGGCTCCTCCAAGTCAAGGCTCCAAGGGATAGAAGTTGCTTTCTTGCTTCTTCTCGAGCAAGCTGCTCTAACCTCAATCTCTTCACAGAAAATAACTAGCTCCCAGCACCAATGTCTTTCATCTGGTCCATTTTTTCCTGATGTCATCTCTCCTCCCCTCATTCTGCAATCCTGCTCACTATGCTTTCATCCTCTTTCCCCATTTCTCTCCTTTTCTGGTTGATAGTCCAGCCCACCACACCTACAACCTATCATCACTTTTTTCATCATTCTCCCTTCCCCAGTTCTCACTTTTGCTGTTCCTGTAGGAGTCACCCTGGTTGCGGATGCCCTCTGCTCCTTGAGGGTGTGATTGCAAGGCATTAGTCTGCACTAGGCTCAGGTTCCTCATTCTCAACTGTCACCACTCCCAGGGCCCATATTGCAGCCCACGTTGAAATATCTATGTGTCTCCAACTCCCTTGTGCTAGTATCCAGCTGGGGTGATGACAACCCTTGACTCTTCCCCCTCCACCACCAGTTGGCCTCTAAAGCACACCTGACACCTGTTTGTCCTCTGGACCACTGTTCTTTTTCTTTGGGACAAACACTAAGAACATTACATTAGCTGTTATTTTTTCTTCTTTTTCCATGGGGTTATGTGTGAAATCCTTCACACGTTTTAGCAAAAGTCAGCAAGTAATTACTCACCACTGGTTCCTAATCTATTCGACGTCAGAGCAGATTATCTCAGGCTACAATTTCTAGTGCAGTGTATCACTGTACATTCAATTGCATTCCATCACCTGTATCATATAAAATTCTCATTCACTTCACACCAGGTTGCACACTCTCTGATTGGTGTTCCTCCAAAGCTTTGCTCTGAACCAATTCGATCAATAGCTTCATCACTGAAGAAATTTGCATCAGTGATGTGCAGTTATTTTGATCCCTTTTGGAGGTTTTGACAGCCTTGACCTTATGTTGAACACTGTGATTTCCTCAGCCAGGCATGGAAGTATAAATATTGCTTTATATTTGTTGCCTTGTTAAGTTATTGAGAATTTGACAGAACTACTGAAATAAGAATTTGTATAAAATGTCATGGCTCAGCACAACAATGTGAAGAATACAACCAGATCAACAACAGAAAAGAGAAACATTTAAATGATTGAAACTTCAGTACCAATCAGAGCAATCATCTGACACAAATTGTGATTGATGAAACAACGAAAGTGGTTTGCCTGATAATGGATTGATTTGAATATATTCAAAGTTGTCTGCATTGAGAAATGGAGAAATATTTTGATGAACAGCTATGATCAATCCAGTTTAATAAGATTGTATTTAACTTTTAATTAAAATTTGCAAGGATTTTTTCTTAAATTTAAGGAGGATGTAATGTGCCTTTATCTTTATTTTTTGTAGTACAGTAGTTTAAAAGAATACAAATTAATTAAAATATGTTTTGAAGACTCTTTTCTTATTTCAAAGGAAACATTTTCATTGTGAAATAAAAATAAAAACGTTTTAAATAAAGTCTACTTTGTTTATAGACAATATAAATATAGCCACAGATTATAGCCAGGTATTTGGGATTTTTATTTCATCCTGCTGTGCTTGCCTGACTTGAATTCTTGGAGATTAAAGCTTTCTATATAAAGAGAACCTTTGTTTTAGGAGCTGCTAAATCTCTCTGTCACAGAATGTTTTGCCATTTTTTTCCCTAATGACCACAGCTTTCTTTTAATCTCACTCAGGGCCCAGGGGTGTCCATTAAATCTAGTAGGTGAACTATGTGCTAAATTGGTGTGTGTGTTTTTTGTTAAGAATAGAAAAGACAAAACTGCTAATTCTTTTACACTAAATGTAGCCAAGCTACTTATTTTTATAACAGTTTTATAATAGTTTATAGTTTTATTTTTTTTATTTAGACACAGAAACACAACACAATATCAGTAGCTTGTGAGTAACCAGAAATATAATTTAACAAAATTAATTCATGTTTATACACATGACCAGCTGAAGCAAACAATGTCTGTTGCTGTACCTAGTACTGTGGTCACTGCATTTCTCTTTTGGATCATTCCCTAATATTGATTTAAATATTTTAATGGTATTTAAACTTTATATTTCTTCCTTAAAATAATTAATTAGATCTACAGTATATAGTACTCTTCCACACAAAGTCCTTTACATGCTGGAGAAGACAAGGTTCATCCACTAATGAAGTACATCACCCACCAGAGAATGTGCAACAGCCCCTCTACACAGTGGATTGGGTAGAAAGTGAGAAATTGCTTCAAGCATATTTAGATATGGAAGCAAAAAGTGGAATTTATATAGGAGACCCAGGAAACCTAAAGCTCAATGACCCCAGTCACCATACTGGATTAATTTTGGTGCGTATTTTGTTGCAGCAGCAAGAGTGCCATATACAGTAGTGATACTGTACCTCAATAACGCAGTGACAGCCTAGTTGTCAATTCTGGTTCCTTACCCTGATGCTATCCATGTGCAGCCTTGCCGAGTTTCTGAAATTTGACAAGATCACGCAAGAAAGTGGTAATGCTGCTATATTTTTAGTTATTTTTTTCTACGTCCTTAGGCACCATCATACCAGTGATATATCAAAGTGCTGAAAAATAACCTTTGCTGGGCCATGACTCTGAGAATCAACAGGGTGATATTTTTTTTCGTTTTCATCTGCAGAATTCAAAAGCATGGTGGTGATTATCATACAACTTAGCCAATAAGTATTCACACTTGTTCAACTTTGCAATTAAAAAAAACAACTTTAAATTTAGCATGTACTATACAGTACTGAGAGAAAAGCTTGTGAAACCCTAATATAATCATGGAAATTACATTTTTTTACTGTGATATGCTTGTTTCATTGTAACCAGTATTTAGTGAAATAACAAAAAGGTTTATAAATACTAATTCAATGTTTTTTTAAGACGCAATAGTGTATGAAGTAGGAAAAAATGAATAATTAAGAATTAGTGTATGTGAAATAATAAGTGAACATCTGTTTTACTTAACATAATTAAGGGATTGGAATCAGGTGGATAAATAGCATGGAAAGAGTTTTATATTATAAATATAATTATGTTATACTTTAAATTACTTATTAAAATATACAATTTCATATTATTTATCTATTTATTTCATTGAGATTTCATGCAATATGTCCTTCATCTCAACTCATAACAGACGTTTAGAGGTAGAGAATTTTTTTTTCTCTGCATCTCTCTGTCATTTGTCTTGTTACTCCCCTCCTCCTTCTTCTTCCCCTGTTTTTTTATGCTGTTTTTTCGTGAAATCATACCCTAACTGTCATGACTGTGTCCTTCGGCTAGAGGTTGCCCTGGGAAACTGTCACATTCTCATGAGGGATCACAGTTTTCCAGGGTTTTCTGCTCTGACTGGATCACCTTTTCGTGATCCATGTTAATTACCTTATTATTCAATTCCCACTCTTCTATTTGAAGTCGAGCCACAGCTTTGACAGCACTTTGCATTTTTTTCTCTCTCACCCCAGGTTTTCACTAGCACTACTGTTTTCACCCTCCACATGTCTCCATCGGCCTTTACTCTGTAACTCATTTGGTCCCCTTTTTTAGGAGACTTGCTATTTGGTTTCTACCCTATCTGGTGCTGTCTTTTTAATTTTTTTTTACCTCAAGTCTGCACTCCAGCAGTCTTGGTGGCCTCAAGTCTGCCCTTCAAGACCATCAGGCTTATTTCCCAGGAGGCTTGCCATTTGGTTTCTCCCGTACCCGAGACTCCCTGCTTCCTACTGGCGGACAGTTTTTTGGTGGCTATTTAGGTTTCAAGACCGTGCTTTGCACTGCACAGCAGCTTCAGCTCTCAGTGTTGCCCGGTGCAGCAGCCTTAGCTCCTAGCCTGCTCTCTGTGTCGCCTGGCATACTGTAGCACTCTCAGATTCTAGCCAGCACTCCATTCCGCACTTATTCTTTTCCCTGGTTACCACGTTGACCCTTGAGTTTGCCGACCAGCACCCCTGCACCCCTGGCACATATGAGGACTGCCCTAAGCCCATTTGGTTCACTTTTCAGGGGTCTCACTATTTTGTTTCTTCCATACCCGAGACTCTATTTTTCCAACCACCAGGATGTGGTTAGCAGCCGCTTTTCACCAGGGTTGCAGTTATCTCGGCTTCTCCTGGGATCATACCTCCAAATTACTGACCAGCCTGGTTTGATTAAGCCCTGCCAGCCAGTAATTTATTATTTAAGTTTCACTTTTCACTCTTGTGCTTCTGTTCCGACAAATCACCAGCCGTGTCAGTACACTAAAATATGACTTTTTTATAGATTTTTAATCTATTTTATCAATAGCTCTTTTATAATTGAAAGAAATGTAAAAGATAAAATAACATTACTGTACCTGTGACATTGGAGAAGGATGATAGAGCTTCACAGTACTTTTTCAGAAGTATGAATAAAGAGAGATGTTCTGGGACCTCACAGTGAATGACAGGCTATAGAAAGGAAGACAAAGTATTTGTTAGTATAGTTCATTATAGATCTGAAAACCCTAAGTATATCTTTTTAGATACATGTATAGTAGATGCACTGTGGGTTGTACAGTATATTGTCATACTCTTTTAAAGTCTGTGAGTTATGTGCTGCTTCTATAGCTTCATAATTTCTAGCAGCTCAGTAATCAACCACATATTAGCCATCAACCACACACATACAGTACAAGGCCAGATGATTCAGGATGAATCTCCTAAGGCACTACTTGAGTACAGAGCTCAAATGATAAAGTCAGGGTGTATTCTCAAAATACATTTCAGGTGTAAATTAATTTTAAAAAAGTATTACTGTATTAGGTACTGTGTATTAATTATTTTTGATTAATAATATTTCTGTTCATTCAGTTACATCTAATCTTGTATTTCTGAAAATGTATATAACTCATAAAATCTATGAAGTTATTTGTTTTTATTTCAAGCTGTGGAAGCCATTGCACACTACTTTAAAAATAATACCATAAAATAGATAATGGAATAGTATTTTTCTTCCTTCTGTGAAAGCTCAGTGTTCTACCAAATCAATGCAGAAAATGACTGGTGATGTAAATACAAAGCAGATTAGCACCAAAGGAGACAGAAATGAAACTTATGATTCAGAAGCTTAATTTGATCATGCACCCAGTCACAGCTGCTTTTTTCTGCTTAAAATTAGCATAACACGTTGAGACAACTGCTGAAAGGATTAAATACAATCAAAACAGATAAAAACACCATTACAGAAAGAAAGAATACATGCATTCCAATATATACAGTACAGTAGATATAGGTACTACTTCTGAATCACAACACTCCATTAAATCCATCTAATTTAAAAATAAACATACTGTAAATATTGTTTTATATATGTACTGTAGTTACTAATACAGCAGTTTCACACTATTTTTACACCATTTTCCATTGAATGCTATTTGCAATGTTTTTCATAGTTCCGTCAGCTGTCCCTGAACTACAAGGTAGATAAATGCTCACCCTACTACTGGTTTGTCATAGGCTTAAGGTTATTGCCAGATTAGAAATAGAAATTCTGAACAGACTGCCTATGAGCAGATGAGATCACAATTTGTGTCTTGTATTTCACTGATCTTCAATCAAGTACAGCTAAAGTCAAACTAAATGATCAACCCACCCACATGTTTGACAATAGGCACAAAGAGTTATTTTGTGCATGCTTCCCTGAAACATAGTTTACCATTATGGGAAAAAATAAAGTTATAAAAATGTTGTTTTGCAAAGTTCAAATGACTTGTCTTAAGGCATTTTCTGTGGTATTTAATGAGGTCATCTTTCATGAAATTGTTCATTTCAAATAGCTTCTCTGCATGTTATTAAAAGGATTAAATCCACAATATTCCAGATTATTCTGCAGATTCTTATGTTTATTTAGGATACTATATACAGTATTTTTTTTTCTTTTAAATTCCTTCTTTTGGCCTTGTGGATATCTAAAAGGAGTATTGTTTTTAGCTTTTCACTGCTTAATAATGAGATATACTGTACTTTTCAGATATTTACTTTATCAAGTAGTCTATGCCCTTTGGTATGCCAAGGTGCTGCAGCAATACATTGCTTCCATTTCTAATAATATATACTGAAAATCAAAAGAAACCTATAATTTCTAATTGTCATTGAGAAAATGTTTGTTTGTTTGTTTGTTTTATGTAGTGGAAGTAATGGCATTTTATTAAACAGCCACAACATTCATGTGTAAAGTAGTCTTTTACTAACGTGTCATCGACAGGGTTGATTTACAGGGTTTTTACTTTGAGAATAACAAAAAAATAGGACCAGTGCAAAATATCGATAATACATGAGATTTGGGATTTTGATCCATTCTGCTGTTAAAAACTGTGGGGTCAGGCAAATAGAGGCTGGAAGTAAACCAATTTAAAAAAATACCCAAGTGGTAGGTATAATTTGAGATACATAAGTCCTTTATTCTCTGGCACAGCTCTTGGGAAAAGCAATAAAATCAGAGTCATACCATGATAGAATAATACTTATTAACAATGAACAAAAACACATATTAAATGACGTAATTACAAAAAAAACATATACCTGTACCAGTAACACTATATATACAACAATAAGTCTCAGAGGCCTCTGATTGACTCATCAGGAGACCCACAATACTAACACTGTAACTGGAAATCCTATACCTTGTACCTTGATAGGCCAACAAGAGAGATCAAAACTCTAAGTCCTAAATGAAAGAATTAGGACCCAGCTCTAAATCACCCTTCCTACAACATAAATGCCTCAAAGCGAATGAGATTCTATTATATTCTAAAGATCCATCACCCAATTAGGAGAGAATGTGTCTTGCCTGAGGATTCCACAATAAAGAAAATCAGAATTTCTTAAAAATAAGTTATCTACAACAAGGTTCAAATTACTTAGCCAGAATCTGGTCTCCAAGACAGATCATAATGTCCTCTCGCATTAAAAATATTTTTTTATCTGCATCTCTCTGTCATTCTTTTTGTTCCTTCCCTCCTCTTTTTCTTCCCCTGTATTTTTGTGGTGTGTTTTTGTGTGGTGAATGATTATTTTGATCAAACAGAGTAATTCACCAGAAAGCTCCCTTTGACTATCTGTGTCTTGGCTAGGTTAACACTTCAGATGAAACTTTTTAAAAATAAATATTGTGACCCTTCCCCCAGTTGTAACAATTCTTATCACACTTGCACAAGTACAATTGTATACCTCTTCATTAGTCCCTAAGTTCTAGATGTGTGTATTTTCATCACATCATCTAAGATCATCCTGCAAAAATTTCAATGGGGCACATGTCAAGCAAGTAGCACATCCATTGCTTGACCGCAAAATTCTTATCTCTCAAGAAAGTCATTGTTACTCAGACAACATGTACCCATGTTTTAGTATGTTTTGTCCTGTTGGAAAGTTGTCATATCCAGACGAACCCACAGGAAGGGCAGCAAGTGAGGTCCTAGGAATTGATCAGTGCAGTGCCATGAAGTAAGGTAGCAGCTGATCACTAAAAGTCATTGACAGACTGTTTGAATTTAATATCTTGAAAGGTTAATAGTTGTGAGCAACAGTGCCTTCCAGCCATTTTATGAGGCTTGAGATTGAGCTGGTCAATCCACCTCATTGCCTGTACTTAATGTGCTTACCAATGAAGTGATATAGTTCTTACAGTGCAAAACACATTGAGCAAGTCACTTCAGTATCACAGTCATTAACCAAATGATCAATTAATCAAAATGACTCTAAAACATTTGATCAATATTTAAAAACTGTATAAATTTAAAAAACATAGATAGAGTGATATGTTTCTCTTGATACTCAGTACATAATATTTTCATTCAACTGTTTCTATTTTATGCGCATTCCATGAACAACACATGAAACAAAATGTGAATTTCCAGACTATACTCATATTATGTCAAATCTAATCTGAAAATTTTAAGTTTCTACACTACTTATAACAAACGTTTCTCCTGTTCATTTAAGTTATTTTAAAGGCACTTAATGATACATACACCAGAACACAATGACTAATAGATATAGTTTAATGAAAAGCAATTCACATAAGTCAAAGACAAGAGCATTATACAGACAAATCCAATAAACAGAATATGTGCCTATGGGGATGCCCTTCATATAATAATACTTCTGTATGACCATTCCAAGTCCTGAGAATCACAGGATCGTGTGATTTTAATTCCACCTCTTATAGGCTTAACTGCTGAATTCAACAGCTTGTTGACTTAATTGCTAAGATGTTTTTCATACTTAATTCCAAAATTCTTCATTCTTAATTCCCCCATTTTTAAGCTTTAATTTTTGTATCTTGTTACCACAAAACATTGATAATTAAGATCTCATGTAGTGGGTCTGTTGAACACAAAAAAGTGTTTAAAATCCACCTCATGAGATCTTAATTACCACTGTCACAATGGCTTTAACTAAACAGAAACCTAGATTACCTTTTAAATATGAGAAGCTGTGGCTGTCCAAGACTGATAGTGAAATAGTGACCCATTAAAGGCCCTTCAATCCATTAAGTTATTGTAAAAGATGTAATAACTTGAACTTGAACTTTATTGCCATATATAACCGGTACATGTACTGGTACAATGGAATTCTTACTTACAGAAAGTCTCTCGATTGTTAAAACAAGTGTAAAAACACAAAGTGCAGACAATGCATCAAGACAATATACAAATAAACAGTAGACAATGTACAAGTAAACTAATAAATTCTTAGTTTTGGTTTCGTCTTTTATGAAGTACATATTTCAAAGTCATTTTTCTAGTTGCAAAAACTTCTACCTTTCCCTGTCTCTTTTTATATACAAAGCAGGTGGTTAACTCAGTCTGATCTTCCCTACTTACTGCACCTCCCTTTTCTGTTCACACCTCTTGATTATTCTGATTACTGTTTCATCACCTTTCCTCAATCTCACATTGTCTTCCTTCTCCACTGACTCCCACTGTACAATTTTTCTTTCTCTAAACTTAATAAAAGTTCTGCCACTTCCAATTTTTCAGTGCTTAGTTCATGTCTTAACTTCTTCTATCCACTTGACTTTTGCCCCGAGCTCCCATCCCCTTTCCTGGCTCTCCTTCACCTTTCTGCACAGCTAAGAATAAATGGAGAACCCTTTTCTTTCCCTTCTCATTTTTTCTCAAACCTTCCCACTCCCTCTATCTTCTCTGACACTAACATCTATTCCTTCCTCCTGGTCTATTACAGTGCTACAGTGGTTCCTACATTGGCTCTCTGCACAAAACTCACAGTATCTCCTTCTAGACCCTCTCATGACCTCAGTGTTCCTCTTCTTTTGCCAAACTAGCTATTCCTCCACTCTGATTCCTAGCCTCCAGGGTCCATCTACTGTATTTGCATCCCTCGATGTGCAGTGGAATATGTTTCTTTGAAGTCAGAACTGCTTAGTCCCTGATCATTTTTTATCTTCCCCTCAAAACACATCTGTTTAGACAGCACCTGTGATTTCTTTCACACTGCTGTGAACTGTTATTAACCTCTGCTCAGTGGCATTCCTTCTAAACTAAAATCAATGGTTCCATACTTCCATACTGTACCTACAGCTGTTGTTTACTGCTCAATGGGCATTGTTTTCACTCTGCTCTACATTGCACCGGCACTGCACTTCTAATGTGTGCCTGTCTCGCTCTTTTAACTTGCTGATGATTTGTATATCCTCTTACGTTTTTCTATGTATTTATTTTTTTTACTTTATGTATTGCTGTGTATTGTTGTGTATGTTACCATGTGCAAACAATAAATCATATTTTTAGACTCTTTTGGACTAAAGAAACACACTGCAGAAAGCAACCTTTGAAGAACTGTATGATCATACCTTACAAATACTGTACATCCTAGCAGCTTCCTCCAGCAATCATTTTATAATATCCCTTCACATCTTTTTAATATATTACATTGATAAAAAAGGTACTTTTATGTAGATCCACACTTTGCCAGAAGAGTTGTTTTAAACTCCTGTGACTTAAAATAGTCACATTGCATAAATGTGTTTGTAGAGTTATTGTGAAAAAATAGCAACAAAACACTGTAAGAACAACCTTAAAAAGGAATAATGATAGCAACAAATTTGCTCTGAGAAAAAAAAATATTCAGAAGAGGACTTTTATTTTGCTTTACTGTGTTGCTGAACATTTAACCTACAGTACCATTAACATTACATTAATTGTTTTCTGCTCTCTGAAAATGAGTAATAAGAGATAAAATATGACTAAAGGCAAAGACCATTTGCTTTAACAATTTTGTTTGTTTACTTACACTTAATTAAAATTTGAATTCAGTGTTTGTTTATGAAGGTAGATGGCACTTAATGTTTTTAAGAGATTGTGCCTCTAGTACAAAATCCAAACATTTTTTATTTAATGCATTATTTAAGCTATTTTCATGCACTGTTGTCTTTGCACTATTGCAATAATAAGAATATTTGTCAATATTTCAGGCTTGTAGTACAAGACTTTAGGTCTTCATTTGAGCAGTAATAAAAGCCTAACTTTATAATTCATGTATTGAAAATTGAAAAAGACAAGCTTTCTGACTCAGATATCTTATGCAGTTCAGATGTGACTCTCAGAACTTTATTGTTTAAGAGCATTAAAAGTTGTGGAACTCTTTGAATAGTTAGATCTCTCTTTATGGCTGTGTAACCTCTTTTAACATTTGTTAGATTATGTTAGAACGATTACAAATTATGTTAAATTAATTATATCTTTTGCCCTTTCCTAATTACCATTTCAGGTGTATACATTCTTACTGTTATTGTTTATATGTATTTACATGCAGTATTATATACTGCATTATATTTTTACTGTATATACTGTACATTTATCATTTATATGCAATGATTAAATACTGTATGTAATCTTGACATCATTTCATAAAAAATAGAAAATTAATGAAAACGTATACTTACATAAAGCACAAAAAGACTGAAAATAATCTTTCTTAAATCCATGTTGTCAGCCAGGCAACTCTTAGCCTATTTGATATCTCCATAATCCATTTATTGACAATCATAACTCCAGTCAATTGAACATTTCATGGACAATAGAAAATGGTACAAACTTCAGATCATCACTGGATCCAGCCTTACAGTCATAAATTTCTTCTGGATTTTGGAGTTACATAGAAATATTCCTAGAAAGATGTTACTATTATGTTCAGTGACAGATAACAGAGACTTTAAATTTCATCAGTTTAATACAGTATGTTTTATAGATGTTAGTGACTCCCAATCATCTGTTTTCTTTAAAGAGAATGAGTAGAAAAAACGCAGTATCAAGGCCAAAAATATTAGATTCAAAAGTCTTCAATATGAATCTCAGTTCCACGATATGGCAGGCAAATAGAGAGATAATAAAATGTCCTCCCGTTCTTTCACTGTAACTCTTCTAAAGTCCAGGATATTTCTTCTTTAAACCAGTGCCCTCTGTCTCCTGAAGTTTTGACTGGAGTAGCTGGGTTTGAACTACTCTGTCCCAGAGAACTTGTGAAGTGTATGTTAGTTGTAATGTGATACACTTTGAGACACATGGAACACTGAAGTATTTGATAGTAGGGAAGGGCTAAAGTGACACAGAGCCCAGTGACTTGTAGTACTCCATTCATGGCACAGTTTTTGCATTCCTACACATCACTTGACTTAAGTGAGATTAGCTGCTGTGGGAAACAATATCAATAAAGATTGCTTGCCCTCATTTTAAGCATTTATTAGAATTAATGTATCAGTGGATTTATTTTTATATAAAGTGCTTATTTAACAGATTTTAACTTCATCCTCTTTCACCTAGGACTGTTCAGCAGTCCAAAGACATACTGCTAGGTTAATTGGTGTGTGCCCTGTATTAGGATGCATCCTGCCTTGTGCCCATTACTTGTTGAGTCATATATACTGTATAGTATAAAGCATGTTAGCAATATAAAGCTATAAAGCAAAGATGTACAGTACTGGATAAAACAATATGGTTTCAATATAACTGTAATACCATATAAGTCCAATATCCAGAACTGGGGAGGTGCCTTGTTCCCAGAACAGAAATAAGTTGAACAAAGTGATTGGGACTGGCGGCAAGATTATCAATGCATCCTTGGAGTCAATAATGTCTAATGGGGCAATATTTTATTAATTTACACATAAAATCTTGGATGACCCCTCTCATCCACTGTTTTTATAATATACTTTCCTACCCTCTGGGGAGAGGTACCAGCTCCCCTGTTTAAAGACTAAGAGAGCTTTTACTTCCTTTATAAAAAACGAAAGCATTCAATAGTTGATTGTTTTGGCATGCAGGGATCTTGAAGTAGATCCAAGATTTACTTAATTTCTTCTTCTTCTTCTTTTTCTTCTTCTTCTTCTTATTATTTTATTGTTATTTTATTGTTATACAGTATGTCATATTGTTGTATGTTATATGTTTATGAGTTCCTGATATAGAAGACAAATTCCCTTAGGGGCAATAAAGCTTAATTCATAATTCATTCAACGTACAGTAATATAATACAATACAGAACAGCATATCTGTGCAATACAGTGTAGTAACCTAATTATTTACTTTTTTACTTAGTCTTTCCAACTGTTATGTATGGTTGGGATAGATGGGGGTTGCCATTCCCTGGGCCATCACTCATCTTAGTTTAAGGATTTTGACATGAATGTTTTAATTCCAAAAACATAACATATTAGTCTTACAGGATATATTGTATAGTCTTATTACAAGGCAGTCCCCCTGCAAGCTGGCGAGTTGCCAACTTTATAAGGTTAATGCAGTTCAAACCCCAATTTATGTTGACATGCTGTGGTCCCTGCTTTGCTGGTGGAGAATCATAGTCCTTACTCAGCAGCACTAACATACAGTATACTATATGTCCATTGCGTGTATCTGAAAAGAGTGTTTATGGATGTACTGTATGAAAACTGTATTTTAGTTTATCACATAATCATGAATTTATATTTGAGCATCTTCCCATATAATGCACCTAGAAGTTATAACTAGACTTATTGGAACTAACCTCACAATATTCTGAGAGTAAATATAGTGCAGTCCTTGTTGGTGCTAGAAAGAAATAGAGTTGATAAGACATGTTTATGGACAACTGCCTGCGTACTGCAAGTTTGTTTACAAATTGTTTGTTATTAAAATAGTACATACCGAATTCTGTAAAATTAATAACTAATGATTGCTGCATGTTATAGTGCCACAGTGGTGTAAGTCACAGTAGCAGTGGTAGGAGTCAATGCACTGCTCTGCCCTGATTGCCTTGGAGACAGCTTAGGCAGAGCACCTGGTTGCAGTAAGAACTCTCACAATACCATGTGCTCTGGGGTATTTAAATCCTGCTCCACAGCGATCCGGTATTGATGTTGATCACATCAAAATCGAGTTACCTTCAGTGTCTGAGCAGAGCTTTACCTGATTTCCATTTCTCTTGGGCTCTGTCCATGGCTGTGCTGTGTAGGGTTGCTTACCATGTATTCGAGTTCAGGAACCTGCTGTGGACCTCAGCAGAAGACTCCCTCAGCCCGGTCTTCAGCTTATGTTCCCAGTCCATCCTGACGGTGCACCCTGGCCTGTTCACTGGAGGAGACTCCCTAATTGAGTGTGTGTTCTGTTCAGTCCTGTATTGACTGCTCCGACTGGGAAGATCCTGCCCGGCCTCAGTGCCATACCCCTTAGACTTACTGTACACTGTTTTTTCAGATGTAAATGAACTCAGGGCTGATTTCCTGGGCCCATTCCCTGTACATTGTTCCCAGATGTACTCCCTGCTCTTTGGTTACTTCATGAAATACTAATGGCTTCCCCAGAGCTATCAGTAAGGAAATGATAGTTTCCAACCAGAGTCTCTTGTTCTTTCTTCTCCATCAAATAGAAACTGCCCTTTTATTATTGATAGTCTTTGCTCTTCAGTATGAGTGCATATGTGCTGTGTCCGAAATCAGTACTCAATTCTCCTGGCTTTCTAAATCCAGTTTGAATTTGAATAAACCATATATTTTTATCAGTTTAATATCTGAAATGTCCCCAACACAAATGATGAGCACAAGAGTATGAAACACTTCTGTGAGCTGGACAGCTGCTAATCTCTTTTGGTTATTAGTAGCACAAGTGACAATGGCTTTTGTTTTCTGAATTTCAGAAATTGTTACATAATGTTTCACACAGACATGCTAATCTAACTTTCAACCATGCTGACCTCCAGGTTCTGCTTTGGACTTATTACTGTATATAATTTGACTCCCAGCTATAACATGAAGGGATAAAGACAAAATACAAACATTTACAATAATTTTGGATTTTTACATTTATTTTAAATGGTCTATGTAAACAGAACAGGAATTGTATGCCTGATCAAACCCAACATGTGAGGCAAATACATGTGAGCCAAATACATGCAGTTTACCTGGAAATTAAATACAAAAATCTACATTTCCCAAAGTCCCACACAAATAAAGTAACCATTGATCACATACTGTACAGTATCAATCAGCTCGAGCAAAGAAATGTCGAAATAAGGAATGTTATCAAGTTAAAGATTTTCATGAAGTAATATCCATACAGTAGATATCCATACATCAAAAATGACATTCTTGCAGACTTTATCTAGATTAATTATTTTCAACACTGTTTTGTAAGTAATCATTAAAATTTTAATTTTATGTGGTGCATACCTCAACATTAAAATGGCAAACTGCAATATTAACAATTTAAATATATTGATCTAAATATAGTGCAGACTTCAACTTGCAACTTACAGTACAAGACAAAGTCATTCAAATCCCTTCTCAAAGCTTTAATTTTCATCTGGCTTTTTTGTTGTATTTATTTTCTTTTAAATATGATATGTTTTTAAAGCCTTGGAGTATTTTTTTTATAATTAAATTAAAACATAAAAAATATTTTTCTAGTTCTAGTTCACACACAATTACTAAAATTACTAAAATTACTAAAAATTCTATATACTGTAATTAAAAATGAAATTCTGTTATTGTTATACAGTTTTGTGACATATCTCATTTAAAGTTGTGGTAGCAACTTGGAAATTACATTCTATCTCAACAAAATAATCACTGTATTTAATGAAATCGTCACTATTATGCATACATATGATTAGTGTAGTAAATTGGTTAATAATAAAAACACTGTACTGACTTGTATGACAACCACGCAGCAGTAGTACTTTAAGAATTCACCTGTCAGTTTTGCAGTCCTGCATCAGATTATTTGAAAAAAAAACAGTGACACACTTGAGTCCATGACACTGTGGTATATACAAAGCTATACCTACTGACATATTGTGCATTCTAACTGCTCTAGCTGCATCTGTATGATAAAATTGCATTTTAATATTGTTTTTTTTTTACTTTATCCTTGATAGAAAGCCATCAATTGAAAGAATATACTAAACAATTCATACAATAATATTACATTTGGTATCTGAATCAGAGGTTTGTGAGGCAATACAGAATATGTCTGGTTTGAAAAACAGTGGAAGATGAAATCCGTGCGAATTTTGCAATTTAGTGATTGCTTTTCACATAATAGGATATACAGTATAAGACCTTATTCAGATTAAGAAAAACATTTCATCGATAAAAAGTACCCCAACACTCATATACTGCGGCTAATAATAGCCCACATAGCTTACATTAATTAAATATATATACATCACAAATTTGAATCAATTTAGAATAGGAACTCTTATTCTCCAATTTTATTTGATCATTTACTGTATTGAAACACAGATAAAAACAAACTAGATAAAAATGAAATTATCTTATATGTTTTTGCTTTGGCATCTGATCATCATCTGTGTAAAGCTTTTAAAAAACCTTAAAGTATACTGTGATAAGTGCTAGATACTGTAGTACAATAGCACATCAGACACCCTGGTGATCAGCCCTGGTGTGTCCTGCATTAGGCAAAAAACAAGTAAACAAATGGTATCACATAGCTTGGCAAAGGGTTCTTCCTGCAATCGAACTGTTGACTAACTACCGGATCTGTGAGGTTATTTGATCATGTTTAGTTGTGACCTACATGTATAAAGTGTCCCAAAGATGTTTGATTTAGCTTAGAACTGGCAACACAGCACGGAAGTGCACAATTACAAGCATTTTAATGGTATTTGCATTTGTTGCAAGGAGCATTCCACCACAATTCCAAAGGCAGATTCTGTCTCTTTTACTGAGCAATGCCATTAGGTCCAGTTTATATGGATCTGAAGTATGGAACTCCAACTAAATCTCCTACTTAAAGATAACATGGAGATGGGTGGTACAGTGGTGTGGCAGTTAGCATTGCTACCTTGCAGGACTAGAGCCCTAGATTCAATTCCAGACCCGGGGTGCTCTCTGTGTGGAGTTTGTGTTTTCCATGTGATTGCTTGGGTTGCCCCTGGGTGCTCTGGTTTCCTCCAATAGTTTAAAACATATCGGTAGTTTAATTGGCTTCTTGGATATTTGGCGTTAGTGTACTGTAAGTGTGTACTGTACATGTCTGTATGTCAGCCTTGTGATGGTCTGGCATCCTGTCCCATGCATATCCTGCCTTGCACCCTTTGCTTGCCCAGATAGACTCCAGCTCCCCTACAGCCCTGGATTGGATGAAACGGTTAGAAAAAGGATGGATAAGAACAAGATTGGAAAGTTACTATTTAGTTAGTATTTATTTCTGAAGGCAGGTCAAAAGCAATGCAATGTCACTGTAAAACTATAAATAAGGGATAAAATGCAAATTAGATTTCCTAAAATGTTTCAGTATCTGCATTCCCCCTGCTAAAATTCAGATAAATTATTTCACTGTTTTGCAGTAAAAATATAGAGCTCACTTTGGACTTTATAATACAGATACGGACTCTTACAAACTTCTTTACTTCTTTCTAATGATGTCCCATTTGTTGAATTACAATGATGTATTAACATTTTTTAAAGCAGATATTTGAATATAAATTTAATTGTTTAGGCTAAACATTTTATGGTGAAAGAACTTAAATGTCAGCAGAAACTGCAAGGAATTATCTAAAACTAAAATACAGTATGTTGTTTGCATAAGTATTCTTCCCTTTGCCATGGAAAACCCAAATTAATTTATGTGCCAAAGGCTACATCAACAATGATCCTTGCCTATGTGAAATAAACTGATTTACATGAATACATGGGGATCAATACATTTACAAGACATAGTATTAATTTAATTAAATAGCTGTCATTGTAAATGCCAGCAGTTTACCTGGAAATTAAAATGTAATTCCACTCATTATGCTAATTAGTAATATTCACACATTTTAAGTCCATAATTGTTGTAATTATTGCAGAGTTGTATTAACAATTCAAAAATATTGAAAAAAATGGGCATTAAAAAGATATTCAATAAAAAGAAAAGTTTTAATGTGGTTTTGGAGATGCCAAAGAAAAATATCGTAGCACAACATACATTTGTCAAATTATGAGCAATTGTCTGCCTTTTGTTAATAACAAAGCAATTATTCTTTGTTATTAATTACTGTTACTGATCAACCGATCTGTAGTGATCTGTTCCTTCCTACTAACACCCTATTAATTGTCTGTTTACCATTTACAGGTTATAATAATTGCACAAAAGGAATTTACAGTTGACAAATCTGAAGTGGATACCTTGGTAACACTTAAGCACCAAGCAAATATTTTGAAAGAAACTATTGTGTAGTCTTTCAATTACATTTTTTCCACTGGGAATTTAGCCAATGAATTGTTTAATAATTGAAGAAGTTAGACTGCCCAGCTTTAATAATACACCATTAATTTATAATTACTGCAGACATGCTTGATGGGTCATGTCTTTTGTATTTAGTATAATTCAAAAATATGTTTTTACCAAAGAACATTTTCTATATGGTTAACAATAGAGACCTCAAAATGCTTCTAATAAGAAAAAAATTGTAAAAAGTAAAGAAAATGAGCACTAGAATTGTGTTCTACACTTTATGTACAATAGTAATTCACCTTGTATTTATTGATCACTGTAAAAAATGTGTGAAATGATAAAAAAATATCTGGGTAAATAGCTATACTAGTTGATCTGTTATCTCATTATCAAAGCCCCAAACCTCTTGTGAAACAGGTATTTAATACACATGTTGCAAACTCTTAATTCCACTGTTTTTACCCCATCAGGAAACAAATGTATAATTAAACATTTTGTGGGGTGAACAATAGATAATTCAACAGACGTATTCATATTTTTGTATATATGTTATTCACTCATTATTCTATTCTTATTCCAACATGTTTTACATAAATAGTTTATGTTTGGATTCTTATTATTTAACCTTCTCTGTATGCTGATTTCCTTTTAAAACATACTGTAATAATGATGTTTATCTAGACATTTCAATAAGAGAGAAAAAAGGAAAATATTAATTTCTTCCATTTTCATACTTTATGGTCCTTCAAGATTAAAGATTGCTGTTTTGACATTTGATTCATATCCAATTATAAACTGCTCATAACAGTTCATAATTCAAAACCATATATTTTAATGTTTGCCTATAGTACACTTCTTTATACAAGTGGTTTCCCTTAAAGAAAAGTTTAAATGAAACTGGATAATTTGGAAGCACTGACATCTTTGAACTTGTACAGGCTTCATGCTTGGCTGCAGAAGTTGAATTTTTAGTAAAGGCTGATGGCTCTGTTCCCATTGGTGGTGACAAAAAAAATAATAATGTTTCTGTCTCAATGCAGAGGCTTATTTACAAAAGCTGGGTTGTATAGAGATTATCTGAGATGAAACTGAAACATAAAAAATGTGTCTTCAGAGCTCCAAAAGAAAAGTGCTTTGGGCACAAGATTGATATTGATGATGCACCTATATTCCTGCACAACGGGATTCAACTGGATTAAAATCTTACCTAGGAATGATATTAATTTTTCTCATGATCCTACCAAATGCTACAATTGTGCTGCCCCAATAGATTTCCTCCTGTGCAAAATGTCCCTTGGCTATGGAATAAGGAGAAAGATATGGATTTTATACCCTCAAAGAAGTTGCTGCAATCTTCAGACTTTTCTGCCCCTTTGATTTACAGAAACCCTTCATTTTATGGTTGTGATGCTTCATCATACGAAAGTAGTTCACTAATGGCCTCAGGATGGATTTAGAGATAGGCATGCACATTTGTAACCAATGAATACACCATATGGTGTAATGCAGGATACCATCATGCTAATTCAGATCCATTTAGTCATCTATCTGTATCTGTCAGAATGGGTACTTTGTCCCTTATTGGTAATACTGTCTTATTGCTAGAAAATATTACAACTTTTGACATAAATGAAGACTACACAGTGCATACAGTATATGGTGCCTTGCAAAAGTATTCTCCCCCTTACAATGATGATCTATTTTCTTGAATTCCAGATGATGTACATATCCATGTTAAGCTGCCATACCAGGTTTCTTGCTCAGCACTTCATACATGATATGGCTAGATTGACCTAAGGAAGTTCCTAAACGACTGTCAAAGCTTCGTTGTAGGAGAATAATATGGCATCTTATGCTCTTGTTAAGAATGAGTGGCCAGAAGGCACAGCAGTCAAGTGTTTGAAGCCATATTTTATTCTGAAGCAGGAACTTAGTATACTGTATATAATGAGAATGTGTGTTTTGGGGAAGCTGTATTATTGCTATTCCACAAAGCTGTGACAGAGTCATTCAGAAACTTCATGAGGCTTCTGGGCATGTCACAAACAGTCTTGGGCGTTACTGCTGCCAATGCATGCTTTCTATCGTTGGCCATTCACAGTGTGTTGAAGACCAGTGGAAGTCACATCTATTTAATTATGCACACACCAAAGTATTTAGTAGTTTTGGACTTGTATTTCAAAGTCTTACATTGACTGTGGAGAAACAAAAACATATATGGGTTTTGTATGTCAGAAATTTAATAATATCTTTCTGACTTTGCTGAAATCCATCCAGTCATTTTTAATAACTGCTTAGCTCAATGTAGGGTCATGGCAGGCCAGAACTACTGTATACATGTACTTTGCAGATAATGAATGCAAGGCAGGATATACAGTCTGTAATACTACCTAAAATAAGCTCTGAGTTGCAAGGCCGCAACTTCTCCTCAACCTTTGTTCTGGGGAAAGGAATGTAAGGCCACACTAGGTGTAGAATGTAAAGGGGCAGTGATTCCCATTGAGAAGCTGGTGTCGTTAAGGGCCTTCAGCTGTTGACAGTTGGTGATTTGGTGAGTAACAGCTGTGGGCAACTTTAAAGTGGCATTATGTATAAGAATCACTTGCCTGCCTCCCTGCACAAAATGAGAAGGAACCTGGCAGGACAAAGAAAGGAAGAAAGAGAGTGCTTCTCCCATAGCAGTATGCTGTGAGGCTTGATTGTTAGTTTGTGTTAGTTGTGTGAGCCAGCAGGTTTTGCTCTGTGTAAGAGTCTGCTTGATATGTGTTGTAATCAGATGGTTATTCAGTAAGGCTAGTGGATGCATGTATGTGTAAGCAGCTGGCTATTCAGTAATCCTGGCAGTCGTGGGTGTGTTGTAAACAACCGCTTATTTAGAAAAGGCTGGTGGCTGTGAGTTTAGTGGTGTAATATAATAATAATAATAATAATAATATATGCTTACATTTTATATAGCGCTTTTCTGGACACTCCACTCAAAGCGCTTTACAGGTAATGGGGACTCCCCTCCACCACCACCAATGTGCAGCCCCACCTGGATGATGCAACGGCAGCCATAGTGTGCCAGAACACTCACCACACATCAGCTATCAGTGGGGAGGAGATAATTGAATATGGAAGTCTAGCAAACGAAACAGGCTGTAGTTTTACCCGGGAAGAACCAGTGATTGAGAACTAGGAACCCAGGTGGATCCTACTGCGAGACTTTAAAAAAGCTGTCTGTTTGGGAGGTGTGCTGTAAGAGCCACAGGCTGCTGAGCTGTACAGTATGTCACACCCCATTGAATGCAAGCTACACTTTGTGTTGTGAGTTAAAAAGTCTAAGTGTGAGGTTAATAATTGGATGTATGTTATTGTGTGCATGTAGGTGCAATTTCTGAGGGGAATGTACAGTAGTATTTAAAGAGACAGTCGGTTTGAGGAGTGAAAGGAAACAGAGCTGTCTGAGTGAAGTCCACTGAGTTGTAGTTTGTGAATAAAAGTGTGATAATGAGTGAAGTCCAGATAGCAGGAGTGCAACCAGAAGAAACTTACTCTACACAATGTACAATGATATAGGGGTCAGACTGGCTGCTGGCCTCTGACAGTTTTACAGAGCTCAGGTGAGCAGGTACTGCAAACTGAGTGTTGTGCTGGCAGCTGCTAGTTAACACAGCCTGGTGGCAGAAGGTAGAAGCACCAGCAGCTGTATGCTAACAGGAAGTCAAAGAGCAGACCGGCGGAGCACAGGTGGTATTAACAGACATAATGTTGAAAAGCAGACTGGCAGATGCCAGGGAGCACCTACAGCTGTTAAAAGTGTCTGTTTATGTTTTTTGTCCAACATACTGTCAATACCACTGACAGGAAGTGGCTGGAAACTAGGGATACTGGCAGCTCCTTTATTTGTGTGTTTTCAGATTGCGTGAGAGGCAGATTGGCAGAACCCAGGTGAAGGCCAGTGCTGCTTATGTTTGGAGTTGGACTGGTAGAATCTGAGAGGAACCAGTCCTGCTCAAGTGAGTAGTAATGTTAGATGTTCCCATAAGATGCATTCTGGTGGTACAGGGTGAAAGCTGTAGCAGCTGTATGCTGACACAAAGTCAAAGGGCAGCCTGGCAGAACACCAGGTGAGCTGATAGCTGCTAAGGCAGTAATTCTGCACTTACTGTAGGAGCTGAGTGATTGAAGTATTTCAACTGAGTAAATACTCTGAGTTACTTGGAGTAAATACACCTCTGAGCAGGGAGCTCAGAGTAGCTGGGTGCTCCAATATAAATATACCAAGAAGCCGAGAGCTCCAAAATAGTAGTTTGGTTGTTGCTGTGTCAGACCGCCAGTAAGGTAATGAAGGCAGTAGAGCAGTTGCTGCCAAACGAGAATGACCGAGAACTGTGGTTTTCCTCTGCTACTACCCATAAGGGACAGCTTGTGAGACAGATATTCGTATGCTAATGCATTGAGTCGGCAAGTGAAGTGTCAGGGGAGAGGGTAGTGTCAAGCCTATCCCATGAGAGTTATGAGTTATCTGGCAAATAATTAGCCTAGACAACATGTCTTTTGATTGTGGGATGAAACTGCAGTACTTGATGGGGAAAAAAAAAACTCTGTGACCATGGGAACATGCACACTCTACACTGAATGTAACCCAAACCAAGAACAAATCTAGGACTTAAGAATATGAAACAGAAGGACAACACATAATCTATCAGCCATTACATTTGGCTTTTGAGATGAGGTTTAAATATTCATGCTCTCCAAATTTTCTGTCAATGACACAAAAACAATTTTTGTGAAAATCCTTTAAATGATAGACCTACAGATTTTGGATGTAAATGATAGCAGAACAACATTGATCTATTATCATGCTGAAATGAATCTTTTAGCTAATTCAGTCTGACTGTCAGTACAGGCTGTTTATTGCTATGATGAAAATTGATCAATCCAGAGCTTTTTCCCTTTTCAAGAAAAGTTACTTTGAAATGTCTCTCATTTTGTGTGAAAAATCAAATACTTAAATACTTAAAGTAACCCAATAAATATGGGAACTACCATAATTGTTTTTAAATCAGTGCTGAAAAATAAGTAAAGTGGAAAAGGGGAGTCTAGATAGCTACAAAGTCTTTGTTGGCTAATTTGTTCTCTAAATGAAAACATTTAAATGCAGTTTCCCTGCCAGGTTTGTGATGATTCAGGTCTACTTTATTTTGTAGTTGTAGCGGCGAGGCTTATTAATAAGGAAGAATTAAGTGTTCTGAGCCTTCCCAAATGAGGCCCCATTTCTCTGTTCATCTCTGTGGTGCAGCCACAGAGAAACTATTCATGCAGGCTGATTTAAGGTTTCCTAGGACAGCTCCCAAAGGGGGATGCACTTAGCTAAGCCTGGCTATCATGATCAATGGTCATCCATTGGCGCCTATCTGTCTAGGGAGTGCCAGATGGACATCTGGACTGCATTCCTAAGTGTCAGGAGTAAGTGACTCATATCTCACCTTGATCAACCAATCAGGGACTGGTAGGGCTGAGTAACCCACGTGGGACTCTGATGCCCATGGAACTTTCAGCCAATCAACGAGCTGAAGTTCCTCCAGGTAAAAACAGGCAACAGAGAGAGCCTGTAAGATTCAGTGGACTTATGTGGACTTTTCTAAAGGGAATTCAAAGGAGAATTCCAGGGCAGGACAGCCCAGGAGCAGAAGGCTCCCAAGGGCAGGACATTCTCTCAGCGCGCCTCCTGACCATCCTGAGACTCAGCCCGGACAACCACGGAACGGCCAGTGTGTCTGAGTGCCAGAACTTTCCTTTGTTCTAAGAGTCTAGAGCGGAGGTTGCCAGAGAGTAACCAGAGGATCCACCTGAGGTTAGCACCAGCAGCAGGCCTCGTGAACAGGTCGGAACTGTGGACAGCTGAATCACTATTCAGAACTAGCGCTTCATCAGGAACGAACCGGTCCTCTTCCTGACCTGCTGGGACCCACAGTAACTTTTCTCCTGTGCACAAACTTTGCTAGTTAAAGCCAACACTAACTAGCCGGTCAGTGAGCATCAGCAGCGTACCGTCGCAAGCCGCACAGCACAGCCTGGCACGGAGCCAGAGAGCGCGGATTGGACAGCAACAAGCCTGCAGCTGATTGTTTGTGCCTGCAGGAGATATGAATCCCCAGAAATTGGATGAGTATTCAACTTCACTGCATTACTGCTCGAGAATTCAATTGTTATCCAAACCAGTTGATATCAATTTAATTCCTAAGAGTTATGTACTTGTTTTGAGTATCTAATGTAGAAGTTATAACCAAGTTCATTTATGAAACGGTCTAAATGAATGATATACTGAACGTATGTCCTCTTGATGTGTAACTCTTTGTAACTGAATGAATATATATCTTTTGTATTCTGATAACCCTCTCGATAAGATCTGTTAGGTTTATATGCATATTCTATGTATTAATAAATGTATCCTCGTGTATTAGTACCTGTGTGTGTGCGTTGTTTGAGTTATGTCGCATGGTTGGATTCTAAAGCCATCGCAAGAATCAATTTTGTGATTTACTGCTACAATTAATAATTGTCACAGTAAATGCCCAAACCCTACAGAACTGCTGCCTTCAGAGAGCCACTACATTTACATTTTGGCTATGGCAACGTTACATAGTCAATCCAAAAAAGCTTAAATAAAAATACATACAGTATGTATAAAATACAAAAATCTTAAATACATACAGTAAAAATGCTTTAAATTGATTATTTTATCCATAAACATAAGAAAATGCCATCTATCCTTATATTCTGTAGAATTACAGTTACAATCATGTATGGGATTACATGAAAACTAAATTACCAGATTTCAACCAAATGAACCATGTTAAATTATGCTTATCTCTGGGAAATAATTTTTACCCCTGTTTAGATCACCTCTTTAGTATAATGAATAACATACTGTACATATACACGTATTACATCCTCTCTACCAGTCTGGCATGTTTATTGTGTTTTAGAATTAATAACAGGTTAGATAAAAACAAAATATTTTGTTTAGTACACTGGCTGTGACTGGCTAACTAATTGCTACACTGTTTTTTAAACATTTGCCTTTGGCACGCATGGTACAAAAGATACATTTAGAGTAAACTCATGATATAGGCCTAATAGTTACCATACATAACCTTGGATTCTTAGAATTTTATTATAATTACACATGATGGCTTCTGTGCTGCAACAATATATATAGTTGTGCACATAAAATGGGTTGATTATCTTTCAGTCTGATTCCTTCCTTTAGGCATATTTTTTCTGATTTCATTCCAGTTTTAACTGATGACTTACTGTATTGCTTAGCGCATGCTTTTCTCCAGACAAAAATATCTTAGATACCTCTACCTTGAAGTATTTACTGTTTCCTTATTTTCAAAATACAGCAATACAGCCCATGATGATATATATATATATGCCATGCTGTTATAGATTACAAGTCTTCCAAATTATTCACTGTAAATTACAGTAATTATATCTCTAGAACAAACAGAAATCTTCAGGTGTGGTCTATATTGTATACAGTATATCTAGTGTAAAACTCGTGAGAAATAGAAAAGCAGCAGATTTACCACTTTGTAGACTAGAGGGTCACCATTAATCGAGAGAAACTGGTACCTTGCCATCCAAAAGAGTTGCTCACATGAGATTTTGGAAAAACGTTCATTTAAAAATTCCTTTACAAATTCTATGGTATAGGAATCCAGTGTCATTATATTTTTAATTATAAAAACATATTAAACAGACCTGGGATGCACAGTCCATGTACTGTGAACAATACTGTATACGTAGTACTGTACATTAGTGAGACAAGGAAACCTGGGAGACAGTATCTTAACCAACATTTTAGAAGAACAATTGCTACAGTAACATTAATATCAGGAATCCAGGGTTAGATCTGTCCCAAAGCAAAAGATACACTATTTTCATCAACACTTGAACTGTCTTTATTTACATACTGTACATTAACAATGAGTATATTAAAGACAAGTGTGTTACATATATTAAAGACAAGATTAAACTGTAGCGTGATAGTTGCAGTCAGAAAAAAATTCAGTTGAAAGATGTTTTCATCACTTCACAAGGATTTGCAAACTTCCCTGTAAGAAGCACTCTGCGTAAAACAAGTGAACTGAAAAAGCATTGCAGAAACAGCAAGTGTGCTTTTTATGCTAAACCAGTGAAGAAAGTTAATGAGGTAACAAATGCTTCTTTGCTTGATGCTGATTTGTAAATGAAAAAACAAGGCAATGACAGTATAATTGTGAATGGCAAGATAACAGTTATGTTTGTTACCATTTAAAAGTTTAAAAGTGTGCCATTTCAGGATTGCAGTTAGAAGTAAATATTTCTAAATGCAATTCTGTAAGAATGGTATCTGCATTATCTGCAGACATGTTTGATCATCTATATAGGAATTTAATTTCATGCAAGTGGTTTTCCATTCACTGCACTCAAGTGACAGTGCTTAGTTGGTTTTGTTCAAAAAGACTTCATCATTAAAGATGAATTTTCAATATTTGTGCCTTGAAAGCCCAAACCAGAAGTAGCATACTGTATTTTAGAAAGTTAAGATTCATTATTTTTATTTGAAGTGCAGACCATGCTATCTCCGGGTTCTTAAAGTCCCACTAACTAATTCACTAACACAAAAATGGTGATGCATGAATGGGATTTAACAATCATATTCACAACATTATTAAAATTGTTACATTTGTGTTACAACACTGTCAGTTTAAATCACTGCTAGAAGAGCTGCCATCCCCATATTGTGACACTAAGACTTAACAAAGGAAGTGTTCTGAGTCCATTTGTTTTACTTGTCTCAGAAATAAAAGCAGAATTAGAATCATATGAATGTTCCTCTCAAATAACAAACTTTGAGTGGATGTTTGAAGTGGCATTTCTAAGATATGACAGAAAATGTGAACACCCTGAGGTGTGAATTGCAAGGGAAAGCAAACAATATTACAAACATTATCAGTGGAGTGAAAGCTGTCAAACCAAAATGAAACATTTGGGAACAGCAAATGTAACTGTCCATCTGTGCTGTAAATACTGTTAGAAAATAAAGATGCTATGGCTCTCCTATAATATATATTAACAAGAACAGTGACCATTTGAATTGGTTTGGCCTAGAATTAAAATACTGTTTTCAGTATCTGGGGCTCTGTGTGATGTAATCTTCAAACAACATTTTTGGAAGTGAATGTTAATGTCATTTCTGAATAAATTATCTGACTGTTTAACCTGGGTTATGTTTAAAAAAAGAGATGACAAATCTGCAAGATAACATTCAGTTTAAATAAAAAATAATTCTTTAAAGTATTTTAGATACAGCCTTGGATATATAGATGCTGTAAGATCCACATACCAGCAATGAAAGTAGCTTCCTTGTTTGGTTTGACATATCTTTGTGAGTCTTCCTTTTCTGACATGAACTTTATTAAATTAAATGATGAATTTGATAAATGAGCATCCTGATGACTCCATCACAGTAACCCCGTCAGGAAACCGAATTATACAGTTCTGGGTGACACCATGCAGTGTCAATTATTATACTGAAATAAAGATAACTTTGTTTTTTTTATTTTAAATATATACTTTAAATTTCATTATACTTACTTTACAATTACATGAACACCCAGGAAAGATAAAATAAAAAGTAAATCAGACCCCTGATTTTAAATTGATCTCATCAGGTCTCAGAAACCAAACATGCCCCTGCTCAGTACTAGTGATGGGAGAGCTTAAAGGAAAAGTGTATCCTGTGTATCCACGTTTTCATTCGACCTTATGTATTAACAAGCTTCATTGGCTCATTGTAGTCTTAATTGGACCAATTTAGCATTTTTTGTTTTCCATTTCTTCATGTACTGTTCTTTGAAGAAATTTAGAAAAACCTACAGTCACCTGGAACTCCAGAACCAGGATTACCCACCACTCCTGTAGTTGGTGCTGGTAAACCTGATGACACTTTTCGTTCTGGACTAGAATTTCTAAAGCATTGTTCCAGTATGGTGAGAAAAGACACTGTGATGTGGGAGGTGCCGTCCTTGGGATGAAATGTTAAGCCGATGTCCTAAATTTTTGGTTATTAAAGGTCCTATAGCACTTGTCATAGAACACTTTCTTTATGTGACATGCACAATGTGCACAATGTGGTCCACATCTCAGCTACATTACCCTATTCACAACTGGCAGCCCACAGAAGCTCAACAGGTGTGAGCCTGGCCAGTACCTGTGTGGGACACCTCCTGGGAAAGCTAAAGTTGCTGCTGAAAGAGGTGTAAGTGGTCCTGACTCTCCGTTGTCATTAAAAATCCCAGGTCATTTCTCAAACCAATTAGGGGTGTTTCCCCAGCGTCCTGGCCAAATTTCCCAATTTCTTTTTCCAATCATGGCTTCCTAATGATCCCTATTTATGAATTGGCTTCATCACTCTATTCTCCTCCCCACAGATATCACTGTGTGGTGAGCATAGTATTATTATTATTAAAATAAACTGAAAAATTAAAGGCAAGTGCTTACAAGTGACAGGATATGAAAGTGGTATGATTTGTTCAATCTGATAAAGCAAGGAAATTACTCAACAGTCTTGCAGCAATAGAGCATAAAGTATAGTCAACCACTGCTAAATTCAAAATCATTATTTTGAATCTTTTTTTTCCTGAAATTCTCAAGAAGCCAGTGTAAGGATTGAAAATGTGTTACATATACTCACACATTTTAGTTTTGGCTAAAATCCAACCAGCTGCATTTATTGTTTTTGTTAAGAATATGTTTGGATACGGTAGCAAGCATTGCATTACACTTAACAAGCCTGTAAAAAAGCCAACAACTTGCATTATATGCATCAGAAATGGTTCTCCTCCAATATGCAGAGGAATTTAGGATAGTATTAGCTGCAAGCATTTAAAAAAGTATCAATTAAAACAAGAGGAGATTAATGAGTGATATTTTATAGAAATAGCGATATTTGATAGAATTGCTTACATAAACTTAAGATTTGTTGCTGGTAACAGATACATGTACCTATTCATGTAGTACCGTATGTGTAGGTATTTAGATTTTTTTTCAATTGTTTATATATTTATCAAAACAATATTAAATATACTGAGAAACAATAAAGTGCCATTGAATATCATTCCTCCTTCCAGTGGCCTACATAATTTTATAGCACGACTTGTCAGATAGAAAGGTACTATTTCTTGCAGACATATTTTTTGGGTATGGCTAATTCCTTTTCCAGAAGTTATACACTCTCGTTAGCTTGCCAGATTCTGCCTTCTTCAAGTTTCCTATATTTACTGTACCTATGATTGTTAATGGAATACCCTGAAGAACAGAGCTGCCAGAACAGTTTATCATTGAATGGATTACTAAGTGCAACCCACATAATGTCATTATAGCTTGCATCTACTGACATTTACTAAAACCATGACCTTATTCAAAATTTGCTTGGAAAAGTGCTAAATATTTTTTGTATCTTGATCACCAACTATCCTGTTAAGAGTTTTATTTGATCTAGCAAATGTTCCTTGTGATTCCCCATATGAACTCTCTGCACTTTCATTCATACATTGAGTCCCCATATTGAGTGTTTGCTCTTTGAGAATGACTAGATTTTCTGAATATTAATGCAAGTCTTAGTTACAATGATAATTCATCGACAGCTCTCTGATCCATAGCCACATAAGCACTGAATGACATTTTTTAAATACTGCACATACTTCTGCTACAGCCAATTCTAGAGGATTATTTAGATAGTTGTGTCAGCATTGACAGGCTGCAAGGAAACAAATGAAGGTTTATTCACCTGAAGAAGATTCCACAGCCAAAATGTGTTTCCTTTCTTTTCTTTTCAGCATGGAATAGACCTTTACTTGTAGAGATGGCTACTTTAACAATACCAAATCATCCACTTTAAAAATACATCTTGTCCCCAAGAACTGCTTATAAGATTTAGTTCTACAATGTATAAATTCAAACATAATTATACTTGGCTGAATAAATGTTTGTAATCGTGATGCATCATCTAACTACAGGTGGATCAATAGGTTATTTGAATTGAAAGGATAAGCTATAACAACATTGTAAACTGCATCACATTTGTATATTTGTCACCAAATACTGTTTGATTTATTTATACTGTTTTTTTTTTCATCATTTGGTGAATCCCCAAAATCTTTCAGATAATTTCTGAATAATTTTAGTTCTGGAGTCTAAATTAATGTTATTGACTTATTCTACAATGGCTAGTCAGCATAATTTGTTTGGCCTACCAGCCAATAATTTGCAGGTTTAAATTAGACACACTTGGGCTAATTGAATAATTGGTATCCAGAGAAAGTGAGATTCAACATGAAGGAGAAAAGTGGATAGAATAGATCTTTAGGAGTTTTAGGAATGTCTTGGTTTTCTGTATGTAACAATTGTTTTTATACTGTTATTTCTTGATAGAGAACATTGGATTCTTGTTGATTTTCTGTTGTTTTGTATCTTTTGAAATACTCCATCAGCTACTAGACTTTCTTATGATGGTTATAATTTAGTGCAAAGAATACTGTCATGACTGTAGTCCCTCCCCCCTTAAGGGTGCTCCTGCCCTTTCACTTTGGACTTGATTTTGTGCATCTGTCTCCTGATCCCAATCCACCTTAAAAGCCAGGCGCTGACATTAATCCTGGCTCTGCATCTGATCTCCGTATCGTGCAAGTCCGGGACCTGGAAGCGCCTGGTCCCGTTAAGGTCTTAATCTCTGTTCCCGTTCCCATTCCCCAGTTCCGACCTGGTTCTAGTTTTTATCTTTTCTGTTTTTGGATGGACCTCCCGGTTTTGGACTTGCTTTCGTTTTGGATTCCCCCTTTGGATTTCTACTGGATTGTTTGCCCCGGACTCACCCCCCTGAACACCAGCGCACCAAGGACACGCCCCCCTGTTTTGATCCCCGTTTCCTGCATGGCTTTTCCCCCAGTGTTTCCTCACTATTCCGAATTGTGTCGTCCGCATAGGGTCTGGAAAGAACTGTTCATTACAAATACTATGGATTCCATCCATCCATCCATTTTCACTCTGCTTTTCCTGGTGAGGGTCACGGTTGCTGCAAGCCAAGTAGATTAGCCCAGACTTCCCTGTCCCCAGCAACAGATTCCAGCTCCTCCTGGGGGATCCCCAGGTGCTCCCAAGACAGCCAAGAGAGATAATCCCTCCAGTGTGTCCTGGGTCTGCCATGGGGTCTCCGTTCATTGGGATGTGCCCAGAACAGCTCTAGTGGAAGCCGACCGGGTGGCATACTTATGAGATGCCCAAACAACATCAACTGGCTCCTCCTGATCTGGGAGAGCAGTGACACTACTCTAAGGCTCTCCCAAATTGTCAAGCTCCTCACCCTGTCATGGAGAGCCAACCCAGCGGCACCAAGGAGAAACGTCATTTCTGCCGCTTGTATCCGCAATCTTGTTCTTTCAGTCATTACCCACAGCTCATGACCATAGGTGAGGACAGGGATGTAGATCGACCAGTAAACTGAGAGCTTTGTCTTCAAACTCAATTCCCGCTTCACCACCACGGACCAATACAGTGCCCAAAACAGCTGACGCTTCCCCAATCCGCTTGTCGCTCTCACGCTCCCGAGATACCTAAACTCCTCCACTAAGGGCAGCTGTTCCCCTCTCACCTGTAGAGAGCAATACACTCTTTTCCAGGAGAGAACCATGACCTCAATCTTGAAGGTGCTGATTCTCATCCCAGACGCTTCACACTCGGCAGAGAATCATTTAAGTGCATGCCGAAGGTTACAGTCAGGTGATGCCAAAAGGACAGCATCATCTGCAAATAGCAGAGATGCCACCCTTAGTCCCCCTAACTGGACACCCTCACATCCTTGGCTGCCCCTTGATATCCTGTCCATGAACACCACAAACAGGAGCGTTGACAAGACGCAGCCCTGACGGAGTCCAACGCCCATGAATTTCCATGAATTGTTTTCACTTTTCCAATTGCAATTTTTTATTATTGACCAATTCTAACATCACATTGACATTGCTTAAAGTAGTAGCAGTTATGCAACTCATTATAAAAAGTTCAGTAAATAAATATATAGTCCACATTGCAATTGTATACAATTTTAGAATATGTAAGAACATTACAATAATACAGAAAAAAATATTTCCCGATCAACTGCTTTACATAGAATAATAATCTGTTTCTTAATGAATGTGATTCCAAACAGTTATTTAAAATGTCAAGAACTTATTCAACATCATGAATGGCCAAAATAATCTGTGTATTTTACATTATTTAATTGACCATAACATAATGTACAGAACCATAGTGTCTTTTGTTTTATGTATTAGACTATGTACTGTATTAATCTACAAAAACATTACTTATTGAATATTTATTGTTTATTTATATTTATAGTTATTGTTTATTTAGTGTATATTTAAAGATATATTATTCTTTGTATAAATAAAAATAAACATTTTAATAATTTGAATGTAAATTATTAATTATGCAATTTTATTATTTAATTGATTGCAAGGTTCACTTTATTTTTGTGAATTCTGTATGTAACTAAATCTATTTTGAATATTTTTTTAATATAGTGGTAAAGGCTAGTGTTAAATTTGGCCAGGATACCCCTACTATTTTCAAGCCTGTGATTTATAATGACCACAGAGAGTCAGGACCTTAGTTTTATGTCTCATCCAAAGGGTGGCATCTTTTTACAGTATACTGTCCCCTTTACTATACTGCGGCATTAGCACCCACACAGACAACAGCGTGAGAGACCCCTTACTGTCCCCTTTAACACCACTTACATTTATTTTGTATACTATACACTATTTCTTTGAACATTTAAATATACACTTTGGAAAAATGTTATGTTGAAATGTCCAACTTTAATCTTCTTAGCAGGATTCTGGCCAAAATACCTTGATATGTACAATATAGGACCCCAACTATATTAACAAAAGTTTCAGTAATGTAATTACAAAAGAATCCCAATGCATAAAATACTTTTTTATGTTTTGCCCTCAGAAGTGGCTTCTTCTTGAAAATCGCCATTCAATGCTCTAGTTTTTGGTACTTTGTAACTTGAAGGTATCAGTTTGCTTAAGAGATGTCTTTGCATTTGGATTTGCCATTGCCTCCTGAACCACTTTCCTCACAGTCTGTGGTGGCACAATACCCTTGCATCCTATTCCTGGCATTATAACAGTAGCCTACAGAATGATTTTTGGTTTTTTTTGTGGTTGGATATTATTTTAAGAATAAATTAGTTGTGTGAATAAATGTGACTCCTGTGTTTTATGGAATTTTATGAATTATTTATGACAAATTTGACTTTGCTCTGAACAATGCCATTGTGATTACAGTATATTTTTAGAACTGCTTTAGGCTAGATACATTGTCCAATTTCTAACTCATTCTGTTATATCATGTTTTTCTTCCTATTTCATTGGAGGCATGAATAAATCTGTAGACGATGCTAATATGTTTTATGACAATTTCATCTCTGAGACAGGTCTATTTTAAAAGAATAGTTTCTTCTATGTGTTTGATAAAACTTTACGTACGTGTATGTACAGTAGGATTACCATTTTGTAGATTATATAAATGCTTTGTGAAGAATGTTTTATTAAAAGCATAGAACGATTGTTTACAGAGTGTGAGTGGACTTGTCTGCTTGGAAGTAAAAATACTTGTCAATTAATTATTGTAAAAATCTAAAGAGAACTCTGGTTAAAATTACACATTAAAAATCAAGCATTAATCATGCTAAATTGCTAGAATTATAAAGTCCAACATATGTCCAAATGTTTACATGAGTCTGAGTTCTAATTTCACAGATTTTAATCTAATCATAAAAAAACTTTAGCATATATGTTTTGTTGAGCAAATAGGAAAAAGCACGTCTAAAATCATACACAGCACATGAATTGGAGAAGATTATATGATTACATGTTAAATGCAGTTCACAGTTCAAGAATTTGAGCTTTAAGGGTTTCCTTATTCTCAATAATGTAGCAGAGAATTCTAAAAATGTTGCAGTGTTTTTTCAGCCTCCCCACAGAACATTCATTTTGTAACCACTAGGTCAGGGATTGACGGCAATATTCAAGGTGCATTACATTTAGCACTACAACTCCTCCATTTCATGACCACTCAGAAGGCCCTCACCCACCCCCAATACCATTACTCTTTCAATTTTTAAAACAATGTATTTTTAAGGTATGTTTTATAAAGTAATGTAGGCTAAAGTAAAGTTTGTTTAATATTTGTTTTATTGTCATTTAAAAGTCAATATTCTATTTGATTTTACACATAGCAAACATAATTATTAATATAATGACAATCTGGCAAACAGAGATGAGATTCTTGATCTCAATTTATGATTAAGCTTTACATTTATGCTTTTTAGCTTTCTGATTCACTGGTATTTTCAGAAATATGAGACCCATAAATGCCACGGGCCATCTGCGTTAGAGGAAAGTATTATGTATGGCTCTCAATGAGTCTATACTAAAGGGTATGAGATATAAGATTGACATTGTGACATTATGAACCTGTTTTGGAGCATGAAATTCCCATACAATTGCATACAATGCCTTGAAAAAAGTAATCAGACCCTTGTTAAAGCTTGCAATCATTAATCAGTGATAATTAATGACATAATGACGTATAATAATCATAATAATTAATGGCATAATTAGCAATGAATATTTGTTATAGTGGGGAGTTGTGCCAAGGTCATTGGCTGCAAGTGAACAACGGTAATCCCACATTGAAAAACAGAAAGAGGAAAGACAATGTTTTTGTAACGATGCGTTCAGAAGAACCCTATGCAGTAATGAATGAATTCAATTGGGCAAGGCGAGGTTGGTGTTGGTTAGGCAGGCTGAGTGTCAAAATCCAGATAGAGAAGGCTTTTCGTCAAATCCAAAAGGGACTAGGCAAGGTTGACATTGGTGAGGCAGGCTGAGTCGGGATACAAAAGGCAGAGACGAAAAAATGTATCCTTTGAAAGGGTTTAGAAACGATTGACAAACGAGGAGAACAGGAGGCTGTTTAATTCCAAGCAATGAAGTGCAGTTTGAGGAAGGTATAAATAGCAGGTGCGGTGAAATGCGAGAGGTGTGATAGGATGATTACTTAGTGCACCCTTGTTTATGAGAATTGGATCAGACTGGTGTCTGATTATCTGAGGTCAAGGGAATGTTCCAACGTTTAGGAAGGTTAGGATAGGTTTTGAGTGTGACAGTTTTGGCTATTGTGCCTTCTTCATGTGTGATATTTGTTACTTACACAATCTTTTCCATGATTTCGGAATAAATGTACCTATCTCTGTATGAGATACCATATGAACTACACCATATAGTGAAGTTCAAGCAAAGATTCAACAATAAAGACCAAGGAGCTTTCAAAACACCTCATGGATAAAGTTGTATAAAGGAACAATCAAGAGAATGGTATAAAACATTTTAAAGACTCATCTCTTTGAGCATAAAAAAATTATCATTAAGAAGTAGAAGCACCCAAAAACTAGATCATGTGTTCTAGATCAGGATGTCCCTCCAAACTGATCTCCAAACTGAGAAACTTTCCATGGGTAAACAATATTTCAGTCTCTGCACAGAAGGGGTTTGTATGGAATTCAAATTTCACAACACATTTGCAGCACATCATTTAGATGATACCACAAACATTTGCCAGAAGATTTTTGGGCCAGACGTGATATTAAATAGTGAGAGGTCATGGGTAGAAAAATGGGAAGGTGTATAATACAGTTATGAGGAAAAAGGATTCAGTCTGTGTGTTGGCTTCAGCAGGAGTGAAAGAGAGTGTGAGATCAAGAGGGTGTACCCAGTAGCAGTGAGCTTATACTGTAGGCTTGAGGGACTCAGTGACCTAGGGCCTATTGAGATAATGCAGCTTATGCTGTATAGAGAGACATCATAAGTGTTGGACAGGCTGTGTGTGTGAGAGAAAGGAGTCTAGATAGCATGGGTGGAGTCCGAATCCTCCCTGGCTATACCATCAGCAGACAGGTATGACAGGTATGGGGTCTCCATGAAAGAGAGAACAATCAAGCTTCTGCTTTGTCCGGGACACAAAATGATTATTGAAGAAAGAGAGTCTATCCTGGCCAAACAGAATCAGCTGGTATGGTTAGAGACAAAACTGGTTGTTTGCAAGGATCACATACTTGTGGAGGACAGTGAGTGAAGAATAGAGCTAATTGAGTTAAAGTGATTATATTATGGATTCAATTGTTGAATGGAGATTAGTGAGCATAATAACAAATCTGAGTGAGTGAAACCCCAATAGAAACAGAAAATTGTTTTGACAATGGGAAATCTAGGTGCCTAAGAGTGTTTCTGTTAGTGAGGTTAAAAGACTGGCTACTAATAATGCAGAAAATTAAGCCAGCAGGGTGGTGATTTAGAGTGGAGAAAATGCTGGTGTTGCACTTATCAGATTTGGCCTCTCTGACACAAACGCAACATGGTGCATCATTTAAATCGACACTGTCCTTAATGTAAAGCATGGTAGTGGCAGTGTCATATTAAAGTACTGTTTCTCATCAGCAGATACTAGGAAGGTTTCAAGACTAATATGATCATAGACAAAGCAAAGTACTGGAAAATATTAAAGAAAGACCAACTTCACAGGTCAGCAGGGATAATGGTTCATTTTTCAGTGATCCAAAGAACCAGACCAAATGTACAATGGAATAGCTTTTAGAATTAGAAAATTAAGTTAATGTGTGGGCCAATAAATTTCCTGTTTGGAATCGTTTTGAGAATCTATTTTATATCTTACTCTTAGAAGACATTTTGAGCATTCAGGTTTTGAAAAAAGTATCAAGTTTAAAATGTGGATGTATTTTGTAAATGAACAAAATAGGACACCAGGAGGGTGGTCTGAATACTTTTACAAGGCAGTGTATATTCTGGTCTTTAGCTCAATACATTTTTTTTCTTTCATGAGACCTTTTAACCTTTTTACTCAATGTAATAAAATATTAAATTTCCCTGCCTTTCATAATGAAGAATCATTTAAATTACATTATTTAAAAGGTACCTGCTATAAATAAAACACTTCAAGATTAAAGGGTGAGTGCCTATCAAATGAAGGGTCAAATATCTTTAACAGAACACCCACTGTGGTGGTTAAAATAATTGCATCACCCTCGTTTTTACAAATTCGACAGTGGGTAGGTGCATCTCCAAAAGAAGAGTGTATTACCAGCTTTTTATCAAGGGCATTGGAAATGCTGAAGATGATATTGAAAGCCAAAAGAGCAGGTTGAATCCAGTTATGCAAAATAATTTTGAAGAGTCTAAAAGTGCACCTTGCAGGATGACCCTGCTCTTGGGAAATTGGAGGCTTAATGAGTCACTCAAAAACTCCAGAGAGCACCTAAATTCTGTTAAAATGAAAACAACATGAAACTCACTTTCAAATCCCTCTGGTATGTGTCAGAGTCATCATAGAAATTGCACTATTTGAAACTCATAAAATGACGTGTCAGGTTTGCTCTGACTCTTCAGAATCCACATGTACTCTTTAGCATGTCCTTTGCCCTTTGAATGAAGGCAAAATCCCCTATGGTTGTTACAATACAGCTACTAATGGAAAAATGGAAAAATTGCAACATTTTTCATACAAATCTAACTTAATGTTTTTGTTTCAATGTTCATTTTTTGTTTGTTGCTAAAGTTGATGACAGAAACTAAATCTAACTTGATGTAATAGTTTTCAGGGACAACATCAAATCACAACTTCAGCCTCCTTAGGTTGCTAGCCCTGTAATGCAACTTTACAGAATGCATTTATTATCATAAAGCTAAGGATTAAGAATGAAAGGATTAAGTTTAGTTTGCAATAGCTACTGTACATCTGCAGAAAGCTACACGTGAAAGGAATCTGGGTGTTTATGTATATTCTTTTATGCCCTCATTGAGACAATGTTGGGGAGCAGAACCAAACAGAATAATAGGATGTGTAACATAACTGTGGAATTTAAGTTAATGATAATGTTGCTTTATTAACTCTATACAATTTTTTGCATTAGGAATTCATCTTTTCCCAGACCCCAGCTTGCACTCCATGAGACACAGAGATGGAGAGAAGTTTGGGGTCAGAGCACAGGGTCAGCCATTGTACAGCACCCCTGGAACAGTTGGGGTTAAGGGTGTTGCTCAGGGGCCCAACAGAGTAGGATTCCTCTGCCAGCTGCAGGATTTGAACCAGCAACCTTCTAATTTCAGGCACAGATCCTTAACCACAGAGCCACTGCTCCACAGGATCTATGAGGAATCTATGTTGAACAATATAAATACTTACAGTTCAAAGAAAAACAAAACATTATTCTGGTCTCAGAGAATTGTCATATAAAAACAAGGGAGACAAATCTGTTTAGTCTAGATACAGAAGATTGAGAAGACATTTGATTAAATTATATAAGATCCTAAGGTATATATTGTATTGTAGATGGAGTTAATTCAGTATATTCTTTTTTATACTCAACACTGAAACGAGACTTTCACAATGTCACAACTGGAAATTTAGGACACAGAATTGGAAATGCTTATTTACACAGAGTCTTAGGTCACCCAATCAGGTGTGTGAGGCCCAGACATAGGGCATTGATTAGAAATGGCTAGACAAAATTTTAATTTTACAAAAGTAGTAAATGAGTAACACAGAGTAATGAGTAACATAGCCTGAAAGTGAGAGGAGGACATTCAGTTGTTTTGCTGTTTATGTTGACAGTTTTGGCAATGGTAACTTTGATTTACTTATCAGTAAATATGTATATATTTTAAAAGTGTTAAACAATAGAGTGCAACACACTCTGCTACTACAAATGGTTAAAAACATAATTTCAGTTTTTTAAGCTTTACACTTAAATAATGCAGTAAATTGGTTAGATATATTAAAGTCACTAATGTATGTTTTGCTAAGAATTCAATAATTATTATTTTACTGCTCGTTGATTTTAATCCATTTAATGAGGAATTGCAGATAGTTTTGTGTGTATCTTAAATGGATCTGTAATACGTTTGCTGTTTAGAAGACCAGCACTTTACAATTTCAGCTGAAAGAGAGTATGCTGCAAATAGGAACAGGGAGGGGCACAAAAGTTGAAGTTGATTTTTTCAGGAAAGTTGGATGTGGAGCTGAGCTTGCAGAGGAAACTGTCCTTGGAATTGGGCTGGAGATTTATGACATCTAAGGTGGATGAAAAGAAAGGTTTCTGAGTTGAAAGGAGAACAGCAAGGTGTAGATGAGCATGAGTTCAGATGTTTAACTGAACACATTATGAGAGCAAAAGCGAAGAATTAAATGAAGGATCACAGAAGTGTCTTTTGTTTTCAAACTCTTATTTATTAGTTTATTTTTTGTTATTGTAAATTTAAATTCTTCTCCTATTTTTTTTTCTAAAGCTGCTTAAATCAATTCCAAGGTTATTCAAATTAATATTTAATTAAATAAACTATATTGGTACATTTTTAGTAAACAAATTGAAATACAAACCAATTTACTTGCTTTTATAACCTGATAAAAATGTGGAGAAGAAATTATTAAAACAAAGTAAAGTGGGTCTACATGACTTCAGAAGAATAAATAGTGATTCAGAGGTTTACAATTTAAATAGTGACCATAATTTAATACTATATTAAATACTATAATTAATACAGTATTAATAATTAATACTATATTAAATGAACAACATTACCACAAATGTAATAAATGAGGACTTTCACAACCTGATCACTAAATAAATCACTTCTAAACGAAAGAGAAGAGAGAAAATGTTTTGGCTGTGAAGCCTTCTCACACCTACTGTACTCCTTTCAGCATGGAATAAACCTATCACCTGTCCCTTTGCAGACTACGCATGCTGACGCAGCTACCCACCTGAACTACTTCTAAAGGAATACTCTTATCACTAACTTTTTCTGGTCTTGGTGATGCATTTTGGATTTGGATTTGTTTGAATTAATAAAAGAGGCTTGCTATTCTTATCCAAAATTAGAAATCACAAAAACATTTTTTGGTATACTCACTGAATCTGGAATCAAATACAGTAAGTCTTATACTTTTGTAGCTAAGTCTTATAACCACACATTAGGAATGAGGAAGGGTTCGGGCTGGTCAAGACTCCCTTGACCAGCCCGAACATTATCTTTAACACTAGTGTTTTGTGGATAATTTACATAAAATCTATGCATTTCAGTGTTTAATGGATTAAGTACAATGCAATGAGTTTTAAAGGTTTTTGCTTTATTGATCTGAAATATATTTTGAATACAGAATAATGCTGTTCCATTCCATTTGTGTCTTCCCTATTTAGCTAGCATATTCATAACAAATCAAACAGACAGTATAAATTCAATTTTTTAAAGTATAACATATTTTGTAAATATTTAGCTAACACAGTATACAGTACATAATATATTAAATATGGTTAACATTAAAATAAGAATAGTTTCCCTAAATGCTAATCTTATAAACCACAAATTTCAGATTTACACACCACCTTCACACTAATTGAGCCTCCAAGAACTAGTAAGGTAAGTAGTTCATTACTTAATGAAAAATTACACTGAAATGGAAACCCACCTCTTCTTCCACCTGAGAGACCTGATTCTTTAAAATTTTAATTTTCTAAGGCCGGTGAATGGCCATCAAGTGGCCATTAAAGTTTAAACACCTGCTACATTTTTCATGAAATAAACACATGGAAATCTACCTTGATTGTAGACACTTACAAGATGTTTTTTTTACTTTAGTATTAATGATGCACTTTGAATTCTAAAATCTATTGTTATGTGTATACTACTATTATATCTACTTTTATATTTCTTCTTAGATATGTAAATGAATGCAGCTTTGATTACATTACATTCTGTCCTCTAACAACATTTAATATTTCATTTCATTATGTAGAGTTTATATACTGTACAGTATGTGCTATTTTTCTTCATTATTTAACTTTGTGCTCTGTGCTTTTGAAACTCCAGGTTGTAGATCAATATTGGTTTAATTAGCCTATTACTAAATGGGCTAGTTGCACTGAATGGCCCCCTCTTATTTCTTATATTCTGTGTTCTTGACTGTAAGCAGTACCATAACTCAAATTAGGGATTTCTAGAATTATACCAAGTAACACATTCACAGCTCACACACTGGTCAAAATATTTGGAATCCCCTAGACAAAGGAAAAGTCTGTTACAAACGTAGCAAAGCATAGTTGGCTTGACAAACATGAGACACATTTGCACTATATTCCCGGTCCAGAACAATCCCGACATATAATTTATATTGCAAAAATGGCAGAACAAGAGGAATAGAACACTTCAATATCACATACCTGGAGAAGATTCATGAGTTTCTTCTTTCTACTTTTTCCTTTGCTGCCAACACACACTGTCACTGCTCCCCATTCAAACCCTTCCTAATGATATCTCTTTTAGGCTTTCTTCCTGCTAATTTCCAGCTGATTTTTTTTACCACTCATGCACTCAGCAGTAACATGACAGCTAGTTGTCAGTACTTTTTTGGCACTCAACAATGGTATAGCAGACAGTATCCTTCAAAATTAAACCTTTACTTTCATCCAATGATTATGCTTCATGAAGCTTGGATGTGGCTGTTGAGGTTTGTTACCTTCCATTCCAGCGTTTGTGCCAATGGGAAAGGAAAAATGAAAAGTATGAAATCCAACAATTTATATCTAACTCTAAATCTATAAGAATTTTATGTTATTATCAAGTACAGGAAGCACATGCTTACACAAAGAGTTGTGGGAGTATAGAACAAGATACCCAGTCATGTTGTTGAAGCCAATCACTTGGTTTCTTTCAAGAAACAGCTGGATGAGATCCTTAGATCAATCAACCATTAAATATCAAATTTGCTAGATGGGCAGAATAGAGTAATCTCTTTTGCAATCATTCGCATGAACAGTTTAAATCTTTTTAATCTATTTCTTTTTGGTGATGGTTTCCCTAAATTCCCCTGGAGCCAGAGGTGGGATGCTATAGCACTATTACTTCAATTTTCCATAGTAAAAAATGTTTTAAAAGCCAGTTTCCTGCCCTGCAATACATGGTAACTATTTTCTAAATAATGATCATCATACTAGCTTAACTGAGAATGTCAGATTCTTTAAACAACCTGACTCATAGTTGTACATATTAATCAATATGCAACAGCTGGTTTGTCTGTCTTGACTGACTTAGGTTGCTACAAAAATGCATTTATTTTTCACAATACTATATATCTGCAAATTTAAATGATTTTCTACTGGGCAGTAACTAATTGAAGCAGCAAAGGAAAATTGAAACTTTAACAACAGTCAAGGTTTATATTATACTTAGTACTAATGATGTGCTCTCTTGCAGACATTTTATTTAGTTTCTCATAATGATTTGTATATATTTGTCTATGGAAATATTGTTTTGTTTACTCCTTCAAGCAATGGTATTTTTAATAGAAGGTAAGCTTTTTTGATGATACAAAAACTACATTTTTTAATGTAACATTATTTCCTGCAACTTAATGATGTGGAAATTTACTGTTATAATATTCATCATCAAATAACTTTATGAACTCATTCCCAAAGAAGTGCCTGCCAGAGATTCTTCCATTAATAAAATAAACCTGAATTTTATATACTGTATTTCAAAGATGTTGTACAATAAGGCAGAGAAAACAGACAGATATACATACATTAAATCAGTAAATTAAACAGAACAAAACAATAGAGTATAAAACTGAGTTTTAAGACAGTATTTGAGAGTAATGACTGACTTCTTAGATCTGATATCTGCAGGGAGAAAAAAGTTATATATAGTAGATTTGCTTTTCTGCATTAGATCATGAGAGAGGTGCTCACACTGCTTTGAATCTTCAAATTCAAGGCTTTGGTCATAAAAGCCCTCAACATTTTTTACCTGAGTATAAAGATTACAGCTCCAATAAATAAAACTAAGCCATATTTGACACATTTGATGAGTTGATAAGGAGACCAGTCGACATAACACCTCTCTTATTCCTGCAATAGTCTTCAAGGTCAGATATGAAAATATTTTATTGCATTTTTTTTAACATTCTCAAAGCACTGGGACAAAGCAGATGGTGCTTGGCTGTCAAGTTTCACACTATCATGTGCAGTACTGTATATGGGTGTCATTAGCATAGAAATGAAAGCTGATATAAAACATAAGAAAAGTTCCAACAGAATAAAACATAACAAAAGTTCCAACTGAGAGAAGTTAATTTAGCTCTGTAGTATCCTCTCATGAGGCACCAGTAATGTAGGGGTTTGGGCATTTACTGGGACAATTATTGATTGTAGCAGTAAGTCACAAAATGATTCTTTTGATGGCATTAGAATCCAGCCTTGCAGGATAACTCAACCAGCGCACATACATGAGAATACATTTATTAATACATAGAATGTGCATATAAACATAACAGATCTTATAGTGAGGGTTATCAGAATACAACAGGTATATATTCAGTCACGAAGAGTTACACATACCAAGAGGACATACATTCAGTATATCATTCATTTAGACCGTTTCGTAAATGAACTTGGTTACAACTTCTACATTAGATACTCAAAACAAGTACATAACTCTTAGGAATTAAATTGATATCAACTGGTTGGGATAACAATTGAATTCTCGAGCGGTAATGCAGAATGTTGAATACTCATCCAATCTCTGGGGATTCAGATCTCCTGCAGGCACAAAGAAACAATTGCAGGCTTGTTGCTGCCCAATCCGCGCTCTCTGGCTCGAGCCAGGCAGTGCTCGGTGCGGCTTGCGATGTGGTGGAGATTCCTGCGGAGCTGCTGATGCTCTCTGAAGACTCTCTAGTTAGTGCTGGCTGAAACTAGCAAAGTTGTGCTCAGGAGAAAAATAACTGTGGGTCCCAGCAAGTCAGGAAGAAGACCGGTTCATTCCTGATGAAGCGCTAGTTTTGAATACTGATTCAGCTGTCCACAGTTCCGACCTGTTCACGAGGCTTGCTGCTGATGCTAACCTTGTGTGGCAACCTCTGGTTACACGCTGGCAACCTCTGCTCTCGACTCTTAGAACAAAGGAAAGTTCTGGCACTCAGACACACTGGCCGTTACGTGGTGGTCTGGGCTGAGTCTGAAGATGTTTTGGAGGTGCTCTGAGGCTGAATGTCTTGCAGGCATGCTGCAAGAATGTCCTGCGCTTGGGAACTGTGTTCCTTTGGGAACTGTTCTGCCTTGCAGAACCATCCTGCCCTGCGAACCATCTCCTGGCGCTCTGTGTTGCCTGTTTTTACCTGGAGGAACTGCAGGTCGTTCATTGGTTAAAAGTTTCATGGGCATCAGAGACCCACGTGGTGTTAACCTGCCCTACCAGTTCCTGATTGGCTGATGATGAAGTAACCATGCACTCTGACCTTAGAGTCGTAAACCAACTTTGAATAACACTTTCCCTTGGAATCTCAGACTTTTAGGCGCCAGATGACCATTTATTAAGGTTGCTGGAGAATCTCAGGAATTGGGGAGCTGTTCCTTATCAGGACACTCTATCAGCTAGGAAAACACCTTAATTGTAAACTGTATCAGGCACCACTGAGATGAAGGAGAGAGGGACTGGCAAGGGAGCAGAAAACTTAATTCCTGTATTTTAATAAGCCTCGCCGCTACAGAAGGTAAGGGAGGTGAGTTTGTCTTTTGGATAAAGGTCTTCCACGGGATAATGACGATCTACACCTCCATGATGGATGTCCACTGTTGATGCTAGGATGTCTAGTATAGAGCTGTAGGCCCATTTGGACCTGATCTTAAAGTCACAGGGCATGATCCATCACCCAAAGCAAGATCCACCAATTGGGGATCTGTGTGGTCGGTACCAGAACCTAACCTTGGGAGACTTGCAAGAAGGATAGTGGATTGGGGAGACGTACTATAAGGGTGGAGGCTGCATTATGGGGTTTGACTCTCTGTGGTCATTAAAAATCCCAGGGTGTTTCTCGAAAAGAGTAGGGGTGTAACCCCAGTGTTCTGGCCATATTTCCCAATCATGGCCTCCTAATAATCCCCATCTCAGAATTGGCTTCATTACTCTGTTCTCCTCCCGACTAATAGCTGGTGTGTGGTGAGAGTGCTGGTGCACTATGACTGCTGTCACATCTTCCAGGTGGATACTGCACATTGGTGAAGGTGGAGGGGAGTCCCCATTAGTAAAGTGCTTTGTGTAGAGTGTCCAGAAAAGCCCTATATAAGTGTAAGCAATTATTATGATTATTATTAAATACTTTGGAGACTGGACAAATGGTGCAGGTTTCAGAGATGAAGGAATGTAGAAGAGTGTAAATGAGGGATAGGTTGATTCCAGGAAAAATAATCAGTTTCTCATATCTAGCAGAGTTTTTGCGGTTGTTGTCTTCTGATTTTCTTTGTGCAGATAGACGGTACCTTCTCTTGTTAAAGTGACAACTGAAAGGATGCAAAATGATGCAAAATAATACAAAATAATATGGCTTGAATGGATTTATTCAAATGTACAGGATATCCTGCTGACTTCTGAAAAGTGTACTACAGTAAATAAACATAATAATATGAATATTAATAAAATAAATGACAAATTAATAATTAATAATTTGTATGGATTATTCACAAGATGTGGTTAAAATTTAAATGGCAAATTATATAAAAATAAAAAAGTATTTAAAAGGAAACTGTCTGGATTGTACACTTAAGCATATTATCAGTTTCTTAATCTAATTTGCAAGTTGATGTGATTCGAGTATACTGCAAAACACCTCAGAGTTCGGATGCCGTAACATGTGATCTATAGGCAGGCCCAGGAAATGACAAATGCACTCATAATGTATAAAACAGTGCAGTTTATATATTATATATTATATATTATTATAATTACGGTGTGGGAAAATGCAACACAAATGCATAAGCTCTTCTTTGAGCTCCTTCTAACAAAAGTCCCACATTTTACAACCAGTCAGCTAAGCTGCTTACTGGCTTCTCAAAACATCAAGCCTCTTTCAAAACTCTTTCAAAGCTCAGTCTCTCTGAGATTCTTCATAAATTAAACTTTTCCAAAATTACTCACAACCCAATTGATCTGTGATTGAGGTTGACCATGCGGTCAACCTCAGGTTCTACAGGTTTGTGTAGGTTCTGCCCCCTGTCCCTAAATGACAGATAAGACAAACCCTATAATGCTCTGCTTCCTAGTTTTTAAATTGTTACTTGACCAATCATCTTTTAGGATCTGGTCCTGTGATCTGGGATAAATAGCCCCAGAGAGAGAGGAACACCGGAAGGACAGCAGAGAACCAAAATGAGAGACAGGACAGAGAAGGAGCGCCCTCTGGCTGCAGAGGGCGTGACATTAGCCTCAGCTTTCTGGGAATGTGGTTCATACAAAGACTTCTATCTTGCCTGAAATGACTGCCGTATTATAATATGTAGAAATACTTATTTCACCAAAGAGTTGGTAACAACAAAAAAACCTTTCATCTTTGAAATTACAGTACATATTAAGTATTACCTGCAGTGTTTTGTGTGTGGACACAGTGTAAGGGATTATTACAAAATTATTGTGTTGATTAGTAGAATCTGAGTGACCTACAGTCCTATGGATTGTATTCAGAATTTAAAAATAAAAGTAAACTTGAAAGGCCCTACTGTATTAGGTCCAGCAAACAAAATGTTTTGGAAGTTTTCCTTAAGAGCAGCTTTCTTTGTTCAAAGACTGAACTCTAAGACCAGCACCTTGTAAAATCTGTTTGTAATGTGATTTATTGATTTGTTTGGCACTACAAATGGGGTCAGAATTTGTTGTTGATGCTTTTCAACTTGATTACCATCAACAACAAGAGTAAGACTTCAAAAGATTGCAATGCGTTCCATTATGTTGCTGCTAACTCAAAATAAGATGCAGAGTTGAGATTCATCAACAACACCAAAAGACACCATTATTAAGGGAGCTGTGGTATGGAAAATGTAACAAAGAAGCATTGAATCTTGTTATTAACATTACCCTTTAATGGATACCAAGAGCTCTAAGACATGTAATGAATGTGATTGGGTTTTTGAGTGGCCCATGATGGAATCCCACAATCTCTTATAATTTGAGAAGAAGCTGTTGTTTAGTTAGGTTCCTATCAGAGATGTTTTCTGCTAGTTCAAACCACTGTTGACATTTTGATGATGAATTGATTGACCTTGAAAGTTCCAGAGACTTCATTGTGTAAGTCCTGCTAGTTACAATCAAAGTGTACATCGCCTCTTTCATTGAACCATTGTGCAGTTGCAGAGTGAGAAGAAATAGCAAACCTATGTTCATTACATAGATGGGAATAACACCTTTACACATGCAGGTTCATAATGGGTGAAACATATGTTAAAATAGATGTGCTGCTGTTTTGGATTTGTCTTCTTAAGACTTAAGGCTTTCTTAAGATGCATTAGTGCCAATATTAATATACTGTATATGTTTGACATATTTTTTGTTTTGGATTTGATTGTGTTGAAGCCAGGTAGAAATAATTCATTGCAAAATAGAGAATTACTCCTTAAGGTACCTAAATTTAAGGAAATGAGCTGTATTTTAATATTTATGGAACTGTTTAAGTTTTGTATTACAAAATGTCATTTTGTTTGGAATCCATTAAAAAGGTAGGCTCACGTGGAGGATTAAACATTTTGGGAAAGCAGTAATTCTATTATATTCACTTCTGAGCACATTGGAGAGACGTTTGGACAAAAAGTAATTGGCTTCTGTTGTAAAAACGAATTTCTGTGTTTTGTGTCTTGTGTATGTCCATCCATTCATTGTCTAATCTGCATATCCAGTACAGGGTCGCAGTCTTCTGGTTGTGTGTGTGCTAGTTAGGGTCTAATAAATGTCACTGAAGCTATTGCTTGATTATTTCTCTGCTGCCAATTTGTTCATGGATGACTAAAGAAGCTGCATGACCTTGATGGATAATTCCTGACTAGTTGTATTATGCTATTATTTAACTAATACATTGATTGTACTCAAGATGATTTCAGGTCTGGCTATTAAATTGACTGAAATACTAACATTTTACAACCTCTATTATCAATAACATGGCTTAAAATTAATGTGAATGAACTACTGATTGCATTGCATTGTGGTAAAATAGTGTATTTCTGTATTTTTGTTCAGGATCTTTTTAAACTCCATCAGCTGTAACTTAAAGCTTCAGCCATACCCAGAATTCAAGTCATTGCAAGACTTGGTGATTGGTGTCCAATGTGATTAGTTAAGGAAGTGATTCAGGGTTCACCAATAAATCATATATTTCTTTTTTAAGGTTTTGCCAAAGAAAAAACTAAAAGGAAAAGACCAGGAATCCAAATGTTGCACTTGTGGTCCCTGGTGAGGATTGTGTCAAGAGAAGACCATGGGAGGCAAAGCAGAAAGGAAGCCAGACAGTCTCTGCTACACAAGTGAGTTTCACACTCGAATGTGTTGCATGATGGATATCGTTGCTAATGAGATCAGACAGGGATGCCCCTGTCAATACTTTCTGACATAATTTCTGCTTCTATGAAAAGAGTTCCCTATGTGATGTTCACCACCAGACATAAAACACCTTCATATTAGTTAAAAGAAGTATTTTATATAAAGTATTATTGTTATTATTATTTAATATTAAATTGTATATATGTACTGTATATAAGCCCATTAAGAAAACAGTCTGTTATGTTTTTTTTATAAGAGGAGACTACTGGGAGACTGGAGAGATTAACTAAACTAGATACATTAACTGGTCTAAATAATATATAGAGTATAATATAATTTTTGATATATAAATAATTTATCTATAACAATAATAAGATTACAGTCCTAGGTTGCTATCTGCATGGAGTTTGTATGCTCACCCTGTGTTCACCTGGGTTCCCTCTGGGTGATCCGGTTTCCTTATAGAGTCCCAAAACATACTGGTAGGTTAATTGGCTTCTGGTAAAATTGATCTTGATGTGAGTGTGTGTGATGGACTGAGTGCTGACAGACTGTGACACATTCAGGTTAATTTGACTGTTGACTAAGTAATAGATTAACTATTTAATGAGAGAAATGATTAGGTACAAAAAATGAGGTGTTTTAACCTGTTGAATGTCAAGCTTGGTGAAAAGGAAGAAAAACACAGAATGGAACAAATACTGTATTCCCCATTTATATCACAATAACTCCTTTGTGCCATCAAAATGTTAAAGCAACACCACAGGCAGATTTAGCAGCACTGCTGCCAATTCAGAAAAAAAAAGATCAGTATCAAAAAAGCAATCTGCATACAAGAAAGAATGTCCATAACACTTAGCTGTTTTGGCTATTTTTTTAAAAAAGCCTGAAATGTTCTTGGCAACCACACAAAAATCAATCAGAACAAAATTTAACCAAAGCATTTTTTCAAATATGCTGTAAAGCATACAGATTTGGTTTAACCCAGGTTCATATCGGTCAAGTGAATATACTGTATGGAGAGAATCTAGAGAACAAGACTGTTCTTTTATTTTTACATCTTATACTTATATGGGCACACATTTAAGATAATGATACATGCCGTCAAATAATTACATTTTTAACGTAATAGTAAATAAAATGATTAATATGAGTTATGGTTAATGTCATGTGCACTTTACTCTTTCTTACTTTCATTAGGTGCATTCTATTTGAATTTTAGACATTTCTTTCATTCAAGAACAATTACTTTATCTACAGTACCATTAGCTGTCCATTTAAAATTCACTGGAATTATCTAAAAGATTAAAACAAATGAAATACTGTGATAGGCTGGGTAATAGAGGACTCAGATTGTAGCTGACCTACCACTAGTAGTCAATTAGGCCTTTATTATTTAACTGGACACGTTGAGGGATGATTAGTTAATTTGCTAATTATCTCAAGGATGGAATGAATGCAAGCAGCAAGGGGGTGCAATGGTTAGCTTGGCTGCCTTGAAGCTCTGGGTCCCTGGGTTCAATTCTAGACCTGAGATGCTATCTGCATGGAGTTTTTATGGCCTCCTTGTGTTTGCATTGGTTTCCTCCAGATGCTCTGGTATCCACCCACAGTCCAAAAATAAACTGATGATTGACTGGGAAAATTGGCCCTGATGTGAGTGTGTGCACATCTGTGCTTGTGTCTGTGTGTCTGCCCTCCAGTGGATCAGTGTACTATCTAACGCATGGCAACCTCTCACCTTGTTACCCTGACAGTGTACTGATATATGTTCTGTATGTACTGTATGTTCTGTTCTCATACTGTATGTACTGTATGTTCTGTATGGCAGTTGGTTGATGTCCATGTAAGCAACTAAATCACTTGGTCTGCTGCTGTATAGTAGTTGACTGGTGTAGCTCCTACTATTTCTCTAATTCTTTCATTTTGATATTCTCTTTCTGATCTTGTTGGCAGCTCTGCTCAGACATCTCATTTTACAGGTAGTAAGTTTATACTCTAGGCTTTTTTCAGGGTCCATGTTTGGCACTGGTACATCAGATTGGGAATTAAAATGGAATTAATTACTACTGTCTTGGTCTCTATGAGAATGTGTGGGAGTTTCAGGGGTGCAAGCTGATAGTTGACATTATTTGCTTTTTGTATTCTGGTGGTATTTTCTCAAAAGCCCCCCCCAGAATGCAAAACAAAATCTTGAAATGATTTCTTCAGAAGTGTTGACATTTACGTCATGCATCATTAAGACATGATTCACAGTTAGATGTAATGTAATATCCCTGTCAAGAGCAACTGGCAGCTCTGTAAGCATCTGTATAAGTCTGCCTGTTTCAATTACCTTCTTGTTAGCAAAGAACCCAAGTATTTCAGGCAACTAATTTGGTAACAAAAAGAATGTATAATGTGGATCATTTTAAATTAAACAGTGAGTTATAAATAATGTTGTAGCTGTTACCAGAATTTCAGGTTTTGCCTATACCAAATTATAGTTTGAGTAAAAGCTAAGAAAGTGTAAGCAAACATTTGCAGACTAGGTTTATAATATTTACAGGTCAGCAGGCCAAAGCACCAAAGTACTATGGATGAGCATTGTTAATTTTTTGCTTATTTGTGATAAACACTTATATTTTCAGTGTGCCATAGGATGTCAACAATTCAATGTCAAAGCCAAAACTACTACTTCAATTGTTCATTGACCTTTGATGTCCCTTATTGTTTCCCACAGACTTATTTCTTTTGATTTCAGAATAAATTTATTATGACCTGTCTGTAGCAGGCAAAGAAAGAAAGAGATTAGACATAAAAGAGTTTAGAAATATATTTGCTGCGATTCAATGAAAAAACTGGCAAATATTTTTCCTTCTCCACTAATACAAGATATTATCACAATTTAGATAATTAAAGATAAAACAAATGTTAATCAGCACACAACATATCTTTAAAGTGGATTTTCAATACAGTGTGTCTGTATTGCCTGACTCTCATTATTTTATGTATTGTTTACCTTTCTTTAGCAAAAATAGAGGCCATATAGTGTGCTAGTTAATATAATGAATGTTTGTGTAAGGCTTTTGCGTGAAAAAGATTGTATGTTTATGGCTGGACTAGCTGAAACTGACAGCCATGTCTTACTGACAGGCTAGAGATCTAAATGCAAGAGCTCAGTGATCTCCGGGGGCTGGCAGAAAAAGAGGACATGGTTGTTCTCTGAGACCATCGGAGATGGTGAAGGGATATGGGCAGAAGAGCAAACCCAGTCTTCAGTGCTGGAACTGACTGGGAGACTGTGCTGCTGTGAGGGAAGCAGGTTGAGGAATAGGAACCACTAGTCCAGTGCTGGTGCCGGTAATCAGGTGGGTCAGGTTTGGGACTGATCTGGAAGTCTTCAGGCAGCTCAACGACAGAGCACAGTACCAGTGGCATAACAGGGTTTATATAATCCTTTGAGCAGCCACTGATTGGTCAAAGGGGGTTGGGAAATCCTGCCCTAGTCAGTCTGAATGGTCTCAGGTGGAATGTGGCTTCCTGGGGAATGCGCTCTGTTTCCAAGGACCCCAAAGGTGGAGAGCTCAATATTGTGTTGCTTTTATTTTATTTAAGCATTTTATTTCTGCATTGTGAAATGAAAGGTGATTATTGTATCTCTTGCTTACACACATATATGAAATTTGCCAGAAGGTAATTTCATTTGAATTTGTAATTTTTTTATTGAGGTTGTGAGGTTAAGACATTTTGTCAGATTTTGTAGTATACATCTGAACTTTTAATAGGAGTGGCACTGTAGTGCAATGGTTAAAGTTTCTGCCTTTCAGAACTGGGGCACTGGCTTCAATTTTGGATCTTGGGTGCTATCTGTGTGCAATTTGTATGTTCTCTCCATGTTCACATGACTTTCCTCTGGGTGCTCAGGTTCCCCACCAAAGACATACTAGTAAGTTAATTTGATTTTGTGAAAATTGACCCTGGTTTGAGTGTGTTTGTCTGTCTTGGTGTCTGTGTGTGCCCTGTGATGGACTGGCATGCCATCCAGAGTGTACCATGAATTGTGCCAGTTGCTTGCCAGAATAGGCACTGGCTCCCCCGTAATCCTGATTTGGATAAATTAGCAAGAAAATGAATGGATGAATTTTTAACAATGACTGAATTCTTATTCAGTTAAGGTCTACTGCAAGAGTTTATCCAAGAATCTTAACAGTTTGTAGGTGTTTGTGGTGAATATTGTGAAGATGATTGTTAAATTCTCTTAGCATAAATATCTTTGCTGTCCATTGTGATTTCCAAGAGCTCTGGCCTCATAAGCCATCTGTACAGAGGTACAGTAAGCCTGTCACAGTCCCTATGGGCATTTAATGATATACATACAGTATAATGCCTTGTTAATCTATGCTTAACCTTTCTTTGGGCCCACATTGTTTGAAATTGCAAAAAAAAAGATGGATATGTTTCTTAGAACTTAATATTTTATTTCAAAACCCAAAAACTTCTAAGGTCAAGAAGTGTAAAAAAAACTAAAGACAAAAACTAAAAAATATGAGTTTAGCAATCACTACTGATGAGAAGCAGAACTATAAATTGCCACCATCATGCCAGACATTAGGGATGGCATTGATGGAGTAATGCACTTCTTTGAGTTTGCATCAGATGCAAAACTGCATTTACAGTAGACCAACATTTTCCTATTTTGTCTTGTCTGTATGACTGTAACCCCATTGCCAATTACAGTTGTAAGGGTGCAGATACATCAGAACCCAAGTGCAAGAGACTAGAGAGTGGCGGAACACCTGATGAGACCCAACTGATTGAGGGCTAGGATGCTCTGGGAGAAAGGGAAAGTGAAAACAGAAAGGTGATAATAGAATAATTGACTACTGGCCAGTGGGGCTAAATCAGCCCAGGCGGGACAGTCATGGAAAAGAAAACAGAAAAAACAGAACTGGCTGGCGGAGCAGAGAAGGCACAATCTGGTCAGCAAGAAGAAAAACAAGTAAAGCACAATGGTCTGGGACAGGCTGGCTGTCTGCATCCCTGGTGACCAAAGAGAGAGGCTGACACGGCAAGACACCAGTCCCAAATTAGACTGCTCATCTTTGCCTGCCAACTAGAATCTGGAATCCCTGGCTCTGGGCTGGAAAAACTCCAAGAAGGAAAGGGAGCTGCACAGATGTGGGAGGCAGCCTTCCAAGTAGCCAGTGGTGCAGGCTGGCAAGCCCATGGGCTGATGCACTGACAAGGAAAGAAAAAGCAATCACACAGCTGTGCTTTGCCCCAGGGGCTTACTGAGAGGAGAGTCTCACCCGCCCTGGTGAGGCAGGAAAACCCGACAGTCAGAGGGCCCAGGAGCTGGTGATTCAAGATGCATGCCCTTATAGAGAGTCTCCTCCGAGACTAGGCCAGGTGTGTGCCGTCAGCTCAGTCTCCCAGGTTTCACTCTCTGACTGAGACACTTCTCTGCCCCTAAATTAATTAATTTAGGTTTATCACAGAAAATGGTTTCAATACATAATGATGATCTGCATTTTTGCTTTGAATAGGTGATGTACAGTATGTTGTCTATATTAAAAACAAATATTAATTTCTACTTCAGAGAGTCATAACTTAAAGCTTAAAAGCAGTGAAAAATCTTAAAGCCTCTGAATACTTTTGCAAGGCATTATTTATAAGAAGTATATTTTTCAAGCTTTACTGAATATGCTTTCATCTTGAGAAGGGGTAGTTCAAGTGGGGTGCTCACCTTTGTGAGTCTTATAATGCCAGCTTTAGGAGGTGGTGTAATGAGCAATCTTATTAAATTCTACATAAACGTTATCCTTCTTAAGGTAGATATAAAAGCCTACATGTTTGTACTTAGCTCAAGCCTCTCAAGTACATTTTTTTTCTTAATTTGAATGTCACAATTCTACCACGATCATATAGTATACACAAACAAAAATGAACAGGGGGAACTTATCAGAAATTTGCTTTCTAAGAATGTTGCTGAAAATAGCTCAGAGGATCATGCTGTAACAGCTGCAATAAAGCTTGCAACACACAAGAACAAGTATCCAGGGGAAGAGGGTGAGTTACACTGAAAGCTTTTTATATTAATGTTAAACAGCCAGGATGTCTCTATAATGTTCACACAAAGGGAACAAAGAAAACCTAATTAGATCCAAAACTAAATGTCTAGTAACCTTTTTTTTCCCATGCCCTGCATACCATTTCAGGTGAATGATAATGTACAATGACTGAAGATAATGGAGGAACCACATACAATTCCATTATCATGTGTTTTCTAGATCTACATAGAAAAAAAACACTTATGCTTTTGCAGCAAATTGAACTTTTTTTAAACAGTTTACCTTCCAATGAAGTGACATCAAAGAAGGTGAATTTGTGAGAATGTTTTAAACAAGGTTTGACTGGTCTCCATCAGTGTGTAAGCCGATTAACCAGTAAAAGTAATTCAAAGTTTAAAAGTAGGATAAAAAAAGAAAAAAAACAAGTTTTGGACATGGTGTACTGTATTTACAGGCATATGGGAGAATGAGGGAGATAGAAGGAACATAAGTCAAAGAGATGGTAAGGAGAACAAAATGAAGAGTACAGTATGTGAGAACAGGCATAGGAGGTGAAAGAGACTGTTCAATAGAAGGTGAAGCGTGAAGGCCTGGTTTTTGAAAATGAGAGATTTAGAAAGACATTTTTTAGAAAGGAATTATTATTAATTATTTAGAAAGAAATATACATGGTTAACACTTAAAAACTGACATTTTTTTAACTTACAACTTACTTAGAAAAACATTCTGTAAGTACAACTTACAGAAATTACCATGGCAATCTTACATGGTTAGTATCTCAGCATTGTGTACTAGAGAAAAGAGGCCGGGAGGCAAACATACTGTATACTAAGTTCTGGAGTAGTTTGTCTTGCCAAAAATGAGGACTTTAAAATACTTTGAGGGTTTAATCCACAGGCCGTAGTGCATATTCACCACACTCAGATATGTAACTGTTGATTGTTGCAGATGCAAGAAAATATACATTTATTTAATTTAACTTTGAGCTGTCAAACTAAAATCAATGTGAACTTAACAAATTCCAAAGGAACTAAAGTTAGTTGGGGGACTAAAAAATCAGTTTAAACCTTATAGGAAGTGAAGCAAAACAACAATTACCTGAAATATTTTTTTTAAATATGTCCCTAGTTCATCACAACCTGAGCACAATACGTGAATCTAAAAACTACTGTCACAATTAAAGCCCCCAATGTTTTCTTTTCTGTAGATTAAAAGTCTGACCATACATATTATCAAATCTAAATTTATTTTTTTTAAATAAGAGTCTTATATTATGACAACATCATTTTAAATTTATAGTTAAAGCAAAGCTACAGCTAAACACCTAGAAGACTTAGTCAGAGACTGAGCACGAATATGTTCCACTACAAAATAGAAACTTTAATCATAGGCATCAGAAGCCAAACCCAACGTCAAAGAGGAATATGTGATGTCGTCAATATACAGTATATAGCAGTTCTGTTAAAATAGAGATGACTAACACAGATAACACAGATACTGATGAAAGTCTTAACATTCCAATATAAGAGAATCACTTTTAATTATTTTCACTGCTATAATTCTGATAAAATTATTCAGCACATTTTTAAAGAATAAAATTATATTCTTTTTACAATTAAAATTATATTCTTTTTACTTTTCTTCTTGCTATAAAACTACAGTTATATTAAAAATATTAAAAAAGACATAAACACTTGTAGCTTTTGACTGGATTATCTCATTCACACCCCTCTGGGTTTTTAATGATGTATTGCCTTTTAATAGTAAAAATCTGTTTATTTTAACCATTGGAAATGTTTTGGCACAAGTGATGTTTTTAGATAATTAATATAATTTGAAAATATTTAGAGATAATAAAAATAATTTGAAAAAGTAGCATCTATAATTTACATAAACTACAGTCATAGCAAGCTGAAGGAAACTTATTTTTGATTTGCTGCTTAAGGCTGTTGCTTATTCCTAAAATTTCCTGTAATTACCTACACTCTTAAATTAATGAACATTCTAACCTAAAAGATGTGAGGTATTGAGATACACATTTTAATTGTTCCATTGGAAAAAAATGCGGATCTTTATTATTTGATCTAATCAAGCGGAAACATAAGCAAACAGAAACCTTGCCCTAGTACAGTATATCCATGGACATGTCACTCAATCCTTGGTACTGTATATCACTGGTAAGACAACTCAGTAATTGTTTCATTGAAGTTTGTGGCATTTTCTAAATCTATGTTTTAAAACTCTCTTTAAGGTCACAGAGATCAGAAGGGGATTAGCAAATCATTTTTTATCCCAGTATCTTCAGCATTGACCTTTAACACTGAATGCATTTTTGTTGTTGAAATGTCTTAGCTTTTTCATTTAGCAGATAATCTGTTCAACTACAAAATATACTGTTGATAGTATTATCTTTTGCTTGTACAGTCGTTTGGATTTTTCTCTTGAAATATAAAATCTCTATTTTCTAAAAAGTAAAATGCATGATACATAATGCTTTTAAACTCATTTGAAAGTGCTGCATAAAATGTATTAATGTGACCCAGTGGTGAATAGCGGCCTGTTATGCAAAATCCACTAGATGGCGCTACCTCTTAGCTCGCGGTTCCTGTCAGTTGATTTCAGCATTCTGCGCATGGGCAGTAGGGACTAAGAAGCAGTGAGTTACCGTTAAAAAGAACCCGAAATTACTACAGAGAGTTGTAAGGGTAAATACGGTGTTGTTTCCCTATTTACACCCTAAATGAGTATAAAGGGGTATTTCATAGGATTGAGACAAGATTAGCAAGATGGATATTAGATTTTAACGGAGTACACTGAGGCGGTAGCCAGTTTTTAGACAACTACTCGGGCTAGGGATATCTGTTTATTGATTTGTAAGTAATGGGTTTCACATGCTCCTTGTATTTTCTGTTCCTTCATTCTTTACAGAGACTTATGTTTAGCACCGTTTGTTAAGTGTACGCAATTGTAAGTATTATACTAATTATTGTCGTAATGTAGTTCTCAGTGAGGACTGAGAGGTGACCTGCGCAGCCTGTGAGTGACCTATTTCTGCATGCGCTGCGTGGCGAGTTGTTTAAACTTCAACTGTAATGTAATTTATTTATTTTTTTGTTGTTCCGTGTAGATGCGTTTCTGTAACGGTCAGATGGAATGTAAAAAACTGTAAAACTAAACATGTTTTTCCCTCTGTGTGAAAGAACCACTGCCGTATTTTGTGCATATAAAAATATTGTTATATGTCATTTCTTTTGTTTTTTTATTTTTATTTTTTTAAACTAAGAACAGATCAGACCACATACTCACCTAGAAATAAAGAACCCCAAAATTATATTTGTGTCCTGTGCTAATTATTCTTTGCCAGGCTACACAATTTTGGTACCAGGAGTGGGGATTCTGATAGTCTTGTGGTTCTGACTCTCATAGTAAAGCAGTGAAGTGCATAAAATACGGTACTGGTGAAGACAGCTGTCCAAGGAGGCTGATAACGGACGGAGAAGGCCGGGTCCAGAGGTCCAGTGGCCAGTGTGCTGGGAACCAGACGACACCAACGGCCAGAGTGGAGAACGTCTTCTTTTCTCTTCAAACTCATCTGCTGAACTATGGTATTCCAAGATTGATGTTTGCACAGAGACTGTGTTTGTGAACAGTTCCCAAAATGTCAGGTGATGAGAGGGATGATGGTGCAGCAGTTGATGGTCGTGTAGTTACGGAGAATGGTAATGGTGACAACCTCCATGACTTGAGGTCTCAAGTAGAAGACCTAGTTAGAAAACATGACCAAGCCATGGCCACTATTGCTGCACTGGGTCCTGAACCAAAACGTTCATATGTATATCTACCTAGAGAACGTAATGTACAGCCTTTTAGTGGTGATATAAGTAAAGATGGTTGCTCTGTTGACGAGTTTATCGAAGAAGTTGAACGAGTAATCAGAGCCAGGGAACAGACCCCTGCTGAGCAGTATGACATTGTGTTATCATTGTTGAAGGGTCCGGCCCTAGAAGAAGTACATTTATGTATGGGTGGTGAATCTAGACAGGTCAGTGATATATTCAGTTACCTCAGACATGCTTTCAGGGAGAAGCGCAGTGTTTCCCAACTGTTGCAAGCCTTTTATGGCTATAAGCAAAGGGAGGGGGAAGATCTTTGCGATTACTCTCACTCTCTCTCGCATGCTCGGCGCTGTGTTAAAGGTATCACCTGATGCAGTGTCGGATGAGAAGCGAGCTATCCGAGATCAGTTCATAGAGGGGGTTAGGGATTTATCTCTGTGGAGGGAACATCGCAAGGTTATCAGAGATAAACCGGAGTCTACTCTCATCGACGTACAGGATGAAGCAGTTATGTGGACTTTGGAAGACAAGCCCTGTAGTTCAAAGCATTTAAAAGCCGTAACACAGATGGGTTGACACAATGCTCTGCTATTGATGCTCACAGAGAGAAAGCGCTCACTTTAGAAGATGTCCTTAAAGTAGTAGTAGAGCAGGGTAAAGCTATTGGGGAGTTGACTAATGCTGTCAGAGACCTCACTATGCAGAGGGAGAGAAGCAGTCATGAAACTGCAAGCAAACATAAAGTTAAACCCAAGTTTACGGAGGATGGCAAGCCTATCTGCTTTAAGTGTAAAGAGGTGGGGCACATAGCAAAACACTGTGCTCAGAAGCACCTCCCATCATCAAATATCCCTGTAGTGCAGGAAAATGAGAGCCCCCGGTTGTGATGAGCCAGGCGATTCGGGGGAATACCATAGGCTCAAGCAAACCTGACTGTGATTGTGCAAAGTTACTGGAACTTGCTGTAGGCAGATGTCCTACTGTAGACCTGATGATTGGGGGAGTCACTCTGTCATGTCTATTAGATACTGGTAGCCAGGTCAGTACTATTTCAGAGAGTTTCTTCAGAGAACACTTATTGGGGGAGGACGAAGACATGCTGTCGATATCAGGGTGGCTCAAATTAACCACTGCAAATGGTTTAGAAATACCTTACCTAGGATATCTTGAATTGGATGTGGAGACGATGGGGATGACGATATCAGACTGTGGGTTTTTGGTGGTAAAGGAGCCAAAAGATTATCATTCCTCTGTCCCAGGCCTCATAGGCATGAATATTATCAGTAAATGCAGACAGCTGGTCTGTGCTGAGTTTGATTCTGCACTGGGTGGCGAGCTGGATTCTGATTGGAGGGAAACATTTCAGCAGCTGCATAAAGTGAGCCTAATCGAAAAGTCATCTGTGGTACGTGTAGCGGGGAGAGACGCTGTCCATGTCCCTGCCACGTCAGTAGCTACTGTCTTAGCTAAAAGGCTGACCCATGAGAGAGAGCAATGTAAAAATGCTGTTAGAGCCTTTGAATGTGCCTTTGCCGGGTGGCCTGATTGTCATGCCTATGCTTGTGTCCTCTCACAGTCATATGGTGCAAGTACAAGTCATAAACTTCTCACAGAAAGATGTTTGGCTCAGGCCAAGAACCAAGTTAGGTATTCTGTCCCCAGTCGAGCAGATGGACAGTATCCAGCAGTGTGAGGTACATTTTCAGCGTGTATCTGCTAGTGTTGAGCAAGTTACTGTAAGCAAAAAGATATCACTGCCATTGGAAAACAGTTTACAATAGATACTAGATAAACTTGATGTGGGTGGAACCCCCGAACAACAAGCAAAGTTGGGTGTTTTACTAGCCAGTTATGCTGAGGTATTTGCCCTTGAAGGTGAAGATCTTGGTTATACTAACAAGGTCCGGCATGAGATCCACCTAGTGGATGACATACCATGCAACCAGCCATATCGCTGGATTCCGCCAAACCAGTACAAAGAGGTTAGGGAGCACATAACCAAACCTTTGAAGAAAGGGGTGATACAGGAGAGCACCAGGTCTTATGCTTCGCCAATAGTCCTTGTCAGGAAAACAGACGGAACCCTCAGATTGTGTGTGGATTATAGGAAGCTTAATGCAAAGACCAAGCGTGATGCTTTCCCGTTACCACGCATTGATGAAAGTTTTGACGCACTTTGCAGTGCCAAGTTCTTCTCGACGATCGATCTAGCCAGTGGTTACCATCAAGTCGCTATGCATGAAAGGGACAGACAAAAAACTGCATTTACAACCCCCTTTGGGTTGTACGAGTACCTGAGGATGCCTTTTGGGGTCTGTAATGGTCCTGCTACGTCCCAAAGATTGATGCAAGCTACCATGCATGACCTTGTGTTCCAGATCTTGCTAGTCTACCTTGATGATATCTTGCTGTTCTCTCCGAATTTTGGTGGCCATCTAGAAAGGCTAGAGACAGTGCTGAAGCGACTGAAGGAAACTGGGCTGAAGGTTAAGCTTGAAAAGTGCCATTTCCTCCAGTCAGAAGTGCGGTTCCTTGGCCATCAAATATCTGCAGATGGAATAGGTATGGACCCAGACAAGGTAGCGGCAGTAAGACAGTGGAAGGTACCCAGCACAGTCAAAGAGCTGCAGTCATTTATAGGCTTTTGCAGTTATTATAGAAGGTTTATAGAGGGTTTCTCCAAAATTGCTGGCCCTCTCCACAATGTAGTCAACTCCTGTTTAAGAGAAGGAAATCCAACTAGATCCAAGCAACTTTTCAGCAGTTCATGGACCCAGGCATGTCAAGGTGCTTTTGAAAAGCTTAAAGATAGATTGACCAGTGCTCCGCTGTTAGGCTATGCTGACTTCACCCACCCTTTCATTGTGGAAACTGATGCAAGTAGCCTTGGCTTAGGTGCAGTTCTCTCCCAACAGCAAGGGGATAGGAAAAGGGTGATCGCGTATGCTAGTAGGCGTCTTCGCAGTGCCGAAAAGAACAATAGAAACTACAGTAGCATGAAGTTAGAACTACTAGCCCTTAAGTGGGCTGTGGCAGAAAAAAATTAGAGGTTACCTCCTGGGATCTAAATTCGTCGTTATAACGGACAACAACCCTTTGTGTCATCTTTCCACAGCAAACCTAGGTCCAATAGAGCAAAGATGGGTGGCTCAGCTATCTGTTTTTGATTTTGAAATAAAGTACCGCCCAGGACACTGCAACACTGCTGTTGATGCCCTCTCTAGGCAGCCATTTGCAGGGGAGCCTGAACCTGACCCTGATGATGTCGAATATGATGATTGTGTGGCTATCTGTAATGTTGTCAGCAGAGGCACACCCCTGGAGCCAGATTTGGTGGCAGCCGGTATGAAATACTGCATAATAAGACAGATCCGTGTTTTGGAAGCGGGAGTAGATTGTGATAACTTGAACAAGTCACAGAGTAACACCCAAACTTTCCCAGGGTATACAAAGAAGGAGCTCCATCGGTTTCAAGATGCTGATCCCTCTCTCAGTGCTTTCCGGATGTTCTGGGATAAGCAGAGAAAACCAGGGAATAAGGAGAGATCAAAGTTGCCTAAGTCTACCTTGTCTTTGTTGAAACAGTGGCATCGGGTGCAAGAGTGTGATGGGCTATTGTACAGGGTGATCGAAGACCCTCATGTTGGTGAATGTTTCCAACTCCTCCTGCCTGATTGTATGAAAGATCAAATATTGGAAAGCGTACATGACCAGATGGGTCATCAAGTAATTGAACGCACTCAGAATCTGTTGAGACAGAGATGCTTTTGGGTGGGCATGTATAATGATGTGGAACAGTGGGTCAAGAAGTGTCAAAGGTGTATCCTGACCAAAATGCCACAGCCAAAAATCCAGGCACCCATCAAACCATTTATAGCTACTAGGCCTTTAGAGGTTGTCGCTGTCGACTACACGGTCCTCGAGCCAGCCTCTGATGGGCAGGAGAATGTGTTGGTAGTTACTGACGTGTTTACCAAATTTACACAGGCTTTCCTGACTCGTGATCAGAAGGCAGACACTACAGTGAAAGTCCTCCTGAAAGAATGGTTTATGAAATTTGGATGCCCTGAAAGGTTGCATAGTGACCAGGGAAAAACCTTTGAGAGTCAGGTAGTTGCAGAGCTGTGTAAACTTTATGGAGTGAAGAAAACACGCACCAGTCCTTTCCATCCTCAAGGAAACCCACACTGTGAACGGTTCAACAAGACCCTACATGACCTTTTACGCACGTTGCCTCCTGAGAAGAAGCGCCGTTGGCCAGAGTTAGTCTATGCCTACAATGTGACACCTCACGCTAGTACGGGATATTCACCTTACTTCCTTCTGTACGGAGTGCATCCTCACTTACCTGTTGATGCGTTACTGGGCCAGGAGGAGGTGCTGGATAAAAGACATGATTGGCTGGTGGTCCACCAGGAACGGTTGAACGAAGCACATGCCCGAGCTAAAGAGTACGCAGAACAAAAAGCTGCGGAAAGAGTTGCACTGCAAGAAGACAAAGTGTTCTGTCCCCCAGTCAGTGTAGGTCAGCTGGTTTATCTGAGACACAGACCGTTGGGCAGAAATAAGATACAGGATGCTTGGGGACCTACTGTGTATAGGGTGGTAGAGGTGCAGGGTACGACACACGCATTGGAACCATTGGAAGGTGGTCCTATTAAGCGGGTACACAGGGTTAATTTAAGGCCATGTGTGGGCCCTGTCCCAGCCCCCAGGTGTGTTAGAAACCGGTCTCCCACAGGAACGTCTGTTGGTACCCTTTCAGAGTCTCCGCCAGAGTTTGTAGTGTTGGAGGAGGTTTCGCTTCCAAGATTAACTCAGGAGGTGTTCCCTGAGTCATTAGATGTTGCTACTGCTGAGGATCCCTGTGGTAGTGAATCAGAAGTGTTCTCTGAGCCTCTTAGGTTTGAACCTGCTCCTGAATCTACAGGTGCTGTGCAGGTTAGGACTGAGGCTGACACCGAGCCTTCTAGGGCTGAGCCTACTACCAGGTTCTCTCCTAGTGACCGTGTAGTAAATGTACCTACTCCTGTTCCATGCAGAAGTCGTAGGGCCAATGCTGGGGTGCACACTTATCCTTTTCATGAACCCAAGTCTGTTTGTAATGCAATCTCCTTAACTCCAGAAGTCTTTTCCCAGATGATAGCAAACTTAAGTGCTGTCCTTTTTAGGGAGGCAGTCAAGGGGGTGAAAGGTTGATAGTCACCGGGACGTTGACTATGCAGCAGGGGAGAATGTGACCCAGTGGTGAATAGCGGCCTGTTATGCAAAATCCACTAGAACCTCTTAGCTCACGGTTCCTGTCAGTTGATTTCAGCATTCTGCGCATGGGCAGTAGGGACTAAGAAGCAGTGAGTTACCGTTAAAAAGAACCCGAAATTACTACAGAGAGTTGTAAGGGTAAATACGGTGTTGTTTCCCTATTTACACCCTAAATGAGTATAAAGGGGTATTTCATAGGATTGAGACAAGATTAGCAAGATGGATATTAGATTTTAACGGAGTACACTGAGGCGGTAGCCAGTTTTTAGACAACTACTCGGGCTAGGGATATCTGTTTATTGATTTGTAAGTAATGGGTTTCACATGCTCCTTGTATTTTCTGTTCCTTCATTCTTTACAGAGACTTATGTTTAGCACCGTTTGTTAAGTGTACGCAATTGTAAGTATTATACTAATTATTGTCGTAATGTAGTTCTCAGTGAGGACTGAGAGGTGACCTGCGCAGCCTGTGTGTGACCTATTTCTGCACGCGCTGCGTGGCGAGTTGTTTAAACTTCAACTGTAATGTAATTTATTTATTTTTTTGTTGTTCCGTGTAGATGCGTTTCTGTAACGGTCAGATGGAATGTAAAACTAAACATGTTTTCTTTGTTTTTCCCTCTGCGTGAAAGAACCACTGCCGTATTTTGTGTATATAAAAATATTGTTATATGTCATTTCTTTTGTTTTTTTATTTTTATTTTTTTAAACTAAGAACAGATCAGACCACATACTCACCTAGAAATAAAGAACCCCAAAATTACATTTGTGTCCTGTGCTAATTATTCTTTGCCAGGCTACATCAAGATCACTTTGTGTATTACAGCATTACTGGGTAATTACAATAAAACTCAGTTGTTTACAACTCATAAATTAGTGCAATAAAGCATATTCCCATTTTAATTATTTACATCCCTGGCAGAAGGACAGCTAGAAAAGAGAAGAAATTAAATATCCTTTGGTGCACATTTATGTAGCATAAATTAAGATCAAATTGCATGAATAACTATTGAACAGTTTTGTGTTTACATTATGAGAATCTGCAACAAAAAGATTAATTTCACCCTCCTTCTTCAAGTTATTGTAAGTAAGGCCTTATTTGGATTGGTGCCTGTCATATTCCCATTCAATTTATATTATAATATAATTAAATATAGTATATTTAATTTATATTAAACTTCAAAATGAAGTTTCAGTACTGACATTACATACATTAACTTTCCCTTTCATTGAAGCTGACACAGTATTACATCATAGTTTAAATTAGCTTTTGAGTATGTTTGAGTAAATGTTATAAATATTGACTTATTATCATAATATATATATATACAATGAAATTATTATGGAAATAGAAATAGGGTGCAAAATGCAAACAATGATAGAATACTATCACCTGTAACAATTATATGTATTACAGAGCCTTAAGTACAGATACTGTATAGTACACAGTGATTGTCGTCATGCAAGCAGCTTGAGCTTAGTATTTTGCTATCCAAAATTAACAAACCTATGTTCTCATTATTCATTATTTTAAATCTAGATAGCATCATGTATGTGCCATGATGTATACAGTATAAACAGACTGTTTTTCATTGTGCATCTCTACTTAGTAAATGTATTCACTCCAATATCTGTATTAATATTATTTTACAAAGCCTTAACTGATGTACAGTATCACTGAGAGATTGTCCCTAGGGGTCATAGTTTCCATTACAGAAAAGGTTACTATAAATAAACTACTCATTTGCAGCCACTGTAATCTGTGCAGCAATTGCACATTTTATGTAGAGGTCAGTACAATTGTACAAAACAGATGGGAGCATTTAGAATATTTGATGGGAAGATTGATAGTAATTTAGACAGGTTGCATTTCCCCTGCTCTAAAATGTGTAATATGTGAAATTACAGATTTTAATTAAATAGTACCACCTAAAAGTGAAGTACGGTGTATACAAGAAAATCTGAGATGGAATAAACATGTACAGTACTTCTTTTCTTTAATAATTTGAAAAAGTAAATTTTTGATCCCAACTAGTTTCATTGGGTTCCATTGAATTAACAGGAGAATTGCTTTTTGAACAGTTTTTTTAAAGCTTCATTTAAATTTCTTAAAAGAAGTATTTCATAGTATTATTTAAAATTGTCATTGCAATTTGGAGACAGAAATACAAAAAAGCACCACAGTAATCAGCACAGCAGTTAATATTATTTCCTACTGGTAGGAAATTCTTATCTTTCAACAGCAGAAGTGAATATATATTATATGCATATGTTTGAGAGAGAGTATGTAGTGTGTCCAATTCAGTAGATTAATAAAGCAGTATCAATTATTTTTGCCTTCTTCAAACCTGGGGGGATTAGCAGAATATTTTTTCCATGGTCTGGTGCTCTAGCCGGTGAGCTCTTGTCTTCTGAATACTGTAAGTATTCTTACAGGTCTTGGGATCTGGCATTCCTAAATTCTCATATGCTTTTTCATATAATTTGTTTTGAAAATACTTTAAATCTTTGCACTCTCATTGTCACAAAAAAAAAACAATTCTGATGTGATAACACTGCAGAAGGACAGCACACATCCTCATTCTGACCATGTAACTAAATCATTCTTGAGAAATGAGAATGTGACAGTTATGTCATGGGTGGCCTACTCGTTAGCCCTTTTGAATGTTTGTGGAATGAGCTAGGAATTTCACAACAGACCTCCTGTTGATCAACAAAGTAGATAACGTGTTTATTAATTTACCTAAATCATATCTATTCTATATCTCAATCTACTTGCAGTTTGTATGTGCTCTCTGATTTTGTGTGATTTTCCTTCAGGTGTACCATTTTCTACCCACAGTCTAAGGACACGCTGGTAGGTTAAACAACTTCTGTGAAAATTGACGTTGGTGTGAGTGTGTGTGTATCTGTGTCAGTATCTGTGTATGCCTTGTAATGGACTGGCTTCCCATCCAGGGTGTATCCTGCCTTGCACGTGTCAGTTACTGGGATAGGCTCCAGCTCCCGCATGACCCTATATTGCATATAGCAGTTAGAAAATTGATGAATGAGTATGTGTTCAACATGATGTCAAAATACCTTCTCAAAAAAGAGAAATAACTTTTTGAATTTGTTGCTGTTGTTAATAATAAGTTTTCCAGTCAGTATATACTGAAAAGATATGAAAAATGCAACATGTACTCACAAGTACTCACACATTGTTGCATTTTTAATGCCTCTCAGTATATTTGTAAATATATATGATTTAAGATGTTTATCCAGAATCATCTTGATGTTCATTTGGTCTGATTTAAGTCATAAACAATACATCGCCCTACTCCTGGATCAGACATTTTAAACACAATTCACTACGGGTTTAAATAAAATCTTCAGAAAATATAGAAAGATCTGTAGGTACCATCATTTTCCATTCATTTATAACTATGAACTAATTACTGTAAAGTGGAAGCACATTGCTATGATTGTATCTAATGCAAGAAAAAGTATCTTGTTGAGCCTTTCTTGATTCTGGTGTCTTTTTGCAGTAAGAACTATTCAAAGTCATTTGCCAACAATACACAGGGAAGTCCATTTGAAGGCCATAGATGGTTTGTAGTTGTGATTTGTGGCATAAAAGTTTTTTTGGAAAATGAAACCATTATCTTATGTTGATGAAGTCTTGGTTGAAACATACAGTTATTTACAGTATTAACTATATATATATACAGTATATACTGTATATTGAATCTTTCTTTTTATCTTTATTCTTGTGCTGAACTGCTTTCAAGAGCTTATATTTAATACGACTTGCATATGTTTATATGTAAATTTAAATTGAAATCAGAATTTAGAGATTCAGTTTTGTTATGTATTACAGTATGTTTTTCACACCCTAAAATGCAAATTAAATATTAATAATCAAATCTGACAAAGCACAGATATTAAAGTATTTCAGATTTGTAAACATGGCAGCTGTTCTCTGTAATATATTTACATGAGAAATCAGGTAGTAGATTCCATGTGCAGAAATAGAAATCTGTTGTTCCATCTGTACATTAACAAGATAAAGAGGTAGCAAAATAGTGAATTTCCTGTCACCAACATAGGAATAGTTAAGTTATACTGTCAGTGTTTGATTGGAAGAAGTTATACAGTACTTCATCTATACTTTTTTAATGTTTAATGTAAAATTTGTAATGTTATCAGAGCTGTATTTGAGCTGTGGCATAACTTCGTAACACTGATATGGAGTTTCATCTAAATAAATGTATAACAATAACTGCTGAAAGAATTCATATGTGCATGTTGCATCACTGCAGAATTGAATTTGGTCTTTTGTGTAGTTAACTCAGTTCATCTAGAGAACTGTGCTGTTAGTAATGTAATTGAGGTCCAGACACCTGCCATTTATTCATATGAACACAATTTTTGTCATTCCTGAAGTATTTAGTTCATGTCTACCTAAAATATATCTCATTTCTGCAAGGATGAAAATAAAGTATAGCAATTTGATTTGAATATGCTTCTATCTGTCCTGATACATACAGTATACACTCATCCATTTTTGAGCTTAGAGCATATTGCTGAAAAGTACCAGAGTGTTTCAGGTATCTTTATTTCTGAGGTGTTATAATCCTATGGTGTGACTCTGAAGAGTTATTGCCATGTATATTTTTAGTGCCACTGTGCATAGTTTAAGCAGGAGAAAGGGCTTTATATCAGCATTTTGGATTCACTGAATCTTTTCTCATGTACTTACTGTGCCCTGCTTAATATGAGTAATTTGTACTTGTTGCTCCACAAGATCACAACAATGTCCGGTAAATCAGGTCCTTCTGAACAGAGCTTATGCATAACTTTTGTTTTTAGTTTCATGTGTCTCTAATTTATGAAGTGCTTTCTTTTTTCCCATTGAAAGGCTGAGAGTTATACTGTACATATACTGAAACATGAAACATCAATTTTGGGACACAAGTGGAAACTATATGGAAGTGCATTAAAAATCTTCTAGGTTTTAAATGGCTGGAGGAGGCCCTTGGACCAGTTAAAACTAAATTAATTGCCAAATTGGCTAGATGAGCTGAATGGGCATGAGCATTTACTGTAGCTATAGGTACCCTATATTACAGAATAATTTACCACCACATGTACAGTAGTTTAATATCTCACTGCCTTTAAATCTAGGATTAAAACCATCTTCTTTAGTACAGCATGTATTTGCCAATTCCTGCATCTTTACCAATATTTCTGTTGCCTATGGTTCTAAACCCTTTCCTATGTTTGCTTTTTTTTTTTGCTTTTTTCAGTTCTTCCATACAATCCTGAACTAAAATGTCCACCGTATAGTCCTAGAGCTCCCTTGTTCAACCTGGCATGAGACATTACACCATTTTGGATATAAAAAAATATTTCCCGATTAGGGGAACCCTGTAGCCCTTGAAGCCCTAGACAGAACTGAAGTTGTACACTGAAGATCAGATTCAAAACAGAGACAGTATTAGAAATAAGTATAGTAGAAATATTATAATAGAATAATAATATATATTAATTTAAATAATCCACCATTTTGAACATAACTATATTTGGTTCATCATAAGTCCATTAAAAATAATGGAAATACTACTCATATTACTATTATAGTCATCATTATCCATCATAGCGTGTTCTGTGAGAATTAACTATATTCTGAACTTCTCTGCAGCTACACAAGCTACAGATTTAATATATGATGCACATGCGTGTAAATGTGTATTTCAGATGAACACAAAACATTTAGTACAGATAACAAACCTATGTATACACAAAAACAAACAGTAACATACTGTTTTATAGAATACACTTATTTTGTGCAGTATGGTATTTGAACTGGAATTTTGTTTTGCTTTGTAGTACAAATTGTCTGATTAACAGTTGTAGTGTGCTCTCACGAGGCACCAGTTCTGTAGGGGTTTGGGCATTTACTGGGACAATTATTAATTGTGGCAGTAAATCACAAAATGATTCTTTTAATGGTCTTAGAATCCAACCATGCGGTATAACTCAAAACAACGCACACACACAGGTACTAATACACGAGGATACATTTATTCATACATAGAATATGCATGTAAACCTAACAGATCTTATAGTGAGGGTTATCAGAATACAAAGATATATATTCATTCAGTTACGAAGAGTTACATATATCAAGAGGACATACGTTCAGTATATCATTCATTTAGACCGTTTCGTAATTGAACTTGGTTACAACTTCTACATTAGATACTCAAAAGAAGTACATAACTCTTAGGAATTAAATTGATATCAACTGGTTGGGATAACAATTGAATTCTCGAGCTGTAATGCAGTAAGTTGAATACTCATCCAATCTCTGGGGATTCAGATCTCCTGCAGACACAAGCAAAGAAACAGTTGCAGGCTTGTTGCTGTCCAATCCGCGCTTTCTGGCTCGGTGCCAGGCTGTGCTGTGCGGCTTGCGACGGTGCGCTGCTGATGCTCTCTGAAGACCAGCTAGTTAGTGTTGGCTGAAACTAGCAAGAGTTTGTGCTCAGGAGAAAAGTGACTGTGGGTCCCAGCGGGTCAGGAAGAGGACCGGTTCGTTCCTGATGAAGCGCTAGTTCTGAATACTGATATACTGATTCAGCTGTCCACAGTTCCGACCTGTTCACGAGGCTTGCTGCTGATGCTAACCTTGGGTGGATCCTTTGGTTACTCGTGGCAACCTCCGCTCTCGACTCTTAGTACAAAGGAAAGTTCTGGCACTCGGACACACTGGCCGTTACGTGTTGGTCCAGGCTGAGTCTGAGGATGTTCAGGAGGCGCGCTGCGAGAATGTCCTGCTCTTCCCAACTGTTCTGGCCTGCGGGCCGTCCTGCCCTGGAATTGTTCTTTTTTTGGAATTGTCCTACTCAGGCCCTCTGTGTTGCCTGTTTTCACCTGGAGGAACTTCGGGTTCATTGGCTGAAAGTTTTATGGGCATCAGAGACCCACGTGGGTTACTTGGCCCTACCAGTCCCTGATTGGTTGATCAAGGTGAGATATGACTCACTTACTCCTGACACTTAGGAATGCAGTCCAGATGTCCATCTGGCACTCCCTAGACAGATAGGCACCAATGGATGACCACTGATCATGATAGCCAGGCTTAGCTAAGTGCATCCCCATTTGGGAGCTGTCCCTTATCAAAAGAAAATATCTTTAAATCAGCCTGCATGAATAGCTTCTCTGTGGCTGCACCATAGAGATGAAGATGCCTCACTGGCAAGGGAACAGAAAACTTCATTCCTGTATTTTAATAAGCCTTGCCGCTACACAGTTATCAAAATTGTCATTTGATTAAGACCTTTTAACACAATTACCCGATTTCATTGATTTTGATGTTTTTAAAATTGTCACACAGCAAACTGTCTTTTTCAATAGAATGATGAATAACTACATTGTTAATTGTTCATAGACCCAACAGATACAGTACCTTGATTCTCACAAGATGGAAAGATATTCGTAAACAACAGCAATTTGTCAGCCGTACAAACAATAGAACAAAGCACATAACATGCCACCTTTACTTGATTGTTACCTTCTTTTACAAGTGCTTAGTGAACAAAAGGTGGCATTGGTGTTGAAAACTGGTATTCAAAACCCGTTCTTTGGTAAAAAACAAAACATCCAGATTTTTGTTTGGCTTTCCAAAATACTAAATACTAGAAAAGAAATGCTTCATTTGTATCAGTTAATGCACTGACACCTTGAAACACCCACTTACAGAATGGAGTTGATATTTTTGTGTTTTCTGAAAGGGGTTGAAGCCCAGCAATTTAACGGCTGATTACAGAAACTCTTATTACTAAATTGTATAATCCTTAGAGGTCTTGATAAAGCCACTTGAATTTCACAGCTGAGCTGAAGTGGAAGTAATTCTAGCTACCTTATAAATAAAGTATGCTTTGGATCTGTCTGAGTTTACGGTCTATGTTTTCTCATCTTTGCAAAGCCTTTATGTGAAGGGAAGATGAGCTGCCAAGTACTTTCTGCAGAATCTGTCTGTGTGCCTTGCTTGATGAGCATTGTGTGGTAGGTGATACACACTTCTTAGAGAAATATGAGAACCTATAACATGAATATTTATTCCCTTAGGAAGTGGAATTTGATTAAATCATTTACAGGTTCAGGGTACAGAGTTCTCAACTGCAAGGTTATGGTTAAGTGTAGTTTTAGTTTTTTTTACAAACATAAATCTTTATTCACATTCTGCTTGTGTAAAATATCTTAATTTTTAACATGTGCTTGGCTTTTACATTTTCTGTTTTACATCCTTAATTATTTCTTCTTGAATCCTGTGGAGCTGAAATTAAAATGCACTGAACGAACAGAAGCTCTGCATCAGGTACTGTACTGTATGTCCTTTGTCACTGAGATTTTAAGAAGTCTTCCTTTCAACATCCAGTTGCCTACAAATTAATGTTAAAAGAAATTAATAAGCAACATTTTGTTCCATGAAAATGTTACTGCATTTTGAGCACATTATTTCTGGAAGTATTGAAAATTTTGTATTGTGACTTATGGAGAGATCTCAGCTTCTGTAAAATATGTTCAGCCCACAGTGTTGGAAGAGGTAATTGCTTGATAAGTGCCGAAAATATCTTTAATCCTGTTACTTTCAAAATATGTCTGTAGTATTGCAAAAGGAAATAAAAATATAGATCTCCCGGTTTCTCTGAAATGATGTGAATACACACAGTTAAGGCAAAACATTATGACTCTGCCTTAACAAAGACAAAAAAGAGATAACACTCAATGTCTGAAGCATGACAGTTTAAACGAATTCTTAAACTTATTTTCTGTAAGAAAACATTCTCTATGTTTACTGTTTTCATTATAGGTGTTTAGAAAAGTGCATAATTTCCAAACAAAGACAATAAATATGCAATACATTAAACTGTGAATGGCTCATCTGGCAAAGGTGTTAAATGTCCATGTGTCTCATTCTATCTTGAGAGGGTACAGAAGTTTTAGCCAGAGAGCTGAGTCTTAAAAGAACTGACCATTTTTAATTGGTTCAGTATGTCATAAAAATGACTTGTGTTTCAAAATATTACAGGTATAATATAATTGTATTGGACAAGACATAAAATAAAGCATAATTAACTCATTTGTAATAGGAAGGTTGTAGAATTACTTTCTAAAATGAACACATAATTGTCTACCTACAGTTGCACTCTTATAATGTCCACTGCATGGACTTGTTTTTGTTAGAACTCTCTATATAATAAAATCTATATATCTACATATAATATTGTCAACTGATTTGAAGATCTGTGCTGGGCGTATAACAAATTAAACACATATTGAAAAATTAAATGTCTAATGCTATGAAGGCCAAGTGAAAGGGTGTCAAATTAATATAGACTAAAAATCAGAGATGTGTCAGTAGCACCGGACAATCTTATTGTTTGCGGTTTATGAATTTAATTGTGTAAGACATATATGAAAAGAATCCAAAGTATCCTCATTGCCTTTTTCTCTTTAATCATTTTTTATCATTCTGTATAAAATGTTCTTCATTTTTTTTCCTTAAAAGAACATTGAACTGAATAGAGATGATGTGATGTAATAGCAGTTTCTGCGTATTTATAAAGATTCTTCATGATCATAGCAAAAAAAAAGGCATTCATAAAATTTACAGGTTAATCGTAGGTTTATATAACAAATGATTTGAAGTGTAGAAGGTATTGAGCCTTAATGTTTTGATAATTACAGTGAAAACTAAGGATAATTAAAGGACATTTGATATTCTGCTTGCAAAAAAGAAAAGCAATAAAACAAGTTCTTGAGTTAAATACAATTATGCAAAATATTTATGCATTTAAATATGAATATTTCATCCATTAAGATTGTATTGTATAGACCAGCCTGAGAACTTAGAAATAAAAATGGAAAAGACAATGTTTTAGCTGTGGATCCTTCTTCAGGCTTGATGAAGTATATTTGCAGTTCTGTTCTTATTTTCTGGATATCATGCTCAATACACTCCTTTGTAGATTTTATTTATTATTTTATTTTTATTTAAACACCTTATTTTTAAGATGTTGGTGGAACCTTTATTATGTAGTCTTGTGTATTATGTAGATTTGTTTGAACAGCCGTTTTACTCTTACTGTTGCTGAAGCTAAGCAGGTGTGAGCCTGGTCAGTACCTGGATGAGAGACTCCTGGGAAAAACTAAGGTTGCTGCTGGAAGAGGTGTTAGTGGGGCCAGCAGGGGACGCTAACCCTGCGGTCCATGTGGGTCCTAATGCCCCAGTATAGTGATGGGGACACTATACTGCAAACAGGCGCCGTCCTTCGGATGAGACATAAAACCGAGATTCTGATTCTTTGTGGTCATTAAAAATCCCACAGCATTTCTCGAAAAGTGTAGGTGTGTAATCCCGGCATCCTGGCCAAATTTCCCATTGGCCCTTACCAGTCATGGCCTCCTAATTATCCCCATCTATGAATTGGCTTCATTACTCTGCTCTCCTTCCCACTGATAGCTGATGTGTGGTGAGCATTCTGGTGCACTATGGCTGCCGTCGCATCATCCAGGTGGATGCTGCACATTGGTGGTGGTGGAGGAGAGTCCCCATTACCTGTAAAGCGCTTTGAGTGGAGTTTCCAGAAAAAGCCCTATATAAGTGTAAGCAATTATTATAATAATTATTATTCTAAATGTTCGATGGCCACATATGATGCTGCACTTACCTTTTCTAACAATCTGTGGTTTAGTTTAATTTCAGACTGATTTGATTGACACTACTTTGCTAAGATCTATCCTTTGTCACACTCAACACTTACAACCATAGAGTTGTTTTCTTGCCTCTTTTCAAATGGGCAGCTCTTCAAATTCAAGTTCTCCATGGAAAACAATTAATTCTACTCCTGCCATGCTGTTTGCTCTTTTCTTTTAGTTCTTCTGGGGTCATCAAGCCTCTCTAGAGATCTGGCAACTGCAGCTGATTCTTCTCTCTTTCCTATTCCTGTTTGCTCTGCTCTCCCTCCTTCCATTTTTATGCCCATTTCTGGTCGAAAATCCAACATACTGCACCTATGACCTCAGCATATAATGTATTTGTTGTTTTGTCTCTCCCCTTCCCCCAATCCTCCTTTTTACTGTCCCCCCACTAGGCAGTCACTAATGCCCACTCTGCCCCTTGGGTATGAGCAGACAGTGTCAGTCTGCACTGGATCTAGGCCACCTCTTTCACAGCTCTCACCATCCCTGGGTTCTCCAAACCCATCACCTGGCTATTATGGCAATGGGTCTTCCTCCATCTCCTTTACCTCCTGCTTTGGTTGGTATGCAACATGTGTGGTTTCAGGCTTCCCCTCTTCTATTACCTAAAGCTTGCATCTGGGAAACATGCAGTAACTGATATTTCTTTTTTAAGCAGTTCTGCTTGAAATACATTCTCTTCCATTCCTGCTAGAAGGTTTCAGCAAGCGGTATCTTACTTCCTTATCAGGCTAGTCTTCCAGGTTGCTGCCCACCACAGAATTCCAGTCTCAAGCTAGCCTTTGCTGATAGTGTGTCTAACTGACGACTGTTATCTGACTTGCGTTTATCACCTGTATCATACACACTTCTCATTCGTTTCACACTTTATGCACATTCCACACAATACTGTGAAACTGCAGTTGGACTAACCATTCTCAGTTTCATGTTAGAATCTATGTCTGTGTTTTTGCCAAAATGTTAAGAACTTTAGATTTAGTTATTAGAATTTGACCAAGCTTCTGATCTTGTATTTTAAATATGCCAGACAAATCTCTTAAATTCGCAAAATGAGTCATATATATACATATCTTTTGTATCACTCAGGTACAGGTTTTGGATGAATCTATCAGGGTAAACTTTCATAGACTGTCGTTTGTTAAAAAAATATATTTATCTTACAAAATAGGATTTATATTAAAAAGACTCTACTAATGTCATCTGTAATTGCACATGAATTAGGCTTTGTAAAATATTATTAGTTTGAATAGCAACCCAATTAGATGTGCCCACATCTCAATTCACAAATAGATGTATTGGGGTTTATTTGTAATGGAGAGCTGTTTGAAGTTAATCATTTTAAACTATTATTCTGATAGTTTAATCTGTACATGGGATTTTTCTAAAATAAAATTTAGTGGAAGTGGAAAACACCCTGTTTTACTTAAACCGAGTTCTGATTCTTCTGGAGTTTTCTTATGGAACATAAAAATGACCATCAGTCTATTTTCCAAAGACAAAAGCAGTGAATAAAGTAAATATTATATTTCATTATACTTTCTAGCAATATATATATATTTAATAATCTGTAACATATTAAAGCAATATCTAACCATTAATGAGGTATTGAAAACATTTCAGCAATTTGTATCTGTGATTTCTGCTAAATTTAATTTTACACGTCATTCTATTGTTTCTCTTAAGTGCGGTGTCTAACTCTACATAACTCTGCATAAGTCTACATTTGACCCATATTGCTACCCTTACAGGCTTCAGTATTAATTTATGAATGTGAACTATAGGGTACAAAACCGATAAAATAAATCATAGATGACTTAATACAGAACAATGTATATTCAGATTATAAAGACAGAGTATTAAATAGAAATAAAAGAGTTTAAAAGCAAGTCAGAATATGTGACATATTAATAAGATTGAAGAAGAAGTCTGAAAACAGAAAGAAGAGAAGGTTGTTGTTGTTCCAAGAAAATAATTAACTTGCTGCCAAGAAACAAAAGAAACTCAAGAGGGCCTCCTACAATATGAAACAAGATGATATTAATAATTTATGGGATTAAGAAGGGACTTTTTTCTTGGTCCAATTCATTTCTACTATCGGGTCAGATTTTTCATTGTAAACCATCAGTAAGAAACTGTGATCATAAACACAGAATGTTTGTAGGATATTTTGAAACTATTTGATTTGAGTCCAAATCAAAAATTCAAGAAAGCAGATAGAGAAGCAATTTGAGTTTAAAAGAAGTATAATGAGATAGGATAGCTATGATATTAGTGGGAAATGGATAGCAACAGCAACAGCAACTACTGTAGCTTAAAGAGATTCTTCTTGAACCACAGAACACATTTATTCCAAGAGGTATCAAATCAAAAACCTGAACAGTATGCCAAAATAGGTCAACAGATTATTTAGGAAAATATAAGAGGGGAAAACAGGATCCAGTTAAAGATAAATAAAACAATTAAATTCATGCACAAGTTAAAAGGGTAGTAGAAAGGCCAGGAGAGAAACTGAAGGGATATAGGAAGGGAGACTAAAACAATAAATATGTTCTTTTTGCCTGACAACAAGAAAATTAGCTTTTAGAAATGAAAAAAAAATCATGTGTTCTTTTATTAAGAAGCCATTGACAGAAATTTTTCAACAGTTGTTCAAGTCAACAGATGATACCTATGGACTGGAGAGTAGCTTAAGCAGTGCCCATCCATAAGAAGGTTGACAAGACCAACCCAACCTATTATAAACCTTTAGTCAAACTTCTCTTACATGCAATGTTACAGAAATTATTAAAATTATAGTAGATGATGACCTGTAATATTGAAAGGAATAATCAAACTGAATTAGAAAAGGCCAGTGTTAATTCACTGTAACTGATGTTCTTCAATGTGCTGTTTTTCATTTTAGTTAACTAAGTCAAAATGCTTGTCAAAAAGAATCCACGATGACGAAGACTAAATTGCTTTGCATTTTTGTTTGAGTGGATTACGACAAGATGAAATGACCCATTTGATTAAGGCTCATGTTTTAGTCAAACTCAGACTAAAACTCATGAATTTCGGCACATGAGGTTCACTGTTTGCACATTTACCTTCTTCTGGCAAACAACAGACTGGCTGTAACAGGTATAATTCTGGGACTGTGCGGTGCCTCAGAGTTATTACTTTGCAAGAATCGCAAGCATTGAGGTGTACCACTTTCTCTTCTCTTTTGTTTTCTTACTGTCCCTCATTTCCTGGTGGTCTTTTGTACTGTACATGACATGTCATAAATTTATTGGCCTCTAATTCTGTCCCCTGCTCCCGCCTCTCACTCCTCCTCCCTCCCAACCTTTGTTCTCCTGCTACTTTACCTTTGCCTACTGCCCTGTCTCTCTCACACCTGAAGAAGGCTCCACGGCCGAAACGTTGTGTTCTCTTTCTTCTTTTTTTCAGCATGGAATAAACCTATTACTTGTTCTTTTCCTTTTGATTGGCTAGACATTTCATTGCCAGCAACTACTGCTGCATGCCGTATTGTTGTGCATTTGATAAATAAACTTTGATTTGATTTGAGAACATGAAACATCACCATTCCTCAAGGTATTGGGGGTGTTTCCCTTCAGAGAAGTCTATTCCAATGCAGACATCAGAAGGATACATTAAGGGTACATTGGGAGTGCTCGTGAGAACTTGGGACACCTTAAGCACCCGCAGACTTGAGTGGGAACGTGCATATGAATGGCGCAAGACCAGAAGTGTGCATATTGGTATGTGGCCTTAGACTATTCTTGGTATGGTAGTTTTTTGACTGAAATATTATGGCATCAAAAGGGCGAATTGTTAATATAACACCAGTAAGTTAAAGAATCTATACTGTATATGACTTGTCCTGTCCAAATTAAATATTTTTAAGAAACTCATTCAGTAATTCCCCTATAGTTACTGCAAATTCATTATTGACAGGAGCCTCTACAGAATAAATGTATAATGATATTACTTTTGAAAAAGTAACTTTCCAAAAAAGTTCAAACTTAAAACTTAAAAATATATAACTATTATTAGCACTTCCAAAATAGATTGTCTTTTTTGGAAAGATTTATATGATGTCTGTGTACAAGATTAGTATTAATCGTTTATTGCACAATTATTTCTTGTATTTGATATTTGACCTATTTGGGGATCAATATACTTCAAATTGTGCAACAAAGACCTATGCTTTTTGACAGAATCTTATCAGATGTTTTAAATAATTTCTTAGAAATACATTTTTATAACTTTATACACTTTACTATGTAAATAAATTAAACTGACTGTCTAAAATGTGACTAAAACCAATTCTGTTTTACTCGACTAGAAGTAAGACTAATTATTGTCACAATTTAGTCGATTAGACTAAATCAAAAGTGGGTAACTAGAAAGTGACGATTAAAATAAACAGTGAAACTCTAACCAGACAACAGAAATGGGAACCATGTGAAACAACATTTAAAAGTAAGAATAGGATGCACTCCTTCACCCAAAGGTTTGTGGGTAAATAGAACAAGCTACATGGCAATGTGCCTGAAGTCAATACTTTGGCTTCATTGAAGAAATGGCTCGATGAGATTCATCGATCAATTACCTTACTACCAAAGAGCTGTAGCGGCAGGGTTTATTAAAATACAGGCATTAAGTTTTCTACTCCCTTGCCAGTCCCTCTCTCCTTCATCTCAGTGGTGCCTGGTACAGTTCACAATTAAGGTGTTTTTCTAGCCAATAGAGTGTCCTGATAAGGAACAGCTCCCCAGTTCCTGAGATTCTCCAGCAACCTTAAAAAATGGTCATCTGGCGCCTAAAAGTCTGAGATTCCAAGGGAAAGTGTTATTCAAAGCTGGTTTATAACTCTAAGGTCAGAGTGCATGGTTACTCATCACCAGCCAATCAGGAACTGGTAGGCAGGTTAACCCCACGTGGGTCTCTGATGCCCATGAAACTTTAAACCAATGAACGGCTTGCAGTTCCTCCAGGTAAAAACAGGCAACACAGGACGGTTCGGGGGACAGAACAGTTGGGAAGCACAGAACAGTTCCCAAGGGAATATAGTTCCTAAGCGCAGGACATTCTCGCAGCACGCCTGCTGGACATTCTCAGCCTCAAGGCTCCTCCTGACATCCTCAGACTCAGCCCGGACCACCACGTAACGGCCAGTGTGTCCGAGTGCCAGAACTTTCCTTTGTTCTAAGAGTCGAGAGTGGAGGTTGCCAGCGTGTAACCAGAGGTTGCCACCCGAGGTTAGCAGCAAGCCTCGTGAACAGGTCGGAACTATGGACAGCTGAATCAGTATTCAGAACTAGTGCTTCATCAGGAATGAACCGATCCTCTTCCTGACCTGCTGGGACCCACAGTCACTTTTCTCTTGTGCACAAACTTTGCTAGTTTCAGCCTGTAGCAGCAATGCTTGTTAATAAGACAGAATTAAGCGTTGCTGTGCTTTCCTAAATGAGGCCCCATCTCACTCTCCATCTCTGTGGTGCAGCCACAGAGAAAGTATTCATGCAGGCTGATTTAAGATGTTTTCTTTTGATAAGGGACAGCTCCCAAAAGGGGATGCACTTAGCTAAGCCTGGCTATCATGATCAATGGTCATCCATTGGCGCCTATCTGTCTAGGGAGTGCCAAATGGACATCTGGACTGCATTCCTAAGTGTCAGGAGTAAGTGACTCATATCTCACCTTGATCAACCAATCAGGGACTGGCAGGGCGTGGTAACACCACGTGGGTCTCCAATGCCCGCCAAACTCTCAACCAATCAGCACACATCTGTGTCTTGGTCAAAAAGGGAGCGCAAGCTCAGATCGGGGCTCTCCTTGGCCATTTTTGCGCGTCCTCAGAGACAATCACGTGACAACTGCTGTTGTCTGCACTGGGACTTGGACTTTGTTCTAAACGCGAGGCCGAGGATCCCGTACGTACTCAGAATTCTACCAAAGTGAATTCTCCGCTTGATCAACGGCAGCCTACAGTTGGACCCTCGTCGACAACCTGAATAGCTTATTCAGAAGCAGCGCTGGACCGGGAACGAACCAGCTTCTTCCCGGGCAAAAGAGTGACTTGCGAGGACCCGCGGTCACACTCTGTGCATAGAGACATTCTACTAGCCAGCCGGACTGCTGGTAGATCCCCTCAGAGCAACGACTGCCCTGCGCGCCGCAGTTAGATTCCTCCGCCCGTCCTACTCCGAGCTGCACCTCGACTGGTTGGCCGGTAGAGGACGCCGGGACAACGCCCATTGGACAACCGCTGGAACAGAGGCTGCAACAGAGCCTGTCAGCTGGTTTGGTGTTCGTGCCGGGAAATTTCAAATCCATACACAGTGGATAAGTAAACCCCATGTTCTACATTGCGTCTCGAGAATTAAATTGTACCTCAACACAAGTTGTTATCAATTTAATTCATGAGTAATGTATTTACTTCCGAGTTTAGAGTAACAGTGGGTAATAACACTGATTAGCGATTTGGTAACCGAACGATATATATTGACATATATTCTCTGTTGTGTATCTCTTTGTGTTTGTATCTCTTCGAGATTATATACTTTGTATATTGATAACCCTCACAGTAAGGTCTGCCGCTTGTATCCAGGCAGACTAGTATATGTTTGGTGCACAATTTATATTAATAAATGTATCTCGTGTATTGAACCCATGTGTGTGCGTTGTTAGTTGTTCTGACGATTGATTTTCTAAAAGCCAAAACGAACCACCTCGTGATTACTGCTACAATTAATAATTGTCTCAGTAAACCCATCAAACCTCTACAAGCCAACACTAACTAGCTGGTTTTCAGAGAGCATCAGCAGCACCGCAGGAATCTCCACCACGTCACAAGCCGCACCGAGCACTGCCTGGCATCGAGCCAGAGAGCGCGGATTGGACAGCAACAAGCCTGCAACTGTTTCTTTGTGCCGGCAGGAGATCTGACTCCACACGATTAGATGAGTATTCAACTTCACTGCATTACCGCTCGAGAATTCAATTGTTATCTCAACCAGTTGATATCAATTTAATTCCTATGAGTACTTGTTTTGAGTATCTAGTGTAGAAGTTGTAACCAAGTACATTTACGAAATGGTCAAAATGAATGATATACTGAATGTATGTCCTCTTGGTATGTGTAACTCTTCGTGACTGAATGAATATATACCTTTTGTATTCTGCTAACCCTCACGATAAGATCTGTTATGTTTATAAGCACATTTTATGTATTAATAAATGTATTCTCGTGGATTAGTACCTGTGTGTGTGCACTGGTTGAGTTATCCCACAAGGCTGGATTCTAATACCATCAAAAGAATCATTTTGTGATTTACTGCCACAATGCCCAAACCCCTACATTACTGGTGCCTCGTGAGAGGACACTACACTTCCCACATGCAAAGACCACTAGGTTATCCTGTAGCTAAGATCACAAAGAGGAGGCCTCTTAAGCTACATTCCTGTGCATTTAGAGAGAGGCACCAGGCTGATTGGTCAAGGCACAGAAAGATTATTAGATTCTTTAATAACACACAATTCTAAGTGAAATAATAGTCTTTGTTGCTACACTAATGAAATGGAGATTTATACAAACGTTACAAAGGGGGAAGGTCATATCCTTATCTCATTCACTTCCATTTACCTATGTAAAATGTCATGATTATAGTGCGTTCACATATTTTGCATTCCTTCCTCCACCGCTTGACACTTATAGCAGCTTCCTGGATCATCCCTCATAAAAATTGTGTGGGTTCTCACAGCCTTTCAGTTAACTTGTTTATCAATAGGTCAGGAAAGTTAAGCCAATAGATCAATCTAATTCAAATTAAGTCTCAAAACTGGTTAATTTAGGGTTTGACTGCACTACTGAGAAAATAATAATAATTGATTTCTTCATCTTTTTAAAGATTATACTGCATTTTAACACCTATGTATTTTTATAAATGTGTTGAGAAACAATTGATTAATAAACACATCAAAATAATGTATGTGAAAAAATGTATTTTTGCAATTACTCTACAGATATTCATGAGGGTGTAAATGTTAAATAATCATAACAGCAATTTCTACAGCATTATTTTTAACACTGCATTACATAATTTTTGGAAATGGTAAAACTAATTTTAAATGATTAATGCAACACAATGGAATGATTATTTATTGATGACTCATGATTGTGAGCTTATGCTAGTACCAGGCAGCATGTTGCAGTGGTTCGTATTGCTGCCTTGCAATGCTGGGGCTCTGGGTTCTGTTCTTGGAGTTCCACATTAGTGGATTATGTTTGTTCTTCCTTTGTTTCCTTTGGTTTCTGCCTAATGCTCTGGTTTTGTCCCACTGGTAGGACATACTGGTAGGTTAATTGACTTCTGGGAAAATCAGCCCTGGTGTGTGTGTGTGTGTGTGTGTGTGTGTGTGTGTCTGAATGTCCTGTATCCTGCCTTGTGCCTGATGCTTGCCAAGAGAGGCTCTGGCTCCCCTGCTACCCTGAATTGAAAGAAGTAGTTAAAAATGGATGGAAGTACAGTATGGATGGATACTAGTGAAAGATTCTTAAAATGTTAAATTCACTACAGTAAATGAAAGTTGCACATAGCCTGCAAAGCCCTAAACTTCACAATCATCGGAGCAGCACCACCATACTGTAGGTACATGTCCCTTACTAATGCTCACAGCTCATTTCTTAGGTATAGGGAAAGAGATGTTCTGTTAGCACTGCTTCTGAACAGTCAGAACTAATACCTGTGAACCTAACAAATCACTCCAGTGCAACTCCTTTTACTATAACATGTCTCCACACTGCTAAGCCTAGAAACACAACATATGTCAGGGGTTACATCCAGCAGCACAATGAACTTGGCTTTGCTAATTTCCTTTTTAACTCCATTCAATATATTTTTTAGTGTCTTAATCAGGTTATTCGGTATCCATGCTAAAATTTCACAGAATCCAGTACCTTTTTTCAACTGCTTTCCTTATCTGTACTCATACTTGCAGAGCAGATGCACCAGTTCAATGTAATTTCCCTTGTTCACTGAATCTTCACCTTCTGAGTGCCTTCAAAATGAATTTTGTGCCTAAACCTGTAAAGCACATCCCTATTTTCTCATAATTGTTCATTGTGTTATTCTCTTTGCGCCCATCTTTGTTCATTAAGCTACAAGTCAATGTGACTACTCTCGAATATTTTCAGATTAAGCCAGCATCATAAGTGCTTTTGTGACTGCTCATGCTTCCAAAGGCCAAAAACAAATTATTTAAATCACTGAAAAAGAAAAGGCCTTCTTCTATGTTATACAGCCACTTATTTGTACAGTGCAGTTCATTCTATGATATTTATATACTGTACATATACAGTATATGCAGTACATACTGTAAAACAATATTTAAATCACTGAAGTTTCATATATTTTTTCTACTTGAAAATAAGAGGCATGGCCAACAAAATAATCTGTTTTGGACATCATCTCAGCTACAGTATATATGACATCTGACATCTGTTGAAAATATTGGATAAAACTAGGATGGGATAGGTGCTCATAAACACAAGTATCACAGACTTAAATACAGTCTGTTTTTTTTTAATTTTGGACTAGATTACCTTTTCTGGTAGAAGATTTGATATTGTTATGCTGGTAAAACGTTCCTTGAATTAATCTTTTAAAGTTTTCACTTTATAAAAATATTTTAAGGCATTTAAAAATATTGGTGAATTGCACTTCAGACTTCATAAAAAGAACAGTTTAACAGGTTTACATTTTTAATCCTGGCTCATGATTCAATATAATTACTCCAAAGGAGTATGTATTTGATGTACAGTATACTGACTGAAAATACAAGGTATATTATTCTAATATACTAAACTAGCTCTTCTGCAAAGTATTTTGAATTGGAATAAGTACAGTACATATACTGTTTTATTATGTTTTGGGAGGTGCATTAAATAACATTTTTACTCACATACATCTCTATGAAATCATCATAGAGATAATCTATTTGGTAGTAATTTGATGATGCTTACAGCCAACATAAGAAAATAAATATAAATGAGAGGAAGCTCTTCATCCCATCAAGCTTATTTACCTGCTAGTTGCTAGCTGTTCTGAATGATCCTTTGATCATTTCTTTATAGATGTCAAGGTATTAGTTTTAACAACATGACTGGGTAGTTTGTTATATATACTCACAAGTCTTTGTTCTCTATTTTAAAATGTTGTAGTCCATTGCAATTAATTTATCAAGGCCTTTAAAAAATAATTTATTTCATACTTTCAGAGTTTTTCTCTTATTCTGTGGAAAGTATATCAATATTCTTCATTGTATGGTAAAGGTAACCAAAATTCCCTACTCTGTTTTAAATAAGGTTTTACTATTATATTGCACAATTTGTACATTAAATTTTTAAATTAAATGTATTGCTATACTTTTAAAATCTACATTCTTTATATTATGCAAGTGACTGTCTAAAGAGACATCTGTGTTCTCTATAAGCAGTGTTCCCAAGATCAAAACTTATCATGTTATATTTATATCATTATGTTTTTACAACCACATAGTAATATGAATACATTGTATACTGAGTCAAAGCTGAAAGGACTGTAAAAATTACTTTAGTTTCAAATCGGGGAAAATATAAATGACTCATGGATTACAGAATATTTAGAATACATTATTATTTTTTTTAAGTTACAGAAACATTGCTCTGTCACAAAGTAATCAGATGCAATTAACATATGAGAGTTTATCCCCTTCAATAAAATCTGAAAATTTTCTTTCTATGGGTTCCAACATGTAGCAAAATAAGAAATCTTGATTTTTTGATTCATCAGGATAACCTAAAATAAAAACACATGACTAAATTTGCATGTCTGAAAGGATATTAAGCAGCACATAAACAGCAAAACCTCAGATACATGCTTACCAGAATGCAAAAAGAACTAAAATAGTGAAAGCGTTAATGTTTAAGGTTCCATCACCTTAAAATTAACCAAACATCTTAACTCAATAATGTAAATACTTCTTCAGGTGCTCACACCTGAAGAAGGCTCCACAGCTGAAACATTGTGTTTTCTTTCTTCTTTTTTTCAGCTTGGAATAAACCTATTACGTGTTCCTTTGCAGTCTACACATGTTGACGCAGGTACCCACCTGAATGTAAATACTATGTACATTTCTAACTTTGTTTTTCTTCCAGTTCCATATGCTATGAAGAATAAAATTAAGTTATAGTCTTGGTTATATTGAAAGACTTTGTTTGTAGCCAAAAAAAGATTACAAGGTCAATAACATCTGAATATAAGATGAGGAAATGGGAATTAAATGATGTAACTTCAGAAATGTGAAAGAGCTCATACAGATGCAGCCATTCAAAATGGGTGGGGTATTTCGTGGTATACCCCGGTGGGCGTGTCGCATCAAAACGCAGTATCACACAGTATCACGCGGTGTATTGTGTCATTTGATGTCATACCGGAAAGTATCCGGAATCACCTTGTAAAACCGCCAGGAGGAGCCAATAAAGCTTAACCTCTCATGTACAGCATTTGAGCTTTTAAATTTAAACTGTGTATTACAGCATGTTAATCATCAGTCATTAAAAAGTTGGTATATTTTATGAAAGCAAGATTGCTCAGTTGGGCAAAAGTACACAACCTACCTTTATCATAAATATTTTAGTTATGCAGAAATATTTTATGCATCAAAGCCTTTACCAAAGATATTACTCATATTATTAATAATGAATGACCTTGGACAAGCTGTAAACTCAAAGTATTACGCTGGTCCACATTATTTGTAACCGTCATTTTAAATGAAAAGACTTTATTTTTTCATCGACAAAAAGTAACAACACAGCATTTCGTTGATCTAACTAACAAGGACGGGACATTAGCTAGCCAATATGATAAAGGAATAAATTACTTTTTTTGTTTATTTCTTTAGCACATTTATTTGAACATTTCCATCAATTGTACAAGCACTGAAAAACTGTCCAATCCCTAGTTCATCGGGCATTTTCTTTTAGTATAACAGACATAAAAACTCCCTTGCTTTTAACAGAGCGTTTCATAATTTCTAACAACGAAAATTATTTAAACTGCGACACTTATCATTCAACCAGAGCTCAAAATATCACAAGGATCCTCAAGAGCACAACAAAGACTGTTTTAAAAGATACTTGTACCAGATACATGAGAATCCAAACTTTTTTATCTACGTCTTTAAAATTTATCACACAGTAACAAGTCAAATTTCAGGGGCGTCTGTATACCAGAGATTATGGTACCGATTCAGAAGGGTGTCAGCCAGTCAGATTCAAGGACCGGAATTATCTGTTTTATAATCGAGAATATGTAAGCACGTATCTAAATAAATTAATCATGATATTAATTTAAGGATCTAAATTTCTAATTCTATGTATCTATATACAGTAGCTGGTAGTATTACTGTATTTCACTTTCTTTGTAAACACGTTTTGTTAACACCCGAATCGCAGGTGGATTCTGTTTTTTGGTCTGTTATGGTCTGTAGCTCAAATCCTGCTTAACTAAAAATTAGACGCGAGAAGAGTATTATTGGACAATGTTGTGAGGCTCTGGCGGAATTTCTCTGTAAACTGAAGAGTTATAGAGGAGACAGGTTGTGTATCGCTTCTTTTGACACTTGTAAAAAAAAACATTCCAATGTTAATGCGACACGGAGGATAATGTGGTATATTGGTCGTTAGTGAAAAGATTTAATCATTTAATCTCTTTACTGTGCACATTTTAATCTGCTTAGTATTGAAAATTTATATGGAATTTTACCACTAAAGGGAAATTTTAGTAGCTAAGCATAAAACGCAGAGGAGCATAACGAAGGTCATAAAGGTCATAAACGATATTAATTTAGGAACATAAACATATTATCTAAACTGTATGTTGCTGTTATTGGTATTTTAAAGAAAAAATACACACCAATACTCAATTTCTCCTAAAGTATATTGACATTTTTTATATTTCAAAATAACACGTTCGTACTGTATGTACAGTGTACAGCGGTACCGCAGGTTGAACTGTAGGGCGCAAATCCACCCGAACCCAGAAGCCCAACATATTAATGTGCATTCGCCTGACGCTGCACGGTTTTCATCATTCTCTGCGGGAGTGCTGGCTGTGACAAATTAAACCGGTTTCACAGGTATTTTCAACCCCCAGCCACTGTTGTTTCATCGGTTGTTATCCTGTAAAGCGCTTTGAGAAGCATACTGTCCAGCTTGTCAGGTGCATTCTTTTGTGAAATAATAAGTAGAGCTTTGGGCTTATTAGTGCTCCACTTACAGCAACCCAATGTAAATACATTTTGTCTCCAAATCCACCACCACTTGTATGAATCATAGCCCTGCCAAATGATGCAAATTCCACTGCAATGGTTGTGTGCAGGAATGATTCAGTATGGCATCTCCATGTTCAAGTAAACACTGCTCTGTGTGCAAATGCAAATGCATTTAAAAAAAGTTTTTAGACCCTGGGGGCCCGGCTGCCTCGGTGCCCGGCAGGACACCAGGCCGCAGCAGGGTGATGGTCGAACCGGTGTCGACAAGGGCCTGGCAGGGTCTGCCCTCGATGAGGCAGGGAAGAAATAAGCCCTGGCTGTGGCCAACCCTTCCCACAGCAGGCGGGGTGAAGCGCTCCTTCTGGCTTCCCGGAGCGGGGATAGCGTCGCTCAAGGGCGGCCTTCCCCCCTTTAGGCCACCCCGCTTCCGTTTCCCAACGGCCTCCGGAGTCCCCGAGGATCCAGCGCCTGGCACTCCTGGGTGATGTGCCCCCTCTCCCCACAGCGGTGGAAGATGACCAGCCGTCGTCGCTCCCCCAGCATCACTGCGCTGGCTGTCTCCTCCTCCCCATCTGATTCCCCGTGCACCCCTCCGTTGGTGCCCACCGGTCTCCTCGAATACGGCATCAGCCTGCTCAGCCAGAGCCAGGGCCTGCTCCAAGAGGATCGGCGCGGCCAGCATCACGTGGCGCTGCACCTCAGTCGGCACCAGGGCCCAGAGGAACGCTATCTCCTGGTGGGCCTCCTTCGGGAGAGTAGGGTAACCCTGGCGGGCTAAGTAGGCCACGTCTGCGTCTGTGTGCAAATGCAAATGCATTTAAAAAAAGTTTTTTTTTTAAAAAAAAGCCACCTTTAAAGGCGCTATATAAAATAAAGTTTATTATTATTATTAACATTGATGATATTCTTCCTCCCAGGACTTGTAAAATTGTTGTTGTTATTGTTGTTATCCTGTAAAGTGCTTTGAGAAGCATACTGTCCAGCATATTGTATTTCATTGCACTTTGACAGATCGTCTTATAATCACTTATTGTTAGAATATCCGCCACCCCTGCTCCAGCCTGCGCCAGTGAGACCGAGCCATTATAATGGGGAGATCCCATGGCAAATGTTTGAGGCCCAGTTCCAGATGGCGGCCTGGGCAAACAGCTGGTCTTAGGTGGAGATTGTGGGCCACCTTGCCGCCATCCTGGAGGGGAAGCCCTGCCAGGCGTTGCTGGATGTACCCGGGGACCAGCGGTACAACTACGCGGCGTTGGCGTCGGCCTTCGGGAGGAGTTTTGGCAGGAGAGGGGAGGCGCCGGGACTGCTCCGGGCAAGGTTGACCCAACGTTGCTGCCTAGCGGGAGAGCCACTGGGTCCAGTCGCCGCAGACGTGGCCTACTTAGCCCTCCAGGGTTACCCTACTCTCCCGAAGGAGGCCCACCAGGAGATAGCACTCCAGGCGTTCCTCTGGGCCCTGGTGCCGACTGAGGTGCAGCGCCACGTGATGCTGGCCGCGCCGATCCTCTTGGAGCAGGCCCTGGCTCTGGCTGAGCAGGCTGATGCCGTATTCGAGGAGACCGGTGGGCACCAACGGAGGGGTGCACGGGGAATCAGATGGGGAGGAGGAGACGGCCAGCGCAGTGATGCTGGGGGAGCGACGACGGCTGGTCATCTTCCACCGCTGTGGGGAGAGGGGGCACATCACCCAGGAGTGATCATCCTCCATTTTAAATGGATCATCACCCATTTAAAAACTTTTTTTAAATGCATTTGCATTTGCACACAGAGCAGTGTTTACTTGAACATGGAGATGCCATACTGAATCATTCCTGCACACAACCATTGCAGTGGAATTTGCATCATTTGGCAGGGCTATGATTCATACAAGTGGTGGTGGATTTGGAGACAAAATGTATTTACATTGGGTTGCTGTAAGTGGAGCACTAATAAGCCCAAAGCTCTACTTATTATTTTACAAAAGAATGCACCTGACAAGCTGGACAGTATGCTTCTCAAAGCGCTTTACAGGATAACAACAACAATAACAACAACAATTTACAAGTTCTGGGAGGAAAAATATGATCAATATTAATAATAATAGTAATAAACTTTATTTTATATAGCGCCTTTAAAGGTGGCTCCTCAAAGCGCTTTACAGGATAACAACCGATGAAACAACATTGGTTGGGGGTTGAAAATACGTGTGAAACCGATTTGTTCACAATGTACTGTAGACACAGAGTGTTACACCAACGCATTAGCATGTTAAAGCGATTCCATTGAGGAGCCGGGCGCGATAATTGTTTTGTTCCTTGATACAGTATCTGATCTGCAAGGCCATTTGGCTGCAGCGAATGTGAATTCTGTCTGGCATTACCAGATTGTAAAAAATAAAAGTATTTTAATCAAGATTCCCTTATAAAATTAACGTGAAACAAAACTAAAACTAAGATACAATCTACAGACATTCACAACATAAACATATCTTAAAACATTTACATATATTGTTAAATTATTACTTTAAATATATACTTTAAGTTACTGAAACAGCCAGTTAATAAAATCGTTGCAATTTTGTTCTTGTTTGGAGGTGGGGATATTCTGACAACAATTGATTTAAAGACAATCTGTCGAAGTGCAATGAAAAACAATAATTACGCTGGGTGAACGTTCCGAGGTCAAATTCCTCCGCGACAGGGGTACCTTTAAAGCGTAGTCGACGGCACCGAAAAATTTTGGCGCGCCCTCTCTTTAAAGCCCTGGCCAAATACGAAGACAGTACGTACAGTTATAATTCAAACTGAATTAAAAACTACTCCTATTTGGCATTTTATTTATGGAGGTGGAAAGACGCTCCCCCATCTCTGGGTGCCTGAGTTGTCGCCATCTTTAACCATTCCGTGTCCGAGCCGCAGCAGATAGAGACACGTTCGAAAAAAAGTTCATCCCAGCTACAATACATTATTTTTAATATTTTTGTGGTAAGAGGGAGCAAAACATCAGTATTTACTGCTAGTAATTAGTGTACGATCTATAGTTGAAATCTGAGCCTAAATAAAAAGAAAAAGCATTTTCAGAGAGCAATTACGCTGTGTTTATGTAGAATAAGTGATTAGGTTTATGAGCAATCTAAGTACTTATTCGTTTAAACTCTATATAAAATAATGTTTATTATTAATTTGCTGGACAGAGTGGTGAACATTATTATGCAGAAGACAAAGATAACGATTTACGTTTAAAGACATTCAATTAAACATGGGTTTGTGATTTAAATGGGAATGGGGGTGATGGGAACTCTTAATCTAAATAAAAATAAAATAAATAAAACAGGTTTCGATAGTTAATAACCACTTTTTATGCACAAAACACAGGTGATTTTTCTTCCTCCTGATCAGTTTAGAAATCTGTGTACGCTGTAAGGTTTTTACTTTTTAATTAAACTTTTAAAATACACGTTTCGAATAGAAAGAAATCTTCTTCCTGGTACAGTATGAAGAGCAGATCAGCACGTCTTTTTTCCCCAATCAGAGGGGTGTCAGATGGTGTCAGCCAATCACCATTCTGAAGCCCTACCGTAATCTCTGGTATAGGGAGACCCCAGAATTCTGTCCCGTAGTTTAGATAGATGATAGATACTTTTATTGATCCCGTGAGGGAAATAAAGTAAATCATTTTCATTTTAGGAAATTATTAAACGCTCGGTTAAAAGCAAAGGAGATTGTCTGTTATAGTGGACATAAAAACAAGAGTTTGCTGCGGCGTTATTGGAAACCCAAATTTAACAAAAAATCGCTGGCATTATATCCTAGAAGACACAGACTGGCGCCAGACCGGGAGAATGCCCACAGCGTAAAAGAAAATGCCTGATGAACTAGGTTTTGGACAGTTTCCAAGTGCTTGTACAATCGATGGAAATGTTCAAATAAATGTGCAAAAGAAATAAACAAAATAATCATTTATTTCTTTATCATATTGACTAGCTAATGTCCTCTCTTTGCTAGTTAGTGGCTGTGTTTCTGCGTTGGGTAGCAATGGGTGACTATGTTCTCAGGCGGAAGATGTAAACAGCTTAATTTTCGTGTTAAATAATTTTTTTTTAATTAAAATTCATTCTATACAGCAATCGCATATTTGGGTACCGTTTCATAAAACTTCCATGCTTAAAATGTTTAGGGAGAAATGGAAGACTGGTGTGTATTTTTTCTTTAAACTACCAAGACCAGCCGTACACAGTAAAGTTTACATACAGTAATGTTTATGTTCCTAAATTAATATCGTTTATGACCTTCAGATGCGTTATGCTCCTCTTCTTTTTATGCTCAGCTACTAAAATTTCCCTTTAGTGGTAAAATTTCATATAAATATTCAATACTAAGCGGATTAAAATGTGCACAGGAAAGAGATTAAATGATTAAATCTTTTCACTACTGACCAATGCACCACAAGTGCCCCTGTCAGTCATTTTGGAAAGCCAATCACTTACTGTGGTGCCCCGCGGTGGCTTGTGGGTAGTTGCCCGTACCGCGGGTTTGTACCGTGCATTTTGAATGGCTGCATCTGTATCTACTTTAAAGTAATCTTACATGACTACTGAAAACTCAGATCAAATCAGAAAATGTTTAAAATATTAGCACTAACCATTCATTTTCCCTATCCAAGTTAATATCCTGTATCATTTTGTTCGCTTCATTGTGTGCCAGATCTTATTTTTAATGATTAAGAAATAAAAAAGCACAGGGAAGGAGTACTCTGCTTGCTCAGGGAAAGGCCTGTCTCTTTCTTTAGCATCTCAGAACCCTCCCCACATTATTATTCACCAGAACACTTTTGCTTGCATGCCAAATATGGTACAGGTACTCCACAACTTACTGTACATTAGGGTCATGTTCTTTGAAATAAATTATAATACTTCATATTCTATAATAAAGAATTACACTTTTACAATATTATTACAGTATACTGTAAAATATGTTAATTATATACTTGCACTCTTGCATAGTTTCACTTTTCACATCACTAGAATGCTCTAGAATGAAATCATGACTAAAAGGGTTACACTAAAACCACACAGTGGACATTATTCCTATGCAAATGTAAGAGAAGATACAGTACACACACAATGCAATGTGGAACAAGGCTGAGGCCACGCACAACTTTTTTATTTTAAGGGATTGCCTGTATTTAAGAACCATGGATTGGCATCTCAGTACCTGACTGAACTAGTATCGTCCAACTCCCCACCTCGCAACCTACGTTCATCTGACTGGTCTCCTCTCTGTCCCTCAAGCTTGTCTACATATTACTGTATGGTGACAGAGCCTTCTTGCTATGCCCCGGAGCTCTGGAATTCTATCCCTAAGTATCCCTATCCCTAAGGATATGAGAGAGTCACCTTTCCTGAGCACTTTCAAATCAAGATTCAGAAACTTCTTCTTTAGAAGGGCTTTTATTTTATTGGTTCTATGTCTGCCTCTTTGTTTTCCTCCTGTATTCCACACATTTTAAATGTGTTTTTTTTCTTATTGTAAAGCACTTTGAGAAACTTCTTTTAATGGTATTGTACAAAATAAAGTTTATTTATTAAATACTTGGAGTATTGCATTCTTAGAGATTCAAGGTTCTTTTTTCAATATTTATTTTTTCCCTTAAAATGTCACGTCATATTTAATCATTTTCTTCTGTGGTTTGTTTTTTCACACCATACAAAAATGCCAAAGCAACAACTAAAGGTACTGTATATTCCATGCTGAAAAGAGAAGAAAAGAAATACAACGTTCTTTGGGTGTGAGAAAGAGGGAAAAGTCAGTAGGTAATAAAACATGGAAGAACAAAAGCCAGGAGTGGAAGTGGGGGGGGGGCGGCAGCAGGAGAGATGCAGACCAGGCAAAAGAATAGAGAGGATTAGAAGGAAACAAGTCTGTTGTTGAGAGAAGGGGGAAGGTGTGATCCTACAGTAGGTTCACGATAATTTGGTTTTGGATGTCTTTCTGCAATAGGAGTTGAGAAACCCTTCTTTGAGGATGCAGATGGAAAGATCAGTGTGATCATGGCTGTTGGAGGTGAAATGAGAAACTGTGGGCTTGAAGAGATCTTTGATTCTCACAGCCCTGACATGTTCTCTGAAGCGGTCTCCCAGTCTCCTTCCTGTTTCCCCAATGTAGATAGCTGGGTATTTTCTGCAAGAGATACAGATGCAGCCATTCAAAGTGCGCGATAGACACGTACCGCAGGTGGCGTCGCGCATTGTGACGCAAGATGACGCTCGGTACCGCGGTACGTGATTGGTTGACCGACAGGGGCACTCGTGGTCAGTTGGTCTGTTGTAGAAAGACTTACAGTAAACGTCTTTGCTGTGCCCGTTGTAGATATTGAATTTTACCACTGAAGGGAAATCTTAGTAGCTGAGCATAAAAAGAATAGGAGCATACTGTAACGCGTGTGAAGGCCATAAACGATATTAATTTTGGAACATAAACATACAGTATATGGCTGGTCTTGGTACTTTAAAGAAAAAATACACACCAGTATTCCATTTCTCCCTAAACATTTTAAGCATCAAAGTCTTTAACTAAAGAGATACCGGAGTCAACAAGCATACTTTTAGAATTTGATTAAAAGGGAATATAATATGGAATCGCGTATCTAACGAAATTAATAACGATATAATTATATTCATGTACCGCAACACAAGAATAGTACATGCTGTACATTGTCTGTCGATAATGTTTCTGTAGTGCTTTTTCAGCACTATGCATGTGACTGTGCCGGTGGTGCTGTGGGTTAGGTTCCTGACTCCCATGTCACACGGTCTGTGATCGAATCCCATGGAACTATGAGGTTTTTTTTTTACAAACATTTCTTTGAAAAAATGAAACGTTTCCCTTGGTCAGAGATTAAATAAAACCTCACTCGCACCAAACAAATTTATATTTCTAAATATCACAACATGATCGGATTTAAGTCTTTTTAATAACAATGAATAGTCACCTATGCGTTACAAAATAAACATTTATATTGATTTGAATCACGTTTTGATTTAAATCGTAAACGCGTGTTTAAATATATGTGTTTAAAGGCGATATACTGTATAAAAGCGCTGATTCTTATGGAATGTGTTCCGCCGAAGATTCAAAAATTTTTTTTTTTAATCGCGTATCTAAGGAAAATAGCAGTATAACTTTGTTCATGCACATCATTATACAGTATCTCATTATGTATTTCTATAAAAAAAAAATCGTTTGCCCAGCCACTATTGTTGTTATTGTTTTTATCCTGTAAAGCGCTTTGAGGAGCACAGCTTTTTCACCACTTAGATTACTTTTTGACACCATCCTTACACAAAGCAGAAACTGATTGTATTTTCCGATGACATACTGTACAAGTGCAAAGATTACAGATTTTAATCGTCTTTTTTCTGAACCAGGGAAAATCTGATCATGTTTCTCTATAACAATAATAAAAAACTTTATTTTACATATCACCTTTAAAAGTGGCATCTCAAAGCAATACAGTAGATCGAAAAACAGTTAAAAGGGACCAAAGTAAATACCAGACAAACGCAAACGCGTTTTTAATAAAATGCTTTTATTCATTCAGCATTCAGATTTTCCCTGGTTCAGAAAAAAGACGATTAAAATCTGTAATCTTTTCACTTGTATGTCATCGGACATTAACGAGTACAACCCCCCTCTCTGCGGGAGTGCTGGCTGTGACGAATTAAACCAGTTTCACAGGTATTTTCAAAGTAGGAAGTACAGTACTTACTAGTTAAAAAGCTAGGCTCCTCAATGAAATCACTTTAACATGCTAATGCATTGGTGTAACAGTCCGGGCGTGGCAAGCTTCCAATGTCAACTCGACTCGATTGAAAGACAATGAACGTATTTTAGCCCTAAATGAATTAATAGCAAACATGGTTTACATAAAAGACATTTTTCCAAGAAAGTTTATAATAATACGATCTATAGTTGAAATCTGAGCCTAAATATAAAGGAAAAGCATTTTCAGAGAGCAATCACGCTGTGTTTATGTAGAAAAAGCGATTAGGTTTATGAGCAATCTAATTACCTATTCGCTTAAAACACTATATAAAATAAAGTTTATTTAAAGATGAATGATAAGTGTCGCAGTTTAAATAATTTTCGTAGTACGGCTTGGACAGATTCCAAGTGCATTTTTGCAATTTACGTTGCATTGTCCAATGTGCTGTTGTAATACAGTTTAGAATACAGTAAGTCTAAACTGTATCAGTTTTATTTATGGGTTGCAATTTAGAAAAAGTCAAAAACCGCACTCAAAATGCAATTTAGAGCTTTCTGGCAAGAGGAGACACCCAAATTATAATGTAACATGCCACTGTTTGTGCATGAACAAAGTTATACTGCAATTTTCCTTAGATAAATAAATTTTTTGAATCCCCGGCGGAACACATTCCATAAGAATCAGCGCTTTTATACAGTATATCGCCTTTAAACACATATATTTAAACACGCGTTTACGATTTAAATCAAAACGCGATTCAAATCAATATAAATGTTTATTTTGTAACGCATAGGTGATTATTCATTGTTATTAAAAAGACTTAAATTCGATCATGTTGTGATATTTAGAAATATAAATTTGTTTGGTGCGAATGAGGTTTTATTTAATCTCTGACCAAGGGAAACGTTTCATTTTTTCAAAGAAATGTTTGTTAAAAAATAAAGTCATAGTTCCATGGGATTCAATCACAGACCGTGTGACATGGGAGTCAGGAAACTAACACACAGCGCCACCAGCGCGGTCACATGCATAGTGCTGAAAAAGCACTACAGAAACATTATCGACAATGTACAGATTTGATAAAGCTATAAAATAATGTAATTAGGCACAGAACAAGTTTACAGCACAGTACAATAATAAATGCTGACCATGACTTTAGAAGCATAAATTACCTTACACTCAATTTAAACACAAGCTGTCTTTAGCCCTCTAAGCTGGTTCATACAGAAATGTAGAGAACCAGGCTCAAAACACACAGCTTCATTAGCGAATACATATGCAGGACAACTAGAGAAGATCCTACAGAGGATGGATTTTTAGAAACATCCCATCAGTGACATCACTGAAGTCAACTCCTACTGTAGGTAACTGTCGTGTGGATAGTTTCACAAGAATCAGACAAAGGTTTAAGCATCGCTTGTTCTAGATAAAACTGCAAAAAAAAAACAACAACCCATAATGTACTTCTTTGCGGCTTTGTTTGCCCAAATCATATATTCACAACGTGAAATTAGAAAATAATATTACGTAACCAAAATCCGCAATATGGAAACAGAACCTGTGTAATTGTTGACAGATGATGTTCTCGTAACATTTTTACAAGACGAACTACAACATTTAAAAAATGACTTGTATGTACTTGATATCTCTAATCAATCCACGGCGATAAAGTTAAAGCAGTCCCCGCACAAAACGAAACTAAAACGCCCTGGGCATACCGTTTCGCGCTTCTTATCAGTTGCTCAAAAGTAATTTGACTGTATAAAATGCATAATATAAACCTAGAAACATATACAGTACGTGAGCATTATTTACGTAGTATCGGTGTCAAGACATACCTCTCAAATACTGTAAATCAAGTTAAAAATATCTCAAGACCGATTCTGGTCATAATGAAACCATGTTTCGTGTATGTTTTCTTTAAAGTACCGAGACCAGCCATATACTGTATGTTTATGTTCCAAAATTAATATCGTTTATGGCCTTCACACGCGTTGTAGTATGCTCCTATTCTTTTTATGCTCAGGCACTAAGATTTCCCTTCAGTGGTAAAATTCCATATAAATATTCAATACTTAAACGGGCACAGTTAAGACATTAAGTATACATATACATACTGTATACAGTACAGTTTGCATACGGTAATATGTTTATGTTCCTAAATCAATCTCTTTTATGAGCATGTGAAAGGCATGGTGAATCGATTCTCAAAAATTACTGTACTTTGCATGATTGGAAAAAAATGCGTGATTGCGAAATGCTGTGGTGTTACTTTTACAAAGACGGTCAATGAAAAAAAGAATGTGGACCAGGGCAATACTTTGAGTTTACAGCTTGTCCAAGGTAATTTATTATTAATACTATTAGTAATATCTTCGATAAAGACTTTGATGGCTACAGCTCAAACATGAGAGGTTGAGCTTTATTAGCTCCACCTTGCGGAAATTCCGGATATTATTATTTTGCTAGCGGTATTTACCGGTAACTCGCGGTATTTACCGGTAACTCACGGTAGACTGCGTACAGTGTACCGGAAAATAATGCGGTATCGCCCGCGCATTTTGAATGGCTGCATCTGTATAGTAAATAAGGTTGCTGGAGGTACAAGATGTCATCTGAGAATTGTCCAGAGGGGCCTTGAATAAGCGTAGTATTGGATATATATTTACACGTGATGCAGCGAGTTCTGTTGTGGGGGGAAGTGCCTGGTGTGGATGGTTGCTAAGGGCGGTCAAGGAAGCTGTGAACAAGAAGTTTACGCAGATTAGGTGGTCAGCAATGAGATGATGAGATGTGGGCAGTCAGAAAAAAGCGTGCCAGTGGAGGGATCATCCTGTAAGATGGGGAAATTGTCGTTAATGGTTCTGGGGATAGAATGGTTGTTAAGGTGGTAGGGAAGTTCCAATGGAATGCAGTTGTAAGGCCGGATTCCTGATTGAGTTGATGATCAGAGGGTTGTTTTTGGCTTGCGTGAGGGCCCTGTCAATAATGTGAGTGGGGTATCCTCTAAAAAGAGTGAATTTTGAGGGCTTGGTTTTGGAAATGTCACCAAAAAACATGTCACTACAAAGTCGTCGGAGCCTGAGAAAAAGGAGAAAATTAGTGTAGGGTGAAATGAGCTGCATAGGAGATTGCTGTGTGAATCTGTGGGTTTGTAATAGGAGCAGAGAGTCGTGGATGTTTAATGGATAGGTTTATGTCTAGAAACGGAAGAGTAGTGGAAGATATATTAGCTGTATATTTTGTATATTTGAGGAGTGAGTGGAAGTTGGTGAAGTGATGCAGAAAATTCTCTAGCTGGTCATTAGAGCATGTGGCAGCGCCGACGCAGTCATCAATGTATCGCCTGTAGAGGTCAGGGACAAATTCACTATAGGAAGCAAAGAAGCATTCTTCTACCCAGCCAACAAAAATATTAGCATAGCTGGGTCCTGGTGTCCATGGCGACTCCACTAACCTACTGATAAAAATGGTTATTGAATGAGAAAGCATTCAATGCAAGGACCAATTCTGCAAAATGTACAAGAGTGTGGGTGGGATCATCAAGCACTGTGCATTTGTCCAGCGTGTGCCTGAGGGCTGTAAGACCATCATTGTGGGGAATGACAGTGTACAAGGATGTGATGTTCATGGTAAAAATTTAACATTCTGGGCCCTGAAACTGGAAATCATTAAAAAGTTGGAGGGCATGGTTGATGTCCTAGATATAAGAAGGAAGCCCTTCAACCAGCGGCGAGAAAGGCTGAGATGTGAGTTGTGGGACAGTTTCATGCTCAGACGATGGGGCGTCCAGGGATATCGGGTTTGTGGATTTTGGTGAGGAGATAAAATTGAGATACCTGGGGATGTTCAACAATGAGACGGTTTGCCTCCTGGGGAAGCTCCTTGCTGCTGATAAGAAGAGAGATGGTGGATAACACTTCCTTTTGGTAGTCAGTGGTAGGGTTGTGTTCGAAAGGAAGGTAGACAGAAGTGTTGGATAGCTGTCTGGAGGCTTCATTAATATATAGGTCTTTTTACCACACTACAACAGTGCATCCTTTGTCAGCTAGTTTGATGACAATATCATCTCTATTCCAGAGAGTTTGGAGCGCCTGAATTTCTCCTTGAGTGAGGTTAGACCTGTGTTTCCTGGGTGTGGATAGGGTCTTGGGAGCTTGATTGTTACATTGTTAATAAAGTTATCTATTGATGGAAAACAGCCAAAAGGAATTTAAAAAATTCTACTTTGACTACTGTCTCCAAAGACTGACATTTCACTTTGTATGTAATATTCATGTTAAGCTGATGTTATTTGAAATAAAAAGAAAAGACAAACATGGCACCTGTGATTTATACACTTATAATATTTTTAAAAGTAATAACATACATTTAATTGTTAATACATTTAATAACTAATTAAATAGAATAATAACAAATACTTTATAGAGATTAGAGATTCTTTACTATTTTTTTCAATGACAAAAATATGACCAGGAGAAGTAAAATAATGTTGCAAGTGCATCACCATAATCTGTGGAGCATTGGATTATTATTGTTTATAGCTTAAAATAGTTTTCGGTACTAAATTTTGTTAAATACTTGTAGGCATTAAGTATTTGCCCCTAAGTGAATGGGAAGTGTTGGGAATTTGAAACTGAGAAAATAGCATGATGTCTTGGCACCCACTCAATGCACTTCCTTCCAAGACTCTTTAATCTCAGTCATATTTTTCCTAGAAAATATGTTGATCATTGTTCTGTCTGTGAAGGTCACATCGGCAACACTGAACATGCAGTAATGCCTCCATTTGGTCAATAAGCTATGATTGATGACTGAAAACATTTCCTTTTTAGCTGCTGCTAAGACTGCAAACTCAGGCAAAGAGAAGCTGGTTTGCTCTTAAAATACATTTTGATGACCTTTAAAAGGACAAAGGAAAATAAATGGCTTCATACATTTATGACTTTAAATTTATAATGACGTGGCACTTCCCTACTCATCATGGACAGAATCTCTGAGCCTTTCAATAATAGATAACTTGTAGCTTGCCTTTATCTTGTCTTTATAATCTTAAGTATTCAACTCTAAATTTATAATCTAAATATATAATTTAGAATTTGTGGTACTTTTCCAACTGCCACAGAAGCCACGAAAATGTTATTGTCTTTTAAATGCTACTTTTTCCTTTTGATCAAGGTCAAATTATTGTTGTAAAGCTCAATCTGTTCTGAAAATTAAGACCTTTATTAATATTTGAATGAAGAGGAGACTGATTTTTAGAAAAAAAAAACATTTCAAGGTCTTAGATAATCATCCAGAACTGATATATTCATAGTTATGAATGTGAAAGGATGAAATACATTATTGGGGGATTTATTGAAATTATCAGTTCTTTTCAGTATTTTTACAGAAAAGATTTGTGATTGTTGTTAGAATTTTTCCACTTAATTTCCTACCTACCCACCTAATTTTGAATCACTTTCACATAAAAGCACATTTTGCACAAATGTGGCCAAGCCTTCCAGTGCAACAGTCTTCTTGCATTTCAACAGATAAATATACTATATTACAATGTTTCAGTTCATTAAAAGGTAAATATATTTACAAGATCTTTCACATATACAAATACAGAAAAAACTTAAATCAAAGCTACAAATAATACAATGTTTACAGACAATCACTAAATCAACAGACCAGATCTAAAAATACAGCTGGGCTTCTCACATTTACTTCTGGATCCCCTAGAGTGACAGTTGCTTTTTGGTTTAATAATTTGGCATAACATTGGACAGCTATTGAAAACATTTTTGAAGTTCATAAATCAGGACATATAATTGAATGTTTTAGTGTGGATTGCTTTAGGTTTACATTCTTTTTCAAATATTAACTCTGTGACTAGATTTTTAGGCTTATTTCAGCAGATTTGAGGTCATACCATGCTTTAAAATTGTTTTGGCCTAGGGGAAGCTATGGCATTTGAAATCTCATTATACAGTTTCCTAAATGTGCCTATCATTCTAACTCTGAGAACGTCTGTAATGGATGGCTGAATAAACCTCAAGGGATGCAGCAGTGCAAGACAGGTGATGAACCTGACACAGGAAGATACGAGAGCTGAGCTAGGGAGAGCTGATTGCAGGCAGCAGTAGTGTGTACTGAAGGCCGCAGGCGAAAAGCCAAAGTGCACAACTGTCAGATACACAGTTATGCAACCAGGTAGCCACACAGAGGTCACAGGCCTGCAGGGACACTGCTGAGGTGGAAACAACCAAAAGCACTGGGGAAAGACTTGAAGGGGGAATTCATAACAGCTCGTAACACTGGAGAGGGTTCACAAAGTCAGGGAATCCGAGTCAATCACAGGAGATGCAATAAACATAAGAATAATCCAAAAAAATTCCTAGGGAACTAGTGAAGAGTCAAGTCAGGAGAAAATTTCAAAGATGATTAGAAACAAGGAAACATGAAAGAAAAAGTGCCAAGTCACAGACGCCTTACTGAGTATAGGAATGCCACTGAAGCTGGAATAAATAGCCTGGTGGAAACAAGGTATGTGTTGTGAATTATGTGCCAGTGGTACAGACAACCTACCTGATCATATTATCACAGGAAAGGGTTGATTTGAAGATTGATTGATTCTGCATTTGATCATCAAACGTGTTGGTATGCAAGCTAGAAACAGCACTTAACTTTTACCTGGTAACCCTTATCTTTACCACTTACCTTCGGCACGAACATTACAGCTTTTAGTTCAATTACATAAACCTAGAAAAAGATAGATATGGTATTTAGGATCAATGGCCATGCAGCACTAGTTCTACGTTTATCTCCTAAGCTATGAAAAACAATTAAACAAATATTTTTTGTAAAATTTATATACAGATATCTTCATTTTTGAAGTTCAAAGTCAAAACCTCAGTATGACATGTGGCGCCATTTAACACCCTTTTATTAACCTTCAAAGGAAACATGTTGTTTTGCCTATGGTAAAATTGGTATTTGTCTTACCTATTTTGTTTTTCCCTGTAGCAGTGATCCCTAACTTTGAAAAGCCTATTCTATCCTTTCTTTTCTAAACAAGTCAAAAAAGAATATTTGTAATTTTCCTACATACTGTATTCTACCCCACAATTTCCAAGTTTATTCTAGATTAAAAAAATAAATAAATATTAAAAAATTGAAACAGCTTGGCTAGATATGTATTCATTACCCTAGCCATAGAAATCCTAAATTAGTTCAGGTTTAACATACCGCCTATAGGTCTTTCAGTATTTCCTCTACTCCTTTTTGTAAAGGAAGGTCTACACAGTGCTTCTGTGCTTATTTTAACTGTTCAAATACCTTTTTTGTGACTAAATGTTGTGAATATAGATTTTCTCAGAAAGCAAACAATTTTCCTTTGACAATACCTGTATATAGTAATCAGGAAAAAACTTCTTTCAGTACAGGAAAACTTTAAGAGCTCCATACATCACTTTTAACATCTAGTTGAAGGACAACATACATTAGGAATGCTTGATTTTCAATCAATATATTACCTTACCCAAGAAATTATAGTCACCAAATGCCACCAAATGTTCACAGGTGTCCATGGTAATAAAGGACTACACAGACACTAACAGATAACAATAACAGAGTTTGCAGCTCTTGTGGATAACTGATCTGTTGCTTCTTGTGACTAAATTGCCTGTTCTTTTGGTACTGCTTTATTTGCTTTATCTGCTAAACATTGCTAATGAAAACTTCATTTGAGATACCTGAATGGACAAATTAGACAGATGTCCTTTTGTCTTCAGAAATGCACCTGGGACCTGGGCATGTGCATCTGCAATAATGTCTCTTGTGAGGTCACTTACAATGGCGTACATAGAATAATTTAATTTTACTTCTTTCAACAATTCAACTTCTCTCAACGACAGACTCATTTACTTCTAAATCCTTTCTATTCATTTGCAGACTCTAATCCTCATCTGCTTCATGCGTATTTCCCCTCTGCTTCCCACCCCTTCTTAACTACTCTGTCTTTTGTTCTCCTATGCTTATCTATCTGCTACTTTCCCTCTCTATACCACTCCTGAATAAGGCTCCACAGCCAAAATGTTGTGTTTCTTTTCTTCACCTTTCAGCAGGGGATGAGCCTTTACCTGTTCCTTTGCAGTTTACGCGTGCTGACACAGCCCCCTACTCATACTTCTTAGAAGAATATTGGTTACAATACTAATTTACTATTTTCAGGATATAAATTGATAATGATGGTCAATATTATGCAACATATTGTAGAGGTTATCAATTCCCCACAGGACGTATGAAATAGAGATACTCTGGGGCTGGAATGGTCGACCCCTGAACTGGAAATTGCCGTACTGTATGTTCTGGAGAAGAGATGCTGAAAATCTGATAAGGTTAATAGGAATTTTTTGTTTGTAGCTGTGTAAAAATGTTTTGGGAGAGTTATTTATTCATCGGATACAAACTTTGTACAACTCGCCTACAGCCTCCATAATCTCACTTCACATTTCACATTGCATAGCGGCACTAGACAAGAATGTCCACTATCTTCCTCATTGCTACAGTATATTTACTGAACCACTTGCTGCTGCTGTCTGACAAAACTGTAACAAAACTATGATAAAATCCACCAATACAATCCATAACATAAATTTGTATGCAGATGACATTTTTCTATCTGCAAAATCCAGAAGCTTCACTACTTAAATTTTTAAAATGCTAAAAACATTCTTGGATTATTCAATTAATTGAACCAAAGATGCTGTAGTTCAAAAACTTCCCACTAATCTGTCAGAGTAATTCAGTTTTAGTCTTGTTCCAATTCCAAACCTTTGAAGATTATCGAGACTGATGAAATAATCTCCCTCTTTCTCTCATTTGCAGAATAACCACAGTCAAACGAATATTCTATCTAAAGAAAACTATTTCCTATGACCCTGTCCAACCAACATCCATCTGATTCAAAACCCCATCCTTAGTCCTTAATGATTTTACTGATAAAACAAAAAACAACTAGAAACTGGCTACATTACAAAAAAGCGAAGACCTTGGCAGAACTGCAGCACCAAATTCCCAATATTATTATCTGGCTAATCTACTACATTACATTTTAAAATGGATATACTCAAATCCACAACAAAATACATGGATGGAAATAGCACAATTAGAATCTGAAGAACTCTCTGTCAGTGACTTATCATTTCTACCCAATACAAATAACAGAGTAATGTTTAACAGAGCATGTTTAAAAAGCATGGTCATTTCAACAAATCTGATAGCCTGGTGCAAAATTAAGAATTACTGATCAAACAATGGTCCTGAATAAATTATCACCAATTTGGCATAACCCAGGTTCCCAAATTAATAAGAAACCATTCTTATGAAAATGAAATTAGAATTAATCACTCACGTATAGCATATCTTTGAAAACAATGCATTCATTACCTAAACTTATTTAGAAGCATTATATCAGAAATAGGTGGCATGATGGTGCAGTGATTAGCATTGTTGCCTCGCAGTGCTGAGTCCTTGGGTTCAATTCCTGTGATCTGAGTGGAGTTTGTATGTTCTCCCCGTGTTCGTGTGGGTTTCGTCTGGATGCTCCTGTTTCCTCCTCTAGTCCAAAGACATCTTGGGAGGTTACTTGGATTCTGGGAAAACTGGCACTGGTGTGATTTGCGGCTGTGTGTGCCTTTCCGTGGACTTTCATCCCATCCAGGTTGTATCCTACCTTGCATCAATTGCTTGTCGGGATAGGCTCCAGCTCCCCTTTCTTTCAATATCTTCCAATTAAAAATTCAATCCAAACGAAGGTCAGTCTTTTAAACACCAACCTTCAACTAGAACTCTTTCTTAACTAAATGATATCAAAAATATAATCTACTATATCTCTTCTGATATTACAGAATGTGAGAAAAAATATCTTTCCATCCTTATGGGGGCAGAGCAGCGGCACTGTTGCTAAGGATCAGTGCCTGTGACTGGAAGGTTGCTGGCTCAAATCCCGCGGCTGGCAGAGGAATTCTACTCCGTTGGGCCCCCGAGCAAGGCCCTTAACCCCAACTGCTCCAGGGGTGCTGTACAATAACTGACCCTGAACTTTGATCCTAGGCTCCCTATCTGTGTCTCTGTGTGTCTCATGAAGAGCAAGCTGGGGTATGTGAAAAGACAAATTCCTAATGCAAGAAATTGTTTAGGGCTAATAAGGTGATCTTATCTTATCTTACTGATACCTGCTTGTGGGAACATATCTGAAATAACTTCAGCATGACCAACAATCCTAAAATACAGCTCATTTAACGTAAGATAATTTGCAGAGCACATACAAAAGTAAATACCAAATGTAGAGAATGGGATTGACTGGCATGTATACTTGTGTAAACTGCTACCATACTCTCAAAGATTACCCTCATGCCATTTGACTTTCCAAGCCTTTCCTGTGTCACTTTCAGTGACTTTCCAAAAAAACTGTTTTGCTATTTTTACTCTCAAGTATTAGGATTTTATATTTATCTTGTTAAAATTGTTAAACCAAAATAGCAGTCTGCTAATAAATATCACAACTCCTAAAACTCTAAATTAAACAAATACCTATATGTACTGGTGATATTTTGTACCTGGTTACCATTTTTGTTGTTGGTGGAGTACTGTTTATTATATAATCTATTTTCAACTATCCAAACTTAGTTTTTAGTAGTTGACTAGTGTTTGACATGTTTTTGTTCTTTGCCTATTTTCACAATTTTGCAAGTCCACTTTTTGTGGGTCAGAAGATGAAAAATGCATTCTTCTTTATTATGCTAAATTGGGCCCTGATTGTATAATTGTTACTTGTTTATGTTTTATCCTGCATTGCACTGCATTGGTACTGTGGTGTGTTATTTCTTTCTCACTAAGTATACACAAATCTCTCCTGTAAATAAAATGCATTCCATATCGAGAAATATAAAATAATCTTGTTAATACTTGTAGAATTGAAGAAACAAGCAAATATACATTAGATGATTACCTTTATTTTCCACAAGGTGTTTTACAAAACAGGAGTAGTGATTTTTTTTTGTCATTTTTAAGGTTTGAAAAAACATATTTTGCTATTGGAATTGATTAAAAAATCTACTGGGGCTGGCTTTTATTTAGTATCTCACTTGCTAAGATCCAATATCCTATACATAAAAATATATACAGTAGGAGATAAACCTTAAAAAGAAAATGAAATAAAAAGGTGACTTTGACCCCTTGTGTTCTTCTCAAGCACCTGACCCCTTCATGCTTGATACACAAACATTATTAGATTATGGGATTTTGTTTGACTTTTCATTGCTGTTTAGCTCCCTGGTGTGTTGCAATTTCACAGCTGAAGGCTTCTCATGAGACATTTATAACAACTTTGCCTTTGAAGAAATTAAATGAAGGAATTTAACACATTTACTTTTTCTTTTCAGAGTCTTATTTTCTCCTTATTTTTATTATCTTCCAGTCAGTCACCTAAAGCCCGTGAAGGCTCTCATATTACTGGTTTGGAAGAAATAAAGTGCCTAAAAGATTTGTTTTGTTGTGTGGAACTGAATAAATAACAGTACCAGGAATACCTAAAAAGTACACTCTACAAATATACCAAATTATAACTTCTAGCATATATAGTGTAATTTCTGACCCCGGTGATCAACCAAGGTTTGGCATCCAAAATGCATCAGAATGACTACTTGTAAGCAGTGAATTGAGTGGCACTCTTCACAAGGGTTATTAAGTGGGCACCTCCTTCATCACTGTGTTGCTGACTAGCAATGGCATCTTAGAGAAGCTTTTTAGTATAGCTGGTTTCCCTCTGTTTATTCACCCAGATCAAATCAGTATACTTATCAAAGTAATTATTTTCTTCTTTTCTTCCTTCTGAACCATTTTGGTCACAGAGCTACTGTACTTTCTGCATCAGTCAGTTGCTGCTTCACATACAGATGTACTGAACACACTCATCATAACCCCTGTCCTACCAAGATGCCAAGTTAGAGAATTTGCCATAATGCCCCTATATTCCACTGCCACTGGACATATTCAATCTGTCTGTCCTCACTGTATATCATTTTCTGCAAGATTTATGTGTCAGAGATTTTCCCCATCATAAGGTTCATTTGCAGTGGTCCTGTTATTAGTACTATAGTACTATAGCAGGAGAACAAAGGAACAAAGGTTTTTTTAAAAATTAAATTTGGTGCTTCTACAATGTTTGCCAGTTATATTTTGGTATTACTGTATACAGAGCTTTGGTCATTTTACTAACTCTACCAGAATCTAGATCGTTGACATAAATTAGGAAGTGATCCTAATACAGATCCCAGTGGATCTCACCTAATTACATCACCCTAATTGTCTATTATCTGTACTTTGTATTTTCAACCCATTAAGTAATTCCTTATTAATTATACTTCAAAACTCGATGATAAAAATAAACATGCAAATAAAAGCAGATTTCATTCTGGCCCTGGACAAGTCAAAATATGGATATGCAGTAACCTTGGCATGTTTCTCCTTTAGAGATCCTGTTTTCTGGCTTGGCATTGATGGGTGAAGTGTAATGATGGAGAAACATATTTCATAGGGCTTTTCAATAAGAATCTATTTTTTTCATTTTCTGAACTACAACACAGCAGTTCCAATCATCCCCCTACAAACAACCATAAAGATATGATTTTTCAGTATGGTGGCATGTTCTAGTTAACAGCTAGTAGTTACCATGACTAGTTATGGATTAATAGAGAAAAAAATAATCTGATAAATTAATTCTTTAATGAAAGGTAAGATTAATAGCATATCCACCTTTGTATTAAGATTTTATCTGTTACTCAAAAAATCTTTTTCATTCTTTGAACAAAATGTCTGAGTGCTTCTTTATTTCTCCAAAGAGACAATATTAGCCCACCCCATGACTGTAGTTAGGCATTTTTGCAAATCTATGGGCTTTTGCAAGGTACTGTTTTGTTTGCGTAAACATAGCAATCATGCACTTTAACACCATGGCTTATCATTCCAAGTTATAACTAATAACATTACAAGCTCATAGGCACCAAGATAGTAATTGGGTTTTTTTATTGTATACCTGTGTAGGGTTTTTTTGCATGTACTGGGACGATTATTAATTGTAGCAGTAAATCACAAATCACAAAATTATTCTTCGATGGCTATTAGAAAATCGACCTTGCGGAACAACTCAGCAACACACACACAGATGGATACTAATACACGAGAATGCATTTATAAATACATAAAATGTGCATATAAACATAACAGATCTTATTGTGAAGGTTAGCAGAATACAAAAGGTATATATTCAATCACAAAGAGTTACAAATACCAAGAGACACATACATTCAGTATACCATTTTTTATACCGATCGTTAATGAGCTTTGATTACAACTTCTACACTAGATACTCAAAAGCAAGTACATTCATAGGAATTAAATTGACATCAACTGGGATTGAGGTAACAATTGAATTCTCGAGCTGCAATGTAGAATGTTGATAACTCATCCAATTTATGAGGATTCAGATCTCCCGCGGACACAAAGGAACAGCGACAGGCTGTTGCTGCCTCTAATCGGCATCCTCTGACTAGGTGCCAGGCAGTCCTGGTGTGGCTGGAGGTGTGGGGGAAGGAGGGAGAGATTCCTGCTGCGGCGTGCTGGCAGTGACTCTCTGAAGACCTGGCTAGTTAGTCCTGGTTGAACTAGCAGAGTTTTGCACGTGAAAAGTGACTGCGGGTCCGAGCAAGTCACACTCTTTAGACGGAAAGAAGACCAGTTCGTTCCCAATGTAGCGCTAGTCATGAACACTACGATTCAGCTGTCGACAGTTCCCACAGTAGTTCACTCGTTGATCAGGCGAGCATTCACGGTGGGTTACCGACGGTTCACAAGGCTTGCTGCTGGGCTAACCTCGGGCAGGTCCTTTGGTTGCGCGCGACTCTTAGAACAAAGTTCTGGCACTCAGACACCCTGGCCATTACGTGATTGTTCGAGCCTAGTCTGTGCTGCCCCTTTTATCTGTTGGAACTACGGTCGTTTGTTGGTTGAATGTTTTGTGGGCATTCGAGACCTACGTGGGGTTACCCTGCTCTACCAGTTCCTGATTGGCTGATGAAGGTGGAGGATAAGTAACAACACTCTCTGACCTTAGGGTTGTAAACACTTTGGGATGAGACTCTCTGTTGGAATCTCACAGACAGAATGCCGCCAGAGATGACCATTCATTAGGGTGGCTGAAGAATCTCAGCCCTGGGAGTTTTTCCTTATCAGGAAACTCTATCAGACAGAAAAACACCTTAAATCTGAACCACATAGAATGTGTCCAGCACCACAGATATGAGGGAGAGAGAGACTGGGAGGGGGACAGCAAACTTAATTCCTGTATTATTAATAAGCATTGCCTCTACATATGCAGCTTTAAAGGATCTGTGCTGTTTATGAACCCTTAGGAATCCTGGTCACACTTTACAAATGTCAGCACAGGTTTGAGCCAATCCTTGCAATCTACTGCCAAATCTCTACAGCAACCAAATCTAGAGCAATTACTGGAATGAAGAACCAACCTGAGAAATAATCATATTTTAATACATAAATACATAAAATTGGTTTTATGTGATGTGTACTCAATGCATATACAGTATTTCAAATATTTCAAGAAGCTTGACATTTCCTTTTCATTTTTTGAGTTTGAAACTATTCCATAACATATGGTGATAGTGGTATCATATTTAAATCTTTAATTTTTTCCTAGATTAGCCCATGCTGAGTACATTCTTAGGCAAGAGAAATTACTAAAACACCGTAGGTGGTAAATTCCGACATGATTAGATATTTTTGTATGTTTCCAAAGCAATTCCTAGTGTATTGGCTACCAGTAGGTATTAGCTATTCACTGGAAAAAATATTAGATGCTAGACACAGAAGCAACAGTAAATTATACAGAAACACTTCTTCCTAAAATTAAAAAAAACATTCAAAATTATTTCCACTACTTAACTCAAAAGACCCAAACAAAATCAAACTAAGATAATATGAACATCTAAAGTATTTTAAAAAATCAAACCGACATAGAAATTAGTGCCTCGCATAAAAATCAATTTTTCAACTACTTCACCCAGTACAGGATTGTGGGGGTGCCAGAATGAGCAGCAAGCAACAGGGTCAAGGTAGTATACAGGATGTGACACCAATTCATAGCAGATCACACACAGACACAAACATGCTTGCACACACATCAGGGCCAATTTCCTGGAAGTCAATTAACCTACTGTACCATTATGTCTTTGGACTGTGGGAGGAAACTGGAGCATCCAGAGGAAACCCACGTGAACACGAGGAGAACAGACAAACTCCAAACTTAATTATACTTTATATTTAATTATTCATTAGTTTTGATGAAAAAAAAGAATTTCATTCCTTATTAGCTGAGTATTTTATGAGTATTTTGTTAGATCTCAGCAGTAAAATTTTGAATTCATTATTGTCTCAGTGCATTTCCTGCATAATGTGGCAGAAGCACACTTCCATACTACTGTAGCGTTAAGGCCTATTTTTTCACTTAGAATTAAATATTATTAAAGATTTCTAGTAATCTTTGTGTGCCTATTTCTTAATGCACAGCAATGTAGCTAAAGAGGGCCACTCTTTGTGATCTCAGTCACAGAAAGATCAAGTGTTTTTTTTTTGTGTGTGTGGGGGAGTAAGGGAGATGTGTTTGTCTTTTGAATAACAATCTTCCCCAGGAAAGGGATGATCTAAATTCCCATTACAAACAAGTGATTGCAAGCAGTCAGCACTTATATTTAAAAGACACCAGGCTGAGAGAGTGAGTCAGTGAAGTGCAGAAGTCTGTCCAAAATATTCTTCCTGAAACAGAGGAAATCTTGTGTTCACAAACCTACTGTTATTTTCACCTGATCAATGGAATTAGACAGCTGGACTGTTTTTGTTGACATACAGAATATCCAAATATTCTGAACAAAAGATATGACATGGAACGAACTGAGTCTCCCTTTTGTCTAACTTGCTGTACCTCAAGAAGATAAACTGTGCACTCTTTTTAAAGACCGAAGTCAGTACGATTTTACTTTGGCAGAGCCACCTGAGCTCAGTGCAAGGAAAAGCTTTCTATCTCCCCTGTCTGCCATGGACAAACCCAGCCCAACTTTTTACCAGCGTGAAGTTTAAACTCATCAAGAATGTTTGGTCAACAGAATTGTTAGTATTACTTCATTAATCATATCATTCTCGAGAAATATTACAGAAAATGCAAGTTTGATGTTTAGTTTACGAAAGTAAATGTATATTTACTTGTTTCTGAAAATATAAATGGGATTTAGTTATATGAGAGTGATATAACCTATGAGCTAGACTTTAAAACGTTACAATTGATAACTCTGATCCCAGAGTGAATTATCAGCATTTGTTTTCTCAGCAGATCATTTCTCTGATATATATTCTATTATGTTGTTATGCATGTTTTGGTTATATTAATTAATTGTATACTGTATATTTCAAATGCATGTGTGAGACTGTAAATGACTATGTTTGATTGGTTTCTAAAAGTTATCAAGTACTCTCACAATTTACTGTTACAATTCCCGATTTTTACAGCAAATTAAAATTCCCAACTCCTGCACTACTTATCATGGATTTCAATTTCTTTTTGGTATTTGCTGATGGTTTTGCTTTAAGTCTTCCTTACAGAATTTGCCATCTGTCTTTTTTTGGTTAGTTCAAATTATTGAAGTGCTCATTCAAGTGCCATCTTATCACAGTATGAGGAAAAACTTCTTCAGATCCTGCTTTTGTAAATGTAACTGTACCATTGTGCGAACTGTACATTGTACAGCTATCCATTCAACATTTCATGTAAAAACAGCTGATGTATTTACAGTACATAACCATAAATACAGTTATCTATTTTAATACTCTCAATTATACCAATGAAAATATCCGTAGTATAAAATTCTAAATGTGAGGAGTCAAACCTGTTTAGGTTCTTCCTTGTTATCCCAGTTGAAGTTCATGTTCTTTTCTGTATCTCTGGTGATACCCTGTCTTTTTGTTTCAATGTATCTTATAAAGCCTTGCCATAGCACGGTACTTATCATAATAGTATGCCTTGGCATATTTTTAGTGAATTATGTCTATCGAAGACAATTAAATAGTTATTCTTATATATTTTTTCCAGGTTAAAAAAAGTTTAATAAAAACTGTCCTTTATGTTTTTAATATACAGAACTTGAAATACTGTCAATAATTACTCATGTAAACTGAATAACTAATATGCTAAAGTTGTGTCTGGGGGGGAAGTTAAGGTTCTCAGCATTTCCACATCCCAGCCTGATTGAAGGTTTGGAATCATGGAAATAGTTTTGCTTTATTTATATACAGTAACTGCTCTTGGGGTGGAAGACAAGTAAATGTGGAAGAAGTCACAGATGATCAAAGGATGTTCCAAATTATTTTCTCAGGGTAATTAACTTAATAGTAAATCCTCAGTACTGCCATTTAAAAAAATAAACATTGAAGAGTTACAGGGCCATTTCTACTGAGGTTATTAAGGCAGAACTGTAAAGTTTTTTTTTTATATTTTGGGGTTAGAAAGAATCGTCCTTTCAAACCATAAACCTCCAATTTACATTACAAAATAGATTACATTTTCAGGAATGAACAACACCATATTGTCATCATTGTCTGTGATTCAGAACAAGGCAACAAAACTTCCAGTGATGTGAACAAGCCTTATTATATTGTAAAAAAGCAGGCTTGTAAATATATCTCTTTTAATCCAATAGAAATATTGCAATTTGATTTGAGTCAGTTTTGCCGACAAATACTACTTACTTGTTAGCTCTGCATGCTCATGTTGGGAACATTTCTGTGGTGAAAAGTCTGCTAGCACAGCCCGTACGTATTAGCTCTTACAGATTCAGCTATTCAGAATGCGTGCCGGATACTGCAGCACTTTGCAGTGCACACGACTGAGCACAATGTAACACACCCCATTATTTTAAAAATCTGTTTTTGGACTGCACTATTTTGTACAACACAAATTAAGCACATGGTGCTTAACATGGCATATGGAAGCATTTGGGCTGATGCCAGAAAACACCTGGTTTTGAAAACCCAGTCAATATTGAGCCCCTTGAGACAATCCTTTTCCAATTATAGAATGTAAGTTTATACTGTTTAGACTTTTATTAATTTTAAACTCAGTATTACAGTATATTAAATATTAAATTAATTAAAACATGTTCTACCTTCTTCATAAATATTTCATGCATCAAAGTGTTTAATTTGGTAACTTATGGTGGGTATTTTGGAAAAGTTTTAACAAGCTTGTTCTAACATTATAAAGTTTCCATACTGCACTTCATAAAAAGCTATAATATTTTATCCGTTTCTTGGAATATGTTTTAAGAATATTGTACTCGAAGGAACAAGGTTTATACCATGCTGAAAATTGTTGAAATCATGCTACAGACATCTCTGTTATTGTAGTGATACATTATTTTTTTCTTTCAGACAGTTAAAGTGTATTTTGGTGTATTTAGATGAAAAAGGCAGAATTGTCTAGGTCTAAAGTGTATAGTATTCTGAAACCCACTTATTGAGGTATATTTGTGCAAATTATTAAGAAATATTTATCTTGTCTAAGTCTGGGCCTGGTTATTATTATTATGAATTATATCAGTTATAAACTAAAGGACATTCTGCAGTGAACACATGGTAATTCCTGGTTTTAGGAGTTGAAATTATTCATTTTAAATATTTTTTCTTGATTTTTATCATCCCCTTTTTGTTAAAATAACTTTCTCCGGAATATAGAAAATATGCTGTTTCTATTTTGTGATCTATGATGCTCTATTTCTGCTCTATTTCTGCTCCATACTAGCTTTCCTGCAGCTCTACTACCTCTACAGCTATATCTCTGCAAGATATATACTGTACATTTTAGTGATATTTGATCTTCATCCTAAGAGTCATAATGACTCATGTATTTCACATTATTCCACAACTACCTTTCAGTCCTTCTTTTTCAAAGAAGGTGAAAATCAGGCTCTTGTTAATAATAACATCATTATAAAACCTCCTTTGGGTGCTGTGCAGGATTGCTATAATAAGCAGGTTCAGGACAGCAAACACATACAGGTACATGCACAACTGTGAGGTTCAAAGTAGTACTTTTTATTTACAGTGTAAGAATACACAACCAAAATTACATCTAACAAAAACCTACAGTAGCTCCTTTTTGAGTTCCTGATTAGGCTTCTTCAGTTACCTAACATATTGGGGAGCTAATGTTTTTACATTGTTTTTATACGAACAACAACTTCAGTCTCTCTCCGACTCTTCAGGAAAATGCTGAGAAAAGTTTCTTCCTGAGACTCTTTACCAAAATATAGTCCTCCAGGTTTAGAAACCTCCAACAAAACTCCTCTAAATTCACTGATTCAAAGTTCCAAAGTCTGTGTTTCAGTCCTTCTCCCTCTGGTGAGGCTGCAATTGGAGGATCTGCTCTCTGGCATCCAGATAGCAGGTTCATTGACTGACTCAGAAAGCCTCTGCTTCCTGTGTTTTAAACACTCACCTGACCAACTGTCTTCCCACAACTTCTTAGGTTATTGAGGGCAGCAGCTCATTCCATTATTTCAGTATGTATGCTATCAATCCCTGGGGCCTTTCCTTTCTTCATCTTCTTGATCACTAACTTTACCTCTCCAAATTTGGATCATCCACTACAGTCTGTACATCCTGAGTCCTCTGTTCTTCTCGAGCATTGTCGGGGATCTTGTCACTATTTAACCATTCTTCAAAATACTTCTTCCATTCTCCTAAAGCCTTTTCTTTATCTGTTACCAAGTTTCCTTCTTTGTCTTTGATTATGTCAATCCTTGCTGTGTATCCTTTCTTGAAATATTTCGTGGTTCTATATAATTCTCTTTGAGTTGTTTTTTGACCTGTCATTTTCCAGATATTTTCAATATATTTCCTTTTCTCTCTCCTAATGAGCCTTTTGGTTTCTTTACAAGTCTCTTCATATTCTTTGTAAGTTTCTGGGTCATTTTTGTTTGTAAGACATTTCTTTCTTATGGTTTTCTTTCTTCGCATTCTTCATTGAATCAGTGCCTTCTTCCTTTCTCACTCCATTGTTTCTGTTAAGCTGTCCTTAATTACTTTCCATGGTTTTTCAACATCTGCTTCCTCTTTCTCTTTTCAAATGTTAAGCCTCTTGTTCAAAGCAATTGTGAATTGTTCTTTCCTGACTTTATCCTTCATCATATTTAAATCTGTTTGAAAGTTACCTTTTTTTTGCTCTTCCTGGGACATGATATCCTCTGACGAATCTTGACAAATAATAGGAAGTGATCCGATCCAATTTATGCTCCCCTTAAACTTCTAACATCTTCCACTATACCTCTGTGTCTTGCATTGACTAAGACATGATCAATTTGGTTATGTGTTGCCTGGTCTGGGGAGCTCCAAGTTATCTTATGGATATTCTTGTATAGGAAATATGTACTTACTATCCTAAGGTTTTTTGCTGATGCAAAATTGATTAACCTCATTCCATTTTCATTTGACGTGTCATGCAGACTATAGTATGTAACCCTAGTCTGGCCTCCAGACTAGTTACCTGCCTATCTTTGCACTAGCATCTCCCAAAAAATGTTTTGTGTCATACAATTTTATTCCCTCATATATCGTTTCCAGTTTCTCATAAAAGATCCCCTTCATTTCTTCATCCTTGTCTTCTGTGGGTGGATGAGAGGAGACTATAATCTTATCAGGCATAATTTCTCGTCTTTGGCCTTAAACTTTAAAATGTTACCTCTTATCTGGTTAGAAAGAGCAATGCCTACACAAAACTGATGTTTTCCATTTTCGTCCCCACTGAAGAAGTATGTGAAATATCTTTTCTTTGTGTGATCTTCTACTGGGCACCTCATCTCTTGCAAGGCCACCATGTCTAGCTTGTATCTTTTTAATTCCTGATACAGGATTCTGACTGTACCTGGTGCATAAAGTGATCTTACATTCCATGTACCACATCATATTCCGTTCTTCCAAAATCTCTTATCTTTGTCTTTTGAGGCTAAAAGTTGGCGTGTCGTTACAGATAGTGTTTTAGGATATGATGAACCTCCAACCTGGAGGAGCAGGGTACCATTCTTCGTCTGGCCCATCACTAAAGACCTCTCCGGCTTGGGTGTCCCTACCAGGAGCTTCAGCTCCCACTGGCGTAGCTCTTTAGATCCTTTGAGCACGCAAGCCTCCTCCACCACGACAAGGTGTTGATACCTTTGAGGAGGTCCCAAACATTAGTTAATGGAAAGTATGAACAAAGATCCACCATTGTTGTAAAAAATATTTTAAATGTTTTGACAGGTCTTCTGCACCAAAATGGCAGAATGAATTAAGGGAATCTAGGAAAAGTGGAATTTCACAAACAAATCTATATTTTAAATTATATATAATACATGTTGAAAAGTTATTTTTATTTATGTATTATATGTTATTTATTTGTTGAAGTGGACCTCTAAAATGTGTAAGAATACCTGAAATTAAGTTAAAGAAAGTGTTTCAAAAAGTAAAATATACTTATAAAAATATAAGGTTAGTGTCCATTCTATATTTGACAGGAAAACATAATTTTTAATAGTTGGCTGTAGAGCAACCTTACTATTCATTGTAATAGAACACATTCATTGTTTGAAATGATTTGGCCTATTTTGGAATATACAAGTAAATTATTAAATGTGTATAAACCTTTAACTATGATTATCTGTGTTATGATTATCTGAGTGATAATCTTTGAACTAAAAATAATGCATTGATTTTTACTTATTAACTTTATAACATAATCTTAAACATTGACTATCAATACCACTATACTGCATATTTTTCTGTATCTATTTTCTGAAATAAAATACCCATATCTAGGGGGGCACTTCTTTGTTATGGAGATATTTATTTGCTTTAGCAATGAGAACAAAAGTACTGATGAGATGTCAGATGAGATTTGTATCATTTCATGAAGAAAAAACTAAAAGCTTTCATATAAAATTAGGATAACCCATGTCATCTACAATTTTTCAGTTGATAATCAGGCAACTGAAAAGCATAATACACTCTGGAAATTGAGTAAGATATGCTATTGTCATAAAAAAAACTCCAAAGAAGAAAACCTGTAAATAGGTGATGCTTTAAGTGTCATCTCACCAAACAGCATCTCTAAGTGAGAGATACGTAAAGGGCTGAAATTTGCTTTAATTGAAGAAATCATATAATAATTCCCTAAATAACCACTTGGAAGGTTTTATTATTGGTTATGCTTATACAGTATAAATTTTTCTTAGTTACTCTTGAGTTTTTAATAGTCATGAAAAAAATAAAAGCATCATATTTCATTACCCATGACTATTTATTTATTAATACTTGTATTATATCTTCTACAAAACATACAGTATATGTGTAATTATTATACCATGGACATTCACAGAAATATAACCCTGAATAGATCTGAGGAATGGTTTAAGTTTAACAACTGTCCATTTGCCTCCTGCTTGAACTACTGTAACTGTAAGGTATTTTTATTGTATATATGAGGAGGTTAAGAAAATAGAGAATTACAGGAAATAGACTGAGTGGTTAGTCATTAATCAAAATAAATAATCCTAACTACCAAATTCTACCGATTATGCCAAGAATATAACCGGAGCAGTTGGTAAAATTAGAAGCACTAATCCTTCTCTTGTTCTTCCTTTTTCCCTGGATCTGCTTTGGTGAAAGAATAATGAGAAGGCACAGGGATAAATGCATATTTGTTAATAATGACAAAAATGCAAACTAAGTAACAAAATGCAAAAGATACCATTTTTTTATTTAAAAACAAGGCATCTCAGAGGCTTATGTCCTCACTAACCCCCCCCCCAAAAAAAACAGACTGCTATCAAGTATTCAAAAATCTATTTAAAACCTATACAGGCCAACAAGACAAAACAAACCTTGTATCTACATCAAACAGAATATAACCTAGAGTTAAATCTTTCTACATATAAATCTGGATGCTACAATGTGAATTCATGTTTTAAAAAAATGCATCCAATAACCAGGAGAGATCATTTTTAACCTAGGGATTTTTTTAAGGAACTCAGGGTTTCCTAAAACAGAATGACAAGCTCTCTTAACAAGGTTAGAATATTTAACTTGAATCTGGTCTTTAGTGGTTGATTTGAACAAGGACCCCAGGCTTGGCCCCCCTTTTCTCTCTATCTCCTTGTGTCTTGCTGTCCTTCCTCTCTTCTGTCCCCTACTCTGTGTCTGTCTTCTCCCTCTCTGTACTCTCATTTCTGACTGTCTTTGTATCCTGTTCTCCTGGACTGTTGATGACTCTTAATGGTTTAAGAACTTAATTTACCTAGATAAGCCAGATGAATCCTATGATCAATGTGTCTATGTGTCAGTGTGTGATATAGTTAAGATATAATACAAACTTATAGTAAAAAAAAAACCTTTTAGTTAATTCCCTAAATACTAACCTCTAGTCTTCAAAGTCTCATTCTACAACCAATGAATTAACAGATTTCCTTGACCCTCTTGATTTGCCATTGCTGGATAATGTGACTAGGGACAATCTAAATTATAATTTTACACAGAAAAAACAATTGATGCAATAAAAGAATCAAAGGATCATGCTTCGATGCATTTGGGATATAATTTATTTTAAACTATAGCTCCTTTGTTAATCCTCCTTTGTGTATGATAGAGAATTCAACAAAGAACAAAATCACTTTACAAAGCAAATTTTGGTGTCCTATTAAAAAAAGAAGTGAATGAAACAGATACCTCATCTTATCACCCATTATGTTTCTGAGCTACAATTTGAAAATGATATATTTTAATACAGTCAAAATCTTAATTGGTAATCTTATTGTATTTTGAAACATGGCATGGTGAAGGCGAACAAGTCCAAAACAGTCCAAAGGAGAAATCAGGGCGCAGTCCAAAATCCAATGCCGGGAGGTCCATCTGAGATCATAACAGAGCCAGGCCCAATGAGCACCGGGCTCAAATGGTCAGGACCCCTTTCTGAAGTCTATGTTGTTGGGTCTCTCCTGGACTCGCTGGTACTGTAGGTGGGCTTCCATGCATCAGTCTTCCAATGCTGAGCCCTGAGCTTTGGAGGCAATGGGTTTAAATAATAATTGGAAAATGAGGGACAGGTGTACGTGATAATGAAACTAAACTACAAAAGGGTCAGAGCACCCTCTAGAGGAGGGATGACGATCATGACAAATATAGCGCTGTTCTGTCCACTCCACTCAATTACTTTTTTCATTAATTTTCTTAAAACTCAGAAAGAAGTCACTGGGAATCTAAAAAGAATAAGTGATCAATGCATAGAAAAAAATATTAAAATATGCATCCATTGCATCAATCCATTTTCAATAACTACTATAAGTACCATACCATTTTATAGTGAATCCAGAGTCTAATCCAGCCGGCAATGGGTGCAAGGCAGGATACAACATAAAGGGAATACCAGTATATCATTGGGGACACACACACACATTCAATCACACATGGATACAGGGAGCAATTTAGAAAAAAATGACCTCGACAGCATGTCTTTGGACTATGACAGCAAACAGGAGCACTTGGAGAAAATTCATGCAGCAACCGTTAGAGTATGCAAAGTCAATAAATAAAGCACCCCAGGCTTAAATCAAATCCAGGACCACCTCCATGTGAGGTGACAAAATAATGCCCTAAGCTAAAAAACATTAACACCATCAATAATACTTTGTATACTGATCTCATCAGGTTTTAGAATGTAAGCAGGGTTGAGCCAGGTCAGTACTAGGATGAGAAACTTATAATTTAAACTAAATTACTAATCCTCCTGATTCCAAAGCAGAAATGTATTTTTTTTATAATGTGGTAACAATAATAATAGTAATTTTACTAGTGCATTGTACCATCTATGCCCTATTTGTAGGGAAGTGCCAATTATTCCACTTATAATTAACTATTATTAAAGATTTATTTTTTAATATTCTAATAATAATTTGATTCTTATATATTTCTTAAAAAGGAAAGTGTAGTCCTTATTTCCCAGACCAGTTATTAAACCTCAGTAACAAAATAAATCCATTGCTTTTTTTTATGAATTTCAAATTAAGCACAAAATCGTGACCTTTGTGAAAGTAACTGCAAGTCGCTTCAGCCACAGAATGACCTAGTGGTCTTTGAGTGTGGGAAAGTAAGAGAGATTAGTTTGTCTTCTGGAAAATGGCTTTCCCAGGATAGTGAAGATCCAAACTCCCCATGATACTGTAGATGTTCATGACTGACATCTGGATGTCTAAAAGAGCCATATGCATATCTGGACATGATCTTAAAGTCTCAGCCATGGTCAAATATCCAAAGGAAGATCCAGCAATGAGTGATCAGCAGGATGGGTACCAGAACCATACCTGAAAGCATCTCAACTAGTTACCAACTTGTGATGCAATACCTTGAATTATGAACCCTCCTCATTTTTTGCATGTTAACTCACTGGCTTCCCAATCTCTCTCTATCTAAACTTGCGAATTGACTAAACTTGTGAATTGAAGTACAAAATTCTGTCCAAGATATTCTTTCTGAAAAGAAGAAATCTTGTGTTCGCGAACCTATGGTTATTTTTGCCTGATAAACAAAACTAGACAGTTGGAGATTTTCTTTTTGTCAACATCCAGAATGTGCAGGTATATTCTGAACAAAGCTATAGCAGGAATTAATGAAGTTCCCCTCTGTCTACCTTACTGGCATATAAGACAAACTGTTCACAGACTCTTTTCAAAGACCGAAGTACGCAGTACGTATGCTAGCTTTGGCAAAGCTGTCCAGCAACACAGGCTACATACTGTAGCTTCCAGAACAAGACAGTTTCCTCTCTCTTCTCTGTCTTTGCCAGGACCCTCCAAGCACAGAGAATTGGTCAAATTTGATCCACCAAGCTCTGTCGTACCAGAGGGTAGTTTAACTCATTAAGTGCATGTGACAAACAGATTTTCTAAGTATAAATGTCTCTTAATCACATTATAATTCTCCAAAGCTCAACTATTGTTCCAAACATGTTTGATGTTTAGTTTACAACTGGGAATGTATATTTACTTATGTCTGAGGATATAAACATGATTTAATAGTATGCGATTGATAGAACTTACAAGATAGACTGTGACAAATTATAGTAGATGTGTTTTAACTCTTAAGTTTTTATCTCTGATCTTTGTAATCTCTGAGTGAATGTTCAGTTTTCATATCATAGTAGATAATTTCACCCATATATACAAACAACAAACATAACAGCTGTAGCGGCAAGGCTTATTAAAATTACAGGAATTAAGTTTGCTGCTCCCTTGCCAGTCTCTCTCTCCCTCATCTCAGTGGTGCTGGATACAGAGAAGCCATTCCATTTGGTTCACATTTAAGGTGTTTTTCTAGGTGATAGAGTTTCCTGATAAGGAACAGCTCCCAAGGCCGAGATTCACCAGCCACCCTAATAAATGGTCATCTCTGGCGCCTTACTGTCTTACCTAAATCCTTGGGAGACTCATATCCCAGGTTGTTTACAACCCTAATGTCAGAGAGCATGGTTACTCATCCTCCATCTCGATCAGCCAATCAGGAACTGGTAGGGCAGGGTAACCCCACGTGCCATCGGAACATTCAACCAATGAATGACCGTAGTTTCTCCAGCTAAAACAGGCAGCACAGGGCCCAGAAGGGGCTCCTCCAGGACATTCTAAGACTCAGCTCGGACAATCACGTGACTGCCAGTGTGTCCGAGTGCCAGGACTTTACTTTGTTCTAAGAGTTGAGACCGGAGGTTGCCTGCGTGTAACCAAAGGATCCGCCCAAGGTTAGCCCAGCAGCAAGCCTCGTGAACTGCCGGTACCCACCGCGAACACTCGCCTGATCAACAAGTGAACTACGGTCGGAACTGTCAACAGCTGAATATCAGTATTCAGGGCTAGCGTTACATCGGGAACGAACCGGTCTTCTTCCCATCTAAAGAGTGTGATTTGCTTGGACCAGCAGTCATTTTCCATGTGCACAATCTCTGCTAGTTCAGACAGGACAAACTAGCCAGTCTTCAGAGAGCCCACTGCCAGCACGTCGCAGCAGGAATCTCTCCCTTCATCTCCCACACCTCACGCCAAACCAAGACTGCCTGGCACCGAGCCAGAGGACGCCGATTGGCCGCAGCAACAGCCTGTCCCTGTTCCCTTGTGTCAGCGGGAGATCTGAATCTACACATATTGGATGAGTATTCAACATTCTGCATTACAGCTCGAGAATTCAATTGTTACCTCAACCCCAGTTGATATCAATTTAATTCCTATGAGTGATGTACTTGCCTTTAAGTATCTAGTGTAGAAGTTGTAATCAAAGTTCATTTACAAAACGGTATAAATGAATGGTATACTGAATGTGTGTCCCTTAGGTTTGTAACTCTTCGTGATTGAATATATACCTTTTGTATTCTGCTAACCCTCACTATAAGATCTGTTATGTTTATATGCACATTTTATGTATTAATAAATGTATTGTCATGTATTAGTATCCATGTGTGTGCGTTGCTGAGTTATCCCGCAAGGTCGCTTTTCTAATAGCCATCGAAGAATCATTTTGTGACTTACTGCTACAATTAATAATTGTCCCAGTATATACACAAAATCCCTACACAGCATATAAACTGTTATGTTTGTTGTTTGTTTTGCATGTTTCGGCTTTATATCAATAAATTGTACAGTATATTGTATATTTAGAATCTGTTTGTGAGACTGTAAATTATTATGTTTGGTTGGTTCCTAAAAGTTGTCAAATACTCTCACAATTTACTGTTACAATTTATGATTGTTACAGTAAATTAAAACCCCACTACACATACTGTACATAGTGATTAAAATTTAATTGAAATGCAAGCAATAAATTAATAATTTTTCTGTATTTTCTGTTACCAGCCATTTTAATACAGAATATGAAGAAAGGAATTCCAGTGTTTCTCCTCCATATCTCATGGTTAATGAACAAATTGAGAAATCTTTAAGAAACCAAGAAGGATTTTCTAAGTCAAGTCAAGGCAGAACATATTTTATGGGAAATAATGCATATTTTTAAAAGAAATGCACATTGTTGTGTCCTGTAGAGTGCATTTCAATACCCAGCTAACTTTTAAAAAAGATAATATTTTACAAATATTCCCAAATTCATGGAAAAAACACTAATTACCTTCATTAACTAGCATTTGGGAACTTTGACTATCAGTTGTAATGCAAGCCTTGTGAAAAAATATTTCAAAATGACAAGGGATAAAATAATTTAATTTGTACTAAAGACTGAACATTGCAAATCTAATAATATCAATATCCATGATGCTAATAATTACATGTTTTACATAATCTGGCTTATTAAACCTTGTAGGCAAAATGTATTTGTATCTGTTTTTTTTTAAAGATAATGTTTCAATGTTTCATACACCCTGCCTTGATGTTTAATAATATTTATTATTTATGAAATGGTCTAGTGTTACACAAATGTTAAACAAGTTTAACTTCCCACATTAGGAATATTTTTAACTGTTTTATTTAAATCACCCACTTTCATCTTTCTTCAAGAGAGAGCACAAAGTAATTTGTAATCACCTTTGCTTAGTTTAATGAATTGCAGATTCATTAACAGCTTTGTACTTAGAATCTGACAGTATACTGTACATGGTTTCCTGCTGAGAGGATTGTCTTTTGACCAGTTGGAGAGTAATTAAAACGAATATGTCCTGATATTTTTAAGAATAACTGAAAAATATACAGAAATCTTTCCTCCAGTCTCATTATTCAGTTAATGATGTGACTTATGAAATAATCAAAAATAGACTTTAAGATTACACAGGCAGTTATCCTCATCAGTTTTCTTAGCTCCGAAGGAAAGACAGCTTTCTATTATTTTTGCTGTTTAGTTTTAACATAGTCAGAGAGAACATTGTTCCTTCTTAGCCTTAGGGGTTATTGTGCATTTCTTCTTAATATGAAAAGCCTTTTGTAAATAGACATTGTAAAAATATTCTGCAAGTCATAGTGATGCATTATACAAAATCATAACTTAACTTAGAATGTAATATTCCTTACATTTTGGTTTTGTTAATTATGCTGTTATATAAAACTCTTATTCTTATAAATAGAGCAAATACATTATGTTGTACATAATGTACATGTACTGTACATTATTAGAACAACGTTTAATGAAAAGTAAACAATAGAGACAATATGTGATATTTACATTTTTTTTAAATAATAAAGTGAAATCTTACCCAAATTTCCTTAATCCAAATTTCCTACATGGATTAAAAAAAAATTAAAAAATCTAAATCAAAGTTTATTTATCAAATGCACAACAATACGGCGTGCAGCAGTAGTTGCTGGCAATGAAATGTCTTTTTCTGCGAGCCCACAAAAATCACAAGAATCACAAAAATCACAAAATTCACAAAAACACAAAAATCACAAAATTGAGGTTACATTTTTTTAAATTGAATAAAACTCAGTATGAGTAGAGCTGTTATGTGTCCATGGTGTATGCAATTATATACATGTAGTGCAGTTATGCTGAACACAGTGAAAACTGTGTGTCCATGTAGCCATTACAGGTGATTTGCTGAAGGAGCTGCAGGTTGGTTATTTAGCAGTCTTATTGCCTGGAGGTTGCTGTTCTGTAGTCTGTTGGACTTGGACCGAATGCTTTGGTACCGTTTACCGGATGGTAGGAGGAAAAACAGTTTGTGACTGGGATGACTGGGGTCCTTGAGAATGGACCTGGCCTTCTTCAGACATCTAGCTGAGTAGATCTCCTGGATGCTTGGTAGCTCACAGCTGGTGATAAGCTGCGCTGACTTCACCACCCTCTGCAGTACTTTGCGATCCCGGGCGGAGCAGTTCCTATACCAGGCAGTGATACAACCAGTCAGGATGCTCTCAATAGTGCACCTGTAGAAGTTGGCCTATGTGGCCTATGGATATGTGACGGCATGCCGAACTTCTTTAGCCTGCGGAGAAAGAACAGGCGCTGCCGTGCTGTTTTGACCACAGTGTTGGAGTGGTGGGTCCAGGTTAAGTCCTCTGAGATGTTAATTCCAAGGATTTAAAACTGCTGACCCTCTCCACTGCAGTCCCATTGATGTAAATAGGTGTGTGGTCTCCTCCCTGACGTTTCCTATAGTCCACAATCATCTCCTTTGTCTTACTGATGTTAAGAGAGAGGTTGTTCTCCTGGCACCATGCTGCCAGGGTTTCATCCTCCTCCCTGTATGCAGACTCCTCACCATCTGTGATCAGGCCAATGACTGTTGTATCGTCCGCAAACTTAATGATGGAGTTATGCCTGGTGACACAGTCATGGGTAAATAAGGAGTAGAGGACAGGGCTAAGCACACAGCCTTGGGGGGCTCCATTGTTTAGAGTCAGGGTAGAGGATATCTTGGTGCCCACCCTCACCACCTGCGGACGTTCCGTCAAGACGTCCAGGATCCAATTACAGAGGGAAGTGTTCAGTCCCAGATCCTGGAGCTTGATGACAAGCTTTGAGGGCACTATGGTATTGAATGCTGAGCTGTAATCAACAAACAGCATGACACCATGCTGACATAAAGACATAAAACCTATATAAAATTCTCTGTTACTTAAATTTTAAGTATTTTGAAGTAGGCACCAAGTTAGATCAGTGATACATACTGTTCAATCCTGGAGATACACATTGTAATAAACTGCTCAATGGTTAATAGAATGAAAATAAATGTTATTTAGAGCAAGTCAGCATATAGATGAATGGATGGTTTTGCATTTTTGTTGACTTCCATTGACTATTCTCTCAAATTCCTATACATGGAATTTCATCCCATTCACACAATTGGTTGCATCAAGGTTTTCGTTGTTATTGTTAATCTATGGTGTCTTTATTTATCATGTTAAAAGATCAGTTAAGGGCGTTAGCAGTCTTCTTCATTTTTTTATTCTTGGCCCTCATAAATCTACCATTGGCCCTAGGCAATCACAGTGTGCCGCAGGGTTTAGTCTTCATTAGATACATTGTTGTTAATTATATATACAGTATATTCCTCTCAGATTATACACTAACATGGTCTTCAATTTCACTGTTAAGTAGATGACACAGATTTTTGTTAAAACCTATTCCCCTTCTGATCTTCCACCTTTGACACTTATCTCTTATCTGGTTTGACATCAAGCTCATGCTTGACATCAAATTCCCTGAAGCTAAATAGTAAATAGTGACAAGATTGCTGCATTAGGCAAGTTTATCAATGTCTGATGCTGGGTGCTTGATTTACACATTTATAACATAAAAGTTTGATGTCTGCAACTCTTTACTTTATGGGCTCCTGAAGACTCTTCCCAGTAATGTGCAAAATCCCTACAACTCTGCAACTAGACTTCTAACTCCCACCAGACCTTGGCAGCATATTACTCCTACACTTAAATCTCTGTGTTGGCTGACTATAAAGACACATATTCAATATAAGATCTTGTTACTTATTTTAAGCCCTTAAATAATCTGGCTACATCCTAATTCTCTGAGCTACTTCATATTTACACTGCCTCCGGTAGGCTCCGTTCAGTTGAGCCAGATCCTTTGCTCACTGTACCTGGGACTAAATCTAAATGGTGTCCTTGCTGTTTTGTTGCTGCTCCTTTGTTATGGACTCTTTGAGAGATAAATTCTTCAAATCTAAACTTAAAATTCACCCTTTTACTAGGTCCTATGTCTGATTGCTCTTACGTTTATCTTATATGTTATTTTTACTGTTTTTCTTTTATTATTATTTACTATTGTATTTTCCCTCTTTTTTACTAGGTACAGTGACAAGGAACTTTATATGCTGCTTATTATTATTCAGTATTTTCTCACTCTTGGAAAAATAATTTGAACCATATCCTTTCAAAACAGTAAAACACTGTGCAGAGAAAACAGACCTATTTCAGGTGTGTTTAAATTCCTTGGTTACAGATTATGTTAACCTGATTTTCACATACCCTTGTAAAAAAAAACGTGTGACTAACAAAATGTTTCATTTGTAAAAGCTGAAAACAAAATAATTGAGAGACAAGAAGAAGTCTTCTGTAATAAGAAGCCTCACTGGGGAAGACTAGGTACTATCAAGAGTAAAATATAGCTCCTGTACCTAAGTCATAAGCTCAACTTCTATAAAACTATTTACAAATAGGAAGAATTCCATAAAAGGTCAGCAAAACTGTTTTTACTTCTGTTTAAAAAACACAAAACTAAAGATAGAGTGATTCAGCATTTCTGTCATCTGAAAAAATCTAAACTGGATGAAACCTGTTATTAAAATAAGCAATACAGTAGTTATGCTCAAGGTTTCCTCACCTACGCTATATTGCTTTATAACTAGAGCACAAATCAATGCAGTTTTAATTAATTGCTATGTTTAAGTGAGAAGCCTTGACAAAAATAGTGTTGAAATGTGACCCATCATCTAATACAAAACAGGGCCTAGGCAAACAGCGTAGCTTGGTATTAAGTATCATTCAAGACCCAACGCAGACACTGACACAAAAAAAAATCATATTTAGAGGTGGGAACAACCTAACAAACTTTGACTGGTCTTCTGGGTGATCGTAGTAAATAAATGACTCAGAAATATTTTTAATATGTGTTCCATGATTTCCTATACTTTTCATGTAAAAAAAATCAAACCTAGAAGTGGAAAAACATTACAGTAGTCAGTGCTATGATTGTATTTTAAACAGAAATTGGATATTTCTGCTAGTTTTAGCTAGAAATTTGATACTGTAGTTCAATCAAATTACTGTATAATCAAAAGAATAGCAAAAGAAATAATGTCAAATCATTTTATAAAACATGATATAAAATATCTGTGCAAATATATTTGTGAAATAAGGCCACAAGACTAACAATTGGTACTCCATGCTAATTGTTAACCAGAGTCAACACACATGCTGAACTAATTGTCATCATTACTGTGGAAAGTGAACTAGTACATACAGTAAATGTTTAAGTAAACAATTCAAAGGCTTTTAATAAAAGAGGTCTGTGAAACGTTATCTAAGTGTAACCTTTTGTGTTCAGTAGTACTTATCAATATTGCCTCAACACTAGCAAATGGTAGTAAAGATGTTCCTTTTACCTCTAATTAAACTGTGACCTTAGAAGAAAATGCAGCCATAGGTCATATACAGTAAAATGCTGTCAAGAAACTGCAAGTTTTAGGCAGCGTGTGAAAAGCATGTATTCTAAGGCCCATGCCTGCTGACAAGTAGGAACCCTACTCCACTTCTACTGCATATCCTGTTATGTAGATCTTTATTACAATTTGTTTTGTGTATTTATTTCCCTGTGGCCAGCTCTCTTGTCACATTAGCTGGTTAATCCACTTTTTCTGTTGTTCTTGCTTCTTTTGCCTAGAATATTACAATCTTTATTAAAAATGTTCTTTTATGTCTAAAATGATATAAAACACATTCAGTTTTTTTTAGATTATATTTATATGAGGACCAACAGAATGTGCTGTTCTTTAATGGGGAGCACTGATATAGATTTATCCAATTACAGTACATAACCAGCAATAGAAACCCATTTAATGTATTCATATACTGTAAATAATATTCCTAGTGTAATTTCCTTAATGATAAATATATATATATAGGTTAAGAAATATCTTATTTTATTGTATTGCTGATTCTAAGTGAAAACCACAGTAGTCTTCTAAATAGTCTTTTTTAAAGTCCATATTACAAAGGATTACAAAGGATGTTGTGTGCTTTACTGAAAGGATCTACTGTATATAAATAGCATCACAACCTCAGGGCATTTGTCATGATTATACGTTTCCCCTAACTCAATATTCTTGTCAATATGGTCTGTGAAATATAAACTAACTGAATGATGCATCAGAGTTATATAAATGTCAATAATTAAAACTGTTTAAAATGGTCTTGCAGGATGCTAAAGCAAATTTAGACAGATAAACACAACCAATTCAACACAAGTATTTTGATTTAAAATTGCCAAAGGTACTTTAAAATATTTCATTTTGTTTACATAAATAAAATACCTCTCCTTAGATTCACATTACTATGTACAGTATGTATGTGGCTGATGATTTTCTGTTTTTGGTGTCACAAAAATATTTTGTCTGATACAACTGTCTGGTATTGATAAGACTCAGCTTCTCATTTGCTGACTACACTAAAAAGGAAGCAATATAAGAGGGTCTGGCAATGTACAGTGAGAAAAGCATATGAACAACTGGCAATGCATGACCACTGTTGGAAAAATAGGTCATCTTTGCCATCGACTGAATTCTGTTAGACTTGACAGGCTGGTCCAGACTCCATCCCTGCGACTGTCAGCACTGATTAGCAGCTGTAATTTTCTTCTGGCTTTTCCTTCACTTTTGCATGCTCACTAAACTGTAATAACTGTAGCCTAAAAGGAACTGCAGTCACTAAAAGGAACAGATTTGTTTGAAAGCGTGTGCATGTGTATGTACTGTACTGTGTATGCATGCTGTGAGTCACTACCATGGAATAGAGAGAACAGTAACCTGTACTTCTTTATACTACATAAATGAAAATCTGATCAGAAAAGGTCTACATTTCACTACAACACATGTAAAAGATATGATAACTAATTTAAATGTTTTCAACATAATTGGATTTTATGTATATATTTTTTATGCATACAGTACATCTACAGTATATGTGCTAATGATTGACTTGTATTATAGTTTAATTATTGTGTTTGTTTGTTTATATGTGTGTAAAAAAAGTGTCTGAGGATGTTTGGTGTGAGAAACTGAATTTCCAGTGAAGCAGTCTCTTGAAATCCTTGGCAAAGATATTGATTTTTTTTCTGAAACCCACTTCACAACAATATGTAGTTTAGGTTTTGAAGTCTTTGTCATAACTATTATGTTTATTTTATGTGTATCACTTCCTGCCTGGCATCACTTCCTAATGACTAAATATACCTTTGTTTCCTCATAGGCAACAACAGATTTGTGTCAGTTTTCTGTATACAAGGTGGAATTTTTCATGCCCTTATAATCAATTAGACAAAAGCTCCTGACAACTTGTGGACTTGTGGACTAATGAGGAATTTCAGAGGGAACTGTTCAAATGAGTTATATATAGAATGCATAGAACAGTAGAAAATAAGACAGGCATTCCACAGCTTCAACGTCTATTGCTAACTGTGTTAGTATCAGTATTCCAGGGCACACAGGACTCCTTCTGCTGTAACTGATCAAAGCCCAATTTATTTTGATCAGCCATGCATGTAGGTGTTTGTAACTACAATACATCTGATTAACAATTAACAATAGAGTGCAAATTTATAGTGAGAGCTTGTGAGTGACCATAGTGGTTTAATACCAATCTAAATAATTTAACTGTTACATACAGTACATGCAGTGCAGATGATATTTTAGAGTGTAATTGTGCATCATACTATATCATCCACAGACAGATTGCCTTGTAGATGAAGGTTTAATCAGAATTTGTTCATGATGCTGAGGATGCTATTCAGAGATGGGTCGGGGATTGGAATTTGTTTATCAACAGAAATGCACTCTAGGTATCCAATGACTTTTCTCCATTTGAGCTCCTATATGGAAGACCCTTCCACACTCCTTTGCACATGGCTAAATGATACTTGAGAGGAGCAGCCTGCAGACCCATTTACTGACATTGCATCATTTCTGCTAGAGATGACAAGGAATCTTCATGGTTCACACCCAGGTGAAGCGAACAAATTTGAAGAAGTACGTAAGACACAGAACATATGACGTAATAAAAACATTCCCGTAAATAAGTTTTCAAATCTAGTCATGAATAAGTATTGTTGTGGCAAATTTCTGGAGGAATGGCAAAGACTATTAAAATATATCTTAGCTACAAATGACTGAGCCTGTCATTTATGAGATATCTATTCCAGACAAAATGTGGGCAATGCAAATGTTTCATGCAAAAAAAAAAATGGTAATAAAGTCTGAAGCTCCAAACCTCTTTACTCCCCTGGTAGGTGACTGAGGAGCAAGAGGAGAACAGATACGGTAGACAGCATTTGAAGTAGAGATATTTATAAGACACATGTTGGACACTACCTCTAAATTAGAAATGTGCTAAATGAAATACAATCATTTTCTTGGCACTATGTACTGCACGGCTGAGTATTGAAAACAAGCTCAGTTCAATAATTGAACCTTTATCTAGTCTGTTGAGCAATACAGTTGTGTTGCTAAGGTAAAGATGGAATATGAGAACATAAAACATAATACTGTTTACGAATGAAAAGTAGCTTTTTGGTCCATTTAGCTTGTTTGGTATTTAGCAGCTAAGTGTCCATCCAAGGCTCTCATCCATGTTTCTTGAAATAAGACAAGATATTAGGGATATTAGGTGTGTTAGTTACTACAATCAGGGGTAAAATGACTAGATGGGGTAGTTGTCTTTCTTTCTTATTTTTCCTTACATTTTAGAGTCTCATGTTGTTAAAGTGACTTGACGTTGTTGTTAAAGTTATTGTTCCTCTACCATGCTCCTGTTCTTTTTACTATTTGACTAAAATATTTTAACTCACCATCCTATGTTTCTTGACGACTTCAACACCCATCTCACTACTTGTTACTGCAGGAGAGAAAAGAGTGCTACCTGCTCACAAATCTGGCTGTCAGCTCATTTATTCTTCAATTAACTCCTAATTTACTTTCTGGCATAACATTTCATCCTTATTTACTATAGTAATTGATTCCTACCTATAACTTTACCTCTAAACTGACATTGTTTTCACAGTGGTCTGTGCTGCACAGACACTGTACTTCTAATTTAATTTGGATAATGTTCATTGGATGAACAGTAATTTTGTCCTACAATGACCATTGTTGAAGTCTTGTTTTAGGGACTTAGATTTCTGCTTAAAGATGCAAATAATCATTATTGGTTATTGATTATGGAACACATATAATGGATAAGTGGTATTTTGGTCCTATCCTGAGATTTCTAGATATCTTGTTTTAAGCAGATGTTCAGTACGTGGCAACAGAATAAAGATAACCTTAACCTCACACTCTCTTAAGATTTTCTAGCATAAAAATAACATTATTAGAACTCACAGTATATCATATAACTTTTAAATGACATGTTCTGCCCTACTGGCCTAACCTAAACTTAACCCAAACCAACAACACAAGTCTCTCTTCATGCAATCTCAACATTTAGTATAATTCAAATACACCATTGATTCAAAGGGTAAGATTATGAATAATGAATATTATTAAATAAACAGGCATGCTACCGACCATATTAAAGTGACATTTCAGCTTTTCTGTAGTCATATTTTCAACAATCATCTCAGTTGTACAATCAAGCGAAACTAAAGCTTACAGCAATCAGATTTTGAATAATCAACTCAGTAGTGCAATCAAGTGAAATTAAGGTTTAAAGCTCTAAGGAAATGAGGCAGATTGAGGTTGAGGTAGTGTTAGGATTACTTTTCTACTGAAGTTAGAGATGCATAAAATTAATAGTAGTGTGTTAATCTTGACCTGACATATGACATAAGTGGGTTTTTGGTCCTACCTAAGTCTTGTTGAAGTACTGTGGCATTGCCACAGTCCCAAGGATACATTCCTTGCTTTCCCACGAGTGAAAAGAGTCAGAGGTTTTCTGAAAAGACCCTCACAGTCACACTGGTCAGTAAGTTCTAAATGATCTTGGGGTGAGATCCTTAAAAAACATTTACTGCAACCTCTATACAATCTTAAGGGGGAGTGAGGTCTGCTAAAGACTTGTTTGGTCTAGTAGCAGCCTCAGTCATTTCCATGTTGGCTCACTGGTAAGAAGGAAGACAGGTAAGAGTGAGACCAGCCACACCGAACTGACCAGAGAATTTTCCACCGCTGCAGGGGTGAGAACAAGCAGTTAAAAAAGCAGTATACATAAACCACTGGGGTGGCTAGAGAGTAACATCCCTGTGTTTCCCTGGGCTGTTTAATCTCCCTTATCCTCGGGTTTATAAGCAGATTCCCTTGCTGTGCTACCTATAAGGGAGGAATCTGTTACAAGGAGAAAAATTACACTGATTTAAAGGTCTGTTTGGAACTAACTTACTCTTTAGTTAATCATTTCTAATGTAACCTTAACATTAATAGTACTCAAATTGTTTTTAACAAGTCTACCTCTAACTCCACCAACAGCACAATCTTCCTCTTCATATAATCGCAATACTTTGGTATAATTTAAATACAAAACTGTCTCACAGTATAAGCTGATTAATTTGCAGTGAAGCCAACATTTTAAAAAACATAGTGAAGACAATTTTCATTTGCTATGCAATCAGAGTTTGAATAATCAGCTCAATTGTACAAATAAGTAAAATTAAATGGTTTGTGTCCTTTGAATGTGGGGCTGTTTTAGGGCTGAGCTAATTTTAGTATTAAACTAAAGTTAGTGATCCACCTAAAGAATCTTTGATGATGCCTATTTGGAGGTGCTGTGAATTTTGCTAAGGAAGACTCCTAATATGTAGAGTTATATATTATTCGAAGCTGTAGTTTCTTTCTCTTATACACAACCTTATATACATACATATATTTCTCTTGTATGCAACAACTGATTGAACAAAACGACTTACGAATCCTTGACTTATCTTTTATAATGCTGCATAATATAATGCATACCATATTTTATGATACTGGCCTACTAACTTAATGCATTGCATTACCAAACCTATTGTGATACAACCAAAATATGGAAACAAGTGATATGTGGAAGAACAACATATGTGTACTTTGAACTTTGCAAAAAAGAAACAACCTCAAGATCACATTCTGTCTAATTTTCACTTCTATGGATATCTCAAAATGGTCTCTACAGTTGCCTATCAGGTTCGTACAGCTTTGTCACAACTTTTTATCTGATTTCTTCTACCCTTCTGACCATCATTAAAAATTAACTTGATGTAATTACAGCCCACATTGCATGTTTGTTTCCATCCCATTTCTCTCCATGTGGTATGTAGAGACTGTGCTTTAGTATCAAAATAACAAGAACATGAGAAAAGTTACAAACAAGAGGCCACCTAACGTCTCTCACCTGTTTTATATGAAATAGTTAATTAATCCAAAGATCTCATTAAGCTTTTTCTTGAACAAAAGCCAGTGTATCAGCTTTAACAAAATAACTGTTACATACTCCCACAATACTGTATGTCAGATATCTAATACAATTTCTAGAGCAGAACAGGAAATTAGGAAAAGTATTTCTGAAAAACTAATTTCCTTTCTTAAATAAAAGAATAATATGCTTGTCATTTCTTTGAATCATAGTATGCAAGACCCTGCACATTTGTGCCTGACAGAAATGCAGTATGAACACAAAATAGTCTATGATTTCTTTTTTTTCTTATGTTTCCATAGAATATTAAAATAGTATTTTGCTTCTAGAAAGGTCCGTGGCTGTGCTGCACCCAACCACTATGACTACAGTGGAAGCCTGGTACTTTGCTGTTGATAAAGTATCTGAGACGATGTGATGTTTCATGTTCCTTGTCCAAGTCTGCTTCTCCTTTTTTACTGTACAGTATAGTGTGTATTTTTAGAAGTCATCATAGTCTGTTCTGGACTAAAACTGTATTGTAATGTACTGTACATTGAGCTGAAGAATTCAACATGGTCTGTTCAGTTCTGTAATTGTTTCTGTTTTCTCTCTCCAAAAAAGAAATAAAATATGAAATCACGGTTTACAGCACAGAACCTAGTGTTATAATCTATTAGGAAAACAAGGTGTTATCTACAATTACAGATTGTAAGATATTATATCATTTGTTTTTCCTTGAATGACTGAAAATGAAATGATGAAGTTCTTTGCTTTATAAGTACTAAAAATCTGTCCTGTCAGATTAGTCTTGGCAGGCTTTCAGACAATTCCATTGCTTTGCAACTATAACTCTTTCAGAGTTTTTCAATGCAAATGTTTCATTTTTAGTACAGGTGATTGTCACATATTGTTTTGTTGTCAAAGGTTTGACATCAAAGTTTTTTTGGATCAATATCTTATAGAATATATTGTTTTGTCGGCTTTGTGGAAAGAATGAGACATAGGTAATGATGAAACATGGTTAAATAGATTGATATGTCAAGGATCACTTGGCTCATAAAACATGGGATTAGGACAATAGCTAATAACTCTGCATACAGGAGTGAGGTGGAGCATCTTACTAGATGGTGCCTTGACAACAATCTGGCCCTGAATGTCAACAAGACCAAAAAATTCATTGTGGACTTCAGGAGACCCAGAGGGAGTCATGCCCCAATCAGCATTAATGGCACAGCAGTGGAAACTGTCAGCTGCTTCAGGTTCCTAAGCCTGCAGATCTCCACCGACCTGGCTTGGACTCACAGTGCTTAAAGAAATAGGGTCTGGGGAAGCAGTTCCTCATGAACTTTTTCTGCAGCACTATAAAAAGTGTCCTCACTAGTGGCATCACTGTGTGGTACAGCAGTACTACCATGCATGACAGAGATGCTGTACAAGGGGTTGTGGCAACAGCACAGAGGATCATATTATGTGATTTACCATCAATCAGTGAGATCCACACCATCCGCTGTCTCAATAAAGCCCAATCCATCATTTAGGATCCCAACCATCCCAGCCACAAACTGTTCTCCCCCTACCCTCTGGCAAATGGTACAGCACTGTTAAAGCAAGGACCACTAGACTCAAGAACAGCCTATATCCAGAGGTTGATTTAACCTGGTCATGGGCCCTGGGGCTATGGGTCTACTTGTGGCCCTTTTCCAAATCTGTAAAATCAGTATGAGGCAACACACCACAATTCAGCTCCCTCCCGACTGACATGGACAAATTACACAGGTCATAACAAGCATGAAAACCAAAGGGGTAGGCACTCCCAACATGGATTTGTGAGATTAACAATCAGCGGATCCAATGGCTAAATGCATATTGAGTAAAACCATGAACTTCACCAAAACAGCATATCCAGGTCTACATAAAGCTACAGTCTATCAAGTGATTATTTCTCATTAACAATGCATGGGGAAAAAACACTGCACTACAAATAAAGAAAAATAAAATTTATTACATTTAGAAATCTTTTCTTCTACTTTTCTTGGCTGAAAAGTCTTTAATAAATGTCCTTAAAATCTAAGCTTCTTAAAACGTTGCTCTTGATTGCCATCAGAGTACGGTGGCTCACTCTTTCCTGATGCATAGTAGATCGCAGTCTATTTTTCACAATAGAGAGTTTAGAAAAATACCACTCTCCACTAGCATTGGTCACTGGCAAATTGGAGAAGACGTGGCACAATGTCAACATTGGGGAAAACAGACTGAAGTTTTTTTCGCCTTATATGTTTGAGGATTTCAGTTGCAGATGGGCTTAGCCCCTCTTTATGAATAAATTCTCTAAAATGAAAGGCCTTTTCCATGAAGTCTCCCTCTAAGTCCCTGTGATATTTCTTCTGAAGGGTTAATGCCGATGAGCAGAGATCTTGCTCGGAAATAGAAGACAATGTGTTCAAAAACCCAAATCTTTCCTGAACATCCTGGTATGTGCAATATCTTCTGTCTAGCTCTGTCTAGCCTATCGATCACAACTGTGAACACCTAGTATGGCCTGACAGCTGACTTTCTGGTTCTAAAGATTCATCGGGCTGTCTTTTTCGTTTCAAACTCATCACGGAAGAGGCCTGCCACATAGTCTCTCAGTGAACACACTAGGTCCACAGCTTTGTACAGGTCAAGTTCAACTGTCTCAAGCACAAGCCTGCTGGATGTTACTATAGTTCTGGCATCAAGCATTTAAATTAGTTTTTTCTCATTAGGCTGAAGCCCTGCGATGCCGGCGTAAAGTAGACTTTGAAAAAAAGTTAAAAAGTGACTGGACAAACTTTAAAAAGTTTCTGTCTCCTGGCAACAGTTAACGCTGCCATCGGGGTGTTCAGCGTTTGGTGGCTCCGGCTAATGCTGTCCTCTGCTGCCCACATCACAGGGGCAGATGCAGCAGAAATAGTGGACAGAAGCCTCATCGTATTTGTTACTTCATCTCTGGTCTCATCTCCCAGCTCTTTTTGCTCATCAGATGCCACAGTATTAGTCGCTGACGGAGATATTAGTGGTTGGTCTAAGGCTAACGGTACGTCATGGCTAGCAATAGCTGGTGGGCTAACTGATGTGGCTAATAAAAGACGGACGCCTCACCCTTTTCTTGGTTAGGTGGTGGTAGAATTAAAATACCGTTATTTTTGGGATATTTTTTATCAACACCTGCTCTCGTATCTCTCTTTTTGCACTTTCTGTTTTTGTGCCCCACTCTCATACCTGCTGAACTCTGACATTGCTTAATACCTCTAACGTAACGTTCCATAAACAGTCAAAAGTGCATCTGATACAGCAGCCAATCAGCATTAGGGTGAAAAAAAATTTGGTGGGAAAATTAAAAAAAAATGTTTTAAACCCTGGCCAATGAGAGGCCCCTGATCATTCAGGGCCCCTGGGCTGAAGCCCAGGTAAGCCCGTGCATTAAATTGCCTGTGCCTATATCCCACTGCAGTGCGCATCCTAAACAGCTAACTGCAGGGCCTCAGACTCAATACACATCTGCACTTTGCACTTTTGCATTCTACCTTTCTTTTCTTGGTCTCACTACCACATATTTATTTATCTTTCCACAATATATTTATTGTTCCTGTTGTCTACATTGTGTAGTGTTGTCTGTTGTACTGTGTATGTCCTGAGAGATCAGCGCAATTAAAAATTCCAATGTACGTGTACATATGGCAATAACCTACTCTACTACTACTCTACTTTTCAGTAAATGCGTATTAATCAAGTTGTGCAGAACAGAAAAAAAATCTTTGAGATTAGTGGTTTCTTTTGTCTGACTGAGACCTGGCATAAGTCTATTGAAAGTGGTCTTTTGAAAGCTAAGAGGATCTGAAAAAGGTTAATCTGAAATAAAAGTGAGAAAACTAATGACATCCAGAACTTGAAAAATAAATAAAGGAAAACCTAAAGACCATGATAGAAACTATTTGAAACCTTTATGTTTAATTTAATAAAGATGGTAGCAATTGAAAGAGAGATTAAAGAGAAGTTTAGTGATAAGCTTAAACACTCAGAAGTGCGTAAGAATTGAGAGTATACAAAATAAATATCAGCAATATAGAGTTAAAACCATTAAGCATAGTAAACAGTGGAATCAAACTTAAAAGGATCTATAAGGTACACAATTTGTTTACTTGATCTCTTCAGATTTAATAGGTTACATTCAATTAGCAGAGCTCTTTGTTCTGTTTTAGCAGAATGAACATTACAGTGCAGTTAAAAAAATCTAATGGAGAGGAACAGAAACAGAGGAAGGAACAAAATCTGAAATATCTATAAATAGTGGCTTAGCATTTAAATACAAAGTGCAAATAATCACAAACAATATAAAAGTTAAAGAGCACTCTGCATTTTAAATGAAGCATTTTTCTAAGCAGATTATGAACCATATTTTAACTCATCAAGAGAGAATAAATACTTCAGTTAATATGAACTACTTCTTTGGCTAGAGCTTAGCATCCACCCAAAATTCTAAACACTTGCGGCTGGGGGCTAATAAAAGACACAGAAGTAACCCTGTTACAAGAGGTCGCCAAACAGCAGACTAAATAAAATTCAATAGTTTTGCCTTAAGTTTAATTAAGTTGCTGAGTGCAGGATAATTTGTTAAGTGAATGACATATGTGCATATGCATTGTAGTGGTACAGTGGGTAGCATTGCTGCTAACTTTTGGGACCCTGAGTTCAATTTCTGGGGTACTATCTGCATGGAGTTTGTATGTTCTCCCTGTGTTCAAGTGGATTTCCTCCGGATGCTCCTGTTTTAACCCACCAAAGACATACTGGTAAGTTAATTAGCTTCTTGGAGAATTGGCCCTGGTGTGAGTGTCTGTGTGTGCTTTGGGACAGTTGAACCCGGTATTGGATAAATCCATTAGAAAATGGATGGATGTGTGTTGTCACAGGATTTGTTTAGTATAGAAGGATGTCTTATGGTGAGAGTTTAGGTGTATTAGTTAGGGAGCAGCATTTTTTGAGAGAGGGGAGTTAGAATGTGAGAAGTAGTAATTGGGAAGTAAGTAATGTACTGTTTAATTGTGGTTTGTAGTAGTTCTTAGAATAGCCAAGGTGTAGTGGTAGCCTCTTTCTTTAAAGCTACTATTTTATTTTATGGAAATCTTTTAATTTTATTATTAAGGAGTCTTTTGCTTTTATTATGTTATTATTTTTCTAGAAAACAATATTTTTTAATTAAGCCAGGAAGACTCTTGGACCTTCAATTTTAATGGAGGTCAGAATATTCTACGTACACAAGTCCCCTGAGTAATGCTGTCAAAAGTAGAATCTTACATTCTGAACATTTCCTGTTGTATACAAAAACACTTTAAAAATGTCATTTGCATTTCAACCCCAGTTATCTCTAAATACTAATAACTGAGTAATCTGTTTAAAATATGATACGACAAGCACTCATTTATGGCTCCTCTGTGCCCAGTGAAGCTCCTATGTGATGATGTGACACAATGCATACTGTATGTAACTGTTTTCACTAGTAAGCACAATCAAAATTTGGCAGGATCTTTACAGATTAAAAGGTGAAACACCTGCCAGTCTGTACCGTGGTGACTGATAATTCTAAATAAAGAATAAAGAATAAAGAATAAAGAATGAATAAGTTTGTTCTTTATACATGTCATATGGCATAATGTATGTTCCAAAAAAGTTTTGCCATATGACATTTGGCCATGATACTGAACACACATACAGTACATGATATATTAAACAGACTTTAATGTGAGGCACTTCTCTTCATAAAGAAAATCAGCTTGCTAATATTTTTCTTTTTAAAATACTATAAGAATGACAAAGTGTATTTTAATTCTTATACATCTGTACTTATTTTATTTTTAAGCTTTACAGTACATTACATTTTATGTACAGTAGGTGGACAAATACTTTTGAACATCATATTACAACATTTGAGGTTGGAGGTACAGTATAGACTCTCATTTTGGCATCTAAGCAGTCTACAGCCTACTCCAAGAAAACATTTCTATTTTGTTTTATTATACCCTCAGAAACTCATATGGCCTTCAGTGGAAAGGATTGCTGCTTTTAAATTTTGTTTTGTTTTACTTTTGTTTCACCATTGCCAATGAAAAAAAAAGTTTACAATGCAAATTTTACAATTTAAAGCAAAAGTATTGCCTTTTGTCATTGTAGTCAATGTAAAACTTCAGACCCAAAAAACTAAAATTACATCACACAATTTGTTATCTTATATCATTTCCTGTTTGAAAGTTTTTAGAAAGCTAGATGCTTATAAACTAAGAATGTAAGAAGATTTGCATACTAATTTTGTGACCAATTGAATGTTTATTAACCTTCTTTAAAAATAATTAACTAAACTATTTGCAGCTTACACTTCAAAGACAAATTGTATAAAAGATCTAAAATCAGCATTATACTAGCTGCAATAGAAGACCTGATATTGTATTCTGAAACAAAATTAATTTCTCTTTCATTTTATTGTTTTCACAGAGTAAGAGGAAATGAAAAACAGAAAAAGAATAGTGTTAATGAAAAGTGTTTTATTTTCCTTTTACAGGCCATATACAGAGTATGCTTTAATTGTATTCATACCCTCCTGCTGAAATATGAATGAGTTATGGATTGTATAATGTGTTATATTGTAATAACATAATTGAACAAAGCAAATTCATATTTGCTATTAATAATTAACTGAATTCCAGAAAAGAGGGTCACATTTATTCACACTTTATAAATAAGTTATATAAAATATAACTTTAAATAAAGTCCAATAGAGACAGATCTACCATAAAAGTCTGATCTTTGGAATTCCAAAGGAAAGCTTTGATAATATAAAGAGGCATCTGAAGTTTTCCTGTTTACTTTGGACATACCTTGGGTATAAAAGGAGATAATACAGAGATGATACTCTTCAAGGTCAGAGAACACAAAGATTGCAAGTAAATGGTCATTGACCTCCAGGAGCTGGGGAATGATTGTAAGGAAGACACAAAACTGTTGTGTACACTGTTATGTAGAATAAATTTAATGCTACTAGTATATTGTTGTAGTGACGTGATGGTTTGAATTTAATGAACCAATTACAAAATGAAAGAAATTCAATATAAAAAGCAATTTAAACAGGGTCAAAGTTTACAATATATAGTTTGTTATTACAACAAAAAAAACATTAATACATTAATATTTGCTTTGATACAAATAACTGATCATTCACTCAGGGATTACAAAGTTGTTAAGGATATGAGGGTTAGAAACATATTGCTTATAACATAACATTTGTTGTGGTCAACATCGTCACGTATACTGTAACTATTCATATCAACTAATTTACTGTCCTGTGCTCAACTTTGTCAAACTTGTTTAGAATAATAATTTAATTCTCAAGATTTCTAATGTGAACATTGAATTTAACTCTGAATTTAGTGTATTTTAATTATGAACTAAATTAATTTAAATTTAAAACACACTGGACAGGTCAAGGGAAGAGCAGTTTATGATACACCATAATTTCTGATTCATACTATAAATGTTGCATAGGTGATTCTGTGCTTCAGGAAATAATAGAAATTATGATCTCAGTGTTTATGTAACTTCTATAGTCTCATTCAATAGGGAGAAACAATATTTTGCTACAAAATAGCAATTTCAGTATTTGCTTGAGTTTATACCAAACAATATTGGAATTTACTTGATTGAAGTAAATACAGTTTTATTGTCACGATTGTAGTCCCTCCCCCTTAAGGGCGCTCTGGCTCTTTCACTTCGGACTTGATTTTGTGCACCTCCCCCTGTTCCAGCCTCCTTCCAGCCCACCTTAAAAGCCAGACACTGACATTAATCCGTGCCCTGCATTGGTTTCCGCATCATGCAAGCCCAGGACCTGGATGCGCCTGGCTCCATTATGCTTTTAGTTTCTGTTTCTTGTTCCCGTTCCCGTGCCCCCTGCCAGTTCCGACCTGGTTCCCATTTTTAAATCCTCTGTCTCGGAAGGATCGCCTGGCTTTGGACTTTTGTCCTGTTTTTTGGATTTCCCGTTCGTCTCATCCCTGGATCATTTGCCTCAGCCACACCTCCCCCGACCACCAGCACTCCATGGACACGCCCCCCTGTCTTCATTCCTGTATCCTGCATGACTTTTTTCCCAGTGTTTCCTCACTCAGCCCCGGATCGTGTCGTCTGCATAGGGCCCGGAAAGAACTGTACGTTACACTTATAGCATATAGATATTGCCAAACCGGGATACTATTTCTCCAATAGTAGTTAAGAAACAACAAGTAATTATAACTGGCAGAGAAGTAATTTATGACTGATAACAGAAAAAAAACGTGTTTATAAACAGTGCAGTGGATATGAGGAGCAAGCTTCCCAACCTGGTGGGTGAAAGATGAGACTGACTGAAATTTTAGAATCACTTAACTACTAAATGCTCAAGATGGGGTGTTATTCTCAAGTGATAATCAACAATACTTACTGTGGAACACTTTTTATTACAAAACCATGTTTGTCATAGGAACAATACAACCAAACTTTACTTCTGTATATAATCTGAAGTCCTAAAATGGAAAATATGCATTAGGGATACATATCCTTTGAAGGAGTATTATGATAGATCCTCCATTCAATATAGTATTGATTTCAGTCTCTGCATAGTTTACACTGTAATACATTAATCAAAAAAATTGTTAACTGAGATGCAAAAGGTTTAATATTTCTCAAAGAGTGTGATCAATTTGTTCTCCATTTTCCCATTCAAATTATAATACATGTGACTGACAAGGAAAACAGGAAATACACTGATTTAATTTTCTTCTTTTTCAAAGCTACTGCAAAAACTCCAAATTAAAAAGAAATGGCAGTTGACTACATTATGCTTGACAATTGGGTGGCAAAATTTAATCATGCTACAGGTTCTAATCTATAAGCCTATCAAATCAGTAGCAAAACAAAAATAATGCAGTTAATGTCTATGTGCTAGTTACATGCCAGTCAGCAAATCTGTCTATAATATATTACTGGATGCAGAATGCATTGCATTTTCTGTTGCCAAGGTACATCAGGTATCATGCACTGCTTTCTTATAACTGCTGTTAATAAAATGTAAATGAATTAAATTAAAATTTAAAACACAACACATGCTATTGTTTTTTTTGCATTTTAATTCCTCTCAGTACACAGTATATACTAACAATCATTATTAATGTCAATTATATTACTGGGGTGGCACAGTGATTACCATTGGTGCCTCACAGCACTGGAACCTTGGGTTCATTTCTGGACCCAGGGTGCTATCTGCATGTTCATGGGGGTTTTCATCTTTCCTCCCACAGTCTAAAGACACACGGTAGGTTAATTGGCTTTCAGGTTCTGGAAAAATTGGCCCTAGATGTGTGTGCACATGTCTGTTTGTTTTTCTGCCCTGCATCCCATTTAGGGTGTTTCCTGCCTTGCACCTGTTGCTTGCTAGAATAGGCTCTGGAACCATTGTGACCTTAAATTGGATATTGTGGTTAGAAAATGGATAGATGGATTATATTACTGATATACTGTAACTTTCATGTCCAAACCTTCTCTAAGGTTAATTGGATATCTACTATAATATTAGTAGAAACATTTTAGTGTCTCTTCAATTTTGATTGAAATACTTTTTTAACATTTAACAGATAACATCTTATCATATATCATTATATATTTTGGAATAAAATATTAATATAGTTGATACATTTTTATATATATAAAATTATATATACTATTTGTATAGTTGTTTAATCTACTTAAATAAAGTACTTAAATAAAAGGTATGTTAGTATAGGAAAACTGTTAAAATTATTTAATTCACAATTACCTTCAATTATAGTTGACACAGATATCACAGAAAATGTGATGGATCATACAATATAAAAAAGCAATGTTTCAGTCAAATCAAGTAAAAAAAATATCAAGAACAAAAAGGTGCTATTTACCTAGAAGCGCCTCTGTTGGTTTTTAAGCCACAGACCCTCTGCTGTTTTCTGGTAGACCTCATTTAACTACTGTATGTCACGATCACTACTCCCTCTCTTAAAGGCGCTCCAGCCCTTCCTTGTTCTGCCCCATTACCTGCACCTGTTTTAGTTCTTGCCCCACCTTAAAAGCCAGACGCAGGCGTCACCCCGTGAATCCCGTTTCGTGAGAGCCCGGGGTCCTGCCGCGTCTGGCTCCGTTATGGTTTTAGTTTCCTGTTCCTGATTCCCTGCCCCACCGGTCCCGACCCAATTCTGGTTTTTAATTACTTTGGACGGATCCCCTGATCTTGGACTCTGCCTCCCGTTTTGGATTTCCCCTTTGGGTATACGCTTGGATTGTTCGTCTTGGATTCACTCACCCTGGACACCTGCACTCATCGGACACGCCCCCCGTCTCCAGACCCTTCTCCTGCATGACTATTTTTTCCCTATTGTGTCCTCACTATTCAGGATCGTGTCGTCCGCACAGGGCCCGGAAAGAACTGTTCCTGACAATGTAACTGCAGACTTCTGCAGCAAAGATTATTCCATATTATTTGACAAATACAAGCAAAGACAGTTTCACCAGTGTAGAAATACTTGTAGATAGTAGCTTGGCTGAAGATTTGTTGTAGTGTGTAACTACATTCCTCCGGGCATTTTATTTACAATGAGATCTACCTCCTGTTTTTTTATCTGTTATTATGATACTTTTTTGGAGACAAGGAAAACATTGGTTTTAGATCAAAGTGATCGGCTGGCACACCCTGGACAGAATGCAACATTAATTAATAGAACCCACAGATTTGTATTAGTTTCTTTCATTGAGTTGAGAATGGAGCAGATTTTGTTGTAATTCCAGGATGACACTGGAGTGATACAAAAAATAAAGGATATGAATAGTATACTTTAAACTTTGTATTTGAGACAAGAAAAACTTCCAGGACATGTGGTTAAAGCTGTCTCTGTGAGATCTTCAAAGAATGGGAAGGAAAATATTCTTCTCATAAAAAAGATGGGCCTCATTGCCTCCTTTTAGTTTGCATATTATTATGTATTCCATTCATCCATCTGTTTTCTAACCATTTTATCTAATACAGGGTCACGGGGGAGCTGAAGTATTATGTACTCTTTTAAATTAAATGTTTTATCTAATGCAGCTTGCCAATTGTGACGGGAGGAGAGATCTGTTGATCTTGGATCAGACCGTTGTTAACGATGTATTTTAACGGGACCCAGGTCGGTCTCCCGTGTGGAATTCAGTTACACACTATGCATGACGGTTTTTCAGGAAAAGACAAAAGGCGGACTTTGGGAAAAGACACACAAGGTTTATTTGTGAGGACAGTGAGCGATGACAGTTCGTGATCTAGTTAACAGGGGAACGACCAAAGGCAACCGAGTCCCGGCAAATCCAGGTGGGTATTCAGGGAACAGTCTGTAATCCAAAGCCAGGTAATCCATCTGAGACAAGGACATGATCAAATTCCCAGAAAGGGGATAACAAGACAAAGAACACACAGACGGGACTGAAATCACCGGGTCCCGGGCTCAGAGGTCAGGACATCTGGGGATAAGGCCTATGCCCTCAGGCTCCTCCGTGGCCTGGTGGTAGGCAGGCCTTCAGACTCCGTCTTCCAGAGCTGAGCCAGGAACACCCGAGGCTCAAGGTTTATAGAGACGAATACAGAGAACACTTCAGGAAATAATTACATCTAGAACTAGCCGATTAGAGCACCTTGTAGAGGAGGGATGTCAACTGTAACATATTGCACATATTCCTCCATTAACAGAAAAACCTTCCCATGTTGCCACAGAGCATCTACACTGAATGTATATGTAAATAACATGGACAGTGGAAAATACATTAAATATAAAAAATCCAAATACCTTCTGTTTGCTTTTCTTAATGTATCTCCACACTGTCTAGATGTGCCTGTTTTGTTAGTATAAACACTCAGATCTTTTTTCTTCAATAGCTTCATCAAATTCAGTATTTTTCCTTTTATATACAGTATTTACAGTTTATGTTTCTGCTACTGTATGTGTGTGTAACACTTCACTGATAAATATAAAAGTATTCTGCCAGGTACTGTACTTGTGTTTTTTTAATTTACTTTGCAGCCTCTTAGTGTACATTGTTTGCTAATCCTATTTTGGAATCAACTGTGAACTCAACTAATTTACTAATTATATCAAACTCTAAATCACTGATATAAAATAGGAACAGCAGCCTTAGTACAAATCCTATAAAATAGTTATACCACCTCTGTTTGAGTATTGACCCCTAATTCATATTTACCTATTTTTTTAGTTATTAGCCAGTTCCTGCAATTGATAAATTCATCATTAATAAGGAACTTTATTCCGAGCATTCTGTAAATGTTAGTACAGTGCCCTCCAAATGTATTGGGACAGTTAAGTCAAAATTATTTTTACTGCTTTACAATATAGTCAAGAAATTTGTATATGTGATCATAAAATTAAGATGACTAAACATGTGGTACAGTATACATTTTATTTATGTGTAATTCCATGCATAATTGAAAAAATAACAATTTATGTTCAATCTAGTGCTGCCAACTAACCAGATGTATGGGGACTTACAGTACAGTATATTTAGTATTGGTTGCATATTTTTTTAATGACAATAATTACATGAAGTCTGATACCCATTAAGCTCACCAGATTCTCTATGTAATCATTTAAGATCCACTTTCAAGCTTTTGCTGCAGTCACATTGAGTTTATGAATATTCTTGGAGTGTTCTAACAATTCTTTACTTCTGTGTGTAAAATGCATGGTAAATTGTTTGTAAATCTGGAGATTGATTTTTCCAATCCAGGACCTTATCTTGATGAAGTCCTTGGGTACCTGAGCTGTATGTTTTGGAATAGTGTGATGCAGCATAGTGATGTGCTGACTATGGAAATATTTACTAAATAAGAAGAAAATATATATATATTTCTGTAAATTTCAGAATTAATTTTGCTTCTGCCATCAGTAGTTACATCCTTTTGCAAATCTGCAAACTCTCATATTAATACCTTCAATTATGCACTTTTGAGTTTGTGGGTGATTTCAATGACAGTTTTTAGTGTTCCCTTGTTGGCTCTTATAATTCTCCAGTCATCAATGGCAAATATTTATTGGCTGTCCTATTATTGTTCCAACTTGTTGATTTTGTTATGTCCAATTTGATCAATTTTAGCAACAGTAAAGGAGAACAACAAATTGTAAGCGCAGGTGAAAAGGGATGTTAAAAAATCCACAGAGATTGAAAGGAATATTGCAATGAGAATTAAGATAACACATTAATTAATTAAAGTATAATGATGAAATAAACTTAATTAATAAATTAATTTAATTAATTAATAGATAGGTATAGCCTGAACAATTCTTTCAACAAACCACAAATTAATGGATGCACACATACTGTAGTCTATGTTATGGCCTATATAGAATTTGAGAAGGCTTTCAATGAAAATGCCAGTTTGTTGAATCCTTATATATCCTAAATAATTTATATATTTTCTGTTAAAGAACACTATATATAAGCATAGTAATAGTCAAGGATATGTTTAATATATTTAGTAAATTGTTTTAATTTTTACTATTATATAGTATATTGTTAGGTGTATAACTTTACATTCATATGAGTAAACAATTTTAGTCCAGGTTGTATGTATTTACACTTTTTACACCATGTTATAATGGTCCATGTACAGTAGTTAGAGGAGCCAAATGCGAGTAGAAGGGGGCAGAAAGAAGCAGATGAAGAAGCAGCAAATTGCGAAAGTTTGAGTTAAAATGCTTTAATATTCTTGATAGTGTTAAAAATAACTATTTTAAACTCCAGCTTTTAAAGACTCTTGAAGTTTTTTATGCAAATAACCACCATCTCGCACATAGTGCAGAAAGAGCACAATCTGAAAAATCAACAATGTGTATGTGATACAAATAACTTAAATAAACATTTTATTCCTTATTCCCTGAGCTCAACCTTGACCTTCCCCATGGTCCTCTCTTAGTCAAAGGAACACCCGGACAACACATAATCATAATTATGAACATACACATAATCTGATTATATCTTTGCTTTGAAGCTGGAGCAACAAGCACAAGGCAGGGTACACCCTGGATGGGGCGCCAGTCCATCGCAGGGCAAGTGCAAGCCAATCATACATGGGGACAATTTGGAGGCCACGGTAAAGGCCAAGGGGGGAAATTTGGCTCGGACACCGAGATAACTCCTAATTCTTATCGAGAAATGCCCGGGGATCTTTAATGACCACTGAGAGTCAGGACCTCTGTTTAACATCTCATCCGAAAAACTGCACACACTTAACTAGGGCATTAGGACCCACACAGACCGCAGGGTGGGCACCCCACGCTGGTCCCACTAACACCACTTCCAGCAGCAAGCATAGCTTCCTATGAGGTCTCCCATCCAGGTACTGACCAGGCTCAACCCTGCTTAGCTTCAGTTGGTAGCCAATTGAGAGGTGCAGGGTGATATAGCTGCTGGCTTATTATATTTTTGACAGGACTACTATATTACAAAACCTAAAAGCTTTTACTTCAATCTTCTTTGAAAAAACAGTGAAGTCTCAGACAGAGATGTCCTCTAAGCTCATTATATTTGTTTAGTGAATTCAGGCTAATGGCTGATGTTCACATTAAGCTTGTTTAACAGGTTTTTGCTAGTTTTGAAAACCAAAAAAACAAACATTAATCTCCCACTCAAGTATATACAGTACTATGAATAAAATGATCATTTAAAACCAAGTTGTTTCTTCCTTATTTAAAAATTAAGTGTGGCTTTCATAAACTATTAAAAAGAATTATCCACTATAATGGAACGCTAAATGAACGTGAAGAGTGTAGCAGTCTGGGTTGGAAGAAGGATCTTTATACAGAGGAAAATATGCTCAGAACTAAGGAGAAACGATGACAGGCAGCAGTGCTGTAAGAGCAAGCAAGCAAGTGAAGCTGGTACTGTATGTATTTACAGCCACATAGCAGTCACAGAGCTACAGGCATGCCATGGAGATGAAAACAGGTAGAAGCACAGGGAAAAAACCAAATGGGGTGGTCAGGCAGGTGAGAGGTCCAAACCTTTAACAAGGTTGGGGATTTTGGGTCAAACACAGGAAGATGTGAATTAAGCCAGAGGGAGATCCAGTACACAATATTGAGGTAATCAGCAGTTAGTCAAGCCGGAGAGAATTCAAAACACGAGGAGAAAATAATGCAAGCACAGAGTAAAGAAACAACCTCCACACAAAGCAAGGCCTAAGACCAAGCTCTGGAATGGGAATAAATTTCTGTTGTGATCAAGATAAGTGCCATTTATTAACATGCCAGTGGGAGTGACAATGTGGCAGACTGCATTGCCACTGGAATAGGCAGATTGAATTGAATTGATTAATTGGTGACTGATTACCAGCCATGGTGTTATTGTAGCTGGAAACAGCATTTACCCAAGTTTGAGCATTACATCTACATGTTAGAAACTATGTTGAGCTACAGTATACCCTTGCTCTGGTAATTAGATATCATTGACTGTTAATATGTACCACCTGTATGCTTGTATTTTCTTGATGGGTGTTAAAACTAGGTTAGTACTGGGCTGTAAGTGCTGCGCTGTAAACTCCACAATACTTGCTAATTTTGTGCACAATTTCAGCAGCAAGCTACAAAAAAATACTGGAAAATTAAACAAATTCCCACCAGATACATTTAAAATACAGGACAATTGGCTGCTTAAAGTGTTTATGACTATTTTGGACCCTTTAGGTAACTTTTTGAACACGGTAAGGTTTCTGACACTGTGTTTTCTAGAGGTGCCCGGGCTAGGGTTAGAGTTAGGGTTTGAACAGCACCTAGACAATTTGTGATGCATTTGCTGAGTTTTAAGATGCATTTGAAATGTAGGAAAACTGTTGTCTTGGTATTTTCTCAAAAAAAGAATTTGGGCCATTTTGCAATTTCTGCTGAGCTTCATGCCTGTCAATCAACAAAGGGAAAAAATCAAAAGATTGAAAACTTTCTTCATGATATACTCTCTCATTGTCAGAATTTTAAACAAAAAAATGATAGGTGTATCCAGAATTGGATATATTCAAAATTCAAAATTCATAATATTACATCCTTGACTTCCATTTTGGGGACGGGTGTGGCTAGGGTTTTAACTTTGATGTCCACTGCTGGCACCTTAATGTCTGGCAGATGGACATAGTTACATGTGGAGATAGTTCTAAAAGTCACAGGATATGGTTAATCATCCAACAAGATGACCAGCCATCTAGGGACTTGCAGGGTGTGGATACCCACTCCAGCTGGTAGCTTCTTGACCAGTCTCCAACTGTACTTTCCCCAGCTAAAAAGCAGTGTATTACCTCTAACTTTGCCACCTTCCTCTTTCTGCTGAACCGACTTGGCTAACTGACCATGGAACCACATGCCTGCCACACCGGTTGTCTGAACTTTGGGACTTAAACATTTTCCCAAAGAGCTGAGTTACAGAGTAAGCCTGTACATAAAAGACAGAATTCTACAGAGGTCTAGCCTGCAGCAGGATCTTGCGACAAGCCAGCTACCACTGTGTGCCCACTTAATCACCGGAGCAATACAGACCTAGACTTTTCGTCAACACACCTGAACAGAGTATTTTTCAGTAACAGTCGTTATACTGGGAGAAGAGTTTCTCCCTTTTTTGTGTGATTTGCCCCGACCTAGCAGTCACCACCCTGTGCACAGACTTTGTCCCCAGTTAAGCTCAGTGCTGACATGGACAATCTATTTTAGGGAATCGACTGTCAGCACTAGGCTACAGCAGGATCCTTCTCTCTCTTTCCTTGATACCTTGAGCTTGGTGGCACTGAGCCAGCAGAGCATGGATTGGACAGCAATGCAATGAATCCAGTCAGCTGTTCCCAATCCTTCTTTGTGAGAGTTACGAATCCATGGTTGTAGATGAGTATAATTCAATATTCACCATCTTGAGAATACAATTGTGATATTAACACATTTATTTCAATTTAATTCATTTAAGTACAGTAGTTATAATTATTTAAGAGTGCCTGAATGTTGATTCTTTTAACGAGACTGATTACAAAGTTAGTGTAACCAACAGTATACTTACCATGGTATCCTGTTTTTATGTATCTTTTCTGTATTACCTTGATATTTTAAATGCTATTTTGTAGCAATAAATCATTGATTTTATGTATCAATAAATGTATATAGTGTTTAAATACTTGTGAAGACTCCTTGTTGTTCTAGCAATTGATTTCTATTAGCCAAAGTAAACTCCCGCAATTTAGATAGATAAGACTATATTAATTCCGAAGTGAAATTGAGGTGTTATAGCAGCCCAGCCCAAGACAAGCAAAAACAGACATCAGAATAGACTAAAAATGTAAATAAGTACAGTTTTATCACGGTAAAACAATAAAATATGTGCAAAATGCGTATAAGTATATACAGATTTAGAGTACCACAGTATAAACAGTATATTAATGCAGTGTCCAAAAAGTACATTACTGCAACATGCAGTCCATAGATGAGCAGATGAAGGGCTAGCAGTCCTTTACCGTTACAGCTCAATATTGTGCCAGTAAATTCACAAATTCACAAAACCCCTACACAAACTTAAAACACTGAATATGAAATTGGGTTCATATTCTGATTTATAAAAGAAAAATAATGAATGACTGAATAGTGTAGATTTATGTAGCATGTTCATAACCAAAGCTACTGTATTTATCTAGCAAAAGAAATTCTGAAAAAAATAATCCTTCACAAATGCAATTTTAAACAAAATTTCAGGAGGAGGTCAAAACCTTATCTTGTCCACTACCACCTACTGATGTTTAAATGTCCTGATTCTAACTGACCTAGCTTTGCATTTTATTTTCACATCCTTTCCTTTACTCCATCTTCACTCTTGCAGCAGTTCCCTGGCAGGGGCTGTGGGGTTGGGTTCTGACACCCTTGTTTACATGGCCAGGCGGTTGGTTTACTGAGCCAGGCAAGATAATAAAACTAGCCATTTCAAGTTGCTGTCCAAATCAATACATACATAACTTACCAATTGAATGTGCTAACTGACAGTTCTTAAAATTAGATCTAGATTATATTTCGGTTCTGAGAGTGACAAGCTTACCTCCATTCTGGTTTGTTTTTTAGTTTCAGTCATTTTTGAAACTCATACTGTAAATGTCAAACTTTTGCAGAACTCATGGACATCTTAAACATTTTCCTGGTAATATTTATCATTGCTACAACACTGAAGTGTGCTTAAGACAGAAGCATTTGTCTGTCTCCACACTAGTTCTTTAATGCAAAATGATTTATTGATTTTCACTGTTTAATACTTGTATGTCGAAATTATGTTCATCTACAGTATATTTTAGAACAGAATCGGGCATTATGTTCCCCGGAAATACCCATATTGTGCATAGCTTTCCCCCTGCCTAAGATGGCTGGAATGACGGCAGCATGTAAAATGTCAGTTGTTCGTCCTTACTGGAACAGGGTATAGGTTCACACCCTGTTCCAGACAATATAAGTAACTTAATGCTTAAGGAAGATACTGTACTTAAAAGACCAGAAAAGATTGAAGTAACATACAGGATGAAGTAAATGATATTTTGAAAAATACAGTATCTGGGGGAATAACTTGCTGTAAAACTTTAGAGGAGTTAGAGAGGAAAAGTGAAGTGGCATGGATTTGAAAGATAAAGCACACCTGACTTTTGAGGAAGAAAAATAAAGAAACATCCAATGAGGAAGTGTGGACTGCAAGCAAAAAGTGAACCGAATAACATGAATAACCAGAAGAAAACAATTGTGACTGAAGACCAAGAACTGGGAGCTAGATGGAAGTTTGTTTGTGGTCCACCTTTAACAAAACCAGTTTGATGACAACACCTCAGCAGCATCACAATACGTTTTGCAAACAAGGATGTCCAAAGAACTAGGTCCAGAAATGAACCCAGGACCCCAGTACTGTGAGACAGCAATGCTAACCACTGTACCACCCTAAAAATTATCAATTCATCAAAAACATTATTAAGTATTTGGGTACCATGCATTGGTATTGCCTTTAAAGATTTTTTTTTAATTTAGAAACTCCATTCAGAAATTCAGAAAGTGTATCAGATGAGAATAATATGATCTGAGCGTAGCAAGTAGTAAATCAAAAGAACATACTGCAAAGTAACTTAGTGCACAGTTCGTAAATACATGGATGGGTGGCTTCCTCTATACTCCCCTATCCCTTTGGGAAAGAAGCATCTCCTGCTCTGTTTTAAATGCATTTCCACATAGTTTTCACTTGTCCCTCTGGTTCATGTTTCACTGTTCATTTGGAAACAATCCACTGGGTTATTTTTTTCAATTACTTTAAGAATTTTGAATACTTGTATCTGATACCCTTGTAGTCTTCTTTGTTCAAAACTAAAAAGGTTACGTTCCTTCAGGATATTCCCCTAAGCCCCTGAATGTATCTGGTTGCTTCTCCCTGGATGGATTTCACAACATACTGAGACATACCAACAATTACAATGAGAAAATGTCCATCAGTTAACAATAACCTTGTCACTCCAAAAAGGGATCTTGTATGGAACTGAAAAGAAAACACCTCAGAACTTGCACAGGGTTTCCAACAGTGCAACTTAGTGATAGTGCACAGATGTGGCAAAAGAATTTGTGATCAGACAATACAAAATTGAAACCTTTTTGTCTTTAATGCAGGCCATTTCATTTCTGCCATTTCTGATGCAAAGTGTGTAGTGGCAATATTATGTTATCGTTTTGCTGCTCATCAGCAGGGCCTGGAACAAAGTAATGGTAAATCTATAGGAAGAACCTGCTTCAGACTGGAAAAAAATCACCTTTCAGCAGGACAATGATCCAAAGCACAAGCTCAAAGCTACAAATAAGAAAGTGAATGTCCCTGAATAGCAAAATCCAGACTTGCATACTGACAATTTGTGGAAAGCTGTGATACTGTACCTACTGTCAAAAATTATCCCTGGCAACCTTAGAGAGTTTGAGCAAATGTGCCATCAGGAATGTGCAAAAGTTGCACTAAGCCAGTGCACAAAGTAGGCAGAGACTTACACAAAATACTTGTTCCACCAAATAAAGAGGTTATGGGCGTGAATAATTATGCAATCAAAATATTTGTTTCTCTTTCTCTTTTTTTACATTTACTGTAGCCTATCTTTGAACATTCAGGTTTTTGGCTTTGTTTAAAAAAATGTGAATGCATAATTTTGTATTTTTACAAAATGTGACAAATATGTTAAAATATTATAAACAGGAGTGTTATGAAAATGACAAAGCACATTCATCAGTAATTCATTAAATTAAATAATCAATTTAATTAAATAATCAATTAATTAATCATAGCCCCCAAATTTTAAATGATTTTGCCAAGAATATACCCGATTAGTTGCTATAATTAGAGGCACATGAATTCTTTGTTCTCTGGAACAGCTTTGGTGAAAAGAGCAATAATTCAGGAACAGTGGGTTAAACAAATATTTATTCACAGTGACAATACACACACTAAATTACACACAAAATAAACATACAACAAACAAGTTACTGTACACTATGTGCAAATTTACTAACAAGGCATATTAGAGGCCTATGTCTTGACCACTCGGAAAAACCCCAGACTTCAGTATTCCTCTTTTCCATAATGCCTATACTGTATATGCCTAGACACAATGCCTATAAAAGCACAAAAAAGAAAACATTTCTTTCTAAACTAAATCCATTGTAAATCATAATCTAGTCATAATCTCTTTATGTAAACCCAAATGCTACAAAATGAATGTTAACCTATCTCCCTATTCTAAAAATGCACTCAGTAACCAGAAGAGGCTGTTTTTAACTAAAGGATTCTTTATACAGGAAATCAGAGTTCCTAACAACAACAGAATGGCAAGCTCTTTTAACTGGGTTCAAATACCTAATGCAATCTGGTCTTTATAGATGATTTGGATAAGGACCTCTTTATTTTCTGTCCTCCTTTCTCCTCTCTACTCTCTTGTTTCTGTCTCTTGTCACAAGCCCCTGTTTTGGACCTGCAAATTTTATGTTGTTTCCTAGTCTGTTGATGAAACTCTTAATCATTTGCCAAGAACTTAATTAACTAAGGTGAACAAAGGTAAACTTTATTATTGATTTGATCTTGACTGAATCTCATATCCCTACATCTCAGCAAACATCTCCTTGCTTTGAAGCCCCTGTGAACTGGAAATGTTGAAACTACCCAGGTGTCACCCACTGTATGTAGATTCTTAAAGACACTTCAATAGTCATAATAGCTGTAACAATATTACAAATGAAAATGAAAATAAAATATTAGAATAAGTGGTTATAATTATCAGTATTTAATTAAACATTAATTATCAGTTTTAAGCAAAACGTCTTACCATGATGATGTATTAATCCCTTCAGATTTAGTGTTACATATCACATAAAACACAAGCATGAGGAATCTGTTTGCAGAGTTCAGTGACTGACTTAATTTAAATGAGCAATGCAATGAAGCAAATGATTGTACAAACACAGAAATGATGTCTACTTATTTTTATATATGTCATGTACAGGATTTATTTTGTAATATACTTTCTATTACTATGTTGTACTGTACAGTTGTCATTAATGCTTTTAGTAGTAATGAAGTATCTAATAGAGTGAGGGAATTAATATAGTTGAGTTACATGAATGTGAAAAATACAGGATTAAGATTAAGACATCTGTATGATTTGACACCTGACACTATTGATAGTTTCTGTCTCAGAGAACCATCCATATTAGTTTCCTCTTTTATCATATGGCTTCATACAGTATTTAGATGCATGGTGGTTGAGGAGCTTATTATTTACGTATTTCATAGCCTTGATGACTTGATGCTTCTGAGTAGTTTTAGCAGTCTTTAGAACATCAGGTCTGCACAAAAATATTTATAGTTAATATTATTAATGCTAAATTCCAGAATAAATATACCTTTATACATGCCTTTCTATAACACAATGATAATTTATTTCTTTATTTTTGAATGGGATTAGATATTTGGTAATTAACTAAAGAAATTAAGTAACATCTGCTTGTTTTGCACATACAATTTTAATTGACTAAAACATTTGCACTTATAACCACTACAATATGACTTAATAGACAACATTTTCATTTTAGAGATACATTGGAAACAGTTATATAATAATAATTATATTGTCCTTAGAACAGAATAAAATCAGTAACTCTTTTTAAATTAATGCATTGTTGAACAAAATACAAGACAAAAACATTCCTGTGGAAACTGAAACAGATTGTGCATTTGATTTGGTCATAATGCCAGTTAATAGCATAGAAAATATTGTTCATGTCCATCATTAAGGGCCTTTAGTCCCAATACACAGCAGATCAAATAGAGAAGTGAGATATTGTTTCACTAGTTGAATTAAGTAGGGAATTTTGGTAGGTCAGATTGTACAGTCACATCATATAATTTCACCAGTACACTAGTGTTAAAATACATTGTCTTATGAACATTGCCATGGAAACTTTAATGACAAAGTTGTCAGGACCTCAGTTTAATGGCATGTCCAATCAAAGACTACTGTAGTGCCTATGATCACCATACTGAGGCCTTGGTTTTGTGGCCCAGATGAAATAGTGCCACATACTAACCCGAACCAAACACTAATCCTAATTTTAAACCTAAGAAGATCAAATAAATTTAGAACATAAATAAAGGTGTCAAATGAAAGGTCATCCGGCCTATCTAGCCCATTTGATAGTTAATTGATCCAAGGATCTCATCCAGGTGTTTCTTGAAAGAAGCCAGGGTGTCAGCTTCAGCAACATAACATGAAAGTTTGTTCAAGACTCTTTGTTAAGAAAGTGCCTTCTGCTATCACTTTCAAGTTCACTTCTGCAGTTCTAGTCTTCACTTATGTCCTTTGCTTCATGTTTCACTGAAGTCTGCTGGGTTGACTTTGTCAAAGTTTTTGATGGTTTTAAATCCATTAATCAGTTCCCTTCATAGACATCGCTATACAAAACCAAAAAAGTTCAGTTCCATCAGTCTATTAGAGTAAGATATTCCCTCAATTTCCAGAATCTAGCAGGTGGTTCTTTTCTGGCCTGCTTCCAGATCAGCAATTTCTTTATAAAATGGTGACTAAATGTGTACACAATATTCTGAAAGAGATCTTATTTGTGTAATGTGCAATTTTAACATAACATTCCTTGATTTAACTTCTACATTATACTGTAACTGTGTACCCTAAAATGTTGTCTGAATTTTTATGTCTTCTCAACATTGACTTGAAAATATATTGTCAACATAAACACCTTAGACTTTTTCATAAGTAATCTTTTCCCTTCCCTTCTCTTATAGTTTATGATTTTGCTATGTGCTTGTACCATAGTATTCTGCACTTGTTAACATTAAATATTGTCTTTCAGTTTTTAGTGAAGTCTGGAATTGTATCTAAAACATTTTGATTTCTATTTGCTGCTTATTGAGTATATGATAATTCTCCTGTTTTGGTACATAGACATTATCTGTCTGCAAACTCCTGCCTGAGGCACATTATTGATTTATTCTTTAGTGAACACTTGAATGAAATACATCTTTGTTACATCAATCATTTCCTTTTCATTTTTCCAGAACTGTCCCATATTATCCCTAATACATTTTACTCTTTTACTTTTATTTTGCTGTTATATTCCTAAAGTTGCACTACAACAGTACTGTGGGACGTTTTGCTATATATTTTAGTCTCCTTTGCAGTATTCCTTTTCTTCTATCCCTTGACCTGTTTTTTTCTTTAGCCAGTGCTCATAATTCACTGTTCTCCTTTTCTTGCTCATTAAACATTTTATAGAAAGTTTTTGTTTCCTTTATATTTGTACTGATTAGTTTGTTGAACCAATTGTAATACTTTTTTTTAGATATTACTCTGCAACACACTCTTGGAAACATTGCTTTCCTGAAATTATAATAAAAATGTTTTGGACTCAAGTTTCCAAAAATAATTCAAAGCACACTTTATTAGATTTCCATTCCCTAATGATTCTCAAATCTGAAAATCAATAAGTCTTTAAATAAATGAGAGTCTATCTCCTTATCTTAAAAAATTCACCTAACAAGCAGGAAACCAAGGGATTCTTTACTCACTAAATCCAAGTTCCCTTAAAACACAGAATAGCAAGCTCTCTTTAGCAAGGTTTAAATACTTGGCTCTAAATTTCAGATGATCTAGAATCAGGAACTCTCACCTGGCACAAGCTTCAAATTCCCCTCCCGTCTCCTCTCTTTCTTGTGATCTGACCTTCTTTTCTTGTATTTCCTTCTCTCCTCTGCCCTGCCTTGATTTGATCTTATATGGTGTCTTTCTGGACAGTTGATTGACATTTAATCATTTACCTAGAATGTAATTAACTAAGGCAAACCAAGGTAAACTTTATGATTGCTTTGGTCAGAGGATCTGGACCACTTACTCTACATATCAGCAAACATCTCCTTTGCTTTGAAGACACTGCCAGGTGTTACATTTTATCTAGACTGTTTGAGACACCTATATTGCTTTGTATTAAATGATCTTCTAAATAAATTATTAATAATAATTAATAATTAATAATATTATTAACAATATGGATAAACAAATGAATGCACATATTTATAATCAGTGGAAGAATGACCAGGGACCTACTGTATTCACAACAGAGTAAGGTATTGCCAATACAAGGTTAAATAATAGCCAGGTCAACATAAAGGGGCAGAAAGAACTGGAAAGTTTGGAGTTCTTTACCGTGTTATTCTCTGAAATAGGGAAATATATGAAGAGGTACACTATTTAGCATTTAGTGCACACACATATATTAAATATTTTACTGTTGCCATGGTCAACCTGTAGTGATCTACAAATAAGCAATTTGTAAAAAATAATAAAAAGTACAAACATTGTACTTGTGCTGAATGTAAACCTTTTCTTTCCATTTAGGTTATAAACTCAGCAGCATCTTGGTTCAGATGGTAACTTTTGTAAGAAGCAGCTTTTCCCAGTGTTATTTTATAAATGTATTAGGCATTCAACAGAATCATATCAATTAGTATAAAAAATAATGTCTCTGTACTCTTTTAAAGGCTTTCTTTTTTGACAGAAATTCTTGCTAAGATTTTTATTTTGTGACTTACTGTATACATTAATAGAAAAAATGCTAAACCACATCTTTACTGATCGATAGGACTGCTGAAATCTATACTTTACTTTTTTATCAATATATTATCAGGGCCCTTTGGAATTTTAGCAATGGCAGTTTATTGTTTTAGGATGTTCAATACCAACATTACTTCCAGGAGACCAATGAGCTCTCAAACTGTAATGCTGTCCTTACCACTGAAAGGGGTAAAGACCAAGGAAGGACATCTTAAAATGGGAGTTGAAAGTGCGACTGTGGTAAATTTATTTTTTATAGCTGGGTCACCTGGAATTAATGGTTTGTGTTGTGTTTTTTTTATTTCTGAGGCATAATATATTTTCATTATTATAGGAGAGTGATCTGTGGAAATTGTATTTGTTGGATAATAGTACCTGTACAAGGGTGACATTTCTTATAGTGCTATTTATTCTGCAAAGGTTCGGGTTATACCTTTTGTTTGCTAACCTAGTTAAATTATAAAGAAGAGTGGTGTTATTTTCCAGGCTGTCCATTTACTCTCCTCTTGCCAAATTGCAATTTATTTATGACAATTGTGAATACTTTGGCCCAGCCTTTCTGACCCTCTTACAAAACAAAGAAATGAAACTTATCTCTACAAATGAGGTACATCTATCGGAAACTTTTTTTTCTTATAAAGACCTTACTCAGGCCAAAGTCACTCCCTAAAAAAGTAACAAAGGGGAACCGTTCTCACTGTACCACCATCAGTATATCAAAATACAAGAATGATTTATTTTGCTGGGTGGATACTAAATAAATAGTCCCACTACTATAAGACAAGTTGTTTTTATTTAATCTAAGTCTTGTCAATGCTCATATTACCTGGTTGATTTCCTTGTTTTTGCCTGGCCAATGATTATCCTTCTCATGGTACAGTTTCTGTTCTTCTTTACCTTCTTATTTCCATCTTTATTCTGCATTTAAAGAATGTATGAGTCTTATTTTTACAGTGTCTACGCTGTATTGTTGCCAAAAGTACAGCAATGTCCAAAAATGGTAAAATTTTATCCAATTTTATCTAATATATTTTATTAAAAATATTAATAAAATATTTGTTAACATCAAACACCTATTGTTGGTATTCTCTCCTTCACAATGTACAGTTTAATTATTTTGTCTTATGTTTACAGTGAGAAATGTAATTAAAAGTGGATAGTAATAGCAGTAATTATGTCAAAACTGTTTATTTCATTTCATTTGAGGTGGGCTTAGGGAAAAAAACTAATTGTTACAATGCCATTTAATAGCCGTAATGACATGCCACTGCTAGAAATTCTGTCTGAAAACATAATTAGTCCCATTGCATATGAAATCTTCAGCCTTTACATTAGGCACTGATATATGCAAATGAAAGCATTGTTTTGTTCATTTCATTAAAGCACTTCAGTGTGAAATATTATCACTGACAAAAGATGCACTCATTGTATATTTACATTTTAAAAAGCACAATTTTATATGAGTTTTCTAAATACCTCCTTCAGTTGGTTTTTTTCATTGTTTTAATATATCAGAGACTCCTTTACAAGAATGCAGATGTTTAAACAAGCTCTTTATTTTACTCAATTTATTTTTAATAAACAAAAACAAGTTTTGAAATTCAGCAGTTAAAAATTTACCTTTGAAGCTGTTATTTTCATAGACTTATTGTGAAACTATGGGTCAGTCGATAAAGATGTGTGTTTTTCTTAAACGCCATGCCAAAACTTATGTGCTGGTTTAAAGACAGGTAGGTACTTGTACAGAAACATCTCTTGCAGTGATTTTTTTTCTAAAACATTACTAAAGTACTAAATAAACATAATCTGTGCAGTCTCCTTTTCTAATAACTTTTCTAATGTAAACTATAAAGCCAAATCAGCTGTTGGATGTACAGTATGTAAAATAAAATCCCTTTGGAAAAATCTAATGGGTACAAGATAGCCCTCCAATGCTATATTAATGGTTCAAAAAAGTAACAAAGATTTTTTTTTTCATTTCCAGAAAGGGATATAAAAGGAAAACAAAATGGGAAACGTCTGTACAAGTTCACAGCTCTTTGTAGTAAATTAAATTATATGAATCTAAATTAAATTAAAGAAAAGAGTGCCATGGAAGGTCTGTGCCTATATTACAACAAATATGGAGCCCTGAGCACTGGGTAAAATGGGTAAATAAAAGGTATCCCAAAATGGTTCAACAAATTGATTAGAACAAATATAAGGAAAAAGAAAGCACTTTATAAAGTGATAAAACATTAACATCAACATTATCAATAGAAAACAAAGGAAGTACACAAATTGCAACTACAGATAAAAAAGGATATAAGAAAGTCCAAGAAAGAAATTGAAAGATACAGTATTTTGCAATGGAAGCTAAAGAATATACTATAAGAATTCCTTTCAGTACTTCAACAGCAAAATAACCATCAAAGATTAAAGAAATATTTTCATGGAATATTTGCATCTTAGCAATGCAAGTAAAATGGCTAATGTACTAGAAAAGTGTTTCACTGAAGTTTTTATTATGGAAGATGTCAATATGCCAATATAAGGATCAAGATATGTACTAAATAGTATGTGTATAGAAGAGACAGATGTGTTTTAGGTACCACAAGCACTCAAGATTAATAAATCCCTGGGGCCCAGTGGTATTTTACTAAATGTGTTCAAGTAAATGAGTAATTTAAAAGCAATTGATGCATCTCTTTCAACGGTTACTCAAGACAAGGTTAGTACCCATACATTTGCTTAGGTAATGCCCATCCATAAGATGGGCTGGAAAATTAAACCAAATAATTATAGTCCAATATGTTTAACTTCTATTACATGTCATGTTACAGAAACAATTAGAAATGAGAGGATCATGGAAATAACATCTTAGGGAATAGTTAGCATGGATTTAGAAAAGATACAATAGGTCATGCCTAACCAGCTTTAGAGTTATTTAAACAAGAAACAAAAGTAATGGGTAAACATGTGTTTACCTTGATTGAGAATTTGTTACTAGAAAATAGAAAATACAGATATGGCATACATGCTCACACTGTGGTGTTAGAATTATTGGAGACTACAGGGATCTATACTAGGTCTGCTGCTCTTAATTTATGTCAATGACCTTAATTCTGGTATAGTTAGTAAACCTAGAAAGTTTATAGAAGATACCAAAGTAGGAGGATTACCAAACACTTTAGAAGCAGGAAATTATATTCAAATAGATTGCAGACAAGTGCAAAGTTTTGCCTGCATTATAAATGCAAAACACTGCATTCACACAAAATGCGAAACACTGACATAGAGTAGGGTACATACTGTATAAAGAGTGAAACACAAACCTGTATAATATGTGGCTGTCCATTCAAAATATAGAACTGGATGCATTTCTTCATCCAAAAGGTGGGAGGATGGAATAAACTGCCTAGCCACATAGCTGAAACATACTCTGACTTCTTTCAAGAAACAGGTGGATATCTGAGCAACAATTAGCAATTTACTTTTAAAATGGGCTAGATGAACCAAATGACCTCCTTTCATTTGTAAACATTCTTATATTCTTATGGTTAGGTCACAATACTCAAGTATTGGACTAAGTGAGGTTATTGAAAATGCATGGATGGATGCAATCTTTAAGTTGCAAATAATAACATACATTATACCATTTTATAATTAATAAAAATAATTAATTCCAACCCCTACATTTATGTCTTTAAAGCTGTCTATATATTTTGAGACATACATAATATGTGGAGAACTCCTGAGACAAATTAATGATTTTTTTTCTATGTACTGTACTTGTAGGAATGTGACTGGTAAGAAGGATGAAAACTTGCATCAATGACTGAATCAAACTTTACCCTAAATTTGAATTTACACATCAGTACCAGACATAGAGGAGATGACCTGAAAAAAAGTTCTGTTTGGAGAAGAACCTAAAAAGTTGTATTCAAATTTTGTTTTCAGCATGTTCTAGTTTAACAGCAAATCATATACTTGGGAAGGTGACATTGGTGTGCAAGCTGGAGATGGCTTTGAAAGTAGAAAAATGTGAAATGTCTCCTTGGAAATTACTTGTTCCATAGTTACAGTGTAATGCTTTCAAAACATCATGCCTCCTTGTATTTAAGATTCATGTGCTCCAATGAACATTTTTTTCTGTTCCATTGAAAATTAACAGCAAGAACAACGTTTATCCAGTTTTCTACAGCGAAGAGAAAAAATGCACCAAAAGAGCCCAAGAAACATCAGACATGACAGACAATTAGAGCTGACTGTCATCAGCATACATATGGAATTTATTATCAAGTATTACCCCAAGAGGCAAAATGAAAATTAGGAAAAGACAGTAAATGGGCCCAAAAAAGAACCCTGTGGTACTCCTGAACTTGAACCTGAGAAAATGTGATGACTACTTTGTGACAGAGATGTCGTCACTGCAGCCTGTGGAGATAGGACCTGACCTATTTTAAAGCCTGAAATAGAAGCTTGAACAGATAAATGCACAAAACCTTGTAATCACCTGAGTCTAAGGCTGATAATACAATAAATCCAGCAGGGATCAAATACCCTTTTCATAATTAATTCTAAGATCATTTAGGACGTGAACTCTTGCTGTCTCTGTGTCAAGCAAATGTTCGAAACCTAACTGAAAGGCAATGGCCAGGTAGGATGTTTCAAAGTGCCATACTGAGAGCACACCCCGGAGAATGAAAAAAAAAGATTGGAAAAATATTATGTGCATATAAAAGTGTGATGCATGCTTACAGTTGCACACATAATGATTAGACAGGATTTGTATTTTTCTGTTTTTTTAATATACTGTAGGAATTTACAAAGTAAAACCAGATTTACAAAGTAAAATGAGAAAGTGGCACTGAAATTCAGAGAATTTTGCACCAGAACCTGTTACTACATTGTGACTTCCTATATTTTCATACTGACTTTTAATTAGTCAAAGAAATGCAAAAACAAACACATTAAGATAAATATTTGGCTTTTGTGTACATTCGTCTAAATCTGGAAAATAAACAACTTCTACACTAGATACTCAAAAGCAAGTACATCACTCATATAAATTAAATTGACATCAACTGGGATTAAGGTAACAATTGAATTCTAAAGCTGCAATGTAGAATGTTGAATACTCATCCAATTTATGTGGATTCAGATCTCCTGTGGATACAAAGGAAGAATGACAGGCTGCTGCTGCGTCCAATCGGCATCCTTTGGCTCAGGGCCAGCCAGTCCTGGTGCGTCTGTAGGTGTGGGAGAAGGAGGGAGAGATTCCTGCTGCAGCGCGCTGGCAGTGCTTCTCTGAGGACCTGGCTAGTTAGTCCTGGCTTAGCTAGCAGAGTTTGTGCACATGAAAAGTGACTGTGGGTCCAAGCAAGTCACAGTCTTTAGACGGGAAGAAGACCGGTTCGTTCCCGATGTAGCACTAGTCCTGAATACTAAGATTCAGCTGTTGACAGTTCTGACCGTAGTTCACTTGTTGATCAGGCGAGCACTCACGGTGGGTTACCGGCGGTTCACAAGGCTCGCTGCTGGGTTTACCTCGGGCGGATCCTTTGGTTACACGCAGGTGACCTCCGGTCACAACTAGAACAAGGTAAAGACCTGGCACTCAGACACACTGGCCGTCACGTGATTGTCTGAGCTGAGAACGTCCTGGAGGGGGACCCTCTGGGCCCTGTGCTGCCTCTTTTATATGGAGGAACTATGGTCATTCATTGGTTTAAAGTTTCACGGATATTCAAGACTCACTTGGGATTACCCCACTCTACCACTTCCAGATTGGCTGATCAAGGTGGAGGATGAATAACAGTGCTCTCTGACCTTAAGGTTGTAAACAACTTGGGATGAGACTCTCCCTTGGAATATCCCAGATAGAAAAGCACCAGAGGTGACCATTCATTAAGGTGGCTGGAGTCTCAGCCCTGGGAGCTGTTCCTTATCAGGAAACTGTATCAGACAGAAAAACACCTTAAATCTGAACCACATGGACTGGCCTTTCTGTGTCCGTCACCACAGAGATTATACTTAATTCCTGTACTATTAATAAGCATTGACGTGATTCTACTATAAATAATAAAGATGTCAAAAATACTATATACAGTACATATTATTTATTTGATATAAATATTACAGAAGGGTCTTTGTTTCTTAAAACTATGACTGGAACAGTCACCAGGAAGCAAACCTAGCTCACACGTGACAATTCTACCACTGAACGAAATCATCAATCAGTTTAAAGGACTTGTTTGAACACGCTTTTCATTTTACATTTCAACAATCATGAAAGAAAATGTACTGTACTTAAAAAGACACATCAAAACATTTCCAAAATAACCACATGTGACCAAGTAAAAAACTTAGATGCAGATGTTCATGAAGAAAGTGGAATACCCTACCAAACCCAGCTAAATAAATATATTTATATTCATAAATTGATATCATTAATGATGTTCAGAAACTTATTTTGATTTTCAGGTAGCAAAATTTCCCTTTAATTACACGATTCCATATTAATATTCCAGAGTAAGTGGATTTAAAAAAGAACTGTATTTTTTTGTTAGAAAGCTATTGTTTTCATTAAAACCTAACACACCACAAGTGCCACCTATCAATTATCTTTGGCCAGTGAATCACACGGCCGAACTACACTACGGTATAGCAAAGCAAAGCATAGCCCCTGTAACATGTCAATGGGTTCTGCTGTTTTGTTCTGAATGGCTCCATCTGTAGTTCATTGTAGTGATATTAAGTGTTTAATAATTGAAGATTAATATAATTCATGTTATGGTTTCTCTTTCCATAGAGAGTGAAGAACAGAGATAGAAAAGAGTCTAGTGTGGAATAAGATACTGAAAGGGGATATTTAGGATGTCAAATCAATAACACTTTAGCAAAGTGTAGGAGGTATCTAAAAAACTAACTTCCTATGTTTGTGTTGTGTGTAATTCCTATCTCTGTTATTCTATTATTTAAGGGTGAGTTCAGTTGCACATTAATCTAAGAGAAAAATAGCTGATTAACTGGCATGGGCTGTTTTTATACTTTTTCTAGCAAGCAAACCCACTCGTTTAGAATTTATGTCCTTCAGAAAGTTATTGTAAACAGTTGGGGTGATATAAACAGATTTTTTTATTGTATAGTTCTTCAAGAATGTGATATGCTATGATCCAACCCCTCTTTTAAAAAAAGCTTTTAATACCACATTTAAACAGTCAGATATTTGTGTCCTGCTAATAAAAGATGCTGTAAATTCTAAATGTAAAAATGGTGATCTAGCATCATTAAGAATGGTAAATTCTAAATGTAAAAATGGTTCATCTGTGGCTAAAAAGAGATTACAGTATATAGATGTCTTGTGTGATGTGAGATAAGTACAAAACAATTATATAAAACAAATTACTAGAACACAATTTTGGTAATAAAAAATATAATGGCTTGTAACATTTGAATAATAATTATACTTTTTTATTCTATTATGACTTTGGAATGCTATTATTTTATTTTTCATACATAGGCCCATGTATTCCCTTTTCAAAAGGATCCAATATGATGTATCTATCATCAATGTACAGTACAGATAACTCAGCTTGTGACAAATATGTACCATTCAGAAAAGACAGATACTATGTTTGGTTTAATCATTAAATCTAAGGAGGATACCTTCTGCATTATTTTAAAAAGTTTGCTGAGATTTGGACATGTATTAAATATACATTTGTCTATACCTTGTCCTACATAGTAATTTGTAGAGAGACCAACAAATACAAAGTTTATCAATCTAAAACAGCTCAAGCCAATTGTTCTGAGAATTTTTTAAAATAGTCCATGGAGACTGTTTTCATTTTTTTTCAGTGCATTAATCAGGAAACATAATTTCCAAATCATACATAAGCATACATGATCATACATTCAAGGATGTAACGTGTAAAATACTACAGTACATATACAGTATCATGTAAGTTTTAATAAAGTTTGTTTATGAATACACTATAGAAAAAATGTATTTCAAATGTATTATTTATGTTTTATATTTCTATATTCTGTTTAGGTTTTAGTTTATTTTGTTAACTACATTTTGCTTTGGAAACTATAGAGTAACATCATAATTGTTATTCCTGATAAAAAGAAAAGAAGAACATACTCTGTAAAGTGGGATTTTTCTGAGGAGTTGTAGTGATAAACTTAAGCAGCTACACATAAATAGGACCAACCAGTTAAATCCATCAAGGAAGCATCAACTGACTCAAGTCAGCTCCACCTGTATAATTCTAGGAGGATAGTTTCAACAGGGCACCTTAACAATGCAATTTCACTTGGCAATCTTCCAAAGTGCTGCTCCAACAGCTGTTAACATTTTTCTAAAAAAAGTTATTATTATTAATAATAATAATAATAATAATAATTCTTATTATTAGTAGTATTATTACATTTACACTCTGATCTGGCATCACCAATAAACTCAGGTACAGTACAGTAGGTGTAAAAACAAGCAAACACTGAAAGGATAAGAAATACTGCTACATTCATTCAAAATGTGCATTGTGGAGCTATCTGCTATACCTTTTTCACACTGTATTTCCCACACAGAACCTAAAACCTCTGTTTTTATAAAGGATAACACTTTGCGGACTGCTTCGCTGCATACATTTGCATGTCCTCCTTTACTTCCTCCAGTCTCCTCAGCATTCCTTTCTTATAGCTAGAGTTTTCCCCAGAACCTTAGGGCAGTAATAGTCCAGATGGAAGCCACTCAGAGCAGCATCATTTAGATAACCTTATCTATCAAGACAAATAATTTAGAGATCTCCGGAAAGCCTACAGCAATCTGAATTGTAACATCTGCCAGTCTACTTAACAACCTTCAAGTAAAGATATGTAAAATGGAATTACTGTACTAAAATAACCATTGATCAATCACCTAAATGGTGATTCTAAACTTTTAGAATATTACTGTTTCTAAACTTTCAGATTACTACTCTTTTTCAACAAAATTTCTTCTTTGTGTGTTTTTGAAAATAAATCCATGTACATTTTTATATAAAGCGTGCTGTGATATTTTTTTTATATTTTATGTGTGTAATAGTTAGGACTCAGAAAGATTTTTTTTTATTTGGATATGGAAACAGGTTTTTTTTCATTGTACATAGAGTTACTCAGTGATTTCAAGGATGATGTACAAGAGGTAGTGGGTGCACCCACTAACATGAACGCAAAGGTTTTGTGCAATTACGCATAAGTGCTAAAATCATATCCCACAGCATATTACTACCAGTGTATTGTATAATAACATTACCACTCTGCCTGTGAAGTGGCTTTTAGTCAATTAAATCAATTTTGAAAGGCAGATGTGTTTGGAATGAAATAATTATTTTTAACTTGGACGTAACCAAGTATACATTTTTTTTTTGTTTGAAGCACTGCTTAGAAACAAAACTAAACATGGTTTACACACTCTAACAAACTAAGTCATGCATAAACATTGTCACATATCCTTGACATAATACTTTGTTTTCAAGCTCACAGTATAAAAATGCTTTCTAACTTAACACAGGTTTAATGGTTTTGATAATATAAGATCCCTTTTATTGGCCAATTTCTTGTATTAGGAATTTGTCTTTTCGCATACCCCTGGAGTAGTGGGGGTTAAGGGCCTTGCTCATGGACCCAATGGAGTAGGATTCCTCTGCCGGCCGTAAGATATGAACTGGCAAACTTCCAGCCACAGGCACAGATCCTTAGCCACAGAGCCACTGCACTGCCCACCACACCACTTTATAAGTAGCCTATACACAGTAGTAAAATATGAATCAAACTGAAACATTTTAAATTTGAATTTAACTGAACTGTAAATCATGTGGGTACGGCATGGCACAGTGGTAAGTATTTCCGCCTTGCAGTGCTGGGGCCCTAGGGCCCTAACATACTGGTAGGTTAATTGGTTTCTGGGAAAAGTGGCTTTGGTGTTTGTGTTTGTATGTGGCCTGCGAGTGACTGGTGTTCCATCCAGGGCGTACACTTCCTTGTGCCTGTTAATTGCCAGGTTAGGGTCTGGCTCCCCCGCAACCCTGTAGTGGGTAAAGGGGTTTAGAAATTGGATGGCTGGTAAATAATTTGGGTCACATTTTCCAAAACAATAAAAGTCCATTCCCATTATTAATTCTAGTAGTTAATGAAATAATCAGTCTTCATCAGAAAATACGATGTTTTTCTTTAGCAGATTGCAGTTAAATGTAAGAAACAGTAAACCCAAAACCTAACAACATGAGTAAGTCCATTATAGAAAAACAGGAAATTGCAGTAATTTACTTACCTAAATAAGAGGGAAAACTTTTGAGGAAGTGACCTCTAAATCATCGAGCTGGATGGTCGGTTACGTGCAAGATGATTGGAGTGTTCCAAAACCTGCTTGCCTTTTTCCTCTCAAACCCCCTCTCCCCCGACCCACTGTCTTCCAGTCCAGGAACCTATGGAGATTGGTCATTCCCATCTCACCCATCAGGAACGGGAGAATCGTCTACACGAGGGCCAGTGCAGGCCTTGGACGGATCCCCTCTTTCTCCGGGCTTCATAAATTGGCAGACCTCACCCCTGTGCTTAGAAATCGGTGCTTTACATTCTGAACATATACAATTCTACCTTCTTGAATCTCCCACCCACCCTTTGATTTTAGGTTTTCCCTGGCTAGGTAAACATGACCCCCGGATTTCCTGGTCTTGGGGTGAACTGCTGGCTTGGGGTTCTCAGTGTCTATCCTCATGTTGTTTGCGACCAGTAAAGGTCACCCTCACTACTTTCTCTCAAGACTTCTCTCCTGGCATTCCCTCACAATATGCAGATCTAGCAGAAGCTTTTAGTAAACAATAGGCTTTTTCCATACCCCCACATAGACCCTACAATTGTGCAATTGATCTGCTGCCGGGTACTATGCCTCCTAAGGGTAAGATCTACTCTCCTGTCTCATAAGGAGTCTGAAGCACCTAATGAGGAGGCACCTGCATCCAGGAGGCATTGAAAGCTGGTTTTATATGACTCTCTTCATCCCCAGCTTGTGCTGTTTCTTTTTTCATAGAGAAAAAAGACGGAAGCCTTCGCCCTTGTATCGATTACCGTGGCCTCAATGAATTTCAGTTCAGTAGTGGCACCAATTACGTTCCTCACATGTAAGGGACCACAACAGGGAAAGTGGACTCTTCAGGCGGATGAAGCCTTCCAGCATTTGAAACACCTGTTTATCTCAGCCCCTCTTTTGAAATATCCAGATCCCTCCCTTGACGCTTCAGGACACGGGGTCGGGGCGGTCCTCTCTCAGCGTCATGGAGATAAGGGCATTTTACATCCCTGTGCCTTCTTTTAGAAGAAACTAACCCCTGCCGAAATGAACCATGATGTTGGAGATCATTAGCTGTTAGCCATAAAACTGGCCCTTGAGGAATGGAGGCATTGGTTAGAGGGGGCCCAATATCCATTTTTTATTTTTACAGATCATAAGAACTTATCTTATCTGCAGTCAGGTAAGCGTCTATGTCCTCAGCAAGCTAGATGGGCTTTATTTTTCTCCAACTTCAACTTCACTATTACTTACACCCCAAGTACCAAGAATATCAAAGTGGATGTCCTTTCACACCTCCGTGAACCCCCTAATGGCGATCACCCCCTGGAACACATCATTCCACCCTACAAGATCCTTGCTGCTGTAAGAAGGCATATCGAGGAGGAGGTAATACGCACTCAAGCTTGGTCATCTAGTTCCCTTGCAGTGCCCTCCAGATAAACTTTTTGTAACCAACTCTGATCCTACAGTGATCCTACAAATTCCACTGATCCTACAGTGGGGACATGATTCCAGTTTTTCGGGTCATCCAGGAATTAAATGTACTCACGAATTGATTTCAAGAGATTTTTTTGGCCTGCCATAAAAGGTGTCAGGGATTATGTCCGGTTCGGGCATGCACTGTTTGTGCCCGAATCAAGACTCCTCGTTCCAAGACCCCCGGTGATCTGCAACCTTTAGCCACTCCAGCTCATCCCCGGTCTCACCTCTCCGTTGATTTTATTACAGACCTTCCTGTTAGCCAAAGTTGCAATACTATCTTAGTTATTGTTGACAGGTTTTCCAAGTCTGCCCATTTCATTCCTCTCCCTTCGCTTCCCTCTGCTCAGGAACTCGCTGACCTATTCATTCAACATGTTTTCTGACTACATGGAATCCAAAAAATGTTATAGTTTCAGATGGGGGTCCCCAATTTATATCTAGGTTTTGGAAAGCCTTCTGCAAATCAATCGGGGGTCTCCTTGACATCCACCTATCATCCCCAAGCGAATGGGCAGACTGAACAGATGAATTGGGAACTTTTGACTTTTGTAAGGGCATATATCTCCTCCTCACAGAACAACCGGGTTTTCCTGCTACCCTGGGCGGAATATGCACATAATTCCCTTTCCACCTCTCCTACTGGCTTGTCTCCATTCCAGTGTTCCCTGGGCTACCAGCCATATCTATTTCCTCATTCCCTCCCAGATATTCAGGTGCTGTCGGTTCAGGAATATTTAGTCAAGATACACAAAGTCTGGAAGACAGCGAAATCAGCTCTCCAGTATACCAACAGTCACCAGAAGCAGATGGCGGATAAACATCGGCAAGTGGTACCCCGGCTCAGACAAGGACAATGGGCTTGGTTGTCTACCTGCAACCTCCCTCTGTGGTACTCTTTCCATAAACTGGCTCCTTGCTTTATCGGTCCGTTTCGTGTACTAGCCCAGATCACCGCACTTACAGTATGTATCGCTTAGCTCTCCCTTCTTCTTTAAAGATCCACCCAACTTTCCATGTTTCCCTCCTTAAACCTTGTCACAGATCTCCCCCTTTCAAAACCACACCCTAGAACCCCACTCCCCCGCGTTATTGATGGTCTCCCAGCATTTACTGTGAATAAGATTCTGGATTCTTGTTGGTCCAGTTGAACTTTACAATATCTTGTTGATTGGGAGAGTTTCGGACCTGAGGAGAGGTCTTGAGTTGCAGAAAAGGATATTTTAGACCCTCAACTAATCAAAGATTTCCATCTGGATTTTCCCAACCGTCCGTCAAGGGTGTCAAGAGCTGCCCCTGGGGAGGGGAGTAATGTTACATCAAGCCCCCAGAGAATTCACCACCCTTAATCAACTCCTTCACATTCTAGTGCAGTCTCCAGTTAACTAATCAGACACACCTTTTTCCACCTACCTACTTAAACCAACCTGACACACCACTCCTTGCTCAGTATTGGGTTTTACCTAGCTAAAGCTTCATTGTTTCCTGCTCCCTGTTTTGCAAGAGTTATAGGTTTTTGGCTCTGACACCTCGCTTTGTCTCTGACTTTGTCTTCTGGATCTCGACTTGGTTATTGTGGATCTACTATCGGCATAAATGTACAGTAAATAACACTAAATTTTACAACCAGCTACAGGTATGTATTCGTTGCAGTTTCTACGTCCCTGCTGCAATTTAATAAGCAAACATCTAACACAGCTGATCATTTCTTATCATATTCATATCATATAATTTACCAACTTGCATTGCTTTTGCAAGTCAGCATTCCCCAGAGATACTGTATAATGAAAATTAATTGATTTATATTTGTACATCATGGCTCTTATCTCTTAGGTTGGAGATTGAATGTGATTTTTCTTTGCACATACACATTGCCTGCAAGGTTTATGTTGTTTTTACTTGTCTTTCCCAGCCTTAGCCTGCCAACACACATTGCTGAGAACAAGAAAATAATTTTCAGTACATATCATTGTAAATGCCCCTGCAAGTACAATTGTTTTATGTTTTCTAACTTCTGAATGGCTTGCCCACTCAGTAACCAACTTGCTTTTTATAAATCTGAAAAAACAAACCAGAAAAAAGTCCTTGACATTTCAGCTCATTTCACCAGTACCTGGATAAAACATTATTTCTGTATTTCATCATTTTTATGAGTAATCTTTCTTTCAAAATCTAGAACTACATACAAAGGCTGGATAACTTGAATTATATTCCATGCTCACACCACAATAGAAAGTAACCTTGCCGAGGCCTGTGCATTTCATGGCTTCTGTGGGTGATTACATTTTATTGTTGAATGTATGATGGATTAATTTGTGTTAATACATTCCTTCCTTTGAAAGTACAAACACAAAAGCAGTCAGTTTAGATATGAATTATGAATTGTAAAGGTAAGTGTACATTACATCCAGAAAATATTGTGCTTTTAAAAAAAACACTTTTTTTAAAAAAAACAGCACTTTACTTAATTTACCTTAGTCATCTGTATCTACTTCTTACTCATTAAGTGACTTCTGCCTTCTGAAATTACCATAAATATAAGTATATACTAAACGCCAAAAGAATCTATAACTGCAACAATTTCACAAAGTTAAGAGGGAAGTACTGAAATCTTTTTTCAAGACATTTGATATCTAAACAAAAACTCAACACACCTTCTTGTGCTGCTTGTGTGACTCTTTTCTTCTGATGGCCTACTTACCAGACTTGAGTCCAATTGAATATTTGTGGGAAGAGCTGGGACAATGTGGAATCTAGGATTCAGAAAACAGTCAATTAGCACAAGCTTGTTTTAGGATCTACAAGAGTAACTGAATATAATTTCAAAGGACAACATCTGCAAACATGGGTAAAGCATGCATCAGAAAAATACAGCTTGTTTAACTCAGCAGTGGCCATCCACTGTTTTACCTGGGATTTTGACAGTTTCATTGTTGATGAAAATGATCAATCAGCATAAGGTATTCACCTATGACATGTCTGCTTGTTAAAATATGAATGAACCTTACTAAAAAAAAAATATTTTCATCTTATTAATAACGTTGGGAATCTGAGGCTATTATAATTGATCCGTTTGTTTTACGCTTACCATAGTGGCAAAACGTTTTCATTTCGTGGGTTATACTGACCTCTGGTGGACTTAATTACTAACTGCACTATTGGCGACAATACTTGAAAACATAAAATGCTTGGTTGTTTAAATAAAGTTGGCAAAACTAATTAAATATTTCTCTCTTGTATTTGTGTGTTTTCATTGCTTAATAACGTTAAACATATATGTTTCACGCACACATCCTTTTAGGTTAAAACCATTTACGTTTGTTCAGTTTTTAACTTGGTACTTTAACCACTTCTACAGAAGCGGTTCGAAGAATCGATTATAGTAAATCATATAAAATAATAAAATACAATAGTTTATTTAGAGCAATTATAATACAGTCTCATTTCAAAGCTCCATGCAGCTCTGGGTACAGACCGACAGCTATTAGGTGTCAGGTACCAGCGTTTATCTATGTTTTGTATTAAATCGGTATATTAAAAAGCTGCATTATAGATGTATAAGATTCACAAACCAATAAATTCTTAGGTGGTTAAGATAAAAAAAATAGTCTTTACAACAGGATTGACATTATTTCAAATCCCATTAAGCTGTACAATATTTTAAAACATGCTCATGATGACAAACAATAACAAAAAATCCTCATTGGTTTGTAGTCTTTTCTAAAGAGTAGCGTGACTTGACTAAAGCAAGACAAAACGGAAGCTGCGCAAATCCATTTCCACACAATCACAGATCCATAGCAACCAGGTCTGAAGGTTTTTAAACATGAGTGATGGGTGAATCACGCAATCAAAAAGCCCGGATTTGGGATCTGCGTGATTCAGGTCTGCGACTCTCCAATTGGAATTACAGAGGCAGTACTTCCTTAACTGACTGCTTTGTTTTTGAAAGAAAAAAATGTGGAATATTACATCGTATTAGTATTTTATAAAGATAAGTAGTGTGCAATTTAGCGTTAGCCAGTGACGTTCTTTTGAAATCCCGAGCAGGGTGGTTTCCAATATAGTTTTCCAAGAAAAATGACAAACCCAGTGGAAGAGGTTGCTGCATCATTAGTAAGGGAATATCTCAGTCGGAAGGTAAATTACTAACTGGCTAAATACTATATTTTAAGAAAGCTAATCATTCATGTTCTGTAATTCGAAAATTGCATTTGAATACGGTTTACAGTACATCGTGTTCCATTTCTTTTTTTCCCCCTGTTGTTTCATTTTACTATGTATTGTAGATTTTTAAATGTAAATTGTGGAAGACAAATAAGTCGGTGGTACAGTAGTATTTTTGGCCAAATTTCGAAAACGTTTCCTTTCAGCTCTACGTAACGGGCTTTTGTTTTTTTTGTACCCATAGACGAAACATAAAAAGGTGTTGCCTACCTTTAACCTCCATGCAAAAGCACATGGTACTGCAGCTGTATCGATAGCTGATCTTACTAACGTATTCAGCTTTTTTGTTGATTCCCATACATACTTTTGAAATATTTAATTATGTGATTTATACAACGACACATTTGTACCACGGATATCTTACTCCACTGCATATGTTTTAGACTAAAGTTCAAGATAAATGAATCACAACAACATAAACGCATAAACAACCAAAAATAAAACATGAAACCCCTTTTATTGACTTCTGTATGGTCGTGGTGGCCGTAAGATTTAAAATCTTCCAAATCATGCGAGTCTTATTTTCTTCCCTGCATCAGTTTCAGTTCACACGAAATTTCCAGTGAAGGCTACACTGGTTCGAGGTATAGCAGTAAATGCGTTAAGACCAGTAGGTGGCACTCTTTCCAATGAACGTCAGAAATTCCAAGTTATATGACAGGGTGAAATGGGCTGTTGTCCTTCAGATAAAATATTAAGGGAGCTTTTTGATTACCTGTGGTCATTACAAAGCCCAGGACACAATTTCTAAGAGATGAACTGCACAAATCATGTTTTCCTGGCTAAATTCCAATTCATTTTTACTTTTGGCCACTTTCTCTTCTCTCAGTTTAATTTAAGTAGCCTATTTCTTCACTTGTTCACTTTAGCTACTGTGTGGTGAGCTGCTGATACTGAATAACTGCCACGTGCCACCTACAGTAGATGTGTAGTGTAGTCTCAGTGGTGGGTTACTACATATAAAAGATTAAATGAACTATGCAAATAATTGAAAGTGTCTCTATGCAGTTGATCCAACTGTTCATTATGTTACAGTCCATTTAAAAAATCTTCTCCTTCGGTTCCTTAGACCTTAGAATTTCTTCTCAGAAGACAAAAATGCAGTGTTTGGCTTTTTAAAAAAAAACATTCATTAAAAGCTGTGTTTTTTGGATGTTGAACTTTGACATCATTATTTAAGTGAGGTTCCAGATATTTCATAGGGACTGCTTTTTTTGACAATCTCATTGGTTGAAACATGTATGCATTTAGATATGGACTGTCATCAAATAATAAGATGTATGCAATCACAGTTATTTCAAAACATATCCCTTTGTTTGCAATCTATTATCTATGTAGGGATTAAAGCAGACAATTGCTAGCATGGATGAAGAACTTCCAAGGACTGATTTAAGCATTAACAACAGAAGTGATCTTCGAAGAATCTTGCATTTGGAGTCTCTTTATAAAAAGAATAAGGTAATTGCAACAGTTGAAAAATGTTTCTGGAACTCTCAGATTGTGCATTATGATCTTATTTCAAATACAGCATTAAATTTTCTATTTTTTTGCACTTTGTTGGCTAATGTGACTCCACACATGCAATCCGTATTGTTCTCTTCCTTTTTGAATTTCAGGCCCAGGAAACCCCTTTAAAAGCAATGCTAGAGATTATTGTAAAGCACCACATGGAAAAATGTGGAGAGACGAGGAGTAAGACTAATAGTAGCAGTGAGCAAGATCATTGTGCATTTTTATTTCAGCCAATTGTAGTGCCTAAGGCTAAGTCTACCATTGTGCCAGCTGTTAGTATCCATGATATCTCTGAAGAGGAGAAAGGAGGAAGTACAGCTGTATCTGACCAAAGTAAAACTGATGTTTACAGGTATGACAGAAATTTTCTTTATTTAACATTTGGTTCATCAAATATGTTGGATTTTAAAATGTAATGTCTGAGGAATCCTCACAGTACAAGTAGCCTTCACCAGTTCTGAAATAACACAAGACAAATATAATACCCTTTAGACAATTATTTTAAAATAAAAACATAGAGAGTTATTAATAAGGCTAAGTTCTTTATCTGTTTTGGTATTGAATTCTGATAATAAATATATATATGGTACATAGAGGCAACTTTTTGAGTATTTAATATGGTTTGAAGAATGGAATTTTCAATTTACACTGCAACTTACAACTCTTTCCCTTTTTTGCCTGGGCATAGCTTCTTGTAAGGACTGATTTGGAAATGTTGGTAATGGAAAATTAGATTGAAATCTTCCAATGTAAAATTATAATATTGTGTACTTTCAGATATTTGTACTGATTTTACCAAATCACCTTTTTATTTTTGAAATGTCCAGATAAACCTGATAATTAGGAATGTACTACACAGTCATAGTTATCATGAAATGTGATTTTGATGGGTATTGAATATTTTTTTATTAAAAAGTTTTTAATAAGAACTGCCTCAGCAGTTTCTCTCTTTTTTATTATGCAAAGGGATAATTGATGTTCATACAGTATTTCACCAGATGACAGATGATATGATTTCTATTGATGTCACTTGTACATCTCTTTTAGTAAATTGCTGTCTCTTCATGGAGAGATATGTCTTTGATAAAAGGGACAATTTAAAAAACAACTGAAAGTAATGAAATGCAAGTTTTATATATCATTTAGACTTGTAATCTTTTTTTTAACCAGCACCTAATGCTTTTTCTACAGAATGTGGAGGAAAGAGGTTAAGACCTGTGTAGATGACGTTCACCGATCATTTAACATCTAGATGGCCACATTAGAAATGAAATAACATTTTCTGGCAGCCTTTAGAATTTTTATATTTATTTTGTATGTTTTGTAAAAATTAAACATGTGAATCACATTTCTATTGTGCCAAAATGTGCGAGTGATTACAGAGTCATATGGTCACTGTAGTTACAATAAAATGGGATGCTTCTAACATTATTTTTTAGAACTTTGTAATTTTTAACCTATGTTGCTTTTTTCTTTTTTTAGAGCTTGTAAGGATGCACTTCTCCCATCTAATAAATGGCCTTCACCTCAAAAGTCTCAGTTTGACTCTAAAAAAACAGTGAAGCATTTGATAAGCACCAGCTTAGTTTCAGAAAGTGAGAGAGACAATCACATTATACCTTCCTTTTCAGAAATTGACAATGATAGTTTTAAAGCTGGTTTGTATTTAGAAAAAAAGAACATTTTTTCAGAGATTCAAAAACATAGAAGCAGTCGCTTTGTGCGTGGAATGATGGCTGGTCCTATTGCTAGTTCACAACAGGTTAGTGACTTTTTATGCACAGATTTTGCAAAGGTGAATTACATTTTTGTATTTTTTTTTCACTTAATCTCACATTTTATGACTGATCTGTATTGATAATTCCCATCACGTACTTTTGAATTATTTGCAGTGGCACTTAAAATACATTTGTCGCATATGCCTAATGGCCTCTGTTCAATACCATTTACAAGTGCGATTTATTTCCAGATGAAGTCTCTTTAATGTGGATAACAGAGAGGAGATTATACAAGATTAATCTAGAATATGTATTGACATGCAATCAATATAATAGAAACATTAAATTCTAATAGAAAAATTAAAAATATCCTTTACATGTTTTCTTGTGAACAGTATACAGTATATATATATATTTTAAAAATGTATTTGGTTTAAAAATATAAATGATAAATATTAATACATTGATCTCTACTTCTATATACAGTATGTTTGTTAAGTTATGCAATTGGTGTTCTTTACGTACAATAAACAGATTTTATCTTAGACCAGACATGTTGCCTGTTAACATTTTCTGTTTACTTTATGGACACTGATGGGCACTAATCTAACTTTATTTTAGATAAAAAAAACTCTAGGGGTATGGCTAATCCTATTTTTAATTATCCTTAGGAATGAAAAATAACCAATAGGGAGCATTTATGTAACATCAGACTGTGACTATATATGTGATCTTTTTATTTTCCTTCACCAGGAATGTAACAGAAAACGTCAACCAAGAAGACCATCTGGATCAAGTTTTATTCTTCAGTCAAAAGATGAAGATCAGAAAGAAGATTCTGTTCTGTCTCTAAAGGATGGTGCTCCAATAACTACACAATTTAGTGAAACTGCATCCATTGAAGATGCTTTTACAGATGTGCTTTCTCAAAGAGAAAGGAAAAAATCTTGTGATACACAAGAAGAAAAAAGGGTTTCTAAACTTCAGACTGGGCTGAGAAAATGTAATGATTCCCTCAAAACTGACCACATGGAACTGAAGAATAAAGAGGAAAATGAACTGTCTAAGGATCGTCTGTATAAGTAAGTAATACTCGTATATGCTTTTTTGTAACTTTAAAAAAATTAACAGATAGAGAAGATACAATGTTTGTAATAATCCCAGGACAATTTAGTTCTTCAGCACAGAAAGATAAAGAAAAGTCTGGCTGTCTGTAATGTAACAACTTTGTACAGGAGGAATGGCACACTCCTGTCTTGGAGAGCTGCAAGAATCTTAAGTATTCATTACAGTTTAATTTCTTTGTAAAATTGAGCAACCAAGCAGATAAATTGTTTATCTGTTTTCCAAGGTATTTTATAATTGGAAGATTGACGCACACTGACACACTTCAGTTATTTATAGAACATTTTAAATCATGGGAAGAAGCATGTTTAGTCACGAAACAGTAGGACCATTAAAAAACATAGCTCTGGTGTACAAAGAAAAGAAACAGGTCACTATAATACTGCACAGCCCTCCAGGAACTAGGTTTCCTACTGTGTGACACAGGATTTTGCTTTTGGAAATGCAGTGCAGAGCATTTTAAAGATTAATTAAACACTACTCCAGCATATATTGGACCTTTTCTGGAAGTTCAAGAGATTTTGTGAAACTAATGCACTTTTTTCTTCAGTACCAAAGGCAATGGATATTTATTAAACTTATGAACTAGTTCAATATTTTCTTACTTTTTGTATTAGCGTTTTTATTAATACAAAATGTTAAATACTTGAGCTACACAATATTTGCTTTATTCTTGTTGCATTTTATCAGTTGTTATTAGAACACATTGCTAAGTACACATTTTTATCTAAGAATGTTTAATAAAGGAAAGGGGTGTACAGTCCTGCACATTCTTAGATGCATGGGGGTGGAAGTATTGGGGAGGCATAATAAAAAGCAGATAAGATTAAACTGATCCAAGGATTGTTTTGAAGTACAGTAAGTGTATTATTATGGACACTAATGTTTCTTCAGTGAAACAATTCATTAATATTTGCACTGAGGTGTGGCACTAAAATTATTCTGAACGTAAAAAATCTTCTGTTGCAATAAACACAGTATACAAAGTACAGAATATTCTAATTCAGATTTATACCAGCATATGATGATGGGATGCAAAAGGGGGAAAAAACAGAAATATCTTAGGGCAATAAGGTCTATAATTTAGTAGAGGCCTATCAAATGAAAAAATAAAATTCACTTTATATCAAACTAATATGAGAACAAAAAGAACGTGTTTGTTGGAGCAAGCTACACCCACTTGGTATGCAACCCAAAATGCACAGCTAATGATTTCAACAACTACTGGAGGTAACCCTACTCACCATTGCTGCCTTACAGTTATTGTTTGCAATCATGCTCTTCCAAGATGCCATCTTTGGAGAGAATAATGTATGCAAAGACAAGCTCTCCACTTTACAGTCTACTTCAAAGCAGCTTGGAGCTGAATATGATTGAGGAAAACTAATATAAGCAGTGAACTGCAACCCACAGATCAATATTGCAAGTGATGAATCTTTGGATGGATTTTGTGAAAGGCATGATTCAATTCCAATGCAACAGTCATCATTTTACAAATAAAATAAGATTTAGTTAAAAAACCAACAACATTAAAAAGGCTATTAGATGCAGGTTAAAAATATCAGAAAGGCAAAGAATGTGATTTAATGTAATATTTTTACAGGCTGAAAGTTCAATATTAAATAATATTACCTTATTAAAACTGTAGAAGATTCAGAATGTTAGACTTACCGGAGTCAGCTAGAATAAATCTCCAGGCCCTGAAGGTATTCTACCAGTTTTACTTAAATACGAGATGGTCATTAACATAACTATTCTATCAGTCACTGCAAATGATGGTGGTGCTCGCTGTCTGGAAAATTGTTAATCAAGCTCCCATCTGTAAAAACTGTGACAAACCTAAACCAGATGATTATAGAATGATTGAATGATTATAGAGCTTAACATTATAGTCTGTCATTTTTTACAAACAAGGTTATGCAGACAATAATTACAGCTTATTAAAGCTACAGCTATTATTATTATTATTATTATTATTAATTTAATGCCCCCCCCCAAAAAAAAATACATGAATGCATACTAAATAAAAGACTTCTTAATGAACAGTTTATTGGTACTTATCAAACTACAGGGCCAAGTTTGCTTGTCCAGGACCGAATGTCTGCTCCTTCCATCTTAGGGTCTTTATCTGTAAAGATAGTGATTTCCTTGTCAAAGAAGCATGTGACATCATCCTTGGTGGTAAGTTGCTTTGTAGTGTGGGACAACCAAAGTTGCTTCTTCATGCTGGAAAGCCAGCTGTCTGACACTCATCAATTGCTCATTTTCGAGGACTTCAGAACCACATGTCATACTCATCCAACTCATCAAAACCATCCTTTTTTGCCTTGCCAATCCTTCAGTATTCTTCTGAATTTCCATGACACCCTGAAGATCATGGTCACATTCAGGCCAAGTTTTTTTTTCCCCATACAGTATTCATCATTGAATGTTTGACCTCTCAGAGATACTGTTAATGGCCTTCCTGATGTTAAAGGTCTTCTAAAACGTGTCCTTACCATCTGTCGCCATTATAAGATTCCTCATGGTGTGTTGTTTATAAAATGTTTGAAGGCTGCAATAAACACAACACCCGTCAATTGGCTGCTACAAGGAAGTCTTATTTAGTTAAAGCAGTACCTTTATGTCGCCAGCCATGTCCTCAATATTCTTTAACCTACCAGTAAGCCGGTTAACCCTCCAGTATGTCTTTGGACTATGAGAGGAAACTGGAGCACCCAGAGGAAACCCACATGAATATGGGGAGAACATACAAACTCATAACACCCCAGGTTTGCAATTGAACCTGGAAGGCTGAAGTGCTGACCACAGCACCACTCAACAACTTCATACACCATTACTTCTCAAAAATTGTACAATATTAAAAAATGTAATCCCCATAATTATATAGGGTATTCTAATTTTTTTTTAATGTGGACACAGTATTTATATATTTTAGATGATAAGGTGAGAAATAAAAATGGCTGAAATAAAATATAGTTAAAAACACTGAATACAAATCAAGGGCTGATAATTATAGATTGTACAGTTTACTGGTAATACCTCATTTAGAGTATGGTGTCAGTTTTGGTCACAATATTAGAAAAATATTGCTAGTCTGAAATCAGTACAGAGAACAGAAACCAGATAAATGGTGAGGTTTAAGGGAACATTTAACACTGACAGATTGAAGAAATTAGTCTTTTACAAAGATGTCTATGAGGGACCTTGATTCAGACATTCAAAGGCTTCTTATGGTCTTCTTCTGCACCAACTGTGCATCATGAACCAGAAAAACTCAAAAGCAAACAAATTTAGATCTCAGAACTTTTCCATTTACAGATTCTAGAGAGAGATTTTTTTTCATTTAAAATACTGATTTAAATGTTAGCCCCTGTAAAGCTAAATCTGTATCCTGAGGAAAATGGATTTGCTCCGGTAATTCTTATAGTGGAGAACAGGAGCATATTTGAAAACTCTGGGCAATCCTTTTTTAGACTTACTGCAACAAGAGCTGATAAAGAATTTGTTTTTGAACATATATTTGACATGTTGCCTGGGTGTTCATGGATGATTGAGAGTAAGGCGAGATATATACAGTGTCTTCAGAAAGTACAGTATTCAGACTCCTCCACTTTTTCCACACTTTGTTATGTTGTAGACTTATTTCAAAATGGTTCCAATTGATATTTTTTTGCCATCAATCAACACACAATACAATGACAAAGTGAAAACACATTTTTAGGAATTTTTTCAAATGTATTAAACATAAAAAAACTGAAATATCTTATTTACATAAGTATTCAGACCCTTTACTATGACACTCCAAATGCAAAAGTTTTACCAGTCAATACTTGGTAACACCCCCTTTGGCAGAAATCACAGCTTCCAAACGTTTCTTGCAGCCAGCTAACAGTCTTTTTATTCTTGCTTTAGAAATCTCTTCCCACTCTTCCTTGTAGAACGCTTCTAGTTCAGAAACTTTCTTAGGTCGTCTTGCATGCACTGCATGTTTGAGATCTACCCACAGATTTTCAATAATATTCAAGTCTGGGGACTGTGAAGGCCATTGCAAAACCTTAATCTTTCCTTTCTTGAAGTAGTTCATGGTTGATTTAGAGGTATGTTTTGGATCATTGTCTTATTGTAATATCCAACCTCTTTTCAGGTTTTGTTTCTTCACTGACTGTGTGACAGTAGCTTCAAGGACTTGTTGATACTTAGTAGAATCCATTCTTCCCTCTACCTGCACAGTATTTCCTGTGCCCCTGGCTGCCACACAACCCCAAAGTATAATAGATCCACCCCCATGCTTAACAGTTGGCAAAATGTTCTTTTCTTTAAATGCTTCTTCTTTTTTTTGTCCAATCGTACCTTTGTTGATTGTAGCCAAAGAGTTCAATTTTTACTTAATCAGACTTGGTTCTGGCTTATCTAAGTATTGTGTTGCATGCTTCTGACTTTTGTGATCAGATCACAAATCAGATTTCCTTCTGATGATTTTTCCATACAGATTATGTTTGTGCAAGTCACGCTGCACAGTGGACCAGGGGTGGACCAGTGCACCAATACTACCCAGCCAGCTAAACCTTCCTGCAGGTCCTTTGCAGTGATATGGGGGTTTTGCTTTGCATTCCTAACCAGTCTAAGAGCAGTTCTATCGGAGATTTTTCTTGGTCTTCCAGATCTTGTCTTAACTTCAACACTTACCCTTAACTTCTATTTCTAAATGACAATTCAGACAGTGGAAATTGGAAGCAGGAAGCATTTAGGTATCTTTTTATAGCTTTCCCCTGCTTTGTAAGAGTCAGTTATCTTTATTTTCTAATCCTCAGTCAGGTGCTTAGAGGAGCCCATGGTTGTTGAGTGTAAGCACAACACCCTGACAGGTTCAAAGAGTCAGATAATTTATTAAGCTCTGGAATTGTCATCACCTGACTTAGAATCAGGCCTTATTAAGTTCTGAGACCTTACAAAAAAATAACACTAGTGGAACAACTGGAAGGGTGGCCAAACTTTTGCACATGTCCCATTTACTGTTTTATTTTTTCAATCTGTTAAATTCAGGAAATAAATCATAACTGCATTACAATTTGCAGAAATATGTCAACTTTAAGTTTGTTTGCTGCAGAGATTGTGTTAATTTCTATTTACTTAGAAAATCAAGAAAACATGTAATTTGGCCAGGGGTGCCCAAACTTTTGCATACAACTGTGTATCCTTTCTTATGTTCTTACACTATGAGTGGCTATCGTGCAACTGATCAGAAGATGCCACAGTTACATTAGAACTTTATAATTATAGGCAGTAGTACTACTGTTGCATGGTAAGCGTTTAAGAGTGCTTTGGATTCTGAGAAGAAAATATTGTATGACAAATGGATAAAATGCTCAGAAATACAAGTTTTATTTTTATACATTCTATGTAAATACTGTATTTGCACATTAATATTTACATCAACCATAAATACTTAATGGAATTCAAATGTATAATTTTTCCAGATGAAAAGCCAACTCTTTTCTTACAATTTAAAGTATTTTTACTCGTTATACAAGCAGTGCTTGTGACTGTGGTTTCTCAACTGACACCTTTAAGAATGTACCTTTTCAGCACAATGGTAAGCAGACTTTTCGTGAACTCTGCACTCTGTTTCGATACTTAGATATGCTAGTTTCCAAGTTTCTTTAAGGTATTCTTGGTTTTACACAGAATATGACTTTAGCTGAAGTCCAAACTCCACAAAATGATTAATTCAGGCAAACAACAACAACTTTGGGGGGCATAAACTACACCTGCCAAGTCTGTCTAATCTTTGATGATTGAAAAGCAACATAGGCAAACCGAATGCTAATGTGAAGTTCTTGCATTAATTTCACAGTGCCTGGATAGTTGCAAGTGGTAGGATGTGGCTTGACTACAGTCTGTTGGACAACAAAGTTAGGTGATATGTTTTCATTACACTGGCCAGATAGAGACAAGGACATCACAGGTAAACATCATGTAGAATGGGTATGTTGTAATGGTAAACTGCATTTGGTTGGTCATACTGTAGATGCTGCCAAATTATTATTGTCAGAGATAGTGTGTTATTTCCGTGTTTAATCTCATTGGACTGCTTAGTGACTCTGAGTTGCTTTTATCTCCTTTGAGAGTTTCACAGCTTTTTGTAACAATTGTTTACATTCATCCGAAAGCTAATTTAGAAAAGTATCTGAAATCATTTTTGATGTTACTCTGAAATTGGACTGTACAGCCCCAAATGTTCCTAAATTCAATTTGGGAATCTTTAATAGTTGCACTTCAAAACATTGTACTTTTAAGACCTGTTTCAATTCAAGCTTTATTGTCCCCTAGGGAAATTTGTTTTACGGCACAGTCAAACGCAACACAACACAATGACAATACACATTATCAAAAGAGAAGAGAATACAGCAGTGTTACAGGAGAAAGAAACAAGAAACAAGAGACAAGGTAGTTACTTTACATTGTTTAAGAGTGTGATTGCAGTGGGGATGAAAGATTTCCTGAGTCTCTTGGTTTTACACCTGGGGGCACAGAGGCGTCTCCCAGATGGGAGAAGTGTGAATTCACAATGGAGGGGGTGAGACACACTCCCTGATGCTTTTGGCTTTCGTAGTCACCCTCTGTTTGTAAAGTAATGCTTAAGTTGATTTGATTATTCTCGATTATTTTGCCACTTATATTTACTCATTTTATTTACTATTTTTTACCCAGCCTATTAGAATTACCGGCACTTATGTTGCCAAACCAACAAGTGAAGCAGTATGTTAAGACACTTTCAATGAATGTTTTGTAGAAAAGTGTAAGAATAGTTTTATCCACCTTAAAGTACCTGAGTCTCTGTTGGCCTTTTTTATAAATCGTGCCACAACATTTGTCCCATTTTAGGTTATTGTCAGTGACCAGTCCCAAGTACTTATAGTCATTGACAATTTCAACAGGCTGACCATTAATTATAGTGGGTTGAGGGGGTGTGGTATTTTTCCTAAAATTGATAACCAGTTCCTTTGTTTTTGAAACATTTAACTTTAGGGAGAACCTGTTGCACCAGTTTGTAAAATCATTTAGAATGGGCCCATAATGGTATTCAGTGTTCTTTAATAAACTGACAGATAAATAGTTTTACACAGATAAATAGTGATCTATGCTATGGGAAAATTTTAAATGTCTACTTATACCTTGCAAAGTCTCCGCTCAGTAAGTCTGATCACAATACAGTGCTTTTCAGGCCAGTTTATTAGTAATTTTTCAAATGGGAACAAACTGGAGATAATATCAGTAGAAGTCTGGGACTAAAAAAAAAGTACTAAACAGCTACATGGTTTGACTATAAACAAGTGTATGTCTTTAAGGGGACATCAGAGAATATTCATTAATTTGTTGATGTAATATCTGATTATATTACTTTCTATGTAGATTTATTATTACATCCAAATACTTAAAGGATTTTTTTCAATAAGCTGTGGGTAACCAAGAAATCCTAAAATCTACTTCTTATAAAGAAACCTGCTTTTTCTCAGGGGGATGCACAGCTCAAGAGGGCAATTCAGAAAGAGGTGAAAAGAGAGATGAGGAAAGCTAAAGATTAGTACAGGGAAAAAAGAAAAGAGTGTACTGTTATGACTATGATGAGGGCAGGTCATTAAATCCGTGTCTATTATTTCTTAGAAGGGCAATACTAATATTTTACCAGTGTTAAATGACATATGCCTAAGGTGGATGGACATAACATAATTTTACAAATGGGGGGGTTACAAAAATGGTGAAAATTTGACCAAGCAGTTAAGTCAATAACTAAAATAATTATTCATAACCCCCAACTTGTAAGTGATTTCTCCAGAATATACCCAAATGGTTGGTATAGTTAGAGGAGCATGGATTCTTTAGTCTCTTGCACAGCTTTGGTGAAAAGATTAATAATCCAGGCACACTTAGTTAAACAAATATTTATTACAATGACAAGACACAAACTACACTACACACAACAAAAAAATACAACACACAAGTTACTCTATGTACAATATTTACAAAGAAGACATATCAGGCCTAAATTTCTAATCACCTAGAAAAAAAAAACAGATTACTACTAAGTATAAAACTCTTAAATAATGCCTACAGAGGCCAAAGAAGAGATACACTGCCTTCTAAATAGATGTGATACAACCTGCAGTTAAATCTTTCTCTCTGCACCCAGATGCCACACAATAAATGGGATCTCCCTATTCTAAAAATGCAACCTAAGCAGGAAAGACATTTTTAACCAAGGTATCTGTTACCCAGGAAACCCAATTTCCCTCAAGACAAAGCATAGTAAGCTTTCTCTAGCAAGGTTCAAATACTTAGCTCCAATTGGGTTTTGTTTGGATGATCATGATGTGGCGCATGTTTCAGGTTCCAACTCCTCTTGACTACTCTCTCTTCTCTCTATTTGTGTCTTCTTGTCTTGTTTACAATTGTTTTTTGCTGAAGGGACCCCCCAGACCTCAGCCAAGATCCTCTCTGCTTTAAAGCTAGAAGTGTTTACTCTTCCAAGTGTCACAAACTTTATCTAAAATCTAAGAGAGACTTCTCAGTTACAATTTATTTTACTGTTACAGCTTTAGGTAACTTGCAATTTTGCTTGTTAGTTTGGTCAAATGAGTACTACAAACTGTAATGTTTGGGGGGAATAGTGAACATACTGTAAGAAACAAAAAATATTGGGGTAAATCATATCAATCTAAATATACTCTGTAAGTGAAGTTTTTACAGAATGCCAGCACCATATGGAGCGTGTGGCAGACCCGGTCAGTGAATTTGCTTTAATCCTGTTTGGAAGTCACCTCTTTGCCCCAACAAGTAATCTAGGACATTGATTTTCCCCTCTGCAATTTCACTTTTAAATGAGCCGTGTCTGTTCCTGGTTTATTTGTCTTTATTGATTATTTAAGTTAAGAATTCCATAAAATGTATCATTTATTGTATTTATCATTATTATTAATCTCATTGTCACAAATAATTGATTGTAAAGCATAAATACCATTCTGTTAGTAGAAACTGTACAGAGAAGTTTTACAGTATGTATATATTATATACACATTTTATTTTGTTAAAAACTTAATTTGATAATGGATATTTCAGACATATTCAAATTCAACAAATTTTGTGTTTAATGTTTTTGAAACTGAAGAGCATCAGAAAATCATTTTACTCTTTTGGAATTATATTTAAACTACATGTTGATACATATCTCTGACACTTATAATTTGAAAAGCAGAAAGTGTATATCATTTGAACAATGCACTGCATCTGTTTGTTTTCTTAAACATTGTGTATCCTGTACCCATTGTTCCTATTATAGATGTCCAGATATTGTGGAACAATGACAGGCTTTGAAGAAATGACAACTGCATGAGAATAAGATGATTTTGACACGAAATGTGTTCATTAAACATTTCCTTCTTTTGTATCATGAAAACCTTTTTGTTTGATATGTTTTATATTGGTTGATATTTGTTTGTATTTAAGCAGAAAAATTTAGAATTATATACTGAAGTAATAAGTTATGCCTGATATTTTTGGTGAGCAGACATTTTGCTGTAAGTAAATTAAAATTACTTTATTTAAAAAGGGACTGATACAATATAAAATTCAGACTGCTAGATGGCTTATATATTGTTGAAGTCATGTCCTGAATTTTATGTGTTATACGCTTTGAATGTTAGGGTAACGTATCCTACTACAGTGCTGCTACTGTACACCCCGTACACTACACCCAGTGGTCTCCTTCATGTTTTGTCTTTGGTTGTAAAGAGTAGTCCATACTAAGACTCTATATGCTTGGCATCTGTAGTATTAAGAAAGAGTTTGCTGCCAGTGCAGAATCTGGAATATGATGTCGACCTGTTGGTGAGCCCAGAAACCTCACTTGAATTCACGTTCACTGTAAAAAAAAAAAGTTTTATACAGTGCCATTTAAGGTGGCTACTCAAAGAATGACAGAATGACAACAACAATAAAAAATACACAAGTTATGCACAATGAGAATATACAATGAAAGGAGACACTAGACGGGGGTACTTAATACAGTAGGAGCAGAGGGGTAAAGAATAGAACCAATTAAGTAAAGGCTCTTCTAAAGAAGAAGGTTTTGAGTCTAGATTTGAAGGGGTTTACAGAAGGTGACTCTCTGATATCCTTGAGGATACAGTTCCAGAGCTTTGGGTCTTAACAGGAGAAGGCCATGAGACCCATAGAGTGTAGACAGGCTTGGGGGACAGATAAGAGAACAGAATTAGAAGAGTGAAGGTTGCGAGGTGGGGAGTAGGGCGCTAGGAGGTCAGGCAGGTACTGAGGTGCCAAGCCATGCAGAGCCTTATAGGTGAGCATGAGGACTGTGCAAAACGTGACAGGAAGCCAGTGCCAGGACTCCAGGATAGAAGTAATGAGATCACTTGCACAAGACCTGGTCAGGATTCTGGCTGCCAAATTTTGAACATACTGGAGTTTGTTCAATGTGCGTTCAGAAACCACAGCAAGTAGAGTATAACAGGACTCAATACAAATTGTAGAAGTCAAGATGTGCTTAAATTGGCAAATATAATCTGATGTTTTGTTACAGATGTCAGATTAGATTTCTTTCTGCTTTAATTTTGGCATTATGGAGCTGATCATAATTTAAACAAAAACCAGCACTGAATGTATATTTGTAGTCTAAGACGGTTGGACAAAACATTTTTGTTATCAGTATGAAGTTACTTAAGATTCTGCTTTGTATATTCTAAAGAAGTGCTATCGTTTATATAAATTGGAGTTCTGTTATGTTTAAGAGTGGATAGGAATGAAACTGAGCCTAAAATTGTTAAGCTTGACTTTGAATTTAGCTGTTGCAGCATCTGCCACAGAAAAATGTGAGACAAATCTAGCTATTGAGTTAGTCTTCCTGCCTCTCTGCCAAAATACCCACTACTCTGCATCTCAACGTGTTCTTGTTTTTGCATTGTAACTGCTCCCAGTTTTATGTCGGCAGTGTGGAGCATGGCAGGCTGTAGACGACATTACAGGCTCGCAGACAGTTTTTTTTTTTACCTTTTCATTACAATTGGTCATACTAATGATTAAACAGGTCATAGCTGAGTTTTCATTGTTCAGTGTAATTTTAATAAATATTTAATATTCTTACAGCCAATGCATTTGTACTCAGATAAGGGAGAGTAATATATGTCTTCTTAACCACACATTCTATATACTATAGTACATTATGCAATGGTATAGGATTGGAATTGATTATATGTAAAACTTGCTAATCATGCAAATGTCAAGACCCAACTGTATATTGTGTCTGCATAAAAGTGCTCATTTTCTTTTTCCATGGCACTATAGAAGCCCAATAGTACAGTTACTGTGTGTGTCCTGAAAAAAAACCAAACATAGCATTACTTTACAGGACATCTAAGCTCCTAACTACAGTTCTTCCACTGCTTCTTGAAATGACCTTATCTGACTGAGATGATACTTTTGTGTTCCCAACCATTATTAGTATGAAAATGTAAAAATAATTCAATCATTTCTAATAACATAATATATAAAGCTTTATAAAGTGAGTCTGTGCAGGTCTAATTATTAGCTCTTCACTAGTTTAATTCTTCACTAAACTTAACTAGTTTAATTAATCTATAATTTATTTGAAACATGATTCTCTGAACGAGTTTCTTCCATTGTAGTTCTGTATGTGCTATTATATTATGATTAAAAATATTTTAAATGCTTTACTCTTCTTTGAGAATTTTAAGTGTGTGAATTTGACTTCGATAATTATAAATTTGTAAAGTAATATGCTGGATATCAGCTAGAGGTGGTGTACCTCAGAATGTCTTTATCATCTGTACTTCAGTCTGTTCTCTTTTATATGGAAAAAAATTATGCTTCAGGTGTGAAAATAATACCATGGTCATAGCACTAGAACTTAGGTCTGATGGTAAAATGGCCCTATGTCTTTATCCCTACTGTCTACATAGACAGAAAATTTTGTCACAGAAGTCTCCAAAGTATTATCCTTAGTCTAAATATCAAAGGTCAATGTCTTAATGTTCAAGACATTACTTTATGATTTCTGTTTGTGGTGTTTTGGTAAATTCAAAGTTTAAAGCAGAAAGTTGCACGTGAAAAGCATTATTATTTATTTTTAACTGGCACCTTTTTGTTCTTTTGTAGTCTGGGAAAAATCTAAAGGGACTAGGTGGAAGACATCCTCTAGAAAAAAAACAATCAGTGACTCAAACGTTGTTCAGGAACAATTATTCCTGTATCTGATAGCTTTAACAGAAGTTGAAATGTTGAACATACAGTTTCTCATAAGAAAATTTCAATTCTCCTGAGGTCAAGTAGAAAACAACCTGTGAACTCACTTTGGTGAAATTTATAAACATTATTATTATTTTTTATATAATAAAACTGATCTTGGTTGGCATTCTTTAGAATACCAAGTAATTGGAAGTAATGTTATTCTTTAAATATGGTATACAGTTGTATGCAAAAGTTTGGGCACCCCTGGCCAAATTACGTGTTTTGTTGATTTTCTAAATGAAAAGAAGTTTACATAGCCTCTACGGTGAACAAACATATTTCTACAAATTTTAATGCAGAGTTACTATTTGTTTGCTGGATTTAACAGATTGTAAAAAAAAAACAGTAAATGTGGCATTTGCAAAAATTTGGGCACCCTATCAGTCAGTGCTTAGTAACACCCCTTTTGGCAGAAATCACAGCCTTCAAATGTTTCTTGTAGCCAGCCAACAGTCTTTCTGTGCTTGCTTTAGGAATTTGTTTTCATTCTTCCTTGCAGAACGTTTCTAGTTCAAATATTCTTAGGTTGTCTTGCATGCACTGCATGTTTAAGATCTACCCACAGTTTTTCAATAATATTCAAGTCTGGGGACAGTGAAGGCTATTCCAAAACCTTAATCTTTCCTTTCTTGAAGTAGTTCATGGTTGATTTTGAGGTATGTTTTAGATCATTGTCTTGTTTTTTCAGCTTCAGCTTCTTCAGTGACTGTGGGACTTTACCTTCCAGGACTTGTTGATACTAGATAACAGAATCCATTCTTCCCTCTACCTGCACAATATTTCCTGTGCCCCTGGCTGCCACACAACCCCAAAGTATAATAGATCCATCCCCATGCTTTACAGTTGGCAAAGTGTTCTTTTCTTCAAATGCGTCTTCTTTTCTCCAAACGTACCTTTGTTGATTGTAGCCAAAGAGTTCAATCTTTACTTCATCAGATCACAGCACTTGGTTTCAAAATGCCTTTGGCTTATATAAGTGTTGTGTTGCATAATGCAGATGTTGACTTTGTGATGAAATCGCAATTAAGGTTTCCTTCTGATGATTCTTCCATGCAGATTATGTTTGTGCAAGCAACGTTACACAGTGGACCGGTGCACCACTACTCCCGTGCCAGCTTAACCTTCCTGCAGGTCCTTTGCAGTGATATGGGAGTTTTGCTTTGCATTCCTGAACAGTCTACGAGCAGTTCTATCAGAGATTTTTCTTGGTCTTCTAGATCTTGTCTTGACTTCAGTTCTCCTTAACTTCCATTTCTTAATGACATTTCAGACAGTGGAAATTGCGAGCAGGAAGTGTTTAGATATCTTTTTATAGCCTTCCCCTGTTTCGTAAGACTCAATTATCTTTATTTTCTGATCCTCAGTCAGGTGCTTACAGGAGCCCATGTTTGTTGAGTGTAAGAATAACACCCTGAGAGGTTCGAAGAGTCAGATAATTTATTTAAGGTCTGGAATTTTCATCACCTGACTTAGATTAAGGCCTAACGAGTCAATTAAATTGTGAGACCTTACAAAAAAATAGTGGATCAACCAAACTTTTACACATGCCACATTTACTGTTTTTTTTTTCAATCTGTGAAATTCAGCAAATAAATAGTGCGCATTAAAATTTGCAGAAATATGTCAACTTTAAGTTTGTTTGCTGCAGAGGTTGTGTTAACTTCTTTTCACTTAGAAAATCAAAAGAACTTGTAATTTGTCCACGGGTGCCCAAACTTTTGCATACAACTGTATGTGTAAATATGTTCTTTGTAAGTAGTAATATTTTAAGGTTTGGAAGGTCCTAGGTATTCAAAAACTTTCAGTGTTGTGGATAAACAAGCACCCAAATGACATCTATATATATTGTCATAATATATTTTTTTATTCATATTTAAAAATCATAATCTTGCCTTTGAAAATGAATAGGATTTTTATGACCAATTTCAAACAATAAACTATTAAACAAAACAGATATTTTTAAAGGTGATTTAAGGTAAGTTTTATTCCTTTATCAATCATTGTTAAATGGCAGCTTTATACTCGATTGCATGTGTCAAAGAAAACTCAGTCTTCACTCAGGTTAGGAGATTGTCAAACAGAGATCTTTAATACAATCAGCTGAAGGGGAGCATATCACAGAGAAAGGGTTTCCCCTAGCACTCAAGACATGCTCACTGGACTGAAGTTATACTTTCCTTTTTATACATTAAAAGTAGGCAAGACTTTAACATATCAAAGGAATATACAGGGAAAGCGGCAGTGTCAGAAGTCAAACAAACAGGACAGGGGGATGCCATTTGGCATCCTCCAATCTGTTTCATTTCTCTCTGGTTGAATGGGTTCAAGTTCAAGTTCAAGTTTATTGTCATTACACTCATATACATGGTATATGGTATAACGAAATGCTATTTAGCTAGCTCTTGGACATAAGTAGTACAAAGAGAAAAAAAAACAACAACAACAACAATACAATTGTGTAGCAAAAGAAAGACAGAGACAACAGGCAGTGTGCGAAAAACAACAACAGACGATGTGCAAAAAAACAACAACAGGCAATGTGCAAAAAACAACAACAGGCAATGTGCAAAACAACAAAAAGGTAATAGGTTATGTGCAAAAATATGCATCAACAGAATAAAATAAAGGGATAGAAATTATGGGGAGTGAGCTTTTGACATGTATGGTAGAGGTAGATTTTCAATGTGTGTTTGGGTTTTTGGTAAGAAAGAAAGGAAGAAGGCATTGTGAGGTTCAGATCATAGGTGAGAAGTGAGGTGAGGTGAGAGTGAGAGTGAGAGAGGCTGGGAATTTAACAGTTTGATAGTGCGGGGGTAAAAACTGTCTCTGAGTCTGGTAGTCCGGGCCCGAATGCTCCGGTACCGTTTTCCAGATGGTAGCAGATCATAAAGTCTGTAGCTGGGGAGTGTGGGGTCTTTGATTATGCTTAGAGCTTTCCTCAAGCACCGTCTGTCATAAATGTCCTGTATAGATGGGATGGACTGGGCAGTTTTCGCCACCCGCTGTAGGGCTTTGCGGTCAGCAGCACTGCAGTTGCCATACCACACTGTGATGCAGCCTGTCAGTGTGCTTTCTGTAGTGCATCTGTAAAAGTTAGTGAGGATCTGGGGACATATCTTAGCCTTCTTCAACCATCTTAGGAAGTACAGGCGCTGTTGCGCTTTCTTGATCAGACAGGTGGTGTTGAGAGACCATGTGAGGTCCTCGGTGATATGGACACCAAGGAATTTAAAGTTACTGACCCTTTCCACTTCAGTCCCGTTGATGTGGATAGGGGCATGTCCTGTTTGCAGTTTCCTGAAATCAACGATCAGCTCCTTGGTTTTGCTGACGTTGAGGGTGAGGTTGTTGTCATCACACCATGTTGTAAGGAGATTGACCTCCTCCCTGTAGGCCCTCTCATCATTGTCTGTGATCAGACCTACAACTGTGGTGTCATCGGCAAACTTGATGATGGAGTTGGTGTTGTGTTTGGCCTTACAGTCGTGGGTATAGAGGGAGTAGAGCAATGGACTAAGCACACACCCCTGGGGGACCCCAGTGTTCAGAGTTAGTGTGCCGGAGGTGTGGTTTCCAAGCCTGACAGCCTGAGGTCTGCCTGTCAGAAAGTCCCGAATCCAGTTGCAGAGGGTGGTTTTGAGACCCAGTGCACTGAGTTTCTTGACAAGTTTCTCTGGGATGATAGTGTTAAAAGCTGAGCTGAAGTCGATGAATAGTAGTCTTGTGTATGTGTTCTTTTTGTCCAGATGGGATAGGGCCGTGTGTGTGGCAATGGAGATTGCGTCATCTGTGGATCTGTTGGACCGGTAGGCAAACTGGTACGGGTCCACTGTGTTTGGGATGGTGTCCTTAATGTGCTTCATGACCAGCCTCTCGAAGCACTTCATGATGACAGGTGTTAGTGCCACTGGTTGGTAGTCATTAAGACATGTCACTGTGGTTTTCTTTGGTATTGGGATGATGGTGGTTGTCTTGAAGCAGGTGGGGACTACGGCTTGGGCCAGTTGAAAATGTCTGTGAATACACCCGCCAGTTGATTGGCACAGGCTCTGAGGACACGACTGGGTATGCCGTCGGGTCCTGCAGCCTTGCGTGTGTTCACTTTTAGCAGAGATCCCCTCACCTCATCTGCAGACAGTGAGAGCAGCTGGTCAGCTGCGGAGGGTGCAGTTCTGATGACTGGTTCTGTTGTTGGCTTCAAACCGAGCATAGAAGGTGTTGAGCTCGTTAGGCATGGAGGCATCATGGGCAGGTGCACAGATGTTCTTCCTCTTGTAGTCTGTGAGGGCCTGTATACCTTGCCACATGCGCCTTGGGTCATTAGTGGTGAAGTGTTCCTCTAATTCCTGTTTGAGCGTGTTTTTTGCATGTTTAATACCATTGTTAAGATTGATCCTGGCTGACCTTAGTTCTGATTTATTGCCCGATTTGAATGCTGCATCCCTTGCTTTGATTAGGGTGCGAACCTCACTGTTCATCCATGGTTTCTGGTTAGGAAAGGTTCTTATTTCTTTTGTGAGTGTGACATCGTCAGCACATTTCCTGATGTAGCTAGTGACTGACGATGCATATTCCTGTATGTCGGTGTATGATCCCTGTGTGGCTGCCTCTTTAAACACATTCCAGTCAGTGCATTCAAAACAGTCCTGCAGGACCGATTCAGCTCCTTCAGGCCACACTTTCACTGTCCGGAGCGCTGGTTTCACGCGCCTGTGCAGCTGTCTGTATGCCGGGAGGAGAAACAGAGTGATGTGGTCTGAATTTCCACAGAATCACAGGCTTTAGTTTGCACCTAAGACAGCGGTCTTAGGTGCGAACAGAAAACCTTTCCCGCGCATAGTCACTGTCCTGACCTTTTGACTCGGTCTTCCACACATGTATTTGTAAATTACTGTGAAGATCTTTGATACAGTAGATTATTGTTAACTCAGCTTCCAACATTTTCTGGAAGTCATGGAAATCCCTTAAAAATCTATCGGACAGTATAAATAAATATTGTATTTCTCATTAAACACATTATAAATGTAATGTACAGTGTCTTGCAAAAGTTTTCAGCCTCTTCTTGAATGGTGTTCCATTTTGTAAAATTACAAAGTTATGCAGATGAACATGTTGACATGCGGAAATGCTGTCATATCAAGTTAAGCCCATGGGGAGGACTGTAAACAAGGTTCCAAGTCTTGATCAACAAAGTACTGAGCAGACAGGTTGCCAATAATCACTACTAGTTAAATTCTGTAGCATCTAGACACTCCTCTCTAGACCATCATGGTTGTATTTATGGACTGTAAATGTATGGACTGTTTTTGTTTTTAACAATGTGCTGTATTGGAAACCTCTGAACACCATACTGTCCCTAAAAGCCAGAGGACAAGTGACACTACAATGACTAAGTCAAGCTTCCAGCATACCCTTGTCACTGTTTTTTTCTGTTATAAATTTACAAGTGGGTGGACATTGGTTTCTGTGTTTTTCTTAATTTTCACCAGGCTTGACATTCTTCACTTTAAATAACCTCATTATCTGTGACCACCTAAAAGTCTCACTAGTAAGGTCATTTGGTGCTTATGCAACAGTCAAACCAACTCAAGTTAATTTGTCATGAACAATGAATTGCAATGATTCAAATTGATTAAATTATTAAAAATGTTTAATCAATATTCAGTACCCATATAGAGTGTAAACAGGATGTTAATTTTCTTTTATTAATCTGTATTTTATAGAAGAAACATGCTGAGAATGCATTCAGAGTAATACCAATTTGAAATGATAACCAGATCTGACTCCTGTCGATTATGAACTTGTTTTTCCCTTAGCCATATTAAAACAAATGTAAAATTTTGTTTAAACTTGAAAATAATAACACATTTAGAAATGGCAAGTATCAATAGACAAATTAGCTGTTGCAGGACAGTAGTGACATGACTTAAAATTGCCTTCCGTTTTAACTATATAATTCTTCCTGTTCGTACACTAGCATCTCTAAACATTCAACAGCTTGCCATTCATTTACTGTCCCCTAAATCATTTATTTTCAATTTTAGTTTTTATGTTCAACATCTTTTGGTTAACTGACAAGCACATGACTACAAAATAGTTTCTGAAAAACAGGTACCTAATTACAATTAGAAGAATGAAGAAAAACCTAGGTATAATAATAAATGACAGAAAAACAAAGAAAAGAAAAACAGCAGGAACAGTTAAATTAAAACCAGGAAATGCAGGTTTTAAAATGTTTTTAAACAACTTTTAAAAATGTACAGACACTGGGAGTCTCATACGGTCTTCTACATAACTGTAGGATACCCCATCACAAAATACTAAAATGAGAAAAGCTTGTAGGGTGGGCTGTAATAACACAGAAAGTCTTTAAGTTGTCAAGGAGATCCTTGCCAACTAAAGAGCTTTATAAGAGAATTATTTTAAATCCTAAACCTTATAGGGAGCAAATAGAGGAAGGACAAAACAAGAGTGGTATGCTTGTAAGGTTTAGTTCTGATTATAATTCTAACATCTGAATTTTAACATACAAAGGCCTCTGGATATTATGAGCCAGAAAACAGTGCATTGCTGTAATCCTGTCGAGAACAATTGATGTCAAGGATTGTTCATCAACTTCTGACTGGATGAGAGGAAATTAAAGAATAAAATTACACAGTTGAAAAATGGAGACAATTTCATTATTTTAAACATGATTTTCAGTGGTTAAGAAAAACACCAAAATTGTTCACCTGGTTGATTGGCCTAATCTGCAAACCATTGATGATTATATTCTAGTAATTTATGTTACACAGTTTGTGTTGAGACTCCTGTAGCATCACACTATTGAGCTGTATCCAAACATGTTGGCTTCCAAACATAAATATCCTGTAATTTTTTTAATATTATAAATGGTCTTTGCAAACTTTACTTAATTTTATTTTTCAGGAAGATCTCAACCTCCAATTCCAAAGTAGAAGATATGCCATTGTATGCCATGAAACTAGGTAATTTATGTATTTATCAAGTAATATTTTTTCATCTTTCCATTACTGTGATTTAATTGCAGAGGTATAACAAATCAAAAACTACAGAATTAACATTATACAAATGATACTAGAGAAAAATTAGGAAATTACTGTAAAAAGACAATAGATATGCACTGAGGGTTTCCTGCTGGTTGAGCTCATATATTAATATTAATATTGATATTGATTAATATTATAATATTCTTAATTATACTGTATGTAATTTGGTAGATACAATTTTTAAAAACACATATTAATAGAATGACATAAAACATGGTGCAGGTTGTATTAATACTTTCCATGTTAGCAAAGTTTTTGTCTGCTGATTTCAGGGCTGGACTTTTTACAGCTGTAGAAAATGTATTTTACATTAGAAGTTTACACGAAAAGCTATAAAGTAATTGGTGCCTGTCTTCAATTCAATGACTCTGAATTTGAACCTTTGATATGTGAAGAAAATTATCCAAGACTATACAGCTGTACAATTAAATTGCCCACCACTGCTCTTCAGCTTTTTTATAGTCCAATTTGAAGAGGAGCAGAAACCTATAATTTTACTCCTTTCTGGATGGTGCAAATTTACTACCATTTTTAAAGCGAGCACAGGAACAGGAATAACAGATGCAACATGCCAGAAGGTTCAGTTTTCACTCAAACAATGACAAATCGGTAGAACACCATTAACCTCAGAGCTTCTTAATCATACACTATACCAATGATTGCCAACCTTGGTCCTGTAGTACCCAAGTCTGCTGGTTTTCATTCCAAATGAACATTAAGGCTTGTGCTAATGCCTTTAATTGATGTTTGCTTGTTTAGACTTTTATTAAATTCAAGTCACTCTAATGCGCTCTAAATTCAAGTGCATTGGTCCAACAATTTCAACATGTAAAACACTAAAACAATTAAAAAATAAACCTCCTGTAGGACTGGAAGAACTGAAATTAAATAAATTAGACTGCGATCAAAAACTTGGCGGGAACACTGATCAGTAGTATAAGCCAGGAATAAGGTTGAGATCCACAACACAGTACTGTTACTGACATTCAGTCAGTATTTAAACAGGTTTAGATTACATCAATGATTAACTGGGGTCAAGTGGCATATGCAGTGTTCTTAGGTAATTCAAGAATTGTTCTAGACTGCTAAAATATTTGTGGTATACTGTGATGTTATGTGAGAGATTATAGTCTGTAGTGGTTCCTGATTTCACATCCATTAGGGTAATTATTTTTTGTCCATTAAGAAAATATTAACATATAGGATAAAAATGTGGTACAGGTTATATTAACACTTTCTGTGTTAGATAGCAAAGTTTTTGTCCCCTGACTTCAGGGTAGGGCTTCCACTTTTTGCAGCTGTAGAAAATGCATTTGAAGTTACAGGTAGTTATGAAGTTTAATGAAGTTAAACATATATCAATGTTTCGGTTTTGTGCCATTATGATCATCAACATGTTTGATTGGCCCCATAGAACCTTGTGATGAATGGTCACAGAAGTCATAACAAAAATGAAAAACAAGTGTCCAATAATTACATGGTCCGGAAAGATGAGGAAATCTAGTTTTCAAAAAACAGCTTTGCAGGGAAGTCAGCAGTTTTGAAATAAAATTTAAGAAAAACTCAATCTGTTGAACACCACACAGACTAGAAAATGTTGTATTTACAATCAGAACTAAACAAAGCCTGATACGCCATGAATGCCAGATTAAATATGCTAAACTCTGACCATGGCCTTCTTTGATAAGCAGGTTAGAATCAATTTGAAATAGAGGCCATGTCTGGACCTTTGTAGTCTACATACAAAGTAAGTAGCCTTATTAATACTAATGCATCCGAAACACAAATGTTCACTTCCTGTGGTTCTCTACTTCTGTCCAATTGCAGGGCTCCTGTTTGATGATGTCATTGATCACAGGAACACATCTTTGCATAATGAGTGCAAAGCACATACACACACATTTCCTTCAAACCCCACCTTAAAGTTTGGAGCAAACTCAGTGACTTAACCACCATTGGTCTCAGTGAAACTGAACATAGGCTTACAAATGGCTACAAACGTATAAAGGGCTTTTATAATGTAATTAATTTCTATTTAAATACTCTATGTTGTTAATTGTGTTATGCAATGTTAGCTGAATATCCTCTATGTTTTGTGATTATATTTGGTCTGCATGATTTTTGAATAGTCTACATAGTTTTGCCTAATTTCACAACACAGAAGGAGAAATGTGGCTCACAGTTACTGTGCTATATTGCATTCAGTCACTGCCCTGCATGTTTTCAGCTTTTGTGGCAAGAAATGTATGAATGAAAGCAATGGGAATAGTTTACTTAATGCAATGCCTGTTTTATATAAAGATAATTTATTATTATTTTTTAAACTAAGTAGTTTAAATAAATGATAATGATATATTGAAAGTGTTATTGGTTTCCATGCTTGTAGTTTTTTTTTTTAATGACATAAGACACCAGAGAAAGCAGTTATTTGGTTCATTTGTATCCACGGCACATTTGTCATGTTCTTTGTCCATTGTTATTTTATTGTATTATCTATTTTTAACTTAGAAGAAAACCAGGCAATCCATTTTTTAACAAAATAAAATTAGGGAATTTGATTGTTTTTAAATTGGATTATTGACATTTTATTTTGTGTTTCATCATTTTTCAGATGATATCAATGATGAAGAGGACCTTCGAGGGGTTATCAGTGTGCCTGTAATTTCAAATGCAGCTCAGCTCCGTGTAAATTCAAATCCAATAGATATAAATCTTGCAAGTGTACGCCTTCAGTTTTTGTCTTTTCTCTTTACTTTATTTTCTTTTTTGTTAATGGACCATTGCTGGAAATTTCAGTGTTTTTATACTTGAATATAAAGCTCTGAACAATTATGTTAACCACTGCATGAGGCAGTGGTGAGGAAGTGGACTGGGAGGTTGTGGGTTCAAATCCCAGGTGTGATACAACTGTAAAACCAGTGAGCCATTGCACTTCACTAAGATTTCTCCAATACCGTATTTTCTTCACTTTATTACTGTGATGGAGAATTTGTTCTCAATTTTTTTTAAATGGTAAAGCATTTAAAATTAAAGCATTTAAGCTGAGATTTATAGAAATCATCTCAATTTGTAAACATTTTTTTACACAGTTTTTTTTTTATTTCAGGACCTCAAGGGACTTCTGTTTGGTTCCAGTTTGAATTGTTTTAATGAAGAGTGGAAGGCTCAAAGTTTTACATTTTCTGAGATTCCCCAGCTGAAATATGGCATTGTGCAGAAAAAGGTAATTCAGTGTGATTTATGTGGATATAACTGGTTTTCGTTGTATTACTCTTATTTAGTTACAGGTTTTCTTGACCTGAATGTGTTGTTTTCATGTTTATAATTTGTCTCCAATCCAGATACAGTACATTACAATAGGTTCAACCTACTGAGTTGATAAAAATGTACATATTTACAAGAATACTATATAGTATTTTAGAATAATACATAATATACAGTAAGTTTAAAATGCATTTTTTTAGTTTATCTGTACAAGGAGCACTACAGTTCCTAATTTATATCAGTGATCTGCACAAACAGAATTCAAAACGACACTGAAAATATATAGGATGGAGTAAACACCTGGCAAATGACACTTAATATAGACACATACTGAACATTATAAACAGCAAAAACATAAACTGTAAGTCAAAATGGAAAATGAAGACTTTATGAAAAATCTTTATTTTGAACATATTATTTGCATCAGCCTTCAAGATAATAAGGGAAAGCAATTAAAAAGTTAAACAGTCAATAGTGAAACATGAACCAGATGGCACAATTAGAAACTATGTAAAAGTGCATTTAAAACTGAAAACAAAATGCCCTTTTTTACACTTAGATTTGTGGGACTTCAGAACAAGGTACCCAGCTGTGTAGTTGAAGCCCATGCTTTAGCCGTGTCCCAATGTGCACACTTGCGATCTTGCGCCGTTTGTATGTGCGTTTTTGCTCATGTCTGCAAGGTCTTAGGGTGTCCCATTTCTAAATTTGTGTTCCACAAGGGTGTTCATGGGTGCTCCCAATTCGCCCCTATTGCACCCTTCTCTGAAGTTCACATTGGAAGGGAATTACTCCCAACTGTGTGGAATGGTGACGTTTCATGTTCTAGCCATTCAAACAGGAGAGAAATTGCCACAGAGAATACAATATTCAATTGTTAGTTAAATGTTTTACAGTTTTAAAACTCATTTTATGCAAAAAGAAATTTGCATTAGGCTACTTTAGATTCATACTGTATGTATTCTAGGTATTAAGTTTTGACATAAAGCTTTTATTTTGTCGTCCGATTTCAACAGATGAATATTCGTTTACCTGTGGTGTATTTTGTACTCTGAATACTTAATAGTCCACATACTGTATTTAATAGTACAAAGCTTTGAAGTTTACCTTACATAATTTACTTTGAATGTGAATTAACGCATTATGTCATGTTTGTCGTGCTGTCATTTTTGTACTAGTGGTATGAAATGTATTTAGTAATACAAAGCTTTGAATAAACAGTGGTATTGCCAAGTTTTCCTTAGTTTACTTTGCCTGTTTTGTGTCAAGGCTGCAAAACATAAATGAAAACGATATGACATTACTTTTGTGGAAGGATAGGTGAGATAAAATTCAATTTTGTCAAACTGTGAATGGAGGCACTTAGCATGAGGGTTTCCCATTGCCCTTCTTATAATGCTGCACCTTCAATTACTTGTGCGCTTTAAGTCCACATTTGTGTTTTTTCACAAAAGTGCGGACTTGGAGGAAGGGCTTAGGGTGACAGTAAGGACACGGCCCTTGTCTTCTTTTAAGAAATGGCCAGATGTGATCCTTGGATCAGTTACCTTTGGCTACTACCAAAAGGATTAGATGGGCTGAATATTTTCTTGAGGTTTATATTTCTAATTTCAGTGTTTTCTGATACACAGTAGTGTATAAGGTAGAAAAAAATAATTAAGCTTCAACGGCACGGCAACATTCCCCCTATCACTCATAGCCCAAAGACTATGGTTTCCCAGTCATGCAGATTTGAAGCATAGTGTTTCAGCTGTTTCTTTAGCTGGATTTAGCAGCTCTAGTCAAGTTTTCTACTGCTTTCCTAGTCTTCTTGGATTTCTGACAGGATAACTTCCTAATCAGTCTAGCAGTCACCAACACAACTTCCACTTGAGAATTACACCTACATTCTAACCTTTAGAGCAAGACCAGGACTCCTAACCTTTCAAATGAATCCACTAGCGAGAGCTAGTTGTGCTCCTCTCCTCTTGCTCCCCTTCCATAACCTTGAGCAAAACCATTCCTGGAGAGTGTTCCCTGGATGGTGTCTAGACATGACCATTAACTCAAAATCAAACTTTTCTAGCCTTCCCAACTGAAGCATTGCCATAACCCCATACTATCTCTGGGCAGTACCCAAGAGATAGACTGTTGTTAACTGGGTGACTCTCACCATGAGCTTCTTTCAACCCATTTAAAGAGAGTGATACCCACTAACAGCTTCAGGACACGTTGCGACCATGTACAAATTAATGTTCCTGCACCATTCTCTTTAAAACCCTAAACCCTAAATGTGATTTAGATCACATAATGATCTAAAAACCCTTCTGACATGCTAAAAGTAATAAAACCCTAAAATGTGATGGCTGCTCTGTTACAGTTATAAAGTTAAACTGTTATAATCCATGGCAAGATATAAGCAGCTATGCTAATAATGATCAGAAAATATTTGACATATTTTGGGTATAACAAATGAGAGCATGCCATTTGGCTTATTTTGTATGTGATTGTTTAGTACTGTATCTAAGCAGTCCTAAAATGTCATCCAGGCACTTTTATGAAAATATCCAGACTTTGTGCCTTAACCACCTATCTGATAAACTAAATGTTTAGACACCAGCAAACCTTTATGTAAAGATGTTTTTCCTTTTCCCCATTTCTAAATCAGTTAAAAAAATGTGCATGGGTCATGTCTGTTCAATAAAGTGTCAAAGCACCTGTTGCAGAAAAAAAGTCCCTTCCCTATTAATAAAATTAAGAATACGTTTTGGTTATAATTAAAAAAATTATTTTTGCTTACAGTAGTATATACTGTATATGGATCAATTTTGTTCTCAATCTCCTTTGTTCTATGCTGAAGAAATGTTGTTCCTTTAACCTGTACAATCCCATGAGAACCGGAATGATTCTTGCGTTCTTCTTTGAACTCTTTCTAAGACTATAACATCCTCTTTGACGTCTAGTGACTAAAACTGGAGACAGTATTCTAAATGAGCTGTTAGTGAAGGATTGTAAACCCTGAGCATAACTTCCCTTGATTTAAATCCCACACTTCTTTCTGCATACCCAGATATTGTATTAGCTTTTTTATTGCTTCCCTGTATTGTCATGATAAGGACATAGCAAAATCCACAAACACCCAGATCCCTTTTCATGCATAGCTTCCTGCAACTCAGAAATGTTCCGACTTCTTGCTTGATCACTTTACTCTTGTCAACATTAATTGTGATTTGCCTGTTGTCTACTCAATCTATGATTTTGCCTATGAAGTCCCCTGCAGCTACTTCTGTTTACCACTCACATATTTTGTATAATCTGGAACTATGACTAATTTTCTAAGTATTCTAGAATCTGTATTATTGATATTCATTATTATGAGTAATGGGTCCTATCAAATCCCTGCTGTACACCATTGCCAATCATCAGCCTAATTGTGCCACATAAAAGAATTTCTTGATTTGAAGCGGTTCTCAATCCATGTGGATGTATTACCATAAATTGATATAGGTTTTAATAGGAGAATTTATTTAAGGGGACCTCATTCATAGTTTTCTGGAAATCTAAATACAACATATTAGCTTTATTAAGTATTCTAATAACATAGTTTAATAAGACCATCAAATCCATGTTGGCTGACTGCTGATACTGTATTTGCTGATAGTTTGAACATTTCCTCCTAGTTTAGCTGTACCTACAGTTTCCATATGCCTGCAGCCATATCACCCTGCAACTCACAACTGGCAGCCCACTGAAGCTAAGCAGGTGTGAGCCTGGTCAGTACCTGGATGAGAGACCTCTTGGGAAAAACTAAGGTTGCTGCTGGAAGCGGTGTTAGCGGGGACAGCAGGGGGCGCTCACCCTGCGGTCTATGTGGGTCCTAATGCCCCAGCATAGTGACGGGGACACTATACTGTAAACAGGCGCCGTCCTTTGGATGAGATGTAAAACCAAGGTCCTGACTCTCTGTGGTCATTAAAAATCCCAGGATGTTTCTCGAAAAGAGTAGGGGTGTAACCCCGGCGTCCTGGCCAAATTTCCCATTGGCCCTTACCAATCATGGCCTCCTAATAATCCCCATCTATGAATTGGCTCCTTCTCCCTACTAATAGCTGATGTGATAGCTGAATAGTTCTGGCGCACTATGGCTGCCCTCGCATCATCCAGGCAGAACCTGCACATTGGTGGTGGTGAAGGGAAGTCCCCATTACCTGTAAAGCGCTTTGAGTGGAGTGTCCAGAAAAGCGCTATATAAGTGTAAGCAATTATTATTATTATTATTATAATCTTTGACAGTAATAGAAGTAAAACTAATTGGCTTATAGTTTAATGCCTAAATTTGCATTTATATAGTCTTTACAGCTTCCATCCTAAGTTGTAGTTGAAATTTCACACTTAAAGTTCAGTAAATGACACCATCAGGCCCTTAATGATTAATTAGTTTTAAGCTGTCCTACTCCGTGTAATACCTCACTATCAGTTATGTTGAATTTCTTAAATAATGGAGCATTAGCAAAGTAGCTATTAACAGCTAAATATGGTATTTTATTTTTAATGCTTTGTTTTCAGCAGCTTTAGAGTAAAATATAGCAAGTAATTTAAGTTGCACTGATTCATATAAATTTATTCTGATGTACCCTACATATGTCACTTTGGTCGCTTCAAAAACTTTACATGCATTCACATCACTTTAAAAAACCGCTTATCTAATTCAGGCTAAATAGACCCTGGATGGTACACCAATTATTCTTTACCATCCATCCATTTTCTAAACCTCTTCATCCAGTATAGGGTCGGGGGGTGGGACAGAGCCTAACCCAGTAATCAATAGGTGCTAGGCGGTATACATCCTGGACAGGACACCAGTCTATCACAGAGCACAAACTTACACCAGGTCCAGTTTTACAGAAGCCCATTTTACTAGCGTGTCTTTGAACTGTGAGAGGAAACTGGAAGATTCGGAGGAAACCCACATACCCAGGGAGAACCTATCCCCGCAAACAGTATCCCAGGAATTGAACCCAGGGCCCCAGCACTGCAAGGCAGCAATGCTAACCATTGTGCCATCATGCTAAATACTGTGGAAATAACTCAACATTGACAGTTTTAAACTGAGACAAATAAGCCTGCATATGAGGTGTGAGGTTATTGTAGATCCTGTACATGCAGCCAACTCACTATGTTATTTCACCTGATCTGTGCCCAACAGCGCCAGCTGCTGTCTGCATCCACACAGGCTTTATGTGATTTCGCTTCACTGCAGTCTTACTGTGACTTCTCTGTAACTACTCGACCCAACTTTCCTCTCAGAATACTGTGACTCTGAGGGAAGTATAATTGAATTTATATACAATTTTAAAACATATGACAATGCTAACTAAAATATGAAACTAAACTAGAGAATCAAATTTTACAATCAAATTAACAAATAGAAATAATATGAATTGAAACAAATCAAATAATAATTTAATAAAAAATACAAATAATCTACTGATGAATACATTATGTGCATGCTGAGATTTTATGCCTAAAAAATATTGGTTCATTTAATTCTAATTTGAAGACAGATGTTTTCAAAATATATAAATGATAACAGTTATAAAGTTATCAATTGAAACAGTGGTAGTACCACATTAACCAAAGTTACCAATAAGTACAGTAGGTAAAAACTTTTTCCAGTTCTAGAATCATTATTAGTTTGAATAGTAGTGAAGCTGGTGCTATCAATAGAACATCAGTTAGTAATATTTTCTCTACTCTTTCATTATTAGTGATTGCTTCATTAAGAACTTCAATAAATTAAAACATAACAATTATTGTTTTTATGTTACAAAAACATTTTGTAATGTTTTGTAATTTTCTATGCTTCACAGAGGAAAAACAAAATATGACTTTTCAAACATTTTGTGTTGGCTTTATAACCTATCTATGATTTCATTAGGTTTCAAAACACAACACTCTCAAAATTTAAATGAATAACCCTATCAAGGCAAGAATCCAAACAGTTTAAAAAGCTTTTCTTTTTCTCTGCTTGGGGTTGGTATTCTAACCCCAAAAAGTGGATTAAATGCCTTGGCATCTTTTTTTATGTAGATCTAGAGCAGACAACTCCATCATAGAGTGATGTTTTAAATAAGTCTTAAAAACAATATTTTCAACCACAGTGATGCTGAATATCAGTAATGTGATATTTTTCATCAGGTTTGTTAATGTACTGGATTACATAAAATATTTTTGTTAACTATTGTAGAATTCACATAAAGTGAAATACACTTTACAAGTGGAAAGGTGCAAACATTTTTCACTTTAATATCTGAATTGTAAACAATCAAAATTTAAATTTGAAATCTGGATTAAAAAAATAAAAATTCCATTCTAATTACCACAAGAAAATTTAGGATGATTGCGCTACATTGAATTACCTAGATCAATAGCTGTTGTGCATTTTTGCATTTCTGGACAAGTCTATTATTGCATATTATCATGAAAGGATTTATCGTATTTCTGTTTATTCAATTATTCAACAATGTCTTCTGTATTTAAGCACAATTTTATATAAGTTGATTATAATAAGAATAAACAATTCTAATGATATTTATATATGATAATTCTAATAATAATAATGCTACATAAAGATGATAACAATTTCAATGATCATTTATCATTGAAAACAATGTTTTAATAAAAAATTAAGTTTTTTTAAATCTGGTTTTGTTATTATACAGTATTGTATTGTATTGGCACCATGTTTTTTATAAGCAAAATGCTAATGCTGCTTTGATTTTGCTGAATATAAAATCGTAGTATGTGACTGGAAAGGAATTTAAATATTAAGGGAATAAAGTATTCTTAAAACTGCAAAACAAAGTGAAAAGAATGTCTTGCTTTTTCTAAGGGTGGCCCTTGTGGAGTACTGGCATCTGTCCAGGCCTGTGTCTTGCAAAAGCTTCTGTTTGAGGACACAAGCACTAGCTCTGGAACCAAGTGAGTCCCTGCTTTACCAAAACATTACTGAACCTTCTCACACCCTGATCAACACAATAGTAAGAAGCCTTTCTAAGTCTTGTATTGTAGGACTCTGACACTTATACTAAAAGAATTGTCTATTGATTTATTCTCGTTCATTGAGCCAGGGTTCTAGGGGTATTGGAAGGCAGACATTGTCAATTCACAATGACATGGAAAGACTAGCTTTTTATCAGACCTGGTCCGTTTTGATCAAATGGAATTCAGAATGAATTTATTTAATCTTTAAATAAGGCCAAATTTGCTGTGCTCTTTGTGTTATGTGATGGAAAAAGACTGAAGTCACAGGGAATTTAAATAAGCTTTTTGTAACTTTGTATTGTGTGGGGTCTTTTAGAGTGATAAGTTAGATATTTGCAGATAAATCAAGTAGACTATTAAATTGCTATTTGAAACTATATTTAACTTTTTTTTTCCAACTTTGAAAAATGGTTGCATGGTAAAGTTTCAAAACCAAGAGTTTTGGTAATAGTTGTTCATGGTATTCAGGTTTCTGTAAATAACTGATTCCACCTTTTATAACAAGGAATTTTGAATTTGGTTCATAATGTGCAGTATATTTTTTATTTTTAGTATAAGTTTCAGTCTGTGAATTTAAATATAAATTTAAAATTCTGTATTCTGTAATACTTTTTGAAGCACGCTGCAACTTAACAATCATGAGGAAAATTCTAATTTCTTTAGATATTTCTTGTGTTGTTTTATTGACACATGACTGTTACTTATTAAAATAAATGTTATTTATTTCCGTATCTTTGATTTAAAATATGTATGATATTGTAATAGGTAATGCTGGCTTTACGTGTTATGATATCCTACTATTAATCACAAAACTAGAGGAGCAAACTACAACCGAAAGCAAATTATGAAATAAAATCAAATTGTCACTGAAATAACATTTTAATTGTTTTATCAGAATAAAGGATATGTTTAAATGATAACCCATTTTCTAGTATAATTTGTACTTTTCAGAATGTTAGAGCATTTGTTTGTCACCTGATGGTTGTTACTATGTGTATATAAAGGTAAAATGAATACTGATGTAATGTGCCTTGATTTCAGTCTGTTAAGACGTGAAATGTTTTACTTCAGAAAGGCTTTGTACTTTCTATAGGTACTGTAAATGGGCACATATGATGTGATTAGCTGTTGACCTTTAACCTTGAATGTCAAGCCTATTGAAAATCAGGAATGAAAAAGGAACCAATATATCCTGCCTTCAATTGAACAGCTACTCATTCTGTCACTAAGCTGGAGACTGAACTAAGGCACTTCAGATTAATTTACCATCAGTCCTCTTTAGTGATGAATTATCATGTGGTGTAGACTCATTTGCAGATTTACACTTACAGAAATTACAGATTACACAACAGAAATAGAAATCATCTATTTAGAAACAGAAATCATCGACCATGGTCTCACAGAGATTAAACAGCTCTACAAGGATCGCTGCTGTGTTAGAATTCTGACCCTCACAGAGGACAGTCACCACCCCGGGCATGAGCTCTTCACCCCACTGCCCTCAGGCAAGAGATACAAGAGCATACAGACACTTACCACTAGATTTTTCAATAGCTTCTGCCCACAAGCAGTGTGATTGGCGGACACATTTGGCCATGCCCCTCAGACCACACCCACACCATCTACCTCATTATCATTTCTTATTTATTGCACATCTGCGGTCATTGTTTACATGACTGCATTGTTTACATTCAAACTGTTTACTTGTTTACTTGTACATTGTCTACTGTTTGTTTCTATAGTGTCTTGATGCACTGTCTGCACTTTTTTTTTTAACAATTGAGAGACTTTCTGTAAGTAAGAATTCCATTGTACCAGTACATGTACCGGTTACATATGGCAATAAAGTTCAAGTTCAAGAAATACAGTGACTTAAATCACATGTGAGGGTGTGATGGCTAGATTGCTTATTTATCAAGTCAGCGATCAGTACTGTATAGCATACATGCCATAAGTAACCAGAATGATCACTATTACACTATCTGTGTAATTCTAAACTCTGAAGATACTAAGTATTAAAAAATATGTTATTCAATGAATGCTGGTTTTTAGCAGGGACAGTTTTACCTGACTCAGAGTAAAGCTTACAATGTGTGCCACTGATCATGTTAACATGTTTTACAATCAAAGAAGCAAAGATAAATGTTCACTACTTATAGCTCACTTGGGAGAGTTGAATTTGGATTTGTTCAATATAAAGACTGTGCCACTGCTTTGGTCAGAAAACAGAAGGGGTTTGTAAAGATCATTGAGGTTCAAATTGCCCACCTAATGGTATAGTTTCATTGCATTATTAATCAAGAAATGTATAGAAATGTGATGACTATAGTGGTAAGGATAGTGAATGTTACTTTTTTTTTACCTCTCTTGATGCAAAGGCAGCTTCAAAATCTGCTTGAGGGAGTGGACAGTGCATACAAGGACATTGAATTTTACATTAGTGTTCATTGGATAGACTGTGGGAACTATGTTGTGGGAAAAAAGATTTTTTTTCAAAGAACATCAAAACTACCCCAAACTGCATAACACATGGGCTGTACATCCAATGTTCCTGACTGATTTCACTGCACCTCTAAATAAATTCAGCAATTTTTGAATCTTGAAAGGCATTTTGTGCAAAAATCACAGTTTGTTTCTTAGGAGACCTCCTTATATTAAAGAGCTATTGAAACATTAGTGTCAACGTTGGCAAGACTGGAATGTACAGTACATGCAAGAATTCACATCACAATTTATCTGTGTATTTTTCAACATTTCCAACTTTTTGGCTTGGATTCTCTAATCAAATTCTCAAATGAAACCAGACCACCCACTTTGATACTAGCAACATGGATTTGACAGCGTTGAAGAGATTTTGAAATGTAATTCACTGAATTACAATGTTCAGACTTACAAACTTTAAAGTTTAGGCATCTATGACACTCACTTGAGGCTACCAAGACAGATCACAGGGTCTGTATTATGACTTTTTGGGCATTTCTTTGAAATTTGACGGTTTGAAGTACAGGTAATTGGCTTTTTAAGCGCTCTCAGCATTTGGATCTACACACCTCTGTAAACAGAGGTATTATATTTTATATGTTTTCACAAATGAAGTCATTCCTTTGTCCTTCTTGGAGCTAGTAATCTATTGAGCATTCATAGACATGTGCAGCTTAAAGTACAAAATACAAACCCAAGACTGGAGAAGGAAGGGCAAAGATCCCACTGAACAATAATGATCTGCATGTTAATATTAAGCAGCTAAAATGTAGATAGGATTATTATTGAGAACAAAGTATCAATGTCATGCAGATCTGTTAATAGAAGTGAACAAGTTCTATTCTAAATAACTATTGGCAAGCCATTTCTGAAAGATTGCAGTGATTAATTGCCAATAAATCATATTCCAGTGATAATATTACTGTATTGCTGTTTCAGAGATAATCTGAATTACTGTTTTTCACTTAAATTACAAATGTTTGTGGAGCTTTGAAGTAACTTTGTGAAAATTAGTAAGGCAAATCATACTTTGTGGTTATTAGTAGGATTTGTTGTGGTAATCTACTGAAAAGGGAACTTTTATAGTATTTATGTAATTTTGTTGTAGTTTGACTTGCATTGTTTAATTGTGGTCAGTACAGTAAACACAAGTCAATAGAAGGGACTAAAAATTAGGAAAACCATAATTATTATCAAACAAAATAATGGTTAAATTTAAAACCACAAGTGTAACTGATTTTAATCTATGACATCTTGTAGAAACAGGTATAAAATGCTATGTTTTCCTGATTGTATAAATAATTAAAATTAATCTTTTGACATATAGACATATTATGCATTAAATGTCGGTAATTAATTTAAATGCAAAAAGGAATACTACACTAATATAAACTTAATTTTTCTGAACAGAAAATTGCAGCCTTCAAAATCTACGAGAACCAAGTGTCTTATTTTAGCTGTTGCTGAAATTTTATGGCGAGCTGGAGAAAAAAAGAGGGCTACTATTGCAATGTAAGTTATATTTTAAATATTAATACTACATCATTTAAAAAGACTTCCTGCATTTTTAATACAATTCTGCTTTTTGTATAGAAACGATGAATTTATGTTGAGTAAAATGTATGCATAGCATAAATGAATATTCCTACAAGATGTCTAAACACAATCTATTGGTTAAATATCAGTTAGCCTATCTGACTTCATATTTGCTAATAGTTCTTATGTATTTTGTTTTCTCATACATATGGTTACTCAAGGTTATTTCTTTCTTGTATGTTCTATTTTGTTCTCTTTTTTGTTTTATTTGTTGCTACAGATCTTCAGGCAGAAAACATTTTGTACCTGCTGGAAGATATAAAGCAGATGGAATTTTAGAAACGGTGCTTATTTTGATTTTAATCTTAAAAAAACTATGTTTTGATATCCAGAAAAATACGAATAGATTTAAATTCACTGAAAAACAGTGCTGTGCAAGTAACATATGTAATGCATTTGTAATCTGACTAAAATAAAGTCATTTTCCAACCTTCACAAGAAGAAGTATAAGTTGTGTGGAACAGCTCAGTATTGCAATAAACAAAAAAGACCTGGGTCATGTACACAATAAAATCATCTAAGAATCTACCTATGTATATCAGCATTATAGATATGAGAAGAGTCTAAAATGCAAAATAATACATAGGCTATACAGGTTGGAATTGTTTGTTGTTGGGTTTTTTTTATTTCAACACTTAATATGAGTCGCGTATAGTTTTATTTTATCATGATATAATGATAATCTAAATAAGATGATAAATTGACTTACAGTATATGCTTTTCAGATAACACTGAATACTGTGACTAGTCTGGAAGACCTGAAATTGTTTCTGAATGAGAGTATACATCAGGTATTGTACACTACGAAGGAAACTAATATTTTTTTCTAACATGAAAATGATTGTGTTGGAAATGTCTATATACAGATGTAAAAGTGCTCTCTCTTATTGTCTTTAAAGGACTTCTCATCTACTATTATGTCTCACAAGTTGCACAAATCGCATATGTCCATGAAAAGCAGTTATTTACACTTATTACTTTTATTTATTACTACTATAAATAGTGATGATGATAATATTAGTAGTAACCATAAATTTATTAATGTCATAATATTCTTGGGTTGATATCAAGTTTGTTTATTTTTATTCTGATAGTACTCTGCAAGTACTATCAAGTAAAGGTCAAATGGATTTCCTTCCTGAGTGCTAAAACCAGCATTTTCAAAAATAAGCACAATCAGGGGAAATAGTGGACAGAATACTTCCCTCCCAAGACAAATGAGTGATGACCCATGAGCAACCTACTGTACAATCGCTTACGTTGGAGAGAGAAACCTAAGCTTTCTTTTTTGTACTTGGACAAGAACTGAGTTCAGTTACAGTAGCAAATTGTAAATTGTGCTTGTTTTACCAATAAGTGGCATGTTATGGAGTTCATTCACTTTAACTTAAAAGTACAGCTAGTTAATATTTTTGCTTTGGAATGGACTATGGGGGAGTGCAAGAGGTTAAATTAAATGGTTAAATATCATTTTACACAGTGTCAAAATGGAATGTTATGAGCTAGCAATCATGCCTGCCATACAGTCTGTGTGCCTGTATGTTACACTGTTATAGCTCTTTACTTGTTGTGTTGTAGTTACTTTTTTAATTAATTTGTTGTTTGAAATGACTGAAGACAAATCACAATATTTTTTTTCTCTTTTTTCAGTTTGAGCTGGGTCCCTCTGGATGTATTTTATTAACCATTTCAGCAATTCTTTCCAGATCTATAGAACTGTAAGTCATTTAAACTTTAAATAATGCTTAACAAACTAAAGTGTTCAGATATCATGATTAGTGTCATAATAAATCACAATAAGGTGAATGTTTTGTCAGTTACATTATCCTAGTGGAACACATACAATATGTATTGCACATACAGAATGCAGTCCCACAATAGTACTTCTCAATGTTGCAGAATGTATTAGAGTAATTACTGAAATCTGATGACATAGGCCTTACCAAACACCCACAAACACCATAAAATAGGATAAACCTTCAAAGACCAAATACCAATGAAAATGACCAGAAGTAATGAGATATCAAAGAACAGGACAAGGACTCAAAGTGTGAAACAGACTTCTTCCTGAGTATGTACTGTACAGTGGTGTGAAAAGGTAAGTACACTCCATGAAAAGGTCTTATTAACATTTTTGGACAAAAGGGTATTTGATCTTCATTTCGACAAAACTTATAAAGGTGATCTAATTTTAAAAAATAACATTGAAAAATCAAATTTGGCACTCATTTGTACTACTTAAATCAATAGAAATGCAATTTCCTTGTGGGAAAAAAGTTAGTACACCCCTACCTTTATCATTGGATCAAATGCCTAAAATTAGAATCAGGTGCACCAAAACAGGTGCAAATGAATAGAATATCATTAGAGAGTAACATGGAGGGCACTGCCTTATATAAACATCAGACACCTGTGATCTGGTTTGGTTTTAGCAATTGAGGTATATGGCTACATCATGTCAAGATCAAAAGTGCTCTCTGAGGCTCTCAGAAGAAAGATTGTTGATGCTTATGAGTCTGGGAAAGGGTTTTAAAGCCATTTCCAAGCAATTTGTAGTCAATCACTCCACTGTCCGAAAGATCATCTACAAATGGAGAAAATTGCAAACCACTGGCAATCTATCCAGGCCAGGTCGTCTCACCAAATTCAGACCAAGAGCTGACTGAAAGATGCTGCAGGAAGTCTCCAAGAACCCCAGGATAACATCAAGGGATTTATAGGCAAGTCTTGCCTCAGTCAATGTCAAAGTGCATAAGTCAACCATCCAAAAGAGACTGCACAACTTTGCCCTACATGTGAGGTCAGGAAGGAAGAAGCCTCTGCTCTCAAAAAAGAATATTCACGACTGAAGTTTGCCAGACAACACCTAGGTGAAGATCAGGACTATTGGAACAATGTGCTCTGGACGGATGAGACAAGGATAGAGCTGTTTGGCCACAATGCAGACGTCATGTTTGGCAAAAACCAAAAACTGCCTTTGACCAAAAGAACCTCATACCAACTGTAATGCATGGTGGTGGAAACATTATGGTTTGGGGGTGCTTTTCTGTCTCAGGGCCTGGCCAGCTTGCCATCATAGAGTCAACCATAAATTCCACATTGTACCAGGGAGTACTTGATGAGTATGTGATGCCATATGTCAAAAGGCTGAAGCTGAACCGTAAGTGCACATTACAACAAGACAATGACCCAAAACACCCAAGCAAATCCACAAAAGAATGTCTCCGAAAGAAATGGAGGGTTATGGAATGGCCAAGTCAAAGCCCAGATCTTAACCCCATAGAAATGCTGTGGGCGGATTTGAAGTGGGCAGTGCATGCATGAAAGTCCTCAAACATCACACAGTTGAAGGAGTTCTGTAAGGAGAAATAGGCAAAAACTTCTCCAAGTCGATGTAGGAGAAACGCCTACAAGAAGTGATTTCTGCCAAAGAGGGCAACACCGGCTATTGAAGCTAGGGGGTGTACTTTTTTTTTTTCCACAGCAGACAATTGCATTTCTGACTTTTATTTTTGTTGAATAAATTATTGCAAAGAATAATTTTCATTGTTATTTGTTAAATTAGATCACCTTTATCTATCAATATTTTTTAAATGAAGATCAAATATCCATACATGCAAATATGTTGAAAAACACACACCTTTTCATTGGGTGTACTTACCTTACTTTACTTTTTCACAGCACTGTATACTGTATATATACTGTACAGTATATGTAAATTTCCCTGAGTTGGGAAACCTTTGCAGTGTGTGTCTGCTCTGCAGCACAGACCCAACACTGGGATGATTCACCCTTTCATCAAACTGGGATGATGTACTTCGTGGATTATCACAGGGATTAGGACTACTCCTCTTCTTAATTTAAATCAATGACCATGATTCTGTTATTGTTAGTATACTGAACTAGTGATGTTTGCAGGTGATGCTAAAATAGAAGGATTAGCAAATACTGTAGAAGTAGAATGTTGAATTAAAAAAATGTATATAAAATTCAAGAATAGCAGATGATGTAAAATATAGATGAGTACATACTGTATTTTGCATACAGGTAGTGAAGACTGTCACTTATAACCTCTGATTATAAGTTTGGTTTTGTTTTTGAAAAGTTCAACTCTTTTTGTTTTTTTAATGATTCTGATATTGACTTTATCAAAGAGTTGGTCTATTCAAATTGAACTTGAACATGTCAAGAAGCCTTAAGATTCTATCTTTCAGCATGTCCTATGAGATTCCAACTGCTTCCCAAGATTTTATCAGATTATAGATTGTCACTCTAATATAATATATAGTGTATTGAAAAATTTTTGCAACTTCTGAAGTAAAGATTGCCTTTTATGTATCCTAGAATGTTATTTTAGCTACTAATAACCGTGTTATTGTGATAATTAAGTAGTAAACACTGTTTTCCTGTTTAGGTGTCTTACATGTGTAATATGTCTATTTAATGAGCAATGTTTTTGAGAAACTGCACACTCCCTACTTTTAGGTTTAGATCTTTTTTTTTCATTTCCTATGTAACATGTAAAATAATATATTTATACAATAATAGTGACAGTTAAAATCTGAAATATATTTGCAAAAATCATTCACAGAATTTGTTCTAAAGGAAGGGTGTATGTTTTGCTAAAGGTTGCAGTTTGCTAATCCAGAGACTGCAAGATTATGATGTTGTGTTAAACAATTTTACTTCCATATTCCCTCTAAAAGTTCCCTCAGAGAGCAAAATAGGGATGTGTTTTCTCAAATCTCTGAAACACAGACATGTATAAGTGCCTTTTTATAGCTTAGATGTAGCCCTGAACATTATCATTCTAGAATGTTTGACTGTAGATCGCAATTCAACAACTCAGATGTCTCTTTTGCAGACAAAACCCCTCTTTACCAGTTTTTGTCAGTTAAATCCGATGTTTGTTAAAGTGAAGTCCGTTAAAATGTGGGTTTACTGTAACTAAAACCTTAATTGATTTATCTTAAGCCTAGGCTTTGGACACACTTCATACATCTGTATTTATTATTATTTTTTTAAAGAACAAAAACATTTTGTGATTTGTCATTTGTGATTTTTTTTCCAAATACTTAACAAAGGATATACAGATGCAGCCATTCAAAATGCGCGGGCGATACCGCATTATTTTGCGGTACGCTGTACGCAGTCTACCGCAAGCTACCGGTAAATACCGCGAGTTACCGTAAATTCTCCTATAATACGACAAGCAAAATAATAGTATCCGGAATTTCCGCAAGGTGGAGCTAATAAAGCTCAACCTCTCATGTTTGAGCTGTGGCCATCAAAGTCTTTAACGAAGATATTACTAATAGTATTAATAATGAATGACCTTGGACAAGCTGTAAGTGTAAACTCAAAGTATTGCCCTGGTCAACATTCTTTTTTTCATTGACCATCTTTGTAAAAGTAACACCACAGCATTTCGCAATCACGCATTTGTTTCCAATCATGCAAAGTACAGTGATTCACCATGTCTTTCACATGCTCATAAAAGAGATTGATTTAGGAACATAAACATATTACCGTATGCAAACTGTACTGTATACAGTATGTATATGTATATTTAATGTCTTAACTGTGCCCGTTTAAGTATTGACTATTCATATCTAATTTTACCACTGAAGGGAAATCTTAGTAGCTGAGCATAAAAAGAATAGGAGCATACTGCAACGCGTGTGAAGGCCATAAACGATATTAATTTTGGAACATAAACATACAGTATATGGCTGGTCTCGGTACTTTAAAGAAAACATACACGAAACATGGTTTCATTATGACCAGAATCTGTCTTGAGATATTTTTAACTTGATTTACAGTATTTGAGAGGTATGTCTTAACACCGATACTACAGTGCTTAAGTACTGCTCACGTATATGTTTCTAGGTTTATATTATGCATTTCATAAGGTCAAATTACTTTTGAGCAACTAATAAGAAGCGCGAAACGGTATGCGTTTTAGTTTCGTTTCGTGCTGGGACCCGTGGATTGATTAGAGATATCAAGTACATACAAGTCATTTTTTAAATGTTGTAGTTCGTCTTGAAAAAATGTTACGAGTACATCATCTATCAACAATTACACAGGTTCTGTTTCCATATTGCGGATTTTGGTTACGTAATATTATTTTCTAGATTTCACGTTGTGAATATATGATTTGGGCAAACAGAGCCGCAAAGAAGTACATTATGGGTTGTTGTTTTTTTTATGCAGTTTTATCTAGAACAAGCGATGCTTAAACCTTTGTCTGATTCTTGTGAAACTATCCACAGGACAGTTACAGTACCTAGGAGTTGACTTCAGTGATGTCACTGATGGGATGTTTCTAAAAATCCATCCTCTGTAAAACGTCTTCTCTAGTTGTCCTGCATATGTATTCGCTAATGAAGCTGTGTGTTCTGAGCCTGGATCTCTACATTTCTGTATGAACCAGCTTAGAGGGCTAAAGACAGCTTGTGTTTAAATTGAGTGTAAGGCAATTTATGCTTCTAAAGTCATGGTCAGCATTTATTATTGTACTGTGCTGTAAACTTGTTCTGTGCCAAGTCACATTATTTTATAGCGTTTTTATAGCGTTATCAAATCCGGTGGAGTTTCCTGACTCCCATGTCACATGGTCTGTGATTGAAACTTGTAAAACCGGTTTAATTCGTCACAGCCAGCACTCCGGTTGTAAAGTAGAAGCAGGCGAGATTTCCAGCGAAAAACACCTCCCCCTTCTTCAGGTGTGAGGGTCTTCTGCTCAGAATGAAACGCTAAAATGTAATGTAGGCTCTGAATGGGTTCAATTGTGATTTGGGCTTGATTAAGGTCGCTGCCTTTCATCTAAAACCCTACTTGAATCCTTCTAAACTAAAAATCAGTGTTTGTGAGTTCTAAATAAAGAGGTATCCAGGTAACAGTGAAACGGGCGGACAGTCTGGGGAGATCGCCCGTTTTCCATGTAAATAGTTCCCTGGTTCCGCACCCCTTGGTGTTTCTCTCGCTCTCTCTCGGGTCACCTGATCATTAGCTCGAAAGATTTGAGTGCTTTGTGTATATTCTAATGGTAGTGGGGGCAGGGTGTGTGGGAACAGGTTTGGTTGAAATTGCATTGGAGATCTATGTTCTTCACACCTGAAACATTTTCTCTGAAAGCATTTTCTTCGCAGTTTAACCGATCTTGTTACAGCATGTTACAGTTTACTATTATTAACCATATTAATTTTAAGTGCTTAATGTAAAATCTTGTAAAAATATATTTTCATTGTTCAAATATACATTAAGTCTGACTATCATATAATAAGTTAAATACAAAACTAAAGAAAAAATAGGGTTAAATATAATTCAAAATATTTTGCTAACAATGTTAACTGTTTATGAATAATAAAATGTATTAGCTAAGGAGTAGGATGGCACAGTTGTTAGTATGTTTTTTGTTTTGTTTCTTTTTCATAAATACAACAGTAGTACCTGATGTCTCAGTGGCTTTCAAAATTAAATTATGGATGCAAACCTGTGAACTAAAAAGATAACTAAGATATCCATCCATTTATAATGGTGGCAAAGTGGTTAGCATTGCTATCTTGCAGCACTGGGGTCCTAGGTTCAATTCCTGCCATCCTGTGTGTGTGGGGTTTACATGTTCTCTCTGGGTTACATGGTTTTTCTCCATATGTGTGATATGACTCCCTCTCGCACTCCAAAACATACTGGTAAGTTAATTGGTTTATGGGAAAACTGGCCCTGGTGTGTGTGTGTGTTTGTGTCTGTCTGTCCTGTGATGGACTGGCGCTATGTCCAGGGTGTATTCTGCCTTGTGTCCGTTGCTTACTGGGATAGGCTCCAAATCCTCTGTACTGGATAAAGAGATTAGAAATGGAAGTAAAGGCACTGTGTGGATGGAACTATACACAGTGTTAGAAACCCACTATGAAATGGCAGCATCTCACTGAGAATAAAATATTTTATACTGCTGGCTTAAGGAAACAGCCTTTCCACCTCTCTTGCACATCAGTATCCATACCTAGTTATTTAAACAACTTGCCTCTAATTATAAACATCTTAATATGCTGGCTCTGTGGATCCGCATCAGCTATGTTTGCCCATTCCTTCAATTCATGTGCATCCAACACACAGTTCAATGCCAGCAACTACACATAATCTAAAATACAATCCTTATTTCAGTATCTATGTAAACATATAGTCTGTTAACTTCATCATCTTCATCAAAAGTATGCCTAACCCCTTAGGAAGTGTTCTTGTTATAAGTGTATTCCTCAGCTTTCCCCAAACTATCTTCTTCTTGCCAACATCTCTAGTCTTTTATCCTGCAATAACTCAGCCAACACTTAAATCTCCAAAAGCTGCTTGTGTTAATTTCTTTAAATCACAAATATCATGTGTAAATACTGGCCATGTAATACTCTGCATTGTGGAGTAATAGTTTATTTTAAAGGGAACTAGAGAAACTAAGAACTAGAGAAATCTAGTTTTTTTCTAGAATTAATAAATGCACATCCTGTTCACTGAGGAAATTAAATCCACACTGAGCAATCTTCAATATGTTCAGAATATGACAGCAAGAATCCTATCTGGGATGCATTACACCTGTTTTCAAGTCCTTGCACTGGTTACCTATCAGATTTTGAGTCAACTTCAAAATCCTTATCCTCCTTATATACTGTCCTACAACTGTTATTATTGATCTCCGAATTATTGTACTTGACATTACTTCATTCAGCCTTTCCTGAACGTCTATGACAGGCAGAGAGAGTGCTGTTTCTGGTGCGATCTTTTACAGCTGACATTTCACTGTTTTAAACGAACAAGAAATTAGATTGCTCATAAATCACTTATTCTATATAAACACAGCGTAATTGCCCTCCGAAAATCTTCTTTTTCTTGTTCGTTTTAGAGACCTTGATCGAAACTGATTTTAGATGTCAGAAAGGATTTATTTTCTCTGTATTTCCTACATTGCTTTGTCGAGATTTTAACTTTATATCTAACTTTATATCTAGGCTCAGATTTCAACTATAAATCGTACAGTAATTAATAGCAGTAAATACTGATGTTTATACATAAAAAAGTCATGCCTTGGAGTATAGACCCCCAAAGGAATGCCATAGACTCAAACTGCAAAATAAACACATACAGAAAGAAAGTATTTGTATTGTAATTGCAAATCCTGGTACTGTATGAGTGATTGGTATGACTTTCCTCATTACAAATCTCTTATTAGAATTTAAATTTCTCTGTAACTCCAGGTCAGAACAGAGAAAATGTAACTGCCTTAAGGAGTTTACGATTATGAAAAATAGAAGGATAAGCATGATACGTATGTCTTCTGTCATTTTCTAAGTCATGTTACTGAGCACCAAATCTTATTGAGAATATGAATCCATTTAAGGTTTATACCATTAAAGTAACGGTTTATTCCATGCTGAAAATGTTTGTACCAGACTTTTTTGAGGCCTGTTTAATTGTGTCTGAAGTCTGATGTTGTAAATTTTATTGTTAAAAAGATCCATGAAAATGTCACTACTAAAGTTAGCTGGTACTGTTGGTACTGTAAGTGGCAAGTAGAGCTCATATTTTAGATTTTGTGTAGTTGCTAGCGTTGAACTGTGTGTTGGATGCACATGAATTGAAGGAATGGGCAAACATAGCTGATGCGGATCCACAGAGCCAGCATATTAAGATGTTTATAATTAGAGGCAATTTGTTTAAATAACTAGGTATGGATACTGATGTGCAAGAGAGGTGGAAAGGCTGTTTCCTTAAGCCAGATGCTGCCATTTCATAGTGGGTTTCTAACACTGTGTATAGTTCCATCCACACAGTGCCTTTACTTCCATCCATTTCTAATCTCTTTATCCAGTACAGAGGATTTGGAGCCTATCCCAGTAAGCGACGGACACAAGGCAGAATACACCCTGGACATAGCGCCAGTCCATCACAGGACAGACAGACACAAACACACACACACCAAGGCCAGTTTAAATCTAACCTCAGAACCTTTCTTTTCAGAAGACTTAGTGTCTGTATCTGCTTCATTTTCTAATTTTGGTAGCACCTCTAACGGCTTGTCTTTCTTATATGCATTTACTTTGTAATCTGTGGTCCTTTTATCTGTTTTTACATCTACTGTATTGCTTTGAGATGCCACCTTTAATGGTGATATATCAAATAAAGTTTTTTATTATTGTTATAGGGAAACATGATCAGATTGTCCCTGGTTCAGAAAAAAAGATCTAAAGTATACTAGTTTGTCACTCTTCTAATTCCCTTTGCTAAATGACTTTTCATACTAATCTGATCAATCTAACTGCCAGTTTTCTGTGCTTTCTCTATCCTGCTAGATTTGCAATTATTCTGAAAATTTTCATCTTGAAATAACTCATTTCTAAATACCTTTTTCACTGTTAACATCTTGCAGCAACTCTGCGACAAAATATACACTCTGACAGTTCATCCTGCTACCAACATTAAATAGAACAAATCTTAAGATTTCTATATTTATGTCTTTATTTAGTGGTTTCATTAGTGACAAAGGCTAAACTTTCTTGGAAAAATGTCTTTTATGTGTTGTGGAAAAAACTGACTTGCTTTAACAAAATATGTTTACAAATCCTTTCACCTGGCATTTTCGTAGTTAGAAATTATGGAACGCTCTGTTAAAAGCAAGGGAGTTTTTATGTCCGTTGCAGTTCTTTTGCAACATGAATATAATTATATCGTTATTAATTTCTTGAGATACGCGATTCCATATTATATTCCCTTTTAATCAAATTCTAAAAGTATGCTTGTTGACTCCGGTATCGTGTTAGTTAAAGACTTCGATGCTTAAAATGTTTAGGGAGAAATGGAATACTGGTGTGTATTTTTTTCTTTAAAGTACCAAGACCAGCCATATACTGTATGTTTATGTTCCAAAATTAATATCGTTTATGGCCTTCACACGCGTTGCAGTATGCTCCTATTCTTTTTATGCTCAGGCACTAAGTAAAAGGAGATGCTTCATATTGCTTGACTAATTTTAAAAACTAAGTTAGAAATGCAGACGCTCCCTCGGTGCGCTGCTCTGGTGCGCCGGCTCTTACACAGTGCCTGTCTGCCGTAAGCGTTACAATATACATACCCAACACTGCTTGTACCCATCTGTCATGCAAATAAAACACCTTGAATTGAATTGAATTGAGGGGAGAAGGGGGGGATACTAAAGCCAATACTGGCTCAATGGGCTTTGACGTGCTAATGCGTTGGTTTAACAGTCCGGGTGTGGCAGGCTTCCAATGTCAACTCGACTCGATTGGAAGACAATGAACGTATTTTAGCCCTAAATGAATTAATAGCAAACATGGTTTACATAAAATACATTTTTCCAAGAAAGTTTATAATAATACGATCTATAGTTGAAATCTGAGCCTACTTTAAAAATAAAGGAAAAGCATTTTCAGAGAGCAATCACGCTGTGTTTATGTAGAAAAAGCGATTAGGTTTATGAGCAATCTAATTACCTAATCGCTTAAAACGCTATATAAAATAAAGTTTATTTAGAGATGAATGATCAATGTGGTAGTTTAAATAATGTGAGTCAGGAAACTAACACAGCGCCACCGGATTTAATAACGCAATAAAAACGCTATAAAATAATGTGACACAGTACAGCACAGTACAATAATACTGACCATGACTTTAGAAGCATAAATTACCTTACACTCAATTTAAACACAAGCTGTCTTTCTGTATGAACCTCTAAGCTGGTTCATACAGAAAATGTAGAAATGCATTAGCCTGATTATGATTAAAAACACATAATTAAACACGTGTTTGCGATTTAAATCAGAACACGATTTAAATCAATATAAATGTTTATATTGTAACGCATACTGTCCAGCCTCCATTTCTCTATAAAAATTTACTGTTGCACACACACACACAATAGAAGCAGGAACCGCTGTCAGAAGGGAAGATATGTTCAAAATATCGCAAATATCGATCATGTTGCGATATTTTGAAATATAAAAGTCAACTGATTGTCCATAATATCGCTTACCTATTTTTTCGAAGAAATGTTTGTTAAAATAAAAGTTCAGCACCAGCTGGATTCGAACACACAACCTGCCAGTTGGTAGTCACGCACCTAGACCAGTAGGCTACAAGAGAGCTCGCATGATCAGGCAGGCGAAACAGCCCTACACAGCCCTGCCGCAGTACACGGATATAATCATACCGTTATTAAATTCTTTAGATACGCGATTCCATATTATATTCCCTTTTAATCAAATTCTAAAAGTATGCTTGTTGACTCCGGTATCACGTTAGTTAAAGACTTCGAAGCTTACAATGTTTAGGGAGAAATGGAATACCGGTGTGTATTTTTTTCTTTAAAGTACCAAGACCAGCTATATACTGTATGTTTACGTTCCAAAATTAATATCGTTTATGGCCTTCACACGCGTTACAGTATGCTCCTATTCTTTTTATGCTCAGCTACTAAGATTTCCCTTCAGTGGTAAAATTCAATATCTACAACGGGCACAGTAAAGACGTTTACAGTAAGTCTTTCTACGACAGACCAACGGACCACGAGTGCCCCTGTCGGTCAACCAATCACGCACCGCGGTATCCCGTGTCATCATACCTGCGGTATCTGTACCGCGGTGTCTGTGCCGCGCACTTTGAATGGCTGCATCTGTAGAAACATTTTGGTATTAAAGAAGGTTTTCTGTTATGTACTGTAGCATCTTGCCAAGTTTAATGAGCCCATGGAGTCAGTCTTTGTAGTCTGGTTCATCAAGTTCAAAATGCCATAGATTATGGTCAGGTGTACTAATACAAACTTACTTTGCGTTCAATGTCATTTAAAAAAACTGTAAAGCTAGAAAATTGCAATAAAGTACCAATTTACTGATATTCTAGGCACATATACAACATTAGTGTGTAGTTTATAACAATAATAGACAATAGTTTAGTGTACAATTTATAACGGTTATTGCATGTATTTGTCATTGTTTCATAAGGGAATATGTAGTCTTGTGTATTATAACAAAAAACTGTTATTTTCCCCCATGTCTTTAAAAATAATAAATCGGTATCTGTTCTAAAGTGTTTATCATCTTAATATACTCTGTAAAGATTGGTATAACTTAGATGCTTTATGCATCTACATTTTTATTTATTCCATTTATTCCATACCATTTAAATTTAAAAGGATGTCAAAATGTTTTATAATAAAAATTTTCACTTCAGTACACATTATAAGGGATTTTTGTCATGATAACGATTATATGTTTAATTTCAGTTTTATACTCTCTTTAATCACACATATTCAATTTTATTGTGAAGCATGGAATTAATACAGTATATATGTAATTTGTTTCTAATGCTCTTCTGCAAAGACTTTGGAATATATTACTTTTGCTGTAACTTAAATGGAGGAAAGATTACCGGTAGTGAGAACTGCTGGACAGTGTCAAAGTTTTCCATTTACCCTGGGAGCAAGATTAGTTTTCGTATATTATCTATCAACCCAGCAGTTGTTTCCGATGTGAAATCCAGGCATATCTTTTAGAATTCCAAAAATACTGGATAATGTGTGGTTTCTATTGTTTCATGCTTGCTTGTGTAGTTCCAATTTCCAGTTATTGTGTTTGTAGCATGTTCTAACATGATGTAATAGCAGGTCCGACACTTATGGGATTGTTAAAAAGTGGAATCTCATGTGTGCAGAGAACTTCCACCAATTTTGATTGATGTGCCATTTCTAGTGAGATAAATATTTAACAGATTATCATTTTATCATAATTTTATCATATTTTTACAAATGTGGAGTTAAAAAACTTGCAAAAATCAGGATTTGACCGAGGGGTTTAGTTAATAAGTGAAATAATTATTCATAACCCCCAATTGTAAGTGATTTCTCTAGAATACACATGAACAGATGTTATAATTAGAACCATGTGAATGATTTTTTTCTCTGGCACATCTTTGGTAAGAGGAGTAATAATCCAGGCACACATGGTTAAAAAAATATTTATTACAATGACACTAGACAAATACTACACTACACCCAACAAAACATACAAAACACAAGGCCTAACATTCTGGTCACCCAGAAAATCCCAGACTGCTACTAAGCATTAAACTCTTAATGCCTACAGAGGCCACATAAGAGATAAGCTACCTTCTAACTAAATACAATATAACCTGCAGTTAAATCTCTCTCTCTGCACCCCGGATGCCACAAAATATATGCGAGCCTACTGTACAGTATATCCCTATTCATAAAAATGCACCCTAAGCAGAAAAGACAAGAAAAGAGAATGCCATGCTCTCTCTTGCATGGTTCTAATACTTAGCTCCAGTCAGGTTTGGTTTGGATGATATAAGTGCTCTTATATTGTGTGTTTCTGTACTGATCCTTGACAATCATTAACCCACTTGCCTAGGTATACTAAGGTAAACTTTACAATTGAAAACTGAAGGGGCTCCCCAGACCTTAGAAACCCTAGCAGTGTTTACTCTTCCAAGTGTCACAAACTTTGTCTAAAATCTAAGAGACACTTCTCAATCACCTAAAGCTGTAACACTATCTTTTGTTTAATTGTAATAAAGGTGTTAAAGTTATTATTTGTATCGAGTAATTTCTCTTCAGCTTCCATTTATTTCAGCATGTTTTTGCCAGTCTGAAGAGCTGCACATTTCAATTATTTCAATTAACACAGTTCTTTGAGAGAATGTATTGAAAATGTGTTTAAAAAAAAACATTTCTGCCTTACCTATTTGATACATTGGCTTTTGGTAGATGAAAAAAAAAATCTTTATGATCTTTTCGATTACTGCAATGCTTTATATCAAAGTGCTTCTAACACTTTCATCAAATGGTTTTATTTATCTTAAGGATGTTTTTGCTCATATTTTAAAACTAGCCAGATCTTTCAAGTATGTCTCACAAGTTTTATGCCTTCATTTACCCTTGAACCCTAAAATACATTTTAAGATGTTATTGCTGGTTTAAGGACAAGTTAACAATGTGGCATATTACACAAATTTACAACTATACTCAGACTATTGGTGGACAGTTAAAATCTATGAAAGGCTATATAGAGTACAGTATGTGCTCCTTAAACACATACTGTATACAGCCAAACATTACAGTTGTAGTATAGCTTTTGAGAAGGCAATCATCAAGAAATGTTAAAACTACAATCATTCATAATTATTTTTTTAACTTAGTGAACTTTTTTAAAAACATCTCTAACATAATTTTTATTACTGAAAATAATTATTTTCTATTGCTTGAGAGCCACTGTTTTTGTCACCAAGTGAAAACTTGTAGGCCTAGGAGGTCTATAGAAAAGGTGTATCTTCTGCCAAGATTTACAATAAATATTACATAATTTAATATTGATGACTGTCACTCATTAAAACAGTAGTTACATATGTGCCAATAATATTTGTCCATCGAAGTGTACATCAAGCAAACTGAGTTAAGGTTTATAAGTACTTCATTAATGTAGTTTTAATCAGTTTGAAATGTCAGTTTGCTAATCATAAGAAGGAACATCAGGAAAAGTACTGATGTACAGCATAATGTGTTTTATGTAGAATCACTTTAAAAAATAATAAAATAAAAAAGCACAATATACAGTAATATTACCTGCATTGACCAAAAACGCATATGGTAAAACTTGACCAAAATAACCAAGAGTACAACAAAATGAGACAGTAGAATATAAAAATATGTTTTTAAATTATTTATTGCCACATAACAATAGTTGGTGGAATTTGCTTTCAGAACACTGATGAAGCTAACATATATGTATTTGGGAGAATATTAAGGTCCATTGTACATTTTACAGGGAGCCAGTTCAATGTACACAGGACAGGAAATATATCCTGAAGAAGAGTACTTTTACTTTGTATCCGAGCTGCATAATTCTGGACATATTACTGAACAACAGGTGCACTCAAGATAAAAAACGACTGTTTCCATGATCATTTTAAATTTTATTTTTATCACCATTATCAAAATCCAAAGCTACCATATTCTGAACATATCTTTTTCTCTCAAAAAAGTATGAAAATAAAAAATAAAACACAAACATATCATTTTTACACTGCTTATACACTGCACTGGTATAGACCTTTTGTTCCAATATTTTGAAAAATTAATGTATATTTCTACACCAAAGGCAGCACAAATATAATATCTTCCTTGGTCTTATACAATCAAGTTTTGGTTGGTGATTTAAAAAAAATGGTTTACATATTTTTCAATTTAAAGATATAGATATGTTAAAAACACACAAGTGCTGAAATTCACCAGTAGCTGGCAAAGTGCCCAACTGCAGTGGGTAGATCCCATAGGTACCTTTCATTTAATGTAATTTGGGCAACTACACAGGGAGAAAATGGTGTACAAGAAAGAAACTTGCAAATATGTGTTACATAATTGATTAGTATTCTTACTTGGTCAAGCTCTTCAAATAAGAATATACTGTATAGGATCATTACTCTTGTGACAAGGATTATCACCATTGTCTGCAACAAGTGCTTCATCTTAAAAGTCTTTGCTGTTTTTTTGTTTGTTTTAGAGTGAGAAAAGATTTTGATGTGCCTACAAACTCAGTGATTGGAGCCCATGGATACTGCACTCAGGTTAGTATTTTAAGATTTAATCAGGCTCAGAAAACAAAATCATCTTACAATCAAGAGTTATACACATTTACAAAAATATACTGTTACCTAACAATATGATGAGATGTGCAGTGCAATTGAAATTAGTAGTAAGATGAGTTCTTGATATTAAAGTAGAAGTCCATCAGTTATCTGTTTTAGTTGTTTTCTTCATCTTCATTGGCCGAGTTTTCTTACAATTCAACTGATAGAATATCCTTTTTTGTTTAATGGCAACTAATGTTGTATATCCCTTCAGTCTTGCATAGTGCCTTCAGTTAAGTACTAGGTGGTAGAATAAAGCTTTACAATTGTTTTATCTGTATACAGAAAGAAAAAAGCATCCTTGGAAATCCATTATTCTATTCTTCAACATCAAGGATTTGTCTTCTGGAAAATTATAAAGGCTATACCGTGCTGTTGCTACTCCTATGTCATGAACAGGGTGGCACACTTTCTGCTTCTGTGATGTTACCAGAACCTTTTGTCAGGGTGATTTACTTACCAGGATTTTTAAACAAAGTGTATATCCTCTGTCCAGGAAGCCTAGTCATGTTGGAGTAGTGCCTCCACCCAGAGATTGTTGCTATTGTCTTTGTGTTTGTGTGACCAGAGGTCAACATAGTAATAGCAAAATCCATTTATTGTCTGCTCTGGTTTGGACCATCTCTGGGCATCAGTGAACTAAAATGTTGCTGGCATTCAAACCACTTGCTTGCCAACTCACTCACCCCCTAGAGGGATTTAATCCTGTCACTGGTGAGCCAGCCATGCTTTCTCCCATTTTATTGCAGCTTGCGCAGTCAGGCATAGGACATTCTCTGGCACTCCAGATTGGTTCCCATGACACTTTGTCTACTGGCCTTCAACAGCATGAAGAGGATGAAGAGCTGCTACCAGATAGTTTAGGTCTTCAGTTGTCACTAAACATAAAAGCCTTGACCTCTCTAAACAGTGCCTGCCTACTTGGATTGTAGTCAGCCTACTGTGTCACCAAGTTACCAGCATCCTTTTGAGTCGCTGGTACTTTCACTAAGGGTACCACTAAGGTATCCTCTTATTTTTCATGTTTTTATAGTCTGACTGATGTTTACCCTCTTCAGATTGAGGATCAAATGATGCAGCCCCAGCCACCTAGGTTCCAGACCAGAGTGATAGGATTAGCTGTAAACGTTTCTACTGCATAATGAACACAATTGTGATGTAACTGCTCTGGTAGACAACCCTTTTTGTGGTGCCGTTTTACAAAGGAAAGGGGACGCTAGGTTTATTATTTATAACCCTGGGTATCTTAAATAGAAATATTACTCCTATGTTTAGAGGTTGATGTGCTCTTGTGCAGCACAGAATTGAATAGTGAGATGGTCCCTCCACTCCCCTGGCTTCTTTTTATTAAACAACTGGATGAGATCTTGGGATCTGTTAGCTTCAACTAAATAGGTTAGATGGATGTCCTCCGCTATTTGGTCATCTTTCTTAAGTTCTTATGTTGGGCATTGGGATATACTGATGGGAACTGAGTATGCATCTTGGGGGTCTTTGTATTACTGATATACTAACCTTCACCATCCAGGTTAAGATGTAACATAACCCATTTGTTATGTTATGTTTATTTTTTGCACCTTTTGCATATTTATTGATGCTGAATTTTAAGGATTGCTTATATTTATGTTTTTTTTCTTTAACATAAATGTAGGAACTTGTAAATCTTCTTCTGACTGGAAGAGCAGTATCAAATGTGTTTAATGATGAAATTGAACTGGATTCCGGGAATGGAAACATTACCCTGTTGAAGGGAATCAAAGGACGGAGTGACATTGGATTACTTTCCTTATTTGAACATTACAATGTTTGCAAGGTATGTGAGTATTTTATCATAATTTTTTTTTTATATGTGTTTAGCTTTCTGACCTTTTATGTTGAGGAGTAAATCAGTCAAGAGTTTGGGACCTGCTTAAAAGCCCTTTTGCAAAATAACTTGTAACTAAACTCTAACTCTGCATAAAATATTAATTTATTTCAAACTGTTGTCACCTTCTTCAAACCCTGCTGTTCATCCCTCATGGGGTATGGGTTTGTTTACAATGTAATAGTGATCTTGAACATACTTTCCAAACTTAATCACTTGTAACTCACTTGTAACTTTAACTAAAATCACTTGTTACTTTAAATTAGTATAATTGTTGGGGTTTTTTTAATGGTTAGAAATTGATGCACTGTTATGGCTTTTGCCTTGCCCCATCTTTTTTGGAAAGCTTTAGAATAAGCTTTGCAAGAGACTATAAAGGGCATAAGTAAAATCTTGAAATTGATCAGGCAACTTTGAAAGTTGTGAGGAATAATGCTCAATGTACCAGCAAGTTTTACAGCTAAGATGGGAAGATATTTTGAAATACATTTTACAGAAATATTGTGCAAAAACATACTGTAACTAATGATGCATTTTCCTTTGAGAAAGTTTGTGGTGATTTGTGATCCATAAAGTTTCCATAAAGTTATCATTCTGTTTGTTCAGTATTCTTTAAATACATTTAAATTGCATGATTCATATTTTGTGTTTGAAAATAAATGTTATGTTTGAATTTTATGGTTTATGTATAAAAATAAATATAATGTTTCCAATTAGTAATTAAAAAGAGCTCATCATACTGTATTTCTATTATGCATAGAGGTTGTCTCATCATTTTCTATGGATGTGTAGGATATTTGAGAAAGTTATTTTGGCTTTACATTTGTATTTGTAATCATTATGTACATCATCGGTGATGAGTGAGCTAGTTCCAAAGGTGACCATACACGCCAAGGCCATGACATTAACTCTGCCATAGTTCAGAATTTGCTCAAAGATGACTCTAGAGGGATTGGAAAAGATAAAAAAAAATAGCTGCTTCTGGAACAGGATCACTTATCCTTATAGATGATGTAATGTAATGATGACTGCAGCAGAATAAATTCTGAAGTTTACAGAAAACTACATTTGCTTATGTAGAGTAAATGGCATCACTATTTATTGGGCAGAACTTTACAGCATAGCGGTAACCCCAAAAATACAACTGATATTGTATTGAACTGATATGATGAACTAAAGGTGTTCATCAAGAGAAAGTAAGTGGAATATCTTAGACTGGCCAAGTCAGTCTCAATATTTTAATCCAGTGCACTTTATATTCTTTAGAAAATATTTTTTTTTAAAGATTTTATCACACCCAAAGAATATTTGAGAAATATTAAATTATCTGCAACAAATGCTTGAGAAAGCATCTCAAATGATTACACAAAAAGGTTAGTGAGCTCAATGGGTCACAGATTTCATGCAGTTAATGCTTCAAAGAAATACTGTATGCTACCAATCCTGAATCCTGAAAAATGTATTTAAATTGAATGTGCCACACTAATAAGTATTGTCACATGAATGACTGAACGTACCCAAAAATAAAACATTATTCATGTTAATATCATGATTACCAATACATAGTCTTTAATTGTAAAGCAAAAATAACAGTTGTGACTTTACCATCCCACTACTTTTTGAGGGCACTGTTATGCACAGAGTTAAAAATCATATTTGTCAACTTTCATTCCAGGAACTAGAAAGAGTCACATTTATTTGTAGCTGTAAGTATCAATTTAATAAAATCCAACAAAAGAGTAACATGCTTTGGAAGTGCATTGTAAATGTGCAGAACTACTGTGTTCAGAGGCCTCCCAAAGTCCCCTGAGTATAAAAGGAGGTAACACTCATTCAGTAAGTAATCTAGTAGTAGCATGCATCTTCATTATCGAGGTCAAAGAATTTTCTGAATACTGCAGGCTGGTAGTCATTGACCTCCACAAAAAGCTCCACTATTGTGTTCATTTTTAAGCAATTTAAGCCTACTGGGATCTATGCCCAGAAAGATGCAAATATATCTTGTCACCAAAAGCTATGAGACAAGTGGTTCAGGAGGTAACAATAAATTCAGTGGCAACAACTGAAGATATGTAATACAAACTGGCATCTTCAGGATACAAGTTGAAAAATACCATTCCATGCCATCTCCGGGAATATGATATTTGTGGCTGGGTTGCAAGAAAAAAAATTCTCTTCTGAGGGTGAACTACATAAGGATGCAGCTTGGAAATGCCAAACTACAGCTGAATGACAATGTCACCCATGGGAAAATGAAACTAAAATTGAATATGCTCAATCAGCATTATGTTTGACATAAAAAAGTGGCCTGCAACCAACTGCTGTTCTGTCCAGGTGTAGGTGATTTGGGGTTTTAATTTACTATAAATTAAAATTGTGATTGTACTTGAAATTGCGAGAGTACTTGACACCTTTTTGAAAACAAACTTAATAATTTACTGTCTCACACAACAGATTCTAAATATACAATTTATTGATATAGAACTAAAACATGCATAGCAAACAACAAACTTAATTGAATATATTTATTAAGTGATCTGCTGTGACATTACAGGCTGATCGTTTACTCATTGTTATAAAGATCATAGTTAATAATGTCAAACTATAATGTCTAACACTATAATGTTATGGTCTATGGTTAGCTCATAGGTTCTGTCCATCTCATATAATTAATTTACATATATATTCTAAGATACAAATGAATATGCATTTACTGTCATTATCTAAACCTCAAATGTGTTTGGAATAATAGTCCAACTGTTGAGAATTTTAATGTGAATATAGGCGTTTTATACTCAAAGATCCGATCCCAGATGTTTTTAAAGAGTTAAACTTCCTACTGGTAAGACTGAGCTTGGCGGATTGGTTCATGGTCCGTTGTTGGCAAGCTATTCTGTGCTGAGAGGGTCCTGGTGCAGACAAGAGGAGAGGGAAAAATAGCTTTGTCTTGTTTGCTGCGCAGCTCTGTCAAAGTTGGCATCTTGCTGAACTTTGGTCTTTAAAAATAGTCTGTACACAGTTTAGAAGATGGATGGAAAAAAAAAAACCTGAAGATCATGTTTGGAAAACATTAATGCCTTCTGTGAAATATGGCAGGAGGTATATTATCATTTTGGGTTGTTTTGCATTTATACTGTAGGTCCTGGAGCCCATCTTAAAATGAAGGAATCATGAACCAACATGTTACTGTACATGTACCAACCACAATCTTCCAGTGTTAAAAATCTCGTGTTTGGCCAAAAATGGACATCACAGCATGACAATAATCTTGATCTAGAGCATATGTATACACTACTGTATGTATATATATCTAAATGACAAAGTGTTAACTTCATAGAAAAACATTCTTAAATGGTCATCTCAATCTCTAGAACTCAATTCAACTGAACATTCACATGAAGAATGTTGTTTACAAATGGAAAAAGGTCTCAAGGACCTAGAGAAATTCTGCCAGGAGGAAAGATTTCCCTCGAGAAATGCCATACCCAAATAGCAAATAAAGAAAGCAACTTGTTAGTGTTATCTATGACAGATGAGTATTTACTTATTACAGGGTTGTAAATAAATGTGACCCTCATCATTTCTGGACTTAAATTAGTTAAATTAAATTATTTATGACAAGACTTTGGTCTATGCTATTAGAATTACAATATATTACACATTTATTACCCATAACTCTTATTATCATACAGTATGATGTTTTGATTTTGTTTCTATGTCATCAGGAATATGAATAAATCTGGAAGGTACCACATCTAACTTCTTAAACCTTAAAGCACCTTCAGCATTTGTTTGACATTAATATTTTAGCTTTATCTGTAGGAGGGAAAGTTGTAAACGTCTGCAGTGCAGTATAATAAGTCTGGATAAAGCATCGAATAATGAATTTGACACACTATGCAGTGCATGCATGTTGCACTTATATGAAATAAAGGTTATGTTGCTGGAAAGAAAAGTAAAAGGTTTTTACTGGAAAGGGCATTGTTTTTATCATACACCACAGCATAGTTTCACCTCTCTGAAGTTATTTTGATATAAGACATTCCTGTCAATTCTTTTTTAAAAGTAGTTAAATTAATTGGTTAGAAACACTCATGTTCATAAAAAATAACTGTACATTGTTCTGTTCATTATGAATTCCATTGCTTTTGTCTCCCAAAACATAGTTAGAATAAAGTGTTGATAGACCTTTGTACATTTTGAACACACAGCACAAAAAACAACAAATGAACTGTGCAGAGTTCAAGTGGACTTTAAATCGCAGCCAGACTTACATACAGTATTAGAAAGATTATTTTTAAATCACATCAAAGGTAGCGCTGTCATTATGGCATTATGTGGTGACACAATTTCCACAGTCTGTTTTCTGTGTTATTCCATGAGTTTATAACTAAATTGTTAATATACAATGTTTTATATTAATGTAACAGCATGTACAAGTAACTTTATAATTTCTCTTCATGCTACAGTATTATTTTTTTATCGGTAGGTTGGCACCTATATGAAGACTCCGAGGTATCCAATATGGGTGATATGCAGTGAAAGTCACTTCAGTGTGCTTTTCTCTACACGCAAGGAGTTAATGAGTGATTGGAGGATGGAGAGGAGATTTGACCTTTACTACTATGACAGCCTAGCAAATCAACAGGAGGAAATCCGCCTAACTGTTGGTGTGTGAGAATTGATTTTATTCCAATTTGAGCAAGTAAATTAGGTTTTGAGTTTAAAAAATGACTATTGTCTGCTGAGATCCATAAAAACAAAACATGTTTCAGTTTAATGCTTCTCAGTATATTTATTGTATATCTGGCGGTTATTTTAATTTTTCATTTATAATTTTACATTCTAAAAATATACTTTTTGCAAAATTCACCATTTACTAACTGTATAGTCATGTATTTTCTATGACGTTTTCTCAACAGCTCAGAATAAGTGAACTTGTTTGAGCTGAATCAGTTGTTTTCTATATTGTATTAAAAACCAAAACTGCAGATTGTTAAAATGGCATGATAGATCTCAGTATTATATGCAAACATTCTTACTTTTACTATAAAATGACACTTATACCACTAATTGCCTTTTTGATTTTAACCAATATAGACATTTTAACTTAAAGATTAAGGGAAACTAATTAAAAAATAATGTATCAAACTTATTATCTTAGTAATATTACTATTGACCAAACATGATAACTATTTGTAAGAATAACTTGCTGATAATAATAAGTTGCTAGAGTTAACTTTTTATGTTAGTGGTTGATTGCTGATGCAGACAAAGGTAGGTAGGTACTTTATTAATCCCATGCGGGAAATTCAAGTGCTACAGCAGCCAGGCACAATCAACACAGTAAAGTACAAATGTAGTAACATGATACAGTAAATACATTTAAAAAAAAATGGAATAAAGAATTACAAACAAAACAGAAACGGCACACACGCACAAAAAAAGTATGAATGTACAGAACACAAGGAAGATGTAATACACAGTATAGAAATTGCATACTCCCAAGCATATTGCACAAAGTAGGTAACTATTGCAACTATTGCATAGTTGTGAAAAATAAATTGCCCATTCCACTTCCACGTATTGCACTTCTATAAGCTAGATGTAGACAACACACCAGTTAAACAGAGCACCTGTTGATACAGAGGAATCAGGTTTCAGGTGTACAAGTATGATTCAGGTGTACTTGATGAGCTTGTTCAGCCAATTAGCATCCCCCACTCTAATCCCAGAGCGCCAGCACACCACTGCATCTGACAACAGAAACCACAGAAATTTACAGAAAGACCATTTTCAGATTTCTGAAAGTACAGCAAGTCTGAAACCACCTTTGGAGGGACATCAGATTAGCAGTATATCAAACCAAACATCCACATTCAATGTCCAAACTATCCTTATAAGACATATTATCCTTAGAAGACATGAGAACACCACTTATAATATAAAAATGTAAATTGTGCATGTGTGCTTGTGCTTTATATGATGTAAAGCAATAACACAAGTAGATGTATTAAGTTTGAATGACTATACTTACTATATGTTTTACTAATATTTTGGAGAATGTTTACATGACTGTAAATAATTTGTAATGCAGTGTACAATCCAAGTGCTAAAATGGATTGTGAGATCTGAGTTTGTTGTACTTTCCCTTTAAATGTACCATGTGTGAGATGTTTTAATTGTGCACTTTATTTTTTGCTTTTTAAGGTTTTCATGGTAAACATTAAATGGGATGGTATGAGCCGGTATCTTATTAGGGGAACATCAGTTTCATATTGTTGCTTTAACATAAATAGATATACCAAATGGTGCAAAACACATTCATTGTGACTCCTAAACACTGCACTCTGAATAATTACATAGCAAATAGCTTAGCATAGGTGCTATGCAATATAATAGTTTTGTTGCCACAAGACCACCAGTGCATTGCAACTGTCCAGGTATCACCCAATGCTTTAATAAAATATCATATATACTGTAGCTTAATGACATTGCTAATTTCTTATTGGCCCTAATGAAACACCTCTTCCAAAATGATAGACCAGATCACAATAATAATAGTTAAGAAAAATGAAATCCAAACTTTCTATTAGGCTTGGTTTTGGAAGAAGTACAGTAATTGGTGACTCAGATCCAGTTACTAATCAGCCATTATGATCCACATTACAAGTACTTCCTTGGATGATAAATAGGGTAGTACAGTCACACAAGGATAAAGCACACTTTCCATGCTACTGTAAAATTCCTATTTGATCTTCACTGAATAGAGACATACTGTACAACTTTCTGGTATCTGTTAAGCTTATTCACATTATTTAAATATTTTATTATTGGTTGTTTGAAATACTATTTAATGTCATGTTCTTTTTGAATACTACAGACACATCTCAAAACTATGCTCCTGATGTGGAAAATGACCTGATTCCGCCTCTTGAACACTGCATCAGGACAAAGTGAGTTGTAAAAATACTTTTATACATTACCCAGAAGTATTCAACATAGACTTTTCTATTTAATAATGCTGTAATTAATATTATTTTAAACTACTGTATGTGGACAGCACAGAGCTGCAGTGCTTAGCATTGCTGCCTCGCAGTGCTAGGGCCCTGGGTTCAGTTTGTGACCTGGAGCACGACATGCATGGAGTTTGTATATTCTCCCGTGGCCATGAAGGTTTCTTCTGGATGGATAGATGGTTCATTAATGTTTCAGTAGTTTGTATAAATTGTAATGTAAGGCAGAGTAGAAGATAATTTAATTAAAACACATAGTTCTCCGTTTCCAAACCCCTTGCTGAAAAATGCTCTCTAAATTAAAAAATAATTTCCTATAAGAATACATGCATACAAAAACAATAACAGATGTATTCGTGTAAGATGTTCACATAGTTGTGTAAAAAAAACTAAATGCTTGTTAATGTTTGTTAATGTTTAACAATTTATTGAAAAATATGCAGGAAAGACTTATGTGAATGTTGATTGGTGAAAAATGTGGAAAATGCAGGGATTTTATACAATATAAACATAAGGAACAGACTAAGATAATACTTTTTATAGATTTATTTAGTTAGCATGAGAAGATGGGGCATGAACAATGCCTGGAAGCATGCTGAGACAAAGATTGATACAAATCACAGTTTCCTGTGCCTCATCAAAGCAATTCTACTCATCCCTGCACACAACTGGTGTTTGGAGGGTATTGGTATTGCCTCAAACATTCCATTAAATTTCTTGTTGTTGTCTGTGCTTAAGCATGTTAAACAGACAACTTATTTGTCTTAAATTAAAATATATATTCGTGAAGCATTAATCCAACAACATGCAAATTATATTTTTGGTTTAATTATGAGTGTGTAAATCAAGAACTGCCTGTATGCTTTATTGGATAACTTTCTGGGTTGAGGAGAACAACAACCATTTTTGTAAGAACCTGCAAAAGCAGCAAAAGAGAACCCATAATGCTGATGCAGAATTTTTAAGTTATAAAGATTAAATTTGCAGGTGAACAAGTATACAGGTTGCAAGTTGTAAAGAAAAAAAGGATATGAAAGTCAAATGGAAGCCTTAGCAGTATTTCCAAGTAAACCAGTGAGAGTGGAGAGTTCAGGAAATGATGCTCTGTGGAGTGTTGCTTTGGGTGAGTTAAAAAAGAGGAGTCAGCGTCTGTTCTGCATCATTTAGATCCCCCAAAAAGCAGCAAAGCAAATTGCAAAATGCAGTTGAGGAATCCAGAAAGGATTCACTTTCACAAAGCCCAGGGTCTGCAAATATTTCTTCCTTAAGCAGGTATCTGGAACATGGGGAAGGTGAATCAGAGTGACAGGTGTGAAGTAGGGGTAGGAGGGAGTTAGAGGCTGATATTACATGATCTTGGAAATTAGCAGGGAAGTGAGGGAGGGGTAGCACCATGCCTGAAGAAGCAAAACTGCACTGCAGACACCAGAGGCAGCGAAGCTTGTGAAAAGAGGAGCCTTATCCAGACAGAACTGCATGTTTGGGCTAGCATTGACTTTCTCTGCTGGGCAGCATTAGGAACGTAATGAAACATAGAAGATACAGCTGAGGCCTTAGGGTAGGTAGGACACGTGACGATGAAAGAGAAGATAAGAAAGGAAAAGTTGAAAGATGGACTCAGTCAGAAATGTGGAAGGGATGAAGGAGAGAAAGGATGGGTTAAGATGCTGGGACAGTGGGGATCTGTAGGGTCGTGGCTGCAGTGGAGTAAGCTTTGACCTTCTCATCTTTCATTTAAAATTTCATTTAATGATGTAACTGATTATCTTTTTCTCTTGTTCTAGATGGAAAGGTGCCATGGTTGACTGGAATGAAACTGAACCTATACTTTGATTTCATTGTGCTATAGATATGAAATTCTTCTACGGGAAAAAAAATATATGACCTAATTTATAGCCATAAAGTATCAGTGAAGCTGAAAAACACAACTTGTAAAGCACCCATACAAATATTTAAGATAAAGACATGGATTCTGTTTTATTGCCTCAACCCTGTATACCTGTGCCTTTAATTTTGATTTGGAAAACAATATGAAGTATGTAAAGAATGTACCTTAGGATTTATTTGAATATATGAAGTTGAATAACTAATGAGGTTCACAGCCGACTGTAATCATGTAGTTTATTCCATTTATACGTTTGTTTTATTGTGTATTTAGGATTAATGTCTTGCATGTGAATGTATGGCTTGTTGTGCTTTAACTCAACGATTAATGATAAGAATAGAAATACATTTTTTGCCTTTGAAAAACTACATTTCAGTTTAAATTTTATTTATTTCTTTATACAAATATTTTCATAAATAAAATGTTTAAGAAAGCTTTCTTTAGCTTGGTATTTACTTTTTTTTGTTGGATGAAGATAAGTATTTACGTATGTTTAGCGGGAAGTAGTTCACTTTTTCTTTAAGTCAATCACATGAAAGTTTTAGCAGATGCCTTTCTTGAAAGGCACAGTATAATATAACTTTGTTAATTTCATTGACTCGTGCCCTGCTAAAGTAATGATGTTGTAAGATGCTTAATTTGCGTAAAATCTTTATTTTTTTTATACAATGCATGTACTGTAGAGTTTACCTGTATGCACAGTTAATAAAATGAGAATCTGGCGCTACAGTGGTTAAACCTTTTTTTCCATACTGGTTAGGTCACACTAAAAAAGTTATTGACTGGTTCCTCCTACAGATGGAAAAGCTAGTAAATGCTGGAAATGGTGAGAAAACAAAGGAAATACAGGAGACTTTAATTAGGGAGTCAATATTGAAGAATGGATGAAGCCCATGAAACTGAGAATGATGATTATCTATATTGATATTAATAACAGTATATTAATAGAAATAAACCAGGTATCAAACAGGAGGAGGCCATTACGAACAGCCAGATTATTTACTTGCTTATAACTAATTGATCATTTGAGTGGATTATTAACTCATTTAGTTTTTATCAGCTGGTTGATCTGAGGATCGCACCTACAGTAGCCATTACTCAGAAGTCAATTAATACACTGTAGCTTCTTTCAAACATCAGCTTCAGGAACATAGCTGAGTAGACAGATCCTACTCCTACATCCCTTTGTGTGAAGAAGTGTCCTGTTGTGTTTAAAATGCACATGTCTGTAATTTTCACTTTTGTCTGCTGGCTAATTTTTCATTGTTATTTCTAAAGACGTCCATTAGGTTGATGTTGTCTGTGCTTTTGACGATTTTGAATACATGATTGAGGTTCCTTGTTGTGTTATCTGTCCAAGGCTTAAGAGGTTCAGATATTTTAGTTTGTCAGTGTTGGACAGACACTAAGTTCTTGTTCTTTTCTGGACTGATTCCAAAGCAGCAATGTGGTAGTCCCTGGTCTTTCCTTAGAGTTTGGCTTTAATTTTTAAAGAACTATTCAAAATAAAAAAGTAGGCTGTTTTTTTAAGTTCATTAGTGTTCATTTATTAACACATCTCATTTAATCTAATTCTCCTGGCATTTTCAAATTGGTGTATTATTTCAATAGATACTTCAAGTATTGATTTTTAATAGACTTAAGTAGAACTCCATTTCATGGCAAAATAGAACCTTTCCCTGCTTATCTGTTTACAACATAAACATATTGAAAACATATTGGCCTTGAAATAAAAATAAAACAGGCTTTGCTATGGCTTCAAAACTGAAGCATGATTTAAAGTAGTTTTAATACTACCAATAGTGATAATACCAATAAGATAGTCAAATAAATATACGTTTAAGTACAGTGACTTAAATTAATTAAAAGACTAAGACAAATGTCTATCAGTGAGGCTTGGAAGAACATAAGCACGGTAGGCTCAATGTAAACTATCTTCTAGAAGTATTTCCCTTCTCGTGCAGATAAGTGTGGTGGAGAGGAAGTTCTATAAATGTATTTGCTAAAATAAACAAGTCACAGTATGGTACAGTAATTAAGATCAGTAAGTGGAAGAAAGATAAGAAGCAAATTACTTCATTTTGATTATGTATGTATCCTGGTTCAGACAGAAACATAAACACAACACAATGATTTGTCAACAAACCAATAACACCATTTACTGCAGCTCCATAAATTACAAGATGTTCTTCTGGTTATGAGGAAATGGAAAAATATTGAAAAAGTACCAAATAAATAATTTTAATAATAATAAATAATATTTTTTAAAATAATTTTAAAAAATATTAAATTTTCAAATATTGAATATCATTTGGAAAAGTTCAATACAAAGTGCATTGATGCTCATTTCAATATCAAACATTAATGAATATGAGTACTGAAATCATATGCAAAATTAACTTGCCTGTAAGTTTATTAAAACGGTTAAAACAGATAAATAGATCATTGTTTAGAAGCTTTACAAAAACTCAATTTGGATTCGTTTTTTCAGTACTTATTCTAGTAATAGTACAACCATTTGCATGGTAACCACGTCCCCTAAATGTCAGAATAAAATGTGTTACGCTCCTGATTGGATTTTTGTTCCTTGCCAGCAGGGAGTCTTGGAAACGGTCTTCATTGAATAAACACTTACTCACATCAGGGAAATTGCTGCAATAATAAATATTCAGCTTTTACAAATACATTTCTACATTTTCAATGAAGTATGTCTAAAACTTTTGTCCATAAAATGTTGCATTTGTGCTTCATACTAATACAGTACTATCAAAATTTAAATGCCACATTTTTTATCTTTATGCTATATTTGGGCAGCTGCATTGTTAAAATATAATACAATATTAGTGAAACTGAAATATTGCTTTGTCAGTGCAGACGTTTAATCAAGAGCAGCATTTGTGCTACATTTAGAGACAATTGGCCAAATCCGTTTTCTTTCAAAGCTGCTGTAAAACCAAACAGATTAATTCCTGTCAATTTCAGGAATCAGTAAAATATTTTTAAGTGAAATCCAAACGAAATTCCTTTGCTGTTTGAGTTTTAACAGACCTTACTACACAAAAATACTTGATAAAAAGGAATCCTAAAGAAGATCATAAAGAATCCTAAGATATAAATTAAAGAGGATAATTGTGGTGTTTCACTCTTAAATATGATAGTTTATTTTAACATTTCTATTTTTTTTATTAGAAAGTTTAAAGACAAGAAAAGGGAATAAATTGTAATATAATTTCTTTAAAAAACATTACTAAGGTTATGATCATACTTTCTGTTGCAATTTTTGTAAGAAGAAATGAATATGCCACTCCTATAATTTTTCCTTAATAATCTTACTTATCCTAATGTTAGTAGTTTTAGATCTATAATCTACTGTATATAAAAAGCCTAAACAAGACTTGATTCTAGAAGCAAATCTACAAGCTATCTTTAACACCTCTTTTTTTCTTCGTTTTACAACTACACATTCAAAGATTCAGGAATAATACACCCCGGGATGTGTTTTATGTGAGAATATAAAAACATCTTGGTTGTACCTTGCACCTCAAAAGGCAACCACAGATTGACAATATATGACACTATCACTCAATTTAATATAATTTTAGAACTTTATATTTTTCAATCATGAGTTATCACACATACACCTATTGATAAATTATTTGTCTTACCACATTACTGGCTGCCACAGCACACAAGTAGAAATGGATGAATAGCAATTTGTTTTTAGTTGCTATGCACTGCTGAGGTGGAATTTCCTTCACAGGGGAGATCTGTGACTTGGACTCTTTCCCTAAATTCAAATCAGGACTTCAGGCTTTTATTTAATCCATTGATAGCAACTCAAAAGTATATGGGAGAAAGCCTGTTACCTAAAATGATTTTAAAAATGTACGGCACATGGTACAGTAGATTGTGAATGGTGTTCAGATGTTTTCAGTTGAATTATTAACATAATAAATTCACATGAGGGTTTTTAAAGAGGACGGGGTTGACAGCAGTATGTTTCATATTGACATTGCTTTGAATGGAATGTTGACAAAACTCTAAATGGATCATTATATAGTCATTGATACAGGTACACTGGCAATCTTAAAAAAACTTTATCTAATAATTTTTAAGAAAACAAATTCACTATTAAGATTTCATTTATTTTCTTATTATTGGTCAAGATAGACTTTTAATTTTTTTCAGGGATGCGGGATAGATGAAGCCTATCCTGGCACAAGGCAAGGTGTACCCTGGACAGGATGCCAGTCCATCGAAGGGCACTCACACAAACATTCAGATACTTACACTGAGGGCCAGTTTTCCCAGAGGCCAATTAATGGAGTTTTTAATGAAAGTTCGGGAGGAATGAAGGCAGCCGCGCTCATTCGACACCGCTGCTGCAATTCTCACTAATCCTGACGTAAGCAACCGGTCTCCATAAATATCAAACGTCACCCTCTCCTCTTCCTCGTTCATTTTCTGCATCCCTCCTCCACCCCCTCTCCACCTTTGCAGCTACCCAATTGGTCGCATGGGGGTCCTATCCTCCCCGTCCAATGGCCGGGAGGTTGGCCCTCAGCCAAGCGGGTTACACCAAATCTCCACATCACAATAAACGATTCTAATTTCTCTCAAGCTTTCGTCTGCTGTCATTCCTCGTGAAACCTATCAGTATGTTTCTGAACATGAAGATAGCACGCCAGATAGTTCTGTAATTGAACCCATGTCCCCAGCACTGCAAGGCAGCAATGCTAACCACTGCACCACTGTACTACTAACATTTACTTTTGGTAACCAAAAATGTTTACCATATTGTATTCAAATAATAACAGCATCTGATGAGATCAAACACTGTATACAAACATTAACAGATGTGCATAAAGGGCACCCTTTCAAAACCCCTTCTCCAATCACCAGCCCATGCAGGATTTATAGATCTGGGTCGTAAAAGTGGAGATTAGGTTGCCTTTTGACAAAAGCAGAAGTCAAACTCCTGCCACTAGTGACAGCACCTTTTTTAATTAACAGGACTCCCTTTGCTAACCCCACACAGTAAATTAACTCCACATAAATTATACCAACATAGACCAGGAAACAATTAGGCCAGTGGAGGGAATATGGAGTGCCACAATGCACTGGCTTTTTAGCAGCAAACAAGCCCCTGTAAATATATCTGTGTCTGCATTTCATCCAGTCCATATTCCAGATGGTAGCCAATCCTAAGGGTTTACGTGAAGCCTGCAATAAAAACTGAGGAGGCCAATCCCTTTTGTTTCCTGAGATCCAACAGTTTATGCATTGGGTGCCAAGGCAAATTCGTCCCTAGTGGATGCCATAGAAACCCATTGTAGAATGGAGACGTACTGTAAGTAAAAAAAGAAAGAAGAGATATGAAGCTTGGATTCGTAGTCTTAGAACAAGCAAAGACTGTCATCATTAAAAATATCTCCTTGAATGTGATGCCACTGTCACTAAATTATGGACAAGAAAAAGAAAGACAATATTTTTGTGATTAAAGAGAAAATGAGAATGTATTTGTCATGTTTTATAATTTTGTTCTACTAAAAGTCCAATCTTAAGTAATTGCATGATTATGGAACCTACAGTAAATGTAGACTTGATATAGGAGTTATCAGCATTAAAAGAAGTAGTAAATAAAGGCAAACCAAAGGTATAAAAATAAACTTGATACTTTCACAAGCCAAAAGCTTCTTCGCTTTTAATAGCGTAAAACGTGCACAAGTATAAGTATAAGAAGTTGCTTTCATTTTCATAGAAATTTCTAAACTTGAAAGCAATCTATCATGATAGACTAATGTTGGAGAAGGAGGACTCATAGAGTTAAAGATATTAAAGAAACGAATCCCATTATTTTTTATTGTACAGACAAAGGCTTGAAGAAAATTAGGAAAACATGTCTAACTATTGAAGTCACCATCCACCTGATTAAAAATGTTATTCAAGTTATTTACAGTACTGGCATATCAAGACATATAAGTATCAAGATATTGAAAGCTGATGATCAGAGGCACAGTCAATAGCAGGCTAGCTCTCTCCATTGTGTAGCGGCGAGGCTTAATAATAAGGCAGAATTAAGTGTTTCTGAGCTTCCCAAATGAGGCCCCATTTCTCTGTTCATCTCTGTGGTGCAGCCACAGAGAAACTATTCATGCAAGATGATTTAAGGTTTCCTAGGACAGCTCCCAAAGGGGGATGCACTTAGCTAAGTCTGGCTATCATGATCAATGGTCATCCACTGGCGCCTATCAGTCTAGGGAGTGCCAGTTGGACATCTGGACTGCATTACTAAGTGTCAGGACTAAGTGACTCATATCTCACTGTGATCAACCAATCAGGGACTGGTAGGGCCGAGTAACCCACGTGGGACTCTGATGCCCATGGAACTTTCAGCCAATCAACGAGCTGAAGTTCCTCCAGGTAAAAACAGGCAACACAGAGAGCCTGAGAGATTCAACAAGATTCAGATTCAACAAGATTCAGATTCGGGAGATTCAGTAAGATTCTGGAGAGGATTCTGTGGACTGTTCTAAAGGGAATTCAAAGGAGAATTCCAGGGCAGGACGGCCCAGGAGCAGAAGGCTCCCAAGGGCAGGACAATCACGCAGCGCGCCTCCTGACCATCCCGAGACTCAGCCCGGACAACCACGGAACGGCCAGTGTGTCCGAGTGCCAGAACTTTCCTTTGTTCTAAGAGTCTAGAGTGGAGGTTGCCAGAGAGTAACCAGCAGCAGGCCTCGTGGACAGGTCAGAACTGTGGACAGCTGAATCACTATTCAGAACTAGCTCTTCATCAGGAACGAACCGGTCCTCTTCCTGACTTGCTGGGATCCACAGTCATCTTTTCTCCTGTGCACAAACTTTGCTAGTTAAAGCCAACACTAACTAGCCGGTCAGTGAGCATCAGCAGCGCACCGTCGCAAGCCGCACAGCACAGCCTGGCACGGAGCCAGAGAGCGCGGATTGGACAGCAACAAGCCTGCAGCTGATTGTTTGTGCCTGCAGGAGATCTGAATCCCCAGAAATTGGATGAGTATTCAACTTCAATGCATTACAGCTCGAGAATTCAATTGTTATCCCAACCAGTTGATATCAATTTAATTCCTAAGAGTTATGTACTTGTTTTGAGTATCTAATGTAGAAGTTATAACCAAGTTCATTTACGAAACGGTCTTAATGAATGATATACTGAACGTATGTCCTCTTGATGTGTAACACTTCGTAACTGATTGAATATATACCTTTTGTATTCTGATAACCCTCTCGATAAGATCTGTTAGGTTTACATGCATATTCTATGTATTAATAAATGTATCCTCGTGTATTAGTACCTGCGTGTGTGCGTTGTTTGAGTTATGTCGCATGGTTGGATTCTAAAGCCATCAAAAGAATCAATTTTGTGATTTACTGCTACAATTAATAATTGTCTCAGTAAATGCCCAAACCCTACAGAACTGGTGCCTTCAGAGAGCCACTATGATTACATATTTGGCGTCCCTGAACGGCTATGAAACACTACAATTGCATAATTTAATGTTAGGAATTCAGACTTAGTCAAATTAATGTTCTAAGCTGATAGATCACCAAAATAATTCAAAATATCAGATATTCAAGCATAGGGTTATGATGACAGTCCACAGATATTGCAAAATGGGAAGATGCATCATTGCTTAAGGTTTAGTGTATAGAACGTGGTCACTCAAGTTTATCACAAAGCTTTCTTGACATCTAATGACAGAACAGAACAGGTAGGTACATGGTCTGGGATGTATAATGTGGACAAGCTGGTGAACTCTATCAGACATCAGATAACCACTAAAAATCCTAAGTAATTATGGCAAACTGCTTTGATCATACAGGCTGAAATGACCTTAGTATGTATGGCTAAGCATTCAAGCAAATTGTGTGATACAATGATACAGTAATATACCAGCAGCCATATCACCCTGCAACTCACAACTGGCAACCCACTGAAGCTAAGCAGGTATGAGCCTGGATAGTACCTGGATGGGAGACCTGTGGGGAAAAACTAAGGTTGCTGCTGGAAGAGGTGTTAGTGGGGCCAGCAGGGGGCACTCACCCTGCAGTCCATGTGGGTCCTAATACCCCAGTATAGTGACGGGGACACTATACTGTAAACAGGCGCTGTCCTTCGGATGAAACGTAAAACTGAGGTCCTGACTCTCTGTGGTCATTTAAAAATCCCAGGGTGTAACCCTGATGTCCTCCAATGATGGCCTCCTAATAATCCCCATCTATGAATTGACTTCATTACACTACTCTCCTCTCCACTAATAGCTGATGTGTGGTGAGTGTTCTGGCGCTCTATGCACCAGGTGGATGCTGCACAGTGGTGGTGGAGGGGAGTCCCCATTACCTGTAAAGCGCTTTGAGTGGAGTGTCCAGAAAAGCGCTATATAAGTGTAAGCAATTATTAATTATAATTATTATTAATGATACATTAATACAGTACATATACTGTATTGATACATTATAAAGACAGTATAATACAGAAAAAGACAGTATGTACATCCTTCCAAAAAGAGGATTCTTAAATGACTTAATGTAATGCCAGGATATTAATACTTTTTCATGTCCTTTAGTTCTGACATGGATGTACTATAGGTGTCTTCACTGTAGCTATCTCTACAGGTGTAACATTCTCTGATCAAATTGAATGTCTGCACGAGAGAAATTAGAGTAAAACATAGGTAAGTGTATATATTCAAGATATGACAGCAATATAAATTGTAAATATTCATTGATGCAGATCAGAGCTATTATAAGGCTGGGTCAATCACTATTGAACTAATATTTTTGCACCTAGCTATATAGTAATTCTGGACAGTCTTAATTTTCTTGTAACTAAAATGTCTATGCATTAGATTCAGAAAAGGTGAATTGTTGACCTTGCTCAAGAAAAGTCAACTAGGTTTCCAATTCAGTGATTCATAAAATGCAGTAAAATATTTTTAATTAAGCTGTTGACTGTGTCTTAGAGAATAAGAGGTTGATCTACTGATCACTGATTTTTGTAGCATTGTAATTCCAGCTGGGGGCACATGATTTAGCTTGTGAGCTTAGGAGCAGACAATCTGCAGTCATCTCAGTAATTCTACCAGTGCCACTTGCAAGCAACACATTTAAGTGTTTATGGATAACTGGGAAAACCTGGCAGGAAATAGGGTCTATACAAGGAAGATGAATTGGAGAGGGCATGGCTTAAATAAATAAACTAGTTAAGGTGTATTTAAAGTAAGTTAGGGGGTAGGAAGCTACAAAACATCCCAATTCAGGTGTTTTTAGGAAAACCCAGGTAAATAATAAAAATTAAAAAAAAAAATTCTTAAATATTTAACCCTCAATACTAGAATCATAAGGAAGCTATATAAAATGCACAAACTTGATAGTGCTACGTCAAAAGAGAATTATGATATTATAGGAGCAACCGAAACATGTCTAGGGGAAGATGGCATAAATGAATATAAATAGCTGCACATTTTGAGGCAGGAGACAAAGACTCCTAAAAAACTTCAAGCAAGAAAGCTGAAGAAAGAAAATGCCGGGTGTATAGAACATATTTGGGTTAAACTGCAGAACAGAAATTCTAAGGACATAACAACTGTTATATCCCCCAGACCAATGTCGACCTTAACCGCTTTTACCGCAGGATCCGTCTCAGAGCACATTTTGCCGACAATTCCTCTTCACAGGCAGCTGATAACAACCCGGTTATTGATGTCATTAACAACATTAATCCCAAACAGAGCTGTTGGACTCCCTCCTCTGGCCGTTTTCCACCAGTTGATTATTTCATCAACCAATGCACTAATCAAGCTCCCAAGGCACTCTCTATACCCAGTAAACATAGGTCTAACCTCACCCAAGGAGAAAATCAGGCGCTCCAGTCTCTCCGCAACAGGGATGATATCGTCATCAAACCAGCGGACAAAGGAGGCGCTGTTGTGGTGTGGCGTAAGGATCTATATATCTTTGAAGCCTCTAGACAACTAACTGACACTTCTGCCTACCTCCCTCTCCAACAGGACCCTACCACTGACTACCAAAAGGAAGTGGTATCCACCATTTCTCTTCTTATCAGCAGTAATGAGCTCCCCCAGGAGGCAAACCGGCTCATCATGGAACATCCACAGGTATCTCAATTTTACCTCCTCCCCAAAATCCACAAACCGGACACCCCTGGACGCCCCATCGTATCAGCATGTAACTGTCCAACTACTTACATCTCAGCCTTTCTCGACAGCCTCATGAGACCGCTGGTTGAAGATCTTCCCTCATACATCAAAGACACCAACCACGCGCTCCAACTTTTTAATGATTTCCAATTTCAGGGTACCGAATGCTACATTTTTACCATGGACATCACATCTCTGTACACCGTCATTCCCCATAATGACGGGCTTACAGCACTCAAGCACATGCTGGACAAACGCACAGTGCTTGATCCACCCACCCACACCCTGGTACGCCTTGCAGAATTGGTCCTCACACTGAACGCATTCTCTTTCAATAATCTTTTTTACCAACAGGTCAGTGGAGTTGCCATGGGCACCAGAATGGGACCCAGCTATGCCAACATTTTTGTCGGCTGGGTAGAAAAACGCTTCTTCGCTTCCTACACTGGCTATGTCCCTGACCTCTACAAACGATATATTGATGACTGCGTCGGTGCCGCCACATGCTCCAACAATCAGCTTGAGTTCTTCCTGCACCATTTCACCAACTTCCACCCGTCCCTCAAATATACGATTAACATATCTTCCACTACTCTTCCGTTTCTAGACATCCACTTGTCTATCAACTACCCCCGACTGTCCACTTCAGTTTATTACAAACCCACGGATTCACACAGCTACCTCCTGTACAGCTCATTTCACCCCAACCACACTAAAAACTCTCTTCCTTTTTCACAGTTCCTTAGGTTACGACGATTATGCAGCGACAACATCGACTTCGAGAACCAAGCCCTCGAAAAGTACTCATTTTTCATCAACAGAGGATACCCCAGCAGTGTGATTGACAGGGCCCTTGCCCGAGCCAAAAACACCCCCCGGACCATCAACCCGATCAGGAACTCCCGCCGTAACAACCGCATTCCTTTGGTGCTTCCTTACCACCCTAACACACTTCCTATCCCCAGGACCATTAACCACAACTTTTCCATCCTACAGGATGATCCCTCCATTGGGGCCCTCTTTTCTGATCGCCCTATCATCTCATATCGCCGACCACCTAATCTGCGTAACCTCCTTGTTCACAGCTCCCTTGACCGCCCTCAACAACCATCCACACCAGGCACTTTCCCTTGTAACAGAGCTCGCTGTATCACCTGCAAATACACTGCCACCACCACACTCATTCAAGGCCCCTCAGGACAATTCCGGATCACCCAGACAGCATCTTGTACCTCCAGCAACCTTATTTACTGTATCTCTTGCAGTAAATGCCCAGCCATCTACATTGGAGAAACAGGAAGGAGACTCGGAGACCGTTTCAGAGAACACGTCAGGGCTGTAAAGATTAAAGATCTCTCCAAGCCCATTGTTTCTCATTTCACCTCTGACGGCCACGACCACTCTAATCTCTCCATCTGTGTTCTCAAAGACGGTTTTCCGAACTCATACATCAGAAAGACCACCGAAACTAAAATTATTCTGCAGCTAGGATCACACCTTCTCCCTTCCCTTAACGACAGACTACTGTTCTTTTAAATTTTCTCCATTCATTGGAAGTTTCATTTCACACCTCTCTGCACCCATTCTGACTTCACACCTCTTGATTGGCCTCTTTCTGTCCCCTGCTCCCGCCTCTCACTCCTCCTCCCTCCCAACCTTTGTTCTCCCGCTACTTTACCTTTGCCTACTGCCCTGTCTCTCTCACACCTGAAGAAGGCTCCACGGCCGAAACGTTGTGTTCTCTTTCTTCTTTTTTTCAGCATGGAATAAACCTATTACTTGTTCCTTTGCAGCCTACGCATGCTGACGCAGCTACCCACCTGAACAACTGTTATATGCCAACGACCAACTAATACAGACATGGATGCAAGCAGTTTACTATGTAATATACTGTATTCGTTAGGAATGTACAGTAAGTAGCAAAGATGGAATCATATTACTAGTGATTTCAATTTTCTTCATATGCATTTAATATTGTTATGGGAATACAGCAGCTCAAACTAATATGGTTAAAATGTCAATGAATACTTTGTAAAAGCACCAACCAGGGAAGATACTCTTATCTACCTAATCACTTCAAACAATCATAATATACTAAAATGTCTACAGTTTGATATTATAGTTAGTTGCTACTAACTAGTTGCTATAGTTAGTTGCTAGAAAAAATACAAAAGAATTACCATGAGAGAGAGCAAAATATTGTAGCACAATTAAAAACAATACAAAGCATTTCACTCAGTACTATAACATTAAAACAATGATAATTGAGTAGTTTTTTATAGTAGTAAGCAAAGTTAATAATTGTATATGTAACATGTTACATTTAAATTCACAGAGATATCCAATGTTACAGTATATAACAATCTCCAGCAATATTGTGTAAATTAAGCACAACTGATCTTGACCCTACAGTAAATCACTAGAATTTTCCCAGTCATGTAAAAGAATTGAAGTCTGTTTTCATAGACTCCAAAATGTGATACTTTAACTCTCACTTGAATGGGAGCAGTGTCCACAGATTGGAGAACTATAAATGTATTCAGTTCATAATGAGTAGGGTAAATGATCCAGGAAACAGTAGAGTAATAAGACTAATGTTAATGCTAAAGTGAAATGCAAATGATAGAGTTGCAGTACATAACAATACTAGATAGGACTATTGCCATAATCTATTAGTCAATAGCATGGGCTTATAAATGGAATGTCTTATTTAACTATCTTGCTAAAATGCTCAAACAAACGACATCAGACAATATTGGTTTTCAAATTTAAAACCATTCAAATCCAAACTTGTTGATGCACACAATCAAGAAGGGGTTAGGAAACAGGAAATAGTATATCATTTTTATAGAGCACAAACAGTAATTGGGCTGAAGTAAGAAGTGGTGTGCCACTGGGATCCATTTTAGGCTCACTGCTCTATGTGATCTATAACAACTACATTGTATTACAGTTAGCAAACAAGTACATTTTGTAGTGTACATGATAGAAAAATAATTGGGGAGTGGCAAACAAAAACAAATCAGCAAGGGAATTACAAAGATAATTTTTTCTTGAGACTTCTGGCAAATAATTAATATGCATCTTTGCATTAATATGCAAAGTGATCCATATTGAAAGTAGGAACATACAGTATGCTATACATGTACTGTAGCATGGTTGATTCTGAGTAGCAGTAATCTTTGCAAAAGATGTGTACATGTAATTTCCCCTGTGTCCACATCAAGACAATATGGAGACTCACTAAAAAAGCAAACAGGGAGGTCTGGTGCATAGAAAAAAAGTCTGAATTTTAAAGTCACAAATAATATAATTATGATTATTTGGTAGTAAGGATTAATTTGAATGAAAATAGTAAAAAATTATAAAGTCTTTTACAGTCATTGGACTGCATACTACCTTTGCCATGTTTGTGGACTATGTATAAAAACATGTATTGTTATAAGGATTCTAAAACTATACATTTTACAAATTAATAATTTGAGTTTTCTACTAGGAAAGACATATTTTAGTACAATTTCTATGAATATAGTCAAATATATGATAAAAGCTTCACTTCAAATATGTATGTACTGTACTATAATTTCAGAATTTTTAAATTCATGTAAGTGTATTTATCTTGAATTAAAATGTGTAAACATATGGGATTAAGTGAATTAATCAACATGCCTTGTTTTTGTACACTTGTTTATAATATTGTATATTGCTTATGTGATAATTTTAAAACCCCATTTGTTTGACCATTATTAGTACATATGAACAAGAAAACTCTGATCAGATGCAGTCTCATTAAATAACTCCTTAAGTTGCTTGTTTTGTATTTAGATTTCACTTTTCTCTTCTGAGCAAAATTTTTCTCCATGGAACAAAGATTCACTTTGTGATGCAAATGATTAGACAAAATAACAACTGCAGTTCTTTTGCATCCCCAATTGTTCAGGAGTTGCCACGACAATCAAAGAGAATGAAGGAGAAACTTTCTTACAACATATCAAAACCTTATGCTGCGTTTTCCCTTTTTACCAATTTACTGCTTTAACTGCAATAAAATTGAAACAATATTAAATATTTAATGTTCTGTGATATTCAACACACAATTTTAAGGAATTTACCACCGATGATAAACATATGTCTTAGCAACAACTTGTGTAAAACATTTTCTAGAAAATGCTATTTCGATGAATAAAGACTTCCTATGAAAAAGAGGTGGAACAACTGTGAAAGCTCTTGAGTTCTCACTAATTCTGCATGCTTTTGATTTTCTTTGCAACACCCCCTCCTCCCACTATGAACTGAACTCTATAAATTCTCCAGAACGTCTCTGTGTCTGTAGATACCACATCAGACCAGCAAAGCCTCAGTCAAGATGAGAGAATTCAAGAGCAAAGCATTTTGGAAGGGAGTGCTGGCTGAACTAATAGGCATTACTCTCTTTATTTCTCTTAGTATATCAGCTGCTATAGGGCAACCTAAAGCTTCCAGTCCTGACCAAGAGGTAAAGGTGTCACTAGCCTTTGGGTTAGCTATAGCCACTTTAGCTCAAAGTTTGGGCCACATAAGTGGAGCCCACTTGAATCCTGCAGTGACTTTTGGCATGCTGGCAAGTTGCCAGATCAGTGTCTTCAAGGCTGTTATGTACATAATTGCACAACTACTGGGGGCATCGATGGCAAGTGGAATTGTGTACGGAGTCAGGCCAAATGGAACTGATGTACTGGGAGTGAATTCAGTGAGTGTTTTTTCTTGCTTCTAGAAAAAAGTTTCTTTTAAAAAGTTTTAAAACTTTATTTATAGAGTGTATGCAACTGTTGCTAATTCACTGTAATTAAATCAGACATAGTAGGTAAATATTCATATTTTATTCTCTTTTACCTATTTTGTGCACGTATGTTTGAGTGCGTGTTTTGTGCAAATGCATTGGATAATCATAACAACACCTGATTTCATCCATGTGTTTTATGCACAGAGAAATAGATCCTGAATGTGAATTAAGGTAATGAGAAGGACAGCACAAGTAAAACCACTCAGAATACTATTTTTTTTTTTGCTGGAAACATGTGGCATGTGCCTCATGGTCTTCTTTACAAATTAAATAATTTATCATTTAAATTAGATACTAAACATGTGGTAAATGCACTGTATATTTAAAAATACTGATTTAAAAAATACATACAAGTAATATTACATGTATAACATAAAAGAACAAGGAGACAGATTAAATATTTTACCTGGCCGATTTGGTGACCTTAGTCTGATATAATAAAAAAGTTGAGAAGCTGTTAGCTAAAGAATAAAAAATGTTTACACAGTATAGTACATATTCCAACAAAAACAATCAGGATTATGAGCAGTGGTTTAGTAGTTTATGATGACCTCTAGTGGTCTGTTCACTAGTTTGCTTTTCATAATTAAATTACATCACTCACAAAAAAGTACTAAATTCATTTAAAACTGTAAGACATATCAGCATATTCGGATAACATATCCCATATAGATTTGATATCCCAGATCTTTCTTGAGTTAATCTCTAATTGTAATTAATGGAAGGTAAATAATGGACATTTTTGCATGACTTTTTAAATTGTCGAGTTCAACTGTTGAAATAAAGTGGATATTGAAGTTTAGCACATGGAAAAATATGAAAATAAATTTTAGTAGCTCAGCTGCTACTAACCAGAATATCATTGGATTCACAGGTTCATCAAGGATGTTACATATTTCACATCAGAGTTATTTTTCAATGAAGCATTTATAACTGCTTTTACCAGTAAAATAAAATTTGGGTGGAGAATCAAGTTTAAAAAATGATGTACTGAGATAAATAAAAAAATGTATTTTTGTAGTTATGTATTATGTTGTTACATAAAGTCCCTAGTGAGAAACTGAAATAATCTGATACTTAGATTTATTGTAAGTAGTGCACTTTCAGTCTCTTATTGTACTTATTGACCATAATTGTATCAGTTCTAAAATAAAACTGTCCAACAGTGTCATGTAGTGGGGTATCAATACTTTGTATTATTCCATCTTAAAATAAATCCTGTAATCAGTGTATGATTAATATTCTTCATACTTGACAAAAATGCAGGAGTGTGGAGAAAGCAACTCAGCTATGTTGTTGAAACCACACATCTTTAAAAAAAACCTGCATAAGATACTCAGATCAATTAGTTATCAGCAACCAGACAGACTAAATGGCCTTCTCTTCCTTGTCACCTTTGTTACCTTCTTATAATACCTAATAATATGTGATTTGTTGATATAATGTTTACAGGTAGTACTGTATGTTTAAAAGTAAACAATCTTTTATCCAGAGCTGACAAGAATCATTATTTTTTTCTCAACCTTTAAAATGTGTATCTTTCTTTTACAGCTAAACAATGTAACCTCCAGTCAAGCTGTTGGAATAGAGCTTCTTGTCACCTTTCAACTTGTCCTGTGTGTTATAGCAACAACAGATAAGAGACGGCATGATGTCACTGGCTCTGCACCCCTTGCCATTGGTCTCTCTGTGGCCTTTGGGCACCTTGCTGCTGTACGTCATTAAAACATGAATTCTTAGTATTCACTTCTGTAAGTCACTTAGAAATTGACTGAAATATGATGTACACCATAGAGTGGAAAAAAATCACTGGTGAAGACTAGCCAGTTCCAATGGAATTTAACAGCTCACTTGACCTACAGTATGTAAATATATGTAAGCAGTTGGTGCAAAATGGATTGAGTCAGAAGCAGAGATTGAAATTAAAAGCCCTGGTAGAGTTAGATACAATACCCTTTTAGTTTTGTAGTTTGAGCAATTGCAAACACTTTCTAAATTTGCTCTGCTGCCAGCAGTAATGTTTTTCAAATGTACTGCCTCAAATGATGAATTTACAGAATAAATTTAAACTTCATCCCCTTTCCTCAGTAAATGCTTGTTATTTTAGATCTAGAATTCTGTGAAACACTTTTTCTTTGAGATTTTTTTAAAATAGTTTTGAAGCAAAAAAACTATTCTGAAAGTGAACTTTTGGTACGTTTCTGCTAGTATTTGAACATTTCAGGAAAAAAAATCATGGCTCCATTACAAAAAAAATAGATCCTATAATAACCACTTTACTTGATTTTTGTGTCAGTGAGTGTTTTCTCCTGCACAGCTGGTAAAATATCACATATTAATTTGTTATTTCGATAATTAGGAAATACCATTGCAATCCCATGCAAATCTGTGGTTTTCTCCCCAGATCAGTTATACTGGATGTGGAATGAACCCAGCTCGATCCTTTGGCCCTGCTCTGATTACGTCTAACTTCAAAGACCACTGGGTAAGAGAATGTGAAATTTGAAAACAAATAATGGAACCTTAAATTAGCACTTACATTACAGACTTCAACATATTTGTCTTTTTTAAAAAGTTAACATGAAAATGTGTTGGAGAGAAAGCAGCACTAAAATATGCGTCTACCCACAGAATGTGTGGGTATTGATCTTGATGCTTTCCATTGAGTTTTCATCCTCTGTATTTTCAAGAACACCTTGTTTTCTGAACAAGCCCCCAAACCCAGCTTTAGCTTTTCTGCAGCTTGGTAAACAAGGACCAACTAAGCTATACAGTATGTATCAAAATGTTACACTTAAAACGTTGTGTTTTCAGTGTAGGACAGACATTGTGATATTAAGGCTCACTTAAGTGGTGACCGCAGACAAATTAAAATTCTCAAGTGGTTGTAAATACTTATTGAACTTTCGACTGCTACAGTAGGTTCTATGGAACAGAGGAAATGGTAGAGGCTTGAACTGTTGCTGCTGACACTGTGAAAGCCTTGTTATCTAGGCATTACATTGTGGCTTTTTGACTGTACTGTATATGAAAGGTCTTTAGGTAGAAACATGGAGGAGAGTACCACTGGGGAGGATGTGGCTTGAGTGAAGAGATAAGGAACGTGGGGGGGATTTTTTTTTTCTCTTTAAAAACAATAAAATAAAAAATGTTATAATTGTTATCTGCTTCTACATCTCAGGTCTACTGGGTTGGACCCATGTGTGGAGGTGTGGCTGCTGCTCTTGTCTATGACTTTCTTCTGTTTCCCAAATCTGATGAACTGCCTGATCGCATGAGGGTGCTGGTGAATGGCCAGGATGGGGAATACAATGTCACTGCACCCGATGAGAATACTAGAGTAGAAATGTCACTGAAATGATGACATTTGTGCATTATGTGTTACAACAGAACTTTGAATACCTACTGTAAAACAAAATGATCCTTTGTTAAGATTTTATTTAGGAAAATAGTTCCTTCTTTTTAAAAGATATGTGTAAATTAAGACTGCAGTATTCTACACAGTGCTTTACCCGTTTTACCAAGTCAATGATTATAGTAGAAAAGACTTAAAAATGTGCTTTGATAACTTGAGTTTTTGAGCACTGATCAAGTGTTTTTCTTTGGTTTTTATACTACTTTTTAATGCAAGCGATTTTTTTCATGAAAAATGTTTTTTGTATACTGTTATTGTAATGTCATTCAAATATATATTTTAAAAGTGCACTATTATAAATTTGTCTTTTGTGATAAAATGCATTTCAGTTGTAATTAGATCTGTATTTTAAGGGTAAAAATAGTCCAGTTGTATCCTTCATATAGTCTCCATACTGGTCAGAATAAGTTCCTTCAGAATATGTAACACAATCAAAGCTCTAAATAGGTTATTTCTCAAGATTATGTTTATTGTTTAAATGATGAAAGTCAGCTTTACAAGGCAAAATAAATATGTTTGCTAATTACTATACATTATCTGTAGGATATTTACAAGGATATTATACACATTTGATAGAATCAAAAAGCACAATCTATGTACTCATTCTGTTTTTGAAGAGCAGGTTGCTTACAGTACATCATGTTACATAGAAATATTTTTACTGAGCACTGTTGGCTTGAGTGATTTAAAATGGTCTAAGTGTTTGAAGTGATACATCTTATCTTTTAAATAAAATTATGTCCAATTGTTCTTTCTAATTCCTTGCCATTCCTGTTTAGTTTTGTTTTGCTGTTCAAATTTGTTGTAGTTCTAGTTTGTTAAATGTAATACATTTAAATAAAATTATATTGACTGAATGGGATGAATGAGCTTGGTATCACTTTGCAATACAGTATTCATTTTGAAGATCAGCTATACTGTACACAGAAATATAGAAATTGATAGTAGGTTAAAAATAAAGTAAATTATTTTACTTAAACACTCCATCCTGTGTCATTTTATTAATCTTGTGAGGATTAATACTTACTGTACTGTGTACATATTCTAAAGTCCAGATTTTTAGAATATGTAAAGTTTCAAAACATTCCAAATAATGAGACTAAACAAACAGCTCAGTATGAAATTAGTTATACTAGTTTCATGAAGTACAATTCAGAGTTATTAATATCTATGGTTCAGCTTATTTACTCCATCATCACACCACATATGAGACGATTATAAGTGCAGAAAATACGTTGATAGATTGATATATTAATAAATATATTTTATATAGTACTTTTCACTTCATTTTATAATCTAAAATGACACTACAGAATATTATCCATTCATAAACAATTAAGAAGTAAAGTACAGTAAATCATAATCTTGTACTTACTGTATCAACTATTACTATGTTAAATTAGCTTTCATTGAACTGTCAGCATTGAATAAAAACTGAGAGAGAACATTGTAAGAGAAAGATGAGTCTTTCATGCTCATTGCATTAAAAAATGTATTTCTGGCACAAACAGGCCTAGATTGTGGTAAAAGTGCAAAAGTCTAATGTGTAGTGTCCTTTTAGATTAGCAAAAAATCACAGTCCATTGTAATTAACAGATTTTTTTTTTGTTTGGTACAGAACCTGATGTTTCTTCATTAATTCACACTCAAAAGAGAAAAAAGAAGAAATTTGTAGTAGTGAAGACAGAGCCTTGTTACTACTGTAGTTCTGTAGCAACAAAATGGACCATGGGATTTTGCTAGCTTTCCACAACCCTTTCTGTATAGAAGTCTTACCTGTTCATAATTTTAAATGTATTTGTTTTAGCAATATTTTCTAAACGTTAAACAATACATCCACCTATCCATTTTCTTACCGCTTTATCCAGTTCAGGGCCATGAGGGAACCAGAGCCTATCCTGGTATCCATGTGTAAGAAGGGATTGCACTTAAACATTACAATTGTTCCAAACATTATTCAGTTGTGATAATAAAAGTTGCTTTTAAACAAGTGAAACATTGTACCATTATTACTTCACAAACTTTTACAGGTAGATCTTAAAAATACCCAAGATTACTCTTGTTTAAGCACTAACAATAACATTCTTAAAAATAAATACTTTATTTCTAAATTTAACATCAGCTACCATCAGAAGATTTTGCTTGCCACAAAATTTAATGATAGCAATAACAACTAGGGACTCTTATAACATCAGGTCTTCCACAGCTTGATATCCTTTTGCATGCTTAGATTTCACACAGAACCCTTTGCTAATAACAAGAAGACATGGAAAACTCAGAACACTTTCGGGATCTTGTAAACTTGTAATTGTAATTTGCAAATAGATGCACACTTCTAAGATATAAAGATCAATACTTTGTTTAATTTTCTTTATTATATTTTAAAAGTCAAAAGTTTGAAAAAAACGACATATTAAAATAATACAACTGCACTTTTAAAATACACTGTTAGCTTTGAAAACAATTAAACTGTGAATGACATATTATACATTATGTATTGAAGTCAATATACTTTTTATGGTTGCTGTAAAACAATTTTGGATGCCCTGTTATAGAGCTACAACTTTTGAAAGTGATAGCACGTAAATAAAAGGTGTGATGAAGGTGCCATCTAAAATTGTCTTACTCTGGCATCATATTACTCTTATTCTTAGATTTATATTAGAACTTCACATTTGAATGAGAATGGTTAAAACTACAGTATGTGTTGTGGATGTAGTGCAGCTGTCTTAGGTGTTCTCTTTTTGCTGTCCCCTTCAACTGTACAAATAATTGTTAAAACAGTATTTCACCGCAGTTTTGTCACTTGGAGGTGTGACAATCTATTCTTTTTTTGTCATCCTGTCAGTAATCACTTTTGACACATTCGATTGCTATTACCTGTATTTCTGGAGTCTGAAAGTTAAACATATTGCGATTTCCATGTAGAATTATCCTACAGAACACAACTGTTTTTGTAAATGTCTTTTAATTTACTGGCAATATAAATCCATCAAAGGAGAAAAATGTATGGTTGCAGTAGATGGATGTGAAATACTTAAAGGAATGGTTGTTCACAGTTATTCACAGATGTTCACATGCAACCATTTGGGGGTTGCTTTGAGCTTTGTACATTACAGAGAATGAGATGTATGATATTTTCCAAGAAAATGTGGTCAAAGTAAAAAAGGCATTAGCTGCTGAGTCACTTAGTTACCCCACTGATAAGAGAAGGGTGTGATGGTTTTGTTGTACTTTGTGTGGGAGCTCAAAGGTTTTTTATATGGGGCAAAAAATGATGTGAAGCTTATATGACTTAATTACCATTGAAAAATTATTATACTGTAAATTATCAATCTCACATATTCATAATTTTAAAAAGAAGTAGGCATACAGTAAACAAGACACCTGTTTCTGTAGTAGAATGTGTTTGCTAATTTCTGTTTTCTCATGGAATTCGTATTGAGTCAACACATCTATAGAGTGTGACACCATTTGTCTCAGAGACAAATTGCCTTCTATCAGCTCTGTGGTGGCATCAGTGCTTTTGGATACTTATGCCAAACGTGGTCCAAATATGTCTACTGGCATTGCTTGCCAAGGCAGTGTGTGGATATTCTTCTGGTGGAGACAGTAAATAATGACATGTGCACATAATGCTCAAGGGCAATGGCAATTTAAAAAGAAATTACCACTGTTAGGGTGAGAAAGGGACATATTTGACATCCAGTGAATTTTTCATGATGGTATGCATCCACATGTGACAGATCCTAATGAATGTGAGGACTGATTCTTCCATACTGAAGCTGAACCATATTGATTATAATAAATCATTGCAGGAGCCTGATAGCATTCTAAGATAAACATTAATTTTCACAACGTTTAGTGAGATGTGTAACCTCTATCATTTCCATTTTTATATTCGTTATGTATTGTGAAAAAAAAACATAGCGCCTTACCAAAAAGTTATCCAGCTAATAGGGTATATTACAGTTAAGGTAAGGTAAAAATATTAAAATAGTATTGTGGAAATAGACAAAATAGTTCTAGGCATTGTTCTGCATTGCATATAAAATTCTCTATGTTTTTCACATACTAAAACCAATAAACTATACTGTATACAGCACTTTTTTACTATGCTCTTTCACACAAATGAAAATAAAGACAATGAAAAGTTTTTAGGATCACAGTACCAACATATTTAAATACTGTATGTATAGGCTCTGGCTCCCTCACAAGTCTGAATTGGATAAAGAGGTTATTCAAATATGTTTTAATTACAATCTACAACATTGTTTCCAATAACATTTTCTCAGCTAATGGCTAAAATCGTTCAAGCACAGTAGGTACAGTAGTTGCATCAGCATGTTTTGGCTGCAAAGCAACAGGTAAAGGTTTATTCCATGCTGAAAAGGAAAGAGACACAGAATTTCGGCTGTGGAGCCATACCTGAAGAAGATTTCAGCATGGAATAAACCTTTACCTGTTCCTAATGGCTAAATTATTATTTAATATTTGATTCGCTGGCAGCTATAGTGCGCCAGTGTGCTCGCCACACATCAGCTATTAGTGGGGAGGAGAACAGAGTAACGAAGCCAATTCATAGATGGAGATTATTAGGAGGCCATGATTGGTAAGGGCCAATGGGAAATTTTGTTATTTTGGGTTACATCCCTACTCTTTTCGAGAAACACCCTGAGATTTTAAATAACCACAGAGAGTCAGGACCTTGGTTTTACCTCTCATCCAAAGGATGGCCCCTATACTGGGGTATTAGTACCGCAGGATGAGCGTCCCCTACTGGCCCCACAAACACCACTTTGAGCAGCAACCTTAGTTTTTCCCAGGAGGTCTCTCATCCAGGTACTGACCACACCTGCTTAGCTTCAGTGGGTTGCCAGTTGTGAGCTGCTGGGTGATATAGCTGCTGGCAAATAAGAAACACAAAATGCACCCTCCTTTAAACAGGGTTTCCTACTTGTTGGTGCCTGATATCCAAAATATTCATTCAATTCTGGGATTACCAAGCCATTGTATTAGTAAAAATGTATATCAAAGAAAATCATGTTTCAGGCATATGTATATATGTTGTCTCTGTTATATCTACAGTATAAACAGTATTTGTATATATTTTAATTGTTTCAATAAACATCAGATGTCACACAATATACTATTTTAATTTGAAAGATTTTGTTACAACATGGCCCTGACCCGGGAGTGTGGGAGACAGTGGCTGTGAGACAGGCTGAGAAATCCAACTGCAAGGTCCATGTAAAAGCAAGCAGAGGCAGGGCAGAGGATGTGCTGTACACCCAGTCAGCAGCTGTAATAATGAAGGGGAGTAATTGAGGCTTGTGGTAAAGGTCCAGGCAAAGAGGCATGTCAAAAGGCCAGGCAGATTCAGATGGAATACTGGTTAGCACAGACAGGAGAGATCATGCGGGAATTTCTCCTGGCAAAAAAAACAAATTACAGGGCACCAGAAAAAGAACAGGACAGGGCTAAAGTATCCAGTGCTGATGAGTTAATAACCCATTAAGTGGGGGCAGATGAGAGAGAGCCTTTCTGATCATATTCTCACTGCATCGGGAGGTGTTTGAGGCCACACGGCAATTTGGCTGGTTGCCATTGTGTCTGGGGGCTGTGAGCTTGGGCTTGCCAGGTTGTTACAGATGCATTGTCCTATTCCTAAATTTACTGAACTAATTTTTGAGTTTGTATATTTTCACATTTCACATAATGTAAACAAAAAAATGAAATTAATTTGAAAGTAGTAAGGTAGCCCATATTTATGTTCAAATAAGATAGTCATTTTAATATTGACAAAAAATACTTTATAACAAATACCTGTCTTTCGTTCCTTCAAAATGTAAGAACATATTACTAGTTTTTGTACTAGAATTTTCAAAACTACGGCAAAATGTTACATTACTCTTCATCTACTAAAAGGTTTTCCTTTGACATTTTAAGCCAGCTGTGACAATACGTTATGTTAATCTGCCTAATGAATGGATTTAAGGTATACACAAAAATATTAAAGAAAACTATTTTCAGAAGTATTGCAAATTGCGTAAACATTATTTACATGCTGTTCTTTGTTACTTAAATAATGCATTATCATGTGATATACAGTATTTTACTGCATTGATTCAATGATTTATACATTTAAAATACTATACTCGAGAGACATTTTCACGTTTGTTCATAAGCACAAATATGTCAAAGAGTCAATGTCTTGCTCACTTCTCTCTGACAACTATGTGACTCAGCAACACAAGTGTTCAGTTATCTGTTTTCACACCATCTTGCATAATCTTTTTAATGAATCAACCAGCAACTGGACCTTTCAAATTGTTAGTCATACAGTACATTTACTGAAATCATACCATTCTTTTGATTCATTTATATCACATGAAGTAGGCCTACTTCTCATGACTTGTTCCTGTGTAAAAAATGAAGTTAAACAATCTGTTTAGTTTTCAAACTGTGGTATTTTTCAAACTGCAGGATGAGATCATTAAAAAATGCCCATAGAAACATAAAGAGTTTTACTAAATTTTCTTTCAGATATTCCAAATAAATAAACATCAAAATGTAATATTTACTAAACCAGCTGTCTAAATTCCACAGGCCTATTAATTGATACATTTGTAAAATGTCAAATGCCATCAATGTAACATCACTGTGCTCTGTACTGTAGTACTACGTGTATGCTCAGATATCTGTTAGAGTGACCAGACATCCAAAAGCTGACAGGACAGTCCCAAATTTGGATAGTTTGTCCCACCATATTGAGATTGGCCATATCTCCAGCATTTAAAATCAAAGTATGAACACACAAAACTGGCTTATATACACCTTTATACGACTGAATGTTGATTACTAGTATTCCCCTATTCTTCTCATAGTTATATTGAATAACAACAACTAAGCCCACAAGCCAAATGTAATCTGTGCATACAGAAAACTTAATTTGTCCAATATATACTGGTGCAAATTCAAAAATCATTGTACTGTAGCTTTTGTAGTTTGTAGACTACCTTTTTAATTGAATGGTATATTAAGTGACCGATTTGTCATGAGATAAAAAATATAATTTTTGAAAATTTCACTGCACATTCATTACCACCACAGAATATGCTCAGCCATTCCCACAGGTCTCCAGATTGCGGAACAAAATTGCTCCCTACCATGTTTCCAGATTTGAAAATATTATGTGGTCGTACAAGATGAGCTGGAATTGTCATAGATGTGCTTGTTTCTACCTCCATTTAAAATTGTTTGCATGATTTAAAAAGTCAGATGATTCCAGATGTACAGTAAGTGCATCAGGACCATTCTTGTCTATCACTTCAGATGCCTCAAAGAATCGCTGTAAAGGGCCACTGAATGCACCAGGAAAAATCTTTATACAGGAGAAGGTGGTTCTAAGGGTGGTGCTAAGCTTGGAGATGATGCAGTGAGACAGAGATGCTGAAGGAACAAGCATGCAGAGCATGATGTTGTGGGATCTGGAAATAGCACACACTCAAGTGTGATCCTTACAATCACATTACAAAACTTTTTCTGCTTGCATTACAATACTGGACACCTGATCTTTGTCTACAGAAAATAAGTTGTTGGATGTTATAATGACATTAAAAACATTTACCATAATCAATGAGATTACTACAAGGCTACAGGAAAACAGGTCTCGCTTGGAGAGACTTTATGCCAACACAGCTGAAAACAATAGAATCATTTTCTAAAAGAATAGTGCAATCATCAAAGTAAACCATGAGCTCAACTTGCTGAAGACAAGCTTAAACTAGACATACTGTGCATGTACTGTAGATCAAAACTTTTGATCCATTTGTAATCCATGGGGTAAATGGATTTATGAACTGAAACCAACATTTTTGATTTTGTAGATGAAGATCACTTTGTTCTTTACATGCAAGTTCAGACATGCTGACTACAGATGTAGTCAGCTATCAAGAGACTCAATGATTGCTAGCCTTCTGTCAAGAGATGCTTTCTAAGTTTTACTGCAAGAGATTACTGTGGATTTGCAGTGTTTTCATATGGTGTCCCCATATGTAAATTTACAAAATGATTCATACATATTTTTTTTAAACTTGATATTTTACTCAGAAGCTGAATGCTCAAACTGAAGACTTATAAGGGTAACATAAGTTACAGTAAATAACAAAAACTAAAGAGAAAAAACTTAAATGCGTTGACTGCATAAGTATTCAGACATGTGAACTCAATATTTGAAGGAAGTAACTACAGTGTATGTAAGTAAATAAAGGCATGAGTTTTTAAAATTTCTAGCAACTACATACCAGCTCAGTGGAAATTATCTTGTCACTTCATCTCTCTCATGTTGCTTGGGTATTATTTATGGGTAGCAGTTTTCAAATCTATTTTTGATAGAATTCACTTTCTTATTCACCACTCCTGAAGTCCAATGTCAGTCCACATCGTAGGAGGGAGGCAATGGCAAACTGGAAAACAAGGCTATTGTGAAGTTGTGGACGGCTAATCATCCATTCGGTGGATAGAAATCAATTACAGAATACAGGAATCACAGAGATGAAATGGACAAATCAAGAAAAATAGGAGTTTACCAATGATACACTATCATTCACTGAGAGAGAAAAGACAGCATTAACAATGAGGAGGAATAAAAACATTTAGACATCTTTAAGATGAATGAAATAGTTTCCCGAAGACAATTGATCAAGAAGTGTACTTGAAGTGACTTGAGATGATCATGCCAAGATCAGGTTGATTTTACATTGCAAATATTTTTATTGAAGATTTACAAAGAGAACAATACACCAGAACAAACAACTGAACAAGTCTCCAAATTAGAAATCCCCTAGTACTAACACTAGATTCCTTTCCCAATCACAACCTAAACCATGGGGTTTTGAGAATTTGGAAAAAAGTAATCAAAGTACAGGTGATCAGCTTTAAAAGAAAGCAAACCAAAAACAAACCAAAAGAAAGACACAAACTAAAAATTAATACAGATAAGAGTGTATAATAAAAAACAAAAAAGAGAGGCAACAACAAAATGCTGGAATGACAATGATGTATGATTAATATCTTGTAAAAATGGGAAATATAATAAATTTAAATAATAAAGAAACTTTATGTTCAGAAATTAATTAACTAGGCATTGGCAGTTTTGGCTGTTTCTCTTCTGTCTTATAGAAATGTCCTTTCTCATTAGAAATTTTGTTTCCTGCATTAGATTTCTAATTTACAGAAAAATTATCTCTGGTTGATCAAATTTCAGTAAAACAGATGAGTGATGAAAATAAAACGCTTTTTAAATGAACTATGTTGAATTAAACCCTTTCAAAATATTCATAAACTATTATATCATTTGCATTTCTTATATGTGCAAATATAACCACATTGATGTAAGCTCTCAGGTATTATAACTACAAAACCGTATTGCCTCTATGCTAACAAACATTTAACCATCATACTGTATGTTGGTGAACCAGTGGGTGGCACTGTTCTCTCTGGATGAGGGAATGTAATATGTAATATGTAAAGTGCTTTGGGATCTAAGTACTTCCACTACTGCAACCACTACTACTGCTATAGTAATAATTTTGCCAGTAAGATTGCAATCTGTAAGATTGCAGAGGTATTACAGGTATGTTTCCTGAAATTCCACAGTGGGAAATGCTGTTTTGAAGATGTTGATATACTGTACCTGGAAGCACAGAGAAGTGAACAGTGAAATATACTGTTAAAGAAAGGAAAAAGGCACATGGACCAAAAACCATCACCCTGGAGATGAACAGCCAAGGTGTTGTGAATGAAAGTGTGTTCACACTTAGCAATTTACATGCAAACTGAGCTTAAAGCAATTATATTGTTGATGTTGGTTTACTTATATTTTATTTTCTGTGAATTTGTGTTTCCTGAAAAAACTGGCCTTATTTTTTAAATTGTTAAAATAATGCTGTTTTTATATGAATTTTATTCATCACTCATGGCTACTTTAAGCCTTAAGGAAATATTTTGCTAATATGTTTGAGCAGAATATAACATATTCTATTTCAGTCAATAGTAATAATAATACATTTGATGAAGCAAACTCATGATAAAGATTTCTGCAAATACACAATACAAAACCTTTAGATTGCCCCTCTTTAACAAATGATCACAAAAGTTCTGATGTTTAGATTTTTACTCTAGGTTATCTTCTAGGGGTTTTACAAGGAAAGGGCTGGTTAGTATTTAGGCATTAGAGGATACATTCACTGCAGACGATGCGGAATTAAAATGCTGGGAACAGTCGTTAAACTTTTTAATTCTTTTACAACTTAACTCAAGGTGTGAGCTCCACATACATTTACTTTAGCTTAAAATATGGTCAACGATCTCAATGTCACTTAGTAATAAATAATTGCGCGTCCAAGATTTTTTTCTTCCTTTCTGAACAACATTACAGTCAACGTTATTTTAACATTTTCCATTTACCCGAGTTTAAATGGACGGGCGAGGAGCAGCTGATTATGTATTATTTTAATCTTTTTATTTTCTCAAGTCACGTCACTTACAAAGCATAAAGGATTTGTGCTCGAGTCTGAGAGAGAGATAGGAGTTATAGAATTGATCTGGAGAGGTTAGACAGCCCCTTCAGTTGAATATGAATATCATTTCTGCCTGCTGGATTTTGGGCACTATATCGCTGGCTTCTTGTGTAAGTAATTATTTTTATTATTTGCCTTGAGTGAAACAAATATTTAGAGTATCATTCTGATTTTTATTTTTTCTATATTGATTTATGTGGGGTGCATAAATATAAAGCAGGGTGTATTACTGTTGATGTACCAACAGGTGAGAATCTTACTAGCGAATGAAGTCCCAAGTGCAAATATAAAGAAGAAACAGATGAGCTGGAAACACAAATCAAATTTCAAATATAAACCGTCATTAACAGACTTAATTAGTTTTTCTTTATTAATTTGACTAAAAGATAACATAAACGGGGATCTACCTAATTTCTCCCATGTATTTTAATATTGCGGTGAAGCTATACAGTAAACACGATATAATCTAATATCGAATATAATCGAACAACAGACTGCCTATACCGGAAAAATTTAATCTGCTGCTTCTTTTCACTGGTACTGTACTTTAATAATTGCCAAAAATGAAATAAAAAACATGTTTATAATAAGGAATGGGTATCAAATACTTTTGAATTCAGTTTTCTACTTACACAACAACAATCATATCAATAGTAGTATAACGTGTTACATACAGTAGTTTACTACTACATTGATGATTGCCAGTTTTAACTAGACCCCACACTTCCTCAAGTTGCAGACAGCATTACCATATACTGTTTAATCTTGCTGTATCCACAGCCACCATTTGTTGTAAAGAGTATAGTTATGATCATTTCCAGTTTATAGATCACAGCTCCTCTATAAGAACAGCAGATGTGCTGAATGAATTAATCTCTAGTGTGTTAACAATATGAGTAATCAAGATTTGGTCAGCTATTGGTCAGCTTGACTGACCATCGGCTGAAGGTGGTCAGATTACATTCAGATAGTATTTGTGATCCTGATAGAAAATAAGTTTTATTACTTTTTTTACATGGTTTTACATTGGGGCATAAACTAGTCATACCAAAATGGATTTTGGAGATTGATTTTTCTCTATATAGTCCATTTCCATTACAACAAAGGTGATTCAGTTTATAGACACATCTCCTCTTCTTAAAATCTCTTGTGCCATAACATAGGAATACTTTAATCCAAACTAAAGCTCTAGGCTTCTAAGTATCAAAATAGTGATACTGTCAAAATATTTAATTTCTGTATGACCGTATAATTCACTATTCTGTTAGGGTAATATTGAACAATACTGGGGAATAGACATTGAGTCCTAGATGTAATATAATGGGGATTTAAAGTTCATTACAAAAACTTTTTTCTTATAACAAACCTTTGCTTTCAGTTCCTGAAAAAGTACTATATAAATGTGAGGAAGTATTATTACTATTTACATTAATTATAATGTAGCTTAGGTTTCCCAGTTTTCTGATTATGTATGCAACCATTGCTTTTGCTGTAGTTGGCCACAGATGTAAAGAGACAGTTTGCTAGAATTCTCAGAAATCTCACAATTACAAGAAAACAAACTCACTCACTTTGATTTGGACTTGAGTTAGGGTTCTCTTCTTAAAATTTGTATTTCTCAAATGACAGAATTCTGTTGAGAACTGATGTCTTTATTGTTAAAAAACATAAGTTTAGTTTTGTTTCTTGATTATGCTACAGTACATTGTGATATTGCAGACATTATTATTGTCCTGTATCCTAGCAGCCACAATAAATTAAGATTGACAAGACCATACAAGCAAGTTGTACAGTAACATTTAATAGAAACTGAATGAAACAGAATATAAATTCCAAATTAACATATAACTTATATTTTATATTGCTAATACTAATACTGTAGTAAATAATGATTAGGGCGGAGCGGTGGCTCTGTGGCTAAGGATCTGCGCCTGTTGCTGGTTCAAATCCTGCAGCCGGCAGAGGAATCCTACTCCGTTGGGCCCCAGAGCAAGGCTCTTAACCCCAACTGCTCCAGGGGCGCTGTACAATGGCTGACCCTGCGCTCTGATCCCAGGCTCTCTCCCTATCTGTGTGTCTGTGTGTCTCACGGAGAGCAAGCTGGGGTATGCGAAAAGACAAATTCCTAATGCAAGTAATTGTATAGGGTTAATAATAAAGTGATGTAAATGGTACTGTAACATTAGATTTGCTGTCGAGTGTCAGTGTATCCTTCCTATTATTTAGATTACATATGCTTTCTTGCCAGAGATAATAAAAGAGAAGTCTTTCTTGATATTCAGACCAGCATGTAAAATAGTTACAGACATTTTCATTACTGCTCCAGTTTCCTCCCACAGTCAAAATACATGCCGGTAGGTTAACTGGCTTCTGTATAATTGGCCCTGATATGAGTGTGTGCATGTTTGTGTCCTTGTGTGCCCCGCGATGGACTGTTATCCCATCAAGGATGTTTCTGGTCTTGCACCCAGTGCTTCCTGGGATATGATCTGGGCCACCGTGACCCTGGATTGGATAAGTGGTTATTGAAAGAGATGTGATTTTCAGCACTCTGGACAGCTCATTTAGCCATTGCAAAACATAGATTAAAATTACACTGCTTAGCCTATCACACAGCTCAGATATATACTTTGCTAGAATTTTAGAATATATATATTTGTGACCTATATAGGTATTTCATAATACATTACTTGGATTAGGCCTAAAAATGCCATCATAACTCTTTCATTAACACTACCAAACACAATAAAACAACATGCATAAAAACTGCACACCAATATATAGAAATATACCACAACCTCTGTTACTCAGCTCTCAGGTCCTTAATAGTGTCTCTTCTGTTTGATTAAAAAAAAAAACTCCTTGGTCTTTGTGAATCTGTCTTACTATTTGTTTTGGCTTGGATTTCAATATCTACTGTATCTGAGAGATTTGGAAGCATTTGCTCAGAAGAAAAGTTCAACTGTTTTGATGAGAAAGAATCCAAGGACAATTACAATACTTTTGAGACCTTTCAAACTGTTAATTTCCATTTCAACTGATATAGGATTGCTATGGTAGAGGGGTTGTGTACTTGTGCAATTAAGAAACTTCTTTAAAATAATATTTTTTGCATACTTTAAAGGTGGGATGGTGGCACAGTAATTAGGATTGCTGCCTGGCAGTGCTGAGTCCCTGGATTCAATTTTGGACCTACGGCACTGTTTATATGCTCTACCTTTGTTCACTATATATACTAATAGGTTAATTTGGTTTTTTTTTTGGAATATTGTCCCTGGTGTGAATGTGTGAGTGTCTGTGTCTGTCTGTGCCCTGTGATGGACTAGTGTCCTATCCACTGTGTATCCTGCCTTGCACCCTTTGCTTGCCGGGATAGGCTCTGGCTACCCTGCAGGCCTGAATTGGATGAAGCAGTTAGAAAATGGATAAAGTTATATACTTTTTTAGCATTATTAAACAATTTATCAGGTCAGAGAAGATTGTTATAAATGTGAAAATGTCATCAAGGAAGATGAGACAGCAATAATATGTGCATACTTTCCCGAGATCCCTTCAAGTATTGTAATAGCTTGCATTGAACAAAATGGAGATTTGCTATACTGTATATATTCGTATGAGCTTAACATGCAGAGGTTACATAGTTATATTGTCACAGTCAGGTGCCTCAGCCAGTCGCGGCTGGCATCATCCAAATCGATAAAGTTGCCAGGGCATCTGAAGCGAGGGCAGGAGTATAGGATGTGATCGGCCGTCTGCTCCTTGCCATCGCCGCATTCGCAAGTTGGGTCATCAGTGAGACCCCACTTGTGTAGGGTGGCCCGGAAACAGCCATGTCCAGTTCTTAGTTGGTTCAGCTTGACCCAGGCTTGTCTGGGTAGGTCATTTCCAGCGGGTTTGTTGGATACTTTGTCAATAAATTGTTTCAGTCTGTGGTTGTTATTATTCCACGCGTCTTGCCACTTTTTGTTAGCCCAATTAGTGCCATTGTCGTTGTTTGCTTCTTTCATAAGGCGCCTCATTGTGTTAGAAGGTGAGTGCCGGTTTTCTAATCGGAGGATTGTGGTGTTCCAGTTGCAGATGACATCGTGCAGAAAGTGGTTGGAGTCATCCGAGGCTTTCAGTGCAAGGTTGATGCAACTTGCTTCTCTGCGAAGGTTAGGTGGAGAGATGGCGCTGAGAATCGGTAGCAATTCAGTGGGCGTAGATCTAATGTACCCGGTTATAATGTGCATGCTGTTGTTCAGGGCTGTGTCTACCTTCTTCGTGTGGCTGCTGTTGTGCCAGGCAGGAGAGCAGTACTCGGCTACCGAGAAGGCTAGAGAAAGCACAGAGGTGCGTAAGACGGTGAAATTTGCACCCCAGCTAGTGCCAGTTAGTCTTAGCAGGAGGTTGTTCCTTGCTTGGATTTTTGCTGCTGTTTGTTAGAGATGTTGTTTGAAGGTCAGTGAGTGGTCAAGGACAACTCCTAGATATTTCGGGCTTTTCTCAAATGGAATAGTTTTGTCTTCGCACTTGACGTTGATTGTTATGTTAGCAAGGCGATTGGCGAGGTGGAAAATGCTGCTCACTGTCTTGGTGATGCAAAGTAAGAGATGTGCTGTAGAGTAAAGACACTGTGCTATGAAAATAAAAAATACAAAATTTTAAAGGTGCAGTTTACCTGTCTGCACAAGTCTGAGTTACAATTTAAGAGGTACGGTATATGAAGAAACCTATTATGAAATATAGAATCCTGGCCTAAACTGCAAATGTCTGCTGACAAGAAGCAAAGAGTCAGCATTACTAAGCTCTATAACTGTAACTGAGATGGCTAGGATTTTACAAAAGTTGAAAGGCTACTAGTAAGAGCACATGATGACCCAATAACTGTTGCTCATGTTGTAAAAAAAAAGCTAAAGAACAGGCCCATATTGAGAATGTGAATCATGCATGCACAATGCAATGGTGAACAACTGTAAACCATACCCATAAATAGATTAATCAGAGCAGATTTGCTAACAATCAGGTGGATGTCCTTGAACTACAAGGATTATGTCTGAACAAAAAGGACAAATAAACAGAACACAACAATCTACAGAGAAATTAAAAATAAAACTGTAAAGGAGGCATACAAGGACTAGAAACAAAAATAAAACATAGGGGAAAGACAAAACATTAATGGGCCAGGTACAGTACTTAGCTGCTTTAAGTGGGGTTTCTGGCTTATAAAGATTTATGCTTTGGGTGCAACTTTCATATATTTCTCTGAGGTTTTCCTCTACCGCTTACCTTCTCAATGGGAATTATGCTCCTTCTGAGACCTTTACAATGTTCACAACCTACCTTCTATCTCCAGGGAGTACTGTATTTCACTTCAATCACACCAGTGTTCCTTGCTCAATCCAGAGGATCTTTCTTAGCTCACCTTATATTCAGAACTTGCAGCTGAGTACAGTAAATGTAGAGTTCTGTGAACAATAAACAGCAATGATGCATCTACAGATGCAGTCATCTAGAATGTAGAGTATATCAAAGCTTATGCCAGGGGAAAGCACACTGGTACAGTATACCACAGTCCTGTCCTGGGTACTGCTTTCAGCCCTTCATAGCTCAAAAAAGACCACTGGGTGACATTTTTGTTGTGCTAGATGTTACTAAAATGGAAGCTTCATTTAATGTTTTTTGTTTCTTGAAAAGACAATAAATTTTACTGTATATATTATAAACATTATATATAAAATGTAATGTGGACATTCAGTATTTTTTTCTGAAAAGGGAATTACATGCCATGAATAGAACCTGGATCAAATTTGGATCATGAAATTTTATGGAATGACTATCAACTAATCAAAACAACTGAAATTGTTAATATTACAATTTGCCACTATATTGTTGTGGTATGCACCGCTCAAAAAAATTTTCATGATTGCTTGCAAAACAGTGGTATAAATAATGGCATCTTGATGAAAGTGGTCTGCAAGAACAATGCTAATACTATAGTTGGTATTCTGTATGGATAGCTGTGGATATTATTTCACAGAATTCTCAATGCTGCGCTTGGTGAGGGAGACACTGTACCATTTTAAATAGACCTTTTAAAATAATACAAATATTTAGAAATATAAAATTAATAAATGCGTCTCACAAAATCCAAAAGATTTGCAAATATTTGTCTTTTATGTTGTCTTGCCCTGGGCGGAGCCTGCAGGACAACATAATTGAAAGTCAGATTAGCATGTCTTTGTGAAACACTGCATGATAATTTCTGAAATTTCTCAAAACAAATATCCTTGTCACGAGCTTCTGCCAAAAACCAAACGAGATGTACCACAATCATTTAGTGGCTGCCCAGCCTCATCCTGCAAAAAAGGTAGTGTCCAACAGCCTTGTCCTCATGTACAGGTTATTATTCTCCTCATCCAGGTATGATAAGCCAAACTATAAATGAACTCATGTTGTAATATCTATATTGTACATGCTGTAATACTTGTCAAAGAGATGCATGATACAGGAGCACAGTTGAGTAGAAAACCTACTGTACACAGAAGTGATTCACTGTAATTAATGACTAGAAAGTCAATATTGCATTTGAAAAATTATTTTTGTCACAGATTAGGCAAATTTTAATTTGGATCCTCTCACCTCCTGTTTTTAGGGTGGATTCTTCTGGTTGGGTATGGGCTGGTTTTAGCACTCTTAGCAAGATTAAGGACTTTTCTTCTGTTAGCCTGTCTTACGATTAAGTACTGTACAGTACGTGTTCTACAATATGTGTTCTTTACGTACTGTATTTGAAGCATTAAAGACATTTGCAAACAGCAAAAAGAGGGCTTTAGTTGTACTGCAATAGTCATTTTTTTCTTTTCTATGTGGAGGTCAGAGGGTGATGAAGTAGGGAGGTTTTTATATTTAAAAACCTACTGTATATTTCAGGTAAAAATGTTTTTATTTCATTTGCACACCTACATTACAATGTTTATACCTGTTTTGTATTCCTCATGACAGCATTTTACATTTTTTTCAGAAATTGTATGTATTGTATGAGTGCAGTAGATTTCAAGCACTTGTTTAATCTTTCAGCTAAAAAAATAAATACTTTTAATATTTAATGGAAACTAATAGATGGAGGTTCTAGGTGATTCCTCCAGTCAAGGATTTCTTTCGCTTTTTTGAGAGATTTGTTCCCAGTCCTGAGGGAACGCCTCTCATGCGACTCGGCGTGTCAAGGGGCTATCTCCTTTCTGTCCCCTGAGGGCATAGCCTAGTCGTGAAGCTGCGCCTCTCAAAGCAATTCTCAAGATGTCAGGGGAGTCTTCTTCTTCCACTTCTATCCCCTGAGGGCCTAGCTCCCAGTCATGAGGCAGCGCCTCTCAAGCGACTCTCCGCGAGTCAGAGGTGTTTACTGTATGTTTTCGTGCCCCAGAGGCTGTCAAGTCAGCCAGTTCAAACAGACCACTTGGGTTCCCCGTGCGGTCCGGGTGCTACTTTTTTTCTACTTTACTAACCCTGCTTCTCCACTTGAAATATTTATTTCCTAATAATTTTACTTTTTTTCAGTCAGACATAAATTTTACTCCATAATTGACATAACAAAATGTTTACATAATTTAGATGCAGTTTCAAGCTAAATTGGATGGGATTATTGAGTTTAGTTGTTGCTCAACAGATGGCCTTCACACATTTGTAAAAGTTTCACAACTGCATAAATACGGTATCTTTAAACATCACTGAATTGTTAATTGTAAGAAATATATATTTTTAATGATTCAGGTGGGTAGCTGCGTCAACATGCGAAGGCATGTTCTTCAAGAAGGCTCCACTGCCAAAATGTTGTTTTTTCTTCTTCTCTTTTCGGCATGGAATAAACATATAACTTGTATATTTGTAATGATAGTCATTTTGAGATTTCTTCGTAACAAATATTGTTTTGCTTATTTTAATTCTCCCAACACTGATGGTGCGCTTTGTATATTTTTTATACTTTTTGGTCTTGATTAGTGTTTTTTGCTTGACATGATACTCCCTGCCATTGACGAATGATATATTGCCAATATATCACTATTATTGACAAAAAGATGAATCCCCACTGTCTGAGTGAACCTTTACATCTGATTTGCTCTGAAGCCATGTCGTACACTAATGTGCTATCACACTGTCTGGAGGTATATATGAACAAACAAGTCTTTCACAGTCAGGAGGGCTGTATTAGATGACATCTATCCTCTGAGAATCTTCACCATCTCTTCCACAGTATACATGTGCTTGTAGACATTGTTTCCCTGGTTCATTCTTTCAATATCTAGGGTTGGTTCTGTAGTATATAACTTTGTGCTGAAGTTTCATTAATGTGGTAATAATTTCACCACATGCTGATCCTTAAAGCAGTGTTACTAACACCAAACTAAGAACACTTGTCTGCTATCCCCAAGGGCACATGTACAGTAAGTGATGCACACACGCACCACTATACAGTATTGTTACAATGGGTGGTTACGAAAAAGGTGAAAATCAGGATTTGACCGAGCGGTTTAGTCAAAAAATGAAATAAATATTCATAACCCCCTTGTAAGTGCTTTTTCCAGAATATACCTGAGTGGTTGGTATAATTAGAGGCACGTGATTTCTTTATTCTCTGGCACAGCTTTGTTGAGAGGAGTAATAATCCAGGCACACGTGGTCAAACAAATATTTAATATAATGAGGACACAAACTAAACTACACACAACAAAACATAAAACACACAAGTTACTCTATGTACAATATTGACAATGTGTTTCAGAGGCCTAACATTCTGGTCACCCAGGAAGCCCCAGACTGCTAATAAGCATTAAACTATTAAAGCCTACAGAGGCTTTAAGCTCTGTATAGGAGCTTATAGGAGATAAGCTGCCCCCTAACTAAATATGATATAACCTGCAGTTAAATCTCTCTCACTGCACCATGGATGCCACAAAAAATAAACGGGAACCCTTTATCCCTATCCATAAAAATGCACCTTATGCAGGAAAGACGTTTCTAACTGAGGTATCTTTTACCCAAGAAACCCAAGTTTCCTAAAAAAAACATAGAATAGTATTATTTCTGTAGCATACTGTACTTAGCTCCTGTCAGGTTTGGTTTGGATGATCATGAAGTAGGGAGCATGGCGTGGGCTAAGTCCTAACTCCTCCGTACTCCTCTCTCTTCTCCTTCTTCCCTGCTTCTTCTTTTTTCCTCCTCTCTCTGTCCTCTTAATGTTCTCTTATGTTGTGTGTTTCTGTATTCTGTATTGCTTCTTGACAATAATTAACCCACAACTTACCTAGGTATACTAAGGTAAACTTCACAATTGTTTCTGCTCAAGGGACCCCAGACCTCAACAAACATCCTTTCTCCTTTGAAGCTAGAACTGTTTACTCTTCCAAATGTCACAAACTTTATCTAAAATATAAGAGACAATTCTCAGTCACTTAAAGCTGTAACTGCATGTTTTCTTGTTTTTGGAAGCTGTAGCTCATGTTGTCCATCAATTTATTACTTCTACCCTTTTCTCTCTTTATAATACTCAAAATTGTTTTTTGTTTTATGCAGATGCTACATTTATTTGTGTCCTGCCTCATCTGTTAACTGTTCCTAATTATTTTGGTGCTCTATTAGGATATGAAATTAATTACAATGGAGAAATTTGGAGATGTCTGCAGCTGTGCCAACCACTTCATATATTCTTGTATGAAGATTTCCTTTTCTCTGCATGTCATTACAGTCAACAATTTTATTAAAATTTTCAAACAGATAGATTCTGACTTGAACAGATGGACTAATTTTCTATCAGCTTGGAGTGCTCTTGTTGATGAAGGCAAAGTCTTCTTGCAAGGTCCTTCTTTCTCATCTATCTCATTTTAATTTGGGGATATTGAGGCTGGTAATATGGTGAGGGGTACCACTAATATCATGTGAACATATTCTTTTTTTTGTTTTATTTATTAAAAAGTTGTCCTTGATGCCTAAAATTAGTCAAGTGTTCATAAAAGGAAAAAAAAAAACATTTGTATTTATAGGGTTTTAAAAAATATCAGAAGGTGTTTTAAAATGTTAATGAATGTATTTATAAAGCGATATTCCTATCATGATACTGTATTTCTAAAAGGCCAATCGTGGAGAGTAGTGATATTCTATATATTACATGTTTTTAGGACTGTAGTTGTATCACAAGTGTAAAGATACAGTATATGCTAAGTCTGTATAACACAAAGATCTTTTATGTCCACATTAATTGAAATAGCAGAAATGGTACTATAATAATAATACTAATTAATAATTGCTTACACTTATATAGCGCTTTTCTGGACACTCCACTCAAAGAGCTTTACTGGTAATGGGGACTCCCCTCCACATCACCAATGTGCAGCATCCACCTGGATGATGCGACAGCAGTCATAGTGTGCCAGAACGCTCACCACACATCAGCTATTAGTGAGGAGGAGAACAGAGTGATAAAGCCAATTTGACTATGCCTATGGCAAATACTATAGCTTCCAATTGTATATGTACAATAATAAACTCTATGGTTGTTTTTAATGTTTAAATAGTTGAAGAACTGTCAGTTCAGACTGTTCAGCCTGTTATTTCAAACTGACATGTACAAGAACATTATTGACATACTTTCATATTCACAGACAAGCTTGCATTTTTATTCAGTGTTAACACTTTTGTATATTCTGTATACAGTTTTTATTTTTTATAGTAATAAAAAATAGTGAAAAATATATTCTTTAACTTTCCCTTCAGAATGGGAATAGCGAAGAATGATACATATCAACTAATATTCAGTAACTTACACAATTAGTGTATCTATCAATGCTTGGCTACAGGAGCTTGCATTCTCTTTAGGGGTTAAATCTAATATTATATACAGTAAAACTAGTAAATATAACATGAAATGGAGATATACCATTCTATATGTATGTATCTGATTAGACAAAATTGTTTTTAATTCTATATATTCTGTATTAAGATTTTGTGATAATAACCTTTAGTTGTCCATGGCGAATTGCTTATCATTAGGAAGTTTTATAATTGTTTCATCTCCAGTAGTACATGCAAAGAGTACGTGACTCATATCCCTATTACATTAAAACATAAATTGAAAAGGATGTGTGAATAGAATAAAAAGAATTACATTTTCTTTTCCAATTTATTCATTATGTATCAAATGAAAAAGACTGCAGTGCTACAACCCTATCTGTGTAAATTTGACTCCATTGACTTATTTTAAAGCTAATAGCTTTCACATTTGATTTTGGTGACTTTGCAAAATGCTAAGTGGTGTTGAGAAGAAACTTATTGTACTGCAGTACAGTACTTATTTTCATTTAATTTTTGCATATTGATTTCCTTGAAGTCAATTAAACACACTTTCATTATAGCACAGGTGATTGTTTTAATTAAAATGCAGATGCAAACCCTTTAAGCTTAATTTATCAATGCTTTGATAATCTGCTGTAGCTGTCATCTTCAGTAATATTCCAATGTACAGTACTTATTTCTGAGTTAAGCTTTTAAATGAAAAAGTTCCCACTGAAACATGTATTGTTTGTTAATAATTGTTTGTATTTTTTATTTTACTTCATGCTCTCAATTTTGGAATTGGCAAGTGCTTCTTTATTCTTTGTCTCACAGAATTTAAACCTGTATAGCACAGGGCAAGTGAGAATAGGCAGAAATGTTCTTTCAATCTGGTCACACATCACATCCATTTGACAGTTCAAAGTCTGTACATGCCTTAGCACCAATTGGAGGTGTTATATGTCTATAGGGCAGCAGGTGCTCCAAAAACTTCACTGTTTTTCATGACCCCTTTCTGACTACACCAGCTCTATCACTCTATCCAAATCTATCACTCTATCACTGGCAGCTCTCTGGCAATTGTGCACTGTTGTCTGAGCATCCCAGTCTGCATGTGCAGAATTTCCCAATCCAGGGGCTCTCAGACCACACAACTGCTATTTCATTACTGCTATTTTACTGGTATTTCATTCCAGCTTAATTTGCTTGATTTGTTTTTTTTTAACTCCAAAGTTTGAGCTTTAATTTTATGTACGAAATGGAATAGTTAAAAATACCTCCAACATATTAAAGAGGAGAAAACAGTCAAAACATTTAGGTTAATCCTGATAAATTAAGGGATCAATTGTGTAATCAAGAGCTTGGTTGGATTAAAACCCAGTATGTGTGTGGTCCTCCATGACCAGGATTGGGAACTCCTTAAATAGTGGATCTATTTGCCTACCTATCTATGATATGACACCTGCCTGCCACTAGCTTCAGACACATATACAAACTTAACTGTTATGTTTTATGCAGTGTTTAAAGAATATACATGCACATACTGTAGGATAACAGAAAACACCTCAAATGTTATTCACATTCTCCTATTATCTTCAACTAATTAATAATCCATCTATCTATTTTCTAACCATTTAATGCAATACAGGGTCATGGGAGAGCTGGGGCCTATCGCAGCAAGCTAATTAGTAATCAGTTCTATTTAATTTATATTCCTGCATTGTTAGCATATTGTGGCAGTACGGGCAAGGAAGAACTGCAACTTCCATCGAGCTCACATGAGACGCCATTAATGGCCACTATTATCTGTAGTCTATAAATAAATAGTGTTTATTTATTTTATATTAATGGTGAGGGGTGTTTGAGAACATTCTGCTAGGGAGCTAATTAAAGGTATTTTTGTTGTATAAAGGGCAGGCATGGTACAGTACTATGTTGTTAGTACTGTAGGTGTGTGTGTGTATCCAGGGAAATTTCCTACAATAAAGACTTCTTCATTATATTAGAGAAGTGCTGGTGAGTTTTTAATGTTATTAGACCATTGAGACACCTTACTTAGGTTGCAGACTTTCACACAAATTACAGTAATTAAGTCAAGAAAGTGATTAATGTAATAGAAAGGAAAATTGGGTGGAATACAACTTGCAACTCACTGCTGTCCAGGTTCCATGCAAATTACACTGTAAAGTCATCAAAGCTATTAAGCACAAACACAGTCCACACATCTTAACAAAGATATTATTCACACTTAAGCGAAGGATGCATTATTACAGTCCATCCATCAGATAAAATGGTGAGGCCTTAACAGGTATTCACGCATTCCATCACCATTGGTATTTGTGTTGTGATTGGAAGAAGAGATACATCAACGTAATCAGTTCCAGTGAATTTTATTGAATTATGAATCATTTCACCACTCCTTATATGCAGTATGAGGGAAATATTCAAAAACTCCATTCGCCACACAATTCGAAATCATAGAGTTAGAAATCTAAGTCATACCCTCAATTAAGTCCTATTTTGTTGAATTACAAATGTATTCGCTTTTTTAAAGCAAATATTTTAATCAAATCTTGATGCACAAAACTGGACACTTTTAAGTTAAATGTTAGCAAAAACAACAAAAATAAACTAAAATGTTTATTGTATTCAATGAATCCCCATGATTTTAAAAGAGATGGTAAAGAAGCCCATACATTGGGTAGAACATCTACTTACCATTTCAGAAATACTGAAATTGCTTTGCTTTTATTGTAAAAACGAAATATACTGAATAAACACTTATATTATGCATTTATGAATCAAAACAGCCTAAAAATTTTAAACATTTTAGTGATCCCTATCAGGTGCTATCTACTTTCACTATGAAAACTATATTGTATTCAGCTATAAGCCACATGTTTTGTGAATTATTAACTTTAAACAACAGTGCAAAAGAATACAGTATGTACTATCCTTTTAGGTCCTATATGATTTACATAAAAAATAAACTCCTCACACTCCACTAAAAGCGCTTTACAGACAATGGGGACTCCCCTCCACCACTACCAATGTGCAGCACCCACCTGGATGATGCAATGGTAGATAAAGTGCACCCCATCTATCAATTGCCTTATTACTCTGCTATCTTCACCACACATCAGTTACCAGTGGGGAGGAGAAAAAAGAAATCAGGCCAATTGATAGATGAGAATTATTAGGATGACATGATTGGTAAAGACCAATCAGGAGGAAATCTGACCAGGACACTGGGGTTAACACTCCTACTGTTTTTTAAGAAACACCCTGGTTTTTTCTACAATATAGTGTCCCCATCATTATACTGGGCACTATCACCCACATACTGTAGACCACAGGGTGAGCACTCCCTACTGGTCCCACTAACACCTCTTCCAACAACAATCGTACAGTATCTTTCCCAGGAGGTCTCAGGGTGATATATCTGTAGGTGCTGATATTCGTCCCACTCTATCTGATTTAGCAATACATCATTTTGATAAACAGTATTCATCCAAATAAATCTGATGTGTAATTATTAAAATTTTAACATGCAGCCTCTAATTGTTTGACTATTTTGCAGGTTTGGTCAAGGTTACATCCTGAATGTGAATTAATTTTCCAACTTGAAAAAGATGAAAAACAATGTCTAAAAGAAATTGCAGAGATTGAAAATCATATTACAACAGGTATGTTGGTAATTTTATTTCTTATTAATTAAAACACTTTTTCTTTTATTTACCTCTTTTGAGGGCACCATTTTATGAATAGATTTTGACATACAGTCCAGGTATATCATCTGATAATAAAGATATGTAAAAGTACAGGTGGACATTCTTAATTTTAAAACCTAAACTAAATTAATGTCACAAACATATAGATGGAACAAATCAATGTTGCACATTCCAATAGGATAATGTTCTACTGGTATAGAACTGGAACTTTCCTCCCATGTACCTGTATGTATCCATATTCTTATCTCTGTAAAGACTCACTATCAGTTCAGTAGACAAGGAAGAGAGCCACTTTTCACAGGGGCAAATAAAAGGAAGGAGGTAGGGTGCCTCACTGCCTTCCACATTAATATCAGACAAAGTTTCAACACTAGGCCATCTCTTTCATACCCACTTCTGAATTTTTTTCCTATACAGTAAGATTTGATGTTTAAATTGAGATCACAAGCTGGTCTTTACTGTTTTGGTAAGTGTAAGCCATACCCTTTAAACTAGATTTGTACAGTACTCTTTCTATATGACACTTTTACTTGAATAGTTGCCATTTTTGTATGTGTGAATTATAGTCTATGGTACATTTCAAGAATTGCAAGTCACCTCAAACTGTCATTCACACGCTCTCCTCTCCAGCACTCTCTTTTCCCTCCCATGAAGTGCACTGAGAAGGACCTACTTTCTTCCTTTGAAAGCAGATTATGAGAACAGGAAGGAAACCTTGCTCTCTCTGCTTTATGCAGTTACTTGAGCAGTCACTGTTTCTGGACAGGTCAGGTGGTAACATGTAGGAAATCATCCCATAGGCTTCTAGGGACTCTATGTAGGCTTCTACATACTCTAGTATGTAAACCTCTAGCAAAACATGAATATCTCAATGACTGTTTCCTTATCTGGCACTTGTTTTTCCCAAAAGGCTGTGAGCAGATTTGGGATGCAGTGGTATGCTGGCCTAGAACTACTATTGGCGAGACTGTCAATATTTCTTGTCCTCCTGTTTTTTCCCTCTTTATGAAAAATCCAGGTAATCAGTCTTTCAATGCAAGTCCTAGTTTTATCAGTTAAGCACTTTGCTCTAAATAATATATATGTTAAATGTGTCCTTAATACAGCCCTAAATCTAATCTGTATGTATAACAATACTGGTAACCTTTAACTAAACTTCAAAACAAGCAGTTCTAAATCAAATACTATGTTTCAAAGAATAATGAAATCTAACCTGAGCTTCAACCTTAAATAAAAAATTATACCACCTTTAAACAATTCCCTTTTACCAAAATATGTTGTGCAATCCAAGCCTAGCTCTAATAATAATTAAAAAAAACATTCTTAAATCTGTAACCTTTCCCCTAAACCCACTTTAGTACTTAAAACTACTGTGATGAAGGGCTGTTGTGTGTCTTTATTGCACATTGCATGACTTCTAGGGTCTTTTATACTTTCTCATTCATTATTGATTGTATGTTTCATCCTTCTCATTCTCTAAGATATGTATACAAAGGGCATTATATAATTTCATTTATATTATATTATTACTTTTGTAAATTTGTTTTTCTGTATGGGTTGGTTGTATACAATATGTCTCATTTATTGTGGATTCACAGTGTTGTTCTTTTTTTCCTGTTTCACCATTTAGTGTTAGGTTACACAAAATGTAATCTAAGCCTCTTGGTTAAATGGACATCTAATTGTCCATCAAGAGTTGCCAGTGTGGATCTTTGAGTATTTAACCTAGTATGGTGTAGCAATTAGTCTTTTTTTGGTTGTGGGCATCTGTGTGCTTTTATAGTTGCTTTATTTGCATTATTAATCAAAAACACACATCTCAAAACCTAATATCACCATGGCTTTTTTAGGCTTAATCCATTTTTCCTTCTGTTTGATGTTACTTTGATGTACAAGTTTGATGTTACTTGTATTATAGGTACAATAAGCAGGAACTGTACCAGCATTGGGTGGTCCAGCCCCTACCCACCATATTACATTGCCTGTAGTGTAGATGATGAACTACCATCTGAGGAAGTGAGTATTGTTTGCAAAAAAAGTTTAATTAAGAAGTATTTTTTATTAGTACATGACACATCAGAATAAAATAAAGGTATAATGTTAATAGAGATGTAAAAGATACATTTGTATTATATTATAGAAACCTTATACTGCAATCTCAACTAACAAAATCCTGTTTTTGGAATGGGATTATTGCTAACATGATGTAAATGTTTCAACTTCCTCTTATGAATTGTGGTGGTTTATACAGTATTCCTGGAAATTGGAAGCCTAACATCTTATGCATAACATCTGATGTTTTGTAGTTTGATGTCAGAATTTCACATGTCAGGTAAAGTTATAATTTTTTGCAGATTAGAAACAATAAGAAGTGTGTGCCATATGCCAGTATACTGTCGCTCACAGTTAACAGTTAGGATCTAACAGATGAGGATCTGACAGTTATGTCATGGATACAGTACCTTACTTGCCAGACCTGGGTTCTGGTGAATATTTGTGGAATGAGCTGGGATGACATGTGGGCTGCTAAGGGCTCAGAGACCACTGAATATACATATGTGTCACGGATGTTGGAAAGGGCATACCGTGGAATGACCAGGAGAGCAGTAGAGTGTCATGAAGTGTTCTTTCAGGACTCTGTGCAGACTACACAATCCTGGGGGAGTGAAAAAAAAAACAGGGAAAAAGGCATGCAAGGGGGCTGGAAGTAAAACAGGGGATGTGTCTATGGTGCACTGGTGTTTGGGGGAGGTGTGGCCAAGGCAAACAGTCCAAGGGTGTCCGAGGCAAATCCAAGAGTGAAGCAAATGTCCAAGACTGGGTAATCCATTCTGACAGACAAACAAAGTTAAAAGCCGGAGTGGGATCAGGCGGAGGGTCGGGGGAATAAAAAGGAGGTAACGGGACCAGACGCTCCCTAATCCCAGACTCAGTAGATCAGGACGCCGTGTTGAAGCCTATGCCGTCGAGTCGCTTCTGAACTCACGGGTAGGCGGGCTTCTGGGCGTCCATCTTCCAAAGCTGAGCCCCGATAGGCAGGAACGTCTGGCTTATATAGCACGGGGGGCTGGAACCAGAGGCAGGTGTGGGAGATGAGTATAAAACAAGGAAGGGCTGGAGCCTCCTTAAGAGGAGGGGTTTTCAGTCGTGACATAGAGACCCTATGTGTAGTGGCAAAAGGGCTCAGGAGGTCAGACGATGTTGGGAAGAAACCTATTCCGTCAGGCTGTGGTGGAGACGATCTGGTGCTAGGCAGGTCTCAAGACATCCGAATCTTCAATGCTGAGGCAGGAACAAAGAGTGACCCGGAAATATATAGCCTCACACAAAGACACACCGGAAGGACAAGTAAAGCACAGGGAAACTAAGAACAGGACAGAGTAGGAGCGCCCTCTAGATGTAGACGGCTTGACATAATGCTTATCCAAAATTTACAAGATGAATGGGACAGAAACCACAACAAATTAGGGAAAATGCCTGCACAACTGCTGCAACAATTATTTTTCTATTTTCCTGATAATAATTTAAGTGAATATGTTGCTGTTATAATTAATATATTTTGATGCTAAGTATGTAAAGTAACAATTTGATTGTAATCTCTTTGACATCTATTGATTCTAGTGTCTTGTTTTAAATGGAAATTTATTCTGTAATGCATTGAACTTTATCAAGGGATTATTAGTTACTGCCAATCCAACACCTTTCAGCCTTCACTTAGAAGGCATGCCATATACAGTATAGTGATAGTAGTGGGTGCAATGGCATGAAGCAGGCATTCAGAATTACAATTTCAGTAACTGAGTGCAGTGAAGTGGAAAAGCGATTCCTCAAGAAAAGCTGTTCCTGTGCTACTTTAATCAAAATAGAAAACTTGAGGTTATTTTCTTATTAACATGTAGTTAATAAGAAACCAGTATTAACATTTTTATTGTTGATTTTTGTTTCCTTTTGTTTGTTTAATAGAATAAGTTATACATATATACTAGTGTGTATATATATACTAATATACAGTATATAAACTCGTGGATTCTTAAATATACCAGTTCAAAATGTCAACTGAAGGAATGGATTAAAAAGAAACCTTCCCAAAATATGGATGCTTTCCCTCCCACACAGATTTATGAATTATTCAATGCAACATCCAATGTAAATCTACCCTCCTTTGGGGGACATATGCCTGCAAACATAATCTCCCTCAGTATTTCTAAGACAATCATTCAAATTATGTGATACATAGTTATTTGAGTCTCAACTCCGAGATATTTGAAATGTTTCACCATAGGTTAAACCATACTTTGGGGTACACTATTCAATGGAAGGGTCAATCTAGCCTAATTTATTCATATCAATGAAAGTTTTCATAATAGCCAAAAAGTAGGTGAATAACAAGTAAATGTGCTAAACATAGTAGAATGCAGTTAGCAAAGATTATAATATGATGTTTTTAATATTGATGTGAATGGAGAAAGACAATTTAAATGTCACGGATGTCGGAAAGGGCATGTCGTGGAATGGCAGGAGAGCAAAAAAGACCCTATACGTAGTGGCAAAACGGGGGTTAGTTCGGGCTCAGCAGGTCAGACGATGTCGGGAAGAAACCTATGCCCTCAAGCCGCGGAGGAGACGACCTGGTGCTAAGCAGGACTCAAGACATCTGAACCCTTAATGCTGAGTGAGGAGGAAAGAGTGACCTGAAAATATATAGCCCTAGACAAAGATACACTGGAAGGACAAGCAAAGCACAGGGAAACTAGGAACAGGACAGAGTAGGAGCACCCTCTAGCTGTAGAGGGCATGACAGTAAATCAGGAGCTGTCTCAGCCTCAAATGGGTGCCTGTGTGCACATTCCGAATAATATGAATGTTACAGTTGTACCATTGTAATTATGGTCTTAGACATTGGATGAATTGATGAATTATACATCAATTTAGTTTTTTGCATATTAGATTATAACTATTCAAATTAATGCCATTACCTTTTGTACAGTATGGGTAAACACAAATAGTGCAGTATTTGCAAAAATACTGTGTACAAGATGCACAATACTTTACATCAGAGGTAGGCACTCCTGTTTCTGTAGGATTTCATTCCAACTCAGGTCTCAAAATCTAAATCAGCCCAGTTTTGTCTTTATGGGAATAACTCCTTACTCTTTTCGAGAAATGCCTGGAGATCTTTAACGACCACTGAGAGTCAGGACCTCGGTTTAACGTGTCATCTGAAAGACAATGCCCACTACAGTATAGTGTCCTCGCCACTATACCAGGGCATTAGGACCCACACAGACCACCACAGGGTGGGTGCCTCCCCACTGGTCCCACTAACACCACTTCCAGCAGTAACCATAGCTTCCCAAGAGGTCTCCCATCCAGGTACTGACCAGGCTCAACCCTACTTAGCTTCAGGAGGTAGCTAGTTGAAAGCTGCAGAGTAATATGGCTGCTGGCCAGTTTAGGAATGTATTTAATTTAAATAAATAGTTTATGTATTCTTAATTTATAAACAATAAAGCTGTTTTTTGTAGATTCGTAGATTGTTTATAATTTTATGAATCTGTAATGTAATCTGCTGTTTTTTTTTAAAAATGGTTATAATATTAATCAGGGGTGGCATGATGGTGCAGTGGTGAGCATTCCTACCTGGGTTCAATTGAGTGTGTCTGTATTTGTCTGTATGTGTCCTGTGATGGACTGGCAATGGACTGGTTTTACTGCCATTGCTTGCTAGGATAGGCTCTTGCTGCCCTGCCACCCTGTACTGGATAAAGTGGTTAAAAAGTGGATGGATGAAATGTTAATCAGACCATTTCTACTTTTATAATTCATTAATGTCATGAAACATCTATGAACAAGTTAGAAATCCTTTTTTCTGTTCAGCAATAAGGTTCTTGTTAGAACATTAAACATTATACATCAAGTGTAAACATTAAAAATTATACTTGTTATTCACAGTACAGATGCAGCCATTCAAAGTGCGTGGCACAGACACGTACCGGAGGTAATTGGCTACGGCCTCGTGCGTCACGATGCAAAATACCGCGGTACGTGATTGGTTGACTGACAGGGGCACTCATGGTGCGTTGGTCGGTCATAGAAAGATTTAAATGTCTAATTTAAGATTTAAATGTGTTGCGGAACATTAATATAATTATATCGTTATTAATTTCTTTAGATACGCGATTCCATATTATATTCCCTTTTAATCAAATTCTAAAAGTATGCTTGTTGACTCCGGTATCACGTTAGTTAAAGACTTCGATGCTTAAAATGTTTAGGGAGAAATGGAATACTGGTGTGTATGTTTTCTTTAAAGTACCGAGACCAGCCATATACTGTATGTTTATGTTCCAAAATTAATATTGTTTATGGGCTTCACACGCATTACAGTATGCTCCTATTCTTTTTATGCTCAGCTACTAAGATTTCCCTTCAGTGGTAAAATTCCATATAAATCTTCAATAATTAAATGGGCACAGTAAAGACATTAAATATACATATACATACTGTATACAGTACAGTTTGCATACAGTAATATATTTATGTTCCTAAATCAATCTCTTTTATGAGCATGTGAAAGGCATGGTGAATCGGAGATTCTCAAAAATTACTGTACTTTGCATGATTGGAAACAAATGCATGATTGCGAAATGCTGTGGTGTTACTTTTACAAAGACGGTCAATGAAAAAAAGAATGTGGACCAGGGCAATACTTTGAGTTTACAGCTTGTCCAAGGTCATTTATTATTAATACTATAAGTAATATCTTCGTTAAAGACTTTGATGGCGACAGCACAAACATGAGAGGTTGAGCTTTATTAGCTCCACCTTGCGGAAATTCCGGATACTATTATTTTCTTTGCGGTACTATAAGAGAATTTACGGTAACTCGCGGTAGACTGCGTAAAGCGCACCACAAAATAATGCAGTATTGCCCGCTTGTTTTGAAAGGCTGCATCTGTATTACGTTTTTATGTTGTATGATCTTTCTCTGTGTTGCAGGAATCTTATTTTGCTACAGTGAAGCTGATTTATACAGTTGGATATGGAGCTTCTGTTATCACTCTCACAGTTGCTGTTGTAATCTTACTCCTATTCAGGTACATCACTCACATCATGCGAAAATAAATAATGTTTTTTATTCAAAATATCAATAGATGATGTTTATAGTTTATCCATTATTTCTGTTCATTCATAACATAAGGTAACTTATATCCAATGATAATATCTTCCTAATTTGCTAAAAGGACAATAAGTCATTTTACCTGATATAACTTCAGTGTCATTGACAATGGCAGTCATGCTATGGGTAAACCTAGAAAGTATCATTGAAACAACTATGAATGGAAATATTACTATTTAACACTTGTTTAAATTACAACACAAAAACCAATTGCAATCACTTCTGAGCATAACCCATTAACATTTTATTATTCATTTTTCTGTTTGGTTTTAATAAATTCTCCGAGTATATTTATATAACATGAAAGGGTATTAAGCAATTTCAACATGGCAGCAAAACGTTTCCTGTTTCCTCTGTAATGAACAACTATAACTGTAAAGCAAGTTCTTACTTAACCCATGCAACCCCTTTTTAGACAAACAAATTGTCAAACAAATTTAAACAAATTAATTAAAAAATCACCACTTGGTGGGTCAATTGCAGCAAACCTTTGGATTTAATTGCATAATAAGTTGCTGACTAGTTGATTTGGGAATATATAGGTTGAATTACAGTAAGTACACTGCTTTCAGTTCATTGCAATTGAACATGTAAGCCTATTTACAAGGAAGAGAGGCCTCTAGTGGCAAGAATGGCTGTTATTATAGTTCCTTTAATGTCCTGCTTGCCACAGTAATATTTTTGGTTTTATTATGCATTTGATTATGTTGGGTTTCTGTCACTAATGCAATCGATCTACAGCATATCGATTTCAATGCTGTAACACTATTCGTCTTCAAAAAACAACCTTAGACACTCTGAAACCTGGATTATTTATGGTATGACAAGTTGTGATCATATTTTTGTAAACTGATCAATGGTTTGTGTCGGCATATTATGATTACATGACAATCTACACAAAAAGAAGGGACAGTGTTATTCAGCATGGATAAATACTGTCCATTCTAAAGTTTCATTTGCAAACATTTAAATAATTTTGGGAAAAGAATCCAATCTACTCATAAAGACAAACCATAAAAATAAAACACCTCACCATCTGCCAAGAATTTTTGGAGTTTTGAGTAAAGGTTTTATGCAAGGCTGCTGTCACATTCCCATGTAACAGATTATTCAGGTTGATTGTTGATCCTGTATATACTGTATAAGTACAGTGTAATATATCAGAAACTCAAAAATAGCTGCATGGGCGTGTTGTTATTAATTTATCTGGTCTAATTCAAAGGGCAGACTGTTTCAAGAAAGACCACAATGGAACAAGTTAAATTTCATTTGAGTCAATAATTGCCATTTGAGATGATGATGCATTAAGAACTGTCATTCCTTTAAAAAAAACTGGAAGAGATTTTTTTTCTCCCAAGAAGCATCTGAAAGATTCATTTAAACTTGATTTTGTTTTTAACATTGTAACATTATGCTGGAGTTTTATCTTGAATTTATACTACAAATAATCAGCATGTAACCAGACTATGGAGAATAATGATGTTATCTAAATGATGTCAGAAGTATTATTGCTCTCGTATAAGATTAAATTATACTCTTTTAGTTTCCACGAATGAATTAAATGATCCAATTTCTATATAATATAAAACATAAATGGAAGAATAAAGCATTGAAAAGGCTAATTTTGGGAAAACATATCCACATACAACAAATTGTTACTTTAAAAAAAATATATCTATGTTTACATACATAGAGAAAATATGTTTTGGTGTCAGGTTTCAAAAATATTATAATATTTTTAAGTACCATACTTTAAGTAAGGATTTTAACAGACAGCACCTGCTCTTCTATTTCTAGGGACAGTCACCCAAGAATCCCAGTTTCTGCTCTCTTGTTGACTTTCTTTTTGGAATCAATAGTTCAAGACTATTTTGTCCTTCCCTATTTCTCTTAACAATACTTAAAATTATGTATGGTGATTGTAGCGGTCTCTGCTCGTTACCAGCATTGAGCGCCATGGCAACCATCCACCTGTTGGTCCCAGGCTAGGTTCCCAGCTGCAAGAATTGTAAATGTGGCATTTAGGTGACTTCCAGCACTTTTTTTTTCTCTGGTCCTGGGGTTTAGCTTCATGGAGAGACCCTAACCCAAGTTTTCAAATCCTAATCAATGACACTGACTATACAGTACCTTCAGGACCAGACATCCAACCTTTAGTGAGTCCAGCTTCACTGAGTCATATGGGAGGTTGGGCATGTCTCTTTCAAACCATAAACAGTAAACCATGCCACTATAAACCATAACCCATTTTATATCCACATTTATCAACTCCTATTTATGGAATTCCTTCAGTAACCTCACTAAGACAGGCTTCTTTTTCCTAGACATCCAATAACCAATGCTCCTTCACTATGGCTTCCCTTATAACCTTAGCAATTCCTTAGCAATAGAAACTAGCAGAGTAATGCCCTAAAGATTTCTTGCCACTGCCTTCATTATAAAAGAATAGTCTCCCTTGCATGGTCCACCAAAGGGTCTGGAGGACCCAAAGTCCAAACCTTCCTGGCATTTGTATGGACAAGCAGCAGTTTAGCCTTTCCATTATTATGAAAATGGAAATTAAAATGGAGACGAATGGTGCTGCTATCCTAACACCGTGCTATCCTAACATACTATTCTTCAAGCATTATTCCAACTAAGAACAGCCTTCATCTAGAAAACCTTTTCCAGTACCTTGGGACCCCACTTCTCTGCCGGATCTACTTTAGAACTGGTTATTTACTTTGTTATATCCAGGTGAACTTTCTCCGCCCTCTTCTTCACAGACTGTGATCAGCAGCCTTTAATTATCAAACCTGCATGCCTGTTCAATTATTTCTCCTCTTCTTCTTTGCTCATCTTTCTGGGTTCCCTTGGAGCTCTCTTCTTGGATCCCCAACTTTCAACTTGCTGCAGCGCTGCTACAAATGGCTGCATCATAACAAATATCATCACAAAAACAAATGCAACATTTGAACTCTGTGTGTATAAAGGGGCTGCAACACAACATGATTTATAAATCACAAGGTGCTGTCGCTCAAAGTGAATGGGAGATGTCAGAAAACAATGGAGGTACTAGAGTGCTTAACTGTGACATGAGCAGAACATAAATGGAACACACTTTCAATGCATATTCATATGATGATAACATGCTAACAAAGTGACCTAAAAGACATTTTTAATTAGTCATTTCAAATATTATAATCATATGCTATTAGGCTTCCTCTATTTTTGAAAATATCTCACTCTGATGGACCTGTTTTCAGATTTGTGGGTTTTAGAATCTGTATGATTTTCCACTTGCTTCCTGTATAGTGTACAGTATATGTAACAGGACAGCGAACAGGTTAAAGGAGTGACATCTCTCTTACCCTTAAACCAAACAGTGCAGACGTCTGACATAGTAGAAGATGCAGTCTATTAGCGTAGCAAAGTTTGGTGCTGTCTGGGGACTGTTACTGTGTCTGAGCCCTTGACCAGCTTTGAATGAATCTCAGCCAAGACAGAGCAGATTTACAAGTGTTATTTATATAATCCTTGAATCATCAGTGAGAAAACAAAAATATATATTTTTTATTTTAAGGATAAAATTATCATCTTTTTCATTATTTTCATAAGACACATTTTTTGTTTAAGAAATGTATGAGGAGTTGAGTAACATGTTGAAAACATGCCTCATTTACAGTTTTATGAGTCAGATTTTGGGACTGCACAATACTGACTTCTCTAAGAAATATTTTACCTTTTAAAATAGAAAAATATCTTTCTGTTTTTCTTATAAAAATCTTTCACAAAGTTTGATGGGAAAATAAATATACATTTCAATTTATTTTTTTTCTTTCACATTTTTGTGAAAAGACCAATTTACCAGTTTTTTATTGTTATCAATTTACAGGAGGCTTCACTGTGCAAGAAATTATATTCACATCCAACTCTTTGTCACCTTTATCCTGAGAGCTGTGGCAGTTTTCATTAAGGATGCCATTCTGTTTTCAAATGAAGAAACCAATCATTGTACTCTTTCAACTGTAAGTTAATGCTGTGCCTTATGGATTTCTTTTTGCATGACATGTTTATACAGTATGTAGGACTGCTTTTTCTGTAAAATACAATTCAGTTCACCTGTGGCCACATCCTGTTTGATGTGTTTCTTTCTCAAAATCTTCTTCCTCTTTTTGAATTCTAGGTCTTCAGTATCTAAAGATACAGGTAATAAAATGTCTGCTTAAATTGAAAACAGATTGAATCCTTTTTTTTTTACTTTGTATGGAAAAAAAGGATCTAATTAACTCTTTTGATGTCATTTCCACTGCATTGCACTGCATTGCATAAAGGGCTGTAATTTTGAAAATTGCTTTTTATCTGCAGACTGAAGATGGTGGGACAAAAGAAAATATCTCTGCTTCAGGTTAGGGATTACAAGAGGCTTGTAAATACTTTAGTGTGGACAGTTGTGAGTGGCAAAACTTGGATATATTTGATGTTTACATGCGTTCAATTAGTTGACTGTATACTGTATTATCTGTTATCTGTATTCTCAGTGGACCTTACTGATGTGAAATATGTGAGATTTTAGACACATAAACTATGAACAAGGATTCATTTTTGAAAAATGCTGGTATTTTATTTAAAAATGATAATTTAAGAATAGCACAGTGAAAGCAACTAAAAATGTATTGTAGGTTTTCAATTTGATGTTGAGCTTTGTACTGTATATACATTTGACTGTACGATGTGAAATGCGAAATGTCCACAGGCTAGGGCTAGTAAAATTACCAAGAATCATGAAGAGTCTCTGCTGTTCTGAGAGACTACACTCTTGTGTCTGTTAATCTCATATCTGCAAAATCATGTATGCAGCAGAATAGAATTTAAATAGAATTGTTAAATAATCTGTAAGTTTGGAAGAAAGTGAAAATGCGATCTCATACTGTATTTATGCTTTCTTATACATAAATATTTCTCCTGCTGAGCACCTCTTATATTTCTTGCATTTAGGGTTTTAGTTTTCAGAGACTCAATGCTGTCTCATGCATTCAATATTGCTTGACCTTACCTTTGTCAGACTCTGTCTTTTTGTATGTTTCTGGTCGAGCATCAAAACCACTTCACCTGTGGCCCCAGCCTCTCTTCATTGTTAACATCAAGGGCGTAAGCAAATAGCATCAGTCTTCGTCTGGCCTGGATTCCTCATTCTCAACCTGCGCCATCCCCTGTGACAACCCCTTCCCCCAACAAACCTCTACCCACTGCCACTCAAGCACACAGGATTCCTATTTGTCCCCAGGATTATGAAATTTGATTGATTGATTTTACCGCTGTTTTTCTTATTTTGGGGGTTCCATGTGGAATCTGTCCTTATCCATTCAGATGTAGCAAATGGACTGCCTCAGGGTTTTCATCATGCTCGATTTCCATTATTAAATCATTGTGTGGCCTTGGATTTCTCTCCACACTTTTCTCAGTCATACATTCCACCTCTGCACAGATAATAAATACTGTAAATAAACGGTTGCTTACTTTTGCTTTGAACTGTGGGAGGAAATGGGAACGCCCAGAGGAAACCCATGTGAACATAGCACCCAGGGCCCTAGCAGTCTGAAGCAGCAATATTCACCACTGTGCCACCAAATTAAAGCCAAACATTAAAATATTTAGTACGATATCCCTTTGCTTTCATTATCTTGTTGCATTAATTAGAATTTGACCAAGCTACCGAAACACTTTTTATACATCCACGAAGAATTCTTCATAAAAAGAACCTTATTATTGCAGTGTAATTGACTTTATGCATGATTCACTTTTTCATTCAGAAAATTAATTTGCCACATATTGTTTTATTTTAAAATGGACTGACAGTAAAGGCAATGAAATCTTAATAATGGTTGATATTCATTTAGTTCTGAATAACAGATTGCAGCAATCTTTGTAGACCTATAAAAATAATTTTCTCATTTTGCGGTTTAAATAGTATTCTATATGCAGACAAACAAGTAGCTGCATAAAGGGTTGATATTAGTAGTTTTATTAAAACCCTAAAAAAGAAAATGTAAATTGTTTGGGAATATGAGTTTTTATATCGCTTTTTACTATTTTGTAATAGTTTATTCCTTGAGTATTTATCCTGGTGTACTGCTCCAGGTGTCTACATGTCATTTGGCAACTGTCTAGTGCTGCAATCACAAGAATGAGTTTCTTCAGTTTAAAGTTCTAGACAGATAGATCTGAACTGTATAACAGGTTAGTAATCTGAGGCTTAACGTGTTGCATCTAAACAAAAATAATTGAAAATTGACATACTCAACTGTACTAAAATAGCAAAAAAACGTAAAAACTTAAATGAATAGTGCTTGAAATAATTTTTAATTAATATTAGACAATTAGTACAGTAATAGACAAATAGTAAACATACTAGATGAATATTTTATGCAGGTCTGACAGGAGACATGGATTACAAGTCCTATGTAATAGAGCTGTGTTATTCAGTTCCTCAGTATTGGGCAATTTTGGCATAGCCTGGGAAGGAACTGCAGTGGTTCATTTCTCACTGTGTTGCGTCAACCAGCTGGTTAGCAAAATTAGCAGGACAGAGTTGTTGCCTGTTGCTACCATTGGCATGTTGGTCCTAGAAATGGCTCTAGCCATGACAGGACCTAAACATTGCTTTTTCTTGAAGCTGTGCCTTTGAAATCATACAGTATGTTGCAGACTGACCATGAGGTCCCTGGAAAGAACCCAAAAGTAGTGACAACACCTCCCTGAGTAGCAGGACATTCAGGCAGTACTGTGGCATTTCATGTGAGAATGTAATTAATCAAAGCATACTTACATGAAGGGGAGCAGTGAATCGAATTCAAAAATATGATTTATTCCAAGCATTCACTGCTCTTATGGTAGAATAGGGTGTTCATTTTTCATTTCTAAACTCGCTTAACACACATTTTTTTCTTGGTTTCTGTGCAGAGATTTCATGTTTGAAATAGCATTTGGAAATTGTTCAGGTGGTGTGACAGTGTTTACAACAGAATGAAATTGGTTCTTGACACCTGAAAAATAGGCAGTTACCAGCATGAAAAAATGTTGAAAACTGACCAATATCTAAAGGAAACTTCCCTCTTTTCTCAGATGGGCTGTAAAGCATCTGTGGTGTTTTGCCATTACTGTGTTATGGCCAATTTCTTCTGGCTACTGGTTGAGGCATTGTATCTCAACTGGCTTCAATTGTCATCTTTTTATCAAGGAAAAAAATGCCTCTGGTTGTTCATCTTGCTCGGCTGGGGTAAGTGCTCCAAAATAATCTTTGGAAAATATTTTGTTAAGAATATTTGTGCACTGAAATGTTCAGGCCAAAATGTCTGGATTCACTGGCAAAGTAAAAACACAATCCTGTAACCATGTGCACCCACAGGGTGTCTTTGCATTATTATATATTGTATATATGTTGGTGTGTGCTATTCACATGTTTGAATACACATGACCAGTTTGTGACACTTTAATATATTGTGTACAGATAACAGAAAAGAAGATGTACTGTACTGTAAGGTACTGAATGTTCATTGAACTAAATGTATTTCATTAAATTGTCATTGTTATCAAGGTACACATTTTTGTAAAGATACAAGTTACACATTTTTATGTAAAATCACACAGTTTTAAAATAATTTGTAATATGTATCACAATATTTAAATTCAGCATTAGATAGTAGATTCATTGATAACTGTATACTTATTACATTACACATTAGTCACACAGCTTATACACATTTGATGTTTGCAAATTGCTTTTCATGCTGCTTCTTAGATGTGTTGTGAGACTTTAAGAACTGAATAATGAATTTAGCAATTTTCCTTAATAGCTAAATTTGAATAGCTGTTAATATAGTTAATATACTAACTAAGAGAATTAGTATAAAGTTGAATGGTGTTATATTTACAATGTGTACCTCATCAGGATATCAGATCACATCTTATTAAATCTCTAAATCTGAACTAAAAAGATTAATTATTCGTAATCTTACTCATTTGAACCTAGAAACTCTTAGGAATTAATGTGGTCATTTGTTTCTCTCATGTTCCTGAATTACAAGTAGTTTTATTTCATATTCATTATTAATGCACTGCAAGCAAAATTAACAAGATCCACTTGTGACAATGAAGTTCGGCTTCTCCTTTCCTATTGAGTTGTAACTTATAAGTAAACTGTATGAATCTCACAAATGGCATTTAAAAATATAATGCAATATTTTATAGAATATGTAAAGCGTCCTTTGGTGTCCTGGTAAATGTTTCCTCCTTTTTACCATGGCCTCCTAATAATCCCCATCTATGAATTGGCTTCATTACACTGTTCTATTTCCCACTGACAGCTCATGTGTACTGACTGGCACACTTTGGCTCCCATCACATCAACCAAGTGCGTGCTACACATAAGTGGTGGTGGAGGGGAGTCCCCATTACCTATGAAGTGCTTTATAGTTTTATTTTGAATGAATAGCTTCTTAGAAAATGTACAATAAGCAAGCAACGTGAAGGATTCTCTTAAATACTGTAGTACAGAATTACATTTTTTACAAAGCAGAAAGAACTAATTTTGTTCCTGAAATGTTCTAAATCCAGCATAATTCTGGCAGGTACGGTTAAAGGCAAAATAAGATTGACTTTATATGTTTAATCTTTTCTCTATTTTGAACCTTTTAAATGTGAACCCTAGTAATTTGCTAGAAAGACCTAGCTATTAAAGTAAAAAAAAAATACATCTCTGCATTACATAAACCAAAGCTTTATGAATGCCAATCTAAATATAATAAAATTAATAAAAAATATAATAATTTGAGACAAAGTTTCATATTTTGTTTTTATCAAAAATCTTCAGAAATAGTAGCCAGTTAAACAAAGATGAACAAAATATATTTTCATTCATAACTTTCCTTATCATATTATTAAATGACATTAACCAGTTACTCAAAGAATCCTGAAAGTGTCTATAGGTAAAATTCAGTGATCAACAATATAGAAATAAAAATATAATAAGCCTCGTACATACAGGGTCGCAGGGCAGTAGGAGCCTATCCTGGCAAGCAATATACCCTGGATGGGATGCCAGCCCATCACAGACACAAACATGCACTCACACCAGGGCCAATTTTCGCAGAAGCCAGCCTACCAGTATGTCATTTGACTATGAGAGAAAACTAAAGCACCCACGCTAACATGGGAAGAACATACAAAATCTCAACACATAGAAACCCAGGAAATGAAGCCAGAACCCCGGCACTGTGAGGCAGAAGTACTAAAAATATCACTATCTTGCTGCCTAATTTGAAACTAGAACAATTTTAAAGTTGAATTACAGGGAATAGATGGGAAGTACAGTCCAACACAAACCATATCACAGTGAAACTACGTAATTGTAGTTGTCATCAGCATCATTCTTTATGTCTGCATCTAATGCTTTGGTAGTAATACCTGGATAAAGTAGTTCAGGTGGGTAGCTGCGTCAGCATGCGTAGGCTGCAAAGGAACAAGTAATAGGTTTATTCCATGCTGAAAAAAAGAAGAAAGAGAACACAACGTTTCGGCCGTGGAGCCTTCTTCAGGTGTGAGAGAGACAGGGCAGTAGGCAAAGGTAAAGTACCAGGAGAACAAAGGTTGGGAGGGAGGAGGAGTGAGAGGCGGGAGTAGGGGACAGAAAGAGAGGCCAATCAAGAGGTGTGAAGTCAGAATGGGTGCAAAGAGGTGTGAAATGAAACTTCCAATGAATGGAGAAAATTTAAAAGAACATTAGTCTGTCGTTAAGGGAAGGGAGAATGTGTGATCCTAGCTGCAGAATAATTTTAGTTTCGGTGGTCTTTCTGATGTATGAGTTCGGAAAACCGTCTTTGAGAACACAGACGGAGAGATTAGAGTGGTCGTGGCCGTCAGAGGTGAAATGAGAAACAATGGGCTTGGAGAGATCTTTAATCTTCACAGCCCTGACGTGTTCTCTGAAACGGTCTCCGAGTCTCCTTCCTGTTTCTCCAATGTAGATGGCTGGGCATTTACTGCAAGAGATACAGTAAATAAGGTTGCTGGAGGTACAAGATGCTGTCTGGGTGATCCGGAATTGTCCTGAGGGGCCTTGAATGAGTGTGGTGGTGGCTGTGTACTTGCAGGTGATACAGCGAGTTCTGTTGCAAGGAAAAGTGCCAGGTGTGGATGGTTGTTTAGGGCGGTCAAGGGAGCTGTGAACAAGGAGGTTACGCAGATTAGGTGGTCGGCGATATGAGATGATAGGGCGATCAGAAAAGAGGGCGGAAGTGTTTATACCTGGATAAACACTTTTCTGTATTTCAGACATGTTCAAATTAGACCTTATTTATTTGACATTTACTGTACTTTATTAACTGGATTTTTCTTCAAGTTTCATTTTCCTATGCTCCTGCCATGTTATGTTCACTGTATGATTTTTTTTTTCAGTATCTGTTTCTTTGTTTCAATTCCCCAAGAACCCCATAAATGTGCAGTACATAAACTTTACGTGAATGTACAGTCCTTTTTCTAGAAGAGAGGCATTATATTTTCACATTTTCTTCAAAACAAAATATTTTTGTCAATCATCTTCAATACTCTCTGAATTATTAATTGTGCTTGGTTATTTTCTATCTTACTAAATGTATTTTTTAACTTGACTTACTGTATTTTATCAGTTCACTCAATATGATGATCTAAACATTATCAATGTGTGATATTTTTTTAAAAGATTTTTCGTACTGTTGTTTGTTTTTAGGAGTTCCAACAATTTTTATAATTATTTGGATAGTGTCGAGGATTTATTTTGAAGATACAGAGTAAGTACTTATTATTATTTATACATATATATATATAATTAAATGACAAAGCATCTCCTACTGTATGTTTTCATAATTAGTGAATGCATAGCTTTTGTATGTTTCATCTTATTTTCAATATTTTTAATAGATGTTGGGACATTACTGAAAATTCTCCCTACTGGTGGATTATTAAAGGTCCAATTGTAGTGTCTATTGCTGTAAGTATGGTGTTTTCATGGTGCTTATGATTACCTTAATAATAATACATTTCTTCAGAAATATGAAAGGTATTTTCACCTTGTGTATATAAAGTAGATCTTTTCCCAAATCAACAATTTGAAAACACTGTTTTGCTATTGAGAATATTTCTGTCACTAGAATTCATATACTGTAGCTTCCCACTTAAAAGATACAGTATGTGTCAATACCATGTTACAGATGCAGCCATTCAAAGTGCGCGTTACAGACACGTACCGCAGGTGACGTCGCTCAGTATGACGCAAGATGACGCGGGGCACCGCAGTACGTGATTGGTTGACCGACAGGGGCACTCGTGGTCCGTTGGTCTGTCGTAGAAAGACAGTAAACGTCTTTGCTGTGCCCGTTGTAGGTATTGAATTTTACCACTGAAGGGAAATCTTAGTAGCTGAGCATAAAAAGAATAGGAGCATACTGTAACGCGTGTGAAGGTCATAAACGATATTAATTTTGGAACATAAACATACAGTGTATAGCTGGTCTTGGTACTTTAAAGAAAAAAATACACACCAGTATTCCATTTCTCCCTAAACATTTTAAGCTTCGAAGTCTTTAACTAACGCGATACCGGAGTCAACAAGCATACTTTTAGAATTTGATTAAAAGGGAATATAATATGGAATCGCGTATCTAAAGAATTTAATAATGGTATTCGTGTGCTGCGACAGGGCTGTGTAGGGCTGTTTCGCCTGCCTGTTCATGTGAGCTGTCTTGTAGACGTGACTACCAGCTGACAGGTTGTGTTTTCGAATCCAGCTGGTGCTGGTCTTTTCTTTTAAGAAACATTTCTTCGAAAAAATAGAATAGCGATATTATGGACAATCAATTGACTTTTATATTTCAAAATATCGCAACATGATCGATATTTGCGATATTTTGAACATATCTTCCCTTCTGACAGCGGTGCCTGCTTCTATTGTGTGTGTGTGTGCAACAGAGTAAATTTTTAATAGCGTTTTAAGCTAATAGGTAATTAGATTGCTCGTAAACCTAATCGCTTTTTCTACATAAACACAGCATGATTACTCTCTGAAAATGCTTTTCCTTTATTTTTAAAGTAGGCTCAGATTTCAACTATAGATCGTATTATTATAAACTTTCTTGGAAAAATGTATTTTATGTAAACCATGTTTGCTATTAATTCATTTAGGGCTAAAATACGTTCATTGTCTTCCAATCGAGTCGAGTTGACATTGGAAGCCTGCCACACCCGGACTGTTAAACCAACGCATTAGCACGTCAAAGCCCATTGAGGGTATTGAGCCAGTATTGGCTTTAGTATTCCCCCCCTCTCCCCTCAATTCAATTCAATTCAAGGTGTTTTATTTGCATGACAGATGGGTACAAGCAGTGTTGGGTATGTATATTGTAACGCTTACGGCAGACAGGCACTGTGTAACAGCCGGCGCACCAGAGCAGCGCACCGAGGGAGCGTCTGCATTTATAACTTGGTTTTTAAAATTAGTCAAGCAATATGAAGCATCTTCTTTTACTTTTGAGTCCCTTAAATACATTGAACACAGCTTTCTCACCACTTAAGATTGCTCTTGATACCATCCTTACACAAAGCAGAAGGGAGATTTTAGTGCCTGAGCATAAAAAGAATAGGAGCATACTGCAACGCGTGTGAAGTCCATAAACGATATTAATTTTGGAACTTAAACGTTCAGTATATGGCTGGTCTCGGTACTTTAAAGAAAACATACACACCAGTATTCCATTTCTCCCTAAACATTTTAAGCATCGAAGTCTTTAAGTAACGCGATACCGGAGTCAACAAGCATACTTTTAGAATTTGATTAAAAGGGAATATAATATGGAATCGCGTATCTCAAGAAATTAATATGCAATAACTGAGTCAAGGGACTCAGAGGATCCAAGGCTAGACTGAGTATAATAGGCTTCGGGCTTCTATTGTGACATCTACTGTAAATTACAGAAATGTTAAAAGTAAACAAAATAAAGTAACTAAAATGTGGTCTAAAATCACCCCTTTAGACACCCCTTTTACTTCACTGGTGTCAGATATGAAAGGCAATAGTCTCCCGTTCTGTCTGCTGTGTGTTGCAGCAGAGGGACTCCCTGCCGCTGAAAGGGGCAGAGTAACTTGCATGCCCTCTAGTACAGTTTACACATGCACGACTTTAAAAGCTAGCAAGACAGGTTTCGATTCACATTAGCTGGCGAGCCTTGTTAAAAAAACGAATGATAATGTAACATGCCACTGTTCATGAACAAAGTTATACTGAGATTTCCTAAGATACGCGATTAAAAAATAAATAAATAAAAATTTGAATCTCCCGCGGAACACATTCCATAAGAATCAGTGGTTTTACAGTATATATCGCCTTTAAAGGTGGCTTCTCAAAACGCTTTACGGGATAAAAACAACCAGAACAGCAGCAACAACAATATTGTATTTCGTTGCACTTTGAAAACCAAGTAATAACTTAACTATACAGTACGTGCAAACGTTTCGTATGTTGCTGTCGTGAATGTCTGCGTACCCATAAGTATCTTATTTGCCTTGAGTCTGTCTACAGTATCTCTGTCCCACTACCCCCATCTCTCCCTCAATTCAATTCAAGGTGTTTTATTTGCATGACAGATGGGTACAATTCTTGTTGGGAATGTATACTTTGATATTTACACCCGGCGCGGGACCGAGGGAGCGTCTGCATTTATAACTTGGTTTTTAAAATTAGTCACGCAATATGAAGCATCTTCTTTTACTTCTGAGTCCCTTAAATACATTGAACACAGCTTTCTCACCATCCTTACACAAAGCAGAAACTGTCCGATGACTCACAGTACAAGTGGAAAGATTACAGATTTTAATCGTCTTTAATTTTGTCTTTAATTTTGCCTGTGGAGTGTATCTTATTAAGCTCTAAATTGCATTTTGAGCGCGGTTTTTTACTTTTTTTTAATTGCATTTTGGGCGCGGACAGCACATACAAGGGTTAATGAACTGCGCCAAGAAATTTAAAATAGTATTCTTTAGGTGTGAGGGTAGGAGTGGACCGCAGCAGGCATAATCAGCAAACCAGGAAAACAAAGAACAGGACAGGTGAGATGTGTATCCAGAAAGCGAGTGATCAGAAAAAGGAAATGGAAAACGCAGAAAAAGAAAACGCTTTACAGGATAAAAACAATAACAACAGTAGTGGCTGGGCAAACGATTTTTTTTATCGAAATACAAATTGAGATACTGTACTGTATAATGATGTGCATGAACAAAGGTATACTGCAATTTTCCTTAGATACGCGATTAATGCTTCGTAGGAGGAGGCGGTCTTTTCCTCTTGTCTAACAGTTTGTCCACAAACAAAACATTCCTGTTAGACAAAAGGAATTGAAAAAAACCAATTTTGTCAATGAAAACCGGTGTGTGTGTCTCTCCCTGCTGGATGTTCCTCTCACAAACTGCTGAATGAATAAAATAATTTTATTGAAAATGCGTTTGCGATTGTCTGGTATTTAATCTGGTCCCTTTTAACTGTTTTTCGATCTACTGTATTGCTTTGAGATGCCACTTTTAAAGGCGATATGTAAAATAAAGTTTTTTTTATTATTGTTATAGAGAAACATGATCAGATTTTCCCTGGTTCAGAAAAAAGATCTAAAGTGCTACACATAACTTTCTTAATTCGATGTATTTAAAGCAGTGAACTACTGTAGGCGTCACATAACATTCAGAAATACAATCACGTATTTGACAAATAAAAACGATTATAATCTAATCCTTCCACGTTTGATCCCAAAATCCCAAGAAATATAAATCTTGACGGGTAGAAAGCTATGCTGAAAGTTTATTAAGATGCTTAGAAGACAAAGATACTGTATCAATTTATGTTGCATTAGCCTGATTATGATTAAAAAACACATATAATTAAACACGCGTTTGCGATTTAAATCAGAACACGATTTAAATCAATATCGATTCCATATTATATTAGCAGAAAAGCTTAAAACTACCACTTTTTCACACGCTATTTCACATGCTAGTTAAATACTTCGATGCTTAAAATCGTTAGGGAGAAATGGAATACCGGTGTGTATTTTTCCTTTAAAGTGCCGAATCCTGGAATCTGACTGGCTGACACCCCTCTGAAGTGGTTCCATAAAATCTGGTATACGGAAAAGAAAGCGTTGATAAATACAAGTGTCTTTTAATACACTCTTTGCTGTGCTCTTGAGGCATGACTTTTTGCATGACTCCAAGGCATGACTTTTTTATGTATAAACATCAGTATTTACTGCTATTAATTACTGTACGATTTATAGTTGAAATCTGAGCCTAGATATAAAGTTAGATATAAAGTTAAAATCTTGACAAAGCAATGTAGGAAATACAGAGAAAATAAATTCTTTCTGACATCTAAAATCAGTTTCGATCAAGGTCTCTAAAACGAACAAGAAAAAGAAGATTTTCGGAGGGCAATTACGCTGTGTTTATATAGAATAAGTGATTTATGAGCAATCTAATTTCTTGTTCGTTTAAAACAGTGAAATGTCAGCTGTAAAAGATCGCACCAGAAACAGCACTCACTCTGCCTGTCATAGACGTTCAGGAAAGGCTGAATGAAGTCATGTCAAGTACAATAATTCGGAGAACAATAATACCAGTTGTAGGACAGTATATAAGGAGGATAAGGATTTTGAAGTTGACTCGAAATCTGATAGGTAACCAGTGCAAGGACTTGAAAACAGGTGTAATGCATCCCTGATAGGATTCTTGCTGTCATATTCTGAACATATTGAAGATTGCTCAGTGTGGATTTAATTTCCCCAGTGAACAGGATGTGCATTTATTAATTCTAGAAAAAAAGCCTTTCTTGATTTCTCTAGTTCTTAGTTTCTCTAGTTCCCTTTAAAATAAACTATTATTCCACAATGCAGAGTATTACATGGCCAGTATTTACACATGATATTTGTGATTTAAAGAAATTAACACAAGCAGCTTTTGGAGATTTAAGTGTTGGCTGAGTTATTGCAGGATAAAAGACTAGAGATGTTGGCAAGAAGAAGATAGTTTGGGGAAAGCTGAGGAATACACTTATAACAAGAACACTTCCTAATGGGGTTAGGCATACTTTTGATGAAGATGATGAAGTTAACAGACTATATGTTTACATAGATACTGAAATAAGGATTGTATTTTAGATTATGTGTAGTTGCTGGCATTGAACTGTGTGTTGGATGCACATGAATTGAAGGAATGGGCAAACATAGCTGATGCGGATCCACAGAGCCAGCATATTAAGATGTTTATAATTAGAGGCAATTTGTTTAAATAACTAGGTATGGATACTGATGTGCAAGAGAGGTGGAAAGGCTGTTTCCTTAAGCCAGCAGTATAAAATATTTTATTCTCAGTGAGATGCTGCCATTTCATAGTGGGTTTCTAACACTGTGTATAGTTCCATCCACACAGTGCCTTTACTTCCATCTCTAATCTCTTTATCCAGTACAGAGGATTTGGAGCCTATCCCAGTAAGCAACGGACACAAGGCAGAATACACCCTGGACATAGCGCCAGTCCATCACAGGACAGACAGACACAAACACACACACACCAGGGCCAGTTTTCCCATAAACCAATTAACTTACCAGTATGTTTTGGAGTGCGAGAGGGAGTCATATCACACATATGGAGAAAAACCATGTAACCCAGAGAGAACATGTAAACCCCACACACACAGGATGGCAGGAATTGAACCTAGGACCCCAGTGCTGCAAGATAGCAATGCTAACCACTTTGCCACCATTATAAATGGATGGATATCTTAGTTATCTTTCTAGTTCACAGGTTTGCATGCATAATTTAATTTTGAAAGCCACTGAGACATCAGGTACTACTGTTGTATTTATGAAAAAGAAACAAAACAAAAAACATACTAACAACTGTGCCATCCTACGCCTTAGCTAATACATTTTATTATTCATAAACAGTTAACATTGTTAGCAAAATATTTTGAATTATATTTAACCCTATTTTTTCTTTAGTTTTGTATTTAACTTATTATATGATAGTCAGACTTAATGTATATTTGAACAATGAAAATATATTTTTACAAGATTTTACATTAAGCACTTAAAATTAATATGGTTAATAATAGTAAACTGTAACATGCTGTAACAAGATCGGTTAAACAGCGAAGAAAATGCTTTCAGAGAAAATGTTTCAGGTGTGAAGAACATAGATCTCCAATGCAATTTCAACCAAACCTGTTCCCACACACCCCGCCCCCACTACCATTAGAATATACACAAAGCACTCAAATCTTTCGAGCTAATGATCAGGTGACCCGAGAGAGAGCGAGAGAAACACCAAGGGGTATCACCAAGGGTATTAATAATACGATCTATAGTTGAAATCTGAGCCTAAATAAAAAGAAAAAGCAAGTGATTAGGTTTATGAGCAATCTAATTACTTATTCGTTTAAAACGCTATATAAAATAAAGTTTATTATTAATTTGCTGCACAGAGCGGTGAATATTGTTATGCATAAGACAAAGATAACGATCCTGATCAGTTTAGAAATCTGTGTACGCTGTAAGGTTTTTACTTCTTAAACTTTTAAAGTACACGTTTTGAATAGAAAGAAATCCTCTTCCTGTTACAGTATGTATAGCAAACTAGCACGTCTTTTTTCTCCAATCAGAGGGGTGTCAGATGGTGTCAGCCAATCACCATTCTGCGTTGGGTAGCAACGGGTGACTGTTCTCAGGCGGAAGATGTAAACAGCTTAATGTTCGTGTTAAATAATTTTTTAAAATTCAATTAAACGGGCACAATTAAGACATTAAATATACATATACATACTGTATACAGTACAGTTTGCATACGGTAATATGTTACGCGATTAAAAAATAAATAAATAAAACTGGAAGGTTCAGCACCAGCTGGATTCGAGCACACACCCTGCCCGTTGGCAGGCACGCACCTAGACCAGTCGGCTACAGTCAGCTCGCATGAGCAGGCAGGCGAAACAGCCCTACACAGCCCTGCCGCAGTACATGGATATAATCATACCGTTATTAAATTCTTGAGATACGCGATTCCATATTATATTCCCTTTTAATCAAATTCTAAAAGTATGCTTGTTGACTCCGGTATCACGTTAGTTAAAGACTTCGAAGCTTACAATGTTTAGGGAGAAATGGAATACCGGTGTGTATTTTTCCTTGTGATATTTTAAGCTCTAGTTGAATGATAGGTGTCGCATTTTAAATCATTTTCGTAGTTAGAAATTATGAAACGCCCTGTTAAAAGCAAGGAAGTTTTTATGCCCGTTGAAGTAAAACAAAATGCCTGACAAAGTATGGCTTGGACAGATTCCAAGTGCTTGTACAAATGTGCTAAAGAAATTATACTTTGAGTATACAGCTTGTCCAAAGTCATCCATTATTAATACTATTAGTAATATCTCCGGTAAAGGCTTTGATGCATAAATATTTCTGATAAAGGTAGGTTGTGTACTTTTGTCCAACTGAGCAATCTTGCTTTCATAAAATATACCAACATTTTAATGACTGAAGATTAACATGCTGTAATACACTGTTCAAAATTAAAGGCTCAAATGCTGTACATGAGAGGTTAAGCTCCCCCTGGCGGTTTTACAAGGTGACGCCGGATAGTTTCCGGCAGAGCGTCAAATGACGCGCGATTAACACGTCACACTGCGTGACACTGCGAGATGCCGCGCCACGCCCACCGGGGTATGCCGCAAAATAACGCACGCATTTTGAATGGCTGCATCTGTATGAGAAATGGCCTTAAGTAGTATTGTATTTGCAAAGGTGAATGTTTCTTTTGGAAAAGCATGCTGCGGAAATAATTAGCTGATAAGTAACTTAAAACAATTTGTCTGACCTTAATTTACCATACCATACAGTATGTCTGAATACAGGGTGTGCCTGGCGTGAAAGATAAGACATGATCTTGGGAACTGACTTGATATTGTATAGGGAACACTGAATATCAAGAGAAGGAGTGGAGATTGAGGAAGTGTGGGAAAGTGTAGAACAGTGGTGCACATATCGCTCCACTTTTATTAACGTGACTTTTGTGTCTGCCTCACCCCCAGAAATCTAATCTTTAGATGTTCTGTACCTTAAGTGGAAAGGGTTGCACAATTTCACCCAAAAGTAGTTACATAACAAGACACAGTAATACGTACTCATTTAATTTTTCCAAATATTCTAACCCCCTTCCAATGGTGTCCCATTGTATTGAATTTCAAATGTATACGTATTTTTATGTAAATATTTGAACCAAAACTTGAATGCCCAGTCTGAACATTTTTGTGTGTATTTGTGGTTTGTGGCACAAAAACCTACTGGAAGTTGTGCTGGAGGAATCGTGGATTAGCAAAAGTCTTACAGCACTACAATACTAGTGGGGAAGTTGAGGCAATTGATTAAATCTAAACTATTAGAACTCCATGTTGCAATATCATTAGAATTCTCAGGTAACTCTGATGGCGTTATCAAAGGAAAATTAAATTTGTAGTATTGTAGTGTTTTTTCATGTTTTATTTAATATCATCTGGGAAAACTATGGTAGATATATTATAATAATCTTAAATACACTTCCAATAAATATAAAACTTTTTATTTTTAGTTTTGAATTAGTTTTATTTAAAATGTTTCATAAAATCTATAGATTATTTTGCAAATATTTTTTCTGTCTGAAAATATTTTTATAATTTATGCTACTATATCTTATACACTTATATATATAAAATATATTTAACACAAAACCAAATTTAAAATGGATGCTATAAATTTGAATGTCTGTAAGAAAGACATACTGTAGCTTTGTACATTGGACAATCATTGCATTGGCATTCAGAGACTTTTTATGGAAAATAAAACTAATATGATATCAATATTTCTCAATGTCACACAATTATATTAATGTGTAGAAATGCAGTGGGGAGAGGTTCATCATTGTCATTAAAGTGGATGATTGGATGAGCATACATACAAGAAGGAAGAAACTGGTATTTCATTTCATTTGTAATTGGATGGAAAAGTGAGTGATTATAAAACATAAAAATAAGCAACTTTCAGCACTGTATACAGGATGGGCAAAATTCCAATACTTTTCAATTACAGGTTTTAATCTTTTATCTTCTGAACCTGACTCTAAAATATATTTTGTGTAATTCTTTTAAGTATTAAAGTGAAGCTTTAAATAATCTTTCATTTTCTATTTTTTACAGGTTAATTTTATCCTCTTCATTAATATTCTAAGAATTTTGATTCAGAAACTGAATCCCCGCCTAATTCAGTTCAATAATTCATCACAGTACAGGTAAGGCATGCTTTGTTTTTGCAATTTTTGCCATAAATTGCTCTGTTTCATATGGCCTTTTGTAAGTAATCACATTTATAATGTCAATGAATGATAGTATACAGATTTTAATATACATTTCTCAAAGTTACCTCAAAGATTCTCAGAGTTAACTCTTAAATCAACAATTTTGTTTGTTCAAAACAAATTTAAAATTTTATAATGTGATGTACAGTTCAACACATACAGTACATATCCAAACACCCACTACTCAAAGAAGCCCCTTCTAAATGTAAGGAAATTGGAAAAGTGACCGTTTTTACTCAGTAAGGATCAACTAGTAAGGATGCCATTGAGTGCCAGCTGAAAGGACGCTCAAGAGGAGGCCTGCTTAACATAGTCATTGATTTACCTATTATAGGGAATCAAACTCTTCTTTGGAAATGAGCAGGTATGACACAAATGGATAGTCTGTCTTACTCTGACAGAGCAGGCAGAGCAGGAGCAGCCAGTTACCAAGGAAAGATGGGGAATGTCTGTGGTTGCTGCTGGGTCTGTTGCTGTAAGTGGAGCAGCAGAAATTTCCCTTGACTTCTGAGCTCCTGGACAGCTTGGTCCTGTGAAGAGCTAGAACATTAAATGGCATTAGCTGAACATGGCTTGTGCTGCTTCCTGTGCCTTTGCAGAGAGCAGAACTGGAGCATGAGTGAGAGAGGGAAGCACTGTTGTGAAGACGTTGGTGACAGGTGGAAAATTGCATCAGGCAGCTTAGACTTGGCAAGATCAGATCCAGGGCTCTAAAACAACTGGAACTGGAGCAGAGACACAAGTAGCACATTAGACAGAAGCCAGATAGCTTTAAATAAGCCACATAGAGAGCACAGAGGTGGTGTTGCAGTGAAATTGAACAAGATAAGTTAGAAGGGTCAAATGGCCTACTCTTGTTAGTGGACTTTTTTAAGTTCTCTGACCATCAATTTCCCTACGGGATTAATAAAGTATTATCTATCTATCAAGCTTTCCTTGCCTATTTCATAGTTAAGAGCACTTAAAGCATTCAAAGGGAAGTGTGTAATTAGAACATAACCACTAGAAAACCAGACAAAACCTGATGGTTGTACAGTACATGACATATTGTGGAACAAATATGAAAACATAAGTATGAATATATATATGTATACATGTACATGCATACATGAACTGCTACGAAGCATTGGCATTACACCCACAACAAACCAAAAAGATGGCATCAAAATAACTTACACCAATTATCATTAATCATTAACACATTAATGTTTGCATAAAATAAACATACAGAATGTAATTCATTCATATTAAACTTAATTTATGTTAAATTTAAATTTTTCAGATGTATGTTTATATAAAATATATACAAATTCATATTTACCTATAACAGTATATTACTACGAATTGTAGCCTGTAGGATGTACTTGAGGAAGACCTATGACTTTCAAATATACGCAGGTATAATTTCCCCAAAGAGATATGCCAAGATACCCTGGTAAGAGTTCCCTAAAGAGATTGCGAGTGCACTAAAATATTTTCAACATATTTTCCATATGCAAAGGAAAAATTGAGAATGCTCCAACAGCATTGTAAGAGCATCATCTTTCATCCATTCAATATCAAGAGTTACAGTATCTAGAGTACAGGACCCCGGCATCCTGGTCAAATTTCCCATTGGCTCTTACCAATCATGGCCTCCTAATAATCCCCATCTATGAATTGGCTTCATTACACTGCTCTCCTCCCCACTGATAGCTGATGTGTGGTGAGCGTTCTGGCGCACTATGGCTGCCGTCGCATCATCTAGGTGGATGCTGCACATTGGTGGTGGTGGAGGGGAGTCCCCATTACCTGTAAAGCATTTTCATTGGAGTGTCCAGAAAAGCACTATATAAATGTAAGCAATTATTTTTATTATTATTATTATTATTATTATCATCTAGAGTTACACAAAATCAAGCTATAGAAAACTATAGTATAATACTATAGTACACTGTACATTCTTGCTTGAGTGGGGCATATACCTGTATATCAGTTAAAAAGAAAGACAATTATTTACACAATCTAGCTTCACGTTACAGCTAGAATTTAAGTAATTAAAAGATTATACAAAAGAAAACAAAAAAATAAAAACTTTCTAACATACAGGTATTTGCAGTTTAAGTTCACACTTAAGTTAAACTTTAGTAAAACTATACAATTACGAGATTTTATCAGAAGTCATTTTAAGTGAAATCTATTATAGTTTAGCTATAATATTTAAAGTTTGTTCAAAGGTTTTTATTTTTACCGAAAGCAGTTAAAGATAAATGTGAAGGAAGAACACTTCTTCATAACTTAACTCAAGACTCATAGAATGTCTTTTTTAACATTTATATATTTTTCAATATATTTTCTTCCATACCTACAGACGGCTGTCAAAATCCACTCTTCTTTTAATTCCACTCTTTGGGACACATTACATGGTTTTTAACTTCTTTCCTGACTATATGAATGTTGGTGTGCGGCTCTACATAGAATTATGCTTAGGATCCTTTCAGGTAAATATAATTTTCATAACATATTTTTAGTAATTAGCT